>NC_136065.1:72145138-73392684 GCF_964261635.1 Lissotriton helveticus
CTGTTGGGAGCCCGAACCCAGAAGTTTTTGTTAAAGGAATGACGAAATTGAGCAAGAAGCTAGAATTGCAGCTGAGATTGCTAGAGACAGTTCTCAAGACAGTCAAAGTACTGCTCCATTGAGTCAGGACCCACTAGGAGAACCAATTGTTCAAAATGAGGCAGCAACTGCTATGGAAGAGGTGGAAACAGCAATGCATCAAGGTCAAGAAGATGTAACAAACTTGGGAAACTTGGAAGAACAACTAAATCTGGAGCAGAAAGAAATATATGAGCAAGTGAGAGAACAGATTGACCATGGATTACTTCATGAGAAGAAATAGTGCTCTTGCTCATCATTTGAACCTATTCAAATGTATGTGAGTGGACAAGCTGGAACAGGCAAAAGTTTTTAAATTAAAGTAATCACAACTTTTCTACAGAAAACAACTGAGTCGCATTTGTCTTTTGTTGTCACTGCTCCAACTGGATTAGCAGCCCACATTATTAAAGGAATTACTTTACATTGTTCATTAATGCTACCAGTAGAGCATGAAAATAAATTAGAATACCATAAGCTATCTGGAGAAGCTTCTTGTGAAGTTTCAAGAGTCTTCAGGAAAATGAAACTTCTCATTATTGATGAGGTAAGCATGGTATCAAACTTAATGCTTGCTTTTGTGCATTTAAGAATGCAGCAAATTCTTAAAACAGAGTATGACATATTATTCGGGGGAAAACACGTCATAGTTTTTGGAGATCTTCTACAACTTACTCCTGTAAAAGGACAGCCAGTGTTTAAAACACTGTCGCATGAAGATACCAGAAAGTCTTTGGGGAGCATTGGAAATGTAAACATTTGGTCATATTTTGAGTATAAGGAACTTATTACAAATATGCCGTTCCTTGATAATATGACCCCTAATCTCTGGCCTCTTTCATGTTTCATTTTAAGGACTTGCTGGAGCACACTCTTTCTCGTGAACCCCAGTGTCCTAGACAAACGGGTGACAGGAGGGAAACACTGAGGGCTGGTTGCAGTAGGCCGACGCTCTGTCTCCTCCTCCCACTCTTCTTTTGACTCTCCCTCCCCTTCTCCCTTCCACCCACTCCCTCTTCCTCCCATTCTTTGTATCATCCTTTCATTCGAACTACCTTTCTTTACCTCTTCCGCATAGCACACATACTTATGTTTCATGTTTGTCTTGCAGGTTTTCTACGCTGCTTTCAGAGGAGTCCAACCCACGTTTTTTATGTTATACTGTTTGTTTGATTAAACTTTTTTTCTATTTATTTGTCTTTTAATAAAGGTTACTTTTTTTCAAATAAATAGCTGTGTATAGTTCTTCTTTTTCTGACAACACTTGTCTATAGTTTATTGTGAAAATCATCTGTTTATAGGAGATTATGAGGGCAAGCCTTTGTAATATTACAGAGCACCTACCAAACATAATCCAACTGACTATTACACAAATGAAGCCTGGATAATTCTACAACTGCAAGGGTTCTATGAGTGTATCACTTCATAAAACCATGAGTACTACCCGTGTGATTACAGAACCAATAAGGCACTGCCTAGGACCACCGAGGCTTCAGGGGCTGCTGAGACCCACCTTGCATATTTAAGTAAAGCCCCGGAGTGTGGCGATCCCCAGACTTCAGTTGGCCTTGAACCCCCGTACAATTAGTAAACAATACCCGGGAAGGTGGCAGTCCCCTAGGCTCCGAAACACATCTTTGCCCTTACGTGCCTAATTTACATGTGGAATTAAGATCCCCAGTCCTACAGAGACCCCACAATATATTAATAGGATCGGCCATGGAACATTGACCACCAGGGGCCTCATTTAAATGAACCGGTGAGACCCCCCTTTTTAAGAATTTTTTTATGTATTTTTCTCATCCGCATATGCTCTATTAAAGCGATACGAGGTTTCCTCCTATCGCTTCAAGTTGTCATACTAGGATTTGCTATTACAGGGTGGAAGTCATGCACCCGCCCTCTAATAGCAAACACAAATGTTCCGCGAATGCACATCCTGGGACATTGTATGAGCTGCGCCTGAGAGGTCGCGCTCCCTAGGACCATGATGCATTTGTTAGTATAAACGCATGCTAACACTACTTACACATGTGTAGTACAGTGACCAGAATGTAGTGAAGAAGCAGAGGAAGCGCAATGGAGTGTGCAGGTTAACCCAACTGGATTCATGCTAGTCATACCAGAAGACTTCCAAGCCCATATGAACAAGAGCAGCAACTGACTGAACAAGCTAAAACGTCAGGAGCTGAAGGGTGTGAAGTCGAAGAACCTAGAGTGACAGATTCTGAAGGACAAATAGATGGAGAACAACCAAGCTCAAGTCAGAAAGGGTGGATACCAGTGATTGACATACCTGAAATTGTGAGTCGACTAAGAAGAAGAAACAAGACCGGAAAGTAGAGAGGAAAAGGCAGGGAAAGAAGAACACACTCGGGTAGAAGTGAGCAAAGTTATCCAGAAACCTGAGCAGGGCCAGACAGAGGAAGAAGAACAGGTTCAGGCAGAAGAAGAACAAATCATAATAAGACCTGAACAGGACCGGATAGAAAAAGAGGAACAAGTTCAGGCAGAAGAAGAGCAAATTGTAGTGAGACCTGAACAGGACAAGATAGAAGAACAGGTTCAAGCGGAAGGAGAGATAACAGTAAGACCTGAACAGGTACAGGTAGAAGAAAATTCAATTACAGAAAATAAGAGCAAAGACAATTAGAAAGGGAAAAAGAACAAGAACAGATTGTGCCTAGACAAATTGAAAGTAAAAGAACGTTAGGAAGGGACGGAGAAGGTGAATATGCAGTTCAGGTCAAAAGAGTCAGAAAAGGTGATAATTGGCCAGGTGGCGTGTAAAGATTAAGATATTATATGAGAAAATCAGGGGAGTAACCAGAGCAAGTAAATGAGATCTCAAGTCAAACTCAATATAAGCAGCCAATAGTAAAACATATGCGAAGAAGTCCAAGATTGAGAATTCTGAACATAAAATAGAAAGTTCCTGAGTGGACTTACATTATATTAGTAACTGATACAGCTGGAGGATTCTTAGTGAGTAATACAGAAATGATTGAGATAAGGTCTATGGTTTTACTACATCGACTTGCTCTTGATATTTTATTGGCAAAAGAGGGTGGAGTCTGTGAAATGTTGAAAATTCAACATTGTTGTACTTACATACTTGACAAAAGTAAGGAAATTAAAGATCATATTGAAAATATTACAATAATTCATGGAGATTTAACTGGAGGTTGATGGTGTATGGGAAAGATTAACAGAGTATCACATCAAATGGGAAGTGGTTTACTAATTTGGGGAAAAGTTTATTCGGTCAAATAATACTACCAGTGGTTGTGATAATGACAATAATATTGATAGTAATGATCACATGTAAGTGTTGCAGGAGCAAAGGAAAGGGAAGTATACATGCAGAAATAAATGGAAAAGGAGGGAAGAGGAAGAGGGAAGAGGAAGAGGGAAATTGAAGAAATTCAATTAGAGGAAATGAAAGGAAAACTATACAAAAAGATGAAGGATTTAGACTGAAAAAAAGTAACTGATGAATTTCAGAAGGAGAGAGGAGAAGCTGAGAGTTACTAAAGTTGGCACCTGGGAAGTGATGGGTAATTTTGTGATGGCACAAAATTGCCATTAGAGAGGGGATTGATGGAGCAAGGACTCGTTGAAAAGAGACTTGCTTTGAAGCAATCCAATCGTTTGACTCACTAACAAGTTATTATTAAAGTTTTTTGAAACCTAATGAGCTCCACATGAACATGCGGGTTAGTGAAGCTTGCATATGTATATACTAACGTGGATAACATTGAGGAAGGACTAATACCGCTTTAAACGGGAAATCTGTTTTGCGCATGCGTCAACTACATCTACGTAAGATGACAAGCTAATGCTTGGAGGGAAATTCTTGCGCATGAGCAGACGCTTTAAAAATGGAGGCATAAAAGCTCACATGCATGGTACCTGCTTAGATGAATTGAAAACACGCTATTTTACTAATGCTATTACGGGGAAAAGTATTAATAAATGAAATGGGATAGAGTAGAGGTGTGTGGTATACAGTGTAACCACTTTATTTGAGAAACTAATATTTTTCGTCTGACTTTTATCGTTTGAATTTCAATTACCTCAGTGACATGTTCCACCCTCCACCTAGGCATTATCCACGGCTTCTATGCATAATACCTATTCCTGCTCTCCTGGGCATCCCACCAATGAGTTGAGACTGCTTGCCTTCTTCTATAGTGTATCTACCTGTTTAAATTTTTTCCCATATGTAGCCGGGACCTTAGACTGCGTGCTTTTTTTGTGGGGGGTTTATTGGTGTGTTTTTCTTGTATAATGTATCCACCTATTTTACCCAAGTGGTCCCTCCCTTCTAAACGCTTTGTATACCACCCTTAATCCTGTAAAGCGCTCTGATACCCTCACAAGTCTGGTTCGCGCTCTATAAAACTATAAAATAAAATAAAAGGAAATCACTAGTGTGTATTTGGGCCTCTCTCCTATAACTGAACTGAACCGGGTGACGTGATGTCTGCGCATGCTCCTTGGAAGGGGAGCCATGACATGATGACTGTGTATTGAGACGAAAGCCAAGGACAAGAAGGCTTCTGTGCAAAGTTCAACTGTGAAGACTTGTTTTCATGAATACGTTTTAATGTTTCAACATTGATACAATTTTCGGGTGGGAAATTAAATTTATGAATAAAATGTAGGGGGACGGGTTTGCGAACAATGAATAAACTGAATTTAGTGACATGTAAGCATGGTGTGATGAACAATCGCCTTACCAGACCAATCAAATTTCTTATTTTCCTGATAATTTAACTTTAATGGGGGGACATGGAAAACGTAAGTTATAATTGAGATAGCCATAGTTAGTTAGTTAGCAGAAGCTGGAGCAGAAGCAGAGATGCTGGAGATGATGAGGAGAGAATGATGCTGTGATGCTGGTGACGCTGATGGAGAACTAAAGAAGCGCAGAGTTGGGTGGAGGGAGCTAATTGCAGAACCTGAAGCAGAACTTTCTATCCTAATTAATTTGGGTTAGATCTGAAGACTGCGAAGAATCTCATGGAGAAAGAGAGTGTCAGAGAGGGGTGCGGTCCAATCGTTGGTATTCTAGAGAGGTCAACTATCCTGTCCTGAGTCCTGTCCTGAAGTCTTTGTCACCTGTTCTATCCCAGGGGACCTTTATGGACCCTTTGGCCAGGTGGTTGGTCTTCCACACCATTCTTGGTAACTGTAATTTCTCGTTATTTTATGGATGATCTTTTCTCTCGGTCCTCTCCCTTTCTGAGCATTGACCATTGTATGAGTCCAAGGCAAATGTATGGTATTTATTAATTGAATATTTCCTCCCATGAATGATGGTAACTGCACTGTATATTTGAGATGGTTCACATGCGAATACATTTAGATAAATCTTTAACTCTTTAATGGAGTCTGTGGTTATTTCATCATATTGTAAGTATAAGTACATTAGTTTTATGTTATTATCACCATCAACTAGTTCAACTAATGGTCCATCGACCAAAGGAAAGATCTTTTTAATCAGTGAAGGGTTAGTTAAAGGTGAACAGAGGTATTAAATAACTAATCCTGAATATTGTGAAATTAACAATCTTGACGTCAGCGGTTTTGCGCACTGTGAGTTTATGGGCCCAGGTGAGTATAAGGTAGTGGAGTATCTGCTGTTGGTGAACGGCTGGATCAGAGTAGCCATGTGGTTCCCCTCCTCGAGCCTCAAGGGGTGCGGGCAGGGAAAGCAGTGTTTGTTCTCGCTTGGTGGAAACATTTTTAAAAGTCCGCCAAGCATAAGAAAACACCATGTCTGCTCTAAGCTGCCAGGAGTTTCAAATATACTCCCGCCCTCTAGGAGTCAACTTTAAAGCTGTTTATCCCTTGCAGAGAGTAGCACTATTAGCATCTCCCTGCGGGCGGTAGCAATGCCAGCTACTGCTGGAAACAGACAGCCGGCTGGCCTGCAGGGAACTGTCCCCAAACAACATTGTGGTGGGTGGCCTGGGCGTGCACCAGGGCACCCACCTTTTGCTGAGCCAGGACCTGAGGGCTGGGTTACCCTAGGTTTAAGTTGGCCCCAGGAGGGTGGCCCCATGATCCCCTTCAAAATTGCCCCAGAGGTTGGAGTCCCCAGGCAGAAAACGGCCTGTGGATACAGATATCACTGGCCCGGGAGATGAGGTCCCTGGGACCGAAATCAGCCTAGGGAGGAGGCAGTGTGTCCCCTCCACATACAAATTGGCCCCATGGAATAAAAGAGTGGCCCTAGGGGATGGGGTCGCCAGGGTCTATCAAGGCTTTTTTGTAAATAAGTGGTTCCGGAGGATGGGGTCCCCGGGGCTGATAAGTGCCCTGTGGTTTATAACCTCACATATCACATCACTCATGACATTAATCAATCAATCAAGATTTGACAAAGAGCACAGCTACTCACAAAGTGCCCCGGTGCTTAAGTCTCACTGACCACCTGTGTAAGGAAGTTACTGATATGCAAAATAAAACAGCCAGATTTAGGGCTATGTTTAAAAGAGACCTCATCTTTCATGGCCGGTAAATGAAAGGGGAGAGCATTCCATACAGTGGCAGCATGTTCTATTACATCATTTATGACATCATTGATGACCTCATCCATTGAGTGTGCTAGATTGTTTTACAGTTTACATAGTGGAAGGTAACTACCATGTTACTTTTCTACGTAATTTCGTACAGCTTTGGATGAGATAATGGGTTTTAGTGTTTGCAAAATGCATATCCTCCTAATGCACTGTAGCTGTGTAAAGGTATCGAACACATTCTAAATGTTAGCATTCAAGAGTAACTCTGAGTGCAAGTGGCAATTAACTGGTATTCATTATGGTCCACACAGCTTTTTGGTTCTGCATGAAAAGTTTCTAACAGCAGAAAGATTCTACCTAGTAGATACTAACTTTTGTAAGCAGCCTTGAGTTATAGGAGAGAATTGTGTCAGCATGATCATTTATACTTAACATGGAAGTGTGTAGGCACCAGGTACTAACCTATGTATGTGTGTTTGTTTTGGTTTAGGAGAAGAGCTACCTGTAAAGTTTTCCCACAGTATGAAGGGTGCAGGTAGCTTGATCTTTAGCACCTTCATACCTTAGTTATTTTGACCAAATAGTGTCTTTTTTAACAATTGATGCATAGAATGCACACTGTTCTGGGTAGATTCTTTTGAATTCTCTGTGGTGTATTTCTCATGAGAATTTCACTATTTTCAAACAGTGTGGTGTAGAATGAACTCCCTCCATTGAGTACAGTGCTCCTGTCTGTACTGATATCAACTTCCTTTCTTAATGTAGGTTTGGTGGGTGTCTGGGGTTTGATATAGATGAAAGCTGTCCATAGTAGGGCATTTGTTTTGATATTGGCATTCACTATTTTGGCATTTTAGGAACAGTTGTATACAAATTGGTCACCATGCGCAATGAGGGTTTCTATATATCTGTGGTTTATTGTTGATGTGAACTATGCTGCACGTAAAGTTCATGTTATAGGGTCAATGTTGCATATAATGCTTGGTTTCAACACCTAAGGGAGTTGTTTCTATGTTGGTAGTAATGATGCCTGATCTTCTCCTGAACTATTTTGTACTCACTCTTACACCTCTAATGCCATATTAATTTATAAAGCAATACGCGGGAAAATGAAGTTGAATTATGTAATCAGTGATGTCATAAATGATGTCATAGACTATGTCATGAGTGATGTGAATTGTGACGTCATAAGCAGTGCATGGCAGGGGCCAAGTTATAGTTCGTGCTGCTAAATGTAACTGGTGAATTTAGTTCAAAATGTTTATGTTTTCACTGCCAAATTCACCTAACTATAATGTTAGTTTAACTTTTGTTTTTTTTCAGTTAAATATATACCTACTTGTGATTGCCAGTAGGTAGTTATAATTAGGACCTAGTTTCCATGGGAAAAAAAGGTTTTAGCTTTGCCTACAACTTTGGCGCCATTTTACAAATCTTTACAACATTTTCAAAACTAGTTTGCCACTTATTTCAGCTTCTTACTTGAACATTTCAGGGTAATTCATCAAGGGGGGACCGAGACAAAGGGGGTCCCAAAATGCTTTTCCCCCATGTAGTTTGTATTGGGATTTTTAGACACAACTACAGCCCGAATTGCTGGTAGGAATTACACCACATTTGGCAGAAACGTAGTTTTGTGATTTGGTGTTTAGTAGTTTGTAAGAAAGTAAAGAAAAACTAAATGTGTATATCTGAGCGCAGCCTAAGCACAGATCTCATGGTGGGATCCGATTGGTTGTCAGCTCTTCAACCAGGAAGTATTGGCAGCCATCTTGGGACCAGTATACATGATAGAACCCCATTGAAATGCATTGTAGTAAATGGCAGGTTTAGAGGGTCCCAAAAGGAGAATGTAGTTACAGTATAAATCATATGTTGATGGTACCATGCTAATTTCAGGAACTATGGTGTGTCCCATAATGATTTTACCTTATGACAAAGCCCTCTGCTGGGATTTCATGAATTATGTTTCAGAGAAAACGGGTTTCTCTTGATTTCCCCATAGAGGTTATGGAATATGCCCCAGAAACTAAAATGAGAGAATATTTTCTATGAGTTCACACTATGTTTCTCAGCCATATGAGAATAAACTCTGACATTCCCAGTAAAACAGGTACTTCCAACAGGAGCTGGGACTGTCCGATGAGTCCCTTGACTTCTACTGCAGCCTCCCAGAGTGTTCTAAAGAACAACTAGAGTGCTAACAGTCTTATTTATTGCAAAAGTATGGCACACCTGAAGCCATCTTGATTTAATCAAACAGGTTAAACTTAAAACATTTCATTTAGAAGGGAACAAAATGAGGGGGTTCATTTTGTAAAAAATGATGGTTAGTGCTGTAGAAACAAAAATGTGGACATGTTCTAAATGAGTTCTCAAATATTTTCCTCATCTATTTCATTAAAACTTTCTGACAATGCCAAACGAAACAAGGACACATTTGCTTTGGTTTTAGCATGTGGAGATTAAGTGATTTGTCCAGAATCACATGATATTGAGCAGACGCAGAAATTCAAACCTGGTTCCCCAGTTGCAAAGTATGCAGCTCCAGCCATAACGCCATATCCTGTCGGCTAACGTATAATCAAGAGATCAGCTGGTTAAAAAAACAAAGATAGCAAGTAATTAAAAGTGGTTTGTCGCTATTTGAGAACTAAAAAAATATGTCCTAACTTTTCTTTTTTTAGAGCACTAATCATAATTTCTAGGAGACAAAGACCCTCTATTTTTTATAGTTTCTAAAGGAAATGCTGTAGGTATTACAGTTTAGCTTACATCAAGATAACGTCAGGTGTGCCACACTTTTGTAACAAATATAGGCTGTTAGCAATCTAGTTGTTCATTAGAATACTGAGGGGCTGTAGAGGTCTGGGGCACACGCCCGGATAATTGAGGGAAGTGAGGAGAGTGCAGAGGCAACAAGTTGACCGTGCTGGCCAGGCCGGAGAGGCAGTGGCAGCACAAAAGACCATGTAGGGCAGTGGATAGGAGTGCAGGGGCAACAAAGCAACCATGCAGGATAGGCTAGAGTTTGTGCAACACAAGAGACCATTAAGGGCAGAAAGAAGAGACAGTGGCAGTACAACCATATGTGCCAATAGAAAAGATTCAGGCAGGCGGCTCCCAATGTTTTTAAGCCCAAAAGGGCTTTATTTTATCTTTTTCCTGCCTAAATTCTCTTCTTCCTTTTAACATTAGTATATTACATTGGATCATGGAGGGCAGGAAGACTGGGGTAGATACATTGGCTTGGATAACAGGGCAGAAGGGAGATGGACAGGGGCACCAAACTGAGCATACAGGGCAGGCATCAGGGGTTGCAGCAGCACAATACACCACACAGGGCAGGTGGGGCGGTGGTGCAGTACAACGGACCATGGAAAGCAGGAGGGAGGGGACAGGGGCATGACAATAGGAGGGAAGAGAGAGGCACCTGCACAAGGAAAACCGAGAGAAGGGGGCAGGGTAAGAGCAGCAAGCCGACCATGGACAGCAGATGGGATGGGCACTGGAGGCACAACACACCATGGAGGGCAACAGAGAGAGTATCATGGCATCAATGCAGACAACAGAGGAAAGGTGAGAGGGGTCCAGGGCAGGTAGCTGACCGCACAGGGCAGGTGGGATGCACTGTGACAGCACAGAAGACCATGAATGGCAATCAGGAGGGATAGTGGAAGCACAACGGCCATGGTTAGCAGAAGAAGAGGGCAGCTTACACAAAGGATCAATGGGGACAAAAGAAAGGGGTAGTAGCTGGACACAGACAAGAGAGGGAAGGGGAAGGGGCTTCACAACAGATCACACAGGGCAGGCAGGCAGGAGGAGTAGCTGCAGCACAACAGAGCAAGGAGGGCAGGTGGGAGTGACAGCAAAATGGACCATGGAGAACAGGAGGTAGAGGTTAGGGGCATGGAATTCGGACAGGTAGGGTGGATATGGCAAGGACAGACAGCAGCCATCTGACCTTGCTAGGCAGGTGGGAGGGGCAGTGGCGACAGAAAACTCAGAGTAGATAGGAGAGGCAGTTGGGGGTCCATGGTGGGCAAAAAGTAGGGTGCAGGGGCATGCACACATATATGAGGGCATGGGGTAGGAGGGTAGGGTACTCAAGCCGAACACAGAGGCAAAGCATGAGGGCGATGATGGGGCATAGAATTGGGAAACAGAAGGCTGGTGGAACCTACTTGGACATCAAGTTAAATGGATGGCAGTGTCAGCACATCAGCCCATGCAAGGCAGGAGGAAGGTAGCTGGTGTATGGACTCAGGATGGGGCAACAATCTAACTGTATAGGTCAGGCGGAAAGGACAGTGGTAGAACAATGGCCACGCTGGGCAGGGGGCAGGTGTATGGACTTGGACAATGGTTGGTAAGGAGGAGGGGACAGGAGCAGCAAGCTTGGGTGGGGGCAGCACAATGCCAGGCCCTGCGTCTAACCCCCTCTCCACTGTGCATTGTGATGGGCATCTTACTTAACATTAAAACATACCTTAGAAATTAACTGAAAAAACAAGGGTTACCTGGAAGTTATAGGTCAGTTCAGATTTTACATGCAGAAAACCATAGAAATTCAGCTGTTATTTCAAGTAATTAGAATTTGTGCCCTTTGGTAACTATACCTCGTGCCCTCGCCATGCACTGTTAATTACCTCAGATATTACATCACTCATGAACTCATTGATAATATCTCTGTAACAATTACAGTAAAATATTGATGATAAAAGTGTGCATAGCAAGGGCGCAAGTTATAGTTATCTTAAGGCACTAGTTATAGTTCCTTGAAATAACTAACAATAACAGCTGAATTTCTGTGGTTTTGTGCCGTGTAATATCTCACCCCTCAGCCCAGCTGTTAAGTGCCACCGCTCTGTGCTCTGTGCACTGTTTGCTCAGGTAGGTGTTCGAGGCCCTACTCTACCGGCAAGCTCCTGCCTGCGCCTCATCCCTGGTGGTCCAGTGGGAGAGCCTTGCTCTTCTGCTGGCCGCTGTTGTCTGTGTCAGTCTGTGTGCTGTTTTTCTGTCTTTCTGTGCCCGTTTTCTGTCTTCCTTCTAGCCTCCTCACTCTAGCTCTATTGTGCCTGTTTTTATTGTGCCAGTAATTGTACCTGTGTTCTTTAGATGTTTTCTGTCTCCGTGCCCGTTTAGTCCTCTGTGCACTTCCCGCCACTGCTGCCCCCGCGGCCCCGCCACCGCAAGTTCCCGCTTTCCGCCAGCACTTCCATCCCCTACTTAATGGCAGCCGCTGTGAGGGAGTGCAAGCAAGACCTCTCCACAGCTCTGCTGTTAAGTGCCACCCTCCGGCACTGTGCTCTGTGAACTGTTTGCTCAGGTAGGTGTTTAAGGCCCTCCTCCGCCCACACGCTTCTGCCTGTGCCTCATCACTGGTGGTCCAGCGGGAGAGCCTTGCTCTTCTGCTGGCCTATGTTGTCTGTGTCTGTCTTTGTGCTATTTTCTGTCTTCCTGTGCCCGTTTTCTCTCTTCCTTCTAGCTTCCTCACTCTATCTCGATTGTGCCTGTCTTTGTGCTAATAATTGTACCTATGTTCTCTGTGTTGTTTAGCTGTTTTCTGTCTCTGTGCTCGTTTTGCCCTCTGTGCCCTTCCCTCTGCAGCTGCTCCAGTAGCCCCTCCCCCCTGCCGGATCCCGCTTTCCACCTCCCTGGTGCGCTTACCTCCCCCCTCCGCTACTTAATGGCAGCCGCTGTGCAGCAGGGCAGCAGATGCGCCGCTGGTGCACCGAATGCATGCCAAAGGTAAGCCCACCTGCGCCGTCCATGACCCGACCGCGGCCAGTGCCAGGAACCCTGGATACATGACCTCCCACCGCTACAACTCCACTGCCCTCCTCGCACCCAACCCCGGAAGGAACAACAACTGGCAGAGATCGATGCCGAACACCACCCACGGCCAGTTTTCCTGCGGACACTGCACACAATCCGTCAACATCGACAGCCCCCCCACGACCGGCGAACCCACACCGGGTGCCTGTACCACAGAAGCCCTGAGTTGCATCCTCCTCAACGTGCGCTCCCTAGACCGACACGCCGTAGAGATCTGGGACCTGCTCAACACCCTCTCGCCAGATGTCTCCTTCTTCACAGAAATATGGACCAACGTCACCAACGCCCCGGCATTGCCACCGCCATCCCTGATTGATATAAGATCGAGATAAAGGACCGCCCCCACGGCCCAGGAGGAGGACTCTCCATTGCGCACTAGGGCTCCCTCTGACTCTCCAACTTCAGCATGAGTGACTCCCTCTCCAACACAGAGCACCTCCACTTCCAGATCCAGGTCAGCCCCAGACCATGCTGTGCGGGACCCTTGCCTACATACCCCTTGGCCACGTGCCTCTACCGCCACCACCATCACCGACCTCGTAGTACCCCATGCCATTGCCTCCATGGACTACATTCTCATCGGAGACCTGAACTTCCACCTCGACAACTGCAGCGACCCAGACTCCACCACCCTCTGGGATAACCTCGCCACCCTCGCACTAAAGCAGCTCATCACCACCCCACTCACAAGGTCGAACATATCTTTACCCATTTCTGCAGGAGGGACAAACATCCACTTCAGCCACACCTCGCAACCCCTCTGGACAGACTACCACTGTGTACACTTCACCTTCAACACTATCATCGCACCCAAACCCGTCGCACGCCCGCAACGAAGGAACTGAAGCCAGGTCACGGAGGAACACCTCAACACCACCCTCTGCCACAATCCCCCCTCCACCACGACCGATGCCAACTCTGCAGCCAAAGAACCACACCTCTAGATTACCAGCTGTGCAGACAAGCTCGTACCCCTCCGCCACCCCATCAGACAACGCCCCCGAAGGCCGCCTGGTTCACCACTGACCTCCACTAAGCCAGGCACTCCTGCAGACACCTCGAGAAACACTGGACAAACCGGAAAACCACAGTAGACTAAAAAACCTACAGAAATGCCACAACAGAATACTACCAGCACATTAGAGACACCAAGAGGACCTTTATCTGGAAAAAATTCACACCAACGCCAGCAACGCAAAGGAACTCTTCAACGTCATACAGTAGTTAACCAAACCCCCCAGCTAAGCCACGGACGTCACGCCATCCCAGGACTTCTGCAAAAAACTCAGCTCCAATTTCCACCTGAAAATCAAGGCCCTCTACGACAACACGACAACTTCAGTGAACAGACTCCAACTCCACCCTCCTCGTCACCATCAACAACCAACCCACTATCACCACTTGAAAACTGGCTACCACCAAAGATACCACCACGACCAAAGTGAACACCCAATCAGGAGCCCCCACGGACCCCTGCACGCCGCACATCAACCACAGAGCCCCGCCGCCATAGCAACCAAACTATGCCAGGCGATTAACGCCTCCTTTGAATCCCGCATCTTCCCAGACGACTGGAAGCAGGCAGAGGTCAATCCCCTCCTCAAGAAACCCTCAGCGGACCAGACAAACCTGAAAAACTACCGGCCCATCTCTCTCCTTCCCTTCGCAGCCAAATTCACTGACAGTTTTGTCAACGCCAAGCTGACCACCTTCATCGAAGAGAACGCTATTCTTGACTCCTCCCAGTCTGGATTCTGCAGCAACCACAGCTGAACCGCCCTCCTTGCCGCCACCGATGACATCCGCGTGCTATTCAACCAGGGACACACCACGGCCCTCATCCTAATAAGACCTTTCCGCAGCCTTCAACACCGTCCCCCACCGCATTCTCACTGCCAGAGTCCACTATGCCAACATACAGGGAACCGTCCTCGACTGGATCCGCTCCTTTCTCGCCGGCAGAACCCAAAGGATCAGACTCCCACCCTTCCTCTCCGAACCCACAGAGATCAACTATGAAGCACCCTTCCCCTAACACCGGTTGATTGAGCTAAGTAGCGTGCTGATGTTTTCCTGAGGCGGAAGCCGGGAAAAAGAATTTCTGTATTTTAACCTTTTTAAACTTGCCTGTTTTGCACATTTAAAACTTGT
Source organism: Lissotriton helveticus (assembly GCF_964261635.1). Taxonomy (NCBI): domain Eukaryota; kingdom Metazoa; phylum Chordata; class Amphibia; order Caudata; family Salamandridae; genus Lissotriton; species Lissotriton helveticus. Next base: position 72,159,739 of record NC_136065.1, read on the forward strand.
TTCCCCTTGCCTCCACATCGCGCTAGTCCCCCCGCCCACACAGACAACTGGAGCTGCTGTGGACGTCCTGTGTGCTGATTGGTAGGCACTGGGGGTGTGGACCAGTAGCTCTCCTGACCCCGCCCACCACTACGTATATATGCAGGCGTCATCTCAGCCGCGCAGCGGACGAGCGAAGCGGGCGTGCCTTTGGCGCACCGAAGGCGTGCCAAAGGCAAGCCCGTCTGTGCCCGTCCGCGCCCAGACGCGGCCAAGGGCCAGTCCCCCTGTTCAACACACAAACTGTGTGATTGGCTATTCTAGGGCACAGCTAATATCTCTTAGACCAGCCTTAAAGGCAGATTGTACTGTCTTTTTTCCGTATGACAGTGTCCCTAGGGCATGGCGATTGTGTCCTTTCGGTTTAGACGCTGCATACCCCTGTAAGAGCTGCCCGCCCCGTATTCGACCTACACACGACATGGTGTTTAAGTTCTGAAGCCTGAATTGTAGATCTCTAGCCAAGCATAGGCGTGAGATCTTTGATCTCCTTATCAACCAATCTACTGATGCACTATTCCTTACGGAAACATGGCTGCATGACAGTTCTGGGCCTGACCTCGCTGAAGCCTTGCCATCAAACTACATTATCTCCAGGCAAGATAGAGTTAGTGGAAAAGGAGGAGGTAATGCAATTATCACCAAGAGCCATGTTCAATGTTTGATTGAACCTGCAAAACTCAAAGATTGCGAGGCACTCCATTTCAAGCTCGAGCTCCATTCCAAATTTACTCTCTCTGGCCTATTAATTTATCGCCCCCTGGGCCAGAAAATGCATGGGCCCCACAATTATCAGATTTGGTCGCCTCTACATCACTACACTCTAACAACTTTATGATCCTGGGTGATCTGAACATCCATTTGGAAGACCCCACATGCAACGTTAGCACCAATTTATTGTCGGACCTGGAAACCCTTAATGTAGTAATACACAATCAGGGCCCTACACATAAAAGGGGCCATTTGTTGGACCCTATCTTCTCCAACTTGAATAACATACAATGCTACCCAGCACTTCCCATTCATTGGTCAGATCATTACATGACCTGGTTCGATATTTCCTTAAGGGATCTCCAGGCTCAACCGAATTTCTCTACTACTACCTTGACGAGAAATTGGAAAAAGCTTGATGCAGCTGCTTTTAAGCAGCATCTCTACTCTCATCTGCCTATGGATGATAGCTTTAGGGACAGCGTAGATATAATTGCTGCTAATACCAATAGCTGGCTCACTGAAGCCATTAACAGTTGTCTGCCATCGTCCAGCCAAAAACCAATTATCCACAAACCTCCAGCCCCGTGGTATAATGACCAATTAAAGACCTCAAAAGTCACTTTGTAAAAAGCTAGAGAGAGCGTGGCGAAAGGATTATTCTCCTATTGCTGATTTGGCTTACAAAAAAGAACTGAAGCACTATCACAAAGCTTGCCGTCAGGCAAGAACCATTTACGTCGCTAAAACAATAAACAACGCTACAAATAAATCAAAAGTGTTCTTTGGATTAGTCAAGGACTTAGCAGGATCTAGCACAGTAGCTGGGCCGCCACCCCTGGATAGATCCCAGTGTGAGGAGCTGGCCCAATACTTTATAACAAAGATCGAGAAAATCTATTTAAATATAGCTGAACAATACAAAGACAAAAGGCACCCTCTTATTGACATCAGCGAGAGCCCCAAGAGCTCGTTGCCAGTCTCATATACACTACTGGAGGAATGGCCGGACCTTAATCCATCCTCGTTATCGTTACATCTGGCTAAGATTAAATCTGGCTCCCCAAACGACCCTTTACCAGTCTCTCTCCATTACTAAAGAAACCGATGGCGGATCCAAAAATCCCTGCCAACTTCAGGCCGATCTCCCTACTCCCTATCTTTTCCAAAGTCTTGGAAAGGCACATTTACCAGCATCTGGCAAGGTTCGTCGCGAACAACAATCTGCTGCATGATTCACAATCAGGGTTTCGCACAGGTTTCTCGACGGAGACGACTCTCTTGGGTGTCACTGAGAATCTCCGCCTGATGCTTGATAGAGGGGACAGAGCCACACTGATTCTATTAGATCTCAGTGCGGCCTTCGATACCATCTCCCACGCCATCTTACTTAGAGCATTGAGCTCTCTAGGCATCGGTGGAAAGGCTCTGAAATGGATTGAATCTTTTTTGTCAGACAGGTCTTTCCAAGTCTTCTCCCACTCCTCGACATCCAAAGTCCATGCCTCTCCATTTGGAGTCCCTCAGGGCTCTATTCTCAGCCCTCTTCTTTTTAATCTGTATGTCATCCCACTAGCTCTTATTGCAAAACGTGCTGGCCTCACGTTATTTTCCTATGCGGACGACTCACAGATAGTCTTTTCCCTCACTCAATCAGATATGTCCCCCACCTCTCTTCTTCAATTTGGGCTCAGTGAAATAGCTTCCTGGATGAGTCAAAATCTGTTGAAACTCAACGGAGAAAAAACACAGATACTTATTCTCGGGAGTAAGCCCGACTTGTGGGGCATCAAACATTGGCTGGCGGAAATGGGGCCTATCCCCTCAGCATCAACACACGTCCGCAACTTGGGGGTCATCATAGATCAGGGCCTAACAATGCAGACGCAAGTGACGAAAGTAGCGGCCACCTGCTTTCCTATCTTGCGCTGGTTGCGTAAGATACTGTGGATGCTGCCAACGGAAACTCAGAGGTCCGTAGTCAACTCCTTGGTGACCTCCCGGTTGGATTACGGTAATGTGCTCTATCTGGGGGTCACTAAGGCGGTTACCCGCCGCCTTCAAATGGTCCAAAACGCTGTGGCGCGTCTACTCTGTGGCTGCAAGAGGAATGAACCCATGACACAACATCTCAGGGAACTCCACTGGCTCAAAGCTTTATGTTACATGCATAAAATAAAAGCAGGCACGGCACCAAGATATCTTCAATCCTTGGTGTCAACATACTCCCCTACCCGCACATTGAGATCATCCACCCAAGAACTTTTTTGTGTGCCCAAGGTTAAATTTGCCAGGATTGGCGGGAGGTCCTTCGCCTTCATGGGTCCTAGGCTCTGGAACTCCCTCCCTCTGGTCATTAGTGCAGAACGCTGTCTCAACCGTTTCCGGAGGGCAGTCAAGACCTGGTTATTTAACCAGTAATTTTTCCTTTTACCGTACTCCACGTTAGCCTTCATTTTTAGCGCCGGGAAACCCTTTTTGGGTAGCTGTTGCGCTTTACAAGCTGAAAAAATAAATAAAGGATCCTCGCTCAGCCCCACACTCTTCAACATCTATATGTCCGCCATCGTTAGACAGCATGGGCTCAAAATAGTATCTTTCGCCGATGACACCCAGCTCATCCTCTCCCTCATGAAGAACCTCGAAGACACCAAACTCAGCTTCCAGGAAAGAATGAAAGACGTTGTGGCCTGGATGAACGACAGTTGCCTAAGGCTCAACTCAGAGAAGATGGAGATCCTCGTCCTTGGACCCTCCCCCACAGCATGGGACAACACCTGGTGGCCCTCTGCCCTTGGAAACCTGCCCACTCGAACAGACCACACCCGAAACCTTGGCATCATTCTAGACTCCTCCCTCACCATCACCCGCCATATCAAAGCTGTTACCTCCACCTGCTTCAACTTCCTCCGCAAGATCTTCAAGTGGATCCCCCCCGAATGCAGAAAGACTGTCACCCACGCACTCATAACCAGCAGACTGGACTACGGTAACGACCTCTACGCCAGAATCAACAAGTCCCTGCTACACAAGCTCCAAATCATGCAGAACACCGCAGCCAGACTCATCCTTGGAACCCCACGACATGAGCACCTACAGGACCTCCACTGGCTCCCCTTCGAGATGAGAGTACCCATCAAGCTACTCACCCATGCCTACTAATCCCGCCACAACATTGGACCCAAATACTTCAACAAAAGAGTCTCCTTCCATGTACCCAAAAGGAACCTCCCCTCCACCGACGTTGCCCAGCCAGAGACCCCCGCATCTGCAGAACGAGAGCAGGCAGAAGAGCCTTCTCCTACGTCACAGCAAAAGCCTGGAACAAGCTCTCAGTCAACATCAGACGCTCCCCCACTCTGCACACCTGCAGGAAGAGCCTCAAGACCTGGCTCTTCAACTGATCCAGAGCTGCACCCCCCAGCATCTTGAGACCCTCACGGGTGAGTAGCGCGCTTTAAAACCCACTGATTGATTGCTTGAATGTCCCTGTAACTTTTGCTTTGCAAAATCTGATCACCCTAATAAAATGTGTGCAACTGTTGAAAAGGTTACGTACTCCTTTTTGTGCTCAGCAGTGATTTAAACAAAAAAACGATTTGGAACTCAGCAATTATTTCAATTTGATCATTTCCAGGCCTACAATGAATCTTATATGTTACGATAGAATCTAAATATACAACTACATGTTCCAGAAGGCAATTTTGTTTTAGGGGTAAGATCCTGTATGCCTTTCATTTTATCAACATTCTTTTTCCTCTAAAGTGGTTTAGTGGCTGGAAGCAGAGACGAATGATGCTCCTGCGGCTACAGCAGATGTGTGATGTACCAGACAGGTAAAACATCTGCTTCTTTCTGACTGGATAGTGAGCTCGAGGGTTTGTAAGGCAGACACAAAACGTTACATTTTAGTCTCTGGAGTGAGTAGAGTGAAAGTGGATCTGGTGATGTTTTGGACAGTTTGCCTGCAGGGGAACGGATAAGGAGCAGAATGAAACAAACAAGTTGGACAGGATTTGCCTCCTTCACCTATAGGTCAGCCCGCTGTGTGACTTGATTTAGGACGAGTGCTTTAAATGGAAAGGTACTCCCTAGTACTGAGTCCCTGGTTTGAAAGGGGGAGCCCTGCACTTCTCAGTACTACTGCAATATATTTAATAATAATATATTTAATGAGAGAGTACCAGCACATCTAAGAAGTAAACAGGAACTCTAAATTGTGCATCCGTTCACTTCTATATTTTTGTTTAAAGCACAGTCTAGGGTCATCCTAATCACCTACCTCATTGGAATCTAGCTGAGAATTGGGTCTAAGCACCTATCTGGCCCTTCTTTGGAACAGCAAAACGTTCAGGTACCAGAGCATTCCTGACCCTCTCTTTGATATGGGTGAGAGTAATAGTCTACAGGTTCTGAGTGCCACTGTGCCTGCAAGCCTTATACCCACATCTTCATCAAAGCGTGTTCTGTTCCTTCCATTTCTGTTTCTACTGTAAGTGTATACATTCCACTTAGGCCCTCACTCCAACTGCACAGTAGTAGGGGTATGAAAAATGACACAACTTTACTGATACTGTGTGGTAAAACCATCCCAGTACAGCAAACCCCCCCTTGGAATGGGGAAATACAGCGTGGGCCAGATTTACAAGCCAGAAAACCATTCAGAATTCACTATCTGTCAGGAAATGCTTATTTTTGTATGGTCACCCACCCCCGTTTTTGGAGTGGTTCTTCCGGTTTTTCGACTCTGACAGTGTACTGAGGCCTGATAGCCAGACCACATTCAACTGATATGTCAATTGGCTAAGCTAACTTTCCTATAAGTCCCTAGTATATGGTACCCAGGGTATGTAGGTTAGAGGCAACTCCCCCCCCCCAGGAATTAGAGAACTTGGTTGTGTCACCATGGGTTGATCCGAGTAAAACCAGAATCTCAGCTGCTATTTGCAGGCTGGAAGAGCTGTTCAAACTGCTGGCCCGATTTTTCTTTAAAAAGAAAATCGAAGTTTTATATAGCGTGAACTTGACCCGAAATCGGTTATCAAAGTGCTTTACATTGGCACTAGTTGCGTTACATGAGGACACATTAATTTTTTCTGAGGCACGGGGAGATTAAGTGATTTGCCTAGAATCACAGAATGTTGAGCGTCAATGCTGAGACTTGAACCCGGTTCCCCAGATTTTTTTTAAGTCGACTGCCCTAGCTGTTAGGCTACATCCTCTCCCCTAAAATTAAAATAATGGCAAACCAAGACTTCCTCCTGGTATATGTGTAAGCCACACCTATGGCAGGCCTATCAAGTCCTAAACAGGGTGCAACATATCTAACATGCAGAACATACAATTTTACATGTTCTGATAGTAAAAACACAAAACTGTTAATTTTACTGTGGAAAGTCTTGGTCGACCAATTGGCGAGTACAAAGTTACACATGGGCTCCTCAGCAGTGCTAATTCTGGAACAGTGTGGCCAAAGTTTGTCATCCAAGGTATCAAACAACTTCTTACATTAAGCCCAACTTGATTCCCAGGTTGGTGCCTATACCAGTTGCACCTCCCTCCTGCAGAAAGCCACATAGGTTTTGACCCAAAGGTGAGCTTCAATGGAAAAGCCGCCTTTAAGGGCAAACGAGTAACACTTCGGAGAGGGGCTTCTCTATTTTTCAGGCAGACAGGCTGGCACTAGAGACAGCAGAGGGGAAACCAGTTGCTAAGTCAGTTTTCCAGGGGCGTGTAGCCCCCTTGGTTGCTACACCTCTGCATTGGGCTAAGGAGCTACACACGCCAGGAGAGGGGTCCTGATATATTGGAAGTGGGCAGAATTGTGCACCCTGGGATGCACTTCCCAGGATGTAGTCATCAGGAGGGAGGGAATCTAGTAGCTCATTGAGGGCATTTTTTGGGCATAAGTAGGGAACCCCTGTCACTCCGAAATCAAATCTCGACTGGACTGCAAGAGGGACTGAGGAAGGACTGCCCTGCTCCAACGTGAAACTGGCAAAGAGAGGCAACACCTGCTGCACTTGGTGGCTAGCAAAGGGCAGGGACTATGCCTTCCATTTCCTGTTCAAGAAGACGCCTCCAGAGCACAGGCAAGATACTCCAAGGGCCAGCTAAATGGCCTCCTGTGTGCAGAACAGGGACACAACAGCTGAAGAAGTCTGTTGGGGCAAGTTGAAAGCCCAAAGTCTTTGGCCCACCGCCAACCACCACTATGCATCACCAGGGATCAGGACCCAACATAAAAAGTTGCTCCTTAGTTTTCTGAGCCCAGGAGTGTTGTCAGAGTGCAACTGGGACTTCCAGAGGATGGGATATCAACCCAGGAAGGATTGGCTTGTGGCAGCGATACTGGGTGACTGGTAGTCCAGTGGAGTCTGGACTTGTGCCAGCATTGAGAGGACTTTTTGGGATGTCGACTCCTTCTTATGAGGTGAACCCCAGGACCACCTGAATCTCTTCATGGAATGAGGAGTAGTTGCAGCAAAACCCCCAATCAACCTCTTCACACCCATAGCATCCTTTGAGCATCTTAAGCATCCTTTATCCTTGCGGATGGACTCCTTTCATAATAAAGCCCTGCAAAGGAACTGACTTAAAACTGCTCTGACCACTGGGGAGATTATTTCTAAAGGCCTTGCTGGTCCCCCTGACTGCCTCCCTACTGAAGTGGTTGCCTAACTTAGCCCAAACGTTTTAGTGAAAAAGCTTCTAAATGTCAGATTTGTTGAGTTTGCCAATGTTTGTTTCGCGGTTGAGTGCAATGCTTTGGTTTATTATACTTTGTAAATTCTATAGCTCCGGAACACTCTAATGGATCTTTTTCTTTGTGGTGTCTAAAAATACAGTCTATTTTTATAAATTGGTGTTGGCTTTCTTCAGTGTCTTGATTATTCAATTGTTATGCTACTGTTTAAATGCTTTACACTTGTTCCTTTCTGTAAGCCTTGATGCTCAAAAGTGTTGTACAGAAGGTTGATATAAAATTGCAAGGATCTGATGATGGTAGTACAGTTGGGGGAGAAGCCTTCTAGCAGCATAGGGTTGAGCCATTGATCAATTTGGGGTTGCCTGTTGCTTTTGTTCGTGAGCATGAACTCAGTTTAAGCTTAAGGTAAACTCCTGTAATCCATGATCAAGTGATGTCTAGGAATCCACTCTCCTGTTAATGATTTAAGGCAAGGATATTGGTTTTACTTTGAGTTGTAGTTATGTACCATCGGCATGTCGATGAAGAACAAGGCTTTCAGGGAAGAGTTGCATGCTTAGGGGATCCATGTAGTTGTTGAATATATTGGAAGCATGAATGTAACTTGTGAAGACTCTGCTGGAATTTGAGAACATCCATCTGAACTTACTATGTACTGCCCTTGTCTTTTGAAAAGGAGACCTAGTTAAAGAAAATTTGAAGATTCCCTTTGCAGCTGACAAACGGTCTGGAGAAGAGCTTGATGATGGACAGTGTTGAAGACCACTGAAAGGTTAAAGAAGACACAGATGCACCATCACCTTTGCCTGTGAGTTACAGGGGATTGCTAACAACCAGTTGTTTTGCTGGTTCAGTGCTCCAGCAGAAATAGAAGCCTGGCTTCAATGTCTGTAGAAGGCTGTGACAGTCAATGTGGTGTTTGCAAAGGTATAGCTTTGTCATGGCCCTTGCAGAAGAACAGTATGTGAATTATAGGGTGTTAGTTAGCATGGTGGATCATAAGGTGAAAATTGTATTTAAAATTTGAAGATGAAAACACAGAAATACATATCATTATCAATCCTATATCCTTAATGGTTTTCCTCCCAAAACAGGTTACAATCTTATTAGTATCACACAGAGTTAAAAAATAAAAAATTTTAATAGAGCATGTGGAATGAATAGAAGTATATTTTTGCGGATTTAATTATTGTTGTCATTGTGGTACAGTTTGAAGTATATATTTTCTGAGAAATAGGCACAGTCTATGTAGTTGAAGGATTTGAAGCATCTGTTAACTTTCTCATAACACTTTTGCCCCGGTGAGGTGTTCTGCCCGTTTAGATATCGAGATATAGGAACTCTTGTGTTTTTTAGTTTTGATAAAAGTGGGCACATGCACTGGCAAAGGAATGGAATGAGGAGAGATGGAGATGGAACCAACATAACTCTGATTTGTTACTTCTCTAGATTATTATTATTATTATTATTATTAAATTAGTTTTGTAACGTGCGCAGCTACCCAAAAAGGGTTTCCCGGCGCCTAGCACACAAATTGCTAGAAAAAGAGCAGTCAAGAACCATTTGCTACTAAAAAAGCCAAGTTTTAAGACTTCTTCGAAAGCTGAAATAGGACGGGTCATTCTTCAGGGACACGAGAAGAGAATTCCAGATTTTGGGGCCAAGACAAGAAAAGGAATGGCCTCCCATTCTTGCAAGTTTAAATCTGGGAATCACAAATTCTCCGTGGGCTATAGAGCGCAGGGGACGAGAAGGAATGTAAGGATGGATGAGCTCTTGCAGATACGCTGGTGCCACACCTTGTTTGATTTTAAAGATGTAACAGAGGGTTTTAAATTTAATTCTTTGATCAATTTAAAGCCAGTGAAGGTCACGTAAATATGGCGAGATGGAAGGCTTTCTAGGAACTTGACAAAGAAGGCGTACTACAGAGTTCTGGACTACCTGTAGCTTTCTCAATACCGTTTGGCAGCTACCGAGATAGAGAACATTGCCGTAATCGAGGCGAGAGGTGATGAGTGCCTGGACTACCGTGCATTGGGTTGAGGCAGGAAGCATCCAAATGATCTTACGAAGCCACCTCAAGATCGTGAAACAGGTGGCAGCAACACTCGCCACCTGTTGTCTCATAGAGAGACTATCATCAATAATGATGCCCAGATTACAGACATGGGTGACAGGTAGGGGAAAGGAAACCATTTCCTGAGGCCAGTGGTGAGGGCCCCATAGGTCCTTGTGCTTTCCCAGGATAAGGACCTCAGTCTTATCCCCATTTAACTTCAAAAAGTTAAGGCGCATCCACCCTGTCACTTGCCGTAGGCCGCATTGAAGGGCAGATGTCGTAGCGTCTTTAGTGGTGGAAAGTGAAAAGACAATCTGAGTATCATCCGCATACGAATATAGGGAAAGACCCGCCTCTTCCACAATCTCTGCCAGAGGTCTGACGTAGATGTTGAAGAGCAGGGGCTTAAAATGGATCCCTGTGGAACTCCATATGCTGATACGCAGATCTTAGATGATGCCTTAGCAGAAAAGACTTGAAAATTGCGACCAACAAGGAATGAAACAAACCAGGATAGGGCAGTGCCGTCCAGCCCAAGAGACCTAAGGGTGTTAAGCAAGATGTTTTGTGACACAGTGTCGAATGCGGCACTCAAATCTAATAGAATGAGTGCCGCAGTTTCCCCTTGATCTAAATGCTGGCGCAGTTTCTCAGTAACCCCAAGCAGAGCGGTTTCAGTTCAAAAGTTGGTTCTGAACCCGGATTGTGAATAATGAAGAAAGCCAACTTTGTCTATGTGTTGTGTCAGTTGAGTATTGATCTGTTTCTCCAAAAATTTTGAGAAAGCTGGAAGCAGAGATATAGGTCTAAAGTTACATAGTACAGAAGGATCTGCTACGGCCTTTTTCAACAAAGGGATGACCATGGCTCGCTTCCACTTGGGGGTACCAAGGCCTCCCGCATAGAGGCGTTAAGAAGATCGATAAGGACGCCTTTAGATGTGGCAGAGAGCTGACAAAGGATGTTAATAGGCAAAGAGGAGACCCAGATTTAATACTGTTTAAACAATTTCTGAAAGACGTCTCTTCAAATGGGTGCCAGGAAAAAATCTTGGCTATCTGGTAACAATTACTGTGATATGTAGGGTCAAATGCAGAAGCCATACTACACAAGGAAGGGGAAGGAGCAGAGAGTGATTTGTAAATGAGTTCAACCTTCTGGATAAATAAGTCAGCAATGTTGTTACATTGATTTTCATCAAGGGCAGGAGGGGGAGGGATGGTATCAGAGCCAGCTTACTTCTTCACTACCGAAAATAGAGCCAGAGGACGATTAGATGCCTTAGTTATCGTGTTAGCAACGTAAAAAATGCGTGCCTCTTTACACGCTGAATGATAACTTTTAAGAGCAGCTATGTAAGCATCTTTACAAGGTAAAGAATACGATCTCCTCCATCTTCTTTCTAGTGCTTTACATTTAGACTTAATAACTTTAAGATCGTTAGTAAACCATGGGGCAGGGGGGTGATGTGTAAAGCTGCGTTTAGGTACAGGGGGCAGACAGATGTCAATGGCATTGGCTAGCCAGTCCGAGACAGCAGTATTTAATGAAAGCAAAGGTAAAGTGACATCAGATTAGAATACCCCAATAGAGTTTAGGGATTAACTGAAATGTTTATGTTGTGAGATCAAAGTTAGATATCATCTAACTTTCCTACCATCACCTGAATACTACTGTTTAGTAACTCTTCTAACACAACAATATTTGAATGTGTAAGTGATTCCTCGGTCCCCAGACAAAGAATGATCAATTAAATCATTAATTTGTTTAACCTATGGAAAATGTACATATCTATAAACATTTGTTAGTGGACAGTCAGCTCCCTTATGAAGAGGGCATTGAAAAATAGTGCTTTTCATCATAAACAAGCCCTCCTGATTATGTGGAACAACAGTGAGACATGTCAGAACTTCTGTGCACTCACACTGGAGATGTGACACCGTTCTTTCCCTTGCCTGTAGCAGTTCCATTAGATGTTTGGGGAAGTCTGTAAAAGAAGCAGAAACTGGGTCAGTCACACTGTGCAACAAAGCAAGTCCCCTCTGGTGCCATTTTTTATCCCACGTCACCTAGACTGTTCAGTTCTATTCCCTCTACCCATCATCCACCTAAGCAATTCCATGGGAATGCTCAGCTGCCTACAAGTCAGTGCATGCAAGTGCCATTCTTCTTCTGCTGTTCACATAAAAGGCCCTAATTCAGAGTTGGCTCCGGGGGTAGGTTCTATTTGTCACAGCTGATAAAACCTGAGTGGTCAGAGAACGTAATTTATCAGGTTCCATAAATAGGACCTAGTGCAAGTTTGGGGTAATAGCATGCAGATTTATGTACTTACTATATTGCTTTCTCTGTTAAATTCCAGAAGGCTTGACCTGCCAAAATGTAACAAAAGGTGAGGAATTTAATGAAGCCAGTATTTACTGGGTGTTATAAATACCACCCAACTCGTAATATTGGCCCTTGTTAGCAACTGCACTTGAATCTAATCATTTAGCTGTAGTCCTCTATGTTCATAATTCCCCATTATAATATACTAAAATGTCTTTTCAATGAACAAAAACCAAAACAGGCAAAAATATATCAACCAAAAGAAGCCCCCGAGCTTCAGAGACGCACACCACGAAGAACAGTTCTTCAGAACTCTTTATTGGCAGGAAACAGCAGTCACACCTGATTAATAATGGTCCCTGACGCGTTTCAATGCCTCCGGCATCTTAATCATAGGGAGTGCAAGTTCAAAAACAAGAAATGGTCTGCCGATCATTTTCTCCAAGCATGCGCTCTCCGGTGTAAAGCATGCTGGTTTCAGTAGTACCGATTATTCCCCTCCAGTGGGGTCCGTTTTTGAACAAAGATTTTACTGCCAATGTTAAAACTTCTAATTTTATAGCCCTCCGGTGGGCCTCAGATTAAGTCAGCTGTCTCCCAATACCTTAGTTCCTCGTGCTGGAAAAGCGGCTGCAACAAGATTCTGCAGCCTCACAGACCTTCACTTGATAGTAGCAGTGGTGCAGTCTATCACGGCCGGAGCCACCGTATACTAACATCCACCAAAAGAAGCCCCCAAGTGCACCACGGCTACTATCAAGTGAAGGTCTGTGAGGCTGCAGAATCTTGTTGCAGCCACTTTTCCAGCACGTGGAACTAATAAAGAGTTCTGAAGAACTGTTCTTCGTGGTGTGCGTCTCTGAGCCACGGGGGCTTCTTTTGGTTGAGAAGTATATATATATATATATTTTCACTGAAAAATCCATAGGTTTCAGGGGCGTTATAGTTAGTTGGATATTTCACTCGTACAAAACTATAGAAATTCCCCCATTATAGTTAGTTCAGCTAACTATAACTTGCACGCCCGCAATGCGCTGCTGATGACATCACATATTACATTACTCATGACATGGTCAGTGACATCACTCATGACATTACTGATGACATCTCAAATGACATCACCTAGGGGGTCAGGGTGTTTCTACACTGCTCCCTTTTTTTGTTTTGCGCCTCAGTTTTTCTGTTTTTTTGTGCCTCGGTTCTACCAACACTTCCTGGTTTGGAGTGTTGGCAGCCAATTAGCATGAAGCTTGTGATTGGGAGGATGCACTGATCCTGCACGCCTCTATATATTGATATTTATTTAATTGTGATTTTCTCAGCTACTACTGAATTGATTTACACCGTTTAACAAAAAAAGGGTTCTTTCTGAACCAAGGGCTACCTTTTCTTGCCAAATTTGGTGTAATTCCGTTCAGTAGTTCGGGCTGTTGCCGTGTCTAAAGTTTCCTATGGAAATTAACATGGATAACACACGTTTTGGAACCCCCTTTTTTCTCTGCCCCCGCTTGCCAAATCACTCCGAAACTTTCAAGATAGGAGCGAACCGGAGCGCCCCACAAGTTTTTAAAATTTCGCGAAGATTCGTCAATTGGCACCAAAGTTATTGGGAATAGAATGTTGCGATTTTCCTATGGTAACCAGGTCCTAACTATAACTACCTACTGTCGACTGCCAGTAGGTAATATATATATATATAACAAAGGTTGTGTGAGTAACTATGAGCGAGTGAGTGGCTGTGTGAGTAGGTGTATGGGTAAATGAGTGGCTGTATTAGTGGCTGTGTGAGTGGTTCTGTGGAGGATGTCATCAGTGATGTCATTTGGGATGTCAGTGATGTCACTGACCATGTCATGAGTGATGTAATATCTGAGGTCATAAGCAGTGCATTGCAGCGGCTAAAGTTATAGTTAGCTCAGGTAACTAACTAAGGGGCATATTTACAAGGTCTTTATCTCCACTTTTTTGGCTTACAAAGCTAAAAAAGCGGAGATAAAACTATTGCCCTATTTACAAGAGGGTGCTAACATGTATAATCGCATGATAGCACCCTTTTTCCCAACGCTTCCCTTTGCCTCTCTAATGAGATGCAAAGTGGGCGTCACTGGGCATAACCCGGTTGGACGACCTTGCAAACATCCGCAATATTTACAATGATGCCCCAGCATTTTAGAGCACGTTAGTTTTTGGAGAAAACCGCTGTTTTCTCCAAAAACTAACGTCTGCTAAAATGCAGACTTACCTATCCCTAACATTGGGGTGGATTCTGCTGATACGACTCTGTGGGTCTTATCAGCAAGGTTATCGCCATTTTGCAGGGAACATTGCTGGAAAACCAGCGATGTTCGCTGCAAAACAAGGATAACGTTGCAATCTCTGGAAATGTTATCGCCCTGGAGTAACGCATTGTTAATAACGCGCTACCAGGGCGATACATTCCAGAGATAGCCTGTGATAAAAAAAATGTATCACTAAGCACGGCCAGCGATAATTATCGCTAGCCATTGAAAATATGTCCCTAAATAACTTTTGAATTTTTATGGTTTTGTACAAGTGAAATCTGAGCCTAACTATAACGTTCCTATAATCTTTGGATTTTTTTCAGTGAATTTCTAAGGTTTTAAAAAAAAAATCTATTACCTAACCATATTGTTCCTTTGTATTTATAATAAATTTAAAGTTTTTCAAAAATTCTATTTCCTAATAACAACGTCCTTGTAACCTTTGTTTTTTTCAGAGACTTTTTACAGTTTTTTTAAATTATATTTCCTACCAATAACATTTGAGAATGACCGTGTGAGTGGCTGTATAGGGCGCTGAGTTGGTGAGTGAGTGGCTGTAAAGGTCGGTGAGTTGATGTGTGAGTGGCTATATGGGGCTGTGAAAGGGTGTCGGAAGGGTTTTGTAGGTGTGAGAGTGGCTATATGGGTCGATGAGTCGGTGTGTGAGTGTCTGTATGGGTCAGTGAGTGGGTGTGTGAATAGCTGTATGGGTTGGTGACTGGGATTGTGAGTGGCTGTATTGGTCATTGAGTGGATATGTTAGTAGCTGCATGGGTTGGTGACTGGGTTTGTGAATTGCTGCATGGGTCTGAGTAGGGATGTGAGAGTCTGCATGGGTATGAGTGGGTGTAAGAAAGTCTGTATGGGTGGTTGTGTGAGTAGCTGTATGTGTGAATGAGTGGCTGTGTGACTGAGTATATGGGTGGGTGAGTAGCTGTGTGGGCGGATGTATTGATGAGTGAATGGGTATGTAAGTGGCTGTATGGGTGGGTATATGATTGACTGTTTGAGTGGGTGCTTGGTTAACTGAGTGGGTGTGTGAGTGGCTGTATTTGCAGAATGATTGTCTGTCTGAGTAGCTGTATGGGTGAGTGATTGGATGTGTGAGTGGCTGTATGATTGATTGAGTGGCTGTGTGAGTGGCTGACAAGGAGAGTGAACGGTTGTGTTGTTATTTGCATACACATGATAATTAAAAGGGAGAACCTTGGACTCTGCTCTCAAGACAAGAAATAAATCACTTGTTACAGTAACTGCACATCATAGTGTGTGCCAATATAGCAAAGATTCAGCAGTATGAGAGGGAATACACTTGCTTTGCCTTCGCCAAGCCCAAGAAGTTAGGATCATTTGTGTTTTACATAAGTTGAGCTTCAACTGGGGCACCTGCTGTGTTCATATTTGTAAGTGCTTCCCGCTGAGGTTTATTTCTGAGAAGTGAGTATCAGGGCCAGTATGGAACCTTATTTTTGCCAAAAATGTCTACTCAAGTGGAGTACTTTCTAATGGTCAGTTAGTAAGTGCTACCTCGTTGGGTAAATGTCTAGTGCATATTATACACTATAGCTGTGGAAAGTACCCTGAGGTAATGTCTTCAGTGACCTTCTGTGCATGTAATTTTCACAATTTGATTGTTCCTGCAGCGTTCTTCATCCACAAATCTGTGATAACAGGAATCCTCATCAAGAGGGGACAACGAGACTACAAAGAGGGGAATCTCCACCAAACAGAGGTCCCTCTCTTATCAATATGAAGTAAGTGCTTCTCTGTTTGATGGAGATGTCCCCGTATTCCTCTGTATTAAGAATGCGGTACAACATTTTCACGGGAAACACGCTTGGGGGCCTTTTCGGAAACTGTCCATCAATGTGGGAAAAGGGGGAAGACCTTTGCATACTACTAAGGAAAACGGGGCTGGGCCAAATGAGCAGAGATTGCTGATGATTTTGATAATTTGCATACTCATGGTAATTAAAAGGGAGTACCATAGACTCCTTTCTTCAAAGGGTAGGGGGGCCGCGTGGTGACTCAATACCTGCATGAGGCTATTTTACAAATGTATCTACATATCTGTATTCACCAAAGGGG
Organism: Lissotriton helveticus; assembly: GCF_964261635.1. NCBI lineage: Eukaryota > Metazoa > Chordata > Amphibia > Caudata > Salamandridae > Lissotriton > Lissotriton helveticus. Next base: position 72,175,958 of record NC_136065.1, read on the forward strand.
AAATTTATAATTTAGATTTTTTTGTTTAATTGAAGCATGGTTATGAGGCAAGGCACTTATGAATATAAGTAGTCCATACCGCATCGCCTCCTAGCACTGCCTATCTTGAAAGATTCAAGCGCGGTAATGTCAGAAATAGTCTCAGTAGAGACAGGTCATTCACAGCACAAAAGGTGGCTTGTTTTATATTCCATTTCTTTACCTTGAAATTATCTCTGCTATATGAAATATTGTATATGACAAATGCAGAATCAAAGGAAAATATGAAAAAGACTTGTATAAAGATTTTATATATGATGTGTTTATTTTTGGAGCCAACTCACCAAACTTTAGCACTATTATCCATATAAAAGCAGGGGCGGCTCCTCCGCAATGGCGGAGAAGTGTCACCCAACCGGCTCAGAGCCAGCAGCTGAAAAATGAAACAATATTTTACCATTGTTTTATTTTTCAACTGCTGGCTCTGAGGCAGCATCTGCAGGTAGGGGCGGGGTCACGCGATGGGGGGGGGAGTGGTATATGTGCACTTTCAAGTGCATGTGTCATTCGGTCTTTATTGCACAGTTGGTCTTCTAGCGTAAAATAGATGCAACTGTTTGACAGTAGCAGAAATATATGATAAGCAGTACTATGAGAGTAACTAAATGATTCAGCTCTACCATGTTGCAATAATCATGAATACAGACGTAGATAAAAAACACATGACAAAATTGCGTACTCCTACAATGCTACTCTATCTAGGTGTACCTAAGTGTATCTTAGTTTACCTAGCATTTATGTAGGTGTTATGCCAAGAGTCTCTCTAGGATCTAGTCAACCCCATTACCTTGGAATGAGAGAATGTGGTACGCCGTCCTGGTCTCGAGTTGGACACCCTGCAAAGGATGTTAGACCACTGTCAGCTGGAGCAACTGCATGCATGAGCCTCAGCGTCTCTGGTCAGTGGACAGCCAGGAAATCTCAGGAACCCTCTATCTTACCTCAGCAAGATGTGGTGTATTTATACCCAAAAGTATCTAGGGTTTCTTTGTCCCTTGTGTGGTTTGTGTACGCCATTGTCGGACTGAGGAAGACATAAGAGATTAACCTTGTACGTAGATAATCTCATACATAATATATGAGTCCTGTCTGAGATGTTATGAGAGGCCTTTGTTTAAGGAAAAAGCTCTCCATCTATAACTAGATAAAGTTCAATCCTAAGAGCCTGTTATGGTGTAGTGTAGAAGACCAATTGTGATATGCTATGAATGTCTTATTGTGGTAGTTGATTATATCCTTTATTTGAGTCGATGTGAATGCAATGTCCAATCAAATTGTATAACATGCTTATGTCATAGTTAGAATGTAGTGATGTAACTTAGAATGTTAAGAGCTTGGTGTATTGTGGTGAGAAGGCGGTTGGTTTCTGGAGAGTCGGGACGTTTGCCCAGCTGCTCCGGTGGGTCTATGGTTTGAGGAATTAATAAACCATTCTTTGACCACCTTATCCGCCTCAGTTCCATCATTACATTGGCGACGAGGGAAATGGTTCAACTAGACCCACTGGATTGATCGGCGAATTTAAATTTTCGGTAATTTTGCCACCGGTTACCGGACAATCGAGCCCAAGACTCTTTCTTTCATCTGAAAATTTTTCATCACTTCAGCTGTATTCTACAATTTTCCAGGTACTGTTACTCTCTTTTATTCTGATCTGGGAGTCTCCTACCTGCTTCGTGGGATCAGTTAACTTCGTTAACTTCAAATCGAGCCCGGAGTTCCAGCGCGTGAGTAACCGCCACAGCTTCTGACAGCGTCATCATTGACTCCCACTGTGCGTTTCAGCGTGCGTCAGTGACTTGATAACGTCACTACGCTGCTTCCGCCATTTTGTGGGTGTTTGCTGGTTGTCTGCGTTTCAGTGACGTCATCACGTGCTCACGTTGGGCGGCCATTTTGTGAAATTCACCGAGGATCAGTCCAGCTGCCTCGCGTAATTATCCGGCTGTCATTAACGGTGAGACTCTTCAAGTTTCTCCGGTCGATTTCAAAGTCAGCAATAAACATACGCACGCTTCTGTGCATTTGCCTATTAGCGCATTTTCAGTGATGCGCACACTTTCATCTCTGCGCACACTTTCATCTTAAGTCATTGCTGTCTAAGCAATTTGTTGCTGCATGGCTCATACCACTTTCTTCATTTGCGCATTTTCAGTGATGCGCGCACTTTGACATCTTACTTCAAATTCAGGGTGTCAATTCATGTGCTGTTCCTAACCAGTGATGCGCACACTATTACTTTCTTTTAACAGCGCGTTTTCAGTGATGCGCACACTTTAACAACTTGATGACTTTCACTTAAGTACATGTTCAGTTTTATGCTCAATGTAATTGATGTGCTGGTTTTCCGTAGTAGCTATTTCTGTGATTGGCACATTGTTTACTACTACAGTGTTTTTCTGAGTAATTCTGATTTAGTTCCTGTCACGAACACGGTCTCTTTAATTTATAATTCCTTAGGAGGTGGGTGCCACTACTAACTTTATCTCTTTATTCAGAGTTTCAGAGACTTGTAACATGGCTAATGCTCAAATCTGCAATCAGCCCACAATTTTTCTACAAATTCCAGGTAAGCCTAAATTGGAATGGAAGAAATGGTTTGAAAGTTTCGAAAATTATATTGTGGCTATTGATGGGTCCAAATTCTCAGCTGAGAGATTAAAAGCCATTTTATTCAGTTTTTTGGGTTCTGCAGCTATTGAGATTTTTAAAAACTTGATTCCCATTCCTCCACCCAGTGGTGGTGGTGATGGTTGGAACATTTATAAAGAAGCAGTAGCCAGACTCGAAAAACAGTTTCAGGATGAGCCTAATGTTCTTATTGAAAGGCATGCATTTCATAAGAGGAAACAATTTCCTGATGAAACAATTGAGGAATATGTGGCTGCTTTAAGAGTGCTAGCTGCTAATTGTGACTATGGGGCAACTGTGGATTATTGTATTAGAGATCAATTGATTTTTGAATGTGAGTCAAAAAAGGTCCAAGAAAGACTTCTGGCTTGTCGAAATCCCACATTAAGTGAAGCTGTTGATCTAGCGAAGGGGATTGAAAGATCCATTTTATCTTCTAAAGTCATTTCTGCTGAGAATGCTAAGTCTTTCAACTCTTCATCTTCTGCTTCATCGGTATGTGCTGTGCAATTGTCCAACAAAGGAAAGTCTAATTCTAAACAGGTTTCTGTCAATAAATCTGCCTGTTATAGGTGTGGTTCCAAAGCACATCTAGCCAACAATGTCAACTGTCCTGCTGTAAAAAAAAGATGTGTTAATTGTGGGAAAGTTGGCCACTTTTCTTCTGTTTGCCATGCACCTAGGAGGAGTTCTAGTTCTTCAAGCTCAGGTGTCAATAATGTTGACGTTGTTGAAGAAGACTTACAGAACATGTTGTTAACCATTTATGACTGTGTTTTTGACTATTCTGTAAACAATGTCAGTTTTCCGTTTAAAGCACCGTTAGGCATGGTTTTAGTTGGTGATATTTCTTTTCAAGCCATGGCTGATTCTGGCTCACCGATCACCATCCTGTCTGATGTGTTTTTTAGGGACAATTGGAAAAATGTTGTTCTCCATAAATCTGACATCAATCCCAAAGCATTTGGGAATTTTGATATCACCATGTTAGGTTACTTTGAAGATTCCCTTGAGTTTGAGTCTAGGAAAATTTTCACCAAAATTTATGTTGCCATTGATGGTAAGAATTTGGTTGGGTGGTTTGATTTAGGAAGGCTGGGTGTAATTTTGTGTCCTGGTTCTGATCGTCCCCTGCAACTCAGAGAATTTGATGTTAATAATATCTACATGGACAAGTGTAGTTTAGATATGATTATAAAGAAACATGCTAATGTGTTCAAAAATGTTGTAGGCCAAGTGAAAGGTTATATGCATAAAATTAAGCTAAAGAAGGATGCCATTCCCATTCAACATAAAGTGCGTGTTGTTCCTCTGGGCATTCGTGAGAAACTGAAGGTCCATCTAGACAAGTTATGCTCAGAGGGCATCATTGAGACTACTGATAGTTCTGAATGGGTGTCGGCCATAGTTTTGGCACTTAAAAAGAATCAAGATTTGAGGCTATGTGTAGATTTGAGGTCTCTCAATAAGAACATTGTCGTTGACACGCATCCGTTACCTCGCATTCAGGATATGTTGTCAGCGGTCAATGGTGCCAGGTATTTTTCTATCATAGACCTCAAATCTGCATACCATCAGGTACCCCTGGATGATTCTTCGAAAGATCTTACCACTTTCACTACTCCCTTTGGGTTGTATAGATTTAAAAGAATGCCATTTGGGCTGGCATCTGCAGCCAGTGTGTTTCAAAAGCTCATTGAGAATTTGTTTCAAGGCATCACTGGTGTTCAGTCATTCCAGGATGACATTTTAATTTTTGCCGAGACTGGTGAACAACACAATGTTATTCTCAACAAAGTTCTTAATATTCTTGGTAGTAAAGGCATGACAGTCAGCAAAGAAAAGTGTAAATTCCTGGTTGAAGAACTTAATTACCTTGGGCACAAAATCACGGCCGATGGCATTTTTCCAAAAGAAGATTTAGTCAACACTTTAGATAATATCAGTACACCCCAGGACAAAGATTCTTTGCGCTCTTTCTTAGGTTTGGGAGAGTATTATTCAAGGTTTGTGAAAGGGTACGCTCTAGTGGTGGAGCCTCTTAGACAGCTTCTTAGAAAGGGGGTTCAGTTTATTTGGGACAAGAGCCATGATGAAGCTTTTGTCAATGTAAAGAAGCTTATTTCTAAAGCACCGGGTCTTAAAACCTTCGATCCTCAGGGCAAATCCTTCGTCACCGTGGATGCCAGTACTGTTGGTCTCGGTGCTGTTTTTTCTCAAATGGTTGAGGGTAGAGAGAGAGTAATATCTTTTATTTCAAGAGCTATTCGGGGTGCTGAAAAGCATTACAGCACTATAGAAAAGGAGGCCTTAGCGTGTGTCTGGGCCGTTGAAAAATTCAAGAGTTTTCTGTGGGGCAGGCCTTTTGTACTTGTCACGGATCATAAACCGCTGGTATTTATGATGGATGGTGTAAAGAGCGGCAAAGCATCTTCTAGACTGGTGAGGTTGATTGCCAGACTTCAAGAATACAATTTTGAAACGCAGCACATTCCTGGTGGGAAAAATTTCACCGCTGATTGTTTGTCCAGGCTTCCTCCTAGTGAGGAAGATAACAATGATATTTTGGATGAACATGAATGTGTAGTGGCACTGGTCGATGCTGTGAGTACGTTTGAATCAGGCATTTCAGAGGAAAATTGGATTGAGGCCATGGACAAGGATCTGGTACTCAATAGAGTTAAAAATTTTGTAAGTAATGGTTGGCCTCCCATTAGGAATTTGGAAGAGTGTCTAAGGAGTTTTGCCCAGGTTGCTGATGAGCTTAGCATTGAGGGGAATATTTTGTTGCGTCAACACTTGTTTATTCCTCCTGATGGTTTAAGGAGTAAACTCATCAAGCTTGCTCATGTTGGTCATCCTGGTGTTTCTGGTACCAAGAAGATTCTCAAGAACCACTATTGGTGGCCTGGTATGGATGCTGGTATTGAGAAGGTCATTGACAACTGTTCCGTTTGTGTCAGAGCAGATAAGCACTGGAAGGTCTCAACCCAACCTTTGTCTCTTAAAGAAGGAGCTGTTGGCCCTTGGGATAGAATTTCTATTGATTTCTCTGGCCCCTTTGAATGTTTGGGAAGGGAGAGAAGATTCTCCATTGTATTGATTGATAATTTTTCCAAATGGATATATTACACCTTTGTGGAACATCCCAATACTGATTCTGTTATTGATTTTTTGAATTTTGTTTTCAGTTTGGAGGGTGCTCCAAATTTCATTTTATCGGACAATGGGGTACAATTTGTTTCCAGGAAAATGAAAGGATTTTTGGAAAAGTTCGGAGTAAAGTCTGAAACCACTCCTTTGTATTGTCCCAGGGCCAATGGCCAAGTGGAAAGGGCCAATAGATTTATTAAGGAGGGCATTCAGGCTGCCTTAGAGAGCAAGTTGGATGTTTTGCAATTCTTGAAGGAGAAATTATGGAGTTACCACATCACTCCAAATTCCTCCACGGGTTTCTCTCCCTATCTATTGATGAGAGGCAGACAAGCTAAATCTGTCTTAAGGCCCAACTTTGTTAAAAGTGTTGGGGAGGAAGTTAACATGAAAGTTATCATTGATGAAGTCAAACAAAACATTCTAGAGTCTCGCATTGCTGGTAAAAGCTATCATGATGCTTCTCTCAAGTCCAAAGATAAATGCATCAAGGTTGGTGATTGGGTACGTGTGGTGAAACCTACTATATGTTGCAAGGGTTCTTCCAAATTTTCCAATCCGTTTCAGGTTGAAAGGGTAACTGAGTCTGCTGTTCTGTTGGCTGAGAAGGGTTGGTGGAGCAAGGGTTCAGTTATTCTTCTCAAACCTGGGCAAGAACGTTTTTTTGCCAAAGATGAGGATGGTGGTTGTACTTGGAATGACCTTGATTGTGGTGAGAAGTTTCATGCTGCTGATGTGGCTGATGTGTTCTCTGATGACTCTACTCACGATGCTGGCACTGGAACTGTTGTTTCTTCAGAGAGTTCCAGTGTTTGTGAGGGTGGTTCCAATCTTCAGGAGTCTATTGAAATATCTTCTCAGGTTGATCATTTACCCCTCAAGAGGATTCCTAAAGTTCCTAAGAAATTTGACGATTACATCTTGGATGTTTGATTTATTTCATTCTGTTACTTTTGTAAAAAAGAGACATGTGGTAGTTGATTATATCCTTTATTTGAGTCGATGTGAATGTAATGTCCAATCAAATTGTATAACATGCTTATGTCATAGTTAGAATGTAGTGATGTAACTTAGAATGTTAAGAGCTTGGTGTATTGTGGTGAGAAGGCGGTTGGTTTCTGGAGAGTCGGGACGTTTGCCCAGCTGCTCCGGTGGGTCTATGGTTTGAGGAATTAATAAACCATTCTTTGACCACCTTATCCGCCTCAGTTCCATCATTACACTTATCTTTCTATTCTTTCTATTGCTTAGAATATTAATATGTCATCTTAGGAATGTTAGAATTGTTAGTGTGATGTCATAAATTCTAATGTGTTTAGAAGTAAACCTGGTCAGTTGTTCCAGTTGTTCCAGTTGTACTGCTGGTGGTTGGATGGGTTTCTTACTACAATAAATCTGAAGAAACATATACCTTTACTGCCTATATCTTCATTGAACCTGCTTCACTGGCGTAGTCGGCAGAGAAAGTAGTGAGAAGAATCTCAACAGAGGAAGATTGGTGAGGAGCACTTCATTTTTTTTTTAATCTTAAAAAAAAAATCGTGACACTTTGGCATTGGATACTTTAAATCACAAACTTTGGATTTACACTTATGAACATCTTTTAATTCTCTGGATATGGGAATACTTGTGATATTTGATAAAAGTATCTAGGGATTGGGAGCGTTTTGCCACATTCCCTAAGCTGCTTAGTGGGTAATCGATGCGGGCTCATCCCAATTGTTATCTTGCCAATTAGAGTTTTTTTTTATGGGGTTGCTCCAGCGTATTTCCTGTACTGGCAAAGTTTAATTTCAAGATAAACAGTTGCCTCTTCAGCATGAAGATTAAGTTGTTTTAAAAGTCTTCATATTTGCTTGAAGTGAAAAGCTGTCATTGAGAACAATCTCACTGCACGGAAAGTTTGTGTAAATATCATCAAGTGACAGCTGTATTTTGAAACGCTTCATTTTGAGACTAAACAAGCATTCGCGTGTAAAGCGCAAGGTCTGTACTTTACTTACAAACTTGCGGAGTTTAGCGCGTGTTAAGCATCAGTTTGTTGCATCCTTTGAAAACTTACCGAGTTGGCCTCCTTTCCGAATCTTCTGACGAAGAGACAATCTACATTGACGAACGTGCCTAGCAACTTGTTGGAAAGCATTTGAACTCTTAAGGATCCTGTAGTATTGCAGTGCATGACATCATAACATTATGCGTGTCGGCCATTTTAGGTGCTGAAAGTCGATTTCATCATTTCTCCGGATGCCTTAAGCTTAGCTTTCATTTCGTTCCTGGACTGGAGGTAACATTCATATTGTTATTTTTTTATATCGGAAGGTTATACAACAGTGACATTTGACCTCACGTAGGCACACAACTGCATCGATTTAAGTTGATGTTCATATTATGCGCATTGGCTCACGCTGATGTGCACAGCTGTACATTGGGGCCCATTGGGGAAAGGGGGGGGTGGAGAAAGCACCGACCCGAGACTCAATTTAAGTGTGATAAAGGCCGCTTTATTGGAAGCAGGTGCATCCTACACAATAACATCCTCGGCCTGCGCCGCACAATCTAAACCTCATAAATATTTAATTTCCTGCCTCAACCCCACCCCTAACTGATTCCCACCATCCACAAACAGTAACAATTAGCATAACGTCAATTTGCCTCTCCACCTGGCTAAATACTTTATTGTGCTTGACCTACCCCCCGATACTCCAAACAGTTCTCCTACTCTTCCCCCATATATTAGGAAGAACCGCCCCTACATACAGAATGCACCCCACACCTGCTCCAGCGACAGCGAAAACCCCCCACCCAATCCAAAACCCCCTTTTTGCACAGAATACAAAACATTGTAAATAGCCTTGAAAAGCCCTGGCGCAATTTGCCACAGATGCAAAGCACGCGTCGGCTGTCTACGTTGCCATCTATACAATTAAAGAGCAATTATCCACAAAGCACGAACTCCTCTGCTTCTAGTCATACACCACCCCGTTCAAACCCCTTCTGCACCCGCCTCCAACAAACTCTGGCCAAAAACCCCATCGCCCCCCAAACTCCCCCGCAAAGTACAGACCCCCGAAAAAAGTAGAGCCTGCCCGCGGGCACCCCCCCCCGAATCATGGCCCAGGGAGGGTGGGAGGGAAAAAATTGTCCAGCCGGCACCCCCCGCCCGGCGGCCGAGACACCTCACCTAAAATGGTGCCTCTGCCTCGTGGCCGGACGGCTACAGCCCCGCCCACAGGAAGCCCCACCCAGCCCCGCCCCCAGCCCAAAAGCTACCAAAACCCTTACAAAACCCCGTCATCGTGAGGCGCCATCTCTACCCCCCCCCCTCTCCCCGGCCCCAAATTCCCCCGGGTGGGGCAGGCCTCCCTACGGTCGGCCCCCCCCCCCAGGACCCCATTGGGGCCCATTGGGGAAAGGGGGGGGGGAGAAAGCACCGACCCGAGACTCAATGTAAGTGTGATAAAGGCCGCTTTATTGGAAGCAGGTGCATCCTACACAATAACATCCTCGGCCTGCGCCGCACAATCTAAACCTCATAAATATTTAATTTCCTGCCTCAACCCCACCCCTAACTGATTCCCACCATCCACAAACAGTAACAATTAGCATAACGTCAATTTGCCTCTCCACCTGGCTAAATACTTTATTGTGCTTGCCCTACCCCCCGATACTCCAAACAGTTCTCCTACTCTTCCCCCATATATTAGGAAGAACCGCCACTCGAGGGACGTGCTAACGGTCCTCGACCCCCCCTTAGGACTCCCCCTCCCTAAACCCGGGCCGCGCCACCTGCCCCATTCGGCAGGACCATCCCCTAACTATATGGCTGCCGCGGACCCCCTCAAACCCTGTGCTCCGGTCCATGCGTTCAAACCGCCGGCAGGCCCACCCCCCTAACCACAGGGCCATGCCCTCCGTCCCAATGCATAGGGCCATGCCCTCCGTCATCACGTATAGGGCCATGCCCTCCGTCACCACGTATAGGGCCATGCCCTCCGTCACCACTGTATAGGGCCATGCCCTCCGTCACCACTGTATAGGGCCATGCCCTCCGTCACCAATGTATAGGGCCATGCCCCCCGTCACCAATGTATAGGGCCATGCCCCCCGTCACCAATGTGTAGGGCCCAGCCCTCCGTCACCAACGTAGCGGGCCATGCCCTCCGTCACCAATGTATAGGGCCATGCCCTCCGTCTCCAATGCGTAGGGCCATGCCCTCCGACACCCAGGCATAGGCCATGCCCTCCGTCACTAACCGTACAGGGCCATGCCCTCAGTCGACGTCACCCCCGGGGCGTGCTTCCTGGCCGCGGAATCGAGCTCCCTAACAGGTATGCCGCACTAACACGGGGCCGTGCCCCCTCTCTGGCGCCCAGGGCCTACCCCTGTCACCACCAGGCATGAGAAGCCGCTCAGCGCATGCAGGCAGCCCGCCAAGCCGGCCGTCCCACCAGAGAGAAGCCCTCCGGATGCGTGTCCCACACCTGCGCCCGTCCGCCAGGAAGAAACCCCTGCCGCAGCGCCCCCAACCCCCCCGTCACCTACCCTACCCCGCAGCCCCCGACATGGCAGCGGCACCGGTCGGCGTCAGACCCCCACTGCGCGTCGTGACCCCCCTGTCCTCCGGCGGGCGTGCTCCCTGGCCACGGAGTCGAGCTCACCACGTAGAATGACCACACCGCCATGGGACCGTGCTTCCTCTCTGGCCCCCAGAAAGAAGTCCTCCACACAGTGCGTCACCCCCAGAGCCTGTCCGCCAGGAAGAAGCCCACTGCAAAGAACGTACCCCTCATCCCGCGCAACTCGAAATGCCCGCGGCCCATCGAACGGGAATTATGTGTGCCGTATGTGCAAGCGCACCTGCAGACATTGTGTTAGGTTGTGCACTCCAGGCCTTCAACAGCGAAAATTGTCCCTATCCCAAACTACGCGCTCGCCTCCTTGTCCCACCCTAATACAATGGCCCTACACAAATATCCGCGTGGTACTCCGTAATGCCCTTGCCCAGAAAAGATCCGGAATATGTAGACTGTAAAGCAAAGTATGTATACATTTCATCGCTTAACAGTCTAACACAAAATGCAAGAACAGTAACCTGGGCCCCGCATTCAATATATTGCACCGAAACGGAGGCGCAAAGTGCAACTCCGCAGTGCTCTACCGAAAAGCCGTGTAGCACCAAATGTACCAAGAGTCGCCGCACAAGAAAGCGCCATCCCAAAAGTGCGTCGACCACAACAAATACAACTGCTGCTCACGCCACTTGCAAGCGTACAGACCCGCGGCTCCTTCCACTATTGTTTAGCCCAGCAAATTATACATACCCTATCTCTGCCAACAGTACTCCCCTTCCTTTCTAAACCTACCTACTGGATCCCTCTAAGATCCAGGGATGATAAAATATGAATGTAGAGGGGACCGGGTTGTGATCTGTCAGCACTGGAAGGTAATAATATTCGGCTTCAAAGGCGTAGAGCAGCGAGCACTGGGCCGGAGCCAAGAGGCTTTCACAGAACAGGCCTACAAAGGAGGCCTTAGTTTCCTCAAAATTGAATAGTCCAACCAATTTAGCAACTGCTTGCAGGGTAACCACTTCACCCCATAGTTGGGAGATGAGTTTGGGTCCTACTAAGAATGTGGGAAGAAAAGGGAAGATCTGATGTGAGCTATGGCATTATTAACTTACAGAGCTTTGAAAAGATCTTTAAGAATGACTCAGTTGTGATTTGATCTGAAACCGAGTGGAGCCGCCTAACAGACCCCTGCAGCAGAGGAGCGGGGAGAGGTAGGCTGCTACTGCCTGGAAAACAATCGGTCTGTCCTTAACTGTTAGCGCCCAGTTATTATAATATAGGCAACCAAGGTCAAAAGTGGAAACTCAATATCAACATGGAACCTTGGTGAGAAAATAATAAGTGCCTATTTGAGATTTTCCCGCCTTGAAATGTGAATGCTGTCCCCTGCACAGTAGTTTCTGTTTTCATATAAAGTCATATGAATTTAAAATTCGATTCCGTTCAGAGTCCAAAACAGCTCTATGGCGCATGTCTTCCTTTCTAGCAGGACACACTGATTTCCCTCTATGACACGTCTAGCGTCTTACCAACATCAGTGTTCTTTCATATTTTATGTGTGTCTTCTCCTACCTGCCGTCCCTGGAGTAAGTCACTGAGCTGCAGAAAATTATTTTCCAAAAACATTCCAGCCCCCACTTACCAAGGGCACCCGCAGTCTAGCCGGTCATTAAACCATCTCGCTAATTTACATCAAAGAATCTTTGGCACACATTTTAAAACACCTGTTGCCACCTCAAAGCAACCTTAGGGTTTGAGCCGTTCCGTACTCAAGCTTGTACTTAAAGTAGTTGACTGGAACATTCCACTTAAGGCCCCCAAAACAGTAAGTTACACCACAGCAGCAACATTTTCTTCCTGAAACGCACGGCACTGCTCTGAAAGCAGTGCAGAGTTTTCTGTCGGAATATCACAGAATTGGAAATCACTTCAGGCCATAAGTCACACATGGGCTTTCCATCACAAAGGGACTCCAGACCAAGAACCTGTGTACCCACCCGGACACAACGAGAGCCCCCGGGCGGCTCCTTCATTCGCGTTCTCTGCTCGAAGCCCCAAGAAAAGCAGAATAAACGCCCCCTGCAAGGATGGGGCTGTGTGTCTACCTTCCGCCGCTGCACAAGTACAGATCATTGTCAGGCGGAGGCCTGGGCTATAACGCCCCCCCCCCCACCCCGGCTGCAGCTAGCGAAAGGCCCTGACCCAGGACAGAAGGCAAAACTTTCCGAATCACGGTGAAATAACGACCAGTAACTAGGCAGAGTCCAGATCCCGGGTGGATCCGAATGCACCCATTCCTAAAGTGTTTATAGAGCCCCAAATCATGTGGATATCCAAACCACCCCAAAGCAAGCGCCAACAACCCGTGCTGCCAAGGCGCGCCCATCGACAGACAGAGTCTTAGACCTCATTTTTGGACAGGAAGCTACCTGGCACTCTCCTTCTAGACATTATCGGCGACACACCGCCAATTAGCTGCCCCGAGAATCCATTCTGAAGTACCACTGTACCAGAAATCCGTCCCAAAGTATGCAGGTCAGCGGCTGCCGCCTATTACCCCTTCACTCGCGAATGGCTCCGAGCTGACAGAAACTCCTCGGAGTCCCCCGCCATTGTCCCCCAGTGCCCTCCCGCCAAAACAGTGCCCGGACGTCACTCGAGCGGCCACCTCGCAGCCAGGCAACTCCCTACTCAAGCTGATACACCCAGAAGCGTGGCGCCGATACCAGAACACACCCGTGCCTATCACGGGGCCCTGCCAGCCTACACCACTACCACCACGCTGTCTTACCCACCAGTACCTCCACAATGCTCCCACCACAAACCACGTGTACCACAGCCCCCTCGAATCCTCCCACAGGTCACCCACTACCACACGCTGCCTGCGTACTCCAGCACCAAATACACGTACCCCAGACGTGGCACAAGAGGAAATTGCGCGAGAACATTATCTGCAGTCATGACAGATGCACATGCTGTAACCACCACTGAAACAACACTGCAACAAACCTTGTCTTTAAGCATCGCACTTAGCATAGTAGGCAATAACAGTTTAAAGGAAATGTGGATTGCAAAACACATCTTTCTCCATATTACGCAGCACTCCCGTACATCGCAGAATCGCCAAGAAGCACCGCCGTCCTTCTTCCCCCCCTGCCCCAAATTAAACCCCGGCGGCCGCACGGACCCTTCGGGTAGGGGCAGCGGGACTCACCTAGTCCCCCGTGGGAGCCTGACCGCCCGCACCAGGCAGAACAGGCCCATCCGCTCGGCCGGTGGAGCCGCATGCTGCTCCCCGAGCTCCTCTGGCCTCCATCGACGTTTCCGGCCGCGAAGTGTCCGGCCTGCCGGGAAATCGGTGCCATTACTCGCATGTCCCAAAGTCCGCCTCTGTTGCCGCCGCGTTCTCCAAGGTGCAATCGAGCCTAGCCACACACCAGCGCTCTCCGGGAACAGTCTGTGCACCGTTGCAGCAACCAACAAGCGAGGCATTCCCGAAAAAATTGTCCAGCCGGCACCCCCCGCCCGGCGGCCGAGACACCTCACCTAAAATGGTGCCTCTGCCTCGTGGCCGGACGGCTACAGCCCCGCCCACAGGAAGCCCCACCCAGCCCCGCCCCCAGCCCAAAAGCTACCAAAACCCTTACAAAACCCCGTCATCGTGAGGCGCCATCTCTACCCCCCCCTCTCCCCGGCCCCAAATTCCCCCGGGTGGGGCAGGCCTCCCTACGGTCGGCCCCCCCCCCCAGGACCCCATTTTACACACGCATCTATTCACGCTGATGCGCTCACCTTTAAACTTAATCTTATGCGCATTGGCACACCCTGATGCGCACAGCTGTACATGTTACATCATTGGATTGCGCACTGACTTACGCTGATGCGCACAGCTGGACATTACTATTCATTTTGTTTTTCTTGTTTTGCGCATTTATTAACCCTGTTATATACAGTTTGATACTAAACATTTGAAAGCTGAAATAATACAGCGTTGTGTATAGCTACATTGTACTTATTTATAGTGCAAGTACTGGCATCTGTCCACAACTATTATTGTTTTTGGGAAAAAGAAAGCATAGTTGGAGTTTTGTACTTGAGGAAAATGCAGAATGTTACTGCTGCACCTTTCTTTCTTGTAGAACCTAGTGATCCTCCAATTCCATGGAAAAAGTGGAAAGTCGTATTTGAGAGATATGCTAGGGTTTGTGGACCATCACTAAGTGCGGAAAGAAGGTAATCTTTACTTTTACATTGTCTAGGGTCGGAAGGCCAAGATGTCCTCGATCATTTACCTGATTTAACGACTGAAGAAGCTAATGGTCTTAATGATTATGAAATCTGAATAAAAAAATTAGACATCATTACTCACCGAAGGTAACCACTATTTTAAAACGATATCAATTTGCAAAACGGATGCAAGGCAGTGAAGAAACGGTTGAGGGGTATGTCACGTATTTAAGAAAATTGGCCTCGTCTTGCAAATTTGGCAACCTTACTGATGAGAGAATCCGTGACCAGTTCATGTTTGGGTGTAGCATGGAAAAGGTCAGGGAGTAGTTGTGGTTACGCGATGAGCCTACCTTGGATGAAGTTTTAAGTGTCGCCAAGAGAATTGAGCATTCGGTGAAGTGTGTTGCTGTGCTTAAAAAGGAGTCGGAGAAAGTCTGTAGGGTCCAGGAAAACAAAAGTAAGATAAAATCTGATTTTGCACTTAAAGACAGCAAAAGGGGTCAACAACACAAAATGAAAAATGGGTCAATGTAAAGTGTTTTAGGTGCGGGAAAACTGGTCACTTGGCCAATGATAAGAAGTGTCCTGCCCTTAATATAACGTGTGCAAAGTGTAAGAAGAAGGGTCATTTGACGTTTTTGTCCGTAAAGTTAAAGAGATTGACATTTTTGATGATGAATATAAAGAGTCATGCAACGAAGAGTATGAGTGAGGACAAATTGTTGTGTAAGTGGTAAATGGTACAGAAAAGAAGTTCTATTCAATTCTGGTGCAAAAATGACGATTGTTTCGAGCACATTTTATATTGAAAAGTTATAAGGGAAACCGGTTGATCTATTGAAACCAGACATAAAGCCTTTGTCATATGGTGGAGAACCCATTATGCTACATGGGTATTTTATAGGTCTCATTGAGTTTAGAGGTAAAGTGGTTTCAGGTAAGTATGGACGAATTTTGCGGATCAGAGATCCGCAAATTTGCCCGAAATCGGCCCAAAAAATCAGTGAATTCGCGGAATCCGCAAATTAGCGGATTTTTAAAGGCATAGTGCTTTTCCTAAACTACAGCTGCGTAAGTTGTCTCCAGTGACCTTGTGTGTGTTACTATGCCATCGCGCCGGAGGGCACAGGGTTCCCTTGAATGAGCTGTCCATTCATTGTGGGTAAATGGTGGGAAGACAGTGCACACTGCTAGTGTGTGGGCAGGGCCAAACGGGCGGGCTTCCTTCTATGCGAGTATACATGTCACTTGTGTGTAAAAAAGGTCAGAGACCGATCAGAGCAGCAGATGAGGAGAAAGAAGCTCCTGGACACAGGAACTGCACATGGATTGCGCTCGTGAAAGTGAAGGATGCAAAGTGCATCCTTCACTTTCACGAGCGCAAAATTCATTGGCTGATGAAGCCGCAAAGGGGGCTGTTCGAACAGCTTCCATAGCTGCAATCTCTTGTTCAAAAACGAGA
This sequence comes from Lissotriton helveticus, assembly GCF_964261635.1. Lineage (NCBI taxonomy): Eukaryota > Metazoa > Chordata > Amphibia > Caudata > Salamandridae > Lissotriton > Lissotriton helveticus. Next base: position 72,192,045 of record NC_136065.1, read on the forward strand.
ATAAATGGTGAGATTATGGTTGCCATTGATGCTTCAAGCACAGGCAGCAAAGTAGTACCAAAAAAGTTTCCACTCAAGTACTCCTACAAGTTAGATGTCGATAACATACCATTTGCTCAGATTCCTGGATTGGGGGATAGAGGAATGCCAAACATGGATCGTAGGTTAGGCTTAATTCCAGCAGCACATGAAGGGATAGGTTCTACGCATGCAGGAGTAACAGCGACTGTTTCATTATTGAAAAAATGCTATTGGTGGCCTGGTTTAACTAAGCAGACTAAGGACTATGTCTTGAAATGTGACATCTGCCAACAGATGAAAGGTTCCACCGTAACTCGTCCTGCCCAGGCATCATGGTTAATTCCTGACAAACCACTAGTGTGTGTCTACTTGGACCACTGCAGCCCCTTACAAAGAGATGGGGCTTACAGGTATATCATGGTTGCAGTGGATTGCTGCTCAAGGTTCCTATGGGTCTGGCCCCTGCGCTCGGCTGATGCTCAAACTGTTATAAAAGATTTGCGAGTCTTTATTAGTACATACGCAATTGGCACATTACATTCTGACCAGGGTCCTGCGTTTAGCTCTCAGGCTTACAAGGAGGCAATGGAAGGACTGGGTGTAGCATTGCAGTACTCCTCTCCGTACCATCCCAAATGAAAATTCATTTGTGGAGAGGAAAATCCCGGACTTAAAGCAGTCTTTTACAGCCAGAGTATTAGGTACGGGTGAAAGCAGGGTAAAGCACCTGTATGGGGTCCAGCTAGAATTAAACAATATGCCAAGAAGTTCTCTAGGGCGGGTCACTCCATATGAGGTCCTGTGTGGGACAAGAATGTGGGTACCTGATCTTGATAGTGAAGGCGCTGTGGTGGATTAAAAACCTTTTGGTATCCATGATCATTTGACTGTTTTACAGGATCTAAATGAATCCAGGGCACAACAAAGTAATGTCCATCTGAAACACAATGCTACTGGGGAAGTTAAATCGGAAGCGGTAGGACCTGTCTGGATCCTAAAAGTCGAGGATCCAGTCAGAGAGAAAATAGCAGACAAGAAAGAATCTGGACCCTCTTACAGAAACCCTGTACCGTTCCTAGCAATTCACGGAACAAAAATACACTTCTTGTTCCGCCTCTTGCCAGAAAAAGGAGAAAAGATTTTTCTCAATTGACCTAATCAAACTCCACTATGTGGCCAATACTATACTTAACAGTAGGCCCCATGGACTCCAAAGTAGCAGACGCCCTCCTCTTTCTACTATTCAAGAAGTTGAAACAGAAAGACTCCCCCCATCTGAAGAACTTCCTGAACGGAATGAAGGACTATGCAATATTGCGATGGAACTCGTTCCTCTAGAAACCCAAATTAACAGCAAAAGAACAGTCAAATTGCAATCAGACCAAATACAGATGTCTACATTAACGTGCCTCGAGAAGAGCAAACTATGATTTCTACAATTCCCAATGCAATTCCAGCTTCTGTCTACTTCATAAACTTATATACGTTTTGTTTGGATCCAAGTGAACCTAAAATGGTGCCAGCCCAAAAAAAAGCAAACAGCAAGCCAATGACTTTCTGAACTTTCTAGAAAAGACTTACCTGGTGTCGCCCTGGGTTGAACTATGAGTAATTGCCAGGATACTTTTCTTTCGTCTCTGGGTAGGCTTAGTAATAGTTTTTAGTATGCTTTAAAATGGTAGATATCGTCGGCAAAGCTCTACAGCTCAAAATGTAAATTTGATTTTAAAATCACATCAGTCTTCTCATCGAGAACGAAAAGACTTGTCTTCAGTGAACATTACAGCAGATCCTGTACCGGAATGGTATTGTATGGGACAAGGTTGATTTCGACATATTTGGCCCGACTGAACTTTTAAAAATTCTACATTTATTTAAAATATCATTAAGTGATATCATTACCTCAAGTACATTTTCCGATGATTGGGACTTTGAAACTGTAAATGATATGTTGTTTGGTTTGGAAAAATCTGCTGCATTTTCTAGTAGTGAATCATTGGAAAGTGCATCCGATTATGAGTCAATGTATTGCTACCAGCATTATGGTCACCATTTTTTGCAAAAATGTACAACACCTAGCAATGTGTTCATGTATAACCAATAGGAACATTGTCAAACACAGCCAAAGGGCAGTTCAAAAACTTTTGCGCAAAAGTTTCCATATTTTTCAGGGTTTAATGTGTCTGACCAGGCTTCATATTATTATAAGGTTGCAAATACATCAGCACAGAAAAATATGTTAACGAACACCAAACTGATGTACTCGGCTGCCTTTATTACCCAGCTGTCTCAACAAGGGTTCGACTTTTGGAAAGGTACCATAGACCTAAAATCATGTTGGAGTATAGAGACTGGCAACTATAGGGGACAAAAGCTTTATTTAGAGCATGCCTTATCCCACAGCAAATAATGTTTTTGAATGAGACAGTGCAACAGACATTTTGTCTTTGACTAGCAAAGATTAAAGACCTGAACACACCTCGGGTGCCAACACCATCACACACAGGGCAATGAAGCATCACATGGTTTCAGTAGACTAAATCATTCAATACAATAGATCAGACCCCGATTGGAGGAAATGGTTGATTTGGCCCACAGACACCGATAGTTGTCAGGAAAGATTCTTGGGTGGAACTGAAGGGTTTAGTATCCATAGGCCAGATCCACATTATGTACAAAGACAACATCCAGGGGTAGTAACATCCTACTGTGTTGGGAATTTGTGCCTTGATTGGCTAGAAACCTCAACACTAACAGAAGTAAAACAGCACTTGTCCTTACTTTCACAGGATGTTGACCTTAGGGATTTTTACTAGGTCCTCTGGTTCACCACTGCCACCCTCTAGTTCATCACTGCCACCCTTCTGGTTCATCACAGCACCCTCTGGTTCATCACAGCACCCTCTGGTTCACCACTCCCACCCTCTGGTTCACAACTGCCACCCTCTGGTTTACCGCTCTCACCCTCTGGTTCACCACTGCCACCCTCTGGTTCATCACTGCCACCCTCTGGTTCATCACAGCCCCCTCTGGTTCACCACAGCCCCCTCTTGTTCACCACTGCCACCCTCTGGTTCACCACTGTCACCCTCTGGTTCACCACTGCCACCCTCTGGTTCATCACTGCCACCCTCTGGTTCATCACATCACCCTCTGGTTCATCACAGCACCCTCTGGTTCACCACTGCCACCCTCGGGTTCACCACTGTCACCCACTGGTTCACCACTGCCACCCTCTGGTGCATCACTGCCACCCTCTGATTCACCACTGTCACCCACTTGTTCACCACTGCCACCATCTGGTGCATCAGTGCCACCCTCTGGTTCACCACTGCCACCCTCTGGTTCATCACTGCCACCCTCTGGTTCACCACTACCACCCTCTGGTTCACCACTGTCACCCTCTGGTTCACCACTGCCACCCTCTGGTTCATGACTGCCACCCTTTGGTTCATCACTGCCACCCTCTGGTTCATCACAGCACCCTCTGGTTCTCCACTGCCACCGTCTGGTTCACCACTGTCACCCTCTGGTTCACCACTGTCACCCTCTGGTTCATCACTGCCACCTCTGGTTCATCACTGCCACCCTCTGGTTCACCACTGCCAACCTCTGGTTCATCACTGTCACCCTCTGATTCACCACTGCCACCCTCTAGTTCATCACTGCCACCCTCTGGTTCATCACAACACCCCCTGGTTCATCACAACACCCTCTGGATCACCACTGCCACCCTCTGGTTCATCACATCACCATCTGGTTCATCACAGCACCCTCTGGTTCACCACTGCCACCCTCGGGTTCACCACTGTCACCCACTGGTTCACCACTGCCACCCTCTGGTGCATCACTGCCACCCTCTGGTTCACCACTGTCACCCACTTGTTCACCACACCACCCTCTGGTTCATCACAGCACCCTCTAGTTCACCACTGTCATCCACTGGTTCACCACTGCCACCCTCTGGTTCATCACTGCCACCCTCTGTTTCACCACTGCCACCCTCTGGTTCACCACTGCCACCCTCTGGTTCACCACTGCCACCCTGCCACCCTCTGGTTCACCACTGCCACCCTCTGGTTCATCACTGCCACCCTCTGGTTCATCCCATCACCATCTGGTTCATCACAGCACCCTCTTGTTCACCACTGCCACCCTCTGGTTCATCACATCACCCTCTGGTTCACCACTGCAGATTATGGGGGGAAAGCACACCTGCTCAGCCGCAACGTGAAAAAATTTATTTGGGGCTGGTTAATGTGTTACTGAATTTGAGCTTCAAGTCCAGCACCTGCGTCCTTATCTGTAAGTGCTTCCTGTTGCGGTTTAATTTTGGTGACAGGAGCATTGTGCCATACTTGTAACTATTCTCTGACCCTGCTTCGAGGGTCAGAGCAGGGTCCGAGATAGTTGCAAGTAGGGAACGAACTCTTGAGACGCCGCTCAGGAAGCACTTACAGGGTTACAGCAGGTGCCCAAGTGGAAGTTAATTTCTTTGTAACCATTTTGTAAATGGTTACAAAGAAATTAGGTTGAACTTGGGCACCTGCGGTAACCCTGTAAGTGCTTCATGTACTTCAGTTTTGCAAAATCCGTTCCGCTCGCGATTTCGCAGATTTTTCTGCAATGTCGTGAGATTCATGGATCGCGAAATTGTAGAAAATCCGCAAATTCCTTTCTGCCCATACTTAGTAAAAATTTGCTTTTCCCTCCCCCGCAAGGGAGACTCGACATATCCATCCGGCCTTCCATTCTGACCTTGAAAGCAGAGTTCACCAAGATGAACAGAATAAGGGCTTTATTGTCCCAAAAAGAGGTCACCCTTACTTCTTCACATAGAACATTTGTCCTTCAGGTAGCTAACACTTGAAAAGAGGTCCATGCGCTTTTAAATACTGATCTCCCACTTCATTACGGCGCATTGATCCACACTATATTCATTGCCTCTACCACAACAGGCTTGGCGCAGTTTTTCAAAGTTGTAGGTTTCGGCCTTGTGACTTCATTTCAAACAATATTTGGTGTGATACCGGAATTTTTTCATTCTATTTTTTCCAGCGTCTACGGCGGGTTACCATTAAAGCTCGCCTTGGATGCCGGTGTACTGCTGTTGATTATCTTGCTCAAAATAGCTGCACATTCCTTGCCTCAAGACAGCCTGCCCCTGCTGTTGCAGCTTCGCAAGTGGATGCTTGAATACCATAGAACGCTTCCTCTGTCCACTTTGAGTGTAGCATATGGATTGTCCTTCCGTTTCTCATACTTTACTTGCGTGCAACCAGTTTTCCATTGCCTTGATTGTAATTTCCAATGGGCTTTGGACTTGTGTCTCTCCAATACAGAGTCTCCTGCCACAGATTATGATTGACTAATGAGTCCCTCAGTGGCTCATGAGTTGGACTGTTCTGGTGTCGGATTAACGGCCTGCGCGGCTACCCATGGATTGCTAGGGAATCGGAACATATGTGCAGAGGAACATGACTTCCTGGTGAGAAGTTACCTTGAAGAACACACAAGTTGTCCTCTGATGGTGCTAGAGGCTCCCGTTATCGAAGAACACGTATGTTCGTTCACTTTATTAAATTGGATTGCTGAATTATTTGCTGATGAGAACAATGACTATCTTTTGGAGGCTGCTGCAACATACTGTGCATACACGCTGATAAATTGAATTGGCACTTATCCATTTTAAGTCCCGTACTGGACTCTGATTTTGTTCTCAACACATTTTTTTTCTTCTTTACCAGTTTTTTTTTACCACATTAAGGTTCTTTTTCCGCGATTCCGAATCTTCGAACTTTTCACTTCCAAATTTCCGGTTTGGCAAATTATGAACCTGGTTCTGTCTCACTCGAACTTGAACTCTGCGTTCCTAAATTGCTTCCCTAGTGCTCGTAGTCCAATCAGGGGAGGGTGTGGTGAAGAAAGGGTGCTGCCTGCACACATTGCTATGTTAGCATACGCGTACTAGAAGTTTAAACGCCATTTTGCTACTTTGCCGCTTTTGCACACAACACTACATGTATCTGTTTTTGTAAGTTAAACTGCTTGCTTTGCTTTACATGAGAACGGTCTGTTTTCTACATCCCTAGACTTACATTGCGACCTCAGTCTGTACACTTTGTGCAGAAAGCTTCAAGGTTAAATAACAATGTATGCTATTGATTCAGGTTGATCGGCCCACGCTCTAGACATAACACACACCCAGCTGCAAAGAGTGCCTTTAATATTCCAATGCAGGAATATTTTCAGACACTTGGAAGAACCTTTTCAAACTACAGAGAGAGTTGCTGATCCTGTGATGTGATCCACCTTACCTGATCTTGGAGGAGTAGGGTTCCCCGCTTAAGCCTAGGGACCTTCTATTATTATAAAACTAGCAGCCCGTCCCGACGTTGTCCGGGTATGAATTGCTGCTGGCCAGTAGTATATTGTTTTGTAGGATTTCATTTTGATAGCATTTCTTATCTGTGACAGGCCTGTGAAACGCTCTGATTCACAGTGCACTGCTGATGCACTTAAGAGAGCACGTTCAGTAGTGTGTGAACTCGAGTTTCCCTACTTTATTTTTCCTTGCAATATCATATAGCGCGAACTCGACAACATGGCATGAGCACAATTTACATTACAGAAGAACACATTCATTTGTGGTAGGCACGGCGAGACAAAGCGATTTGCTTGGAATCACTGGATGTTTAGCTGATGCCGAGATTGGAACGTAGCTCCCCAGCTTAAATATTCGCTATTCTAGAACTTGCGGCGGGAGGTGTGTCTAAAAGTGTATGTCGGTGCTGGCCATCAATGAGAGAGACCTGTGCATTTTTCAAATCGGTGGTGAAAAAATATGAGTATGTTGCTGGAGATGTGGGCCGCCGTGCCACCAATGTACTTACCGGGGGAGGGTAAACACCCATTATTCCGCAACTTTCTTTCCGCATACCATCACTCCGCATACTTTCATTACAAAAGTACCATGACTCCGCAATGCCATTATAACGCATGGCATTACATTTTATATGCTTTTACCACGCATACATTTACAACGTAATTCGTTGTAAATGCATGAATGGTAAAAGCATGTTTTTTTTAATGTTTGGATAAGGTAAGTATGGGTATAGGGGTATATGTTTTGGGGTACTGAGGTATATGTTTGGGGGTGTTTGGGTATTTTAAGGGTTCAGATATAGTTTTGGGGTATGGGGTACAGGGGTAGTTATAGGATTTAGGGATAGGTATGGGTTTTGGGGTACAGGGGTATTTTTAGGGTTCAGGGCTAGGTTTGGGTTTTGGGGTATAGGGGTATTTTTAGGGTTCAGGAGTAGGTTTGGGTTTTGGGGTACAGGGGTATTTTAAGGGTTGAGGGCTAGGTTTGTGTTTTGCGGTACAGGGGTATTTTAGGGTTCAGGGGTAGGTTTGGGTTTTGGGGTACAGGGTTATTTTTATGGTTCAGGGCTAGGTTTGGGGTTTGGGGTACAGGGGTATTTTTAGGGTTCAGGTGTAGGTTTGGATTTTGGGATACAGGGGTATTTTAGGGTTCAGGGGTATGTTTGGGTTTTGGGGTACAGGGGTATTTTAGGGTTCAGGGTTAGGTTTGGGTTTTGGGATACAGGGGTATTTTTAGGATTCAGGGGTAGGTTTGGGTTTTGGGGTACAGGGGTATTTTAAGGGTTCAGGGCTAGGTTTGGGTTTTGGGGTACAGGGGTATTTTTAGGGTTTAGGGATAGGTTTGGATTTTGGAGTACAGGGTATATTTAAAGGGTTAAGATGGGTTAGTGTTTAAGGGTGTTGGGGTATTTTTAGGAGTAAGGGTGGGTTATGATTATGGGGTGCAGGGGTATTTGGAATGTACAGAACCTGGGAAGAAAAAACAATGAAATATTGGGCACAACGCTCACTTTTTTTCCCGTAATCCCGCGCCCCGCACACGCCCACGCCACATGCTCACAGCACACGATATGAGACATGGCATGAAGGGCAAAATTTACCACACGCCCCCGGCGTTTGTCACGCCCCCAGCACACGCCCACAGCACAACGCAGACACGCCCACAAGGGACTACTTTGCTGGCAGAGTTCTTTTACCTTTTAAATGTATATGGTGGGCGTCTGCATAGCCTATGTCCTTCTGCTGCAACTGCCCTTTCCAACGCTGTATTGGTTGTTGTGATTGGTGCTGTGGTTTCTGAGATTACCCGCCTCAAAGGTTTGGGCTCTCTCTTTATTATATTAGTATGGATTACCTCTAGCCAGGGGAGTGTGGTACACAAGGTGCGATAAGACCTGTTTCCACTGTCATTATAATATGATTTCTCCCTTTGTGTTTTATGGAATTGTAACAATGCTGATTGTTTTCTTTCTAATCATAGGCCTGCTTATGTTAGCCAAAACACTGCATCTTAGAGCACGTAGTTAAAATAAACATTTTAAACATTTCTGTGTCTCTGATTACTCACGTTGTGGACTTGTATGAGAATAAAAATTAAAGAGTGTTCTTGATTCCCACTATTCCTGAGAGTATCCTAAGTTGCTTGTTCTAGGTTGTGTAATCATTGGTAGCTTCAATGTAGTACGTAGAACGAATGAGACACTGATGCTAGTCGGATAGGGGTTCTGGGTACTGAGGTTAGTTTTTTGGTACACCACAATTCACTGAGGTTCCTGGTTTCCTGTGCATAGTTCTGTGCATGAGCAGAATCGCTGCAACACCCTTGGAGTCACTCTGGGTTCAAGTGATGCAAGTCCAATCTTTCTCACCCAGTCGGGAAATAGCAGACAGCAGGGGAGCTACGAAAGTCAAGAGCACAGCATGGCACCTAACTATTAAAAGAGGGGGAGGTGTTGAACAACATCCCTAAATTTTAGTTTCATTGTTTGGAAGAGGTAGGGGGCCACAAAACTCTAGCCGCTACAATTCAGACCATACTGAATTTTGAAACTCTGAATCTGTCGTGTTGGCATTCAATTTTAGCCAATTCTCTTTCACTCAGTTGGTTATACCAGGCAAACAACATTTGAACCTTTCAGCCACCACCGGGATGTCATCGGATATTGACCAAATGCTTTGTGCATCATCCACATAAGATAGTACTTGGAGGCTGAAGGACCTAATCAGCTTGGCCAAAGAGGCAATATATAGATTAAACAGAGTTGGGCTAAGAGAGGAGCCCTGTGGCACCCCACAAGGTAACTAAAGTGACCACAATTTACAGTGTGCGATCTGTTGGTAGGAAAGGACTCCATCAGGGATAGGGCGGTATCCCTCAGCCCTGCCTGGCACTGTCTATGACCCAGGCGGGACAGGGACCCCATATCAAACGCAGCTGAAGAACAAGTTACTTTCCTTTAGTAACACATTATCTGGTAGAGACAGAGTCTAGCCGCAGATTCCTTACCTTTGAATTTTCCAGGCGTCAGACTGGATCCAGAAGTGAGCAGTACCCCTGTGGCATTAATCAGGTCTGAGTGGCGTCGTCAGCGCCGGAAGGGACGTCCGCAAAATCTATATAGAGGCCCATCAGCACGCTGACGTCAGTTTGTTTTCATGCCATCCCATGCCTGAAGCGCGGAGCCATGCAGTGCATCGACACTCTTGTGTACAAACTAGGGCCCGGAAAGGGATTAAACTTAACCCTGGAAATCTGTCCCTAGAGCAGAGAGGATGGGTGAGTCAGTAAGTAATCTGGCTAGCATACCCTGCCAACTTATGGCAAACAAAGAAAAACCTAAGGATATGATAGACGGAGCGTTGACAATACAAGCACTCACCCCCAGTCAACTGATATGGGTTTAATCCATCACCATTCTTTAGCCCACTCTGCCACCCCAGTTCAGACATGGCCATATGCAAATCAGTCTGACCCTGTGCCTCATGGGAACAGTCCAGCCCGAACTGCCAAGCCATGCCTTCCCTGGACCGGAAACAAGCTACCGAGGACCGGTTTGCTCAGACGTGAGTCCCTTTATCAGCATCTTTGTTCCCTACCTCCTCTATCTCCTGGGCCGCTCTCAGCTGAGTGTTGACGCTGAGAGCTGGTCCCGGGGAGGCGAGGGCTGTTTGGCGGCCATCTTGAGTGTAGGCGCGCCCTCGCGCTCTAGTTACTATAAAAGAGTACCCTGCGGCTCCGCGCAGCGGACGCGGCAGTGGATGCGCCGGATGCCCGCCGGAGTCACGCCAGAGTCCAGCCCGTCTGCGCCCGTCCGCGCTGAGGACGCGCTGGACGGCTGGGCCCTGGAATCTGACAAAATGTCATCCCCCGCTTGCAGCTATTCTCGTTGTGATATGTTGGCCCTTAAACCTGGGAATAAACGCTGTCATCATACTTACGATCCGGACGACTTCCTGCTCCCCCCCTGTTGTGGCTGCTACCTTTCTTTTAGACCTCCCAACCCCGTTCCCATCGACCCTACCTTTGAACTCCCTACTTCTCCCACTTCTAATTTAGCAGAAGTAGAGGGCATCTTGATTAATGCCCGCTCGCTGATCAAGAACAGGGCTATGTTCAGGGAGTTGGTACTGGACAGAACGCCCACTGTAGTATTTGTGACAGAAACCTGGGCCAAGGACTCCTCTGACCCCGATCTAATAGAGGCCGTTCCGGAAGGTTATTGCCTGGCCAGACTCGATAGGCAGAGACGAGTGGGAGGGGGGATAGCGATCCTCTATAAGGATCACCTTCAATGTCACACTGTACCCCTGACCGATTTCCCTGACAGTTTTCAAGCGTTCTACTTTTCAATAAAGGAAGAACAACGCCCCTTCTTTAACGGTATCCTAATTTACCGTCCCCCCGGCTCGAGAACACACTTCACGCACCACCTTCTCCAATCTCTTGAACCCTACTTTGGCCTAGATAATTTCTCCATCATGGGTGATTTCAATTACCATCTAGAACGACACGACCTCTCCGACACCTCCTGTCTTATTGAGGCCTTACAATCCTGCGGGCTTATGCAATGTGTCACGGGAGCTACTCACCGTGCAGGACACACCCTGGACGGCATCTTTTCCAATGATCCTCGCTTGACTACCAAGGATCCGATTCATCTTTCCTGGTCTGACCACCTGGCGGTCCCTTTTCTCTTGAAACATCACAGGGTAAATTCCCCTAAACTAGCAAACCATACAATAGAGATTACGAGGAATTTCAGGAATATTAACAGCAATTCCTTCGTGCCCTGGGCTGCAAACCTTACCATCCCTGGCCCACATAGCGTACAGACTGCAGTCGCCCATTTTGAACAGGTCACGACCGAGGCCTTGAATCAACTGGCCCCAGAACAATCCCGACGTCGCGCTAGAAAGAGACCTTCTGCCCCCTGGTTCTCCAACTCCCTTAGGCTTCTTAGGCAAGAAGTGAGGAGAATGGAGAGACTATGGCATGCTAGCTGGGACTTCAAAAACACGGACGCGCATCGACTTCTGGTTAAAAAATACAAGGCGGAAATCTTGCAGGCTAAACAACAATATTTCGTGACTGTGACCTCCTCGCTTTCTTCCCCGAAGGAACTTTTTAAAACCGTTGACTCCCTGGTCAGATTGCAAGTCCCTGACCCTGTCATCCCTTCGCAGGACCTCTGTGAAAAGATCGCCTCCTTTTTTCACTCTAAAATCCAGGATATTTACTTAGCCCTTGAGGAACAAAGAGCTGCTCTCAGTTCATTTATACCTGGTGTAGAGATGAGTTTGACCACCACCGAAATCTCCACTCTTTGCACTCTGGACACCTTTCCCTCGCTGACTTTACAAGATCTTGAGCTCTTGTTAGCCAAGACTAAGTCTGGATCCCCTTTGGATTCCTGCCCTCTGAAGGTCATTAAACAGTGTAGGGAGACCCTCTTACCTCCCTTGGTGGAGATAATGAATCTTGCCATTAGAGATGGCACCTTCCCTGCAGAGTGGAAGAAGGCGGTAGTGAAACCCCTGTTGAAAAAGGCTTCCCTGGATCCGGGGGTCCTAAAAAACTTCCGGCCTATCTCTCTGCTCCCCGCCCCTGCTAAGATGCTTGAGACTCATCTCAACAAACATCTTGCTGCCTTTGTCGAAAGCTCTGGATGCTTAGACTCCTCCCAGCATGGATTCAGGAAAGAATTTAGTACCGAGTCAGCCCTCACTATTGTACTTGACAAGATCCGTACATCAGTAGATGAGGGCCAGACATCTCTCCTGGTCCTGCTAGATCTAACGGCGGCTTTCGACACCCTCTCCCCCTCGGTACTTACATCTCGGCTGAGGGAGGTGGGGGTGAAGAACGCAGCTCTTGATCTTCTGACCTCCTTTCTCACAGGGAGGGAACAAAGAGTCAAGCTTGGGGAGTTTCTATCTCCATCCCGTCCTGTGCTATGTGGGGTTCCTCAAGGGTCGGCCCTTAGCCCGACCCTCTTTAATATCTATGTTACCCCACTGGCCAAATTAATAAGATCTTTCGGGATGGAGGTAGTCTCGTACGCAGACGACACTCAAATCCTCGTCTCCCTACCCCATTCAGATGAACTAATCGCCCCCAAATTTAGATCTTGTATGGAGGCGGTCGGTAAGTGGATGGTTCAGAACTCTCTGAAACTGAATGGGGAGAAAACGGAGGTGATGGTGTTTGGGGGAAAAGAAAACATCTGGTCAGCCAACTGGTGGCCTGACTCCCTTGGTACTTGTCCCTCCCCCACATCCTCTGCTAAAAATCTCGGGGTGATAATAGATCCTGCCCTTGACCTAGGCAGCCAGGTGAGCAGAACTGTTTCCACCTGTTGGGGCCTGATTCATACTCTCCGTAGGGTCAGGAAATTTCTCTCCCTCCAGGCAAGAAAACAAATAGCTGTTGCTCTCATCGGCTCGCGCTTGGACTACTGTAATGCGCTGTAAGCAGGACTCAATAAAGGACAGCTGCAGCGCCTGCAGGTGGTCCAAAACGCCATAGCCAGATTTGTCCTGGACATTCCCAGACGCTCTTCAGCCACTGCAGCCAGGAAAACACTGCACTGGCTGCCGGTAGAACAGCGTATCCGGTTTAAGGTTCTGTGTATGACCTACAGAGCCATCGCTAAAAAGAGCGACACTGGAATTGGATCCATTATCTCCCACTATGTTCCCCGAAGAGACCTGCGTTCCTCAGGGAAACGGCTTCTAGCAGCCCCCCGTGTTCGGAAAGCTAGGTGGGGCGGCAGAGCTTTTTCCACTCTTGCTCCTAAGTGGTGGAATGAACTTCCTTTGGATCTGAGATCCCTCCCATCCCTACAGAATTTTCGCACGGCCTTAAAGACCCTTCTCTTCAAGCAAGCTTATGTCTAAGATCTTAATGTCTCCTTTTCTGGTCCTTCCTGACCTTTTGCTAGGCGCCTTGATACCTTCGGGTTAGTGTTCTGCGCAATATAAATATTTTTTCAATTCAATTCCTTGCTCACTTTGCCACTGGATTCAAGCACGCCGGGCTGAAGACGGCTGAAATGCCAGAAACCGGTCCTCGGTAGCTTGTTTCCGGTCCAGGGAAGGCATGGCTTGGCAGTTCCGGCTGGACTGTTCCCATGAGGCACAGGGTCAGACTGATTTGCATATGGCCATGTCTGAACTGGTGCGGCAGAGTGGGCTAAAGAACGGTGATGGATTAAACCCAGATCAGTTGACTGGGGGTGAGTACTTGTTTTGTCAACGCTCCGTCCATCATTTCCTTTGGTTTTTCTTTGTTTGCCATAAGTTGGCAGGGTATGCTCAGACGTGAGTCCCTTGCTCACTTTGCCACTGGATTCAAGCAAGCCGGGCTGAAGACGGCTGCAATGCCAGAAACCGGTCCTCTGTAGCTTGTTTCCGGTCCAGGGAAGGCATGGCTTGGCAGTTCGGGCTGGACTGTTCCCATGAGGCACAGGGTCAGACTGATTTGCATATGGCCATGTCTGAACTGGGGTGGCAGAGTGGGCTAAAGAACGGTGATGGATTAAACCCAGATCAGTTGACTGGGGGTGAGTGCATGTATTGTCAACGCTCCGTCCATCATTTCCTTTGCTTTTCTTTGTTTGCCATAAGTTGGCAGGGTATGCTCAGACGTGAGTCCCTTGCTCACTTTGCCACTGGATTCAAGCAAGCCGAGCTGAAGACGGCTGAAATGCCAGAAACCGGTCCTCGGTAGCTTGTTTCCGGTCCAGGGAAGGCATGGCTTGGCAGTTCGGGCTGGACTGTTCCCATGAGGCACAGGGTCAGACTGATTTGCATATGGCCATGTCTGAACTGGGGTGGCAGAGTGGGCTAAAGAACGGTGATGGACTAAACCCAGATCAGTTGACTGGGGGTGAGTGCTTGCATTGTCAACGCTCCGTCCATCATTTCCTTTGGTTTTTCTTTGGTATCAGAATAAGGCTGGTGCTGCCAGGAGAATCAGTGTCGGGGCTGGCACCAGAGACGTTCATAGTGGCAAAACCGGCGCCGGTCCAGATCAATGACCAGACCAATGGGGTCCCATGGGAGCTGGCGGTGCGGAATCAAATGAGGCCCCCACAGGGCATGAAGCTGCGCCAGAAGGGTTGGGCCACTCAAATACTCAGTGCATGGACTTGTAAAATTTTCACTTGAGCAGTGGTCGCTCAGGCTCCTGGAAATGGTGGGAGGCTCAGAGTCAGCCCTGGCAACAATTCGGAAGAACTGTGCCTGGAATGTCAATGCTTCTTTGTTGTACCAGCTGACAGACATGGGGAAGTTCAAGTTCGCTTCGACTTCTTGTGCTTCTTATGCTTCTTTCCCAAATGTCCTGATGACCTGGAGTGGGAAGAAGAGAACTTGGGGCTCCTGGAGCAGTCCTGTGACCTCCCTCTTGATCAGGATCGAGATCTCAAATGAGTCACAAGAAGTGGTGTCGCCTGCTGGGCCTCTAGCAGCACCAGGGACCACTCCCTCAAAGCCTTTGGCGCCATGGCGTGGCAGTCCGAGAAGGACTTGGAGTCATGGTCGCACTCAAGACTCCACAGCCATATGAGGTGTGGGCCTGTAACCAGCATGGTGCGTTGACAGGTTCCACACGGTTTAAACCCTGTCTGTCTTTCTCAAAGTTATCCCTCAACACAACAATAGGAAGAATTCCTCCCAAAAATAACTCGACAAAATGTCGAAAAACTTTTGTCAAAAACTGTCCGAGGGTGGCTCCTTCTCCAGTTCAGCACTAAAAGCGAAAATTGAAATGGACCGATGTCAGTGCACCGAGATGGTGCCTATATAGGAGACATGGACGTCACTTCCAGCATGGACGCCGCCGTATGGATCTGATTGATGCCTCCTGCTGGCATGCAGGGGTACGGTTCATGCAAAAATCTTCCAGAATGGGTCCAGCTTTCATTATATACACTGCCCTAAGACTTTGTTCAGCAGAGGAGCATTTCTATGGATTGTTGAGGTCTCCCCATCCTGAATTCAAATCCAGCTGAACATGAGGGACAAAGGCCTGTTCTATACCAGACTGGCTTCCGGATGAAACACGCGCACAGGCAAATGGTGAGTTAATCCACTCCAAGGGATCTAGCAGAACCGCATTCACCCTAGGCTCTCTGGGATAGGTAATACAAGGTAAGAATATAATTAAATATATTCATATAATCAATGCACCAATTATAATGGTTGAATTATTCATATTTCTTACCATTCTTGTAATGCTGGTTACAATGTTCTATTTCCTTCTACTAATCATTGCAGCACAAGTATTTTACACAGGAAGCCAATTGCTTCAATAAATGTTTGAAATGCCAATTGTATGTATTTCTTGTGTCTCTCTTTGGGCATACCTGAGATAACTGTGAAAAGTTAAATCTGTTTCCTTGATTTACTTCGGAGAATTAGGGTTGTCCGTTGCAGACACCATCTGGTACTCTGCAAGGTTTTAGGGGTCCGTATGGTGCACTGTGAGCTAGTCAGGATGCAGGTCCACATATTCTGATGGAATGAGTGGACTCAGTCCCGATAGTTTTGATGCTTATGTTGGCCAACTGAATTAGTAGGAACCATAAGGCAACTCTCCATTATTGTTATAATTATTATTATTGGTGTTCTCATTATATAGGTTTTGCATATCGCAAACGAGGGCCAAATTAGTCACACTGTCTCCTGGGATTCGCCTCTCAACACCCTTGGGTAGGGTGTTGAAGAAAGCATCATGGAATGTGGCGGGCATAATGGGTAAATTAGATTGCCCCCAATGGCTTGAGCTCGTCAGCCGTCACAAGATTTGCCTATTTCAGGAAACTTGGAGTTTGACCCCCATATTTATACCTGGGTTCATGACTTTCCATAGACAGCCATTCCATCCAAACATAGCCAGCAATCAGGTGGCCTGCTTATCCTAATTGACACATCTCACTCAACAGTGATTGCAAGGAAGTGGATACTTACAGCCAAGATATCTTAGCGGTAAGGTTAAAAAATGCCAAGGGTAAAACCGTTGACATCTTTAATGTGTACACTAGAAGCACCAGAGGAGGCAGCTCTCCAACTTTGCATGCCCTGGACCAACTTTTAGAAGCTGGTCAGGGTGGTCACTCTTAATTAGTCGGGGGTGACTTTAATGTGACATTTGAACCGCTGGATTGGGTAGAGTCCCAGGATGTGAAGGAGGAGGACAACGCATGGATGGTACCACCTCTGGAGCTTACCTCCATAAAAAAATTATCTAAAGCAGCATTACAGCTGAATGCCATCACACTGTAACATAGGCTAAGAGCCGCAAAGGGTAGAACTAGCTCCGACAAAAGAGGAGGGATGACCTTTAGCGGACCGAAAGGAGTAAGCAGGATTGACTATCTTCTAGTAGACCTCATTTTATGGCCCTTGGTACAGGACATGGATATCATTCCATCCTGTGACAGTGAACATAATCTCCTTAGCCGGACTATCGAATACCTATGGGGCGAGAGGGCTAAGGTTGGATTCATTCCATTAAGCACAAAGGCGGTAATTCCCTCCAATAATAAACGTCGACTTAAATGGCAGGCCATTATGGCAGATGGAACCAAGACTAGGGCGATCGCAAACGTTCTAGAAAAGCACTTAGAGGCCATAGGTGTTGAGTCCGAGGACTCCCTCAATACATTCTCTTGTAGTAGCTCACACAAAGACTCCTCCGACCACCTGACCAGTTTTTTTCTTGCCCTTGGCCACAAGACTGGGTCAAAACAGGCCAGACAGCTGGGTTTCAACTTATGATTTAATGGAGAGTGCAGAGTGTCGAGAAGGAGATTGTCCATAGCTATTAGAAATAGGGTTGCCCCCAGTACTAGAGATGCCAGGAAGGAATACAAACAAGCACAGGCCAAAGCAAAGAGAAAATGGGAAGAGAGGAGATGGGAAGACCTTGGAGAGGCTATTTGTCATCCAGATAGTAGGAAGTTCTGGACCCTCCGGTCGAGGGGCAACTTAGAAAGATCACCCCCTTTGGCTAATAACATTCCAGCCGTAGAGTGGCATAAACACTTTAGTGACCTCTATTCTTTCCTGGGAACACATGACGGAAACCAGCTGTTTAAGGACATAGGCTACCCTGTGCGTACCCTCTCATTTTCCAGAGAGTAAATTCTGTCTTGCCTGGAAGCAATTGTACCTGCGAAAGCCCCTTGTCTGGATGGTATCCCAGGTGACCTTTTTCTCGTAGACAGGAAAAACTGGGCTACATATTTTAAGTTTTTGCCCAACGATATAGCCGGTGGGGCTTAATTAGTACCCATCTTCAAGAAAGGGGACAGGTCGATGCCTTCCATCTACCGCCCGATCAGCTTGATCGATTGTGCGCAAAAGGTCTTCTGCCGTTCCATCCTGGTAAAAATCCAGGACTGGATGGATGAGAATGCCATCCTCTCTCCACTCCAAACAGGATTTCGGCAGAAGACCGGCACAATGGATCAAGTATTTTGTCTAGTCATGTTGTACTGGAAGGTTGTTGTTCTGGGCAAGGAAGGTCTATACCTTGCCTTCAGTGATTTAAAAACTGCATTCGACCTTGTGCCCAGGGATTCGTTATGGCAGGTGCTTAGAGATATGGGAATGCCCTTGGAGATCCTGGAAATACTAGTCTGGTTACATGATGGGAATTATGCCCGCTTGAGATGGGAAAATCAGGGACAACTTACGAAGTCCATCAAGATCCTTTGGGGGGTTCGTCAGGGATGCGTACTAGCTCCAACCCTTTTTTACCTGTATGTCAACCAAGTGGCAGATCTTTTGTGCACTTTACCAGCTGATACACCATCTCTGGCGAACCAAAAAGTCACCACATTGATATTAGCAGACGATACCCTATTGATTTCCAAAAGTCCCCTGGGTCTTCAAAAACTTTTAAACCATTTCATGGCATTCTGCAATGAGAGGGGCTTGGTTATTAACACCTCTAAAACCAAGCTAATGATGTTTAACCCACACAAATCGTTTAAGGGAAATATACTCCTGGATAATGTCCCGCTGGAGAGGGTTAGTTCATTTGATTACTTGGGTATTAGACTGACACAGGGAATGGCTTAGAAGAGACATTTAGAGACGGTCTCCTTGAAACTCACTCAGCTCACTGGGGCTTTGAAGAGGGATCATCGATTGTTGCATAACAGGCCCGTAGCTCCTGCTCTCAAATTGTACAACTGCAAGGCTGTGAGTAGTGCCCTTTATGTGGCAGAGCTGTGGGGCACAGCATCCTCTAATGAGCTTGCAGCTGTGGAAAACAAATTCCTTAGGAACCTGATATCCCTTCCTTTAAGCACACCTGTTCTCCCGCTTAAGCTTGATGTGGATATCAACATTGCGAGATTTTGCCCATTGTTGTTTTGGCACAGATTGACATCCACCCCTGATTTGGCACACTATGCAGATGCTCTCTGTGAGGTCTCAAATTTGGACACCACAAATAAAATACCTGGATTAAACAAATAAATGCTTTATGGTCTAGCATTGGCTTGACAACCCAGGCCATCAGCCAACCACCTTTGAACCCAAGAAGCCAAGTTAAACTTTTGTATTGGGCTTGGGTCAATGAGAAAAAACATCTTGGCAGTCTAACAGATGCCTTCTTCGATTTGAAACCTAATTTCCATCTAGAAAGGTAGTTTTGTATTATTAAGGACCTGGCTGACAGGAAGTTGTACACACAGTTTTGACACAGCAGCTTATCTATTAATGATTTTACTAGTTCCTGGCAGAATAACAAATGCCAATCTGAATGGGGGAATGCTCTTTCAGGTACCGTGCAGCTAAAATGTGGAACAGCCTACCGATGGACCTAAGAACAGAGCCATCTGAAAGCAGTTTTCGTAGGCAGCTAAAGACCTGGTTGTTTGTATTGCCACAACAAGGATAAGAATCGGCAACTGCCATACGTCGCATCAGGTCTTGCATCTGCTAGCCACTTTTCATCAGAGTCCTCTCTAAGCGCGGGGACACACCGGTGGTGTAACCATGCGCAGGCCCGGACTGGCCATTGCGGGTACCGGGCATTCCCCCGGTGCGCCGCAAGGGTGGGGGCCGGTTTTGGGCCCCTGGGGGCCGGTTTTGTTACAGGGCCGTTTATGCAGCATAGCTGCAAAATCGGCCCTGCAACAAAATCGGCCAAAAACCGGTCCCGACAAAGAGCTCAGACCTCCCCCCGGGGGCCGGCTGAGCACTTTGCCAGGGCCGGTTTTGGTTCTCAGTCCGGCCCTGATCATGCGCTCTACAAATGAATAAATACATAAATAAATAAATACATCTAAGGGCTGCCCTTCCTGTCTATGTCCACTTGAATCTATTGGCCAGGTACTTTTTGCCTGTAAAGCATACGTAAAGAAGGAAATGGCTAGCTCCTGTGTGTAGACCAATAGGGCCCCAAATCTCAAAAGACAACCTAAGGATATTTAAATCAGATGCCAGACCTCTCTTGCATGTGCCACTGCAAAGGTTTTAGGCCACTTTTGGAATTTTAGAAGGAGGGCACAACCAGACAACAACTGTGCTGAATAATCACGATTATCCTGAACAAGTAGTGCTGCTATTTTCTAAATTTTAAAACTTTTAAAACTGTTTTAATGGTGCTATCTTATTTATTTTATTCAGGTTTTTGTGACTAGTCTTGGTATCTTGCCTTTCTTGTTTAAGGATTTATTGTGTGGGATAATAACCTGGAAATTGCGCTGTTTAACTATTAATGACGCACTTGCACTTTGGCCACATAATTATGCTAGTGAGACCCTAATCATGAATTCTGTGGATATTGTTTTATTCATATGACGTGATTATTATTCTTAATGACAATTGGAGCGCTTTTTATTTCTTATTTGCACATGTTTTTCAAAACGTATTTTAAAACCAAAATAAAGAATTAATGATGATGAGTGACAGACTGCTTTTCATTAGAACATATGATGCATAAGCATCTAAAGTTAATCAGATTATATTGTACTGATAGTCGGTTAAAATCAAACACGAATGGTAGTCCATGTAACAGTTTGTTTGCCAACAAGCAGGCCCAAAACTGTGGGGTTGGACAAGACGACATATTCTGCCTTTGAGGATTAGATTATTCACCTTCTCTGCTTGGCCACATATTATTCTACATTTGTGAGTGAATTCAGCACAGTGGTTAGTCTTTTAAGCAGAATGATAACAAAGAGTGAAGAATTTGCATGGGCTGAAGAATTTTTGAATTATTTGAATAGACCAAGGAAGAAATTGGAAAGAAGACATTGCTTGGGCCCTTCGATTCAAAGAGAAAAATGCAGTGGCTACAAATGTCAGTTTTAATGGTCTTGGTGTAGTTATGTGTATCTCGTCTCCCTGTTGTGAAAGAGTGAAACAACAGGACACACCAGTCATTCTCCACCACTATTATTGGTATTGTGCTACTTAAGTATTTGAAGGGAATAGTGGCTGGGTTCAAGAGACCTCAATTGTGGACAAAGTAAAGAGCTCATGTCACTCCCTGGAGCAAGGGCTGGAATTAATAAGTTAGGCCTCCTAATCAAAATCAGTGACCAAAATGAGATGGAGTGATCTTTAAATTTGACAAGAAGGATCTCAAGAGCATGGCTAAACATTAATAGGTCTTTTTAACTGTATAGGCAAGGCAACCACCTCTGTTATGTGCCCGGTGCATTTCAAGCAAGTATAATTCAGTAAACCAAGACTCAGTATTGGCCAACAAATCTAAGTTATGGCCAATGATGAAGGAGCATATCAACAAAAGGATTTTTGCGGATGGAAATGGCCCTATTCACAGAATTGGGCCATTACGGGCCGCAAAAAATGTTTTCCATATGTACAAATTACGATTCATTAACATCTTACCGAATCACAATTTGTGTTCAGCGATTCGGTATTTGGAAGGGGGCGTCAATGAATAAATGTTTTGCAGCTGAATTACGGTCACAAAACATTCCTTTTTTAACTACACCTCAAGGGTGGTGGTAACCATTCACAAAAGGGAAGGATCCAGACTGGGACCCCTTCCCCTTTGTGAATGTTGGAACAAATATTTTTTAAGAGCAGGAGTAATCCAGGGACCACTGCCTACTCTTAAAAAACGAAACGTAAACAGTTCATTTCTTACAGCATATCCAGTTTACTTTTTTTCCCTTTTAGGAAAACGGTCTGTATTGTAAAAAAAATAATAATAATAATAAAAAAAGATTACTTTATTAAAAAGTAATCACATTCATGGTGGTGTGCTGACTCCAGCAGGTCACCATTCCTGTGATGCAGCATTCCTAACAGGTCGCAAATTGTGACCTCTCCTCGTTAATATTCATGAGATAGGTACATTGCGACTCGATTAGGAAGCGCTATTACTAACTTGTACAGTTTTGTACATTAGGAACCCTGATTTCCTAATTGCGATTCACAAAGAATCACAATTAAGAACTCGCAATCGCTAAATTCTGGGCAGATTGCCCCAAGTCTGGTATGGTTTGGGCATTTTTAACTGCTGAGTGAACATTGATCTTAAAATGATGAAGCACATATTTGTGCTCACCTGTGGCCAGAAAAAAAGGGTAAAATAACACAGAGTTACCAATAATATTACAAGCTTCTAAATGGAATTTAGAAACATTAGCAAAGGGAGCCTACAATTTCCGTAAAGGAGTACGGTTAAAAGATTAGGGTTGTGAAGACAATCGACAAGCGCTCTGAGACCGAACGGTGAGTTATGCGCTATATAAAAATAAATACATAAACATACATAAACATAATACTGGCAGCATGGTTGGCGGTTTGTTTCCTGGGTGCAGAAGTGTATATATAGGAATTACCATTGGGTTATCTCTGGGCTGCGCGTTCTTTGAAATACTCACTCCGCTAGACTGTCCGTGAACAAGTAGCACCATACCCAAAATGGCAACCATGTGTGGTACCAAAGGGAAAACGGACCATACCATTCAATGGGGATTCCTAATCTGAATCAGCCCACATCGAATGACAGTTAGAGGGCTAATAAAAAAGTGCCAAAAAATCTTGCTTTTAATGCTCAAAGAAAATTGAGGAGTGCCACAGACTTACCAAATATTCTTCCTAATTAGTTAGAAATTGAATGTGAAAAACCTCAAACCATCTGAAATTCAAATTGCGTACTGATCACTAGCTGTGCAAAGAAGTGCTACATTAAATCAGTAAATAATACACACACACATTCACAGTAAAGCTAACTATTGAACAGGACAATTACATATTACTCATTATAATAAGGTGTTTATCTTTAAGTACTAAGGGGCCCATTAGGATGGCGGGCGGATTGCCCCTGCCAGGCTGGCGGTAGCCCCTGCCAGCGTGGCAGGGGCAATCCGCCCGCCATCCTAACCAGAATGACCCCCCTCCAAATTAGCATTGCTTGGGGGTCCGCGGCGGACGGAAAGACCGTCCGCCGCTTTTCCGCCTCGGTCGCCTTGCGACCGGGGCGGAAGAGGTTTAATATGGTGGCGGTGTCTATCACCGCCAGCCATATTGGTATGGGCTTTTTTAAATGTTAAATGCCTTTCCGTGGCGGCAATGCCGCCATGGAAAGGCAGGCGGTCTTCACTTTGGCGAGGTGGGGGGTGCACACGGGGGGGTACCTGTGGTACCCCCCAGAATTTGTATGCAAATGCATACATGCATTTTTAGCATTGTGGCAGGCGGTGCAGAGAGCACCGCCCGCCACAATGTTAAAACTGCTGTATGCGCCCACCACTGTGGCGGGCGCATCCTAATACCCCCCACGGGGCCCCCGCCCTTATGGCGGGCGGTCCCGTACTCCGATTGGATGGCGGGCGGACTAAGTTCGCCCGTCATCCTAATGGACCCCTTAGTCTATCATCTTTTTTCATCTGTCCATACTAGTCTAATATGGGACTATTTCTCTGCCCATCCCCACTGGTGGAGTGCGAAATTTACATAATTTGTTTTTGCATAATTATGTAAAATTGCATTGAATTATGCTATATGCAATTTAGTGTATATTTTAGCATGAATGCACCCTTGCATAATGCTTGATGTGAGAATGCATTTTATGGTAAAAAAAAAATTGTTCAAAAACACAATGGCATGAGCAACAACAGCTTACATTTTCACCATACGGGTTCTTCTTGAGTAAAAGTTTGAGGTGAACAGGGAATAATATTGCATCATGAAGTAGCTGCATACTTTGGTGAATTTCAGATAACAAGTGTAATGTTAAATTCCGGTAATTGTGCTAATCACATCGGCATAATTTTAATTTCACACTGGTCTAATCACCTTTTCAGTTTTAGGTTTCGCCTGCACAACCCTTGCACTGTGTTTGTGATAAGGTTTCGCCTGTGCAGCGTTTAACCTGTGCTAGTGAAATATATTGCTTTTAATATAACTTGAAAGGCGCTTACATCTCGCCTGCTCTCTTTTGGCTTTTCATTGGTTCCTGTGCTTGCCACTTACCTTTCCTCCATTTCTATTAGCTGTGGTATATTTTCCTGCATTTACCAATGCTTTTTTCTCGTCTGCTTCTCTTATCAGTTTCCCGTAGCCGAAATACTGTTAACCACCGCTTTGTTGGAACAATTTTTTTTCATAAAGTTTTGCCTCTTTCTGCTATTTTGTCTTGCAGCAGATTTACATAGCGCAATTTATCACCCGGAGAGATTAAATGATTTGCCCAGAATCACAGGATGTTACCTTGTCGAGGCTTGAAATGGAATCCCCAGATCTCGAGTCAGCAGCTCTAGCCACTGAGCCACATCCTCTCCACTCCTGAAGTACCTGTTGATTCCTCTTGTTACCTCTCAAAAAGTGTTTGACCGTTGCCCGTTATAGAATAATGCAAGTCTTTTGGTATCTAACAGATTGTCTGCTTTCTCTATCCAGGTACAAGAGTATTTGAATGGCATGAAGCAGTACTGGAAGCGGGGCTACGGATATGACATCAACAGTCAAGCCAGCTGTGTAAGGTTCCAGGATATCTTCAAACACTTGGATCGAGCAGCCACTGAAAGCAAAAAGTAAAAGTATTAGTGTGGTCTTGTTTATTGCGAGTGTGTCTTTAATTGCATTAGCAGTGCATGTGAATCAGGCGCTGCTGATTCTGCCATTTTTGCCATCTGAAATTCCATGACCGCCTGTATTAGTGGACCCTTTTCTTATATTCCCTAGTTAGGCCCATGTAGAAATGCGGCCCATTGTCTACATTGTCCTTCCATTTTTAACATAACATTTTTCAGCGGTGATGTTTAGCAGTTACTTGTGTGACAGTGTCGATTGGTTTCTCTGAAACTAAACTCATTTATTATGCATAAGGATTCTCACAACACTATCTTAATCCCCCTGTACAGACATTCAAGATTTGCCACACAATGTACAAATGTCATCGCTATCTTCATCATCGGGCGAAGGGCAATCAAAACTCCATAACATCTTTAATCTAGGTATACATCGCAAGACCGAGTTCAGCTATAAAAGATCAACACCTTTGATAGGTTGGTGAAGGAGGCACTTACATGGACTTTGAGGGTCCCTGTATAGTGTACCATAGGTACCCAGGGCATAGGTGCACCCTAGGCCTACCAGGGGCTGCAGCATGATTTGTGCCACCCCTGGTTAGCCTTCCAAACTGACACCACATGTCTGTACTTACAGCCTTGGTAAGGTGGTGTAATCACCCCTTACTTAGATATAGTATACCTATATCTATATACACATATAGACACATATTAACCTATAAGTCACTCTTATGGCAGGCCTTGACAATCCTGGAGGCAGAGTGCTTGGTTTTGTGTGAGAGGGTGCCCTAGCATGAGCTGAGCCCCTCTGCAGCTTTCGGAACCATCTCCTTATAGCTGTTCTATGATGTAGACATACCATATACTCTTAAATGCATTATAATCCTCGCGGTTAATGCTAACTTTGGTTTGGCTTTATCAAAACATGTCGTGTAAGGTGTCAAACACTTTGGAATTCTACCCCCCCCCCCCACCAGTTCTGGCAGCAGGGGTAGCATTCCACCCTTCTATAGGGAGAAGACATGTAGTTACTGGTCTGCCCTCCTGCCGCTGGATGAAACTTTGGCAGGGGAGGCCTGGACAATAGGTTTCCTGTCCAGGATGGTGTTAACACCTCCCCAGACAGGTGTATTGGGGCAGGGTGGGTTGCATTCAGTGAATATTTTCAGACACTGCCTAGGGCACACAAGGGGCTCCATGCATTTCCCAGTTCAAACCGGTTGCTGGGGCACTTAGCCCCAGCTTTGGCGTGAAACTGGACAAAGGGGAAGGGCTGTAACCACCCCTTCCCCAGGTCCACCCATAGGAGGGACCTTAGAGTTAGTCCAACCATTAAACTTGCTATAAGTATAGAACCCCAGTCCCTAGGACTTTAGATTACCCTGGACGAAACTCTGCAACATATATCCTGGACCTTTGACATTCCATATCAACTGGAAGACGGAAGAAATCCCCCTTGTGGTCAAGGAGTGACCACCCTGTTCAAACAGGCACCAACTACATCTTTGCCAGTCTGCATTTTCGAGGCTCACGCCGGAACCCAAAGAATCTGCGACTCAGGTCATGGACTTCCAGACATCTCTGACGCGTGCTCCCAGCAAAGCTGAGACCTGTTGCGGACACGAGAGAAGTGGGACAGGAACTCCTGGAAAACCAGCATTTTGCAACCTGCACCTACTTCCTGAGGTATCCCAAAGTTGTGTATTGGGGTGCACCTTTTACACTGAAGCTCAGAGGCCCACACTCCACGAGTGTCCAGTGGGCCCGCTTTGTGCATTTCAGCTTGACGCGTCTTCGCGGTTCCTAGTCCGTTGGCTAGTGAGATAACCAGGAAGACCAATCTTGAAACTAATTTGCTTTCCTGGTTGCTCCAGGCTTGTTCCAGCTTCCCTGTCAAGGGGAAGCGCCCCAGACCTTGCTGGTCTGCACCGAAGCCAATCTCGACATCTTGCATGGATTGCGTTTGCCAAGGCTTGTTGGGTCCAATCCGGATACCAACACTGCAGTCAACTAGATCCTTTGTGGTGCAGATCGAATCCAGCTCCTGGTCATCGTCGACGCCTCTTGGTCCTCGGGGCTGAAGAGACAAACTTCACCTTTTCACCTGAAATCACCCAACATCTGGTGGCATCTTCAAATCGCCGCCCTGGTCACTGGCTAGTGGCCCAGACTCTGTCACTCTGTCTCCTCTGCTTTCAGGTTCTTTACATCTCCGATCTACCCTTGGATCCACCCGGACACTTTTCCTCTGGTCGCCTACAGCACTTCTTCGCAGCTCTCCATTGGAATCGACGACGAAACCCGACACAAAAAGACACCTATGCACCCGGCTTCCCTCGGTGAGGTAACACGAGTACTCCGGTGCTCCTGCCAAAAGCGTGAACATGATGGCGGGGCTGGAACAGGAAAGACGGAGATTAGGAGACATGCCTGGTCAGTCCCATCATCTCCAATTTCCTCTGCACCGTAGGTGCAAACTGTGGGATAGCATCTGAAGGAGTCAATGGGACCTCGGACCCACATCTCAAGGCATGCCAAAAACTTATCAATGCCAAAACAACAATTGATGGACTGACTGCAGAACTATGTCATACATTCACCCCAGTACAGAGATCTGGGCCTAAATCCATTGTTTTTTTGCTCACCGTGCCATTCCAGTTTGGGGACCCAGCCATTTGCAAATCCGTCTTGACTCTGCACCCAATGGGAACAGTCCAGCCCTAGCTGCCAGCCCAGGTCCTCCCTGGACTGGAAACAAGCATCCTAGGACTTGTTTCGGGCTTTCAGCCCTTATCAGCCAGGATAGCTTGACTCCAGTGGCATGGAGAGCACGGGACCCACGTCTGGGCATACCTGTCCCACTTGGGGTGCTAAATGCAAAAAGAACAATTGATGGACAGAATGCAGAACTATGTCATACATTCACCCCAGTAAAGAGATCTGGGCCTAAATCCATCGTTTTTCTACTCACCATGCCATTCCAGTTTAGATCCAGCCATATACAAATCAGTCTTGACCCTGCGCCCAATAGAAACAGTCCTGCCCGAACTGCCAGCGAGGCTTCACCACACAGCGGTCTGACATTCTGTGATAGGTGTCCAACTTGTGACCAAGACCGGGTCCTTCGTTCGCTTCCAACAGGTAATGGGGTTGGGTCTTTCCTAAGGGAGATTCTCGGATGTACACCTACATGCATACATGCTAGGTACACTTAGGTACACCTAGAGTAGGGTTCGCATAGAAGGAGTATGCTTGATTACTGTCTTATATGTAAGCCTGCATATATTTACTGTTTTCGCACCATGGTAGTAATGTATCTACTGTTCACTCTTTTCCTGCTAGTAATCACCTTTGTTTGTTTCTGTCTAATGATGATTGCAGCACATGCATTTTATAGAAGAATTACATTGGTTCAATAAATATATATTGAAACGTCCCACTGTGTATTCTGTATACTTCTCTGAGAGAAAGTAAGCACGAGTGACTGAGCGAAAGGTACTGTACTGTTTTCACGATCCCTGAGGAGTCAGGGTTGTCTTGTTCAGTAGTTGCAGGAAACTATTCGCTCCCTGGTAAGGTTAAGGGGGGCTTATGGTGGCACTTTGAGCTAGCTGGTACATAGGCCAACACATCCTGCGGGGGTGTCTGGAAACAGTCTTGACACCAAGACCCTAGTTTATGTTGTCAGACAAACGTTCAGATCCTACAGAATAGTAGGAACTACATGACTTGGCACTGCCAAAGTTGGTTTGGTTCTTATTTAACAGTCAAATCTGAGTGGTTCTGTCGTGCTTTCTCAGAGACCCATACTCACATTCAACTGGAGACGTCCGCAATGGGAAGGGAAATCCGCCTCAACTGAGTAGGTATACCCTATGAATTGACTGTAGGTTATTCAAGCTTGAATTATTAAACATTTTCCATACTGTGTACACCGTATTTCAAATAATTTATAAAAAACATTTTCTTTCCTTCCTCTCACAATGTCTGCTGATGAAATTGGTGTTGGGAATGCGGAGGATGAAATGCAGGCAGTTGCTCTAAACAGTACAGAAAATTGCAATGTGCGCTGCACTAACCTCCAGCAACTATGAAATTATCGCAATGCGGCCTCCCGGCAGCGGAGGCGATGTTACCTTCGTAATTGAGGCACACAAGGCTTTCAGAACAGAGGTATTCTACTCCTGGGTTAGATTCCCACCTGCAGATGTATGCACAAAATTGTTTCACACTTATGTTGAGGACAATGTACATGATAAATACTTGCCATATGTGGACATAGGAGTCCCACTGACGTACCATGAAAATATAAATTGGTTTGAAGGCGGCCTCCTCCACACCATAGAAAACATGAGAGTCAGCCCTATCAGCAGAGGAGTGATCTTGCTGGTCCATGATGCTTACAGACCGCATACAGACATTACAAGATTGATGGCAGCAGAAATACGTACAATTTACAGAGATTTGTTAAACTTTACAGAAATCTTATACAGTTCGTGATGAGAACACTAACAGTTAAACCTGCGTGGATTGCTTAAGCTGGACAAACACAATTGCCCACATCCAATATCAGCTCACAAACACTGAACACTGTTATGGGAAGAAGTCCCACCAAGCGGGAGCAAATACCGTTTGGTATAGCACAGAAATTAGCAGAGCTTGAACCAGTCTTTCCCCATATGGGCCTGCAGGAAAAACATAGAATACTATAAATTTGCTTGCCAATGGGGATGGCTCTCCGGCTAGAGGACTGCACCACTTGGGGTTCAGACTTTGCTGTTGTTTACATAAGCAAAAAACACAGTTGATGGACAGAATGTAGAGCAATGTCATACATTCACCCCAGTACAAGGATCTGGGCCTAAATCCATCATTTTTTTGCACTCCACACCACCCTGGGTTAGACACTGGCTATATGCAAATCAGCTCTGACCCTGTGCCTCATGGGAACAGTCCAGTCCGAACTACCAAGCCATGTCTTTCCCAAACCGGAATCAAGCATTAAAAGGACCTGTTTCTGGCTATCAGCCTTCATCGGCCTGGATAGCTTGACTCCAATGGTGTGGAGAGCCTGGGACACACGTCTGAGCATACCCAGCCCACTCGGGGTGTTTACATAAGAGCACATGGTACCCCTCCAATAGCAGTTATACCAGATGTACTGAAACAAATACAGAATGAGTGCGGGGCAGAACCTGCGCTGGAATTGGGGATAAAACTGGTGGACATCTTTGCCCAAGTATCTGCCACTATGTTAAGTAACATAAAAGAGGAGGCAGCAGCAGTGGCCATATGCCGACATCTGAGGGAATTCAATTCTGCCCAGCATGAGCGATAATTACCCAAAATTTATGAAGACACCTATGCTTCTCTAGGTAGAGATAATCTGGGTGCCAGACCTGGGAACGAACAGGTTGCGGGTAATTCTAAAAAGGATAACTCTAAGCAACTCCCGACTCTTCTAAAAAGAAATGAGATAACAACAAAAAAAAATAATAAAAAAATATTAAGGGTGGGCGAAGTTGGTGGAGTACCACTATGTGGAATTCTGTGGAGTTGAAACTCCGCTCTGTAACTCCATTCCGTCTCATCCCAATTAATAAAACAGAAACCTCACAAACCTTTGGGAAAACAACAAGTAACTATCTTTACGTGCTAAAATGCATATAGTCATCTCACAAAAGTGAAAATGATAATATAGCATGCAGTGAGAGAGGTTATGATCTTGGGGTCCTGCCTAACCTAGGGAGAGAACCAAGCAGATGCCTTGAACACAAAGAGCACATCATGCTGAACGATTCGGTGGTAGACCTGGGCGTAGTTCGTGTAGTAGCTACCCGAAGTGCACTTTGCACTACGCGAGCTACGGGTAGCTACGCGAACTGCGTAGTGCACTGTGCAAAATGCTGTTCGCACTGATTGCACAGTGCCGGATGCTTGTCCGCACTGTGCAATCAGTGCAAACTACATATTGCACAGTGCAAGTGGTCGGTTTCTGCCGCTTGAGGGGATTTCTACTTGAGCGGCAGCTTTCTCAACGCAGCTGGGTAGTTTCTGATCGTGAGCGGTTGCGAACATACGCGGCCACTCGCAATGAGAATCTCGCCGGGATGATCGCGAATGAGGAAAAAATATCGTCGGGATGTCATTTTGCTCACTTGTGGTCGCCAACTTGACGTTGAGGACAGCGAGAAAGCAAAACATTAGTGCTACCCTACGCATGTTTGCCCTATGCTACGTGAAATTCGGGTAGTGCGTAGTAGCACAAACGTCGCAAACTACACGAGTGTAGCGTAGTGCTTCGCCCAGGGTTATTCAGTGGTGGTCCCATCCTCCTAGGACCACCCCAAGCACAGTTATGAGCACAAATGCAATCCCATTATGGGGCGAGATTCTAGAGTGCAGTGAATATCATATCAATACATTCCTCAAGCGGCAGCGGCTCTCTCGGCTCAGTTGAGAGCTAATACTTTAATATTCACTGCACTCTAGAATCTAGGAGGATGGGACCACCACCGAATCGTTCAGCATGATATGCTCTTTGTGTTCAAGACATCTGCTTGGTCCTCCCCCTAGGTTAGGGGGGAACTGCAAAATGATCATCTCTCTCATTGCCTGATATTTTTAAAAGCTCACTTTTGTGAATTGGTTATATGCTTTTTAGCATGTAAAGATAAAAAATGTTCATCAAAGGGTTGTGAATGCTGTAGTTAATTCCGCTAATTGGCGGAGTCTGAGTTTTTGCATGAATTCCGTGTTTTCAATGTAATGCGTAGTTAGTAAATCTTTGCAACCTCCACGGAGGAGGAGTGGAGTTTATTGCCCACGGTTCCAAAATATACCACAATCACGGGGTGGATCTCCTCAACAGGAGCTCTCTGAAAAAACAATATAATCTTAGAAATCATGAAACTCAAGGGCCATGGATCCTTCAGACCATTTAATAGGTACAAACATACATATTGACAAATCACTAAGTGAGAGACCGGAGTGAGGCCTCCACCTCACGACTATAGGGTACTCTCCCCGTATAGTTGATACACATGGACTACCATGGTTTCTTTTAAACCTCTAGGGAAGCATTTGCCTGTTCTAGGTTTTTATCTCTGACAGGGCGGTCTACTTATTAAAGAATAGTTTGTAACCTCCCCTATCAGTTTTAACCCACAAACACATTTCACCATACCAATTATCTCACTTGCAAGCATCATACGGCATCTTTTAAAAATATCTCCACCAAAGTGCCCCTTCGGGGAACCCATAGGACATTGCAGTGCCAGCCCGACGAGGAGCACCGCCCTATGATGAAGCATGACATCCCCTTGGGGACGTTTGAGGGCAACATGAGACAGTTTCCTTGACTGTCCTCATGATATAGGTCTGGATACACCTATTAGAAACTCTCTTTTTATCTCTTCTCAGGTACAGAAGCCCTAATTTTTGAGTATTTGACGTACCCATATGAGAATGAGCTCTGGACCTTCTAAACTAGCGCCTAGTGCCCCCCCCCCTCTTTCCCACAGAAAGAAACCTAATTGAAAGGTCTATTTTGGGAGAAACTGACACATGGTTATGATATTCTTTTAGCTGAAACGGATTGGACACCTGAGTTCGCAAATGAGTGCCCAAAGGGGGAAGATGTCATTTTACTGGCTTTCTTTGACGTCATTCCAGAGTCTGTTAAAAATTCATATGCGTAGGAGTGGGTGGTAGCACTAGTTCCCGCACTTTATCGTAATCATGTAGGGTGGGATGATGAGTCTCCTCATCACGAGATCCCATTAAAATCCATTCCTCACCCACAAAGACAATACCCAATAGAGCATGACACAAAGAAACAAATCAGGGAGATCCAACATCAACTGGAGTACCAGAGTGTAATAGAGAACTGCACCTCGTCCATGAATAACCCTTAGTTTCCCGTAATAAAACCTGATAATACATTCAGGCATTTGACGCATGCACACGTACATTTGCAGTACAAAATGCACACAGTGCCACACTAATTAATAACATTGTGCTGAAGAAATACAAAACATCACTAGATGTCTAAAATATATCACCTGGAAGCAGATATTTAACAGCATTCTCGGCCTTAGACTCTCAGCGCCTGTTTTGTTGTTTACCTCAATGGTATAAGAATAGCCCTGGGTTGTTCTCAGCAAAGTTAACAGATTTACTTCAACATTTTGATGAAGAGCCATTGTTCTATGTAGATGATAGTTATCTGATGGACAATGACTTAGTGGAACACTTGAGTAGAGTGAACAACATAAATCTTGGGTTTGCCTACCTGGGCTACAAATTTAATTTAAAAAAATCAACAAATTGCCCTCTTCAATGTCCTGTTTTTGGAAAATGAGTTATGAGGTGAAGTGAAAAGCCTGGCAGTAAATTTTGGTTAGAAAAATGTGCACTTCTCCAACCTCTAATGACTCTGATAAAAATTAGAATCCATTTTAGCTTTTTAAAATTTTGGATTACCCAGAAAGAGTGAAACCATTCTTTGACTTAATTAGACCTGATTTTTCCATCAATCACTGGACATACAGACATTTTAAGTTCCATACAAGCTGACATGATAGCTTCCAAACATTTACACACATGTATAATCACCACTAACCTGGTGATCCGTGTAGTCACGGGTCAAGCAGGGTATACTTCTATCACTTTCAATGAAGGCGATACAGTACTGATTGCATACAAATCGCATTGATATACAATCGCTAAAATGCATTTTGCATCCATTGAAAAGATACTGACAGCAATATAGACTGCTGTAGTGAGAGGAAGAGCACTAGCACAGGGGAAACACATAATTGTCGTGATCCCATTACCAACCTTAGAGGCTGCAACAAAAGCAAACATTCCAAATGCAAAAGCATTGCATCCTACCTGGATACAATTGGCTAGGTCTATCACTGGAACAGATGTAAACTACAGTTCTGATTCTACATTAAAAAAACAATTATTCCTGGAGTTCGAACAAGAATATCCTCTCCCGAATTAAATAATGTTTATAGATCGAAGGGAAAACACTGATGTATCTGTCCTGCCTGCCTTAGGAGCTAAACAGCAATATTCCGTGGCATACACAATCGTTAAAGGGTGCATGCATGACGGAAAGTTCCACCTTGGAAAGATGCACAGCGCATCTGGCAGAACTTAAAGCCTTAATACCGGCACTACAGAATACGAATTGGGAATTCCCCACACTCATTTTGTGCGATTCATTCCATTGTGTCCAGTCATATAATGAATAACATCACTAATGGGGCCAAAATGAGTTTTGAGATTCCAAAGGTTGCACATTACAGCACAAGATGCTTTGGGAACAGGTGGATAAGCTGAAAGAAGGCTTGCCGCGGGTTCATGTTACTCACACATCAAGTCATCGGCGTGTTGGCGTTCATGTTGAAGGGAATTCCATGGCTGATGAAGCCCCCAAGGTGACAGTGCGTACTGCTGCCATTGCAGGAATCACTAGTTCTAGCACGAGGATAGGCGGACCGATACTGATAGCTGTCAATGCCACTTGCAACAGGTCAGCCAAAAGGCTTTCCACTCAAGTACTCCTACAAGATAGATGCGCAAAACATTCCATTTACTCAGATTCCAGGAGTAGGGGATAGAGTAATACCAAACATGGATTGCAGGTTAGGACTGATACTATCTGCACATGAGGGTCTGGGTTCAGCACACGCAGGGATCGCTGCTACTGTTCCACTACTAAAGCAGTGCTATTGGTGGCCTGGTTTTACTAAAAAGACCGAGGACTTTGTTCTTAAGTTCGACATCTGCCAGCAGATGAAAGGTTCCACCATAGCACGTCCATCTCAGACACCACTACTGATCCCAGACAAACCTCTCGCATATATATATTTGGAACACTACAGTCCCTTACAATCAGATGGGGCTTACAAGAATATCTTGGTGGCAGTGGATTCATGCTCTAGATTCCTGTGGGTTTGGCCCCTGTGCTCGGCTGACCCCTGAATGTTATAAAGAATTTGCGAGTATTCATAGGGACGTACACAATTGGCACATTACATTCCAACCAGGGCCCGTGTTTAGCTCACGGGCTTACAAATAAGCAATAGGAAGTGTGGGTGTAGCCTTGCAGTACTCCTCCCCATACCATCCAGGGGGAAATTCGGTCATGGAGTGGAAGAACCAGGACTTAAAGCAATCCTTAACAGCTAGGGTATTAGGCTTGTTTGGCAGGTGGGTCAATCAACTATATGGGGTCCAGAGGGTACTTACAACATGCCAAGAAAATCCCTTAGGGGCTGTATATCTTATGAAGTCCTGTTTGGGATAAGGGTGTGGGTACCCCCTTGTGCGGACATCGAAAGTGCAGGCACAGTGGTGGCTGAAACCCCATTTGACATTGATGATTGTTTGGCTGTGTTACAGGAACTCATTGACTTCAAGGCTTTACAAGGCAACGTCCAATAAAATGTACTTCTTCCGCCCCTTGCAGGTCACAAAGACAAGAGATTTGTCTCCCTTGATCTGTGGGCTCCTGGGTAGCTGCCACTCTCCTCTCGCTACCATTCAGGAATTTCAAATGGAAAGTTTAGTAACTATAGAAGAAGACTTCGCTCTCTGAAGTGAAGCAGCAAACAGCAATGAAATGCTACTTGAACCTGTTTAAATGTCTACAACTGACCAACACACAAATACTGAAAGCGCACAAATTGAAATTCGATAACAGACCAACTCCATGTAAATATGTCTCGGAATGAGTCATATCCCAGTTCTACAAAACCTGCTGAGATGCCAAATATAGTTCGGACAACCTCTGGTTACTTCATATATTTTGATGACTTATTGGATCAAAGTGAACCTGAGTTACCACCATCGCTTCTTACCTTCAAGCAACAAATGTGTGACTTATCTTTGGCTGAAAAAGACTTACTTTGTTACTCCATGGCTACAGCTCTGGATTGTATTGGGATTACTGTTCCTTGTCCTTTGGATTGGTATAGTAACTGTCTTATTCCTGCTTCTGAATGGACACTATTTCCCAGAACGCTCTGCAGTACAACATGTGAACTTGGTACTGAAATCAAATACATTTTTACACTGTGAACAATGGGACCTGTCCCTGGTGAATATTACAGTGGTTCCAGTTCTTGAAGGAATAGTTTGGAGCAGGGTAGGGTGTGAGGTCTACGGTCCCACTAAACTTTTAGGAATTCCTCATTTGTATAGAATTTCTTTGAACGATTGGAACATTGTAACTGTACATAATTCACTTTCAAATTTAGAACAATCTGCTGCATTTTCAAATGATGAATTGTATGATTTCTACATCTAATTTTGATGACATGTTCTGGTATCAAAACTATGTTCACCATTTCTTTCACAAAGCTAGTATCCCACATACTGTTTACAATTACACTCACTGGGAGCATAGCCCAACACCCCCGAAAGGTAGTTCAACAACATTTGCACAGACGTTTGCTTATTTTTCTGGATTTTATATTTTTTGACCCTGCCTCAGATTATTATAGGCTTGCACCTACAACTGCAAAGAAAACTATGCTTACAAACACCAACCTGATTTATTCTGCTTCCTTTATTCCAAGCTGTCTGTACAGGGTTTCAACTTTTGGAACGATACTATAGAGACAAAATCTGGGGGAACAAAAGATTGGCAGGTTCAGGGAACTGAGGCCATGCTCAGAACATGCCTCATACCACATCCAATGATTTTCCTGAACAAAACAGTGCAACAGACTTCATGTCTTGGATTAGCCAAGGTGAAAGATTTGACCACACCTAGAGTCCCCTCAGATACACACACTTTAAGGGTTGGCAACAATTCACACGAT
This sequence comes from Lissotriton helveticus, assembly GCF_964261635.1. Taxonomy (NCBI): domain Eukaryota; kingdom Metazoa; phylum Chordata; class Amphibia; order Caudata; family Salamandridae; genus Lissotriton; species Lissotriton helveticus. The sequence continues at coordinate 72,228,322 of NC_136065.1, forward strand.
ACAATGAGGATACCTTAGATGCCAGAATACACAACGGTTCTTACTATTCATCAGACCCTAATTGGAAGGGATAGTTGGTCTGGCCTATAGACACGAACGGTAGGTCAGTCTAGATTCAGGGGTAACACCGAAGGGTTTAGTATCCATAGGCCTAATCAACACTATGTACAATCAGAACACTCAGCAGTGGTGACATCTTACAGTATTGGAATGTTATGCCTAGATTGGCTAAATAACTAAACACTTTCCCAGAGGAAACACTTGTCCCTTCTTTCTGATGATTTGGATCTCAGGGATTTTTTCTTAGGTCATCAGAAGCCATGTCAAAAGCTCTTCTTGTATTCAATATAAATGAGCTGTGGAAAATCTCTCAACAGGAGGCTGCTGAAAGACTGCGCTAGATTGACAGGGTTCATCCTCTCCCTCACCAAGGAACACGACATCACCAGGCGCAATCTCCAAGAAAGGATTATAGCCATTGCGACCTGGATGAGCAACAACTGCCTGAAGCTCAGCGTGGAGAAAACGGAAGTACTCATCCTCGGCTTCACCCCCTCCACATGGGACAATACATGTTGCCCCCCTGCCCTGAGAATCCCATCTACCCCAACGAACCACGCACACAACCTCAGTATCATACTCGACTCCTCATTCTCCATGAATTGCCAGATCAACGCCATATCCTCTGCATGATTAACACCCTCAGTATACTTTGCAAGACAATAAACTGGATTCCCCCCGGACTCTAGGAAAACTGTCACCCACGCACGTATCACAAGCAGACTGGACGACGGAAATGCTCTCAATGCAGGAATCAACAAAAACCTCCTCTGCAAACTCCAGATAATCCAGAAAACCACAGCTAGACTCATCCTCCACATCCCATGACATGACCACATCACCCAACACCTCTGCGACCTCTATTAGCTCCCCTTCGAAGGAAGAATAACCTTCAAACAGTTCTCACACGCCTACAAAGTCCTCCACAACACCGGACCCCGATACCTCAATGACCGGATCTCCTTCCAGGCCCCCAAAAGAAACCTCTGCTCAGCCGACCTTGCCTTAGCCACTGTCCCTCGTTTCTACAGGACCAGAGAAGGTGGAAGATCCTTCTCCTACCTTGCAGCCACGACCTGAAACAAAACTGCTCCTTCACCTCCGATGAAGCCAGACACTACACCAATTCAGAAAGGACCACAAGTCCTGGGTCTTCGGTTGACCCCAAAGGAGCTGCTCACAACCCACTCCTTCAGCACCTTGAGACCTTCACGGGTGAGTGGTGCATGCTACAAATCCCGATTGAATTGAAAGGTTAATCTAAAGAAGGCTTTGGCTGTGGTTGACAATGGTATGACCATGCTAACCACCAGGATTTATTCACTGGGCAACATTGGGTCTTCTGCACTTGACATAATAGAACAGGGTACGTCTATCCTGCAACATGGACAATCACAACTGCGGTCCATTGTATTTGTTTTCTGGCCACGTCCCCTGGTATTACATCAACCACACAAACCTCTTTTCAGCATATAATCTGACTGAAAGACAGATGGTAATGGCACAAAGAGATGCAAAATATACTATACTGCACATTGAAAAATTAGACCAATTAACTTTTGCTGTGGGCGGGTCACTTTTCACTGAGTGGTTAATCCATGACTATATTACTCTGCTAGTCACGGCTTTCCAATTTCAATACGGTCTCCAATAACCAGGTAGGCAGGTATGAAGTGCTTGGGGAAGCTTATGTACATGAGCACTGGGAATTACCATATAGATTTGGATGCAGGAATCGGGACACAAACGTTTTTCTTAGCGGTTCCGACCGCGAGAATGCTTTGTGTGGGTCCTTAGTTTGCAATTACATTTCTATTCACGCCTGTAATCTGAAGCGCTTCGGGAAGGTTACGTACAAGAGTACTGCAAATTACTGTACAGATTTCGATGCAGGAATGGGGCCACAGAAGCTTTTCTTAGCGGTTCCAACTGTGAGAATGCTTTGAGTGGGTCCTTAGTTTGAAAGGATATTTCTCTTTACGGGACCTGTAATGCCTTAGTGGTGAACATGTCCTGTCCTGTTATCTGAAGGGTTCTCCAGCTGCTGTGATTCATCCAGTTTTTCAGCTTCTCTAGAACGGGAGCTATTTGATGCTGAATGATCAAGGTTGCTGTGGGATGGTACCAGGCATCACATATCTGCTGACGGTTAATTCCGTGGTTACTTGTTGCACACAAGTATTGTTTGCATAAGCCTTCACAGTTAGGGAGGTAAGGGTATTGTGACCTTCGTTGAATTTTCCAACATACGCTTTGATTCTCTGAGCAAGCTGAAAGCCATGTTTTCTCAGAAGGATGAGACCTTAACTTCAGCCCAAGAGACGTTTGATCTCCAGGTCTCAAGGTCTTCTCCCGAGATACAGACACTACTCCATACTAACTTCCTGTTGCATTTTGGGGATTTGGTACACCGTATCTTTAACATTTCTGATACGAGGGGAATAGTGCTTTTTTTTTTTTAAATGTATTGGTTCTGGACTGGTTAGCACCTTTCAGATGTTTTTTGGAGTTATACCAAAATTCATACACTCTGTGTTGAGAAGCGTGTTAGGAGGGCTCCCGCTTGTCCTACTAATTGTGGTGGACATCCTGATTTAAATTTTTCTACTTCACAATGGACATCCCAGTTCATCAGGAAATGGGATCAGTACTACTGGTGAGGGGGTGCCTTGAATGCAAGTGCACTACTTGGGCCCACCTAAGCTTGAGGAACTGAGTGAGCACTGGTTCTTATTATCCAGGTTGGTCTGGCTTCACTGCATTTTACCTGTATTCCACTGCCTGCTTTACGGCCACAAATGCGTCTTGGACTTGTGTCTGACTACTCCATAGGTTGTGCCTCCGGACATAGATGTACTCCTGGACCCCTTAAAGGCTCATGTGTATTGGTGTCCCCAGCATATTCTTATGGTGGTGATGGCATTCCTAGAGCCTTCCTGTGATGCTTCAGCTCCTGGTGATGTGGAGAAGGGCTCTGCGGAAACAATCACATGTTGCGATTATTTCCTCAGTAGCTACTGTGGGAACTGGAGGGAATCACCTTTGCTCCATACATTTGCTACAAGATGCGCCACTGGGAACGTCGTCTGTGGCTGTAGACATCTACGATGTTGCGTCTTCCACTCGGAACATATAAACAATTGGCACTCTCCGAATGGTGGGAATAATTCCGCCTGTTTTCTAAAACAAGATGGAACACGCCAAATTCAGTTATTTTCTTTTCGCTCTAGGCTCCATGGCTTTCTGCATGCTTGGTTAGTCCGATAATATTCCGACTTTTAAATGGCTATTGGAGCTTTACATTTGGAATATTTTTCAGAGACTGGCTTTTAAGAACTTTTAATGTGATGCTTTCAAACGTTTTTATGTTTTCATGGCCTGTTGTCTTTTTTTTTAGATAGCTTTTATAAAATCGACCCTTAGTATGAGTAGTGGATGTTATATTTCCTAGTTCGGCCCATGTAGAATGGCGACCCATTGCCTACATTGCCCTGCCATTTTTAACATCACATTTTTTAGCTGTGACATTTTGCACAATTACAAGTGTGACAAGGTTGGTGGATTTCTCTGAAACTAAACTCATCTATTAGGCATAAGGATTCTCAGAACACTATCTTAATCACCATTTACATGACATACAATATTTACCACACAATGTACAAACGTCATTGCTATTTTCATCCTTGGACGATGGTCTATCAACACTTCATATCATCATTAATCTAGGAACTGAGTGTGCACTGGTTCTTATTATCCAGGCTGGTCCGGCTTCACTGTATTTTACCTGTATTCTGCTGCCTGCTGTATGGCACAAATGCATCTTGGACTTGTGTCTGACTACTCCATCGGTTGTGCCTCTGGACATAGATGTACTCCTGGACCCCTTAAAGGCCCTTGTGTATTTGGTGTCCCCAGCATATTCCCATGGTGGTGATGGCATTCTTAGAGCCTTCCTGTGATGCTTCAGCTCCTGGTGTTTTGGAGAGGGGCTCTGCGGAACAATCACAGGTTGCGAATACTTCTTCATCAGCTGCTGTGGGACGTGGAGGGAATCACCTTTGCTCCATACACTTGCTACAAGATGCGCCACTGGGAACGTCATCTGTGGCTGTAGACAACTGCGATGTTGCGTCTTCCACTCGGAACACAAACAATTGTCTCTCTCCGAGTGGTGGGAATAATTCTGCCTGTTTTCTAAAACAAGATGGAACACGTCAAATTCAGTTTTTTTCTTTTCGCTCTAGGCTCCATGGCTTTCTGCATGCTTGGTTAGTCCAATAATATTCTGACTTTTAAATGGCTATTGGTGCTTTAAATTTGGATTATTTTTGAGAGACTGACTTATAAGGACTTTTAATGTGATGCTTTCAAACGTTTTTATGTTTTTATGGCCTGTTGTCTTTTTTTAGATAGCTTTTATATAATCGACCCTTAGTATGAGTAGTGGGTGTTATATTTCCTAGTTCGGCCCATGTAGAATGGCGACCCATTGCCTACATTGCCCTGCCATTTTTAACATCACATTTTTCAGCTGTGACCTTTTGCATCATTACAAGTGTGACAAGGTTGGTGAGTTTCTCTGAAGCTAAACTCGTCTATTAGGCATAAGGATTCTCTCAACACTATCTTAATCGCCATTTACATGACGTACAAGATTTACCACACAATGTACAAACGTCATTTCTATCTTCATCCTTGGGCGAAGGGCTATCTACACTCCATAACATCATTAAACTAAAGACGAGTTCTGCTATAAAAGATCAACACCTTTCTAAGGTTGGTAGAGGAGGCACTTCCGCTGACTTCGAGGGTCCCTGCATGCTGAGGCTTCACCACACAGCGGTCTGATATTCCATGTGGGGTGTCCAACTTGTGACCAAGAAGGGGTCTTTCAATCTTTCCCATCAGGAAATGAGAATGGGTCTTTCATAAAGGAAATTATTAGCTCTACACCTACATACATTCTAGGTACACTTAGGTACACCTAGAGTAGGTTTCGAGTAGTAGGAGTACGCTTGATTACAGTCATATATATGCCGGCATATGTTTACTGTTTTCGCACCAAGGTTGAAGTGCATCTACTGTTCACTCTTTACCTGCTAGTAATCACCTATGTATGCTTCTGGGTCATCTCCTTGTGTATGCTAATGAGCATTGAAGCACATGCATTATGTACAAGAATGTCATTGGTTCAATAAATATATATTGTAATGCCCCACTGTGTATTCTGTATACTTCTCTAAGAGAAAGTAAGCACCAGTAACTTAGAAAAAGGTACTGTACTGTTTCACGATCCAGAGGGGTAACGGTTGTCATGTTCAGTGGTTGCCAGCAACTATTTGATCCCTGGTAAAGTTAGGGGGGACTTATGGTGGCACTGTGAACTAGCTGGTACATAGGCCGACATAACCAAGGGGTGTCTGGAATCAGTCTTGACACCAAGCCCCTAGATCATATTGTCAGAAAAACGTTCAGATTGTATGGATTAGTAGCAACTACACAACACATTGTCTCTGTTGCATTAAGGCCTGCTTTCACATGCTTCTGCCGTCATACATCGCTGTGAGAAGGTATGCAGTTTTCTGCCATTCTATTAATTAGTCTTACTGCATTTTGACCGTATTTGGATGCATCTTTTTGAGAACTCTCGCGGAAGGAGGGTCGGTCTTAATAGGTTCTGCAAGGAAAGTCGATGCAGTCATTTCTTTTTTACCTTGTTGGTCTTTTTTCCGTGTAGGATAGATCATAGCCAGGTCCTTGGCGTTACATTTAACTATTAATCGCGACTCTTATGAACGTCTGCCACCATGTGGGTGGACTGGGGATTGTAACGATCCGCTTCTTTATGACACTTGTTAAGCACACTTACACCGTACGCTTAGTCTCTGAAAACAGACGTTTATTATTACCCAACCCAGAGGTTCTCTGGGATGGAATGAACTTGTGGGATAACCAGTGCTACTCTACTCATTATTCTCCCTGCACATCTCCCTATTTCGTTTTCTGCCAACCAGTGTGCAGTGTTTTATTTTTCCTTTTGGATTTTTCTTGTAGGAAGCAATTTTTCAGTGCATCTTCTTCTCTTAACCTATTGATTTATTATATAAACCTAAGTAATTAAAAATGATGCTTCTTGGAAGCCTTCACATCACCTACTGTGACACTGCCTGTAATTAGTTGAACAGTTTCCATTTCACTGGTCCTTTTCAAGTCACAGCCTACACTAAAGAAATCTTGGGGACCTTCAGAAAGTTGACCTAGGAATGCTTTCTGCCTGTTGATTGCCATTGGTTTTGTGATTTACAACTCACATTTTCTGACTTTCTATTTGCTTTAGGCTGTCCAAGTTCAGTTCACCTCTCCGGTTGCCTAAATTGGGTTTACTGTATTTTTCCACTAACTAGCTTTATGTAAACAGGCCTTTAAATCTTGCTCTTATCTTATCACATTTGCTGTGCATTCAAAGACAGATGTCGAATGTCAGGCTCTCTTTTCCAGGGAGCTTGATTTTTATTTTTCTATCTCTGACTTCAAAGGGAGAGAATTTATTTGACAATCCTTCTGAGTACCCATGTAAGACGAGAAGGGACGTTCATTTTTTTCTAGCACAGAACAAAAAAGTTAACTCAATCTAACGCAGTCAATCCCACTCCAATCTACCACACTCCATACCAATCTACTGCACTCCATTCAAATCTCCTCACTCTGCTCCTATCTTCCTCAGTCTACCCCACTCCCCTCCAAACTATCACACTCCAGTCTACCCCAATCCGCCCCACTCCAATGTACCTCAATTCACCCCACTTGATTCCAATCTACCTGAATCCTCTCCAAACTACCCAACTCCCAACTACTCCACTCCGCTTTAATCTACCCGTAGGAAGGTGGAATCTGACTCCATGGTTGCCCCCACATTTTTCCTGGTGTTTTGATGGTTTTTGACTTAGTTTGGCTGGTGTCCTGTTATTCAGGGCCTCAGCCTACTTTCTTTCTCTTCTAAAATGATTCCATGTACTTTAGGTACACTCCAGTTTGGTTACTGGGTACCCTCATAAGTCCCTAGTATATGGTACACCATGTACTCAGGGCATAGGTACGCCGGATGCCTACCAGGTGCTGAAGCATGTATTATGCCACCCCTGGGCAGCCTTCCAAAATGACAAAACAGATCTGCTCTGCTACTGCAGCCTGTTTAAGGTGGTGTATGCACCCTTACTTAGATATAGGTTCCCTGTATCTACCTTATATCACTACACATATAAACCTATCAGTCACCCCTATGGCAGGCCTTATCAATCCTGAAGGCAGGGTGCTGGGTTTTGGAATCTATTCTTCAGGATTGTTCTGTGATGGAGCCAGACCATATACTCTTAAGTACATTATAACCTCACAGTAAATGCTAACTTTGGAATGGCTGCAAGGAAACATGTTGTGTTTGGTGTCAAACACGTTGGAATCATACCCCCCACCAGCCCTGCCTGGTGGTGGGGGTATCATTCCACCCTTTTAGAGGGAGAGACATGTACACACTGGTACACCCGGTACCAGGTTAAAAGAACCCTGGTATCACAAAATGTATGCCAAAGCCACTGACCTCCTGCTGCTGGATGGAACTCTGGCAGGGGAGGCCTGGACAATAGGTTTCCTGTCACAGGGAGGTGTCACCCCCTGTGACAGGAAACCTGTGTATTGGGGCTGGGTGGGAGCACTCCAAGAGTGCTTTGAAGACAGCACTGGGGGCACATTTGGTGTCCCTATGCATAGCCCAGTTCAGACCTGTTGCAGGGGCTACCAGCCTCTGCTCTGGTATGAAACTGGACAAATGAAATGGGTGTAGCCACCACTCTTTCCAAACCCTCCTATAGGTGGGTCCCCAGAGTTTGTCCCACCCCTCCCTTGGATATAAGATAGGAACCCCTGGCAAAAGGACTTTAGATTACACCTGGACGAAACTCTGATACTGAATTCTGGAACTTCGATGATCTGCACAACATTGGATGACTGAAGAATGTCCCTTGAAGTAAAGGAGTTACTCCCCTGTGTGGCAGGCACCAAAGATGCATCTGACCGGTTTACGTCTCTGAAGCTCCCGCTGGACTCCGAAGTATTTGCAACACAGGAGGTGGGTTCCCAGACTTCCCAGAGGTTGACACGAGTCTCCAGTAAAGCTAAGACCCGTAGCCCTCCAGGGTACCATGGAACTAGGACCCCTGGACACTGTGCACTTTTGTAAGTGCATTAGCTTCTCGACGATCCTTTAGGCTATGCATTGGGCTACTTGTAGCCCCAACCCCAAGCATCTTTTCCGCCAAAGATTGCTGGCCTACACTCCACGAGTGTTCCGTGAGCCCACTCTTTGTGTTTTTGCTTGAGTGTAGCGATTGCCCTTGGCAGGGCAGCCGGTCGCAGTAGACATCATGTTTCCTGTCACATATGGAAAGACTACCAGTCCCAGAAGGCCAAGCGGCGCTGGGATCAGGCAGAATGGGAGGATCTTACTTAAGCCCCACCCCTGGAGCAAAACGGGGCTTGTCAATCCTGTTCCTGGTTCGTCCTCCAAATGGTTGTTTGTTTGGAGTCCTGTCTTGGAGAGTCCGTGACTAGCCTGCTTTATCAGCATTACAGAACCATCACGACGACGAAGTGCCTGCGTGATCAAGTTTCCAGTCAACCGCCGCGACGACGAAGTGCCTGCGTGGTCAGAGTTCCTGTGAATAAAACAGAAACACCGCGACGACGAAGTGCCTGCGTGATCAGGTTTCCAGTCACCCGCCGCGACGACGAAGTGCCTGCGTGGTCAGAGGTCCTGTGAGTAAAACAGCACCGCGTTGGATCGGAATCTACGAGGAGAGCGGGCTCGCTCTCTTCCGTTGCATTTGTCTTCTTTGTTTGTTTGGAGCAACGTTAAAGACTTTGTGCGGATCGCACCTTCCCTTATTTGTTTTCCTGTTGGGAGTATATTACTACATTCCTGTTTTAGCCTACAAATTGTTTGCGGCTATTCCTACCCAAAAGGAGTATTTTGGGTCTGTCGAGACACCTTACCTTGTTTGTAGACTTCCCGTGGAGTACAACATTTACCTGAATTTCCTTGCCGAGTCACAGTCGAGAAGTGATTCAACTTATCGACGCTATGGGCAAACCTTACCTTCACGGAGTCTTTATATATGAAAGTGGTAAGTCTCGGAGCACAGGGGAAGGGGGACTGTTCCTGGCATTGCGGATCTACATTATTCTCTCTCTCTTATCACCCGCCTCCAGGGAGGTCTTCTCAACCATATGCTGAGCCCAGATCTCGAGCTGAAGATATTTGAAACACCCACCTTCCTCCGCCATTACACCTTGCGGCCTCCGGCTGTGCTCACTCCAATAGCGGTGATCTTTCCATTGTTGGGTGTTGTGCAGAGGGAGGTTGTGAGAACTGTCATCCCGTCGTCTCTGCTGGGCGCTGGAGTCAGGTTAGTGGCGCGTGCGTATTCTTGCGCTGCTTTCAATCATTACAGATTGACAAGCCCAAGAATATCACCCAGCCCGGACGATGGATACCAATACCATACTCACTTCCTTATTGGACAGCTTCGCAGAATTGCAAAGCGAGGTCCAGACATCTCGTGCCGGGAATCAAGCCTTGTACAAGGAGGTATCGGACTTGCGTAGAGAGATGTCCGATCCAGCCCAGAAGGAGCCAAGTGTCAAACCTTTGATTAGGCCTGCTACCTTGCCCCCGCCCCCTTCGTTTCAACTCGGTGGGGCGTTTGCGGCCCCGTCCACGTCAACGGACGCAACTCCCACGGTACACATTCTGCAAACCCATGGCATACCACTAGCCCCTCCCGAAAGGTTTTTCGGAGACCCCAGAAAGTTTGAGACATTCCTGAACCAATGTCGCCTTCACTTCCTATGTAAGCCTCAAATCTTTCAGGATGAAACATCCAAGACAGCCTTCGTCATGTCATATATGGGAGGAAACGCCTCCAGTTGGACCATTCCCCTGTTGGAACGGAACGATCCCTTGCTACACAATTTTTCCGACTTTTGTCTTGAATTACGTAAACTATTCGACAGAAAGACCCACATGTTATCCTTAGACCGGGAGTTGATGTCTTTACGCCAAGGATCACAGGATCTGTTATCCTACATAACAACCTTCAATCGACTCATAGTAGAAACGGACTGGCCGGCTCAGAAACGGATCTCTCTGTTTTATCAGGGACTTCGGGGAGAACTAAAGGACGTGTTAGCACAGGTGGTGCAACTGCCTTCTACCTGTGAAGAACTTATTGAATTAACAGTACAGTTGGACCATAGGTTGTTGGAACGGAGAGGGGATAGAAGCAGAGGGGACGCTAGGTACTCATATCCCCTGGTCAGACCCAGGCAAATGGGTGAAGAGAAAACCAAGGCTCAGGAAGGGCCGGAACCCATGCAGATTGGAGGTATTCGGGGCCCCCTTACCAAGGAAGAAAAGGAGACACAGTATCTAAAAACTTATATCGACGACAATTTGGCTACTGGATTTATAAGACATTCCACCTCCCCTGTGTCCTTGCCTATGTTTTTCATCCCCAAGAAGGATTGTGAGGAGTTGCGACCATGTATAGACTACAGAGCCATCAACAGAGTAACGATCAAAAATCGTTATCCTCTGCCCTTGATTCCCGTTTTAATGGACCAGCTCAAGGGGGCACATTATTTCACCAAACTCGACCTTCGAGGGGCATACCATCTTGTGAGAGTAAAGACCGGGGATGAGTGGAAAACTGCTTTTAGGACCAAATTCGGCCTCTATGAATATCGAGTGATGCCGTTTGGCCTGTGTAACGCCCCTGCCGCCTTCCAGTATTTCATGGATGAGGTGTTGAGGGGGTGTTTGGAGACCTTTTGCATCGTCTACATTGACGACATTCTGATTTATTCAGCGACTCTCCCAGAACACATCACACATGTGAAGAAAGTATTGGAGAGGCTGCAACATAACTCTTTGTATGCCAAACTCGAGAAATGCCTTTTCCACGTCCAACAGGTGGCTTTTCTGGGCTATGTGATCGATGCCCAAGGATTCAGGATGGACATGAGAAAAGTCGAGGCCATTCTTACCTGGAAAACACCGCAGACAGTCAAATCCGTTCAGAGCTTTCTTGGCTTTGCTAATTATTATCGGCGCTTTGTTCAGGATTTCTCCAAGATAATACATCCCATCACGTCACTCTTGAGAAAAAACGTTTTGTTCAAATGGGGGGCAGAAGCAGAAAAGGCATTTCAAACCCTCAAGGAGAGGTTTACTCAAGCCCCTATTCTTCGGCATCCAGATCCACAGCTTCCTTTCGTTCTTGAAACGGATGCCTCACAATATGCTCTTGGTGGGATCCTGTCACAGCGTCACCCCTCCACTGGGCAACTCCATCCAGTGGCATTCTACTCGAAAAAGCTCACTCCTTGTGAAATTAATTACTCCATTACGGACAAGGAACTCCTGGCAATAAAAAGAGCATGCGAAGAGTGGAGACATTACCTCCTCGGGGCCGTGCATACTGTGGAGATTATTACGGATCATCGCAATCTACTGTTTCTGAAAACAGCGAAGGCCTTGACGCCTCGTCAGTTGAGGTGGACCCTTTTCTTCTCCGACTTTGACTTTGTTATCAAATACAGGCCTGGAACTCGGAATGGGAAGGCAGATGCTCTCTCTCGGTTGGGGGAGGATGACACATTGAGGCCTATTGAACCCCCTTCTATACTTCAGGGCATCGAGAACTCCGAGGCCTCTATCGCATTAATCACCTCGGACGATTTTCTTGAGGACGTCAAAATCGCCCTCACTGACTTAGATATACCCGCATGGGTTCTAGAAGAACCCGATCATCGCTATGAAAAAGATCAATTAGCGTATCATTACCATGCTCTCTACATCCCCCGAATCGAGTTGCAAAACAAGGTGTTGGAATGGGCCCATGACTCTGTACTGGGAGGACACTTGGGTATTCACAAAACCATTGCTACTGTGGAACGGTCATTTTGGTGGCCCAGTGTCCGGACTGATGTGAAGGAGTACATCAAGAACTGTGCGATTTGTGCACAAGGGAAATCAGGTCATGCTAAACCAGCGGGATTGTTACGCCCTTTACCAATTCCGTCTAAACCCTGGCATACCTTGTCCATGGATTTTATCGTGGAAATGCCTCCCTGTGAAAAGCAAACAGTCATCTTGGTGGTGGTAGATCATCTCACCAAGATGGGACACTTTATATCTCTACCGGGTCTGCCTACCTCTGGAGAACTAGCGAAAGTATTCTTGCAAAATATTGTGCGTCTGCATGGGCTACCGAGTGTGGTGATAACAGATAGGGGTACGCAATTTACTTCTCGGTTCTGGAAGGCTCTGTGTACCATCTTACAGATCGACGCTCGCTTATCGTCCAGTTACCATCCGCAAACGGATGGTAAGACAGAACGTTTGAACCAAACCCTAGAACAATACCTTCGCTGTTTCACCTTACAAAACGCCACTGACTGGACCACCCTTTTGTGGTTGGCAGAATTTGCGTATAATAACGCGGTACACACCACTCTGGGATGTTCTCCTTTCTTCTGTCTGTACGGATTCCACCCGAACATGCTTCCCTTTGAGTGGCCTGATAACTCCCTAGTACCCGCCATCCATGAACACCACGCTCATCTCAGGGCGATCCTGATTGAGGCTCGGAACAATCTGAAAAAGGCTCAAGACGCCCAGAAAACTTTCGCTGACAGAAGACGGTCCAGGGAACCCGAATATAAGGTAGGCGATAAAGTCTGGCTTTCCACACGCAATTTGCACCTGAAAGGGATGAACAGATTGAAACCTAAATACATAGGACCATATGGTATCTGTGAAGTAATAAACACTGTGGCCATGAAACTCTCCTTGCCCGTATCCTGGTCCATACATCCTGTGTTTCATGTGTCGCTTCTGCGTCCTTGTCTACCTGGGGTCCGGTTGCCAGTGCGCCCTGGCCCTGTGGATGTAGAAGGGCAGGAAGAGTATGAAGTAGGATCCGTCTTGGATTCCCGTACCGTACGGGGCAGGGTCCAGTATCTAATCGAGTGGAAGGGCTACGGCCCCGAAGAACGAACCTGGGAACCTGTTGATCATTTGCATTGTCCTGATTTGATTGATCTTTTCCATGAACGCAATCCTGGTAAGCCAGGACGACCGCCGGGACGGCGATCCTCGAGAGGGGGTTCTGTAGCGATTGCCCTTGGCAGGGCAGCCGGTCGCAGTAGACATCATGTTTCCTGTCACATATGGAAAGACTACCAGTCCCAGAAGGCCAAGCGGCGCTGGGATCAGGCACAATGGGAGGATCTTACTTAAGCCCCACCCCTGGAGCAAAACGGGGCTTGTCAATCCTGTTCCTGGTTCGTCCTCCAAATGGTTGTTTATTTGGAGTCCTGTCTTGGAGAGTCCGTGACTAGCCTGCTTTATCAGCATTACAGAACCATCACGACGACGAAGTGCCTGCGTGATCAAGTTTCCAGTCAACCGCCGCGACGACGAAGTGCCTGCGTGGTCAGAGTTCCTGTGAATAAAACAGAAACACCGCGACGACGAAGTGCCTGCGTGATCAGGTTTCCAGTCACCCGCCGCGACGAGGAAGTGCCTGCGTGGTCACAGGTCCTGTGAGTAAAACAGCACCGCGTTGGATCGGAATCTACGAGGAGAGCGGGCTCGCTCTCTTCCGTTGCATTTGTCTTCTTTGTTTGTTTGGAGCAACGTTAAAGACTTTGTGCGGATCGCACCTTCCCTTATTTGTTTTCCTGTTGGGAGTATATTACTACATTCCTGTTTTAGCCTACAAATTGTTTGCGGCTATTCCTACCCAAAAGGAGTATTTTGGGTCTGTCGAGACACCTTACCTTGTTTGTAGACTTCCCGTGGAGTACAACATTTACCTGAATTTCCTTGCCGAGTCACAGTCGAGAAGTGATTCAACTTATCGACGCTTTGGGCAAACCTTACCTTCACGGAGTCTTTATATATGAAAGTGGTAAGTCTCGGAGCACAGGGGAAGGGGGACTGTTCCTGGCATTGCGGATCTACATTATTCTCTCTCTCTTATCACCCGCCTCCAGGGAGGTCTTCTCAACCATCTGCTGAGCCCAGATCTCGAGCTGAAGATATTTGAAACACCCACCTTCCTCCGCCATTACACCTTGCGGCCTCCGGCTGTGCTCACTCCAATAGCGGTGATCTTTCCATTGTTGGGTGTTGTGCAGAGGGAGGTTGTGAGAACTGTCATCCCGTCGTCTCTGCTGGGCGCTGGAGTCAGGTTAGTGGCGCGTGCGTATTCTTGCGCTGCTTTCAATCATTACATTGAGGTACCTTCGCGATCCCTGGTCCGTCGACTGATGGGTCCCTGAGAAAACAACTTTGACTTTCTTTGGACTTCCCTGGTTGCTCCAGATGTGCCCTGATTTTCCACCACTTGGTGAGTCCCCTGGACCTTGCTGGTCCACACCGAAGCATCTTTTCTCTTCCTGCGTGGGTTGCTGTTGCCAAGGCTTGTTGGGTCCAATCTGGGCACCGATACGTCAGCACTCAACATTCTTTGTATGACAGCTCGAATCCAGCTCCTGGTTGTCGTCGACACCTCCTGGTCCGCGTGGCTGCACCTCTTCGCACCTGAAGCACACAACATCAGTGGCCATTCGTCTAAGGTGCCCGTGGTCACTGGCAAGTGACCCAGACTCTGTCCCTTCTGCTTTCAGGTACCTCACATCTTCAATCCAGGCTTGTATCACACTGGACGTTTTGCTTCTACACAGCAGCAGCACTTTGCAGCAGATTGCCATTGAAATCATCGACGATTCCCGACACCAAAAGACACCTATGCACCCAGCTTCCCTGGGTGAGGTAACTCGAGTACTAAGGTGCTCCCATGGGGGTTGGCCCTGGAACCCCTTAAGTCTAATGGGGTTTGCTCAAAGTCCTCTCTTAAGTGTCCTTAATCTTTAAAATTCCAACCGCGGCTTTCCCTATAGAAGTTAACGGCGTCTCGCGGCTGTGTTCTCACACTGCATGCGTCCCCCTTGGGTCCCCTGTGTCACTACCTTGGGTGGTTCTTTGTGGTCCCAGCGATTCTACAGGCTCTAGGCCTTGTGTCTAGTCAAGTTGTGGTTCTTATACCACTTTCTTAATATATGGTTTGGTCCCCCCCGGGCCGAGTGTATATTGTGCTATTTACTGAAATTCTATATTGTTTAAAGTGTGTACTTTGCTCTGTAATCTCATAAAGAGATTACTAGAGAGTGTTTAGAAATAGATACATATATTTTATATATATATATATATATATATATATACACCTTGTGTGGTTCTCCTTTCATTTAGACATTCAAGAGGTTATAATCTGGTAAACCAAGCTGCTTTACACTCCTTCAAGATTTAGGCTGAAGGCTGCTCTCCATAGCTACCACGAGGATAGCTTTCAATAAAGGTTGTCTTTAAACCTATCATCAATAAGGGTTGTTTGTACTGGTGCAAGGTGCACACTAGAATAGTGGACAGCATATGCCAGGCCAACTTCTCACATTGGTGTCCAGCGGTTGGATTCAAGCTTGCTATTGCTTTAACAGATAATCTCTTTGAGTGACTAACTGAAAACCACTATAGGTACATAGGTACGTATAATGAAGTTTAGAATAAAGTAAGTTCTACTGAACTTAGAGTTGCGTGTCAAAGGTCTAGCATACCCTTTCTACAACTCAAGAGAGAGTTTTGTAATCCCACTAGAGTAGGTACGTGTAGACACCACAACCCACTAGTATGTCTTCAAGGGCTGAAACAGTGGCTCCAGATTAACTAAGTATGACCATATCCCATTTCCAGAATCGAGGACCATAAGTACATCTAGGAAATTGAAGACAGGGAGACACCCAGATACTCAATGCCTCATAGAGGTATTGCTTTTAGATGAGCTCAGAAAGACCTCTAGGTCTGTTGAGACAGGCCGGTCGGGTGGGGCAGCAGAAGATGAAAGGCAAGGAGGTGAAAACCTCCAGGAGCTGGACTCTAAAGCTGACCAGGGAGATCAGGATGATTCTAAATTGGATAACCAAATTCTTCCTGAAGATGAGGAAGGGAACACCAGAGGTCCCCTCTTCACCCCTCCAGGTGGAATTCACAGTGTACTTAGGAGGTCTAGAACTCCTTCAGTGGAGCCGGATTACTCTGGTGCATCTGTAGGGACCTCTGTCTCTTAAAGGACCTCAGCCTCCTACAGGATAGAGTCCTCCACTGGGAGAAATAGCAGACTGCTTGCTTTTGAGAATGAGAAACTCAGAATCAGAAGAGCACATTTGGATTTAGAAAGGGAAGCCCTGGAGCTCCAGAGAGCTTCTAAAATGACGGAACTAGAGTCCCATGGTGGCAGCATCAGTATCTCTAGAGTTAGAAAGCATACTCATGACCATAGGAACCTGAACAAGATTGTACCTCCCTACCAGAGTGGGGATGACACCCGCAAATGGATAACTGCACTTGAGAGGGCCTGTAAAGTACAGAGGGTCCCTCAGGAGGAGTGGCAAGTAATCTTGTGGGTCTCCTTTGCAGACAAAGGTAGAGACAATCTCCTCACTGTCAGAGAAGAGGATGCTGATAATTACAAAGTCTTGAAGAGTGCTCTGATTGAAGGGTTTGGCTTAACCACTGAACAATACAGGATTAAGTTCAGAGATACCCAAAAGACACAGGCTCAAGACTGGATTGACTTTGTAGATTGTGCTACTAAATCTCTGGAGGGCTGGTTACTTGGCAGTAAGGTGTGTGATTTTAAAGGATTGTACAACTTAGTTATGAGGGAGCAGATCCTTAATAATTGTCAAAGCCAACTTTTACACCAGTACCTGGTGGACTCTGATCTGACTTCTCCCCAAGAATTGGGAAAGAATGCAGACAAATGGGTCAGAACCAGGATAAGGCCTATGAATCAGGGTGGTGACCAGAAGAAAGATTCTACCAAGTCCCAAGAGAAAGGTGGGGATAAATCAAAAGATAAATCCTCTACAGGGCCCAAAAACCCCACTTCTGGGGGTGGGTCCCAAACTCTTTCCTCCCCTGAAAAGAAATCTTTTTGCCATGTTTGTAAAAAGCCTGGCCACTGTAAGAATGATCCCAGTTGCCATAGGGTTGGCAATAAAGAAAATGTTCCTCCAAGCAATACTACCACTCCTCCTAGTACTACAAGTAGTAATCCCCCAGTTGGTAGTAGTGCACCCAAAAACATAGGTGCTTTTTCATGGGGAACAGAAGTGGGCCCTGAATTAGAGAGGTCCCCCTTACAGGCCTCCTCAGTCTGTGATGGTGGTAGGGGATTTGCCACTTTTACTATGAGTCCCAATACTTTGGGCAAGTACAGACAGGAACCCTTAATCAATGGTCAGAAGGCTGTGGCATTCAAGGACACAGGGGCCAGGGTTACCATGGTGACAGGGAAACTAGTCACCCCTTACCAGCTTTTAACTGAGTAAGTACCAGGTGACCAACATTGATGGTATCAGAACAGATCACCCCATGGCCATAGTCAATCTCAGCTGGGGAGGGGTCACTGGCCCAAAGAGAGTGGCAGTGTCCCCAAACGTGCCTGTAGATTGCCTGATGAAGGGAAAATTACGATGCCCACTGTGTAGTGTTTTTATGTATTAATTGTAGGACAGATACCATTAATTATCTTTCCTTAACACAATGGGGAATTACTACCTGTGGTGTGTTTGTAATTTGTATAAATACTGTATATATATTTGTTAACTGCTTCGACGCTATTGACGGAACCGTTCCGTCACGGCTCGCGGGTGAGCTGTGCTCGTGACGGAACCGTTCCCGGCCGCCGCGCCTGCGCGGCGCTGATTTCGCGCCTGCGCGGGCGCGTTTCATTAAGCGGGCGGGGCCGTGACGGAACCGTTCCGTCACAAGCACAGCTCACCCGCGAGCCGTGACGGAACTGTTCTGTCACCAGCGCAGGTGAGCCGCGTGCCCGCCCGCGACCGTTAGCGGTGCGGCGGAATAGCTGCCGCAGCGAAGGACTTAAATGTTTGTATATATATATGTGTTTTCAAAAATAAGAGAAAAAAGGGAAAGATAAATATAATACAAGAATCAATTTTTTCTGAGTCATTAATTTGACGAATTTGCATGTATAGGAATGAAGGTCATTGAAATGATAAGATTGATTTAATCTAATAGATAACATATTGTGTTAAGGAAAGATAATTAATGGTATCTGTCCTACAATTAATACATAAAAAACTACACCGTGGGCATCGTAATTTTCCCTTTGTTGTATTCCCAGATGCCTTTGGGTTATTCGGGTTCCCCTGTTTATATTGACTGTAGATTGCCTGATGGGCAATGATCTAGAGATTTCAGCCTGGGCTGAAGTTGAATACCAGGCCCATTTAAAAAGAATGTTTGGCTTTCCTGAGAGAGTTAGTGGAGCTGTGAGGGCCATAGCCCAACCCCAGGGACACTTTGGAGTGATGGAGCCTGAAAGAATGGCCCACTCTCCTCTACAAGTGAAAAAGGGGTTGAAGAAAAGTCTTCTTCCCCCCAGACTATAGGTAAGAGTCAGCCTCCTCAGGGAATGGATCCTACCCCTTGTGAAGGAACTGCCCCAGAGGTAGTCAGGGCTGGCCTGACAGCACCCCTGATGGCAGGGGACTCTTCCATTGTGGTACCCAGTCTGGAGCAGGTAACCTGCCCCTCTCTACTCCCCTCAGTCAGCCTAGGTCAGTAGACCCCACAGGGCCCACTGCCCAAGGGAACCCCCCCCAATCAGCAGATTAGCGGCACCCAGTCTAGTAGCCCTAGCCAGGTGAAAATTCTTCAACACACTGAAGGATCCCCCGTACCCTTGTGTAGGGACCTCCCCCAGATGGACTCAGTTGGGCAAAGGCAAACATGGGACCAAAAGGGCCCAAACCTACACTGTCCCTCCAGTGTTCCCACCAAATGGACCCAACCCAAAGCTGTAGGCAGCCAAAGGTTGACTCTTAGAGCAAGATTCAACTCAGTCATGGAAAGTAAGGCCTCTATGGTGACCAGTGATCTGAGGATGCTGAGGCCAACTTTATTAGGGCCTCACTTCCCTACTCAGGCACCTCAACAGCCATATACTTTACCAAAAACACACCACAGGTAGTAATTCCCCATGGTGGAGACCCTCTCATACCCTTAGGGTGAGGGATTGCTTAGTGGACCATAAGACAGGGGGTAGCCATGCTAGTGCAGGTTCTTCCTTATGTGGCCACTTAGTCAATAAAGGCTCACCTTAACAAGGTTAGCCTCATCTCCTTTCGTTTGGGGGGGGGGTTATGTACGAAGGCGGAATCTGACTACATGGTTGCCCCCACTTTTTTCGGCTGGGATCCTGCTATTCAGGGCCCTGCTTTCTCTTCTAAAATGATTCCATGTACTTTAGGTACACTCCAGTTTGGTTACTGGGGTACCCTTATAAGTCCCTAGTATATGGTACACCATGTACCCAGGGCATAGGTACTCCAGAGGCCTACCAGGAGCTGAAGCATTGTGAGAGGGTGCCGGTCGGGTCACGCCTTTTGCCAAGCCATAATAGCGGAGACAGATTACCTGTGGTAAATGAAACGCGGAATCCAAATTCATTTGTGACACCCTCCGTAAGGATAACAACACCCCTGTGTTCTACCCATACAGGAACGAGACACTCAGGACGCCGCGGAGAAAGGAGGAGGGATTAACCCCGGAAGTAGTTTTCAACCGGAAGAGAAAAGGATTGACTCAACCCACGGAGGCGCGAAGGTGCCAGCGAAAGGAGGAAGTTGCCAATTGGAGGAGAAGGGAAGGAGAAGGATGCAGAATCGAGAAAGGACTAAGAAGAAATCGGAGAAGATGAGAGGTGGTGCGAAGACTGGTGATTCCCACAGGGGAGGCTGGAGAGCGGCCGCAACTCAGGAGAGTTGCGGCAGAGCCGGTGAGTGACTGTGGACAGAGGAAAGAGGTACAGGGGAGGAGGGAGGTGGGCAATTAAGGGGGGGAATCTGAGTGTGAGTTCACGTTTGTCCTGAATACCTACCCTCACGTATAGTTGTCTGCAATCAGTAGGCTTTGGGGTAACCAAAGCCTTACATCGTGCGCAATCCTACCCTACCCAAAACCTCAGTCACAGATTTCCCCTACCATCACGAGTAATCCCTATCCTGTCTGAGAACCTTATCAAAACACCAACCGGGTGTGGTGACGGGTACGATATAGCTTATGGATATACCATTTAAAAGGTTAACTGACGACTCCTTTCTTTTACTAACTCCTATGAGCCTCCGTGGGAAAACCCCCGACAGTGGAGAAGACCGGGCGGAAGAGGAGACTGACGAAGACAAGGTTTCATCAGAAAGCGAGAAAACCCCCAAGGAAGCCGAAGATCTACCAACCCTCCCTGGTCCAATACATGAAACATTAAATAAAGGCCGCTGCCTGGCCCACTACATACAGCCTCCACATCTATTTATCCAGCACGTACTCCCACAAGTGGTGTCAGAAGTGGGATCAGCCGGAGACTTGGAGGCCGTATTTGCCAAGATGGCTGAAAACCAAGAGAGTTTGGGGAAAGCGATGAAGAAGTTCCTCTCAGTTGTAGAAGAAGACAGAGGGAAACTACAAGTCATCACTGAACAAGGCCAAACCCATGCCACTGCAATGGGGAAACTTGCTGACGCCATTGGCCAACAAAGAACCCCGAGTACCCTACCATCAGTAATCCTCCAGAAATAAATAAGCGGAGAAGATCCTAATTACTTCTTCAACAACTTTGAGAGGATGGCTCTGGCAGCCGAATGGCCAGTGGATAAGTGGGGCCATTATTTAGGACCCCTATTGTCTGAAGAGCTGCAGGCTTCATACCAAGCGGCCAATATCCTAGGAGTAACCCCATATGCAGAGCTAAAACAGTGCATTATGGAAAGATTCGGTGTCGACGATGAAACATATAGAATGAGGTTCAGACATATTAAGGAGGGCCCTCAAGAAACCCCCCGAGCCCTATATTTTAGAATAAAGGACATGGCCGACCGGTGGTTGAAACCCGCTACCGCCACCAAGGAAGACATTATGGCTAAGGCATATCTAGAGCAACACCTGTCCTCACTCTATCTGCCCATTCAGAAATGGGTCAGGGAACTTGCACATCTTATCATAGACACTGTAGTGGAGATTGCGAGTGCCTATAGCAGAGCTCAAAAGCTCAAAAAGGACGAGAGGAAACCCCTTGGAAAACAGGAATAAGTGGAGTTCATCGTCCTCCCCAACATCCGCTTATTCGAAAACCCAATCCTGTTACCATTGACCCAGGACTCCCTGTGTTCAGAGTTCCTGGTCTTCCTGTGTTTAGAGCCCCTGCTCCTGGACCACAATGCTTTAACTGCGGGTGGACTAGGACATATAGCACGTTTCTGTCCACAGAAGGAAGTAGGAATTGCTAGGAACTATTGCTGTCTGTCTCAGAACAACCAATCACCCCCTTACCGATGTGGCATAACAGTGAACAGACAACCCATGACCGCACTAGTCAGCAGATTGTTATACGTCTTTAGGATCTTGAACCCGAGCTCGGAGAAGCCAATGGAATTGTTAATATACGATGCGTCAATAGGGCACACAACAATACCCCACTACTCATGTACGCATACAACATGCCACTGACCCGGAATCCAGTTTAAAAGTTGGTCTATTCACTAGACTACCGGAACAGGTTATACTGGGGAACAATTACCCACAGCTATCCCAGTTGCTCTTGAAGGAAAACAAACAGAGAACGACTGGTGGACTGTCGCCCCCTTTTCTCAGGATGATATTCCAGAATGGCAAACCTCCAAAGTCAGGAAAACCAAAAACCAACGACGGAAAGAAAAAGGAAAGCCTATAACAGCCCACACAGAAGAGAATCCATGGGAGAGTGATAGAAACTTCCATGCGGCACAATAAGAGGATCCAGTCTTACAAGAAGCCTGGAACCAAGCGCTGACCAATGAAGATCCACTACACGTATGTCCCTATTTTTTTAATCAAAAATGGACTATTGTATAGAAAAGCCGAGTACACTAGAGCCCCATAGTTGTTGGTTCCCACCCCGTTCCGGAAAAAAATCCTCTATATGGCCCACAGTAATTTATTGGGGGACACTTCGGTGACGAGAAAACAGAGCAATTGATACTGGAAAAGTTCTATTGGCCAGGGATACATAGACAAGTGAATCTTTATTTCTGTGAATGTCCCATATGTAAAAAAAAAACAGCAGATATAGACCCCCTAGAGCACCTCTACATCCACTACCCATAATAGATGAACGTTTCTGTAGAGTACGGATGGACATTACTGGTCCATTATTACCCTCTCGTAGCTGGTGTCGCTACGTTTTGGTCCTAGTAGACTATGCTACACGATTTCCAGAAGCAATTGCTTTAAGACCCCCAGATGCTTCTAGCATCGCCAAAGCAATGATAATAGTAATCTCTCCTGTAGTTTCCAAAAGAGATTTTAACGGATCAAGGGACCACATTCGTATCTAAGTTAATGAAATAAGTGTCTACCCAATTGGGTATTAAGCAGATAAGAACGGCGGCATATCACCCCCTATTGGACTTGGCCCTTCTGGCAGGTTCACCCCTAAACTTTTTGCTTTGATATGTGACTTAGTGTAGGTTGTTTTTGGCTTCTGTGCACTTTACCACTGTGTCCCAGTGTAAAGTGCGTGTGCTCACTGAGTGCATGTTGTGAGATAGGCCTGCCCTCCCATAGGAATGCATGGGGAATGTCTGTGTCTCTGGTAGTTCCTGATGCGTGGGGAGTGCAAGCTCGAGTTTGGTATGCACAAACTCGTGAGAGTGAATGCTGCACGATGATGTGTGAGGCTTTCATGTGTCTAGTGTGGAAGTGCCACTTCTAGAAGTTGGCCTGTCTGTGTAGTAAATGTGAATTCCCTGTCTGGCTTGTGATTGGCTGGTGTGCCTGGCTCCAGGAGTCAGGATGGGTCTGCCCCGGTGGTGAATGGGGAGATCTGCATGTGATGACAGGGAGGAGCTGCACCTGGGAAATGAATAGGCTGGGCTTTCCCTACACAAATGCTGGCTCCGCCCCCTGTGGTGCGACTGATGACCCTAGCCTGTCCAGTGAATGGGAGGAGGGGATGAGCAAAACAGTGTGCTCCAAAACCAGCTGCGACTGGTTTTTCCCTAACCCTGCAACATAGACAAAGGATTTAGGGGGATAAAAAGGGTCTGTGTCCCCATGCAAGTTGTTCTGTTCGTGATCCAAGCTTGAGGGGGGCCTGCTGCTGCTGGGCGCCAGGAGGACCGCCACTGGGGACTGTCTCCTGACCCTGCCAGGAGGGCCCTGTGAGCTGGCCCCTGGGCCCAGCCTTTGTCCCCCTGCCTTTCTAAAGGACTTGCCCTGGACTTTTGCGCATCTAGGGCCTGAGAGCGCTTGGTTATGGTGCTGGGGAGCGCTGTGCTTCCCTGAGCAGTGCTTCCCTCTTTTGAACAGCAGCACGAAGCTGCGATCCCAGTCCTGAGGGATTCCCCGGCATGGGGATCCCCCTTTGCGCATTTTCGGCGCGGGTGCCCGCCCAGCATCTCTGCCGTGTCGTGCTTGGATTGCAATGCGCAAGTGCCCACCCTGCGTCTTTGTGTGCTGGCTATAATTTATCACGGGTGCCTACCCCGGTGTATTATTTGTTATCCCGGGAGCCTACCCCGTGTTTTTACTGATCATCACCGCCGCCGGCCCGGGGATCGCCTGGGAGGCGCTGTGCCCGCCTCCAAACGCAAGGGCCGCGCTGCCATTGGTTGCCGCAGCAACCTGGAAGTGCCTCCGCAGAGACAGGAAGCAGACGGGAGCCCACCCCATGCTCCTGTCCCGAGAAGTGAGGCCGGAAGCAGCATGTGAGGCCGCAGGGCTCCTGTGCTAGGGGAGAGCCACGCCCATGGCAGAGTCCGGCCAGCTACTGTGAGGGGCTGGGAGGAAGCCGAGAGGGAGAGAGCTTCCCCTACCGCCGCAGAGAGGAGACGCCGAAGCAAGGAGACGCCGCCTCCCAAGCAGCCGGAGATTTGGTTTGTAGAGCCTGCAAGGCTCCCACGTTATTTTGGGCACTACTGTTTATTTTGAGAGCCTCAGAAGACAGCCAGGAGGCACGCTGGTGCCACGCTCAGTTCTCCAGTTGCTAAGCACTTAGTGGGCAACTGCTACGTTTAGGCCCTTGCAAATCTACTTTGGCGGCCTGCGCAGCCATCCCAGACATTCTGGACATTGGGCCTGTAAGCCACTGCGAGGCCAGGTTGGCCTGGGGTCAGTTCTGTGTGCTTTTTTGGTGCAAATGTGATACTTACCTAATGTGATTTATGCAACGCTTTTCGCCCATACCTCTAAATGTATTTTTCCTGCCTAAGAGGTTGTTCTGCCTAGTATAGCTATATTAGGGAGGTTGAGTCCCTGCGTGATATATGCCTAAGGTGGTTAGGGTTGCGTAGTGTGTACCTACCTTGTACCAGTGGTTACTGGTTGTGTGCTACATTCGTTATTTGGTGCTACAATTATCCCATGTTCAAAGTGCTAGTTCTACCAAGTGCTATTCCTGACAGTGGTCCATGTGGCCCTGTCCTATGTATATATAATCCCCTCTAAATATTGCCCAGTGCCAGTGGCACCGTGTAAATTGTGTGTTTGTCTAATGTGTTTGGTAGAATACAAAGGCTATTCTTATATATAACCTTGTGTGGAGTTCCTTTTGTGGGGGGCCTGGAATGTTGTTGTTGGTGGGTGCGTGCGCAAATACTTAACCTACGTTGCCTCCGGGATAAGCCTTGCTGCTCGTGTCACATTACCTAGAGGGTGAGCAGCGGTTATCTTTGGCGTGTAACTCCCTTGCCCTGACTAGAGTGGTGGTTTCTGCCTGACTTTGGGGCAAGCCTTAGCCAACCGGAGATCCCATTTCTATCACACCCAAACAGATGTTCTTGTTGAGCATTATAATGCTACTCTTAAGCTCACATTAAAAAAACTCCTTGCGGAGGGAGGAGCTTGGCGGGCATCCGAGATGGCCGCGTGAGCACAGCGCTCCCCGGACCCCCGCCGCTCCTGGCATGATATCCTGAATTAATCCTGACTTTTTACGAGGATTTGTGTAGAGGACACTGGGCTGATTGCCCTGGACTTTTTGGCATTTGATTTGGACCCGGGGTGCCGGAGTTACATCGATTTGAACTTTCGGGCTCCGCCTCTGAAGTCCGCCCGGGCCTGGGTGAGTCTCAGTGGCCGTCTTGCAGTTGAACAACAACGGCAGGGGGATTCGACTTGTGGAACCCCCTCTTAGGTTTCGGTTTCGTTTCTGCCTCAGACTGGTACATCTGGCAGAGGAGCCTGGCCTGGGCTGCTGTCGGGGCACGGAACGGCTGTCGGGCCTTTGGCTGGTTTCTTTTCCTGTCTGTTGATCCTCCTGATAGTGGTACCCTGGCCGTGATTCTTGGTCCTGAGGTCCTGTTTTCCGGTGGCCATTCCGTCGAGTCTGGTGGATCTCCTGGTGACGCAGTTTTATTATGGCTGGGAGAGGGGACCGAGAGACTCGGAAGACCAAGACGCCCCTGCGTGGGGGCCCGGTTCAGTCCAACGTTATGGACCGCTACACCCATGCCAAGGGGTCTCCCGGAGCCGCCCTGCCCGGATCGAGTACCGGTGATCACACGGTGGATGCGTCAGCGGAGCCATCCTTGCAAGACGTCATGGGCGCCATTTCTGCTATGAAAGAGACAATAGGCGAACACTATGAAGCTTTGGCCCACAAAATTGACACCGTGGCCATTGACGTAAACTTGATTCGCGCTGACCTGTCGAAAACCAATGAGAAGGTGAAATCATTGGATCTCAAGTCGTCCACTCTCATGGAGGACGTTTCGGAGATACAGACGGAGATCGGCAATCTTCGTAAGGTGAATGACTTCGTGACCCGGCGTTTGGAGGACTTTGAGAACAGGGCCCGTCGCTGTAACGTGCGCGTGGTCGGAGTTCCGGAAAATCCAGAACCTCACTCTGTTGATCTCCTTGTTGAGGACTTGATCCAGAACCACCTCTCACCATCTGGTTTGACTAAGTTTTTCGCAGTGGAGCGTGCCCATCGTGTGCCGGGGGGCAAGGGTAAGCCGGGTGCCCCGCCGAGGCCTATTGTTGCGAAACTCTTTCACTATAGAGATCGGGACGCTATCCTGCAGGCATCGCGTGTGAAGGGCCCGGTGGCCTTTGAGAACGCCACTGTGAACTTTTATCCGGACTTTTCTCAACAGGTCCAGAGACAGCGTATGGGCTTCCGTGATGTCAAGAAACGTCTACGAGACTTGGGGCTTAGCTACGCCATGCTTTTTCCGACCAGGCTGCGCGTCGAGTACAACGACCGAACCTACTTCTTTGATCGGCCTGATTCTGTTAATGACTGGTTGGACTCTCTGCCTGATCGACCTCCTGGGACTGAGTCAGCTGCCCACCCGGGTGGTGCTGAGGGTGGCGTGGAGAGCTGAACATTCCGCCTACACCTGGGCCCTCGACTTGAGTAAACTCTTCGGGGATTTAATGCCTCAGTGTCTCTACTGTTTGTGTGTTCTTTTCATTATCTGTCTTAATTGGGGTGGCGGGTGGGCCTGAGCCTTTCCTCCTCCGGGTTTCTTTTTGTAGAATAGGGGTTCTTGGGCGACAGGCACACTGCATGTTGGGGTGGCTCTTTAGCTTTTTGCAGGGGTGCAGGGTGGGGGGTGTTTTCTTCATTGTTGGGGGGTGGGTGATTGGGTTGTTTGATGTTTTAGTGTTTTGTTCTCAAGGCGAATCCATCTTGTTTCTGATCCTTTTTCTGTCATGCTCATTGCGGGGGGGTTTTGGCGTTGCTGTGTGGGATGGGGGTAGCGGGTTGAGGCTGGTTTCGTGGAATGTTAATGGTCTGGGGGACCGCATTAAGCGGAGTGTGGTGTTAAAATGGCTACGTCGTTTATCTCCAGATGTTGTGTTTTTGCAGGAAACTCATTTGGTGGGCAATTCTTGTCGTGCTATGAATAGGTGGGGTTATCGCCTTGCTGCACATTCGGGGTTTACCACTGGCTCCAGGGGGGTGGGTATCCTTGTCCGGGCTTCCCTCCCCCTATCCATTGATGATGTGATCCTTGATGTTCGGGGGCGTTATGCTGTCCTCGTGGGTCGCTATGAGGGTCGTACCATCTCCTTGTTTACTGTATATGTGCCCCCCGGCCTCCAGACTTCCACCTTTTCTGATTTGGGCCACGTGTTGTTGAACCTTCCTGACAGTACCCTTTTTCTTGCAGGCGATTTTAATTCTGTTTTGTCCGGTCTGCAGGATCGCTACCCCCCTAGGGATACTCCTTTGGCCCAGCAATGGCTAGGTGGGTTTTTGGACACTTTTGGTCTGGTGGATTGCTGGAGGCTCTTGCATCCTGCCCAGCTCCAATACACTTTCCATTCAGGGGCCCATGGGAGTTTGTCTAGACTGGATTATTTCCTGATGCCCGCGGCCCAGACGCCGGCGGTGCGTGAGATTAAACACCTCCCCCGGGGCATCTCCGATCATTCTCCGCTCTGGCTTTGTTTTGAGTTTGGGGTTGAGGCGGCGGGCAGAGTGGCTCCTATTAACCCCTGGTACATTGCCTCCCCTGAGACTCGGAACCTTTTGTCTAAGTCTCTGGATGCCTATTTTTTAGACAACGAGGGGTCAGTTTCCTCGGCTGTGTCCCTGTGGGAGGCCTTTAAAACAGTGATACATGGGCAGGCCCTTTCCCTTATTGTTAAATCTAAGAAGGCTAGGAATCAGGAGGTCGTGGACCTTGAGGCAGAGATTGCGAAGGGGGAGGCCGACTTAGAGTCTGAAGTCACATCTGCTAAACTCCGCGCCCTGGGTCTGACACAATTTGCATATAAATCTCTGGTCACGGATGCGGCTAGACTGATGTTTCGTGAACAGCAGGGTCGTCTATATGATGTGGGGGACAAAGCGGGTAAATTGCTGGCGTGGTTGGATAAGAAAGAGAGAGCGAATCGTGTGGTGCCTGTGATTCAGTCGTCTACTGGTGTCGAAGTGACGGATCCGGTTGGAATAGTGGAATGTTTTGCGGAATATTTTCGTGTGGTTTATACCCCTGTGTCTGGACGTGATGTGGCTGACTCTCGCCTTTTGTTGCGTGATATAACTTTGCCCAGTGTTTCTGACTTGGACCGTGCCTCGTTGGAGTCTCCTTTTACTATGGATGAAATAGCGACTGCCATTCGCTCGCTCCGTTCGGGCAAGGCCTTGGGCCCGAACGGGTTGCCGATTGAGTTGTACCCTCACAAGGTGGCGCCCCATCTCCGTGCTATGTTTCTGGAGTCCCGGGAGCGGGGTATTCTTCCGTATGATCAGCGTCTTGCTACGGTAGTTGTGATTCCCAAGGACGGGAAACCGCGAGACCTTTGTTCGTCCTATAGGCCAATTTCCCTCTTAAATGTTGAGCCTAAGGTCCTGGCTAAGCTTCTTGCGACTCGACTACTGACGGTCATTAGCGACTTGGTACATCCGGATCAGTCCGGATTTATCCCGCACCGCAACACGGCTCTTAATCTACGTCGTCTCCACGGTGCTGTTGCGAGGGCGGGGCGTCTGACGGAGCCGGACATTTTGGCCTCGTTGGATGCCTCAATGGCTTTTGACACAGTCGAGTGGCCCTATCTTTGGGCTGCTCTTGAAAAATTTGGTTTTGGACCTGAATTTATCGGATGGGTGAAGTTGTTGTATGTTGAACCCTTAGCGCAAGTTGTGGTGAATGGTAGAGTTTCTGTCCCCTTCGGCCTTGGTAGAGGGACCCGTCAGGGTTGTCCCTTATCTCCGTTGCTTTTCGCGCTGGCCCTGGAACCGTTGGCTGCGTGGCTTCGATGGGAGCCTTCACTCAAAGGGATCCGTTGGTCACCGGACTTTGAAGATCGTGTTTCTCTTTACGCAGACGACATTCTTCTGTATCTTACATCCCCGCGTAAGTCCTTGAACGTCTTATTTGATGTTCTTACTTCGTTCGGTGCTAATTCGGGCCTTATTATTAATAGGGCTAAGTCCTGTGTATATGTTCTCTCGGGTGTATTGCCCCCTTTGCCGGACAGGTTCCCTATCCAGGTGGTCCAGTCGGGCTTCAAGTACTTAGGGATTTTTATTACCCTGGATCCCTCCCTTCGGTTTGAGCGTAATCTCCTTCCCCCGCTTCTTCGATTACGACTGGATGTGGCCCGTTGGCGTAAGCTACCCCTGTCCCCTCTGGGTCGGGCGGCTCTATTTAAAATGATGTCCTTGCCGCGGTTCCTCTACGCCCTTCAAAACTCCTTCGACGATATTCCTGCTACTTATTTCAGAGAAATCGAGAGTCTTCAGAGACAATTGATTTGGGACGGGCGCCCACGTATAGCCCTTGCGAAACTTACTATCCCTTGGTATGACGGGGGCATGGCGCTTCCCGACATCAAGAGATACTACTGGGCTGCCCAGCTATCGGCCATTAATCACGCGATGTATTCGCCGGGTCGCGATCCGGCCTTTGAGATGGATAAGCTCCAGTTGCCGGGTGGGGACTTTAATAGAGCGCTCTACTCTAGATCTGCCGGGAGCCCTCTTGTGGGCCCGTCCAGGGCTGCAGTCAAAGTGTGGCGTGCTGCGAACGTGAGTTTGGGGTGGGAGAATCGGCTGACGTTGGCGACCCCGCTTTATGCTTCTGAACGTTTGGGATGTCTCTGGTCTACTAAGGGTTTTGAACGCTGGGATGTGATTGGGATTTGTAAAGTGGGTGACGTTTGTGTGAATGGTCGCGTGAAGTCATTCCAGGCCCTTAAGGCGGAATATGACTTGAGTGATAGAGAGTTTTTTTGGTATCTGCAAGTTCGGCATGCCCTGGCCTCGGTTTTAACTCCTGATGTGACCCTACCGAGTCTTCCCCCCTTGAAGACCGTATACTGGATGGCCACCTGCCCGACAGCACTATCTCACTCATCTATAAGAAACTGATTCATAATCGGGCAGATTTGTTGGTTCGGCTCCGGGAGATGTGGGTCGGTGATGGCCTGGAACTGGATGACGAGGACTGGCAGTCGGCTCTCTCCTCCCCAAAGGAAGTTGCCATCCCCGCCCGTCTTCGTTTGGTGCAACTTAAAATCCTCCATCGGGTGTATGTGACCGGTCCGCGTCTAGTCGTGATGGGTTTCTCCCCAGATGGTTTGTGTAAGCGTGGCTGTGGAATGAGCGCTACTTTTTTGCACATACTTTGGGAGTGTCCTGTGGTTGCGGCCTATTGGGTGGATGTGCTTGCGATAATGTCTGTAGTAACGGGTGTTGCCCTGCGACCTGAGGCCCGACGTTGCCTGCTGAATGTGTGGGAACCCACTGATTATTCTGTAGCCCAGACTAGATGGGCGACCCTGGGCTACATGGTCGCGAAGCGCGACATCGCGCGGCTCTGGGGCGCATCCCGACCTCCTGACGTTTCGGTGTGGGAGGACAACATGGACTGGTCCATGTTCCGAGAGAAGACAGTCTACGTGGCTAGGGGCAGGCCGGGGGCGTGGACGAAGATTTGGGGTCAATGGAATGCTTACCGTGGAGACATTTGTACCCCTCCCTTGGTGGCCTCTCCCGATGTTACCCTGCCCCCTTAGGCCGCCATTCCCGTAATCTTTTGCTCTGCTCTAGGATCTTCCTGTCCTCCCTGCTCCCCCCCCCCCTCGCGGCTTTCCCAAATCTCATTGATTTATGTTTGTTCTCCAGTTTAGTAACCTTCCCCACTGCTTTTTGGGCTGACTTGATTACTGCATTCGCCTTGTTTTTTGTGTTTGTTCATTTTATGTTTTATTTAGAAAATTGTGGTATCCTGTTTCTGTCTGGAGCGATTCCATTCTATGATTTGGCCTGGCCTCGGAATGACTGTTTCATTCATGTGTACTGCTATATAATTTAGCGGCCAGCCCGTGTGGTTGTGGGCCCATCCTTGTAATTTCTATGATTGCTCAATAAAAAATTTTGAACAAAAAAAATAAAAAAAAAATAAAACTCCTTGCACTTGAATTTAAACGGTGGGAAGACATGTTACTCCTTGCTTTGTATGCCATCTGGTGCAAGACTCAAAAAAGCAGTGGTTATTCCCCGTTTGAGCTACTGTATGGCCATGAACCACGTTCCTTATTGGACATGGTTCGTGAAACATGGGAGACAGAGCCCAATAACACTAAACCACTACTACAGAATGTGGCAAACCTTAAAACACATCTAGAACAGATCCGAACCATAGTCTGGAACAATATGGAGAGAGCGCAGGAAGCCCAAAAAGTCAATCTGACAAGAAAAAAAAGAACAGGTCCTTTGAAGTAGGAGACGCCTTATTACTAATGATGGACTCCTCAGATCATAAACTTATAGGACAATGGCAAGGTCTCTTATATATATATATTCCCCATGCATTCCTAAGGGAGGGCAGGCCTATCTCACAACATGCACTCAGTGAGCGCACGCACTTTACACTGGGACACAGTGGTAAAGTGCGCAGAAGCCAAAAACAACCAACACTAAGTCACATATCACAGCAAAAAGTTTAGGGGTGAACCTGCCAGAAGGGCCAAGTCCAACACAACCCCCTTCCAGCCAAAACGCAGGGTAGACCAATCACCACCGTGAGGGCTTCCCTGCTTTGGGCGATAGAACACGGACTCGGGCCCGCAACTGCAGGGACCCTATCGTCCTTGAACAGGTAACTGCTGTTACATATAGACGGGCAATTGATAAAGACCGAGGAACCTCCCAAATATATAATACGTTTTAGACATGTTAAGCATTTAGTAATGTCATTCATACGAAACTGGAGTGGGTGTTGTGTTTCGATTTAGATACCCGTACATAGGTTTTCCGAATCACGCCCTTATACAGGCACACCTCACATTGCCCTTATTTAGGCATAGAATTCCAGTCCTTATTTAGGCATTACCCATGCAAACCAAATGCAGGCATGGCCACCTACATCCGTCCATCTCACGTCACAGTGAGTTCTTAGAAACCAGACTCTTAAGCCATTGGGACTTTCCCTGCTTGGATTATTGATTTCTCCAAGAACTCATTTATTATGCATGAACTACTATTCCTTAGGCATTCATTCAGGAAGTCTCCTCTACCCGACTTTACATCAATGCTAGCATTCCTAAGCACCCTCCAGGTATAAATATACCTTCTCTCACCAAGGCAAACCACGGCTTGAATCAGCTTGGCTCACCTCGGCCAGTTCGGAAGAAATCACGACTCCAGGAGAAGTCGCATCCCAGCCTATCGCACTGACCAGACGCTTTCATCCTCCTCGCAGAGAATCCAGCTTCAGTGTTCTGACTCCCTTCACGGGGTGTTGGAGATTGAGATCCGGAAAGAGATTACCACCTCTCTCATTCTAAGGTATGGAGCAGACTAGAACCTAGAGGGACTCTTGGCATACAAAACTATAGCTAAACTATACTATAGAAAAAAGCACCTACTTCTTACCTCGTACTACACTTAGGTTAGGTACACTGGGGTAGAACTATTTAGAAGCACCAGATGAGTATTCACATTTTAGCCTCTGTTATTTATGAATGTATATATGAATATATGTCATTGGTAAAAGACAATGCTATTACAGTATTATTTCTTCTTGCGATTGTAACAGCTCATATCTCTTGCACGAGAAATAAGACTGTTCAATAAACCCTTTTTATTGAAATGCCTGTCTATCTATTTCTGTGTAACTGTGAAGAAACTAAGCATGCACGATTGACTGAGTCAAACTGTTATCTATTGTTTGCACAATTCTGAGACTGTTCCGATTCTAAGGGAAACACTGTTGTCATGTTTATGCGGTTGTCAGAAACTAATCTCTTCTGGTTTATTCAAGGATTTTCAAGTGACCTCTGGGTTTGCTGGTACATAAAGTATTTAAGTTTAATATACTTGATAGAGGCATACTGACCTTAGTCCTATGCAAAAACTATAGTGCACATTATTCCAATGCGCAGGACCTATAAGGGAAATAGTAACTACACTACAAACTAACAAACTAACCCATTGCACACATGTATGTTTCTTCCAGGGAGCAGCCCTTCGAGCATTGTTCCTCCTGTCACTTTCCAGTTTGAGGTGCCTGAAAGTTGTATTTAACCATTCCAGAAGCCTGGGTCAGTTTTTTCCAAATTAAACAAGCATTTGCAATGCAAATTGGTCTCGCATTTGTGGGAGTTGGAGGTATTGGCACTGGAAATGAGAATGTGTTTTACTCTTGTGTTTTGGATTGGAGTGTATGTATGAGGTGTGGAGTGGAATTATTTGGTTTGGAATTGTTAGTTGTGGAATTGTGGTGGATATGTGTAGCGGAATTATGTGGCATGGTGCATAATGGAAATATGTGGATAGTAATTATCTGGCATTGAGTGTATTTGAATTATGTGGAGTGGGATTGTGTGTCACAGTGTAATTATGTTGAATGGCATTTAATGTGGTGGAGTGGTATGTTGATGCGTTTAAATATGTGATATGCTGTTTAATTGTGCGGCATTATGTGGAACACTGTGGTATGGATTGGATGCCTGTAGTGTGTTGTGTAACACTGTTGTTGGGTTGAAATATTATGTTTGTTGTCAAATTATGTAGTTTGAAACGGAAATGTGTACAGCTGAATTACGTGGTGTGGAAATGTGTGGTGCTGAGTGAAATTATGCTGTTTGGAATTATGTGGCATATGTGGAATGTATTTGTGTGGAATGTGTTACCAAGTGTGAAAATTATTAAACATATTTACAATCAAAGGCGGCCTTTGATTGTGCTCAAATTTACAACATTTATAAACTACAAAAACTTGTTCAAATATTAAAACAAAAACATGCAGAGTCCACCCCCAGCGACATTTCTGTTCATAAATTCTGAGGGGGGGCTAAGAACACTGTTTGTTTATAGGGAACATTTTTCTAGCAGAAGGAAATATGTTGGCCTTAGTCCCGTAGCAATAAGGGGAGAGTTCGAACTCCTTAGCCAGCAGACAAGCATAGTACTAGGTGGTAATACTGTACAGCTTCTGGAGGGGGCTGGGGGGAACAATAAGCTATTGGTTTTGGCAATCTGGTGTTGGTGGGTAACGGAGTGGAGTTGGATAAAGGGGTGATTGGGGAAAAAAGGCTGTAATTTTAAAGATTTTTGGGCCCCCGCAAAACATATTTGTTGGAAAGGCGACCCCAGGGGAGACGGAATATGTCTGACTGTCCGCCCCTAGACCCACCTCCCTCTATGGAATAGGCCGCGCGCCGTAGGGAGGCCTCCTTGGCGAGGCTCCTCTCCTACAATCGTACCAGCTAGGGCAATCACACTACTTACAGAAGGACACCACACAGGAGGAATGTTCACAAGAATCTTTATATAGGCAAGTAAGGTAAGTCCTTGATCGGGTAGCAGGCAAGGATCGAGGGATCCGTAAAGTCTTGGCTTCGGGGAAAAGGGGTAGCGGGACAGTCTTGGCACCAACTGGTGCTTGGATCGCTCAGTGTTGCTCCGGCCGCGACAGCGTCAGCAGGGCCTCGGAGGAGGATCAGTACGGTCAGGCCGCGACAGCGTCAGCAGGGCCTCGAAGGTGGTTCGGCTTGGTCAGGCCGCGACAGCGTCAGCAGGGCCTCGAAGGTGGTTCAGCTTGGTCAGGCCGCGACAGCATCAGCAGGGCCTCGAAGGTGGTTCAGCTTGGTCAGGCAGCGACAGCGTCAGCAGGGCCTCGAAGGTGGTTCAGCTCGGTCAGGCCGCGACAGCGTCAGCAGGGCCTCGAAGGTGGTTCAGCTTGGTCGGGCCGCGACAGCGTCAGCAGGGCCTCGAAGGTGGTTCAGCTTGGTCAGGCCGCGACAGCGTCAGCAGGGCCTTGAAGGTGGTTCAGCTCGGTCAGGCCGCGACAGCGTCAGCAGGGCCTCGAAGGTGGTTCAGCTTGGTCGGGCCGCGACAGCGTCAGCAGGGCCTCGAAGGTGGTTCAGCTTGGTCAGGCCGCGACAGCGTCAGCAGGGCCTCGAAGGTGGTTCAGCTCGGTCAGGCCGCGACAGCGTCAGCAGGGCCTCGAAGTTTCCAGGTGCAAGAGTTCGGATCAGGATCAGCCGCGACGAGGTCAGCAGGGCTGCGACTCCAAGATACAACTGCCTTCCTGATCCAGGGCTGGCCCAGATATAGGCCTGGCGGCGTTTGATGTCCGGACCCTCGCACCTGGGGGTCAGAGGGGCCGTGATGAAGGTGTCCAGACACCCAGCAGGGGGGTGGAGCCAGCGCCCAGGGAGGCTGGAGGGTGATCGATACCAGGCGTCCGGGGACGGCTGGAGGGCCATCGAAACTTCCCGCCTCTCGGATCTATTAAGTGGCCACTCGCCCACCCGAGAGGATCGTGGTGCCTCGATGTCGGGGTGTCACTGCGGCCGGGGCCAGGGAAGGCTGCGGCCACGTGTCCGGGATGTGATGGGCCCAAGATGGAGTCGGGCCGGACATGGGGGCCTGGCATGGTCGGGGTCATGTCCAACAATATTTCAGTTGTTTTATGTGAAAGTTTAAGTATAATCCAAAATTGTTTAGCATCATGCAGGCTTGAAATATTAGAAAATGGGTAATAAAATGTAAATCTTTTCCGAACAGAGAGGCCCAAAAATATATCTTGCTGGGACACAAAAGTCCTTAAAAGGACGCTGAGGAAGGGAGGGAGAAACATGAGATAGGAGGCAAAGAAGAAAGGGAGAGGGGAAGGGAATAGAAAGGGAAAGTAGTGAAGGAAAGGCAGGGAGTGTTGAGAGAAGGAAGGGGAGGGCAGGAACCTAGAGATGGCAGTTTTGAGTAGTCAAACGTCCAGGCAAGGAAGGCACGAAGATGTGGTTTGGGTAACATTGGCCAGGGTTGGATTGGGAATGAAAATCGGCCCGGGCACGCAAAAAAAAAAAATCGACCCTCATTTGCATAAACATTCCTCATATCTCTGCGTTGGTGTAATCGTATAAAAATAACTCTAGAAGGGAGGGGGAGTAAAAAAAATGCACGCGTTAGTTTACACTGGTGAAACAAGTGAGGCCACTTCTACTCAGGCCCCCTACCCCCGCTCAGTATGTGCACACATTAATGGACCGGCCAGCGAGACAAAGGGAGTGACACCTCTACCTGTTGCTAAATGGAGGTAATGAGCGCCCATCCGCCTCTAGAAAGGCCACTCAGACACCCACTGGGCCGCTGACTATATCAGAAGACCAGAGACAGCGCCCAAATAGCCCCCCAGACTGCTAAGAAAAGCAGCCCACAGCAGAACTCGGACACCGGTCCCTCGGGCATTGCCCGAATGCCCGCGTTACCAATCCGACGCTGACATTGGCATATGTAGAAGTTTCTCAAATTTTAGAGGAGTGAATGTCTTTGACTTGCAACCAGGTTGTGGAATCCGTACATCTGAGGCACGCTGTGTCGGTTGAGGTTCCTTTTTCTGGTCTTTGAGATTGTGTTATGTTCTGTACACAACACGGACAGGCGCAGTCTCTGTTTCTAAGTTTATTTTTGTTTTGAATATAAGAAACTGAGACTGCACAGACAGAGCTCCTTCCTCCAACTGACCAGATCCTAGTAATCCCGAGGTTCTAAGCATTCTACAATGGCTACATTCTGCAATTCTTGTCAAGCACAACAGTCTTATGTAAAGGTAAACACAATAGATGGGCGTGGTGCATAAGCAACTGTTGGCTGCAGAAATGATACCTGGAAAGGAGCACTCCATCCCTGAAAAAAGCATAAACAAGAGGATCATAGCAGCAGGGGGCTGTGCAAAACTAGTTTAAAAGTAAACCACACAGACACTGAACACTAACTAGCCACAGCAGACACAAACCACATGCTGCTGGGGCTGTCAATGGCTTGATCTTGATGGTAAACAACCACTAGCTTAGCACAATATACAACCAGCCTGTGATGACCTCTAGCTATCTCTACAGTCAGGATGTGCTGCATATCAAAGAGGTACACAGCCCTCCTCCCCAAGGAAAGGGCAATAGTCCTATAGTTGAAATCCACCCGATGCAGCGCCAGTATAATGCGGCTTGTATTAGCAGAGTGACGCAAAAATGACGTTTTGTGGCACTCAGTTGCATCATTTGCGGCATTTTGCTGTACTTCCAATAGTTAAGCATATGTTTCTGCGCCTCCCCCGCTGAAAATCGACCCTCTGCATCAGAAAGTGCAGAGCATTTTGCACTTCAACTGCACTCTCAAAGAAAGGACCCAAAAGCTGGTTGTCCTGGAGGTGTGCCACTGAAAAATAGTAATGCGCTGAAACTTTACCTATCATCAGTCAGTGCATTTCATCATCTTTGATTGCAGTGACTTTGCTGTCAGTGTTCCCTATCCAGCTAGGGAGGACAATTGGAATTTGTGGACTATAATTGCACAGTTGCAATAAATGACTGTCTGCTGTCTGTAGACTACTTTGCACATTCCTCGTTTCTTTTCTACTCACAGTTAACACGTGTGTACCCGCGTCGTTGAACATTCATGGAAGGTAACTCACGTGTAGGGTGACCAACTGGCATAGGTGCAAATTCAGGACGGTGAGTGTATAAATTCAGGACAAAGAGACAAAATTCAGGACAAAAATTCAGGACAAAAGGTCAAAATTCAGGACAAAACGTCGGGACAAAAGTTACGTTTTACAGACACGTCAGAGGTGGTCGTGCAATAGTATATAAGCAAGTAAATAGACAACCACCTAAGTACAGGTCAAAATAAGTTTATATTAGGTTGAGACAATCAGGCACGGCACGTTTTTTCAGTATGGCCGCAGCATGCTACCTTGGATGATTCAAAATTTGCATCTCGCTCCAGCAGGTACATTAGTCACCAGACAATGGTGAACCACACCTGAATATAAGTGAGGCCACTTTTATTGTTGATTGAAAACTACTGGATATACAAGGAACTTTGCAGTGCCAGCCCCCAGCAACAAAACCGCTCCTCCTCCTCTTTCCAGCCTCCCAGTGAAAAACCCGATGCTCGGTCCGGCCTTGCTACCACCCTCCATTGGTGCCCCTCATCTTCACCTAGACCGTCTCTCATGTGTATTTAATTTCTTTTATAGTATTACTCATCCCAAGTATGTAGGGCAGGGTGTCGGAAATACGTTACATCACACACACATCATCTAGAGACAATGGCTCATGTTAACGTGAAAGTCAATGTATAGAAAATGTTACTTAAGATAATGGGTGCAACAA
Organism: Lissotriton helveticus; assembly: GCF_964261635.1. Lineage (NCBI taxonomy): Eukaryota > Metazoa > Chordata > Amphibia > Caudata > Salamandridae > Lissotriton > Lissotriton helveticus. The sequence goes on from NC_136065.1 coordinate 72,266,702, forward strand.
GGTATAATCATTCTTTCATCCATCATTTAGTTTTTCACCATTCATTCTGTCCTTCCATCTGTGTGCTCATTTATATCCAAACATATGCAACCATTTGCAAACCTATCCACCATATATCCTTCCATTCATAATTTCACTCATCATCCCTTCATCCACCCTTTCACTCATCCATCATTCCTCTACCCACCCTTTCATCCCATCCATCCGTACAGTCATCCATCCACTCTTCCACCCATCCATTTATTCACTCACCCATCCAGCCATATACCCTTTCACCCATCCAGCCATCCATTCACTTACTCATCCATACACCCATTCACTCGCCCATCATCTACCCTTCCACCCATACATCCATCTATTTACCTTTTCTCTCATCCATACTTCCACTCATTCACTCATCCACTCATTCACTCATACATCCATCCATTCTTTCATTATCTATCCATTCACCCTTTCAGTAATCCATCCAGCCATTCACACATTCCTTAACTTATTTACTTTCCCACCATTTCACATTATGAGCTGAGCCTTTGCCTGCAGAGTTGCAGACAGAAGAGGCCCATCAAGAACTACACCTCGCTGTAGTTACTTAAACAAGGGGTGGGGGAGTGTCATGAGTCATGCATGATGCACATTGCCAGGATGTGGGGTGACTGTGACAGGGTGTTATTTCCACGGCTTTAAGTGGTGTAAAAAAACTTGGGGGTCTCTTCAAAGTGTGTGTTCGATGTAATTAAGTGGTTTAAAACACCTAGGCCAAAAATCTGCACATAGCATAGTGTTCCGCCGACTGGTATTATGTTGTTTCTGTCATTGCCTCCAGATGTATAATACAGAAAGTATCATTACACCAACAAGAAGTCAGGACTATTGGCTTTCTCAATGGGTGTTAGTTGTTTAAAATAGAAAAGCAGTAACCAGGGCTTTGTTGAACAGAATATTGAAAATACTTCAGTTCTAAAATGATGGGACAGTAAAAGAACGATAACCCGTTCTTTTTAACTTGTTTTTCAGGCTTCTTTAAATAAACAGTTTTTTCACGTTGCAGCCTGGGCATTTTACCTTTTTTCTTACCGATTGCCCTGCTGTACACTGAGGCAGGAGGCGGCCACCACATGATTTAACACCCCAGACTGACCCATTGTTGACATTCTGTATCTGGCAATTACCAGGCATACAGAATGACAATGGGCGGGTGGGGCTGCTCTTGTGCTGGGGGGGGGGGGGGGGGGGGGGTAAGGCCTCACACAGGGGAGCACTGCTGCTCCCTGTGATGGACAAAATTACGGACAAAAGGCATCCGTAAAATGGATCCTCTCGGACAACGGACGTGAGGTCCCAATTACGGACGGTCCGTGAAATTTACGGACGGTTGGTCACCCTACACACGGGAAGTCGGTGCAGTGCAAACTGATAGGCTGCTGGCTGGGAGGGGTTCTATTGCAAAATGTATGTACGGTAACATCTATTCCTACAGTTCCTTGTGTCCGTTAACACACACTCAGAAAGGGTAAAGCAATGCTCACTGCGGCAAAGACACACCCCTCGATCTAGCATTTCAACCCACGTGCAGCAGACAAGATAGGTGTAGAAGTGAACACTCATCGTGGTTGCTGCATAAACCATTATTTTATTTCTCTAGGTGGCAGTGCAGATACATACATAAGGAGGCATGTATTTTTGGTAACTTTACACAGGGCTTTGTATATTGTCCAGGGTTTTTACAAACGTGCAGATTTTGGCCACTGCAAACTTTCTACAACACAGAGGGTGCATACAGGAGAGAAAGGTAGATGTTGTTCCTCTTTAGGTCTCGCCTACCCAGCGCGCATGCGCTGCATAGGAAGGAGAACTTTAGCAGTTGATTCGCCTTTTCAGCCAAAAACATGCATGCGTTGCCTTCAATGGCAACGTGTGAACGTTTGGCGATTCCCTTGTGGGAGCGAGCTTTGACAAATGGTTCCTGCTCACTCCCGCAAGGGAAACCAGTGCTGGCCCCCTCCTCTCAACCTGCTGCCACGCAAGGCGCGCGTGCTTGTTTTTTTTTTTTACAAATAACTGGTTGGTGCTTTGCCTTTCTGCCATCATTCTCTCTGTCCGTTAAACCCTGCTCTCTGGTCTTTACTTGGCTTTGGCGGACTCGCAGGGGGTCAGAGGGAGAGCATATTTAAAATGCCAAGGGGGCCCCTGGAGTCAGAGTCCCTTTTGAAACAGGGGTAGTGGCGACGCTGGAAGCTTGAGTTTCTATTTAATTGAAATGTTTACCTGCGAGGAACATCTGCTTTGCAGCCGGACACATTGTGATTTTCCTTCGGTTGAATAACACTGGAAGACAATATACTGTTAGTGAAGGAAAACAAAAATGACCTCATACATAAGAGACAGCGATAAATCTCTTCATTTGTTCCTTGCAGGCTCCAGACCGCGCCTCAGGACGCAGGGAGAATGATTCTGTGTGTTTCGCAAAAGAGCAACAATAACAGGCTCCACGCAGAAGCTGGAGCAAGATCACCGCCGACCAGCTCTCCACCACCCTAAGCCAGAATCCGCCAACCTACACGACGGACCGCGACAAAGCAGCCCGCAACCTCACACAGTGGCTCACCAACTGCGCTGACGAACTCGCACCACTGAAGAACCCTCCCAGCGGACCCAGCAGCAGAAAAGCCTCGTGGTTTACCAGCGACCTCAAAAACTCCCGCACCCTCGAGAAAACCTGCCGCACCCTCTAGAAATCCTGGCGCCATGACCAGACAGCAGAACACATGACAGCCCTCAAGAACGCCACCCGCAAACACCACCAGCTGATCCGCACCACCAAGAAGACAGCATTTAAAGAACGACTGGACAACAACACCCATAACAGCAAGGAACTCTTCAGCATCGTTAAAGAGCTCTCCAACCCCAGCGCCTGCAACACCGACATCACTCCCTCACAAGACCTCTGCGACTCACTCGCCTCGTTCTTCCACCGCAAGATCGTCGACATACACAACAGCTTCGGGGCACTGCCCACGCACCCTACCACCGAACCAGCGCCCCCCCCACCACCACCCTCTGCACCTGGACCCCTGTCAGCACCGAAGACACCACCCGTCTGATGAACACCATCCACTCCGGCTCCCCTACCGACCCCTGCCCACACCACATCTTCAACAAAGTCGACTCCGTCATCGCACACCAACTCCAGAACATCATCAACAGCTCCTTCACATCCGCCACCTTCCCGGAAAGCTGGAAACATGCCAAGCTGAGCGCCCTCCTGAAGAAACCCACCGCGGACCCCACGGACCTCAAGAACTTCCGCCCCATCTCGCTCCTCCCCTTTCCAGCCAAAGTCATCGAGAAGACCGTCAACAAACAACTCTCCACCTTCCTTGAGACCAACGGATCCCTCGACCCGTCACAGTCCGGATTCCGAGCAAACCACAGCACCGAGACCGCCCTCATCACAGCCACCGACGACATCAGGTCCCTGCTCGACAACAGGGAAACTGCTGCCCTCATCCTCCTGGACCTCTCGGCAGCCTTCAACACCGTATGCCACCGCACCCTGATACAGCGCCTCAGCAACACCGGAATCCAAGGAGCGGCACTGGAGTGAGTCATCTCGTTCCTCGCCGGAAGAACCCAGAGAGTCCGCCTCCCCCCATTCCGATCCACAGCCACCGAAGTCATCTGAGGCGTACCTCAAGGATCCTCGCTCAGCCCCACCCTCTTCAACGTCTACATGAGCCCCCTCGCGGCCATCGCACACAACACAACCTTAACATCATTTCCTACGCAGACGACACCCAGCTGATCCTCTCCCTCACCAACGACCCCGCCACCACCAGAACCAGCCTACACGAAGGAATGAAAGACGTCGACGAGTGGATGAAGAACAGCCGCCTGAAACTGAACTCAGACAAGACAGAAGTCCTCATCCTCGGACCATCGCCCTCCGCCTGGGACGACTCCTGGTTGCCCCCTGCCCTGGGCATCGCACCCAAACCAACGGACCATGCACGTGACGGGAAACATCCTTTACAACAAAACTTTTACAACACAGTGCTATTACAGCGCAGGTTTTACATCGTTAACCATTACAACGCATTGCGCTGGGGGGCGCTCTAGGATAGGGATTAGATTTAATTTACTATCCAACACCTTCCCTAGTGTCCACGGGGACTGGAGTTGGAATAGTAAATTAAACTATTCACTATCCAGCACCCCAAAGCGCTATGCGCTGTAAAGGTTTGCGTTGTAAAACTGGCGTTGTAACAGCATGCGTGGTAAAATCATGCGTTGTAACGTCATACATCCACGTAACCTGAGCTTCATTCTGGACTCCTCCCTCACAGTGACCAAGCAAGTGAACACCGTCTCGTCATCCTGCTTCAACACCCTGCGCATGCTCCGAAAGATCTTCCGATGGATCCCCACCGAAACCAGGAAGACGGTCACCCAGGCCCTCGTCACCAGCCGTCTGGACTACGGGAACACCCTCTACGCTGGAACCACAGCCAAACTCCAGAAAGGACTCCAGCGCATTCAGAACGCCTCAGCACGACTCATCCTGGACATCCCCCGCCACAGCCACATCTCTGCCCACCTGAAAGACCTGCACTGGCTCCCCGTCAACAAGAGGATCACGTTCAGACTCCTCACCCACGCACACAAGGCTCTCCACGACATGGGACCGAAATACCTCAACAGCCGCCTCACATTCTACACACCCGCCCTCCAACTCTGATCCGCCAGCCTCGCCCTCGCCTCAGTCCCACGTATTCGGAAATCCACCGTCGGAGGAAGATCCTTCTCCTACCTGGCAGCCAAGACATGGAACTCCCTCCCCACCCACCTACGGCTGACCCTGGACCACCTCTCCTTCAGGAAACAACTCAAGACCTGGCTGTTCGAGCAGTAAGCGACCCCCCCCTCCTTAGCGCCTTGAGACCCTTACGGGTGAGTAGCGGGCTATACAAATTTTGCTGATTGATTGATTGAATGGCACAACAACGCACCCAGACCATATATTTCTTCTAAACTCTCATTAGATAGCAGACCTTTGCTTTCCTCAAATGAAACAAACATCAGGAAATCATCAGAAATTGGAATATTAACCTACTGTGCAACAAAGGGAAAGCATCGCTTGGGCGGTTTTAGCTTCTGTGTTACACTGTTTGTGGCATAAAAAGCTCTCTGTCTCACAAACAAATGTTAGTTGTAGACAATGCAGTGGAAACCTTCTCTTATTTGTGTAGCTGTTCCCCCGGGGTCCTTCGGGTCTCCGAGATTGGATCTCAGGGAAATAATACCTTGCCGGCTGCCCGGGGTCCACGAAGGAGACCCGCTAAGAGGGCCCTAGTGCCACAAAAGGGCACAGGAGGCAGCCTCCCAGTGTTTGGGACCCTCATGGGTCGGGTGTGCTGCATCACTTCCGGGTAGAAGGGGCGGGGTGAGGTACTTATACCTCTCCCCGCCCTCTGGGCGCCCACTTTGCCCACTACCCTGATGCCGTTTGGGCCCTACGGGGGACTGCTGCAGGAGATCACAGGTTAACCAAAATTATGTAATATTGTCCCTCTAGACCTATATTTCTTTGCACACAGCTTAGAATAAGCTCATACTTAGGGCTCAAAGAACTGCTCTGCTACACAAAAAGATTCTTGTTAAGATTTTTCACATTTTATTTCATTTTTTCTTTTTTTCATTCTATTTCGACTTTTAACTGTGTATATTGCTTTTTACATAATGTGTGATACATTTTATCATTTATACATCCATCTGCGATTACATCATGTACAGGACTGGCAAGAATATGTAAACATTGATCAATTATTCCAAACAGAACAAATAATTCTTTTCCAAAACCACAGTATGTACAAATGTAACATTCACTGTCTTTACAATACCAAACTAATTCAAAAGTCCACATTCACGGACCCACATGCTCATTCACACCTCTTCACACTGTGCATCCACATCTCTTACACTCCATGCATTCGCACTACACACCCCACCTCCAACCTACATACACAGATGACTCCCTAGGGGTGAACAACTCAACCCTCTAATGCTGTGTTGTGAGCTGGGGTGTCCCATACAAACTGGTCATACAGACAGGCCGGCAGATGTCTTGGATAGTTCCTTGGAGGACTACAGTTATGGATGGCAAGGGAGAGAGGAACTTCCATGGAATGTTCACTGGGAGGGACTCACATATTTCTCACCCGCCAGTGATCCACACTTTTAACAGTTGCACCAGGCTTATGTACAGCCTCCTTGAGTTAAACATCAATGGAGAATGTCACCCCAGAACTTTTAATAGTGCTCCAATTGTCCACTCTGCTAAAATACAGTATCTAGTTACCTGTGCAATATTTGTCAGCGGGGTAGGGTCAACGTGTGGTGCGAACGAAAGGGGTCGCCAGCCCTGGCATACCGGTGTACAAATCAAGCATGTGATGTTTGGAATCTGTGGGGCTGGGGGCACAGCTGGGCTGCGAGTAGGTCAACCATAGTGGGGTGTGTTGCATGTCCTCTCCTGCTCAGGTCTCAAAACAAGGGGCAGTTACTTGGGAATGCTCCTTGCTGTATCAGCGCGCAAATCTAATGCATATTTATGTAAAGACATGGTATATCACAAGAACTGCAAAGTACATACATCCTCCAGTACCTCCAAGATACAGGCATGCCCATTTCACACACTTCCGATGGAGGGCTATAAATTCCAGGGGATACAAAGCGAACCAGGACAGGATTGGTTCAGCACCAAGGGCCACTGTTGGTTAGCAGGTAGAATTACCTGGGATAGGACTACAGAAAGTAAGCAGGATGGGCTGTGTAAGAGTCACCCACAGGGGGTGCAGTGACTGCAATAGTGGGCACATTACAAACCTTCCCTCAATCCAGATTGTCTCCATTCATGAGTTCACCAGGTTACAGGATGCTTCAATAAAACAACATTCCCTGCCCGGACAACCATAGATATGTGAGGGAGGAAGCTGACTACTAGCAGGGGGCTGCTGTCCCACAATGGGGGAAACAAGGTGTTTAGATCACTAACTGCTACAATGTTGAAGAAATGGTGGCAGGGCCATTATACAAGCAAAGCTAGGTAGCTGGAATTATAGTGCCCCCCTGTCCCCACATACTGGTCCGCGACAGGGTTCTCACTGGCAGAAGTTTTGATGTGCATGACTTGCACGAGGAAGGGATATCAGTCTGGAATCACAGCAGTTATATTCGCAGGCAGAAGGTGAGGGGGTAGCACGCATTATGACCATGTTATGTAGCAGGTCTATAGGTATTTTATCTATAGGTCTAAGATTTGAATGCTAGTACATTTCTTAGGATGTACTTGCATTTGGCATGGAGATCGCGGTGTAATCCCCTGGGCAAAGATCCTTTCCATACAAAATAGCCCACTAGAGTATGTGCCTGCTGATAACCCCATTTATAATGGGTAGTGCATCAGTAGCTAGCTTAATCTTTCACTCTTTGAGTGTGGTAAAATCAGTAACAGTAAGTTGCATTGCAATTTACAGCTTTTATTAAATATCAAGTAATAATTACAATTGTACTGAGTGTGCTATGCACAGTTATTATTAGTGTAAGGATTCGACTAAACCGACATGACATATATTGGGCATTCAGGACACATGCTAGATGTTCCACCTATATCCTAATGGGAGGTAAACACACATTGTCAGCTATGTTAACAACAGGACACCTGCAGCAGTGAGTGCCGCCATGTGGCAAGGAGTTGAAGGGTCAATGGCACTGGCAGGTCCTGCTGGCCACTTGCAGGCAGGGTGCTTTCTAAGGGCATAGGAGGGGTCATGCCAAAGTACCTGGAACGCTTTACCTGCTGGGAGTGGTTGTGGTTTCAACAGCAGGGTCACAGGGTCTACCCTTGGGGACTTATCATCCTCAAGTATGAGGTCACTGTTAAATTTTAACAGGTTTAAATGAGCAGTGGACTAATGGACTTGGTGTGGCACAAAAGACAATGCCCCAAGGGTACGGGACTACAACACAACATGGGCAAGCCTTTTATCAATAGTTATGGGAGGTACATACTTAGTGGCCAGCTAACGAGAATGTCCCCTAGCATAACCGGTGGGTACCACAGGACGGTCATCAGTAGAAGGGATGAGCGGTCGCCACACAGCTGGCAGAAGGTGTGAGGCTAGCGTGCGATTGCCATGTTAGGAAGTGGCCATTTAATGGGGATGCTCCTCAACATAAGTAGTTGGTATCACAGGACGCTTCACTAATGGTTATGAGACTGCCTGCCCCATAGCTGGCCCAGCAGATGGGTAGGTAAGGTAATAAAAGTGGTGCCTGTGGAACATTTACACATATATTTTCTAGGAACAGATACCATTAATTATCTCTTCCTCATTAAAGTTATTCTTTTTTAAATGAATCGTGAATTTCTTTTACATTCCTCCAACTCACTGGCAATCCAAAAGATTAATTGCAACTTATTGGTTTATATATTTCATTTAATAAACCATTTCTTTTTCAAAGGATTAATTGTATATCAATTGTTACTCTATTTAGCACATATATATACACAACTCATACATATATATATACACAATATACAAACAACTTATTTATGTACAAACAAACACAAATATCCTTGAATCTTTTTCAGGGTTCTTTGCCCACAATAATATCAAAAGGATGTTTTTCAATCAATTATCCAAGAACATTCCTTATGAATAGGTCACCAGAACAAAATAGGAATATCCAAGGTATAATCCCTTTAACTTCTCATCATTTTTGTACTCCTTTCAGTTCATTTCATGTGTTCGAAGATTTTTTTACAAAGGTGCCTTCAAAAAAACTGTCGACGCGTTTCAGCCTTTCAAGATTTCAGGCATCATCAGGACTTTAGGGCAAGCAAGGTTATGCCGTCATCTCATGCATTCATATGCAGTCTCGGTATTAGGTTTTCACTCCTCTCAGCTCGTTAGCACCGGTTATCCTTAAGTACATTCAAAGTCGAGCATACTTTCGGGCCGCCATCACGATCCCAAGTGGGTAGGAGCGGTTGCCCTTCGAGGGGGGCAAGGTCCTCAGGGTGTGGGGTAGACTTGGAGAACTCGGGTGATAAAGTGTATTAGAGCTCCTACTTTTCCTCTCCTGCATTGAAAAGAAAGAGCAGGCAAGCTATTTGGATGATTTACTCCAGGGCTTCACCAGCCATGAGCCACTGACTCTCTATGGGAAGAGGGATCTGTTGCAAGAGATGAAGTCCTCTATGTGTAAGTTAGGCTACATTTGGGGGCAAGTGAGTTTTGCTTGCCAGTCCACAGGGTGTTTGAAGAAGATGGGGTTACACCTGCTAAAAGTGGGCTTGGTCTTGTTTGCTGGACCGGGGAGAGGCCTGGGTATCAGCTGGATGTAGGTAAAGATGCCTAACCTTGTCCAGAGGGGGCATGGACAGGTTTGCCGGACCTGGAGAGGGGCTCGAGCAAGCAGGATGTAGGTAAATAGGCTTAGGTGCAAACTGGAGCATATAGAAAGGTGTGCAGTGCTCACTTAAGGGTGTTAAGCCACCCAGCATTTCTTTATTTTGCCAGGATCGATGGTTGGGTACATTGCCTTTCGTGCGTCTTCAGGGTGGCACGAGGGGCGGAATGCAGGAATCGGAGGTGTTGTTTCCACCACTGAGTTAATTCAGTTTGGGGGCCTAGGCTAGCGCTGGAACAGCTTGCTAAAGATAGCTGCAGCACAGACGGGGGGTGTCTCCCCTCCTAACAGTGGGACATACACTTAAGAGGCAATAAGTTGTCTTCCCTGGGTAGGAAGGCACTGCTGTAAGACATGAAGTTCTCCATGCGTAAGATAGCAACTATTGAGGGTATTGAGGGACATGTGAGATAGGGGTCAAGGATAATCCCTTGCTTAGTGAAGCAAGGAGCCCAGTCAAGCGAGGCCAGGAAGCCTCACGCAAAGGAGTTAACCGCGCCATGCGTAACTTTTCTGAACAGAGTAGACATTTGGCTAGGATGCACAGGCATGCTCTGGACCTACTTGCTGTAGAAGCTGCAGCAGAGTCTTGGGAGGGGAGGATTCCTCCTCCTAATGTGCTGGTCATACACCTGGGAGGGAATAATCTGGCATCTCTGGGAGAAGGGCACTGCATAAAGTACTGACGGTCACCATGAGTAAGTTTAGCAACTAGTTCAAAAGGGGGGAGGGAGAGCCGCGAACATGTCACTGCCGGATTACCCCATTGCCTCATGGTCATTGTGGTTCATTATTCTTCGTTTAGTTCAAAGCATCAAAAGTTAAAAAATTTCAAGGCCAGTGCCCATTTCTTCTTAAATCATATCCCTAGACACGTGTTTCTGGTTTAATACCTTCATCAGTAGGGAAAATTATTTTTCGAGGTTGCTTGACATGCCACCGTCATCTTCTCAGGACAATTACCGCTCCCGGTGTGCAGGCATCTCCCAGTGCTTGTCAGCGTTTGGCTCACGGGAACCATTTTAAACAGTTCAAAAGGGGGGAGGGAGAGCCGCGAACATGTCACTGCCGGATTACCCCATTGCCTCATGGTCATTGTGGTTCATTATTCTTCGTTTAGTTCAAAGCATCAAAAGTTCAAAAATTTCCAGGCCAGTGCCCATTTCTTCTTAAATCATATCCCTAGACACGTGTTTCTGGTTTAATACCTTCATCAGTAGGGAAAATTATTTTTCGAGGTTGCTCGACATGCCAGCGTCATCTTCTCAGGACAATTACCGCTCCCGGTGTGCAGGCATCTCCCAGTGCTCGTCAGCGTTTGGCTCACGGGAGCCATTTTAAACAGTTCAAAAGGGGGGAGGGAGAGCCGCGAACATGTCACTGCCGGATTACCCCATTGCCTCATGGTCATTGTGGTTCATTATTCTTCGTTTAGTTCAAAGCATCAAAAGTTCAAAAATTTCAAGGCCAGTGCCCATTTCTTCTTAAATCATATCCCTAGACACGTGTCTCTGGTTTAATACCTTCATCAGTAGGGGAAATTATTTTTCGAGGTTGCTCGACATGCCACCGTCATCTTCTCAGGACAATTACCGCTCCCGGTGTGCAGGCATCTCCCAGTGCTCGTCAGCGTTTGGCTCACGGGAGCCATTTTAAACAGTTCAAAAGGGGGGAGGGAGAGCCGCGAACATGTCACTGCCGGATTACCCCATTGCCTCATGGTCATTGTGGTTCATTATTCTTCGTTTAGTTCAAAGCATGAAAAGTTCAAAAATGTCAAGGCCAGTGCCAATTTCTTCTTAAATCATATCCCTAGACACGTGTTTCTGGTTTAATACCTTCATCAGTAGGGGAAATTATTTTTCAAGGTTGCTCGACATGCCACCGTCATCTTCTCAGGACAATTACCGCTCCCGGTAGCAACTAGCTGGGGACCTGTGAGATATGGTGGTCTGAGATAATGCCCCGGCGTGTGTGGCAGGGCATACAATCAAGTGAAGCCATGGAGGTCTCTCGCAGGAAGGTTAGCAGCGCCATGAAGAAATTGACTGAGCAAAGGGGGTTTGGCTTCATCTGTCATAGGTTGCTGCACACAAAGGCCACTGGGTATTTTGATGAAGATGGGGTACTCCTGTCCAGAGTGGGTATGGACCTGTTCCTACTTGACCTGGGGGAGGCCTTTGAGACAGCAGGGTGTAAGTAAGGAAGACTATCTTGGTGGGGGGCTCTGGGGTGATGGTGGCCACCCTCAGAACTGTGGCGGAGTTACAGGGCAATCCAGATGCTGTAAGGTACATAGAGGTACCTTCTGCAGGAGCACAACAAGGGTGCAAAGGCCAAATATCCACAGGGAGGTCCTCGTGTGGACCCTGGAGAAGCGATGACGCCCCGTTAGTCCTACTGGCAGTTGTGGACCTGAGCAACCAGTGATTGCCTGGCAGGCTCTGCCCCCTTTTGGGGCATGAGCAGGGGGGTGGTCTGGCGGTCCACTGGTGGGAGGGGTTTCCCCTCTCCCAAACCTGGCAAACACCGCTTGGCACGGCCACGTTGTCATTTGGCTCATCAGGTGGCAGGCGGCAAGGGGCTGCCTGCCTTAGAATCGCCCGTAAGATAACCCACCAATGTTGGCATATTTCTAATGCTAATAAACCTGCAGCAGTTTTCTCCACAAAGAAGGTGTCTTGTCTGGTTATTCTCTAGGAGATTGCTGTATGGGGGGATGGTGAGTGTTGCCGATATTGGCACAATGTTCCAATGCAGAAGTGCTTGTTGATTTTCCAGATGGGGCCTAAACCTTAGAGGTTTGAATGTTGTTTACAGAGCTGCCCTTTTAAGGTGTTTGTGATGGGGAGGGATAAAAGGCTTGGCCTGCTCTTTACTTACATTTACTCTGTAGTATATAGCAAATGTTAAGGGAAAGCACCACGCGGACAAGGCTTGTTTTTGTTTGGAGCCTCAACAATTGCACACTATGGCCCTTATCTAAAGTTTGGGCACTATGGAAAATGTATGGTAGCTGGATTTCCATGCATTTAACACAATTGTAGTATTTAGTGAAAAGATGTATTATCATATCAAGAAATTCAGTACTAGCACTTCTTTGCACGTGAAATCCGTGCCATTAGCATATGAAATAAACTAGTGCTAACGATGCCATTAATAAATAAAATCTGAAATCTGGTGCTAACCCTGCACTTTTATTTGTGGAAAACTGTTCCAAGCAATGCGTTCACATTTCAGTCCCTATTTAAGTATGAATCATCCGCAGTGCCATTATTACTGGGTGTGGTTACGGAAATTACCACAATCGTGGTCTTATCACAAGTGGCCTAAAAATCTTTAAAAAAAAGTCTTATTAGCCTTTCTGTGCATCTAAGGTCTGTTATCACATCATAATGCAAGCTGGGTCAAAATAAAAAATGGAAAATATTGAACAAGTTGAGAGACGTATAAAAGTTGTTTAACAATTTCCAGTCAAAATAAACTGCACAACAATGTCAAATAGCACCCGCCTGACACCAGAAGAGGTGCAATTTGTGCCCCAGAGTTGGTTGGTTGGTATGTAGAGAGTCAGCTGAAATTATTCATTGGCTTTCTCATATGTGAATTCGAAAAATTCAATGGACCCTGAAAACAAGTGCCAAATTCTCTATGAGCAGAAATAAACAAGCATTGGCATAGCCAATAGGTCTCGCTTTTGGGACCTTATACATTATGCAGCACAATATCCTTGGTGCAACAACATTAACTGTTGCATGAAAAACTACAACATCAGATTGGATAGTTGGGGGAAAACATGGCGGCCGCTGGTTAGGGCGGCGCGCACGTCAGGGACAGACTCTCCCCCACCGCACTCGCACCATACTCGCTACCTTGATTTTACCGGCTTCCTTGGAGGCGTCCCCGTAGGCTTCTGCAAGCGGATCAAGGGCTAAGGAGTTACACACCTTGAGCCCCAGAAAAACTTCTAAGTGAACGGTCAAGCTTTCCCGAGACCGGTCTCCTGAGCTTGGCGCCGATGTGCGTGGGCGCGAGTTCGGAACCTCCCTCCGCCTCGCTTCAGCGGTGGAGACAGGCAGCCGTGGAGCTACGGCGCGGCCGCAGGGCGCGGCTTGCGGGCTCCTCAGAGCAGGAGCAGGAGGCAAGAGGGGGGAAGGGCGGGTGAGGTTTCACCCGATTTTCGCAAATCCACGCTTAGGACAAACGGAGCTTGGGGACGACACTACGAGGGAAAAAGGAGAAGGAGACCACCCACGGATCCCACGCAGCTTCCAGTGTATTGAGCAGTAAGGAGGGGGCGGGCGGGCCGTTCAAAGGGCTCAGAGAGCTCTACGGGTGCAGAGTGTTCGAAGCCCTCAAAGGTTGTAAATAGCACATTAGGGAGACGAGGAGCCAAAGGCAAGAGGCGGGGGAAGGGTTCCCGGAACAGCACCCCAGTGGGGAAGCAAGGGGAGGGCTGTAAGGTAGGCCCCCACTGCAGATGGAGGCATGGGCGGAGGAAGTGAGGGGGAAGTAGAGGGGGAGGCTGGGGTTGTGGTTGAGGTGGAAGCGGACAACTCCAGTGACACTCTAGGGGTGAAGCAGGGGGCTGCAATTAGAGGGGCAGTACTGCACCCCTAAGCCAGTTTTAGCTCCCAGACAAAGGACAAAGGTAAAACCAAGTGGTCCCTTGGCAGTGTGACTCGTGTTACACCCTCACTGCGATCGTACTTTAGAGCGCTGCCCCAAGTCCTGGACATCACACAAGACACAGAGGCGGGGGACCTTACCCCCCAGGAAAACATGAACAAGGACATCACGGCTCTAAGGGTCACAGTGATTGACTCTATTAGTCCAGCTGTTACAACAGCGACCTCAAAGCCAACTCTAGCAGTAGAGCTCGGGGAGCCTAACTATGCTGAGGAGGCTGTTGAGGGGGTCACAGGAGATTTTATGGTTGGAGAGAAAGGGGGTGGTGACTCATTGGAAGCACTGTTGACTGCTATGAGAGATGAGATAAGGATTGGCTTTGCAGAATCCAAGACAAACCAGAACGAGATCAGGGCGGTCTGTGACACCCTTGAGAAAAAGGTAGACAGGCTTTTTGAAAGAACACAGAGCCTGGAGGGTTCGGTCGGGGAACTAAAAGTGAATCTGGAGTCAGCAGAGACCAGGATTCAATCCTTAAGGAGAGAGGGGGATGCGATGAAGGAAAGGGTAGAGTCTCTGGAGAATTACTCCAGAAGGAACAACCTTCGACTCCTGAAGGTCCCAGAGGGGAAGGAGGGTGGAGACATCAAGGCTTTTGTGGTGTCATTACTAAAGAACGCCCTCAATCTGGAGGAAACAGTGGAAACTTTGGAGAAAGACATCGAGAGAATCCACAGAGATCCTTTCCGCCTCAACCCCAGGAGAGGGAAACCTAGAAAGATCTTACTGAACTTCCGTACATATACACTAAAGGAAAAAATCCTCAACCTCGCACTGAAGGCAAAGTCCCTAAAGGCCCCAGACTTCTCTTTTGAGGTTCGGTCCGATCTCTCAAAGACCACCTTAGATAGACAGTGGGAGCTCGGTGAAAAAATTGAAAAGTTTAGGGCCGCGGGGGCAACAGTACAGATGAGGTTCCCTGCTTTTTTGAGGGTGATGTATAATAATAAAATGTACAACATCCGCTCCCCTCTGGAAGCTGATGAATTAATTGCTTCTATTACTGCACACTCACAGGAGGGGCTCTAAAGCTTTAAAGCTCTAAATGGATCACGCCCTATTTACTGATCTTGAGGTTATGAGGGACCCAAGGAGGTAGTTTTTTCCCATGCACTGAGCATAGCAATTTCTCCTTTCTGGGAGGTCTAAGGTCACCTTGTAATAGAGTAAATAGTGGGGAAAAATAAATAAATAAATAAATAAACAACAAATATAAATCAAAAGGTTTAAAAGAAGAAAAAAAAAGGGGGGTTCTATATAGGTGTAATCCGAAGGTGAAATAAAAAAGAAAAACACAAATGGGAAAGAAAGGAAAAAACTAAATTATATAAATGGGGCGTGGTACACAAAAAACAAGTAGGAACCCACAGTTCATAATGGGGAGGGGGGAGTAATTCCCCTTCCTATCTTTCTGCCTTCCTCAAGCCCTTCTTTTATTTTATTTTTTCAGGAAACTTTTACACTCAATATGCTTTGTCTTTCAGCTGGTTTTTGTACATAGCATAGGAGGAGGTGGGGGTGGGGATGGGAGGGTTAGTTTATTGACGTAAACCTGGCTAAAATGTCCTTGTAAACCTGTTCTCGTTAATTTCGCTTTGAGCAACAACTTTTCCAATCATCAACCGAGTGATCTCTGTCAGGTCAAGGGATTCCTCGTCATACACTCGAGAGGTGTTAGTTCAATCGGCGGGTGGATGGGAGGGAGTAGGAAAGGGGTATGACCGTGGTTCAATTTTTATCCTGGAATGTCAATTGCCTGCTTGTGAGGGGAAGGAGGCACAGAATTCTACAGTATTTGAGAGATTCCCCCGCGGAGGTCATTGTCATACAGGAGACACATTTACTCAAACAGGAAGTGAATGAAATGTTGAAAAAACAGTGGTGAGTGGACACATTTTTCTGTACGAACCATAATGCCAATATTCGAGGGATCCTCATCATTTTTAAGAGGTTAGCTAAGGCACAGATCGTGGACTACGTGGAGGACCTCAGTGGGAGATGGCTCCTGACTAGAATAGTCCTAGTCGGCCACCCATATACCTTAGTGGGCTACTACGGCCCGAACCATGATGATCCATCCTATTTAAACAAGATTCAGAGTTCTTTGATCACCTCCCAAGACCCGATAATTAGGGCTGGAGATTTTAATATAGTTCTAAATCCCAGGCTTGATAAGTCCCCGAATTCCAGAGCCCAGAAGCCTTCTAAATCCAGGCTTATCCTTCAATCAATAATGTCAACTTTGGGTCTAGCAGATGTATGGAGGGAGAGGGCGGGCAAATTTCTGGGGGTCTCTTTCCAGAATTTTAAATATAAACACAAGTCGAGGATCGACTATGCTCTCTTCAGCTATAACCTCAGAGATACATTGAAGGAGTTGTTATACCTCCCCTCCCACCTATCTGATCACTCAGCTATCCTTTTTACCCTGACACATCCCGAACAGATCAGACATACCTCTTGGTCTTTTGACTGGACGATTCTGCTGGAAGAGGAAGAGAGAAGCTTCCTGTTAGCTGAGTCCATTTCATTCCTGGAAATTAACCTAAACTTGGCTAGTATAGTAATGGTGTGGGAAGCTCTTAAGGCTTATTTAAGAGGGTGCATAACCAACAGAGCCTCACACAGAGCGAAGGTATACAGGGAGGAAATCAAAAACCTAGAGCACGAACTGCGTACTATGGATCAGAGGTGTGGCCCTGCTGGAGGATCTGTAGAAGATCAAGAGATCCGGGTTAAACTGAAAAAAACCTGGAAAGTGTATTACAGGAAAGGGTTGCTAAGAGGTGGGAGGCGAGCAAACTTTCAACTTTTGAGTACGGAGAGGCGGCAGGCAAGGTCCTAGCCTGGAAGATAAAATCAGACCAAGCCAAAAAACATATCAGGGAAATTAATTGGGATGGTGAATTAACAGCTAGGACGTCTAACTTGGAAATTGGAAGTGCTTTCCAGGAGTTCTTCCAGACCATCTATAAGGAGGAGATCGCGGATGATCCCACGGCTAGGGACTCCTGGTTGGATAAGGTTCAACTGCCTACTCTGACAAGCGATCAGAGTGACCATCTCGAGAAGGAAATTTCGGAATCCAAAGTCAGTAAGGCTATCGGGCAACTGAAGCAAGGAAAAGCGGCAGGCCCGGACGGTTTACCTGGGGAGTTGTACCGGGTATTAGGTCCTGCCATAGTTCCATCATTGACTGCCCTCTTCAATGGCATTTTCTTAAATGGCCTGGTGCCACCTGAGTCATAGAGCGATGCGATTATTGTGCTAATCCTTAAACCTGGCAAGGACCCGACTGATTGCGGTTCCTACCGGCCGATCTCGCTCCTAAATAACGACTATAAGATCTTTGCAGCCATCATGTCGGCACGTTTGGGGAGCGAGATCGGCTCAATAATCCTCCAAGACCAGAAGGGATTTATAAGGGGGTATCAGTTGGCAGACCTAACCCACGACCTGGTTGGGGCTATAGACAACGCTTCAACTTTTTCCCTCCCCCTGGCCACATTTACTCTGGATGCCACTAAAGCATTCGATAGGGTCAATTGGCTCTATCTGGCCGCGGTAATGTGAAAGTTTCGGTTGGGGTCAACTTCTGTCGAACCATCGATTTCTCTTGTATAGGGACCCCAGGGCTAAACTGTTGGTTAACGGTATTTTCACAGAACCCTTCAAAATCATGAGGCAGGGCTGCCCGCTTTACCCCCTCCTATTCAATCTGTATATTCAACCTTTTGCGCAAAACCTTGAGAGAGGAGCACAACATCCCCTCTTTTGAGTTTGGAGGGTGGATTAAGCGGGTAGGACTCTACGCAGACGACATCCTTATTTACACTTCCGAACCTGTGCAAGCCTTTCCTATAGTCGTCAAAAGGGCGGAAGAATTTGGGTGGATCTCTGAGTATGAGATGTAAATGTAAATGTATTTGTATTTATATAGCGCCTTCTACCCAGAGGTCTCGTAGCGCTGTATTCATACCGCTGTGGAACCCTTCCTGGCTTTCCTGTGAAATGTCCACTCCTGGGCACCCCCAAGGTGAAGCCAGGCATCCAAGCGCTGCTGGGGCCGTTGTGGAGTTTAAGCAAGCTATTGCCCAGAGTCACAGAGTGGGATCCATGATTAGACTAGGCACCGAGGCGAGAATTATCAGGTCCGGGGAAATTGTGTCCAAGAGCCGCTGAGGCGGGACTTGAACCCTGGTCCCAGGCCAGACCTCTGCATCAGTGTCTGCCACTCTAACCATTGAGACACGCTTCTACAGATCAACGCAGGGAAAACAGAAATAATGATGTGGAACATCTGCAATACACAGCTGGCAGTAACCTCATCAATGCGCTATCTGGGAATAAAGATCACCCAGGAAATCGGTAACACTGCACAGATCAACTTGGATCAGGTCCTCCGTGAATGTCGGGCGCTTCTAAAATCTTGGACCTTTCTCCCTTTGACCATTCTTGGGAGAATACGTCTAATAAAAATGTCCATTCTCCCAAAGTTCACGTTCATTTTTAATACCATCCCATTAGCCTTTGACTCCAAGCAACTCCAAAAATGCCAACAGGAAATCAATTCATTTGTCTGGAATTACAAGGCGACCAGGCTGGCCTGGAAGAAACTGAGAATTGCAATACTACGCATGGGCGTTTCAGCTGTCGCATTCTAGGATGCTGCTGAAATCCACATCAAGTACATCCACTGGGAAAATGTTTAAGGCCTGTTGACCGGGGCGGACCTGCCACTTAATGGATTTTTATTTAAATTCGGGGAGCAGAAGTTCTTCAAAAAGGTGAGGCTAAAGATCTTACATTCACTGGCTAAAGCCTGGGTGTTGATTAAAGCAAGAATAGGGTTGGCCTACTTCTCAAATCTAGCTCCAATTTGGGACTCCCCGGGGCTTCCCCCCTGCTTTAAGGCTATTCTTGCAGCGCCCCTAAAAGAGGCAGGGATCCTAAGATGGGGTGAACTTCTAGCAGGAGGGGTATTGGTAGAATGGGACGAGCTATATGAGAGGGTCGGCCCAGCTTTATCTAGGTTTAAATATATATAGCTCGTCAGCTGGTTCAGAGAGTTGATCAGGAAAAGGGTCCATCTGGGGAGGAGTAGCAACTTGGAACACCAGCCGGTAGAAAGGCAATCGGGGGGCAAAGAAGTAGCCTTATGGTATTGGACAATTTTGGAGGAGGTGGATGGGGAGTTTACTCTCCCTGAAGAGCTGTGGGCAGGTGACATGGGCCTTCAGTCTGAGGATTTGTGGATAAGATCGTTCACTCTCCTGTACAAAACCGTTAAGCCCGCCTGGCTGAGGCGCAATCACCTGTTCACGGTCCATCGAGCCTACCTATCCCCACAAAGGCTATCCAAATTCCAAGTAGGAAAATGTTGTAACAAATGCAACCTCCCCGGTGCCTCTGACGTCCATATGTTTATGGAGTGCCCCCCAATTAAGCTATTTTGGGACGAGGTAAAGGCTACCTTGGACTCAATCCTTAAAACATCATTATCCCTCATACTACCATTGATAATTTTCGGGCTGGACGAAAACGTTACTGGACCTGCAAAGACCTTTCTGTTATATGCGATTCTTCTCGCGAGACGGCAGATTTGTAAATTTTGGGTCGACTCTAAGGCACCATCACATGCAGGCTGGCTAACTTCCCTATATGATACATCAAAGGTGGATCTGGCCAGATCCTGCAGTAAACGTAACCTCACCTTTTGGAACTTGCTGGTTCAGAGGAGGTAGATCTCTTGCCATCATCCCCGTTTTTTTTTTGTTTTTTTTTCCGGGTCCGATGATTATGCCTACACACTCCATGGTCCAACGTGGTGGTTCCGTTCGACTGTATTTGGTCCTATAGGCCGAAATATGCCTTGATGGAGTTTTGAGGGGATTGGCAGGCCGCCTAACATCTTTCCTTCCTTGGATATTCCAGAAAGCGTCTCCCGCCAGCCTGGCTTTCTTTTCATGTCTGAGCCTGATTAAGGATTACGATCTTACCCTTGGCCTAACGACATGTATGGTGGTTGGCGTTTCTTTCTTGGAAACGATGGTCAGGCAAATGAGGACAAAAAAAACCAACAAAAAAAACATTAACTGTTGCATGGTTACACACGTATAAGGTCCCAAAGGCAAGAACTATTGGGTATGCCAATGCTTGTTGAAATTGGTATACACCCGTTACGACGCAACTTTTACTCCGCACTACCATTACAACGCGGGCATTACAACGCATGGCATTACAACGCATTGCGCTGGGGGGCGCTCTAGGATAAGAGGTAAGTTTAATTTACTATCCAACACCTTCCCTAGGGTCCACGGGGACTGGAGTTAGAATAGTAAATTATACTTACCACTATCCAGCACCCCAAAGCGCTATGCGTTGTAACGGTATTCGTTGTAAATACCGCGTTGTAATGGTACGCGGAGTAAAAGTATGCGTTGTAACGTCATACATCCGTTGAAATTTCATTTGTTTAAAAAATATAAATCACACATATTGTCCATTTGATGCCGCACCTGAATTGCCGAAATACAGAAAATACAGAGATGAGAGGGAGCATTTGCGGGCAAGAAGAAACTGGTGCAGATCAGTGAGAAAGGAACAGGGAAGGGGAGGGTTCTTATGATTTGAATGTTTATAGCACTTGTATTCTGCGTATGTGCATCTTTTAAGAAAACCTATGGCTCTAGTTATTGTTGGTAAGGACCATTCTATGAGAATGCACAGAGCACTTGCACTTTATTGCGTATTTTATAGAAATACCCTGCTGCTAGGGGTGGTTGGGAAATACTTTCCCAAAAAGTTGCACGGAGCACTTGCACTTTTTTTTGACGCGTTAGTCGTCTTGCTCAAGTTGATACGTGCACTTTGTGGGAAGGTGGATACCGGACTATGGTTACCCCAGATTTTTTGCCTTGTGTTTAGCTGGTTTTCGACTTAGTTGGCCTGGGATCCTGCTAATCAGGGCCCCAGGCTATCTGCTCTCACTGTAAAATGGACTCCATGTACCTTAGGTACATCACCAATTGGATTGGGTCACCTTATGAGCCCCTGTATAATGTACCATAGGTACCCAGGGCATAGGTTCATCCAAGGCCTACCAGGGGCTGCAGCATATCTTTTGCCACCCCTGGCTGGCCATCCAAACTGACACAACTGGCTGATCACTCAGCTGGGGCCAGGTCGTGTAATCACCCCTTGCTTAGGTATAGTATTTCTATACCTACCATTATATATAGACACATATGTACCTATAAGTCACTCTTATGGCAGGCCTTAACAATCCTGAAGGCAGAGTGCTTGGTTTTATGTGAGATGGTGCTCTAGCATGAGCTGAGCCTGTCTGCAGCTTTCGGAACCATGTCCTTATAGCTGTTCTATGATATAGCCATACCATATACTCTTAAGTGCATTATAATCCTCGCGGTTGAATGCTAACTTTGGTTTGGCTTTATCAAAACATGTCGTGTAAGGTGTCATACGCTGTGGAATACTACCCCCTCGCCAGTTCTGGCACCGGGGTAGCATTCCACCCTTCTAGAGGGAGAAGACATGTTGTTCCTACTAATCCCGGTTAAAGTTAACCAGAGCCACAGACACAAGTCTGACCTCCTGCTGCTGGGAGTCCTTCCAGCCAGGGAGTCTTGGACAATAGGTTTCCTGCATTGGGAGGTGCTAGCACCACCCCAGACAGGCCATAGTGTATAGGGGCCGGGAGGGCTGAATGAAATGAGACACTGCCTGGGGCACACAAGGTGTCCCATGCATAGTCCGGTTCAAACCGGTGCTGGGGCACTCCAGCCCCAGCTCTGGCGCGAAACTGGATAAAGGGAAAGGGGTGTAACCACCCTCTTCCCTGGTCCCACCCATAGGAGGGACCTAGCAGGTAATCCAGCCCCGAAATCTGGTATATAGGTAGGAGCTGAGTCCCAAGACTTTAGATTTATCCTGACTGAAACTTGAAACGAAACTCTGGACCTTCAACATTCTACGTGAAGATAGAAGACTGAAGAATCTCCCTTGTAGTCAAGGAGTGACCATCCTGTGTAAGCAGGCACCATCAAGCGATCAACAGTTTGCTTTGTCGATGCTCCCGCCGGAGCCCGAGCACAGAGCCTGACAAGACCCGGACTTTCAGACTTCCAACAGCCCGATCCACAGTCATAGCAGAGCTGAGACCCGTGGAGGCAACGAGAGACGTGGGACTGGCCATCTTGGAAAGCCAGCAAATTGCTTTCTGTGCAACTTCTGAGGCACCCTCGAAGTTGTGCATTGGGGATTGAGAAGCCCCAGCCCCGAGCACCAACTGCACCGAAGATCAGCCCTCCACACTCCACGAGTTCTGCGTGTGGCCCTTCTGCATTTTCCTGCTTGACGCATCTGTCCGGTCACTTGCCCATTGGCTAGTGGCCTCTGTGATGATGAACCTTTGAATCTACACCACCTGCCTGGTTGCTCCAGGTGGGCCCCTGCTTCCCTGCAAAGGAAAAGCCCCACAGACATTGCTGGTCTATCCCGAAGCGAATATTCGATTCCTGCATGGGTTGCATTTGCCAAGGCCTGTTGACTCCAATCCGGAAGCCGACGCCGCCAACAGCGAGATCCTTCGTGGGACATTCCATATCCAGCTCCTGGTTGTGGTCGACATTTCCTGGTCCACGTGGCTGCAGAGTCAAGCTTCACGACATCACCTGATCGCATCCCGACATCGCCTGGTTCCTTCCTGGTCACTGGCTAGTGACCCAGACTCTGTCCCCTCTGCTTTCAGGTACTCTTCATCATCGATCCGCCCTTGGATCCACCCGGACACTTCTCTCCTGGTCGCCTGCAGCATCTTTCTCCAAGGCTCCATAGGAATCAGCTACGAAACCCGACACACTTTGACACCTATGCACCCGCTTCCTGTGGGTGAGGTAACGCGAGTACTTCAGTGCTCCTGTGGGTATTGACTATCCTAGTGTCTAAATTTTAAGTAGCTTCCTCCTAGTCCATCCGGATGTGCCCTAAAAGAACTAGTTTCCCATTCTTTTGTTCCGATTCTAACTCTATGGTAACTCGTGTGTGTGTAAAGACACTGTACACGCATCCCGTGGGCCTCCTGCTCCCTATCCTTTGGTAGTACAGCATAGCCCAAGTGATTCTCTAGGCCCTCTGCCTATCCTTTGTTCGTGACGTGGTTCTTATACCACTATTTTAGTATACGGTTTGAAATGCCCCTAGGGCATTACTGTATTTTGTGCAACTTATTGTATGATAATTGAGTATCTTATTATGGGCTTGTGCCTCTGACCTCATAAAGAGTTCAGAGGATTAATTTAGTAATAAATACATATATATTTTATATATATAACCTGTGTGGTGTCCTTTCACTTGGTATTAAAGGGATTGCATATGGTAAAACAGCTGGCTTCACATGCCCTCTTGAGTTTAGCCTAAGACTGCTTTATCCATGCTACCATTAAGATAGCTGGTCTATAGGTTGACTTTACAACCATCACCATAAGGGTTGTTTGGACTGATACAGGGGTGCCCACTAGAATAGTGGACATCACATATCAGGCCAACTTCTCACATTGGTGTGCAGCGGTTGGGATTTGAGCTTGCTGTTGTTTTACCAATTGTAATCTTTGAGAAATCATTTGAAAGATCACATTAGGTACCATAGGTACATATAACAAGACTTATAATACTTAAGTTCTACTGAACTTAGTTGTTGTAGACTAAAGGGCCTAGCACACCCTGACTACAACTCCTGGAGAGGTTTAGTAGGAAACACTTAGTGTAGGTAGGTGCACAAACCACACCTCACTAGATCATGTCAACCACAGGTGAACCTAGTGTATCTCTACCTGTGGGAGGTGACCCTCCCAGGGCACCCTCAAAATTTGACATACTCAACTTCAGAGAGCTGAGACACTTGTGTACCACAAGGAAGTTGAAACAGGGTTCTAACTCTACCCTTTAGCACCTGATAGACCTCTTAGAAGAATCTGAGGTTCTTAAGGCCTCTAACACAGGCCCTACAGGTAATGCAGAGGAGGTACTACCCTCACCAGAAGATGCCCCTGACCCTACTGTCATAGATGATGATGAGATAGTGGAGGAGGAAGATTCTGAGGAAGAGGTAGGCAGCCAGGTTAAAGTTAGGAGACTTAGCCAGGCTAACCTAAGCCTACATGGGGCTGGAGAGGGGCAAGCCCCATACAGACGTATCAGTAGACTTAACCAGAGGTATAGGAGGAAAAGGTCCCACTCAGGGGAATCTTTCCACTCCAATGCCTCAAGGGGTTCTCAGAGGGGAATGACTTCCCCTCAGAGGAGAGAACACCAGGCTAGGATGAGGGAAGTCCAAATCAGGATAGAGAGGGAAGAACTTGCCCTAGCCCAAGCAAAACTTGCTCGTGCAAGAGAGCAGACGTTAAGTGGACTAGAGTCCACTGGTGGCAGCAATATCCCTAAGGATAAAGACAGGTCCTATGACAATAGACACCTGAGTAAGATTTTGCCCCCCTACAAAGATGGGGATGACATCCACAAATAGATAACTGCTTTGGAGAGGGCTTGCAAAGTACAGCAGGTACCCCAAAGTCAGTGGGCAGCAATCTTGTGGCTCTCTTTTGCAGAAAAAGGTAGAGATAAGCTCCTCACAGTTAGTGATGAGGATGCTAAAAACTACTCAGCCCTGAAGAGTGCTCTAATTGATGGGTTTGGCTTAACCACTGAGCAATACAGGTTGTTGTTCAGGGATACCCAGAAGACACAGACTCAGGACTGGACTGATTTTGTAAATTGTGCTACTAAGGCTCTGGAGGACTGAATATTGGGCAGCAAAGTACAGGACTTTACAGGATTATATAATTTGATTATGAGGGAGCAGATCCTTAGTAATTGTCAAAACCAGCTTCTACACCAGCACCTGGTGGACTCTGATCTGACCTCTCCACAGAATTGGATAAGAGGGCAGACAAATGGGTCAGAACCAGGGTTAGGCCTAAAAATCAGGGTGGTGACCAGAAGAAAGATTCTACCAAGCCTCAAGAGAAAGGTGGGGATAAATCAAAAGACAAGTCCTCTACAGGGCCCCAAAACTCCAATGGTGGGGGTGGGTCCCAAAACACTTCCTCTAACCAAAAGAAACCTTATTGCCATGTCTGTAAACAGCCTGGCCACTGGAAGACTGACAGCAGTTGCCCAAGGGCCAACAATAAGGAAAACATTCCCCCAAGTACTACTCCCAGACCTCCTGTTACTATTAGTAGTAATCCCCCAGGTGGTGGGAGTGCCCCCAAGAATGTGGCTGGGTTTACTTTGGGAACTCAAGTGGACTCTGGCCTAACCAGGTCCTCTAACCAAGAAACTCTAGTCTGTGAAGATGGCATGGGGTCTGCCAACTTTTCAGCTTGTCCTAACACTTTGGGCAAGTACAGACAGGAGCCCATCATCAATGGCCAGAATGTTGAAGCCTACAGAGACACAGGGGCTAGCATCACTGTGGTGACTGACAGTCTAGTCCCCTCAGGACAACTTTTACCTGGGTTCACCGATCAGGTGACCAACATTGATAGAGTGCAGAAAGATCATCCCATGGCAGTAGTAAATCTCAGCTGGGGAGGTGTCACTGGCCCAAAGAGAGTGTCAGTGTCTACAAACTTGCCTGTAGATTGTCTACTGGTAAATGATCTAGATATCTCAGCCTGGGCTGGGGTAGAACAAGAAACCCATTCCAAAACGGTAGGCCTTCCAGAAAAGGTTAGTGGGGCTGTGATGGCTACAGCCCCAGCTCCAGGAGAATTCCTTTCTAAAGAGGGTGGAAGGGCTGTGATGGTCACAGCCCAAGCTCAGGCAGACTTCCCTGAAACGGTTGGCAGGGATGTGATGGTCACAGCCCACACACAAACTGAGTTCCTTCCTGAAAAGGTTGGTAGGGCTGTGATGGTCACAGCCCAAACTCAAACAGATTTTAGTGTTGTGGAGCCTAAACTATGGATCACTCCACTCAGACAGAGAGTATTGGGGAGGAAGAAAAGTCTCCCTTCCACCAGACAGTAGGTGAGAGTCAGCCTCCTCAGGGAACTGACCCTACCCCTTGTGAAGGAACTGCCCCAGAGGTAGTCAGGCCTAGCCTGGCAGAGCCCCTGGTGCCAGTGGACCCTTCCAAGGTGGGATCCAGTCTGGAGCAGGTAACCAGCCCCTCTCTACCCTGCCGCAGTCAGCCCAGGGCTGTAGAGGTCAGGGAGGCCAGCGGACCTCAAAGGGCCCCCTGTCCACAAGAACACCCCCATCAGCAGATTAGGGGCACCAAAGCTAGCAGCCCTAGCAAGGTGAACATTACAGAAACTCCTGAGGGATCTCCCTTAGTCTTAGTTAGGAACCTCCCCCAGATCGACTCTGTTGGGCACAGCCAAACCTGGGACACAAAGGCCCCAAACATGACCTGTCCCTCCAGTAAGCCAACAACAGGGACCCAGCCTCCAGCTATAGGCAGCCAGAGGTTGACCCTGAGAGCCCAATGCAACTCAGTCATGGAAAAAAAGGCACCCACGGTGGATAGTGATTGGAGGAAGCAGAGCCCTACTTCGGTACTCCATCTCAGCACCAGCCTTTTACGTTGCCAAAACACACCACAGGTAGAGATTACCTATGGTGGAGACCCTCTGATACCCCTAGGGTGAGGGATTGCTTAGTGGACCATGAGATAGGGGGTAACCATGCTAGTGCAGGTACTTCCTTATATGGCCACTTAGGCAATATAGGCTTACCTGGTCAAGGATAGCCTTATCACCTTTCGTTTGGGGGGGGTTGTGTAGGAAGGTGGATATCTGACTATGGTTACCCCAGATTTTTTGCCTTGTGTTTAGCTGGTTTTCGACTTAGTTGGCCTGGGATCCTGCTAATCAGGGCCCAGGCTATCTGCTCTCACTG
Source organism: Lissotriton helveticus (assembly GCF_964261635.1). Classification (NCBI taxonomy): domain Eukaryota; kingdom Metazoa; phylum Chordata; class Amphibia; order Caudata; family Salamandridae; genus Lissotriton; species Lissotriton helveticus. Next base: position 72,293,786 of record NC_136065.1, read on the forward strand.
TAAAATGGACTCCATGTACCTTAGGTACATTACCAATTGGATTGGGTCACCTTACGAGCCCCTGTATATTGTACCATAGGTACCCAGGGCATAGGTGCATCCAAGGCCCACCAGGGGGTGCAGCATATCTTTTGCCACCCCTGGCTGGCCATCCAAACTGACACAACTGGCTGATCACTCAGCTGGGGCCAGGTCGTGTAATCACCCATTGCTTAGGTATAGTATTCCTATACCTACCATTATATATAGACACATATGCACCTTTAAGTCACTCCTATGGCAGGCCTTAACAACCCTGAAGGCAGAGTGCTTGGTTTTATGTGAGATGGTGCTCTGGCATGAGCTGAGCCTGTCTGCAGCTTTCGGAACCATGTCCTTATAGCTGTTCTATGATATAGCCATACCATATACTCTTAAGTGCATTGTAATCCTTGCGGTTGAATGCTAACTTTGGTTTGGCTTTATCAAAACATGTCGTGTAAGGTGTCATACGCTTTGGAATACTACCCCCTCGCCAGTTCTGGCGACGGGGGTAGCATTCCACCCTTCTAGAGGGAGAAGACATGTTGTTCCTACTAATCCCGGTTAAAGTTAACCAGAGCCACAGACATAAGTCTGACCTCCTGCTGCTGGGAGTCCTTCCAGCGAGGGAGGCTTGGACAATAGGTTACCTGTATTGGGAGGTGCTAGCACCACCCCAGACAGGCCATATTGTATTGGGGCAGGGAGGGCTGAATGAAATGAGACACTGCCTGGGGCACAGAAGGTGTCCATGCATAGTCCAGTACAAACTGGTGCTGGGGCACTCCAGCCCCAGCTCTGGCGTGAAACTGGACAAAGGGAAAGGGGTGTTACCACCCCCTTCCCTGGTCCCACCCATAGGAGGAACCTAGCAGGTAATCCAGCCCCTAAATTTGGTATATAGGTAGGAGCTGAGTCCCAAGACTTTAGATTTATCCTGATTGAAACTTGAAACGAAACTCTGGACCTTCATCGTGCTACCTGAAGATAGAAGACTGAAGAATCTCCCTTGTTGTAAAGGAGTGACCACTCTGTGTAAGCAAGTACCATCAAGCGTTCAACGGTTTGCTTTGTTGATGCTCCCGCCGGAGCCCGAGCACAGAGCCTGACAAGACCCGGACTTCCAGACTTCCAACAGCCCGATCCACAGTCACAACAGAGCGACAAGAGATGTGGAGGCCACGAGAGACGTGGGACCGGCCATCTTGGAAAGCCAGCAAATTGCTTTCCGTGCAACTTCTGAGGCACCCTCGAAGTTGTGCATTGGGGATTGAGAAGCCCCAGCCCCGAGCACCAACTGCACTGAAGATCAGCCCTCCACTCTCCACGAGTTCTGTGTGGGGCCCTTCTGCATTTTCCTGCTCGACGCGTCTGTCTGGTCACTTGCCCGTTGGCTAGTGGCCTCTGTGACGACGAACCTTTGAATCTACACCACCTGCCTGGTTGCTCCAGGAGGGCCCCTGTTTCCCTGCAAAAGAGAAGCCCCATAGACCTTGCTGGTCTATCCCGAAGTGAATATTCGATTCCTGCAAGGGTTGCATTTGCCAGGGCCGGTTGACTCCAATCTGGAAGCTGACGCCGCCAACAGCGAGATCCTTCGTGGGACAGTCCCTATCCAGCTCCTGGTCGTCGTCGACACCTCCTGGTCCACGTGGCTGCAGAGTCAAGCTTCACGACATCACCTGATCGCATCCTGACATCGCCTGGTTCCTTCCTGGTTCCTTTCTGGTCACTGGCTAGTGACCCAGACTCTGTCCCCTCTGTTTTCAGGTACTCTTCATCATCGATCCGCCCTTGGATCCACCCGGACACTTCTCTCCTGGTCGCCTGCAGCATCTTTCTCCAAGGCTCCATAGGAATCAGCGATAAAAACCCAACACACTTTGACACCTATGCACCCGCTTCCTGTGGGTGAGGTAACGCGAGTACTTTGGTGCTCCTGTGGGTATTGACTATCCTAGTGTCTAAGTTTTAAGTAGCTTCCTCCTAGTCCATCCGGAAGTGCCCTAAAAGAACTAGTTTCCCATTCTTTCGTTCCCATTCTAACTCTATGCTAACTCGCGTGTGTGTAAAGACACTGCACATGCATCCCGTGGGCCTCCTGCTCCCTATCCTTTGGTAGTACAGCGTAGCCTCAGCGATTCTCTAGGCCCTAGGCCTATCCTTTGTTCGTGACGTGGTTCTTATACCACTATTTTAGTATATGGTTTGAAGTGCCCCTAGGGCATTACTGTATTTTGTGCAACTTATTGTATGATAATTGAGTATCTTGTTATGGGCTTGTGCCTCTGACCTCATAAAGAGTTCAGAGGATTAATTTAGTAATAAATACATATGTATTTTATATATATAACCTGTGTGGTGTCCTTTCATTTGGTATTAAAGGGATTGCATATGGTAAAACAGCTGGCTTCACATGCCCTCTTTAGTTTAGCCTAAGACTGCTTTGTCCATGCTACCACTAGGATAGCTGGTCTATAAGGTTGACTTTACAACCATCACCATAAGGGTTGTTTGGACTGATACAAGGTGCCCACTAGAATAGTGGACATCACATATCAGGCCAACTTCTCACACACTTTATAAGATATTTTATGCTGCTAGTTAATTGTTGGTATAGAGTGTTCCATAGAGGATGCTTAGAGCATTAACACTTTATTGCGCACCTTATAAAAACTTTTTGCTGCTTGTATTAATTGGGATAGCTTTTCCAAAAGAAGATGCACAGAGCACTTGCACTTTTTTTTCTACTTCAGCCTCTAAGTTTAGGCTCTTATGTTTAAATCCAAACATGTACATCTTTTCAAATGTCGTGTGTTGCTTGATATTTATTTTTGGATTATAACTTTATATTAATTTTTCTGTGTACCTTACTTAATTAGGTTTCTCCGATAAACTATAGTGTGCTGTATCTGAAATAAGCATGTATATGTTGAAAGACCATCTGCATTGTAATTAAGTTGACCACCGCAGAGTATAGTTTAGTGATTAGAAAAATTGTTCTCTTTTAAGGAATGCTTTTGGAACAGAATTAGCTTAAACAATCTGCATAAATTGGTAATAATTCATATACGGTAACTTTATTACCCAAAGCTCATGTATTTTGAAATGAAAATGAGAATTTGTAATTTTAATTGAATTTTTTGGTGTATGGAATTGTGTTTTAATTATGTATTTTATGTGGAATTCTTCGGAATTCTAAACCATAATAAAAATTGAGGACTTCTTCAACAGAAGACGTATCGTGGTCGTTCTAGTTCCAGTATCTTTTGGTGTCTGCCAGCGGTCCTACTGATTGCGGCAACAAAGTGCAGCCGGCATGCTGGTGGAGCTCTGGGACGTATGTGAACACTTTGAAACAGGTATTCCATTTGATGAATACATCCTATAAAAACTTTTACCAGAGTTACAGTGTCTGCAGAGAAGTATCAGATAACTGCAGGATTCGTACAGAAAAATATTATATTTGGGTAGCAGAAATAAGAAGTATATCGGGATCTACATTGAAACGTGTATGAAAAGTGTTCTGCACATAAGAGAAAGCGCATTTTGTTGAAATCCTTTTAAGCCGATACTCTACAAGAGTCAATAGCACTGTTCTGATTGGCTCCGTTACAGTTTTTGAATGTGAAGGACAGTTCTGAAGCTTTTGTCCTTGGGCAGCTAATGAAAATGGCCTAAAACCCTTGGCTTTCAGTTGAGGAATGAAGGAGTAGCGTACTGGCACGTTGGAACATTACATTTTAACAAAGAGACACTAACTCCATGTTGCGAGACACACTGTTGAAATTGCCCCTGGCTGGTCCTGATGAAGGTGGTCTCCATTGCAGTTCTTCCACCGAAACGCGTTGGCCCTTTCCTCTAATTACATCCAACCTTTGGTTGTACAGTGGACAAACTGGTGCAAAACAACGGGGTGTTTTTTCGGTTGTAGTAGAGTGATGCATGACTAGGATGTGGGATTGAGTGGATGTGTTGGGTTTGTGGTTCTCAACCTGGGTCATAATAACTGTCTCGTTATTTAAAAAAAAAAAAAGATATGTTTATCTATTCTGATTATGTAATTATAATATGAATTTTTGTACATGTATTTAAAGGAAATCACATGAAATACAGTGAATAATCACTTGTTTTCAAATAAGAAAAAAGCAAAAAGGAATTTTTGAATGACAAAAAAACTCTAAAAATAAAAATGAATAAATAACTCAAAAAGTTGTATATGTGGTTTATGTATGCCCGTGATATTGGTTGCTTTCCTCATTGATAAAGTGGATATAGGTCAAGAGGGAGTTTTCTTTCTTGTTTCTGGTTATTTCACCCCTCAACTCTCTGACCTTTAAGTACATTTGGGAGGGGATCCCTACTTTTACTCATCTGATCAGCGGTCCTACTTTAAACTGACTGGGACATTTAATTCTCATATTTTCCACTGAGATCACGTTGTTACTTGGAGTCATTGCTAATATGGATACCAGTTAGATTTAGTATTGCAGCTGTCTTTGGCTTACACGCCGGACAGTTATATACGTCATATTACTCTTTGGAGAACAGCGAATCTTTTTCAGTCACTTTGGATACTCTTATTCTATATCCATCTTGAGAAGCTTTATTCATCCTCCACGTTATCTGCTCTTCAGAATCTCATATGCCATGCTCCTCACTAGAAGCTTTTAATATTTACAGAAGCCCTGAAGAAGTCCCTAGTTGGGACGAAACGCGTCGGCTGTATGGTGCTTCATCTATTTTTGAAATAAAGGAAAACCAATCTGAGGAACCTAATGCTTTCTGTGACTCTTTGAAATTGTCTAATCAAATGTCAAATGTGGTGGTGCACCTTTGCTTTTATAATCAATTGATTTAGTTCTGTAAGCAACGAGCACAGTTACAGTGGGTGCTGTTCAGTGTGCACACAATCCCCCAAGTAGAATAAAGGGATATTAGCTATCATACAGGGTTACTTTTTGTAAGGTGCTGGTCTTTAGAAGGTTCCACTGTTAGGTCTTTTGTCTTCATAATAATTGAGTTGAATTGAATTGGGAAGGGGAGGGTAGAAGGTATAAGGAGATTGTGGCAAAATAACAGGAAACTAAGGATGAAGATTGGTTTCTTGGGAGAAAGTTGAAGCAGCAATGGGGCAGAGTAGAAGGGAGATAAAGCCAGGTGTTTTACAAGTGGCGATAGGAATGCTGCTTTCTATGGGAACCAATTGGAGTTTAGGCTATAAATAAAACAAGGCAGAGACGGAGGTGGTGCAATACTGACCTGATGTTGCCAGATGGGAGGAGGGAAGAGAGGGCATTACTCCTTGTACTGCGTGATGGCCAATCAAAAAGCTCACAGAGTGAAATCACCGGAAAGACAGCTGAATACACAAAGGAGGGACTTTGACAGAAATGTACCAATAAGAAGGCAGCGTTTCTGAATGCCACAGACAGTAACCAATTGCAATTGGTGGGTTTTCCAAACCCCACAGAAGAGCGATAACAAGTAGATTGAAGCTCGACCCCAAAAATTGGCACGTTGTCCCCGGTGGATCCCACCCACCTTGAAGTCATATGTACACCCCTCTACCTGTCAATGACCTCATAATGCTGCATAGCACAAACGTCACCCCAGCCCTTGCTCTGGAACTATATGAGTCAGTTCTGCCGTTACAGGCTCGTAGCCCGTGATCAACAGTCAAGGAGTTAACTTGTTGCGCAACCCTTGTGCACTTTTTAGGTCTCGACTATTAATCCCGCAAGGGATAAATAGACAAGAGTTTAGTGGGCAATCGAAGCTCTGAAACCATCGCAGATTTCGGACAGTTCATGTGGTGCACTCGTGCGGAAAGCGCGTCCACATCAAAGCCATCAGCCTCCCTCCCACAGGCATCTGTTGCTTCCCCAGCATGTGCAGTGCGCGCTCGGCCTCACTTCTCCTCCCCCCTAATTACATCCCTGCTTTCACTTTCACGGCCGCAAGCCCGTGAGCTTCACTGAGCTTCACTTCAAAGGGATCCGCTCCCCCGCCCCCTGCTTCACAGTACAAAGGAATGCGCATTTTCCGGCCGCTTTTCATTATTTCTTTCCACGATGTTCAATGTCCCGAGCCCTTGATTTAACTTTTTTGTGCCTTTCTGCCCTCTGTTAGACTCGTTTTTGCCTTATTTTTCTGCCCTTCTGCCCTCTGTTAGACTCGTTTTTTGTTCCCTTCTGCCCTCTGTTAGACTCTTTTTCCCTTGTTTTTCTGCCCTTCTGCCCTCTGTTAGACTCGTTTTTTGTGCCCTTCGACCCTCTGTTAGACTTGTTTTTCCCTTGTTTTCCTGCCCTTCTGCCCCCTGTTAGACTCGTTGTTTGTGCCCTTCTGCCCTCTGTTAGACTCGTTTTTCCCTTATTTTTGTTTCCTTCTGCCATCTGTTAGACTCGTTTTTTGTGCCCTTCTGCCCTCTCTTAGACTCGTTTTTTGTGCCTTTCTGCCACCTTTTAGACTCATTTTTTGTGCCCTTCTGCCCTCTGTTAGACTCGTTTTTCCCTTGTTTTTCTGCCCTTCTGCTCCCTGTTAGACTCGTTTTTTGTGCCCTTCTGCCCTCTGTTAGACTCTTTTTTGCCTTGTTTTTCTGCCCTTCTGCCCTCTGTTAGACTCGTTTTTTGTGCCCTTCTGCCCTCTGTTAGACTCGTTTTTCTGCCCTTCTGCCCCCTGTTAGACTCGTTTTTTGTGCCCTTCTGCCCTGTTACTCGTTTTTCCCTTGTTTTTCTGCCCTTTGTTAGACTCGTTTTTTGTGCCCTTCTGCCCTCTGTTAGACTCCTTTTTCCCTTGTTTTTCTGCCCTTCTGCCCCCTGTTAGACTCTTTTTTAGTGCCCTTCTGCCCTCTGTTACTCGTTTTCCCCTTGTTTTTCTGCCCTTCTGCCCTCTGTTAGACTCGTTTTTTGTGCCCTTCTGCTCTCTGTTACTCGTTTTTCCCTTGCTTTTCTGCCCTTCTGCCCTCTGTTAGACTTGGTTTTTGTGCCCTTCGGCCCTCTGTAGACTCGTTTTTTGTGCCTTCTTGCCCCCTGTTAGACTAGTTTTTTGTGCCCTTCTGCCCTATGTTAGACTCGTTTTTCCCTTGTTTTTCTGCCCTTCTGCCCTCTGTTAGACTCGTTTTTTGTGCCTTTCTGCCCTCTGTTAGACTCGTTTTTCCCTTGTTTTTCTGCCCTTCTGCCCTGTTAGACTGCGTTTTGTGCCTTTCTGCCCTCTGCATCACCACATCATCACTCAGCGCTACCCCAGCATCACTCAGCACCACCACATTATCACTCAGCACCACCACAATATCACTCAGCACTACCACAGCATCACTCAGCACCACCACAGCATCACTCAGCACCACCACAGCATCACTCAGCACCACCTCAGCACCACCACATCACCACTCAGCACCACCACATTATCACTCAGCACCACCACAGCACCACTCAGCACCACCACAGCATCACTCAGCACCACCACAGCATCACTCAGCACCACCACAGCACCACTCAGCACCACCACAGCACCACTCAGCGCCACCCCAGCATCACTCAGCACCAACGCAGCATCACTGAGCACCACCCCAGCATCACCTCAGCACCATCCCAGTATCACTCAGCACCACCACAGCACTACTCAGCATCACCACAGCACCACTCAGCACCACCACAGCATCACTCAGCACCACCCCAGCATCACTCTGCGCAACCATTAAACAACTGGTTCAAATATGTTCTCTCAATGTTTCAAGCTTTAGTACAAATGTCACAAAAAGATGTTAATATTTCACTTCTGTTCTTGGATTTTCATCACAATAAAATACACTGAACATAATCTTCACAAAAGTTATTTACAAAAGTTTAAGCTATTGCCATTATAAATTACAATCACTTTTATTTAAGTATTAATTATTTAAAAAAATTAAAAGCCATTGTAATTTGTAATATCAATACAGCTAAGTCACGTAAATACAAAACATGTTGCATTTCAAATGCTATAGGTGTCACATTTGCGAAAGTTATAACTATTGGCATTGTAAATGACAAAGTTATTAATTTAGCTATTTTCAAAACCAACACATAAATAAAAAAAATTGTCATTTACAAGACCAATAGCTCAAACTTTCCTAATGCGAGACCTATTGCATTGCAAATGCTTGTTTATAGATGGGATTTCTAACTTCGGTATTCCTCTTGCTTCATCCCCCTCTCCAGTGAGTTCCTGAATGTAATCTACAGGCTCAAAGGTGACATTTAAGTCACCAGCAATTATCAATCATTGTCTCCCACTTTCTAAATCAAGATATCTCCCAAGAATGGTGAGTGTCGCAGATGGCCTATGTGGACTACCAAACCGTTATACATATTCAGGATCCTCAGCGGGGAACTCTCTTCAGCCAAACATAATTCCAGTCCTAGTATATTTTCAGAATCAAGGCTGGGCTTTTTAATGTTTCCTACTAACAAATTTTTGACCCATATCAGGAGGCCCCCTACCGGACGTCCCATTGATCCCTTCTTTGCCTCAATACTAAAAGTGGTGAAGTCTACTTTATTCACTTTCTCCGTAGCCCAAGTCTCCTGCAAGAAGCATATGCTATATTTATCAATAAAACTACACCAGTCCGGAGCGATGAGTTTTCAATTAATACCTGCCACATTTCAAGACAAAATCTCTAAATCCCTACCTTTTAGTGTATACAACTGTACGCCACTAGTGCTCTGTTGTATTCCCGCATTATTTGGGCCTATGCTTGACTGGATATTTAAGGAGATACAATTTTAATTCTCTCTTGGCAATTCGAATAGTTGTCCCCCATCTATTTTTATCAACCCCTCAATTTCACCTTGTGTCGTGTTCGGGGTTCTATTTAGTCAATCTAGGTCATCTAGATTTGAAAGTGGGTGGTATCTATTTCTTAATTCAATAGATGGATGACCCCTATAGGTGGTTTCATTAAAAGACCCATACCTACCCATCCCAGAGGCTCCCGCATTGGGTGCTAGATTTCTATAAAAGTGGGCCAGCGGCAATAGTTTGAGGCCATATCCTGGCCTTTGATTTGCCAGTCACATACCCCGGTCAACCAGCCAATTTGCTAATGATCGGGACCTGCAGTTTATCACAATACAGTCCCCCTTGGTCATCTTATCCATTGGACCAATCCAGCTCACCCTTCTTACGAGCATTATGTCTCGGAAATAGATATTTAAGAATCCACATTTTGAGACAACCAGTGACAAACCTTATTTTTGAGCCCGAATATGATTTCTTGAACTTTTCTGCAAGTGGTGGTACATTTGTTAGAACTGCTACATACGGGGAACATTCAGGTGGGAGATGCAGTGTGATTTTAATCCTCTCTTTCAACCATACCAGTTCTTGCGTGAGGTGTTGGGGAATTCCCTAGAGTTGCAGTGCTAAACCCACTCTCTCCTATGGTGACAGAATTAAAAAACAAATGGACTAGCGCTGTAAAGCAAGAAGCAGGAAAAAGCGGGACGCCAAACTAATATAAGCTTCTTTTGACTTGTACTTAAGTGGTTGTCTATTTACTTACTTATACACTATTGTACGACTTCCTCTGATGTGTCTGTAAAACGCACCTTTTGTCCCTAGGTTTTGTCGTGAATTTTGACCTCCTGTCCTGAATCTTTGTCCTGAATTTGTCACTCACAGTCCTGAATTTGCACCCATGCCAGTTGGTCACCCTATGCCACAGTGCTTGTTGCTGTGATGGCACACTTCTGAGTTGCCCTTTGAAATGATATCACAATCTTTGTTCATGTGATAACAGTGTTCAATGAAATGATGTCATAGAGGGGTGAACCTGCCAGAAGGGCCAAGTCCAACACAATTCTGTGCATATGCCCTAACCACGCATATGCATGATAAAGGCATATTTACATTCTAAATGATGGAATTGGCAGGTCCACGAACAGGAAGGATCGGGAGATGATGAGGTCAATTATGTGGGGCTGGGCAATGTGTTATGGGGTGGGGAGTAGTTTTTAAGGATTGGGCAGTGGTTTTTAGGGATGGGGATTGGTTTTAGGGCTCATTGGGAGGGTCAAGGTAGTTTTAGGGGTCTAGGGGGTGGGTGTTTTCTGGGGGCTCAGTGTAGTTTTTAGGGCTCATGAGAAGTCGGGTTCATTTTTAGGTCGGGGGTAGTTTTTAGGTCTCAGGGGAGGTAGGGTAGCTTTTAGGTCTTGGGAGGGGTTGGTCAGTATTTAGGGCTTGGGAGGATGGGGTCGTTTTTGGGGCTTAGGAGGGGGTTGGGGTACTTTTAGGGATCAGGGGTGTCAGATTAGCTTTTAGGTCCCAGGCGGGTTCGTTTGTAGGGTACAGGGGGACCGGCGTAGTTTTTTAGACACAGGGGGGTGCTTGGGTGTAAATGTTACCACACATATACCTCTACCAGTCATGTCTTTATCACAAAATTGCATGGTAAAGGCTTGCGTGGTAAAGGCATGCATTGTAAAGACGCATTCGTGGTAATGGCAGCGTTGTGGAGGGGTGACAGAATTCATATGAGGCCAGATCATAAAAGATGTCTATTTTATTTCCAGGGGTCAGAATGGGACAGAATCTAGATTTATCTTTATAGTTTATAATACATAGTTTCTATATAGGGAGGGTGTTAAAACGAGGCGCTATAGGACCTGTTTTCACCATCATTGTAATATGATTTCTCCTTTTGTATTTTATGGAATTGTAACCATGCTGACCATATTATTTTTAATCATATGTCTGCCTATGTTGGCTAAGATACTGCACATGAGATCACGTTGTTAAAATAAATATTTTAACCTTACTGTGTCTCTTATTTACTCCTGTTGTGGACTGATATGAGAGTATAACAAAAGAGTGTTCTCACTTCCCACCATTCCTGAGATGGTCCTAAGTCTCATGTTCTAGGTTGTCTAATCATTGGTTGCTTTGCTATAGGATGAAGAGCCAATGTGACACTGATGCTAGCTGGTTGGGGGTTTTCTAGGTACTGAGGTGAGTTTCTGGTACACCACAATTCACTGATGACCTGGGTCTCTGTGCACAGTTCTGTGTATGAGCAGGATCCTTGCAACAGCTTCTTGGGCAAAAGGTGCAGATTGGTAGTCGCTCTTTTTTCAAGCGTCAGTTTTTGAGGAACTGATTTTCTGAAATTTACTACCATACATTTAGCACTATAAAGTAGACACTGGTCAAGTCTAGATGCCTGTAGGTCCTAAAGGTTTTCCAGTTGTAGCATAACCGGAGTGTTATCAGCATAATTATACAATTTTAAATTGAAGGACATGATCAGATATGGTAAGTGAGTGAGGAGGTGTTTCAGCCTAAGAGAATACAGAAATGTATTGTGGGAGGAAATAAAGTGAGCAGGGGTAGCACATCAATACTTTGCCTACCTTAGAGAGAGGAGAAGGTCCAGATTACAATATTTCTTCATATGTTGAGTTATGTTAGTCTTAGTGGTAGATTGTGGTGATGGGCAATGTAAAAAACTTACAATACGTCTAACAATAGCAGTGCACTCCACTGCCATTTTCATCCAATAACAAAGGGATATAAAGGTGGGCTTAGCTCAGGACATATAACTTTGAAAAGTTTACCTTGACCATTTCTAAATCTATTCTAATCATTCCGGGATGTCTTAAGTTGATGGAAATAGAAGGTGTGAGGAAAGCAGTTTATTATATGGTGTGATAGTGCGACCTCACACTGTAATAAACTTGCACATCTTTGGTACTGAGCAGTCAGGCTTTATCAAAGAAACAGGTATTAAGTGTAAAGCATTAATAAGTGCCAAAACAGTTGATTAAGAAAAAAACACCACACAGTAAATATCCGACACTTATTCATAAAATAGGTATTACTTTTATCTTCAAATCAACACCTTAAAAACAACAATCCACTTGGGAATTTCAGAGTTATGAATGCTTACAGAGATTGCAAGTCACTGCTTTTCACTCAAATGTAATACATCAGTGATAGTTTTACATTACTATGCTGGTAGGCTTGGAGCCACCACATCAGGCAAGGAGCAGATCACAGTAACAAATAATTTTCAGATACTCAGTTACCTAGCCGTCATCAGACGACTTCCAGACTGTATGTGTGAACCGCCATAGACTTAAACGGAGTGGTCCTGATGCAAGGGATGTAGGATGCTGAAGATGTTCAATGATGTTGAGCCAGTGACGGAGGTCTTCCTGGGGTCAATAAGGTGGATCGACCTTGGCCACAAGGGTCGATGTCCTTCAAAGTCTGGTTAAAGTCCAGCCAAAAATCAGTTGCCCTTTAGATGGTTGTCATTTTCTTGCTGGGCATCCAATCTGCACTCTAATGACTCTCCCATTTCCAGCAGACTATAGTGCAACTTTTGAGGATCAGGACTCATTCTCCCAGAGTGCACTTCTGTGGTGATCAGACATTCTTCGCCACCAACTTGCCAAGATAGGCTTCTTCAGCTTTTGTGGTCCTGTAGGTGTAACAGGAAGTCAGCCAACTGACTCCAGGGGCCACTACTTCTGTCTAGGGCCCAGAGAAGAGTTATCCTCAAGCAGGGCATCACAAGCACAGTCCTTTCTTTGCTAACCCAATAAGCAGAAGTTGTAGTCCAGTCTTTGTTGCTGCCTTTCTCTGCGGGGTCCAGCGAACAGCAGGGCAGTCCTTCTTCCATCCTTTTTCCAGTATGATGTGATCTGAGGTCTGGGGGCCAGGGGTACCCATTTTGTGCCCGGTTTGTGCCATTGGGGGATATGACGACTAGCCAATGGGCTACTAGGACCTGTTCCAACTGGTAATGACTTCCTGTGAAGTGTGGCATCTAGTTAGCCAAGCATGTGCTCTTCTGACAACACTCAAAATGGCAGAACCCCTCTCTTGGTGTGTGAAGCAGCAGACCTCTACCCAGAGATGTGGCTACCTGAGGGCTACACTTTCACGGGAAAACGGGTTTGGCTGCAGCCTCAGCCTGTATGCAAGAAACAAAATAGCATCCCCTCTCGTGTGTCCACCATTTGCCCATCTAAGGCAGCTTTTCCTTTGTAGGTCGCCATTTGGGCTCACACCCTGTTCGGTCTTCTAGCCAGGAATAGATCACACCACTTCCAATTGCACGCCCTTTGTGCTCTTTCCACAGAGTCATTCACACCTCTCCCCAGGAGGGCAGAAGGCGGTCTTGTGACTAGCAGCCGTAATCATTCACTGGAAAACTTTGGGAATCTGAGTGGCAACTTTCCAAAGTTGCCATTTGTGCAAAAATTACATTAAATTCGACTGGAGCATCAAGTCGTGTTTAATGCACTTATTCTTTTGATACCTTGAAGTATCAAATGTACTTGTTCCACTCAGAAATTAGCACTGCTCTAGGCTGTAGTGGGCGTAAGCAAAATGTGAATGATGCAACAACATACCAATAGACGAAGAAGGCTGGCTGAAAGCCCCTTCAAATAAGTATATTATACATATATATTTTTTAAATCAAAATGTCTCGGCTAACACCAGACCTAAAAAGAGAAGGGTAAATATCCCAAATTGGCGGGGATTGCAAGAATTGGTTTATCCATGGTGCATGTCTGTGTGTGTATGTGTAAGGACTGCTAAAATTTTCACAAGATTCAGAGGGACAGACCTGTCTGTCTGCAGTGATGCAGATAGCAAGTGAAATCTGATACAGACAACACCATACCCAGATGACTGAAGTTACAACCAGAGAATGCATTTATTAGGGCGATGCTACACCCCAATATTGCCCCTGTGAATGCCTTCCTCTTTAAGCAACAGTTCCATCCCTCATCACACTCCTCTCTGATCCTCTCCTTCACCTATCAACATCTTTGCTCTGCTCGGAACAGTGTAAAGAGACAGCAAAAATTGAAGTCTGATGCACTAGTTGGAAAAATATATTATTATTATTGTTATTATATTTACATGCTTGTGTTGTAAATAAGTTAATTGAGATGATCACCTAAGCTCTGTTATAATTTCCTTCTCAGATTCTACTGTGATAGCGGAAGAGTATAATATCCTGGCAAAGAAACGATTACACCAGGTGGCACCGACTGCACACTCTTCGTCAAGAAGTCCTTCACCGCCTGTGGTAGCGTTGGGGTAACGTTGGGGTCCTAGTATTTGATCTTGTGGAGAAACAACGTCGACGCTTGGCCATCCTCTTCTCGAATCCCTTCAACTTCATCCTTTATAAACAAACCTTCGCAATCCATATCACCGATAATCTAGAAGCTTCTCCTGAGAAGCTGTATATTGACATGTACAACCTTGGAGGCTGCCTGCAGAATTATACTAGAGGGGAGGAGAACAATGTCCCGCATACTCCGTCATGACGGTGTCCAAGTGACGGCCAGCATGACACCAGAGTGCAAGTCAATACTTACAGTACTGGTAGAAGACACTAGTGAGCCCTAAGCTGTTGCTGAGAGATAGGTTTTCTCTTGCTATAGAACAGACATGCCAATAGACCAATTCAGCGGGTAGACTTTCGATTTGATTTTAGCCAAAAAATGGCTTTATTTTGTCTGTCTATAAAAGCCAATGGGTGAAAAACATTCTCCAGAATATTTTTTTTTAAATCTCCCACTTTCCTCTTCTAAAATGTAAGCATGTATGACAGATATCTGTTGCAAGGGACCCTTCCATAACTATTGCTAGGACTTTCCCCTTCCTGTTCAATCTATCCCAAATTCTTGAGGGTTGGGGGTCCAACGCATCCACCCCACTTCATTTTATTCCGCCATTATGCTGGGGCTGGCGGTTGTCTGTCATCTGGGAAAGATTGTGTACGGCTAATGCATCCATTTAGACCCACATTACAAAACGCATTGTTCATTGTCATTCAAAATATGAAACGTTACATTGCTGTTCATATTCTCCTTAAATAAAGCTTTTTCAATCAAAGATCCTCTTCCTACCAGAATTCCTGCTAAGAGAGTCCTTGATCTGCTGTTGCCCTTGCTCAGCCAGCCAGGGGTTTCTTGACAGGAAGAGTTTTGGTCTACTGCGCATGCTCCTTGCATTAATGACCGTGTTTATACAGGCAGCAACACCCTCTTTGTCAGAGTATGTCACAGGCGGTGCTTCCGTTCAGATAGTGGTTTCCAGGGTTCACATTTATTCCGAACATGACATTTCACTTTTCGTACCTTCTTTGCTAGATCTGATGTTAATTACAAACTTCTGCTATTGTTCTTTTATCCACTTTATAAGGATGGTGTGACGAATATTTTATTTCAATAACATTAAAAATCAAAACAATAATGTTCTGCTATGATTGCTTTATATACTGATTACTTATTATGGTGTTTTTATTTTACTAAAATTAGCCAAAAACATTAATTAAGCAAATAAAAATAAATTACAAACATAGAGCATGGTTACTTTTTAATTAAATTTTTTTTATTTACAATAAAAGGAAGATCATTATTCATGGAAAAATATAAATCAAACATGTAAGAAAATTAAGCTATATTGAAAATATGAACATTAATAATGTGAACATACAAAACGCATTTTTCACAAAGGTAATTCCATCATTTAAATACTGCCATCTATATTTATTTGAAGGGCATTTACGAAAGGTGACCTTGCAGATGTAAATTAATTTACTCCCACATAATATAACTTTCACTTAATACATAATAATAATAATAATAATAGTAATAATAAGTCTTTTTTCAGATGCAAACAAAGCCATGAAAGATAAAATCATTAATTAGACAACGGTTAGTGATTAAAGTAAATAAAAAGGAAGTCCTGATTACATTTTGTAAAAAACGAAGTGAGGATGGGGAAGTCCAATGAACGATCAGTCGGGTCTTGATTGTCTTGACCTAAAAGCGGCCCGCAAAGTGTTTGTGACTGCAAAAAGAGTGTGATCGTTGGGCAAAAGCTGCAAATACATGAGCGCCACTCGCCTTGCCTGAACTTCAGAGATTTTAAAAAGGGGTGTAGAAACTGCCACGTGCGATGGCTAAATTATAGGGGGCCTCATTTATGAGAAGTGACGCATCGCTGCGTGAATGCAGCGATGCGTCACTTCTCAGTGCGCCCTCCTTGCGACATGATGGATGCGTCATATTTACTGTATGATGTATTGTGTCGCAAGGAGTTACAGATATGTCAGTATTTCTGATGTATCTGTAGGCGCAAAAGTAAGGAATTGCTGGAGTGTGTCACAAAAGTGATGCAACTCCAGCAATGTGTCCTTTCACATGAAAAGGCCTGCATCAGTCTTATGCCTGCCGTGGTGAGGCAGGCGTAAGATATTGACTCAATTGCACCTTAGAAGTGGCGCAGAGAAATCTCGTAGATTTCACTGCGTCACTTTTACAAAGCTAACTTACGTGGGAACGCCCACCGCCCACCCTGCATACATTATACCTTACGCAGGTATAATGTAGCGCAGGGGTTTACAAAGTGACACATCTGCTTAGATGCGTCACTTTGTAAATAAGGCGCAACAGGAGGCCTGTTTTACGCCGCCGATGCATCACAAAAAGTGACACATAGGAAGCGCAAAACGGTCGCAGGGGCTCATAAATAAGGCCCAGGGTATCCTGTGGAGATTTAGAGTCGCAGCCACAGGGACCGCTCTCGTTTAAATGAATATAACCAGACTGGGTAGGCAAGAGATGGTGGAGCTGATTGAACTTAAGTCGGGTCACCAGGAACCTGTCAATTGCGCTGGTAAGGGTAGAAAGATAGCTCTACATACCCAGCACTGATTTCAGCACAGCGGGCCCCCTCATAGTGGGCCTCAAGTGCTCAAAGTTTTCACGGTGAGCAGCGGCATGCTTGGAGAACAGGTCCTTTACTGTGTTGAGCTCTTGAGGCCTTACTGAGTCGCTTTTCAGGAAGATGTCTACCCTGCCTAGGGAAGAGAGAGACTCTTTTACATACCATAACCGAAAGATTTTAAGAGCATGATCTAGTGTCAAACAATCTGAAATAATCAGGAGATTTAACTTTGCGTCCTCCCTGGACCAAATCTTCACCCAGCACAGCAGGGGCTTCACTGCCACCAGATTGCTTATGAAGTTAACTCCAAGCTCTTCATGTACGGAGAACGAAGGGGTGCTCTGTGTGACCGTCAAAATTAGTCTCAGACACTTATTTTGGGCCAGCTGTAACTTGTGCACCAAGGTCTACTCCCAAACTTTGCTGCCGCACGAAACCTTAGAAATGTATTTGGACTTATTTAACTTTAAAAGCACTCCTGGTGACCATGATCCCAATCTGTGGGCATAGCTGGTGATGGCCTCTATTGCTTAATTCATATCGCCCAACTTTCCATCCATCAGCGGTTTCCAGTTTAGGTTTGCATTAAAGTACCCAGGTAGGAAAAATCCGGGACCTTTGCTAGGGAATGATTCACAGCCTTAAAGGTTTTGGACCTAGTCGACCTAAAGACAACTTCCAAAACATACGATTTTGTAAAGTTGACCTTCAGGTCCAGTCTGTTCATGAAAGAAACAAACCAGTGCATTAAAACTTGCAGGACCCATGCTGTGCGTGGCATGAGCACCGCATCGTCGGCATATAATGCAACTGGCAATACTTTCCTACCGACTCTAATCAGTCAGAATGTAGCGAAGAGAGGACGGAATCTAGACCATTAATATAAATGGTGAATAAAAGAGGGGCTAATATACATCCTTTATGGACTCCCCTGGTGCAATGAAACTGTTCTGAGAGTCCCCCCCTTAGGGAGTTTCTAACCGCTTCAGTGGTATGGGCATGAAGATTCATTAGTAAGGTTACAATGGCAGGGTCAATGCTGAAGGAGTTAAGTAGGTCCCACAGTTTCTTTCGGTTCACCCGACAGAATGCGACCCATAAAAGCTAAAAACGTGGGGCTAGGTAGAGCCACCATGTATTTATTAACTAGTAAGTAAAGGCTGAGGCATTGCCCGGTGGTAGATTTACCCAGGAGAAAGCCAAATTGCACCTCGGATATTATCCCGTTCATATCAGCCCATGTTGATAATCTTGTCAATTAACCTCTTCACTGCGGCGGTTATTCTGCCGCAGTGATGGACATTCCAATCGCGGGTGTGGTCATGACGGCTCCCGGCCGTCATGAGCACACGCCCACCATGACTCATGACGGCCGGGAGCCGTCATGTGCATGGAAGAAGTTAAGCCCAGCAGAGGACCTTTACTACTGAGTCAATAAGGTATATGAGTTGGTAGGCTTGGGGATTATCCTTGTCCCCCTTCTTAAAGATCAGTATTATAGAAGCCGTTGACCAAGAAGGCAACATCCCAATTCTTGCTGCATCTAACACCAAGGTCAAAACTGGAGTCCAAACATCGATATTATCCTATAAGAGATCCAGGAGATCCCATCGTGTCCTAGGGCCTTGTTCCGGATAATGCTTCGAAGCCCGTATAAACTTCATCCAGGGAAAAAGTAACTATAGTGTCACCCGGCTTAATTCCACCTCATTTGGAGTCTCTTCAGTATGACCAAAATTGTGCACACCCTCAAAGTGATCGACCCACTGTTCAGGGTTATATGATGGCATAACCCAGGGCTTAAGGGCTCCAAAAATCAAGGCGTGTTTATGACCTGCCCAAAAAGTGTGCTGTACCTCAGCCCCCTGGCTTTGGTAAGCTCGTCCCATGACTGTTTCTGTAACAATTGCCTTCGTTTTTTCAAAGCCCCCTTATAAACGAGAAGACAATTTGCCACCCACACTCTATCATGAGGGGACCTTTCAAGGCTTTCTTCAGGTGGCGTAGAGCCCGGAAACACTCGGTATCTAATCATTTATTGAAGTCGGAATGGGGGCCAATCACAGGGACCGTTAGAAGGCCACGAACCGTCTGATCAATTAAGACAAAAGAGTTTAATGTCTCTTCGCCTGCTGCAGGAGGGTCCAGGCAGGCTAATATCTCCTGCTGGCAAGCTTCAAAAAGTGAACGATTAAAGGCCTTGGCATCTATCTGCAACCCCCGTAGGCGCCTCACCATATCTGTTAGGGATAATAATCCTGGAGGCATATGAGGGCGCTCCATTAAGGGCTCCACCCCTTCAAGTGCCAGAAAGAGAGGGTTGTGGTCACTGAAGGGGCAGTCTAGGATGTTAAAAATAAAAGAGGGCCATCCTAAGCAAGCTGAGGCAAAAGTATCATCGATAATTGTGGCGCACCCACTCCCTTTAAATGTGAAGGGGGCGGGGGAGATTTGAAGCTTAGACAAATCAATCTTCTTGTCTAATGTAAAAACCAAATTCTGATTGTGTAAAAACCAATTTAGTTCTGTACCTCATGGTGTGTGTTCCATGTGTGTGCACTCAAGGATTGTGCAGGTATGGTTCCTATGAGATGGATTTGAGGAGGCAAGGCATAGATGACAATTAAAATCCCCTGCCAAGATAAGATTCTCTTTATCAATGCCCTCCCCCAATAACCCCTTCGCTGATAGGCCTTTCTCCCCCTGTGCTCTGCCTTTTTTTTGGCTATTTGGGGTAGTTCGCTCTTAGTTCCCTGTAGCGTTTTGACCACATAAGGTATCCATGCCAAATTTGCGTTCTTTTTTTCCAACATCATGGGGATTCTAAAAGTACCCATGGTTTGTGGATTCCCCTTGAGGGGACCCAGAAATTAGCCAAATACAGCAAAATGTTTTTTTTTGCGAAAAATGAGATAAAAGGGCTTCAGATGAAAGCGTCTGTTTTTTCCCTTCAAATGGGATCAACAAAGGGGTTGTGGTGCTGAAATCACCATCTTCCCAGCTTTCATGGACAATCAGACTTTTGTCAGAAAACCCAACATTTTTTACACAGTTTTGCCATTCATCTGGGACATAGCCTATTGTTTCTACTTTTTGTGCTTTTAACCTCCTTCCAGTTAATGGCACACATGGGTATGAAAGCAATGATTGATCCTGGAAAGCTATACATTTCTTAAAAGTAGACAATATTTTAAACTCAACAAGGGGTCATTTGTGTATATCCTTCAAGATTTTTGTAAATAAACTAACAGTTGAAAATAGAAAAACTTGAAAATGAGTTAAAAAAACAGCCATTTGTACCAACGTTTTCACCTGTAACTTGTACTAAGTATGACAGATGTTAGACAGCAATATACTGTTACATCCGCTGGACCTTTCTGGTTGTGGGGATATATAGTACTTGTAGGTTCACCAAGAACCCGAGGAAACCAGAGCCAATAACTGAGCAGCATCTTGCAATGCTTTTTTATTGTGTACCAGGTATATAGCAATTCATTTGGGAAAATATAAACAGGGAAAATCGGTATGAAAGTCACCTATGTATTTCTGAAATGGGAACAAAATATAGAGTTTAGAAACAGTAGCTATTTGCACATCTCCAAAATTGTGGGTAACTATACCAGCATGTGAATTATAGGTCATTTTTCGAAGTGATTTCTTTTTCACACATTGTCTTACATTTGGAAGGCAGAAATGCATTGAAAGTCAATAGGTAATAGCAGCTGCTCTACATTCTATGTTCCCCTACGTCTCCTGATAAAAATGGTACTTCACTTGTGTGGGCATGTGGAGTGCCCGTGACAGGAAACGGCCCTAAACACAACATGGACACACAACATTTTTACAGTGAAAACTGACCCTTTTTTTGCAAAGTACTTAGCTAAAGATTTTGAACAATAGGTCTGCCGGCACCTAGGGAAACCTAGCAAACCTATAAATTTTTGAACACTAGACACTCAGGGGAATCAAGGATGGGGTGACTTGTCTGGCTCTCACCAGGATCTGTAACTCAGAATCCCTTGCAAACCTCAAACTTTGTAAAATAAAAAACATTTTCCTCACATTTCTGTGGTAGAAGGTTCTGGAATCAGCGTGAATCCACAAAACTCCACCCACCCTTCATTCCCAAAGTCTCCCAAAAAAATGGTAACTCACTTGTGTGGGTAGGCCTAGTGCCCGCAACAGGATACGGCCCAAAACACAACGTGGACACACCACATTGTGACAGTGAAAACGGATCCTTTTTTTTGCAAAATTACTAGCTCTAGATTTTGAACCCTAGCTCTGCCGGCACCCAGGGAAACATAGCAAACCTATACATGTTTGAAAACTGCAAACCCAGGGGAATCAAGGATGGGGTGACTTGTCTGGCTCCCACCTGGTTCTGTTACCCAGAACCCCTTGCAATCCTCAAAATTTACCCCAAAAAACACATTTTCCTCTCATTTCTGTTGTGGAAAGTTCTGGAATCTGCAATAGATCCACAAAATTCCACACACCCCGCATTTCCAAAAGTCTTCCGAGAAAAAGAGTACCACACTTCTGTGGGTAAGCCTAGTGCCCGCGACAGGAAACGGCCCATAACGCAATGTGGACACACCATATTTTCACAGTGAAAACTGACCCTTTTTTTGCAAAGTGCCTAGCTGTAGATTTTAAACCCTAGCTCTGCTGGCACCTAGGGAAACCTAGCAAACCTATACATTTTTGAAAACTAGAAACCCCGGAAAATCTAGGATGGGGTGACTTATCTGGCTCTCACCAGGTTCTGTTACACAGAATCCCTTGCAAACCTCAAAATCTGTCAAAAAAACACATTTTCCTCACATTACTGTGGTGAAAAGTTCTTGAATCTGCATGGATTCACAAAATTCCACCCACCCCACATTCACCAAAGTCATTAAAAAAAATGGTACCTCACTTGTGTGGGTAGGCCTTGTGCCCATGACAGAAAACTGCCCAAAACACAACGTGGACACGCAATCTTAACAGTGAAAACTGAGCCTTTTTTTGCAAAGTGCCTAGCTGTAGATTTTGAACCCTAGCTCTGCTGGCACCTAGGGAAACCTAGCAAACCTATAAATTTTTTAAAACTAGACACCCGGGGAATCCGGATCGGGTGACTTTTCTGGCTGTTACCCAAAATCCCCTGCAAACCTAAACCATATAACATGTGGTTGAAATTATTTTGTATTTTCTATTATTAAATATATAATATTTTCCCCTTCTCTTATGGTCACTTATCTATTTCCACCCTCTACCCTCTTAACTCATGCTCACTGGCCTTTTTTCACTCTCCCTCACCTCCCTTCCCTTATTCCACTTTCTTCACTTATTCTCATTAATCACTCCTTCACTGCCCTTTCACTCTCTCCCATTCACTTCTTTCCAGCTGTCAGTCACTCTACTTCACTCCCCTTCCCCTTGTTTTCTTTCTTTGTTTCCTCAATAATTCCTCTTCTCTCACTCACCTTATTACACTTCACTCACTTCCTCTGTCCTCTCACATCCTCACTCCCTTTCCCTCACTCCCTGTCTCTTAGCTTCAGTCTCTCGATCCTCTTACTCTCTCACTCCTCTTCCGTCATCCTTACTCCCTAAAACTCACCCACACTCCCTTACTTATCTTTCTTTGCTCTCTTACTCAGTTTCTTTCTGCCAGTCTTTCCTTCACTACCTCTATGTTCTCACTCTTTCACTTCCTTTGTCTCAAGCTCATTTGCTTTTATCCTCTTTTTATTTTCCTTTTTTATCAACCTCACTCTCCTGTACTCACCCTCCCTCATCCTTGTTCCCTTACTTCAGTTTGTTCAGTTATCCTCAATCATCATCTTTAACTGGCTCTTTTCTGTGTAGGGGTTTCCTTGTTTTTTTTCTCTCTTCAGCTTTTAGTTGTTGTGTTGTTACTCTGCATAAAGTTCTCTTCGCTAAAGCGCCGGGATGCTCTTCGGAGTAGCCGTGCACTATAGAAGAAAATAAATAACATAACATAACATAACATAACCTCAAAATTTGTCCCAAAAAACACATTTTCCCCACATTTCTGTGGTGGAAAGTTCTGAAATCAGCGTGGATCCACAAAATTCTACCCACCCCGCATTTCGTAAAGTCTTTCGGGACAAATGGTACCTCACATGTGTGGATAGGCCTAGTGCCGGCGACTGTAAACGGCCCAAAATGCAACGTGGATGCACCAAATTTTCACAGTGAAAACAGACCCACACAAAAATGTATGGAAAAGTGATTTTTTTCAGCAAAATTTAAGGTTTAAAGGGGATTATGGGTGGGGAAACTTTGGGGGATCCATGCAAGCCATACCTCATTAGACTCCCCAGGGTATCTAGTTTTTAGAAATGTACTGGTTTGGTAGGTTTCCCTAGATGGCCGTGAGCTGGTGGCCAAAAAAACAAGGTGCCCCCCACAAATCCAGGTACTTTTATGATAGGTAATTTTGAATTCTCCACAGTACGATTTGGGCCATTTCCTGTTGCAGCCACTATGCCTACCCACACAAGTGAGGTACCATTTCTATCAGAAGACCTGGGAGAACGCAGGGTGCTAGGAAATTTGAGTCCGCCCGGTGATCCTTTCCCACACAGAAATTTGAAAAAACATTGTTTTTTTCAGCACAATTTGAGATTTTCAGGGGATTCTGGGTAGGGAAACATTGTGAGATCCATGAAATCCATACCTCATTGGACTACCCAGGATGTCCACTTTTCATAAATGTGTGGGTTTGGTAGGTTTACAAAGATGGCCGCCGAGCCTGGGCCAAAAACTCAGGTGACCCCCTCTTGCAAAACCAGGTCCTTTCAAAATAGGTAATTTTGAGATCTCCACCGAATGTTTTGGGCCCTTCCCTGATGCTGGTACTTGGCCCACCCACACAAGAAAGGTACCATTTATATTGGGATACTTGGGGAAATGCTGGGTGGAAGGAAATGTGTTGTTTCTTTCTGAAGCATGAACATTTTGGCACAGTAATGCAAGGAAAATGTGACAGTCACAGTTTGAGGGTTGCAGAACATTGTGGGATGTTGGGATCCACAAGAAAGACATCACCATGTGCTCCCATGGGTGTTTAGTTTACAACAATATCTACAGTTGGTAGACTTTTCTTAGATGGAATGTACACCTTGGCAGAGAGACAAAAAATACAAATATTACTGAACAAGCATCTATTCCTCAAGCACACATGCCACTGAAGACAGAAGGGATTTTTTCTATACCGGGATGACGAACTAAGAACTTGAGGTCCTACGTGACCAATTTTTGAATTTGTAGTCCTGAGAATGACCGAGTTAATGCGTGAGAAGATTATCTTTCCTGGATTTTAACCAAAGGATTCTGTTGAACTATTATGACTCTATCCTGAATCTATGACTGTAACTGCTTTATTCATTTTCTATTTCCCTGATAAAGTCTATGGATTACAGCCGTATAGACGAAACTTTTGTTGGCATGGGTTGTGGCTTGAACTACAAATGTTAAAAAGACTATAATATGGATGCATAAGAACCTTGGAATAAAGCAAGAAGACAAGATTGAGGACTGAGACTTGGACTGTACTTGTGCTTTTTACATTTGTGTTTCCTGCTTAGGCTGTCGATTGTTTATCTTTAAATTGTATGTAGACCTAGGTCTTCATATTTACAATGCAGGGTGCGCGCTGTACAATAACCTTTGAGCATTTGTACACATTGGAATATTTAATTGCAGAAACGTGTGCACTACTCTGCGTGGAATTCCCCTGTTGTAATTTGGCAGCGATTGGGTTAGCATTAGCAGAAGCCATCCTGTATTTAGAGGCTATCTTGTCCATTTTAAATTTCTGGCAGCCATTTTGTTTGCCATGTGCTACCACGTGCGTGCCATGTGCTCTGTCCTACCTTGCTGTTGTCTGCTCTTGAAATCTGCCTAGAGACAGGTTATATTTAGCCTCTTCCACTTTGCACATGCTCAGTTGAGCTTGCAGCTGTCCATGCAGCTGCTGTTAGTCTGTAAATGTCAGGATGTGTTCACCAGAATTAGCAACTGTTATCTCCTCTTACTTGTTGTCTGTGCATTTTCTGTATGACCTTATATGTACCTAAAACCTACTTCTTGTACTTGTACCACCTCCCTTTGAGCCCTGTGTGGGTATAAAAGGACCAAGCTCCTTCCATTCAGTGTGCTACTTCATACATTGCCGAAGGGTGTTGTGTGAATGTAGTCCCACCTCATGAAGTTAATAAACTTTGTATTTTCTACTCCAGTTTCTGTGCCAACTTCTATACTATTGGTCTGAGGACTTGTGCAGAGAAGGGCGAACACCTAGCACGGGTAGGCCTTGCTAAGGCCCACCACCACAAATGGGCACCCAACGTGGGGCTCATCGGTGACTCGGATGCCCGAAGGAGTGGTCGAAACGGAGGACTGAATCTCGCTTTGGACGATCACTGCCCGAGAAGACCCGCGTCTTGGCAACCACAGCGTTTTTCCTCTCTTTCTGATCTGACCCTCCAGGTGGTGCCGGTCCTTGACTGAGATCTCTTCTGTTGATTCGCTGTGCAGTGACCATTTGGTCAATTTAAGAATTTGGCAGATGGAATCTGGACACCAAGTGATTGGTAAGCTTTGTTATGCAACACTTGCTGTTGGTTTTGTTGCCTGGGATTGGTAAGGTCGTTTTTGTGGCGCTTGCTGTGGCTTTGGAATTTGTGTTGGCCAACTTGGATTTGTATGTGATTGATATATCAATTGCAATTTATATAGGCAGGTAATGAGGAGAATTTTCTCTGTTTTGAATTTATTTGAACGGCACAACGTACTACAGTACCTTAAGTGCTACTTTGGTTATAATACTGCATATTCTGCACTATTTTTGGCATGCCTGTTTCTAGCACACTTCGTAAGATGTGTTGCTTTTGTAGTGATACCAATTTGAGACTCGATGAAGCACAACCGCCCCCCCCGGAGGGGATGCCTAATAGGGACATGTATATTAAATATGGTATTTCTTCTATAATGTACAGCACGTTATGGAATAAATGTACTCATAAGGATCCTGAGTTGCGTTGGCCTATGAATGGGTCATTTGATTTATGAAAGATTTAGTATGTGGAACAATGTATGTTTCAGAGAAAGACTAGGCAAGATATGTTTGACTGTGTGCGAATGTGGGAGAAACAGGTGCGTGAGCGAATGAAGCGTGAACAAGGCTTGATTGAAAAAGAACAGCGAAAGAATATTCATGCGAAAGCATTAGAAATGAAAAATAAATACATAAAAGAACTACAAGAGAGAGAGCATAGGGAGTGCCATTTACAGGTAACTGGCCAATACGCTGTTCGGCGACCCCTCTATCCTATTCTTAATAAGCCTCAAGATGATTTCTTGTTATTAGATCGTTCTCCACCTCCGTATATTTTTCCTTCTGCTGCTCATGAGTCAGATGAGGATTCTCCTGCAGACCATGAGAAACCACGGGAAATTCGTTCTATGTTGTCCTCTGAGCGTGCGTCTCAGCTTAGATCTGCTCAGTGGCGGTGCGTCCATTGGGGGCATTGGGGCATTGCCCCACTAGCCATGGACGACCGCACTGCCCAAGATGCATTAAAGAAATGGTTTTGTCAAATGGCACCCACTGCGCGCTACCGGCCCCGGGACAAGGCCGTCAGAATCGGGCATAGCATAAGGGAGTGGGCCGACGGCCGTGGGGGGCGGGGCTGCGGCAGAGAGCAGCCAGAGCAGAGCAGAATAGCACTGGTAGAAGCAGCTGGGTGACTGCGCATGCAAAATACCGGAGTACTTCATATTTCGACAGGTCCGCGCATGCGTACAACTGGTAGACCTTCCCTCCCCCCCCCTATAGCACTCAGAGACACAGGCAGGGACCCAGGGCCTCGGTCTCATTATGGGCAGAATAGTACCTGCTCGTAGCCAATGTATGGCCAATCACATATGGCTATATCCAGCCATGTCGATGTGATTGACCATTTCCCTACGCTGTCGGGACGTCACCGCGCGTGGCGCACCAGACAACAAGTAAGTGAAAGTAGAACTTAGCGTGAGTCACGACACGAATGAGAGTGGTGGACCCCGTGACTGGCTGCTGCACCGCCTGGTGCTTTCCTTTGTGTGCACTGCACTGTCTGCTGCATGGCGGTCGTCGGAAGACATCGAGGGTGGCACTACTACTAATGCTTGAGAAGTGAAAGGTAGGACATTTGTTCTGTTGTTATTTACTGTAGTAAAAGACAAGGTTCTCTTTGCTTGCCTAGTCTCGAGCAAGGCCAACCTCACGACGCCTGGTTAATCATTTGACTGACATTCTTTTTGTCTTGTTCTCTAAAATGTTGGTGGTTACTTTAGCGCGCCCGTTCATTGGTTCAGACCGGACTGCCAGGGGATGACCTGTAGCGTTCCCGACCTGCAGTGCCGCCTCCGTCGCTGGTCATCCCCCTCACACATCGATGGCGCCCCTTAGGGCCTGACGATGGTTCTCAAGTCTCCCTCCTAATACTAAATAGGGAGGGGCGTCATGCACTCGCCCAGCAGCACCCACAGCTGGTTGCAAACTATAGTTAAGAATTTGAATGATCTCGCGTCACAGTGCGAGCTGGATGTTCGAGGGCTGGACACGTTTTTTTGGTCTTAATTCAGACCCTTATAGAAGGGGGTAATGAAGAAGACGAGAGGATGAATTAAGAGGTTTAATAAGAAAGGTGAAAGAAGAATGGAGTGAGGGAGAGAACGACCAGGAGAAGACGGATAGTAGGAGAGAGTGACGAAAAGGGAATGAGGAAAGGGACGGGGTGAAAAAAGGCGGGAGGAATGGATGAAACACATGTGATCAAACAGAAGAAAAGAGATGATGGTGCTCGGCCCGCTGTGTACCTGCCACCTCCGCGTTGAGTGAAGCGCTTTGGAAGGAAAACTCAGTGTTCTCTTGAACACCGATTTCAAGGAGAGGCTCCCACACCCTCCTCGCATGGCTGGATGCAGGCAGCACTTCTGGGGACTCTGTCCCTTGTTCCTTCAGCGTGTCCCTCTCTGACCCCCTCGGGGCACTTCCTTTACACTTTCCGCGCCGCTTCACAACAGCGCTATTTTTGAAGTTAGCTAACTTAGCTCTTCCCTTCACAAAAGTAATCTTTATTTTAGCGCAGCAGCAACTGGGTTCAGATACTGCCACATGATATAAGCTGATAAAATGGGCCACATGCAGCCCCGTGCAGAGTGGGAGGAGGTGACAGAGACGGATGGACAGACAGCGAGACAGACAAACCTTGCAATGTACAGAACAGAAGCAATGATGAAATACAACTGCGCAGCACAGGGGCATGCGTCCAGACGGGTGGTAATTGCAACCAACTGGCCTCTCTAGCGCTTCTCTCCAGGTGTGATCACAGACAGGGAGGAGGCGCTGGACAGACAATAGCCAAAGGGACGCGTGTGGGGGACACAGATTGAGGGCCTCATGATCAAGTTTTTGACACACTACAGCTCCACCAGGGTACAGTGCTCCTTTGCTTTGTGTAGGTAGATTTGTGCTTCACAAGTGTGCATCAGTTCACCTCGAATGTGTTAAAACTTTCATTTACAGGATCGATTGGTTCTTTTAGGGTGTACAAAAACTCTTGGCAGCCCAGAAATACCTTTCCGATTGACTAAAATGTTTTTATTTATGAATAGAGTGAAACGGGCGTTCCTTAATTGTGATGCACATTGCACAAACAATCACATGTATCAGTTGTTGTTTGTAACCTCAATTAATTCTGGTCGATAACTGTTGCTCAGATATCCATACTCATGCCAGTTGTGGTGGTATGATCTGATTCTCAAAGGCGAGTTGCTCTCATTTTCTTAAGTTGTGTGTTTAGTTGTTTGCAGTTTAAATAAAAGAATTCTGTGAGGTTCTCAGCTTTGTTTCTGGAAGTCTGTTATGAAGCTCTGTGGTTATACTAAATGAGCAGCTACTATGTTTTTATATGACATCCCTTTATTAATTTAATAACTGCACTTTCACAATTGCTTTATTAGCCTTCTTGTTTCTCAAATTTGCTTGAAAATGCACCATTTGCCCACACATTTTTCGAAATTTTCCCCGAACTCCCCTTTAGTTGTTCGGGCTTGCTTGCTACGCTCCCTCACCACGGTGCATCTCCCACGGAAGGTTTACGCCCCACCACTTTAAAATCTCACCAGCCACCACTGGATCTGCTGCACGTAAAGCTGCCCATAATATTGCTCCTGCTTCTGAACTTTTAGATGGCATGAAGGATTGGCAGGAAAGGGAGCAAGTATATTTTACTGAGGTGTTTGCAGCAGAAGTTGTTGAACGGTTTAGGAAACATTCTGACGATTTGGAGCCTGTTGATATAGCAAATGTTTGTAAGCAAATGCGTTATGGTCTTTTTGTCTCTTCTCAGGTGGCTGACTCAATCAGGCGTTTGGTGAAATTACGTGTTGAGACAGTCCGTTTGCAAGAAGAGAAAAAGGCAGCAGATGCAGCTGCACAAACATCTCAGACCGGTGTGGTCCAAGCTTCTATCTTCGGAACAGATAAGACTATGATAGTTCATGCGAAACCTATGCGGGAAGCCGCACCTTTGTATGTTCCTCCGAAAGGAGCGGGTACAAGTGATGATAAGGCTTCTACTGATGCAAAGGGTTATTTTATTTATAATTGGGTTTACACTCCTTGGAATAGAGCAGCTGTTAAGGCTCTTAAAACTGCATTACCTGATCAGCGGAAAAATCCAGCAGCTTTTTATGAGGAAGTTGAGGGAGCTCTTGTACTATGACTTTGCCTGATATTGACCTGTTTTTCGGTTTGATATTACCCACTGATATGTGGAGAACTGTTCGTAAAGTTGATGATTGTGCGACTTTTGGGGCATTATTGAAAGATTTAGAACAATTAGATGAAGAAAGAGAACCTGCGCAGAAACCATGTCAGTTAATTTTAGGTCTTCCTGCAGCTATTATAGTAAAGTTAAAGACGATTATTCCCCCTAAAAAGATAGATTGGACTGTATTAGCGTTTTGAAAGCAAAAGACAAATGAATCAGTTTCTGACTTCTTCACGCGCTTTGAAGAGGCATTCCACGATTTTAGTGGCCAGTCATTGACCGATGACACGGGCAGGCATCTGTTCGTTGATAAATATGTCGCAAACCTGTTGTCAGGAATAGCTAGTTGCCTAAAGGCCAGTGAGAGTTCATGGTCTACCTCTTCTCCGGTTTCTCTTTTAACTATGGCTCAGTATTACGAACAACAGGAATTAGAAGTGAAAGACAATGAGGATAAAAAGACTAAATAATTAAAAACCAAGGTTATGTTGGCTCAGGTTTATGAGCCGCCTTCTAGAGGCAATGATAGAGGTGGACGTGGATCTTATAGTATGTCCTATTCCTCTTATACTCGTTCGAATTTGTCAGTGTGCGTATTTCAAGAAATTTAGACATTGGGCTTCTGATTGTCCGGCACTACGTGCTCAGCAGTATTCACGTGGTCAGGGACAAATGCGAAATCGTTCAGGATATTCAGGGTCTAGAGGAAGCA
The DNA here is from genome assembly GCF_964261635.1 of Lissotriton helveticus. Classification (NCBI taxonomy): domain Eukaryota; kingdom Metazoa; phylum Chordata; class Amphibia; order Caudata; family Salamandridae; genus Lissotriton; species Lissotriton helveticus. Next base: position 72,324,098 of record NC_136065.1, read on the forward strand.
TGGAAGATCGTGCTAGGTTTGATTCTAACATAGGTGGACAGGGTTGGTTTAATGCTTTTGACAGACGAAATCAATATCAAATGTCCGATTATCTGCCATCCGAATTCAAAGATTCAGTTTATGCATAGGATTGCCTAGGATGGAGTAAGGAATCAGTTGAAGTTCCAGTAGATCAGAAGGGTCCCTATATTACAGCACATGTTTTGTGTTCTACTGATCAGTTTCTGGTTGATACAGGAGCCACTCATGGTGCCTTATCTAAACACTTGGTTCCAAGGGCTCCCCTGTCTGGCTTAACTATTACATCAATAGATTTCGATGGAACACCTTCCCTTAGCCCGTTATCACAACCACTTGCATTCCATGTTGATAAGTTTACTGCTCCATGTCCGTTCTTGCTTTCTCCAAATACACCAGACAATATTGTGGGACTTGATAGGCTCAAGCATTTCAGGGCTACGATATGATGTTCTCCAGAAGGAGTACGGGTTATTTTGAATGACAAATACCCTGTGATGGAGAGATTCTGCATTGTAAAAGAGGACATTGCTTTAGCTTCACTCCCTAGTACTCTGTGGGCTACTTCAGACACTGATGTAGGGCAAATGGATATTCCGCCAGTGCATATTAGTGTCAAGGAGGGTGCTTCATTGCCACGATTGCCTCAACATAAAATTTCTCGAGAAGGAGAAGAAGCACTTATACGTATTGTTCATGATTTGATTACATTGGGGGTTGTAGAAGAAGTTCCCTATAATGTCTGTAACAATCCTATCCTTCCCATTTTGAAAAAAGATACTGACACTAGGATTTACAGATTCATCATTGATTTGTGAGAAGTCAACAAGATTGTAGTACCGCAGTACCCTGTGGTTTCAGACATAATGACATTGCTTACCCTAGTTTCTCCAACAGCAACTACATTTTCTGTGATGGATTTGAAGAATGCTTTCTTCTCGATTCCTATTTATTCTGATAGCCGAAATGTATTCGGTTTCACTTTGAATAATAGATTGTATAGATTTTGTAGAATTCCTCAAGGGTACTCTGAGAGTCCAAGCATTTATAGTCAAGCATTGAAACAACAACTTGATTCCTTTAATTTGTCTGAAGGAGTGTCTCTCATACAATATGTCGATGACATCCTGTTGGCAGCAGATACACCTGAGCAGTGTGAAAAATGTACTTTGTCTCTACTTTCTTTTCTTGCTTCACTCAACCATAAAGTGTCACGGAAGAAATTGCAATATTGTAGACCAAAGGTAACCTATTTAGGTCACCTTCTGTCTAAGGAGGGTCGTGCACTTACACCAGATCGCACACAAGCAATTTTAGACATACCAGTACCTTCTACTCAGAAAGGTGTCCGTGCATTCATTGGTTTGACTTCGTTCTGCAGGCAATTGATGTTAGCATTTTTACACATTGTTAAACCCCTGCTAGCGCTTTTGACTAAAGACACTCCAATGCCCTTTCCAAGGACAGATGAATGCCAGGATGCTTTTCGTCAATCACGACAAGCTCTTTGTTTGGCACCAGACGTTAGGCACTCCAGATTACACAAAGGTTTTTACACTCTATGTACACAAGAAAGTTGGGTGTGAATTGTCAGTTTTAGTACAGGCACACGGTGACAAGCAGCGTCCCTGTGCATATTTTTTAGCGATTCTTGATCCTGTTGCTCGAGCATTGTCTGGGTACTTCCGTTCAGTTGCAGCAACAGCTGTGTCCATACGTCAGAGTGAAGGGATAGTTTTGTCACATAAACTGTTGGTGCTAGTACCCCATGCAATAGATGCGCTTTTGAATCAGACCAAGACGCAACACTTGACTAGTGCTCGTTTAACAGGATATGAGTTGACACTGTTGGCCCCTCACATTACTTTAAAGAGATGTGCGACACTGAACCCAACTACTTTGTTGCCATATCCAGCGACTCAGGCTCAGTCACAAGAATCTCACGATTGTATCTTCCTTACTGAGGAACAGACAAAGGGCCGCATCGACTTGCAAGATACGCCCCTTTCAGATGTAGATGGGGAACTGTGGGTTGATGGGTCCTGTTTGAAGTTACCATATGGTACAACCTCGGCTGCATATGCAATTACGACACTTAAGACAGTAGTGGAGACAACTCGCATACCACAGAAGTCGGCTCAAGCAGCTGAGCTAATAGCTTTAACACGAGCGCGTGAACTTAGGACTGACTTGCGTGTGAACATGTATACAGACAGCCGCTATGCTTTTGGAGTGGCCCATGATTTTGGCCTAGTCTGGAAGGAAAGAGGCTTGCCTTTCTTACATCCAACGGGATGCAGATAATGCACAGAGAACTAGTGCATCATCTTTTGACTGCACTTACATATCCAAAGAAAATTGCTATTATTAAGTGTAGCATGCACAAGAAAGTAATTGATAATATAGGACAAGGCATCGCCTTTGCAGAACGCATAGCTCGTGAGACTGCGATGCAACAAAGCACTACATTCATGTACGTAGTGAAATCACAAGCTGAACGTTGGCATGATGCTAGAGAAGAAGTATTAGATATACAGAGATCTGCCTCTGTGAAAGAGCTGGAGCAATGGTCTAATGAAGGAATGTTAGACGATGAGGGCTGTTGGCGTAACAAAGAAATGGATACGTGGAAATTGCCTGCTGCTTATTTACAGCCTATGGTTCAAATGGCACATGGGCCGGCACATGTCAGAGCTCTAGCAAAAACGAAATTGCTCACACAAGTCTGGGAGCATCCAGAGATTGCCGGTACAGCTAAAAGAATAGTACAGTCCTGTTTGATCTGCTGGCAGTATAATCCTGGTAAAGGGACACAAACTCCTACAGGAGGGTTTGCTACACCGACTGCACCTTTTGAAGTTTTGCAGATGGATTACATCCAACTTGAACGCTGCAATAACTTAAAGTATGTCCTAGTGGTGGTATGTGCCTTCAGTAAATGGATAGAGGCATACCCTACAAAGGATAATACAGCTCTCACTACAGCGAAGGTGCTTCTAAAGGAGTTTTTCCCTAGATATGTGTTTGTAAACTTTTATGGAGTGACAACGGACCTCATTTTATTGAGCAAGTTGATGAACATGTCTTGAAATGATTAGGCACTAAGCAGAAATTCCATGCAGTCTTTCACCCACAATCAGCAGGATTAGTGGAGAGGTACAACGCTACTTTGAAACTGAAATTGGCAAAAATACTGGCTTCCACCTCTCTGAAATTGCCAGATGCACTACCTCTGGCATTGTTGTCCATAAGATCAGTGCCACATTCACGATCTGGGCTTACACCCTATGAAGTGGTGTTTGGGAGACTGATGAACATTTGGGGAGTTCCTAAGCCATGCCCCTTACATGGTGTACCTTGTGTTCTAATTAATGATTATTTGGCACAGTTAACCGACAGTTTGATCTCTATTCATTAACAGGTTTGAGAAGCTCTTCCTGACAGATCTACAGGTGAGGCCCACGATCTCCGACCTGGTGACCAGGTTATGGTCAGTATTTTCGAGAGGTCGAACAGCTTAGAGCCGAGGTGGCGAGGACCAGAGCAAGTGGTTTTGGCTACAAGGACAGCAGTTCGAGTGACGAACAGAAAGAACTGGATCCATAGCACACACTGTAAGTGTGTGTCGCCTACCTTGGTGGAACATGCTGTGCTGACCGACCATCGAGAGATTCTGGATACGGAGAAAAACCAAGCCATCCCACCTCATGAATCTGAGGAAGTCTTCCCGGACCACACGCTTTCTGGAGCATCGCGATACCAATTGAGACCACGGAAAGAGCCTGCATTGTCAAAAAGGACTGGTTGAGCTAACGCCCTCGGTTGGTGAAACGGAGTGCCGATGTGGCAAGGGGGGATCAGTCCTGCGAAGTGACACCCGTCTTGACCCTCGGTGAAGAAATCAACGGCTGCCCAGGTTGTTCTTTGTTTTGACGACAAAATAATCATGTCTACTGAAAGATCAAATATTGCTAAGATCTGCAATAAGAAAATAATTTGTGCTGTAGGGTTTGTTGGTGTTATTGTGGTTATGGCAGCAATTACCTGGTATGTTGAGAAAGGGGCACCTGTTCAAGAGCTTTCTATCGCCACTACTCCAGTACCAGTTGAGCACCACTACTTTACCCTTCCCCACCATGAGCAGAAGCATCCACAATCCTACCTGAATAATACATTCATCCAGATGTTACATCATACACATAATGCTACAAATACCACCGATTGTGGGGTGTGTGGGCTGATACCTGCTCACCAAAAGAAAGGGGGAACAATTTTTATTCCTTTTCCCTTTTCCCATAATTGTTCATGTCATGCTTTTTTTTTTTTGTATTCCTCATATACCGAGAATGGGCATTCTAGGTAGGGAATCCCCCCCCCCACTCTTGTATAATTAACCTCTTCCATGCTAATGACAAGGTCAGCTTGTCATGCAGTACCACTGGAGCTGTGCTTATGACGAGCTGACCTTGTCATGAACAAGGCAAATCTGAAGCTTTCAGCACAGGAGAAAAATACCCTGTAGCATTGAAGGTGTTAAGATGTTCCGACTTCGGTGTTTAACCCTAAGGAGAGAGAGAAAGGGGAAACCCCTCTAGCTTATACTGTTTGCTTAATCCACTCCAATCCTCTTTAACTGGGGAGCCTTTTATTGGATTGAAGAAAAAGACCCAACAGTACCCAGGTAAAATCATTGGAATACCCTCATCTGTTCCGCCATGCCACAAGGGCCGCCCAGATCTTATCATAGCTGGTGCTATCGCAGGCCATATCCGATTCGCTGATGTAGATAACATATTTCAGACAGTCTGGAAAAGTTGGGGCGTTTGCATCCTTCCAGGCTCTACAGATTGGCTACAGTTATTAAAACTGTGGTACACGAGGATCAGAGGGGCTTTATGCCGGGTAGGCAATTGAATGAACTGACCTTCCAGGCTATTGCTGCTATAGATGTTGCCATCAATAAGAAACTCCCCCTGACTATTGTAGCCATCGATGCCGCTAAGGCATTTGACCAAGTTAATTGGTCTTATCTATGGGAGGCACTATCCGGATTTGGTATCCCGATAAACTTTATAGCGTCAACTAGAGCACTCTACTCTAACCCTAAGGCTAAAATTCTTGTTAATGGTCTCCTTACAGATTGGGTGAGAATATCACGTGGTACCAGGCAGGGGTTTCCCCTCTCTCCGTTATTGTTTAATTTGTACATTGAACCTTTTGTTATTCAGCTAAGATCAGATCGTTTGATTAAACCATTCAATATCGCAGAATTGGCTTTAAAATTTGCTTTATATGCAGATGATCTTTTAATGTTTACTTCTAACCCAGAAGAGGCAATTCCCCGACTTTTTGACCAGGCAGAAGCTTTTGGGGCAATTTCGGGCTATAAAATAAATAAAGAAAAAACTAAGATCATGCAGTGGAATCAGGAGGTGGTGCTTCCGGAGGTAAAATCACGGATGAGATATCTCAGTACACACCTGGCTCAGGATATCACAGAGTTATCTAAAATAAACCTAGATAAGGAGGTCTGTGGCCTCTTACAACGTTGGTCAGGTCTCCAGTTGAATATCTTTGGGAGAGTAAATTTAATTAAGATGGTTATCTTGCCTAAAATCACCTTTCTGTTTAACTCGATTCCACTAATGTTTAGCCCGAAAGACATAGTGAAAATACAGGGGAAAATTGGTTCCTTCATCTGGAACACGAAGTCATCAAGAATCTCCTGGAAAAAAATTGAGAAGAAAATTAAAATCAGGAGGCTTAGCCTTGCCAGATATACTTACCTATTGCCATTCTTTTCATTTTAAAAACATTAGATTATTGGCAGATAGGGCTGATACATCATCCTTAGGCCAACTGTTTCAGGCATTATTGCATGGCATACCTCAGGGGCATGAACACTTTCTGTTCAAGTTTGGTGACCCCAGGTTTAACAAGAAAGTGAGATAAAAAATGTTGGGTACGGCTCTGAAAAACTGGGTATTCCTTAGAAGAAAGTTGGGAATTCCCTACTATGCACCCCAGGCTCCGATATGGGATTCTCCGGGGACACATGAGTGCTTCAAAGATCAGTTATCACGCCCCCTCAGATTAGCAGGTATAATATATTGGCGGATCTACAAAACAACTCACAGCTTATGGACTGGGAATCTCTTTCTAGATTAACAGGGGGAACGCTTACTAGGGTTAAATATTATCAGCTATGATCCTGGTGGGCCACTATACCATGGGTTTTTAATACTTCAAATCTAAAGTTCGACCTAGTAAATAGAAAGGGGGGATGGAAAAAAGAGCTATCTTACTGGTACTGGGCTATGTTGGAGGCAGAGGGAGTGACAGAGTTAGAAATTTAAAGTTTACGGTGTGGTGCTGCGGGCTTAGACCATGACAACTTGAAAGACCTGTGGGCAGACTCCTTTGTGATGTTAAACTCTGTGGTTAAGTCCGCCCCCCTTAAAAGAAATCATCTTTTCACTTTGTATAGAGTGTACCTATCACCTAAAAAACTAGTAAAAATTACGAGCCTAGAGTATGGTTGCCCAAGATGCAATTTTCCTGCCGCTGATGATCTTCATATGTTTGTAGAATGCCCAATGCTCATAGACGATTGGTCTAAAATAGAAGAGTTCTTCGCTGAGGTACTGGGAATACGAATTGTGGTAACCCCGAGCACAATTCTGTTTGGGCTAGTCGCAGAATACCACCCGAATGACATGGCGGCTAAATTTATTTTTTATGTGATGATCTTAGCAAGGCCGGAAATATGTAGAGCCTGGAAGGATGGTTCATGTCATGCTTGGTTTGCGCTTTTGATTGCTTCAAAGAAAGCGACAGTTGGAAGGATTAATTATCATCTTAATAAAGCTTGTTACCTTGATGAAGATGGTTACCCGCAAGCTAAAGGAACTGAATGGGAATGGGAGGAGTATCGACTGGACAATAACTCTGTACCATATGTCTTCACAAACACCAGAGCTCTCAAGAACAATGGACCATTTGTAATTTCTGTGACCGAGCTAAAGCAGATTTATGTATAGAAAGTATTGGAACAATTCCAGTGGGACGGAGTGAATGTATTTTGACATTAACTATTGAAGGTGCTAATAATAATAGTTTTACGTCGTCACATAATACTTATTTTGTATGCGGTAATAAGGGATATTATCAACTCCCAGTTTGATGGTCTGGGGTATGTTATGTATCATTTCTGTTACCCCCTGTGTTCTTGGGCCCTCCATCGTATCACCGGGACTAGAAACTGTACAACAATATCTTCAAGAACACATACAAAAGAACAATAAGTACAGATGAGGTTGATCAGACTGATACCCCTTTGCAACAATATGTCGACTTTAATTTAGGCTTGTTTTTAGTAGAAAAATAAGGAGATTAACTCGTGTTGTGGAAGCAGTTACCAACCAGACAGCAATGGCACTTGGGAACATTATAGAAGAACTGCAAATGGCAAGAATTGTAGCACTTCAAAATCGTATGGTTCTTGATGTGATTTTGGCTGATCGAGGTGGTGCATGTCGCATCATCGGTAGCAGCTGTTGCGTATTCATACTGGATCACTCACCTTCAGTATATGACGCAATTCTCAAAATTGCATAGGATTGCTGCAGAAATTCACCCAGAGACTGGTACATGCACTTTTTGGACCTGGTTCTGGACAGTCTTCGCCACTTGGGGCTGGAAACTACTGACTATCTTATGTCTACTGCTGGCGATATTATTTACATGCTGTGCATGTATACAATGTGGTCCTATGCTTTGCTCCATGTGCATCACTACTTGTACACCTACTAAGAGAAATGTTGCAGAAATAAAAGCCCAACAACTGCTGAATAAAGAGATCACTGAGATGATGAGCATCAATGTACAGGAAGCATATTTAGATTACCCCAGATGAACGAATGTCTTCAGCTAATGCTAAAAGGGTTGTCTGTTGTAATTTGGCAGCAATTGGGTTAGCATTAGCTGAGGCCATCATGTAATTAGAGGCTATCTTGTCCGTCTTGTGGAAACCATTTTGTATTTCTGGCAGCCATCTTGTATGCCATGTGCTACCACGTGCTCACCATGTGCTCTGTCCTACCTTTCTGTTGTTTGCTCTTGTATTCTGCCTAGTGACAAGGTATATTTAACCTCTTCTGCTTCGCACATTTGAGCATGCAGCTGTCTTTGCAGCTGCTACTAGTTTGTAGCTGTCAGGATAATAATAATAATAATAATAATCCACATTTGTAAAGCGCGCAATCACCCGCAAGGGTCTCTAGGCGCTGGGGGCCGTCGGGAAGATTAAGCAACTATTGCCCAGAGTCACATGGTGCTGGGCTAATCTGCCGCCGGCACGGGGGATCAAACCGTGATCCCCAGATTCCGCCCTAGCCGCGGCGCCACACCTCTTCCAGATGTGTTTAGTAGAATTAGCCACTGTTAGCTCCTCCCACTTTTGATTTTACATTTTTGGGATGACCTTATATGTACTTGAAACCTTCTTTTTGTACTTGTAATGCCTTCTTTTGAGCCCCTGTGTGGGTATAAAAGGATCATGCTCCTTCAGTTCGGGGTGCTACTTCATACATTGCCGAAGGGTGTTGTGTGAATGTAGTTCCACCTCATGAGGTTAATAAACTTTGTATTTTCTGTTCCAGTTCTGTGCCAACTGCTATCCTATTGGTCTGAGGACTCGTGCAGAGAAGGGCGAACTCCTTGCACTGGTAGGCCTTACTGAGGCTCACGACCACAGGTTGAATACTCCTTTATTCTCCCCGTGCATTACGAGGTGGCTTAAAATCTGCGTGTCTGCATGTTTGTGCCCCACACGTAGATTCCGTGCACGTGTTTATAATCATTTCTGTGTGGGCTGTAGTCTGTCTGAAATTGTGCAAGTGTGAGTGCACCCGTAGCTGCCAAGGTTTCAGATTGCTATGAGTGACATTTTCAAGATTTAAATGCAGTTATGTGTGACATTTCGACAAATAAGTGTGACGCTTTCTTGCGAGAAAAAAAATCAAGGAATGAAGAAAGGTAAACATAAAAATGTCAGAAATGAATCAGACCAAGAAACTGTAAGATTTTAAAACTGGTGCAAACAACTGCGGTGGCTGACCCATAATTACAATGAAATTATGAAAATGTCACATACAGCCATCTGAAACCTTGGCAGTTATTGGCAGACTGGCCTGTACCCTCACCTTGGAGAATGCCTTACCAAGAGTTAATGAACACCTTTGCCTCACCTATGCTTCAGTCCTTCTGAAACAGACAGATGGAATCAGGAGGAGAAATCGAAGCTCTCAGCCGGCAGTGCCCATTCAGCAGTATCCTTAATTAACAAGCATTAAAAATGGAATAGGTCTCGCCTTTGATTAAGTTAAAGGCATTTGCTTTGCTAATGGTATTGTATTCTAGCATTGCATTATTTAGTGTATATTTGTGATATGTTGTAGTTGTATGTAGTTAGAATTGTTTTGTTAGCTGTGTAGTAGTTTAAAGCATAGCATTAGTGGGAAAAGTGCAGTGTTTCATATTTGGGAGGTGAAAGAATAGTAGAATAGTATGTGTTAATTTCATATAGTAAGGATTACAATAGCACGAGGCAGACAAAAGGGGTGAGGGGAGAGCAAATATATGCACATATCACAAATATACACTAAATGATGCAAAGTTAGAATACAACATCATTAGCAAAGCAAATGGCTTTAACTTAATCAACGGCGAGACCTATTGAAATAATTTTAATATGAACTATTTATATTGGGCTTTTATGATCTGTTTATATGATCGAATAAAGATGATTGAATGAATGAATTCACCCAGCCTCATTTGATCAGATGCTAATTTGTATTGAGTAGAGAGTAGACAGCTCATCTGATAACTGCCCTTCCCCACTGACACGCATCCCGCCACCTACACCACTTACTCAGCCTCACTGCTACAAAATGCTAGCCAGCTGTGCTAAGAAAACAATGGTGTCACCGGGTCAGTTGCCCATAGGACCAAACCAAGAGAAAGCCATTATTATATGGGCTTTTAATCAGTGTGCACAGTTCTTATAGCATATGCTCTGTATCTCTTAGCAGAATTCTATAGGGCGGTCTTATAAGAAAATGTGCCTGTCAAACAAGGCGTCAATAGTAATCATTAGGAAATAAACATACAGGATTAATGTTTCAGAAATGTGCCCGACCCTTTGTGCATTTTGTTCACGATGCTGTTTATTACTGTGTAGAAGGTTACAAATAGATGGCATCACACGCTAAACTGCCAAGCTCCAAAACGCTACTTTACAAATAAAAATATCCTTTGCTGTTATGTCCCCAAACTGACAACTCTTCTTTTTTTAAAAGATAAATTCCTGTCGTTAGCATGAAAATCGTGAGCTTTGTTACACGAAATGCACTCCAGCTCCTTCCGTAGTAATTGAATTGTCTGGAGGCACCAGTGTTGCCAGATTTTTTCACAACTTTCAAGCCCGAAAGCAACAGAAAAGTAGCCCAAAATTGCCCAATGTTACCCCTCCATTTACTTACGTGTAGCCTGACTACAACATTCACAAATTTACTTCGATTTCAAGGATTACATGTTTAGTACCCACATTATTCAGATTACCTATATTTTGTACACTAAAATCAAAGTTGGTCTGTCAGGAAAACTGTCACTCACTTGATATCACATGGTGTGGAGCAAGCTGCCCAAAAGTGTTCTGAGTCCAATTTTGAGGATTGCAACTGCGGAAAGGGAAAGGTGAAAGGTGCTCTTCAGCATGACGTTTCTTTTGCATACTCACATCAGGCCCACAACGGCAATATAGGCTAATGCTCCATGTTTTTTCACACTTGTTTTAATGCTCCAAGAGCAATGCTGAACATCTCATTATATATGCAAATTATGTATGTTTCGTACTTTTTGGTACTCCGCAGAAGAAAGCAGTCCATGGCATGGGGTGCAGAGCTTGCTGATTGATGTTACCAATAACCCTGGGCGAAGCACTACGCTACGCTCGCGTAGTTTGCGAAGTTTGCGCAACTTCGCACTACGCGAGCTGCATGTAGCACAGTGTGAACACGCGTAGTGCAGCGGTCATTTTTTGCTTGTTCGCGGTACTCAACGTCATGTTCGCGACTGCGAGCAAGCAAAATGACATCCCAGCGAGATTCTCAACGCGGGGAGGTCAGGTTTCTCATTGCGAGTGTTTGCGCATGCTCGCGACCGCTCGCGATGAGAAACTACCAGTTCGTGTTGAGAAAGCTGCTGCTCGAGTAAAAATCTACTCGAGCAGCAGAAAACTACAGCTCGCACTGTGCAAGATGCCGTTTTCAATGATTGCACAGTGCCGGATGCTTGTCCGCACTGTGTAATTATTGAAAATGCATCTTGCACAGTGTGAACATGCTACTACGCAGCTCGCGTAGTGCTACGTGAAGTTCACGTAGTGCGAAGTGCACTTCGCGAAGCTTCGCGTAGCGCTACTACGCGAACTACGCCCACCCTTTGTTACCAAGAGCTAATTCTCGATAAAGTGCAAGTGCATTATGCAGAATTACAGAACAATCTCCATCTCCTGTTCTTTGGCAGGCAACAGTATGGTGGATCCTTGTTCAGACAGTGGAAAGTTCCTTTTGCACTAGGAGCATGTGAAAGGCAGCATATCTTTCCATACTTATCTATATTTTTAATTTGCAAGCGTTACATTCAAATTAAGGGATAGAATTTGGAAAAAAAGGGAAGAAAATTTAAAAATTGTGTTTTATTTGTGAGATTTAGAGGTATTGGCGTTGTAAATAATTGGTCTTTACAGCACGGTTCTTGTGCACATAGTTCTAACAATGATGCATGGTGTCAGCGGCAGCACAGCTAAGTTGAGCACTGCCCTCCACTTGTGCAGGGATCTTGGAAACAAAGCTCTGAGAGTGGCGCAGAGTATGAAAGATGACATCCGAGGTCAGCTTTATCTTCCATGACAGCATGGATGTTGGAAATGAAGCTCTGCTGGTAACGTTCTCCTCTGTGGACTCTTTACAGCTCTATTACCAGGACTCAAGCCCTAGGAACCATCATGCTGTGCTAAACCTAGTGTGCACTGTACTCTGCCTCCGCACAAATGGAGGCACTCTGTGACAGAGCAAGGATATGTGAAGCTACCTCCAACCTCTTACAGTAGGCCTATAAATGACCTTACTCGCGAATGGCAGTGCTCAGAAGCCTGTAATTCAAAGACCTAGCTTCCTGATTGGAGATTCTTAATAAATTAATCTAGCTTTTCTACAGAGTGGAAGATATGCATCTTGTTGTTTAGCATTACCTCAGGTAAGCGGGGAATCTTAACTGCACTGAAGAACCCAGACGTTTCAGGCTGTCGATCCTTTGCCCCATCTTCCACTGCCTGTTAGAGGTGGTAGCAGAAACATCCGATCTTATCTCTTACCTAACTCCCTCCACCTCAATAGATCTCATCCCCAGGGCTTTTGAAATCATTTTTTCTTTTAATGAATAAGTAAAAAACTTTAAGGGAATTTTCCTGGGTTTTTGCCTATTTGCATTGAGTCTGAAAGGATCTCTATGAACTTGCTGTAAGTCTCTTGCTATCTCTTCCTCTGATTCTTCCAGCTGTAGTTTATTCTTAATCAGCTTTACCACATAAAATTTAATATCATCCCCCTCTCTGCCCTCAGGCACCTTCAAAATCTTCAGGTTATTTCGTCTTTGAAAGTTTTCCAACCTTTCCACTCTGTCCAGACCCTCCTTCTCAGCAACCTTCAATTTGTCAATCTCGGCACAATTTGCCTGCACTGTTTCTCTAAGTTCTATAACCTCCTTCTCTAAGACTGATGTTCTGCCACTGAGGGCATCAATCTTTTTTTCCATTATTTCGCACCCCTTTTTTTATCTCTAGCTGGTTAGACTCAGATATCTCAAATCTGTTCCTGATTTCCTCTGATAATGCTACTAAGAGTACACCCACTGGTACATCTTCCTTGGTTGGGTGAGTAGAGTCTGTTCAGATTCATCCTGATCAGTATTTCCTTGCGGCCCTCCTGCTTCATGACCTATCCCCTCTGGGCAAACTGGGAACTCGTCAACAGATAATTGCTGCCTCTCTGCCTCATTCCTTGCAGCCATCGTATCTTCACCCAGAGTTAATATTTTTGGTAGAACTCTGAAGTAGGTTTTAAGAGAGGGAGTGATTTTAACTTTAAGAGCTTGCAATTTCTTCTTTTGTGCGTACTTTCCTATGTTTTGTTTTTGGGGGGGAGTCAAATTTTTCACTATTGTGAAAGGGGGTTCACAAATCCCATCTTTTACTCTCCTGTCAGCGTTCCCACCCTCCTGATACTCCCCACACTCCTCAACCTCTTCCTTCCTCCCTTTCGCCCCCCCTTCGCCTCCTATCAGGTTTCCAGGGCGTCTCTTAGCCCCCTTGGGCTACACCTTCTTCCCAGCTATCACCCTTGACCTGCACTTCTTCTTATGCTCTGCAGGGCGTACCTGGACTTCTTTGCTAAGATATTGGCCGATAGATTGAACGATTCCATAGCGGAGTTGATCCAGTCTGACCAAAAAGGTTTTATTCGTGGGAGGTCCTTAAATGAGCTAACTTTTTATTTGATAGAATCAATAGACCTTGCTTCTTCCTATGGGTTGCCACTTGCGGTAATAGCTTTAGACGCTACTAAAGCTTTTGATCGGGTAAATTGGACCTTTTGCAGGCGGTGGTAAGAGCAGCCAACTTGGGCCAAAATTTCTGTAGAGTTTTGGAAGCAATATATAGCGCACCAAAAGCCAGACTATTGATCAATGGCTCTTTGACGGCACCAGTTTTTATTGGCAGAGGCCCAAGGCAGGGGGTGTCCTTTATCACCACTCTTGTTTAATTTATACATAGAGCCTCTGGCCATTAGAATAAGGGAGGACCCAGAGATTATACCGTTCCAATTTCGGGGATGGAGTAGGAAATTGGGTTTATATGAGGGCGACATTCTTATTTATACATCCAATCTCCAGAATACCTTAAGTCGGACCATGATATTAACAGCTGATTTTGGAAAAGTATCGGGATATGACATAAATAAAAGTAAGACCGAAATTATGTCTTGGAATTTAGAACCTGGGGAGGTTGTTAAAAAAGAAGTAATGAGGTATCTTGGGGTTATGATCCCACAGGATATTTCCAAACTTACAAAAATGAATTTGGAAAAGGCAAAAAAGAGATTAGTGGGCTTTTAAAATTTTGGGAACATCTCCAACTCACTCTGCTAGGTCGAGTCAATTTAATAAAATGATGATCCTCCCCAAGCTAACATTTTTGTTCAACACCATCCCACTTCCCTTTGAAAGTGAAATGCTTTAAAAAATGAAAGGCAAGATTAGCAGTTTTATTTGGTCAAGTAGAGGCCCAAGAATAGCCTGGAAGACATTAGGAAGGAGGGTGAAGAAAGGTGGCTTAGCTTTGCCAGACCTGCTTTTGTATTCTTGGGCTTTTTTTATTGAAGAACGGGAAATGCTATTAAATACACACACATTATCTGAAATTGGGAGACTTTTGGAAGTCATGGCAGGACAGGAGTCAGGAGGCAGCCAAGGCTTTATGTTCAAGTATGCAGACCCCAAATATTTCAAGAAAGTAAGGCTGAAGATCTTAAGGGGCCTTGCTGAAACCAGGTATAGGGTCAAAAAAGCGCTTAAAGTATCATATTACAGTCCCATGGCCCCTATCTGGGACTCACCAGGCTCACCGGAATGGGCAAAAGACGCTTTGGCTAAACCTTTGAGAGAGGCAGGACTAACGAATCGGAATCACATTACGATTGATGCGCAACTAATTAGCTGGGAAACTTGTAATCTCCTGTCCGGTCAACAAACATCTAGATTTAAATACTTACAAATGCAGAGTTGGTTCAAAGACTCACGCCTGAGGATAGGAAATACAAATGAATTAGAGGATAGACTTCTGGATGAGCCACCTAATAAAAAAGAGTTGGGGACGATCTACTGGCTGCTGGTTGAGGTGGATGACGGAGATTTTACATTACCCACGGAATTATGGGGAAGATGCTTGCCGGAGTCTTCACTGGAAAGTTGGCCTAACGGCTAGGGCGCTTGACCTCGGACCTGGGAAACTGGGTTCGAGTCTCGGTAACTACGCCAAAAAACCTCCTGTGATTCTGGGCAAATCACTTAATCTCCCCGTGCCTAAAAAATGAATGTGTGTCCTCATGTAATGTAACTGGTGCTTTGTAAAGTGCTCTGTTACCTGATTCGGTTCGGGTCTATTTCGCGCTATATAAAACTCTGCAAAAAAAAAAGTGGCAAGTATCAATGTCTACACTTTGTAAAATTGTAAAACCTGCGCACCTATGGAGAAATCACTTGTTCTCCATCCACAGAGCGTACTGGTCGCCACAGAGGCTGTCAAAGTTCGGTAGAGGCGGTGATGTGGCTTGCCCTAAGTGCGGTAGCTTGAAAGAAGATGATGTACACATGTTTGTAGACTGTCGTGAGTTCCAGGTCTTTTGGGCTGGCGTGAGTAAGGCGCTGTCCTCTATGTTTGGGTCTGACATTAAGGTAAGTGTTCTCTCGATTATATTTGGCTGTGAAGACTCAATGGCAGGGTACACAGAAGACAAGTCAAGGCTTTTTTTTGATTCTATGCTACTAGAGACATTTGTAAGCAGTGGATATCGGTCTCCCCTCCCAGTTTTTCTGACTGGTTGTCTTCTGTTAAGTATGTGGCCAGTCTGGATATGAAGGTTTTTAAAAAGCATAATTTTTGGTCTCCGGTTTTTGAGTGGTGTCAGCAACAAACCGATGTTGATATCCAATGATTATGCCCTATCTGCCTAGTACGGCTGGTCTGTTGGGCCTCCTGTCCTGCTTTCCCAATTTGTGCTTCGGCTCGTGAGGGATGGCAGAGGAGTGATGGCAGGGGAGTCAAGGCAGTAAGACTAAGCTTCTTTTAACTAGGGCGGAGAGAACTTCGAAGCTGGTGTCTCCTCTCTCCTCTCCCCTCCTGCTTCCAGCATAAATGTACAAAAGGACATGATTTTCTCCATTACACTGATGGAAGTGCAAACGGTTTTCTTTTTCTCTTCAGAGGCAAATGAGGATAAAAAGAAAAAAAAACCTTGTACAGTAGGCCTATAAAAAGTGGGAGCTCAGAGGACACAGGACTTTGTTCACTTGCAGTGTATGGGAAGGAAAAGGCGCTTCTGACAACATTCAAGTGTCTGGAAAGAAATGGCTCAAAACTAATATGGTGCCTTTTCTCTTACGCTTCTTACCCAGCAGTCCTTGTGTGTGGAATGTCTTCAGCACTTCTGTATTCAGTGTGATGCCACATATCTGGGTGTACAGGTTTAATTTGTATTGATTTCTGCACAGCATGGAAGGCTACAAATGTAACAAGTGACAGAGGATGCATCTTAGCAGCTGCAGTTCAAACACACAACACCTCATGTTTTTTGTGGGACTAACCAACAAGCTATATTTTCTCATGTAGCGCAGAGTTGGCCTTGTCTTGGCAACAACGCCTTACAACCAGAGTGCCGCTGAGAAGAGACTACACAGAATACTTTGATCCCTTACAGAAGGGCCCTTCAGGTGCCAGAATGAGACCATCCTTTCAAAGTGTATCAATTATACCATCTGTTTTACTTTTAGACTTACTCATGCAAACCATTCTGAAACATCATTTTTCTTGCAGATTGCATATGTTTGCAAAAAATAAATACATTTAAAACATGGCATGCTTGCTCGTGCCAAGCCTGTTGACTTTAACAATCCTTGCTTCAATTGCAGCTGCAAATAAGACAGCAAGATGAAAAGACTAATTTTGAAATAGAAAACGGTGGAATGAAGCAAGTCCTGCTGCTTAAATTAGGAAGGTACTATACCAAGGTCTGGCTGTCATTTGTGTGGCACAGTTTGTGACTTCCATAATGTGGAGTAGGTAACGTAATGTCAGACTGCGGCACTCTGGTTGCAAGGCGTTGTTGCCAAGACAAGGCCAACTCTGCGCTACATGAGAAAATATAGCTTGTGCTTAGCTGCTGACAAAAAGACTGTTGGGCGGTTAATGAAAAGCGTTGCATCACATAGAATCGAGACCTCTGGACCATGAAGGGGACATAAAGGCAAATTCCAAGAGTAACAGTACGATGGCTGCACTCTCAGCATTGCCTGACCTGAAAAGACCATCGGCCTCATTAATGAGGCCTTGCGTCAGTTTCACGCTTACGATGCGTCACTTTTTGTGACGCATGGGCGGCCTAAAACATGGCCCCTGTTGCGCACTATTTACAAAGTGATGCATCTAAGTAGATGCGTCACTTTGTAAACCCCTGCGTTACATTATACCTGCGTCAGGTATAATGTATGCATGGGGGAGCGTTCCCCCGCAAAAAGCCTCGTAGAAGTGACGCAATGAAATTAATGAGATTTCACTGCGCCACTTCTAGGAGGCGTAAGACTGGCGCAGGCCCTTTGACATGGGGCTTGCCCCATGTTAAAGGATGCATTCGAAACTCTCAACAACCAGACAGAAAAAAGCGCCTACGAGCGTTTCGGAACAGTGCCACAATGTGGAGTTCCTTCATCAGGGCGCCAGTCAGTCATGTAACTAAGGGCCACATAATCTTCCAGATGTCCGGGTAGATAATTTATTAGAACATATTCATGAGTTCTGGGCAACCAACAGCAAGTCAGAAAAGGGCTTCTTCATGAAGCCTCAGCCAGGGAAAAGGTTGATGACCAGCCTCACAAAATGACTTGGAGTAGTTTCAAACACGAGGATATCATAAGCGACTGTGCTGTATGTTCAAAATGCAGGAGTGCGAGAGATGTAGGAATTCGCGGCCATCCATATGCACATGGCGTGAAATAAAAAACTCTAGTAGGTATGATCTTTTTTGTATAGACTGGCGGGGAAACTTCAAGTTTCGAGATGAACAACTCGGGGAGAGGGAGACATATAGCCTCAGTATAGTTCTCTCGTGGAAAAAGTTAGAGCGTCAGGATACACGTCAGCCGGGTCTGCCTTCTGCAGTAGACAGCAAGGTTTCTGTCTGGTTGTTGAGAGTTTCGAATGTGTTGGAATTTTTATGGTTGCAGCGGTGGTTGAATGAGTTTGAGATTGATAGAATGAGTGTTTGATGTATGTATTTGTTTTATGGTCCTTTTTGCTTCTGGGTTGACATTACAAAAGTTATAATTGTTGTCCTACTTATTGAAGTATGAACTTGTCTCTATGAATTTTTTACATGAATGACAATAAAATAATTTGAATATAAACAACAGCTCTGTGGGCAATTGCTCTATTGGAACCTTTTGGTCCTGTATATCATTGGGAACTGCCTTTTCATGTTGCTATATATTCGCACTGAGAAGTTACTCATCGCTGCTTTCACGCAGCGATGCGTCACTTCTCATAAATGAGGCCCCATGCCTTTCTTCTCTCCTGAAGTCTGGTGACAGCACCTTAAATATTTACTTCCTTAAAGGCGTATACTATCATTTGTGCAGTAGGTGCTGTGCCACCAGGGCCAGTGGGTGTGAGAGGCCAACTTCACTCCAATTAGGGGTGAGAAGCCTTTCCTCCATGAGTGCGCCCATCTCACGGGCCACAGTGGTTGCAAGAGCCTACCTACCTTATGACCCTTCTGCCTACAGGAAAGGGTGTTTTAACCCACAAACTCACCACAATGTGAAAGGAACACGATTTTTATAGGGTGCCAAGCTTAATACAAAACATAAACCTCAAATGAAGGACTGCCTGCATTACAAGCCTGCCAAATAAGCTCGGAACTACAAAGACACCAACAACGAAGTATGGACGAATTACACTCGGACATTCACATTGCCAATAGCCCCACCTCCAACAAATGTGAGAACAATTGAATTCCAATGCTTGTTTCCCACAGCTAGCACGGTTCTGTGTGCGAGGCAACATGAAGTCTTGTGGCCTGATCAAAGAAAAGTGGTACGAAAGGGCCTGCAGGCGATTCATAGCTGCCAAGGTTTCAGATTGCTTAAGTGTGACATTTTCACATTTTTGGGGTAATTATGAGTGACATTCAATGACTACGAGTGACACTTTCTCACAAACAAAAACCAAGTAAAGAAGATGAGGGAAACATATAAAGATCGGAAATGACAGTCATTTCAGCAACTAGAAACTCTATGAAGATCTTAAAACTATGTCAAAGCACCAGAGATGGAAGGACACTATCCAATATGGAACATAGACTGCATAGTTACCACGTTTTAAGAGTGCTTAGGCGGGCCATTTTCAAGGTTTCAGAGTACTTATGAATGACATACAACTACTAATGGTATGACACTAAGAGTGACAGAGCAAAAACAAGAAATTAGGTATATGGAAACAGATAAAACAAAAGAAATTACACTGATTTGAGCAAAGACTGCTGCAGAGCACCTGATCTTATTGTAAAATGATTGTATGCCCACAATCTACACACCTCCGACATGATTTTACTCTTGTGATCACTACTACTGCTTGCGAAACCACACAAATGAGTACTTTAAAAGGAGCCTGCACTGCTAATATTAGAGTACTTCATACCTTGCACTGTGCCTAAGCCTATTTTCCATAATTATCACTGTTATTGTTGAGTGTGACTGAGGAATGGCGTCAGGGGATATGCGCGCTGGTGTAATGCAAATAGAAAACAGACCACTCCCCCTACTCTTTTCTCTTCTGCCGCCACTTACTCCCTGTGCCTTCTGTTTCCCTCCCAGTGCTGCTCTGCATCTCCGTCCCTGTGTGTGTTTTCGTCACCCCCTCCTTACCCCCTGTAATCCACCCCTCTGTGTGCTCCTCTGCCACCCTGGCATCCCTCTCATTGCCCTGTGTTTTTTCCACCCCTCGCTGCCCCTCATCCCTCTGTTCCAATCCCTTTCATTGTCCTGTGTAAACCCCTTCCCAGGACTTTTATTGGGATGAAAAAATTGTGGGGGGTCTCTCACGGGGACGTGGCCTATGTAATTAAGGGTCTGGCTTTAAAACATGTACCCCCACATGCATCAATCTAGGATTTTGCATTTCTTAAATGGCAAAAATTAAGGAATCTCTATTTAGGAAATGCAAAATCCTATGCATCAAGAAATCCTAACAGCCTGATTCATCAAGCTGATTTGCGCTCGCAAAGGGCCAGATTCTGAGAATCTGGCCCTTTGCGAGTGTGATTTTTGCATTTGGGATTCATCATCCCAAATGCAAAAATCTCTATTACCGAAATCGCATATTTGCGAGGAATTGGATTTAACAAATCTCTAATAGAGATTCCTTAAATGCAATTCATCAACCAATTAGAAATTGCAAAATCGCTATATTTGGTCGCAATTTACCACCAAGTCTGACTTGGTGGTAAATTGCGAAAATAGTGCAAAAAGCACTTTAGTGCATTTTTTTCTTTTGCATGTTACACACACACATGTCCTTTGGACATGTGTGTGCGCAACACCTGTTCAAATGTGCATTTACGGGGTGCTACAGGGTGTCCTTTGGACACCCCTGGCACCCTTTAAATCGCTATCTTATTTGCGAATTTGCAAATAAGGAATACTCCCCATTCATTCCTATGGGCCTTATGGCCCATAGGAATGAATGGGGAGTTATTCCTTATTTGCGAATAGCAATTTGCTACTCGCAAATAAGGAATGTGTAGGAATCGCTATTTATTTAGCAATTCCTACATGAATACCGTTTTGCGAGTCCTTAATAGCGATTCACTATGAATCGCTATTAGGGGCTCGCAAAACGGGTGAATGATGAATCAGGCTGTAAACGTTTTCAGGATTTCTTAATTTTTGGAAATTGCGATTCCTTAATTGCGAATCGCAATTAAGGAATGGCATTACATTGATTCCTATGGGCCTAGAGGCCCATAGGAATCAATGCCGTTTTGCATTTTTTTTTTGCACTCGCAATTTGTTGATGCATTGCAAGGGTGCAGAGGGGGGTCCAAAGGACCCCCCCCTGCAACCCTGAAATGAATTTTCAAGTGCATGTTTCACACACACATGTCCTAAGGACAGGTGTGTCTGTAACACACAAGTTTAAAAAATGCATTTTTTTGCTTTTTTAAAATTTTTCGCAAATTAACACGTGGGTCAACCTCGTGTTAATTTGCACTTCCAATTCCAAAATTCGCAATTTCTAAAAAAATTATGCATTGCATTTAAGGAATCGCACAAATGCGATTCCTTAATTGCATTTGCATTTTTAAGAAATGCAAAAAATAGCGAATTTTGGCCCACATGCATCATTGTTACATTTTGCACTTCCTAATTTGCGAAAAATAAGGAATCGCAAATTAAGAAGTGCAAAATGCTATGCATCATTATTTTCGGTATTCATTTGGGATTCGGTAAAAATCGCAATTTTTACCGAATCCCAAATGAATACCGATTTCTTAAGTAAATTTTCGCAATTCCCATTGATTCCTATGAGCCAAAAGGCCCATAGGAGTCAATGCAAATTGCGAGTGGCACTTAGAAAATTTCATGGGTGCAGGGGGGGGGCCAAAGGACCCCCCATGCACCCCTGAAATGTATTTTTCGCATCATGTTTCACACACACATGTCCTAAAGACATGTGTGTGTTAAACATGAATGTTGAAAAAAATACTTTTTCACCATTTTAAACACTTTTTCCAAATTTACCGAGTGGTTCAACCACTCGGTAAATTTGGCACCCTAATTGCGAATTTCCACTTGTCAAAGTAATGATGCATTGCTTTTAAGAAGTCGCACATCTGCGACTTCTTAAAAGCACCCGCAATTTTAGAACTCGCAAAAATATTACGAATTCTAAAATTGCTTCATTCATCCCAAAAAGCACTTTTGCATTCGCAAACGGCCGATTTTAAGGAATCGCACCGTTTGCGACTACAAAAATGCTTGATGCATGTGGGCCATTGACACTCTGTTTGATGCATCCCAAAAACGTATTTAAGAAGTGCAAACGGCCGAATTTACCGATTCGCACCGTTTGCACTTCCTAAATAGGTTGATGCATGTGGGGGCAAACTAAAAATGTGTGGTTAGCATAGTGTGCCGCCCCACTGGTCTTTTGATGCTTCTTTCTGTCTTTGCATCCAGATATATAATACAGCAACTCACATCACACCTAAAACAATCCAGTACTAGTGACTTTGTTGATGGTTGTTATCTCCATAAGATGAGTAAGTAACAACTATGGCTTTGTTGTGTATAATATTGAAAGAGCTTCAGTTCTGAAACGCAAGACTGTGAAATAACTATAAGGGGCCTCTTTGAAGTTACATCATCAAAGACAGTGAAGGGTGGTACTGCTGCAGAGTAAAGATATTGCATTTCCTCCGAAAGTGAGGGCAAGGCAAAAATGTAGAACCCGATAGGGAGCCGTCCCAGCGCCTGTTTTTAAGAACTACCGGTGCTGAGCGCCGGCAGGACCCAGCCTACTTAAAGCCCTGCCCCTTCTTGTTCACTGTGTTCAATTCTGTGTGCTCATCTACCCCTTACCTCCCCTGTGCTTATACCTCTCCTTGCCCTGTGTTTTGTTATCACTCCCTACTGTTCCTGTTTACTTAAATGCCACTTATAGCCGCCCCTGCATTTCTCTGTATGGCATGGGACTGCCGAAGGACCCGCCCCCCCTGTTCCGTTAACAAACATTATTAAAAGGACTTGAGAAGGATTTATTTTCTTTGGAGGCGGGGGTCGTACAACCCCCAGTTGTTTTTATTAAAACATAAAAATAAATCAAAATTGAAATAAACAATACTTACACAATTACGCAGAAAACGTTCCATAACATTTAATTACAATTGATATATACAGATATCAGATGGCTAACCTTAACATAATTCTAGTACAAGGTATTTCCTATCCGAATCTAATGTATCAATGACAATTA
Source organism: Lissotriton helveticus (assembly GCF_964261635.1). Lineage (NCBI taxonomy): Eukaryota > Metazoa > Chordata > Amphibia > Caudata > Salamandridae > Lissotriton > Lissotriton helveticus. The sequence continues at coordinate 72,347,040 of NC_136065.1, forward strand.
TACAATATTTCTTTTCTGTGTATCCTATTTGAGCCTACGGCAAGGTCACTAACTGGTGTCAGATCCTTATCATTTAAACCACGCCCTTCTGTCGGAGTGCACATGCGCCGAGGGCTCGTTTAATGTGAGGGTACTTCTCCCCCCGATTACTCCTGTACGCCCTATTAACCACACCCTTCCGTTGAAGTGCGCATGCGCAGAGGGCCCGGTTACCGTGTGGGTACTTCCGCCGCCCGGTTACCCCGTACGCTCTTTTAACTCCATTAAAGAGGGCCCTTGCATCTCTGCGCCGTTTACTGGCGTCATTGGGCACGTGCGGGGTGGCCAACCAGCCAACCAGCCTAAAGAAAGCGTGACTCCCCCTCCCCCGCACCCATGTAGGCTGTGGCTGCCCCTTGAGTTCTAGGAGAGACTACTTGTCCCTCCCCTTGGGTGACCCCATTCAAGAATGTCGCCGCCCTCTAAGGACCATAAATGTACTGCTCACCAATCATGACCTTACCGCCTGACCAAGGAATAGCAATAAATACGACGATTGATGACCTGTAAACGGGATAATGTTCTAAGGAACAAAACGTATTAGTCCGACACTCCTGTCATCTATAAACATTTGTAACAAACCTGTGAAAACCTTCATAACACACAATACCAATCATCTGCTTCAGGGGATGGTGGGTGGGGAAAAAGAATTACAGCCTCCTGGAGGCTGGATGGGCAGGCTGTGGAGCGCGGAGTGAAAGAGGCAGACTCCCGCACTCCCCGGCCTTTTTACCCCTCGTCCGCCAGACCGGATCAAACCGGCCTGGCCTTCGTTCCATAGTGACCAGGAAGTGATTCGATCACTTCCAGGTCACTAGGGGACCCGGGGTCCAATCCATGTTGAGGCCGCCCTCCGCGTCATGGTGACGCAATGGGGGCGCACCCCACCACCGAGAGTGGGAAGCGGGTGGAAGCCGGTGCACCCCGCCATACCTGCGACGGGCCGATGTCGGCCCCGCCTTTCTCTATGGCTAGGGACTGCCGGAGGACCCGTTCCATTAGCAAACATTATTAAAAGAACATAAGAGGGATATCTTTTCTTTGGAGGCGGGGGTCGTACAACCCCCAGCCGTATTTATTAAGACATAAAAATAAATCAAAATTGAAATAAACAATATTTACACTATTACGCAGAAAACGTTCCATAACATTTGTTTACAATTGATATATACAGATATCAGATGGCTAACCTTAACATAAATCTAGTACAGCGTATTTCCTATCCGAATCTAACGTATCAATCACAATTATACAATATTTATTTTCTACTTATCCTATTTGGGCCTACGGCAAAGTCACTAACTGGTTTCAGATCCTTATCACTTAAACCACGCCCTCCTGTTGGAGTGCGCATGCGCAGAGGGCTCGTTTACCATGAGGGTACTCCCCCCCCCCCGGTTACCCCTGTACGCCCTATTAACCATGCCCTTCCGTCGAAGTGCGCAAGCGCAGAGGGCCCGTTTATCGTGAGGGTACTTTTACCCCCCGGTTACCCCCATATGCTCTATTAACTCCATTAAAGGGGGCCCTTGCATCTCTGCGCCATTTACTGGCGTCATTGTGCACGTGCAGGGTGGCCAACCTGCCTGGAGAAAATGAGACTCCCCCCACCCCCGCACCCATGGAGCCAACAGGCTGTAACTACCCCTGAAGATCTAGGAGAGACCACTTGTCCCTCAACTTGGGCGACCCATTCAAGAATGGCGCGGCCCTCTAAGGACCTTAAATTGTCAATCATGACCTTACCGCCACAGGCAAGAGTAGTTGACCAACTATCTGGCACCTCCTACCCTTCTACACTTAAAGGCCATGCCCTGTCCTTTAAAAAATGTACTAGCCAAACCAATATATTTTATAGACCGACTATCAGGCCCCCCCAAAAAACTCATTCAAAGGTCATGCCCTGCTGATGTGGACAAATGGACACCGTTCCCCCCGGATGCCCCCCGGGCTATAGTCTGAACGTGTCAAGCCCTAGCTAGCCCCACCAGTTTGTTACTATTTATGTTTTCCCAGTTGCTCCATGCCCTCGCAGGCTCGCTTCCCCCAAATTGGAATCTCTGGAGTCTCTGCGCCAGGGTGTACCCCATGCGCAGACCCGCCCTTCTACCCAGGCGTACCCAGTCATTCCCCACCCCCCTTCAAGTGCGAGATAGAGATGCTAGGACTGTCTGACTCAGGGAAAGTGGACATACCACCATTGGACACTAAATGGGCTCAATTGGTGGAATCATGCTGTGCCCGATAAGACACCTCATCCTAGACACTGACACTCATTGTTGGTTTAATTGGAAGGCTACCCCGGGAACCACAGGTCCCATGATCTCCCATAGGCATCTCATGAAGTCCGTGAACCACCTATACCTGACCACTATGCTATGGGAAATGCTCAGCGTTTCCCTACCTCCCTACTACGGAATATCCAAACCACGCAGTGTCCGCTACGATGGCACCCACGAGCACAGGCGTCGTAAAGGCAGAATACTGTTTCCTGACAAGGGGTGTTAAGATGCCTGTGAAGCAGCATACTGCTACATTACTGCGGCTGGTGCAACCAATGGTTAACACACCTATAAGAAACCAATACAGTGCTGGCACCTCTTGAGCCCTTGTTTAGGTTTTGCATATGCCCGTTACCCCTGAGTTTGGTCATGCTGGGAAGTCATATACCTGTGAAGCAGCGTACTGCTAAATTACTACGGCTGACACAACAAATGGTCAACACACCTACACACAACCAATATATACTGCTGTAAAGCAACATACCGTCCATATAGTCCGGCTGGCAACAACACATCTCAGGCAAACCTATATTCCATCCAATACTGTGCATGGGCCTCACCATTTCACCCATGCCTGCCCTCACCTCTTGAGGCTGTCCATTGATCGCCCCTCACACTTCATGTTGTATTCTGCCACTCATGTTGCGGATCTTCCGGTCCCGTTGCCTGTCCACAATTTGCTGTCCTTGTGATGTGGAGCACCTCCCAGGTATCCCAGTCGGGGAACCAGCCATACATAAATGAAAATCAGACACATGTGATTAGTGTTGTCAGATAAAAGATAGCTAGATATCAGCTCTAATACTTACCTCAATAACACTGTACCCCCCCTTGTCACCCACACCCCAGCCCACGATGCATAGGTACTGTGTGGGATAGCACGGATGTCTGAAAAAGTGAGGCCCAACACATCTCCTGCATAAGTGTCAGGCACCAGGCCAGGGCTACTGTGTGACAAACCACAGGCATATAATGCTTCATTGTACAAGCACAGGTTGCTACGGTACCGAGTGACCCCACTCGGACAACCAATGCACAAGTGCACGGGCACATGGGTGCAGAGGTACAGTGTGACAATACATTATTGTGCATACGTGTATTAGCCTGAGGGTGTATAGATACCATGTGACCAACCACCGGCATACAACGCCTACTGTAAGCAGACCTGTGCAGCGGTACTGTGTGATACAATACGTATTGTGCATACCTGTATGGGCACAAGGATGTATAGATACTGTGTGGCAGACACCGTCATACAATGCATAAGTGTAGCAGCGGCCCAGTACGGAGGCACCGAGTGACATAACGCACTCCTAAAGCTTACTTGTACCTGCAATGGGTGTCATGTACCGCTCACCACGTGCAAAGGGATACCCTTGAAGGTGTGACAACAAGGCCAGGGATGTACTGATTTGATGTCATGAGAGTTGATAGTGTACTTTAGTGACCCTCCCCGAGGCCTGTGACAGAATAGGCCTGACCTCTAAACCATCTAATAACTTGCTGCAACACTGCAACATGCTAAGCATTGATACCTTAGGAAGTCCTGTCACCAAACGTGGAAATCCTGGAGCCTACACCAGAGGTATCTTATATGTAAAGAAAAGAAAGTGGCAATTTACCAACTGCGTGTGCATGGCCTACAGTGACGAAACATACATGGAGGGATGAGTTTACCACCTCTGAGTAAAAGGCCATTCTCACAAGAAAGTTCATCCTTAATCTCCCAAAAGGGAAAGAAAACCTTTTCAAGACTGGATTTCACAGACCAACTATTCCGAACAAATTTTCATACCACTTGTAGCACATTGTCCAAATCAATATTTCTGACCCACTCACTATGTGGAATACTAGCCAGTTCACTACTGGTAATACTAGCAACAAACCATTTGTCCCACTCATTATCTGTACTATCGGGGACAGGCAAAGAGCTTCTGCTTAAAAAATCAGCAATTCTATTCCGCACACCAGGGACATAGACAATATCATAGATGAAATCCAACAATTGCGCAGAAAAACGGCAGATCCGGGGTGAAACATTGTTAAGACCAAATGAAGTCAGGACTTTGGTGAGTGGTTTATGGTCTGTGCGAAGGGTAACACTAGCACTCCAAATATACTGCCTAAAATGCTTAAGGCCCCACAGGCAACCCATAGCTTCTTTTTCGATCACAGAATAACTCTCCTCTGCTACAGTTAAAGCTCTCGAGGCAAAAGCCACCACACATTCTGACCCATCACCCTGTAACTGGGATAACACCGTACCAAGGCCCTTGCCACTGGCGTCAGTGGTTATGAAGCTCTTAAGCTTGGAATCAAATCCTATAAGGGCCGGAGCTGAAAAAATGTCTCTCTTTACGCCATCCAGGCTAACTTGACATGCATCAGACCAGTCAAAAATGGAACTCTTTTTCAACAACTGCCTGATAGGATACATTTTGTCAGCAAAATTGTGCACAAACTTTGAATAGTACTCCGCAAGTCCTAGGAATGATCTGACCTCATCTTTACTCTTAGGAACAGGTGCTTTAAGTATGGCATCTACAAGATCAGATTTGGGATGGATACCACATGCACTTATCTCATGACCCAAATAAGTAACACTCTTCCTGCCAATCTTGCACTTAGATCTCTCAGCAGTGAGACCCTTGCTTTCCAGAACCACCAAAACCCTACATAATAATAAATCATGCTCCTGCTTCTCTTTACCCATTATAAGGATGTCGTCCTGAAAAAAAGTAAATTTTTAATATCCTTGAACACCCTGTACATAATGCGCTGAAACATGGCAGAAGCTAACCCAAAAGGTACACGTTTGAATTGGAACAAACAAAACGGGGTAATAAAAGCTGTCAAATGTCTACTGTCCTCATGAAGAGGAACCTGGTGGTAAGCAGAGGTTAAATCAATACTAGAGAACCACACCATATCCTTAGTAGCCGACAATAACTCTGATATGTTAGGTAAGGGAAATGCATCAATAAAAATATTATTATTATTAAGCTCCCTGAGATCCACACACAAGCAAATTTTACCATTGGCCTTGCGTGTGACCACCAAGGGGGCGACCCAATCAGATGACTCTATGCATTCTATAATCCTCTTGTCCACCAGTTTTTGTATTTCTTTCTGAACCTCATCCTTAACTCCTACAGGAATATTTCTAACCTTGGTCTAACAGGTTTAGCATTATCTTTAAGAATGATCTTGTGTGCAAAACCCGTGGAGTTTCCCCACGTCCCCTGAGAAAACCTTTGAAAATTTAGAGAATATTTTGTCAGAGGTACACGTTTGCGAAGAATCAATGCACAAAACAGGATCCAGGCTATTAGAATCCAAGCATATGCCCAACTCTCCTTGGTCCCACCAGCCCAAAACACAGGGACTCGCTTTAGATACATAAAGTTTACAAGAGGCAGACCTCCCTTTAAATACAAATTCAAGTTTACGAACACCCAGTAATTCTATTGGCTCACCGGTATAACTCACTGGATGGATGTCTGGTTTATCCAAAATGCACCCTATCTTAGGGCAGAGCACCTCTTCCCATCTTGTTTTGTTAACAATAGTGTATGGGGAACCAGAATCCGCTGTTAACGTTACAGGAACACCACGTGACCTCAAGCTTGCTGATGACTCACGCTGCGTGAACTCAAACGTGTTGACATTGAATGACTAACACGCAACCAAGCAAGATTCCATGCGTGGTCACCGGAGAAGAACGAAGATGGCAGAATTTCATCACGCAAGCATTTGCGGCACAAACAGCAGTGGAACTCCTGAACTCGAAAGATGCACAGTGAGTGGCAACATGTACGAAGCAAATTAGGAGTCCAATTTGTCTGAAATGTGCTAAAACAAAGATTCGCCAGTAATATAATATTAGTCCCTTCCAAAGCGGAAAATCACTTCTCCCACGTTCATCCAAATAATTTCACCGAAAACTGAAAGAAACTGATAATAACTTACATCGGTGCTTCAATCCACGCTGGATGATGTTCTCTGTATGTGGCAAATATTACATCCGAAGCCACAAGGTCCTTTAAAATGACGTTGAATAGATAAGTGGTCGAAGTAAAATAAAATCCAATAAAAATATGTGGGTTCTTCTAGGAGGATTCAAGCTCCATCGTCGCCATTGTTAGAAAGAATTACTCAAGATCCATTGAAGTTGCAAGCTTATTTAATTAGCTTAAATCCTCGCAGCATCCAGGGGTGCGTGCCCAACCGCTGGTTAGTCTTCACCTCTTACAATGCCAGCTCCGTACACAACGACATGACATGGAACCATAACAATATTCAAAACATAATACCAACCTGTAAGTACTCAAGCTGTCCACGAGGAACACGGCCCGGTTAACTCATGGCCGGTTAACTCGTGGCTCAGCTCAAGACACAACAAAACCCACGCCGATCGCTTCAGCAACCCCGCAGCTGCCGGCTTCCGAAGTGGTTGGCAGTCCTTGTATTTCGCAGTGCCCATCCTTGCTTAAAGGCTCTCGATGGCGAATACCCTGCAGAGGATACAAACAATTGAGATTCTCCCAGAGGGATTTCTCGGCGGCGCCCCTCCTTTCCGGACTGCTCCTCCTGTTGCATTGGCCCCTAGACGTCAATTCCTCCCTGCACCTGTAAGAGGAGAAAAAACAGAACAAGAATTACAGCCTCCTAGAGGCTGGAGCGGCAGGCCTTGGAGCGTGGAGTCAAAGAGGCAGACTCCTGCGCTCCCCGGCCTTTTAACCTCTCATCCGCCAGGCCGGATCTAACCGGCCTGGCCTTCGTTCCATAGTGACCCGGAAGTGATTCGATCACTTCCGGGTCACTAGGGGACCCAGGGTCCGATCCATCTTGAGGCGCGCCTGCCGCGTCATGGTGACGCGATGGGGGCATGCCCCACCACCAAGAGCGGGTAGCGGGTGGGGGCAGGTGCTCTCCGCAATACCTGCGGCAGGGCCGCTGTCGGCCCCGCCTTTCTCTTCTCAGCCCTCTCCTTGCTTTCATCACCCATTCCTGCCGACGTGTTCCACTCCAATGTGCACACGTCTGTAGCCCAGTATCCTTCTGGTCTTATCCCCTCCTTGCCCTGTATTTTAATCACAGCGTCCTGTGTTCCACTCTGTGTGCTCATCATGCCCCCCACCCTTCTAGTCATCCCTCTTTTTCCCTGTGTTTTCATCACCCCTTCCTGCCCCCAGTGTTGCACTCTGTTTGCTCATCTGCCACCCCTCGCCTCCCCTATTACCCTCTGTTCTCATACTTTTCCTTGCCTGGTGTTATCGCGCCTTTTTTTGCCCCCTGTGCTCTACTTCTCAGTACACACATCTGCCACCCTCTTTTCTCGCCCTCTCCGTGTCCTGTGTTCTCATCACCTCTTCCTGTCCCCTGTTTTCCACTCTGCGCTCATCTGTCATTCCTCGCTGCCCCCTGCACCCCTCTGTTCTCATCTCTCTCCTTGTCCTGTGTTTTCATCACCCCTTCCTGTCCCCTGTTTTCCACTCTGCGCTCATCTGTCATTCCTCGCTGCCCCCTGCACCCCTGTGTTCTCATCTCTCTCCTTGTCCTGTGTTTTCATCACTCATTCTTGTCCCCTGTTTTCCACACTGCGCTCATCTGCCACTCTTCGCTGCCCCTGCACCCCTCTGTTCTCATCTCTCTCCTTGTCCTGTATTTTCATCACTCATTCCTGTCCCCTGTTTTCCACTCTGCATTCATCTGCCACTTCTCGCTGCCCCCTGCACCCCTCTGTTCTCATCTCTCTCCTTGTCCTGTATTTTCATCACTCATTCCTGTCCCCTGTTTTCCACTCTGCATTCATCTGCCACTTCTCGCTGCCCCCTGCACCCCTCTGTTCTCATCTCTCTCCTTGTTCTGTGTTTTCATCACCCCTTCCTGTCCCCTCCTTTCCACTATGTGCGCTTGTCTACCGCTCCTTGCTGCCCCCTGCACCCCTCTGTTTTCACCCCACTCCTTGCCATGCATTTTCATCACCCCTCCTTGCCCCGGTGTTCTACTCTGTGTGCTCATCTGACGCCCCAGTCATCCCTCTTATTGCCCAGTGTTTTCATCATTCCTCTGTCCCGGCTCTTTGCCAACTACATTCAGCCCTACAGCTAGAACCTCCGATGTCACCATACCAGCTGCATGCACATGGAGGCGGGCCGTTAATGTGCCTGACACACCCATCATTGACAAACTGATCTGACCCAGGATTGGGTCAAACGAACTCCAAGGCAGGTCGGAACATTACTGGGGGTAGGTCAGACGTCACTGCAGGTCTTGCAGGACCCTAATTGGAAGAAGCTTCCTGCCGCAAAGATTTATTGCCCTGCAGGTGTTACTTGTGGGCAGGGGCCGCGGGGCACAGAGCCACAGACACACCTAAAATTAGGAAAGGGATATGGCAAAGCAACCATATGCTGTAGCGCGGTGGCGCTGCACAAAGCCTTGAATCCACCGCACACTGGGTGGATTCTAGCCCAAATGTCGGGAGCCTGCCCAACGCGATTTTTCCTCGAACAATCAGGCAAAATATCACCCAATCTGGCAACCCAGCATAGGCACTTTTTAGGTCGAGCCTAGGCAGGGTGCATGCGTTGTTCTAGGAGCTGACCTCTTGGAATCACTCAGGACTTTTTCGGAAACTCGAGCATGTACTGCACTGTTTCCAATGAGCACTCATACAGCGTTTACCTTGCGGGAGCGAGCAGCAGCGCCATCTGTTTCCAATTATCGTGCCTGCGTGTGTTTACATTTGCCTGTCTCGTGGTCCCGTTAATTGGAAATAGATGGCGGTCGCGTTCACTTTGCGGCCGTGCGTTTCTTTTAACTTTGATGCCTATTCCCCCCTCCTACCCGCTTCTCAGCAAACTACTTGTTTGGTGTACCATGTGCCCGGTGGCCCAAACTGTAATCTCCTTAGATGTAAATGGAAAGCATTGAGCTTTCTGGGCATCGTGGCCATGACAGCAGCACGGAGCCCGCTCTGCACAATGCGCTTCCAGTCAAAGCCCGGTGTCATCCTGAAATCCGATCCTGGCTTTTCAGAATCTGATTGATTCGTTCGGCTCTGGAAAGATGTGTACGTGGGTGTGTTGGTTCGAATGATGCACATCAGTGAGCAGTTGTTAGACTCCTTGTGTCGCGCGCTGGTCCTTCGTTGGCACTCCGCGTAATAACAGGTGACGTCTCGACAGCATCCCCGCAGCCACTGAAAATTTGCAAGGGATGCTACTGTGTGTCAGCTCCCTGTGTCTGCTTGTGCAGCGTGTTTGTGAGCTGTGACTGTGCTGCTGAGGGTCTCCGTGCTTCTAACATCCATTGCTACACACCACCACCACCGTCCTGGCCTCACTTGATCTAGTGTCTGTCTACACCGCTGCCCCAGTATCTAAGGGTACTGAGGGTATTTGCAGAAGAGTTGGGCGTGGGCGCAGTTTTGCGCTTCAGTGGTTTAAGATGATGGCTCTGCTGCGTTTTCCCCCGTGAGTTTTGTTGGAAGTTGGCGGAAGCTCTGGTGTGCTTTGTGAGACACGACCACATCTGTTGTTTGTATTGTCACTGTGTTTGTTGATTGTCATGGTTTTTTCTGTCACTGTGTTGGTTGATTGGCAGTTCTTGTTCTTTGATCTTCATGATGCGACACCGAACACTCAGTTCATGCCTCTTTTAGCTGGGGTGAATTTTGTTACTACACACGTGACGTCAGCGTGTGACACAGTTCCTTTCACATCCAATGCCCCCTCTTTTGGGGGATTTGTGAGTTTCAGTTGTGTGGGAGTCTAGCAGGTGGTGCAGGAGGCAGCCTGCATGAATTTTCTTATGTAGTTGGCATCCTGTGGAAATGTAATGAATTTCTTCTGTAGATTTGAGGTATATAGCACACAGACCCCAGACACCAGCCGTGTTAATGTTAAGTGTGTGACTGATGGAAGGGTATTGTCTCCTTCAACCACTCTATAACGTAAACGCGTCATTTATGTAGTGGATGGTACAGGCAGGTGGTTACTTAATGGTACCCAAAGGTGTGAGAGATCCTGTGAAACTGGTGTTTAGTGGAAAGTGCCGCAGCGAAGCTATTTTCTCGTATTTCCCGTCTGCACTGTAGTGATAAGAGGGTCAGCAGAGTAAAGTGAGACAGACAGTACCACATGTTTAGACCTCCCTGAATGGTTATAAAAGGCTCGGTGGCGTTAAGTCGGTGAAGGGTGACATTTTCAGTTTTATCCGGAAATACCGCTTGGTACCGTTACCAGTGGTGCAGCGGTGTGCTAGGTGAAAGCAGGGGAGGGTGTTCAGTCAAAATACGCTTTATTCGGTAAGCAATGCACAACCATATAAGCTCTTACAAGTCAACAAGTTAAAAATCTTCACAGTACATGAATATTAATAAAGTTATCAAGATTTTAAAAACAAATTGCCTTTGCAACTTTGACTAGCCTTTTCGTGCTGTAAAGTCCAAAACAGTTCCAGAATCAGACGGAATTAGGGAAATAGCGATAGTTCTTCTCAGGACGTCTCAAGAGCAAAATAGCTCACGTAGAATGATTCATTCATTCTAATTGGGCCCAAACAGTTCCAAGGGTCAAACAAATTAAAAAGATTACAGACTTACATCTCAGAAGGGCTCAAATGAGAGATAGATTAGATAAAGTGCATTTTGCATTCTGGGGTCATCAAAGTACGCTTATATTACTATGAAAGAATATAAAACAAATCTAAAGTAAAACAGTTAAGAAAAATAAAAAACGGTCAAATCAAAGTTACTCTTATGCAAGTTAGACAGGTAGAGTACGTGATTATGTCTGGGGTCTTTCAAATGCTTTTAGATGGTTATAGTAGATGACGGTTGGCCAGAATTCCAACATGGAAAACCCTACACAATCTGAATTCAATACTATGCAGATGTCACCTTAATAGTTCATTAAAAGGAACAAAACAAATATCTTAAAAATACATTAGAGAATTCACAATACATCATGTTTTCACAAAGATAAAGTTCAAGTTAAAGTAGCTGCCTAGAGTACAATCTCACAAGTAATCTAAGGTTATGTGGAATAATGTAGCAGCATAATTTATCGTTTCTTATGAGGAATGGTTAGTCTACGGCATGGGTACTCACAAACTTTCTCTCGGGGGCCAAATTTACAGTGTGGTTTGTGGCCGAGGGCCGCACCGGTGGAGGCGGGGTCAGTGGGGGAGGGGGAAGGGGCTAGAAAGAAAAAAACTGTGACCATGAAGTTGAACACAGGCCCCTGCAGCTGACGCGTTCATCCACTGAGCCAACAGACCAGCATACACACACATCTCTCTTTCTCTCTCTCTCTCTCTCTCCCTAACTCTCCCTCCCTCTGTCTCCCTCCTTCTATCTCTCTCTCTCGCTCCCTCTTTCCCTCTCTCTCTGTTTCCCTCTGTCTCTCTGGCTCTGTCTCTCTCTGTCTTACCTCTCTTTCTCTCTCTGTCTCCCTTCCTCTCTTTCCTTCCCTCTCTCCGTCTCCCTCCATCTGTCTCCCTCTATCTGTGTCCCACTGTCCATCTCCCCTGTCTCCCTCTGTCCGTCTGCCCTCTGTCTGTCTCCCTCCCTCTGTCTCCCTCCCTCCCTCTCTCCCTCTGTCTCCCTTCCTCCCTCTGTCTGCCTCCCTCCCTCTGTCTGTCTCCCTCCCTCTGTCTGTCTCACTCTGTCTTTGTCTACCTCCCTCTGTCTGTCTCCCTCTCTCCCCCTGTCTGTCTCCCTCCCTCTGTCTGTCTCCCTCTGTCTTTCTGTCTCCCTCCCTCTGTCTGTCTGTCTCCCTCCCTCTGTCTGTCTGTCTGTCTGTCTGTCTGTCTGTCTCAGTCTCCCTCTGTCTGTCTCCCTCTGTCTCCCTCCCTCTCTCCCTCTGTCTCCCTCCCTCTGTCTGTCTCCCTCCCTCCCTCTGTCTGTCTTCATCACTCCCTCTGTCTCCCTCCCTCCCTCTGTTTCCCTCCCTCCGTCTGATTCCCTCCCTCCGTCTGTCTCCCTTCCTCTGTCTGTCTCACTCGGTCTTTCTGTCTACCTCCCTCTGTCTGTCTCCCTCCCTCTGTCTGTCTCCCTCTCTCTCTGTCTCCCTCTGTCTGTCTCCCTCCCTCTGTCTCCCTCCCTCCCTCTGTCTGTCTGTCTCTGTCTTCCTCTGTCTCCCTCCCTCTCTCCCTCTGTCTGTCTCCCTCCCTCCCTCTGTCTCCCTCCCTCCCTCTGTCTCCCTCCCTCCCACCCTGTCTCCCTCCCTCCCTCCGTCTCCCTCTGTCTTTCTGTCTCCCACCCTCTGTCTGTCTGTCTCCCTCCTTCTGTCTTTCTCACTCCCTCTGTCTCCCTCTCTCCCTCTGTCTCCCTCTGCCTCCCTCCCTCTGTCTGTCTCCATCCCTCCCTCTGTCTGTCTGTCTCCCTCTGTCTGTATCCCTCCCTTTGTCTGTCTCCCTCTGTCTGTCTCCCTCTCTCCCTCTGTCTCTCTCTCTCTGTCTGTCTCTCTCTCTCTCTGTCTGTCTCTATCACTGTCTGTCTCTATCGCTGTCTGTCTCTGCCTCTATCTGTCTCTGGCTGTCCCTGTCTCTGACCCTATCTAGCTCCGTCTGTCCCGGTCTCTATCTGTCTCTATCTCTATCTGTCTCACCTCACCCAGCTCTCACTCCCTACTGCCCTCTGTCACCCCACCCGGGCTCTCACTCCCTGCTCTGCCCTCCACCTCCCTCACCCGGGCTCTCACTCCCTGCTCTGCCCTCCCACCTCACAGGGCTCTCACTCCCTGCTGCCCTCCACCTCCCTCTCCCGGGCTCTCACTCCGTGCTCTGCCCTCCCACCTCACAGGGCTCTCACTCCCTGCTCTGCCCTCCGACCTCACAGGGCTCTCACTCCCTGCTCTGCCCTCCACCTCCCTCACCCGGGCTCTCACTCCGTGCTCTGCCCTCCCACCTCACAGGGCTCTCACTCCCTGCTCTGCCCTCCCACCTCACAGGGCTCTCACTCCCTGCTCTGCCCTCCACCTCCCTCACCCGGGCTTTCACTCCCTGCTCTGCCCTCCACCTCCCTCACCCGGGCTCTCACTCCCTGCTCTGCCCTCCACCTCCCTCACCCGGGCTCTCACTCCCTGCTGCCCTCTGTCACCCCACCCGGGCTCTCACTCCCTGCTCTGCCCTCCACCTCCCTCACCCGGGCTCTCACTCCCTGCTCTGCCCTCCCACCTCACAGGGCTCTCACTCCCTGCTCTGCCCTCCCACCTCACAGGGCTCTCACTCCCTGCTGCCCTCCACCTCCCTCACCCGGGCTCTCACTCCGTGCTCTGCCCTCCCACCTCACAGGGCTCTCACTCCCTGCTCTGCCCTCCACCTCCCTCACCCGGGCTTTCACTCCCTGCTCTGCCCTCCACCTCCCTCACCCGGGCTCTCACTCCCTGCTCTGCCCTCCACCTCCCTCACCCGGGCTCTCACTCCCTGCTCTGCCCTCCACCTCCCTCACCCGGGCTTTCACTCCCTGCTCTGCCCTCCACCTCCCTCACCCGGGCTTTCACTCCCTGCTCTGCCCTCCACCTCCCTCACCCGGGCTCTCACTCCCTGCTCTGCCCTCCACCTCCCTCACCCGGGCTCTCACTCCCTGCTCTGCCCTCCACCTCCCTCACCCGGGCTTTCACTCCCTGCTCTGCCCTCCACCTCCCTCACCCGGCTCTCAGTTCCTGCTCTGCCCTCCACCTCCCTCAACTGGCTCTCACTCCCTGCTCTGCCCTCCCACCTCACCACGCTCTCAGTTCCTGCTGTCCTCCCCCCTCCCACCCCCTCTCCCCTGTGCGTCAGCCTGGCTGCCACAGCCTCCCGGGCACCCCAGTACTTAACAGGTCTTTAAACGACCATTTGTTTGTTAATGAGGCTTTGTTCACCTCTTAGCGCCCCTGCAGCTCCACTCTTGACTGTGGCTGGAATCGCCCGGGCCCCCACAGAGCAGTGTCTCTGACTTGCACTGCTGCTCCCCGAGGTGTTTGCTGAAGATAAAAAAAAAACCACACACTGGTGCGATGTCTAAAGCTCCGAGGGCCGCTACTGAACGCTTTCCGGGCCGCTACTGGCCCGCCGGCCGTACTTTGAGTACCCCTGGTCTACGGCTAAAGATTGGTTCGATGTCTAACACAGAATTTTAAGAACCTTGCCACATTTATCTATACTACTATTATAAAGGAAGAACTTTGAGGCTTTGAGGCGGGTAAACTCGGGAACCACAGTGCCAATCCACACACCCGATACATCTTTGTAATCCTCAGTGTGTGCAGATGGACATAGGCTATATAAAGTAAAAAAATACGTTATATTTAAAAAAAATTACATAAAAAAAATTGTCCCTGAGAAGTAGCGCCGGCCGCGACCTGCGTGCTCACGTCAGGACATGGCGCGGGGGAGGAGCGGTGACGAGCGGCCAGTGAGGAGCAGCGGACCGGGCGGACATGGTTATTGATTAGGGCTTCATGTCGTATAGGCCGATTTCCAGTAAGTTCATCTTGGGTTACAAGTTATGTGGTTTCTTTTCTGCAAATTAGTGGGTTTAAAACTGGAAATGTCCAAAGTCTTATTGGTCACGGACTGTTGGCAGGTTTGCGGCTCCGTACCCGGTCCCAGGCAAGCCAAGCACTTCACCGCCTGCTGTTTGCCCGAGTTTGGTTTCGTCTCTGCTTTCCAGGGCGGGCGGAGGGGAGAGAGCGGGCGCTGGACGGGTGAATCAGGCTTTCAGCAGCAGAAGAGGGAGTGAAAAAATCTGCTGCTAAATGAACCCAGTTTGTTAGTTGATCCATCATCAGAAAGAGACATTTCAATGCACTGAATCTACCTGCAAAATAAACCCATTGTGTGTGATGCATGCGCCAATGTTCCAGTCCAGGGCAAGCGAAGCAAAGCAAACAGTGCTCATCTGAGCCCCGTCTCCCTTCTGTTCTTGCGTCTGCCCTTGCAATCTCGGAGTCTGGGGGCCGCAGAGGGCAGGCCAGCGGTCGTAAGGGGCATGATGCCAACTGAATTCCAGGAACATGTGAGGTCGGGGGCTGCTGGGGGGTGCCGTTGTGTAGTGCCCCCTGCACACACACAACCCCTCACAGCAGACAGCGCCTCCCGGACTCACCTTGAGCGAGTTTGGGGTGCTGCTGCTCCCCGGGCGCCCAGTCTCTCAAGGAGTCGCACCCCCGGCCCTGCCTTGGCCCTGCCTTCGGACAGTGCTTTAAAATACCAGAGGTAGGAGAACAAGAAATAATGCTTTAGCACACTGGTGACTGAGGAACGTAGAGGAATGTTTTAATCCATGGTGTAGACGTACAGGACGGCACAGCACTTTATACTCCCACACAAGAGGGTGAAGTGAAGTGCTTTGTAACACAGGAACAGCAAGGAGACAAACCTGGAAGACAACCACATTCAAAGGTGTAGATGTGAGCTCCGTCTGCAGGACTCGTGTGCCCTCTTGTGGTAAAAAGATGTAATGCATGGCGTGTGCACATAAGGAGGTAGTTAGAGGGAGGATAAAACCAGCCAGACTTTGTAGGGATGCAGTGTGCAGCCTGACAACTTTACCCTCTGGATCCTGGCCCACCATCACATAGCACAGAACCTGACCGTCTACCACACCCGGCCTCAACACAGCACAGGAGGTGTTGAATGAATACGACTTTATTGTATAAAATCTATATCTATACTATATTACTATTATAAAGGAAGAACTTTGCACCTTTGAGGCGGGTAAACTCGGGAACCACAGTGCCAATCCACACACCCTATACATCATTGTAATTGTCAGGGTGTGCAGATGGACATAGGCTATATAAAGTATAAAAATATGCGTTATTTAAAAAATTAACATAAAAAAAAAGTAGTCCCTTCGAAGTAGCGCCGGCCACGACCTGCGTGCTAACGTGGAGAAGTGTGGCTCACTGGTTAGAGGAGGCAGACCCTGAAGCAGAGGTCAGACCCGGGACCAGGGTTCAATTCCCGACGCGTCAGGGTCTTGAGCCCAAATATCCACGGACTCGATAATTCTCGTTTCGGTGCCTACTCGAATCACGGGTTCACACTCTGCAGCTCTGGGCATTAGTCTGCTTAATCTCCACTACGCCCCCCCGTGGCGGGATGCCTGGCTTTCACCTTGGGGAAGCCAGGAAGGGTTCCCAAGGCAAGTGCCGAGATGCCT
This sequence comes from Lissotriton helveticus, assembly GCF_964261635.1. NCBI lineage: Eukaryota > Metazoa > Chordata > Amphibia > Caudata > Salamandridae > Lissotriton > Lissotriton helveticus. Next base: position 72,363,522 of record NC_136065.1, read on the forward strand.
ACGGGTAATCGAGCGCTATGTAAGAACGCATAATAATAATAATAATAATAATAATAATAACGTCAGGAGCACGGGGAGGAGCGGCGTCCAGGAACGCGAGGAGGAGCGGCGGACATGGCGCGGGGGAGGAGCGCTGACTAACGGCGGAATGGCGGTGAGGACCGGCGGACAGGCGGGAGGAGCGGTAAGCGGCGAAGAGCGGCGGAGCGGTGAAATGAGGAGCGCGGGGGTGGAGCGGCGGCTGAGGTAAGGCTCCGGACAGGCGGGGGTCGGGGCAGGTGGGGCCGGGGCAGGCGGGGGATGGGACGGGGCGAGCGGGGGCCCAGGCTGCTTGACAATGTCGGGGCAGGCGGGGGACGGGGCGGGCGGGGGACGGGACGGGGCGGGCGGGGGCCCGGGCTGCTTGACAATGTCGGGGCGGGCAGGGGGCCGGACTGCTGCTGCACAATGTCGGGGCGGGCGGGGGTCCGGGAAGCCTGATTGCTCCTGGACAAGGTCGGGACGGGCTGCTAGTTGGAATTAAAGTGGTACAATAACTCATTTTCTGTTTCATCGATCTGGAGCATGCTTTGGCCGCAACGGCTGTTTGGAAAGTGCCATGGCTCCAGAGGCATCTCTTTCCTTGTAACCTATGTTTCAGAAGCTTCCAGTACTGCTCTGGAGGTATGGTATCACTATGTTCCTATCTCCATACACACCTATCCATCTTAGGCCCCCCTTAACCTCAACATTGGGGGCAATTGCTTTTCAACCTCTAGGGAGTGAGATTGTTGTGCCTTGAAGTACTTGTTTGTTGTGTATTGCATTGACATATGTCCAAAAGGAATTAAAGGATGCTTTAGCACAATAGATTGGCTACTTCATCCATCATAGAAATATTCGGTGATTCAGCTGTTTACCTCGCTTGAACTGTTTATAAGGTCATTCAGAGATTCAGATGTTTCGATTATATTAAATTCTGAGTAAGAGAAAAGCCAAGGGTACTAGATATATCATGAGAGATGAGCATAAGTCCAAGACAAAGCAATAATTATGAGGAAAGGCTAGTCATCTGGTTAGATTGTCCCAAGTGTCATAAAATCATCACACGTAGGGAACCGTCATTGAAGCTAGTGTTCCTCTGATAACGCATGCCCCATCTTCTTCAGCAGATATACCCAGATGCCACTGAGGGGTATTGGAAGTGTCAGGGAGGTTGGAACAATGTTGCACAAATGATGGGGCTGATGTTATAGGGATTATATTTCATCTTCATTTTAGTTTTCCTTTTTAACATAGCATCTTTCTAAAATGGTGCTTTGAACATATTTTCACTAACACAATAAAATGCCACACACACATTTATTTTTGGTTGACATTGTTGTTTTGTGGTCTGCACTATTAGTTTCAGGGACACATACTAGAACGTGATGTTCTGTCGTTATTTTGTGCTCGTAGGAGACAACTCTTTCGCCCAGACTAAGTAAAGATGTTTTTCTGCGTCTCTGGCAGAATGAGATAAGGCTGGTGTTTTATTATTTAAACAGCGTCCATTTTAAATTCAGTGAGAGGCTCTTCAAACTTGAGTTATCATTGAAGCTGCTGAGAGCTGTGACTGACATTCATCCTGAGAAAGAAAATAGCTGCGGCGCAGGTAGATGTGTACACGCTTGCACACTGAGGTGGAGAGTATTTGTTAATGCACTGATGCCGACTTCCTGAGACATTACACCAAGGTATGAGTTTAGATCATTCCAACTTGGTCTGGCAGAAGGTTACTCCCACCATGTCTCGCTAGTGTAGGGGTATTAGGTATAGATAGAAGTAACATTAGAAACAATTAACATGGTTGTATTGTTTTTGTTTTGCACCATTCTAATAATGCTTATAACAATGATGTGTTTCATCTGTCCATTATTCACAGTTCATGTTTTACTTACAAGGATTAGATCTTTTCAATAAGCATTTCAAACTGTATTATTTTCTCCACACTTCGTGAAATCTTGAGTATGCAAAAGTGACAAACGAAAGGCCTAGATCTGTTTTCAGGAATTCCTTAGGAATAAGAGTTGTCATGTTTGAGGTTGCCGACAGCATCTATACCTCTGGAGCTTTATGAGTTTAGGTGCAGTACTATGAGCTAGGCAAACCAGCATTTACTGATGACATAAGAATACTCAGTCCCTATATTATGAATTTTTATTGATCTAATACACAGTTCAGCTAAACTACTGGGAACCGTATAACAGCTGCATTAATATAAAAACCTTTTTAGCTCTTAACTCCAAATTATTTAATATATCCATACATACACTCTCGAGAATCATAAAATCCTTTGGTCTCCGATGTATGATGAGACTCAGCTAACCATCGTGGTGAATGGGTCTGGTGTCGATACTATGGAACCATTTCATAGCTGTATGGCAGTCATGTAAGACTTGAAAGTGGGGAGCGCCGGGTCGACGCTCCACTCCCAGATGCACTGCTTGAATGGATATCAAATCCACAACTTGTCCCCATTTTGCATTATACAAAAGTTTGTCCATTATAATCCGCGTTTTATCTGAAGTTATTCACATTCAAATCCACATGCGTGACAAAAATGTACTTTGGAAACTTCTCATATTTTCGTGTGCCCATCCAGGCCTCTTCCGAAATAAGATCCAAGTACCACAGGTAGTTCGAAGCAGCATTTCTTTTTATTATGAACCCAATGCATTTCAGGCTATGGCATCAGCCCTTCGTCAGGGGTCACTGCAATTTAATCAATTCAGAACAAACCATCAGTGTCTGATTGCAAAGTTATCAACAATACATATTATCATCACCAAACTATAAACATATCTGAGCGCGAACTCTATGGCAGCTATGGCGCACGCCGAGCGGCTTGATGTAAACGAAGCAAGCAGGTATGGGTGTCAGCGCAAACATTACGAGAGTAAAAGTATAAGTTTAAACAGTAATTATTCTTGTATTATGTGTACAATGATGGGAGTGTCCCCGTCTTACAAGGGAAGATAGAGTATACATAGGTGATGAGAAGCACAACGAGGGCTCGCGCTCAGATATCTTTATAGTTTGGGATAAACACACTTAGTAGATAATGGGGTAATAAGGTCACCTAACTTGAACGGAGAGAAATGTGTTCGACAGAACGTACCATATGTAAAGAGGGTGGCATTATTTAAATTAAAGTTTTTTGTGGGAGTAATCACGTGATGTAAGTTTCACAAAGTATTTCATTTGCAAATGATGTTTTTAAGACCTGAGTGAATCTCATGTAGCTGAAACGGTGATGATAATATGTATTGTTGATAACTTTGCAATCAGACACTGATGGTTTGTTCTGAATTGATTAAATTGCAGTGACCCCTGACGAAGGGCTGATGCCATAGCCCGAAATGCATTGGGTTCATAATAAAAAGAAATGCTGCTTCGAACTACCTGTGGTACTTGGATCTTATTTCGGAAGAGGCCTGGATGGGCACACGAAAATATGAGAAGTTTCCAAAGTACATTTTTGTCACGCATGTGGATTTGAATGTGAATAACTTCAGATAAAACGCGGATTATAATGGACAAACTTTTGTATAATGCAAAATGGGGACAAGTTGTGGATTTGATATCCATTCAAGCAGTGCATCTGGGAGTGGAGCGTCGACCCGGCGCTCCCCACTTTCATGTATTATGTAAAGTGCGTTTTGGGCAAAGCACTACCCAGTTTTGCACGCACTTTCAAAAGGAGGTTTATTATTGGTTTGTATTAACTTGAGATGGATAAGGTGTGCAGACCACCTCATTCATGAGGTCATGTAAGACTGGCTGAAGTCCACATTGCTCAAATTTAACTCAGACAAGACTGAGGTACTGTGAATTAAACATTGCAGCGTACACAAAGTACTTCCAATTCATCTTTGGCTCAGTATCAATCAATCAAAGAACTTTATTCGAATGTTCATAGTAACATCCATAAAAGTACATTTCAATAAAATGTACAGTTAACAGATAAAATTCATGTACTACTAAGAATCACTTAAAGTAAAAAGATCACAGACAGTATATACAATAAAAATGTTATAAATATGTATGGTTATATTGGTCTAAAAATATTTGTCTCGGCGCAACGCATTTATCCCTCCATACTTGCCCTAAATTTAATTGCGAGTTTTAAAAAGCTACATACAAATAAAGTGCAGTCACAGCTTAGTAATTGAAGGTAATAAAGTGCTGGGCGGATTTGTACAAAATTCAATTTTTTGAGGATTGGCTTTAAATATAACTTCCTTGGTACAAGGTAAAATGGGCAGATAAATAAAAAGTGTGGCAGGTCTTGCGGAGACTTTTCGTCGCAGCCGCAAGGTGGCAACACTTGGCCTCGATGGGCCCCCCTCGGTATGGCCAGCAAAAGATGGAATAGGTCAAGGCGAAACCTCGAAAGCAGGAAACGATCATAACCTGACAGGGGCCATGACAGGTACGGTTCCATTTGTAAGCAGGTTTTTTATAACACATGTTTCCGGACACTGTCTTTTTTTAGTTCAGCCTCCTCCCGGGCTAAAAACCTAGAGGCTATGAAGGACTTCTTCACAAAAATGACATCAGATTTGGTAGTAAGCTCTGGGGTTGCAAAAAGGTCAGGACGTCCTAGATCAGATAAGCATTTACTGATATATCTGAGCCAGGGGACTTTAAGACCATTTTCCCATGTTAGTGCTTCTTTCAGGATTAGTTGGGTGAGGGGTATTTCAGTATTTGTCCAACAGTTCAGCCAACAAAGTATGGGATTTGCGGCTATTCTGTCGCTCAAATAGGGCATGCCTAATTCTTCATGGACAGAAAAGTTGCCTGTGCCCCTTGGTACCCTCAAAACCCATTTTAAAAAGCTGTTTTCTGCAACCTCTAGCCCTCTAGAAGAAGTAATCCCCCATAGCTCGCTTCGGTAACATGCAATAGATAAGCTTTTTGCTTGGTAAAGTTGGAGCAGTGCAGCCATCGGGCTATTGCCTATTTTTCTTGCAAAATCAGGTATTGCTGCATTGGCCCTGATTACCTCACCCGTTTTCCTCTGTACTGCGGGTCCCCAATTCAGCTGATGGTCAAAAAGGACGCCCAGATAAGAGAATGTCTTTGCGACGGGGATTTTGTCCCCGTTAATATTAAAAGAGTTTGGCTTTTTATTCCCCAAGCCTACCTTCATGACATAGGATTTTGAGTTACTGATACTCAGATCCCGTGACTTCATAAAGTCATGAAACGCTTTTAACAGAATTTGTAGGCCTGTTGCAGTCCTGGATATCAGGACTGCATCGTCCGCATAAAGCAGCACCGGCAGTCCTTTCCGACCGACATAGGGGTAGTCAACTCCCGTACCTAAAAGACACTGCTCTAGATCGTTAATGTACAGGTTAAAAAGGAATGGGGCTAAGATACACCCTTGGCGAACGCCCGGTGTATTCCAAAGTCCCTAGTTACTTTTAGGTCTTGTGTATATCTGACATTTGCTCTTGTGTCAGAGTGCATGTCGGCTAAGAGGTTAATTAAGTTTTGTTCTATGCCCATTTTAGCCAGGACACCCCATAGTCTACCTCGGTCCACACAGTAGAAAGCCGACGATAGATCCATGAATGCCATATGAATTGTACCTTCCCTGGCCATGGTATATTTCCCCATGATCATGTACAGGTTCAGACACTGGGTAATTGTTGAATGACCAGGCCTGAATCCGTATTGAATTGGGGAAATTACATTATTTTCATCTGCCCAGGCTGTTAATCTGTTTAAAATTACACCCCCTACTACTTTAGCTACGGAATTAATTAAGGATATGGGCCTGTAGCAAAGTGGGCTATTGCGGTCTCCTTTTTTGAATACGGGAACTATAGTAGAAATTCCCCATGATTTGGGGCAACCAGAGGCTGCCGCAGCATTAATTACTGGAGCAAAAGCAGGGTTGGGGTCCTGTATCCGAACTGGCTTGGACCACTCAAATATGCAAAACAAAACAAAGTAGCCAGACAGATTTCTTATTTGGATTTTTTTGGTCCCACACAGCGAATTAGTTCTGGAGGGTCACCTATTTTATTTTAGTTATTTTATATCTTTATAGAAAAACATTACACAGTCTCATTTGTGTATATCTTGAAAAGAACACTCATTAAACAGTGAAAATATATATACAAACAAGTGAAATGTGCATGAATATACAAGTGCTGTACAAGTGTTTAAAAGATATTGTCAATTGATACAAACAACACCAAACACAATGAATCAAATAACTAATAATCAATTCGCATTGGAAACCAGTCCTATACATTAGATACAATGGAACAGGCGGAAAAAACAACAATACAACAACGTTTCCTGCCTATCTATCTAAGCCAAGGGAAAAATAAATTGATGGGTTGCAAGACTAGGGAAAACACTGTGTATATTTTAGCAGCCCTAGTGGCACCCTTGTTCTGTTTCCGAGGCTCAGGGTCAACGCGTTTCGAACCACGACGTTGTTACGGGTTCTCATCAGGACATGGACTGGAAAGAGTCCGAACTGGAAATGATAATGGTGAAAAAGGGAGGTGTAAGATTTGTGCACCACTGTACATAAACATTTATCTAAAACGTTCAAAACATACTCAGACTCTGAACTGAAGATCGGAGAGAAATTTGTACCTGGGAATTGTTTGGAGTAATCACTCGGGGGTAGTAGAGGTGGAGTGAGGTATCTTTCACGTGCCGCAGTTCTGTCACCGGACAAAGATATATATCAGACTAGTGCCCCCATTTGCAACATCTAAATTACAGGCATAGACCAGAGCAATACAGAAGTGTATTAGGAGTTGCAGCCTACCTGTGTGGAGAGATGCTGGGAACTCAGGTAAGTAAGATGGAATCACGTAGAGCAATGATTTAAAAGAATCTGCGGGGGCCAACCTGGAAATTGGAGTAGATGTCTTTGTAAAAACCACACGCTCAATCTATAATACTGCATGCGTGGTTTTGCTTTCCTATTCTATACTCACAATTTAATGAGGCGCCCGCGGCGTGACTCAGGCGTCTGCCATGCGTGTCAAAGATGTATACTTCAGCACGGAGAATTTAGAAAGGGCTCTTATGCTGATACCTCGGCACCAACCTAGAAGGAATCCGAGAACAGCGTTTAGAATTCCGCGCTGTCTCCTGAAAAGCGGGATACACTATTACGGTAAAACACCAGGGTGACTCACCGTTTGTCAGGATCAGTCTGTTCTCCTCGAGGGCGGGCGGCATGTAGCATGGATTGGCCGCGCCCGTGAGGAACGGAGTCAAGGAAGCTGCTGGGGGTCACGTACAGGCTTAGGAATTGTGGGACATGTAGTCCGCATTCCCTGCGCCGGTAACATTTACAATTGTGAACAGTTTCATGTAGACTGCAAGGTCGTGTAAGGAGAATGCAGGCAAGCTGCAAACTGGTATACAGACTGGGAAACCTGTCAGAAGCGGGACCCCGAGGAATTGTGGAACATGTGGTCCGCATTCCCTGCGCTGGTAGCAGTTGCAATTATGAACAGTTTCATTGTGACTGTAGGCTAACTGCAAACTGGTATCAAGACTGAGAAACATGTCAGAAGTGAAACCTCGAGGGTGTAATGTGTGGCAGGGGTTGTACAGGTATCAAGGGGTGGAAGCCAAGCGCTCACAAATTACGTATTTCAGACAGATCGTTGAGTCCGATGTTGGCTGTATCAAATTTGAGTATAAGGTAGGCTTCCTTCTGGGATAGTCTGATTTCAGGGTCGCCACCACCACCCATTTTTATAACAGACAGTACTGTCCATTTCAGTTCCTCCGCCTTGTGGTTCTTTTGTAAGAAGTGCGCCACCAGTGGAGCGGTCAGTGTTTTGTTGTTAATTCTGGACCGATGTTGGATGATTCTTTGTCTGATTTCTTGAGTTGTTTTGCCAATATACACCTTTTGGCAGGGGCATTGGATGGCATAGACGACGAACTTCGTTTTACAGTTGGTATGATCATCGTGCCGCCAGCATTGCCTACCGTCTGTGAATAGCGATCCCTCCATTGTCAGGTTACACACCGAACAGGTACCGCATCTCCTGTGACCCTTCACGGGAGTCGCACCGAATATGGTACTCTGGGAGTCACGCTTCTTTTGGGGCCGTGTAGATGTAATCTGTTCCCCTATGCTGCAATTCTTCTTTAGTGCGAACAAGGGTAACCCCACATCGGGGAGGACCTCCTTGACTAGGTGCCATGAATTGCGGATGATTTTCTGTAACGGATAGGTATGCGGTCCAAATGTAGATACACAAACAAGACGTTGAGTCGATTGTCTCGATCTCTTCTCCAGTAGATGCTCTCTGGGGGTCCACCTGGCTCTTTTCATCGAATGCTTGAGAAGCTTTTTTGGGTAGCCTCTGTCCTGCAGTTTTTTGACTAGTGCATGGCCATGAATTTCGAAATCTTGAACTCTGGAACAGTTTCTTCTTACCCTAAGAAATTGCCCATAGGGAAGATTGTTTCTGAGACTGCGAGGATGATAACTTTTGTAGTGTAGGGCATTGTTTATGTCTGTCTTTTTTTGATACAAGGAGCAAATCAATCCGTCCGGCGATGTTTTAACTTCTACATCCAGAAAGGGCATTGTTTTTGAGTCGTATGTCAAACTAAGTTTGATGTCTGGGCTGCGGTTGTTGAGCCATAGGTGGAATGCCTCCAGGGATTCAATAGTTCCGCTCCAGACGCACCACACGTCATCAATATATCGCAGCCACTGCTGGATATGTGCCTTGAATGGATTATTGTTATAAATGAATTTCGCCAAAAAGAAGAGGAAGAGATTGAGGAACAGCTTCAGGCAATCAAAGACAATCACACTGAATCGGAGGCCAAACTCTTGTTAGAGAAGATAGAAAAAGAGTTGGCGACGTTCAAGGACCATACCATCAATTTCAAAACAACTAAATTTGAAAAAGATCTAAAAAACTTCAGCCTCGAGGTAGTCTACCCTTATCTCAAGGACGACTTTTATACCCGCCAAGACTCTACCAGGCATTTGAATGCCTACCAGGGCAGATCAAGAAAGAAGTTCTTGACCTTCTCGGAGACATCCTCTTCCGAGTCGACTGGAGACTCGGACGCTGGGGAAGGCCCCGCCAACAGAAATCCCCAAAAGAGACCTTTTTTAGGACAGGGCCAACAACAGAAGAGAACCAGATTCAAGCCCCAATGGGAAATGACCACACGGAAACAGCACTACAAGTCGTAACAAAATCTCCCATCATCAATCTTTCGAATAAAGTGCTATCCGCAGCAGAAAAGGAGGTCCTTGAACTTGGTCTGTCATTTGTACCTGGTACATTTATGGACTTTACCAAGATTAAACTGGAAATGATGGAATTTTTCAGGAAGGTACGTCTGAGATGGTTTTTCAGAGAATCACCTGACCAATTACAAACGGAAGCATCTGGATTAAGGAACAAATCGTCCTTTTGCCCTCCCAATCAAAATATGTCAAAAAACATCATCACGTTTGAACGTGTGGTGATGTCATCACTGAATGCGTTGGAGAAGAAGCGTCCTTTTGTACCACACAACCTGACAAAAGACCAAAAAGAAGCAATCCGGGAATTGAAGAATCAGCAGGATGCCATCATCAGACCTGCTGATAAAGGCGGTGCAGTTGTCCTTTGGTCCAAGGACCTGTATAGAACAGAAGGGAGAAGTCATGTATACAACAAAGAGTGGTACCGCCAGATTCCACACGACCCCACAAGTCAAATATCACAGGAAGTTATGGTATTGGTCAATGATGCTAAAGATCAAGGGATACTAGGTCCGAAAGAATCAGAATATTTGATCAAGAAATATCCCCGGATACCTCATCTCTACTTTCTACCGAAGGTCCACAAAGACGCCACGACACCGCCCGGTCGACCTATAGTATCGGGGTGTGACTCTGTGCTGGAGCCAATCTCTCAATTTGTAGACGTTTTTTTAAAACCTCTAGTAGTACAAGTAAAATCGTACCTCCGTGACACAATGGATTTCATTAACAAGGTGGAACTGCTCGAGTTTGACCCCACGAAGCAACTAATGGTAACGATGGACGTGGCGTCATTGTATACACAAATTCCCCAACAAGACGGACTTGATGTTATCGAGATATATTTGGAAAAAAGACCACGCCCACATCGAGTTCCCACCGAGTTGATTGTGGCTTTCGCCAGACTAGCACTAAAAAGAAATTACTTTTCATTTGAGGACGAACTCTTCTTACAAGTCAAAGGCTCAGCTATGGGCTGTCCGTTTGCCCCTGAAATGGCCATCCTGTATATGGGACAGTATGAGGAGAAATTCATTTATAACAATAATCCATTCAAGGCACATATCCAGCAGTGGCTGCGATATATTGATGACGTGTGGTGCGTCTGGAGCGGAACTATTGAATCCCTGGAGGCATTCCACCTATGGCTCAACAACCGCAGCCCAGACATCAAACTTAGTTTGACATACGACTCAAAAACAATGCCGTTTCTGGATGTAGAAGTTAAAACATCGCCGGACGGATTGATTTGCTCCCTGTATAAAAAAAAGACAGACAAAAACAATGCCCTACACTACAAAAGTTATCATCCTCGCAGTCTCAGAAACAATCTTCCCTATGGGCAATTTCTTAGGGTAAGAAGAAACTGTTCCAGAGTTCAAGATTTCGAAATTCATGGCCATGCACTAGTCAAAAAACTGCAGGACAGAGGCTACCCAAAAAAGCTTCTCAAGCATTCGATGAAAAGAGCCAGGTGGACCCCCAGAGAGCATCTACTGGAGAAGAGATCGAGACAATCGACTCAACGTCTTGTTTGTGTATCTACATTTGGACCGCATACCTATCCGTTACAGAAAATCATCCGCAATTCATGGCACCTAGTCAAGGAGGTCCTCCCCGATGTGGGGTTACCCTTGTTCGCACTAAAGAAGAATTGCAGCATAGGGGAACAGATTACATCTACACGGCCCCAAAAGAAGCGTGACTCCCAGAGTACCATATTCGGTGCGACTCCCGTGAAGGGTCACAGGAGATGCGGTACCTGTTCGGTGTGTAACCTGACAATGGAGGGATCGCTATTCACAGACGGTAGGCAATGCTGGCGGCACGATGATCATACCAACTGTAAAACGAAGTTCGTCGTCTATGCCATCCAATGCCCCTGCCAAAAGGTGTATATTGGCAAAACAACTCAAGAAATCAGACAAAGAATCATCCAACATCGGTCCAGAATTAACAACAAAACACTGAACGCTCCACTGGTGGCGCACTTCTTACAAAAGAACCACAAGGCGGAGGAACTGAAATGGACAGTACTGTCTGTTATAAAAATGGGTGGTGGTGGCGACCCTGAAATCAGACTATCCCAGAAGGAAGCCTACCTTATACTCAAATTTGATACAGCCAACATCGGACTCAACGATCTGTCTGAAATACGTAATTTGTGAGCGCTTGGCTTCCACCCCTTGATACCTGTACAACCCCTGCCACACATTACACCCTCGAGGTTTCACTTCTGACATGTTTCTCAGTCTTGATACCAGTTTGCAGTTAGCCAGCAGGCTTTTTACACGACCCTACAGTCACAATGAAACTGTTCATAATTGCAACTGCTACCGGCGCAGGGAATGCGGACCACATGTTCCACAATTCCTCGGGGTCCCGCTTCTGACAGGTTTCCCAGTCTGTATACCAGTTTGCAGCTTGCCTGCATTCTCCTTACACGACCTTGCAGTCTACATGAAACTGTTCACAATTGTAAATGTTACCGGCGCAGGGAATGCGGACTACATGTCCCACAATTCCTAAGCCTGTACGGGACCCCCAGCAGCTTCCTTGACTCCGTTCCTCACGGGCGCGGCCAATCCATGCTACATGCCGCCTGCCCTCGAGGAGAACAGACTGATCCTGACAAACGGTGAGTCACCCTGGTGTTTTACCGTAATAGTGTATCCCGCTTTTCAGGAGACAGCGCGGAATTCTAAACGCTGTTCTCGGATTCCTTCTAGGTTGGTGCCGAGGTATCAGCATAAGAGCCCTTTCTAAATTCTCCGTGCTGAAGTATACATCTTTGACACGCATGGCAGACGCCTGAGTCACGCCGCGGGCGCCTCATTAAATTGTGAGTATAGAATAGGAAAGCAAAACCACGCATGCAGTATTATAGATTGAGCGTGTGGTTTTTACAAACACATCTACTCCAATTTCCAGGTTGGCCCCCGCAGATTCTTTTAAATCATTGCTCTACGTGATTCCATCTTACTTACCTGAGTTCCCAGCATCTCTCCACACAGGTAGGCTGCAACTCCTAATACACTTCTGTATTGCTCTGGTCTATGCCTGTAATTTAGATGTTGCAAATGGGGGCACTAGTCTGATATATATCTTTGTCCGGTGACAGAACTGCGGCACGTGAAAGATACCTCACTCCACCTCTACTACCCCCGAGTGATTACTCCAAACAATTCCCAGGTACAAATTTCTCTCCGATCTTCAGTTCAGAGTCTGAGTATGTTTTGAACGTTTTAGATAAATGTTTATGTACAGTGGTGCACAAATCTTACACCTCCCTTTTTCACCATTATCATTTCCAGTTCGGGCTCTTTCCAGTCCATGTCCTGATGAGAACCCGTAACAACGTCGTGGTTCGAAACGCGATGACCCTGAGCCTCGGAAACAGAACAAGGGTGCCACTAGGGCTGCTAAAATATACACAGTGTTTTCCCTAATCTTGCAACCCATCAATTTATTTTTCCCTTGGCTTAGATAGATAGGCAGGAAACGTTGTTGTATTGTTGTTTTTTCCGCCTGTTCCATTGTATCTAACGTATAGGACTGGTTTCCAATGCGAATTGATTATTAGTTATTTGATTCATTGTGTTTGGTGTTGTTTGTATCAATTGACAATATCTTTTAAACACTTGTACAGCACTTGTATATTCATGCACATTTCACTTGTTTGTATATATATTTTCACTGTTTAATGAGTGTTCTTTTCAAGATATACACAAATGAGACTGTGTAATGTTTTTCTATAAAGATATAAAATAACTAAAATAAAATAGGTGACCCTCCAGAACTAATTCGCTGTGTGGGACCAAAAAAATCCCCCCCCCCAAAAAAAAAATCCAAATAAGAAATCTGTCTGGCTACTTTGTTTTGTTTTGCAGCATTAATTACTGCGGTAAGGACTGGAGCCCATAGTGTTGGACATGATTTAAAGAGATCTGGGGGGAGGCCGTCAGGCCCGGGGGCCTTGTTACAGGTTAGGCCTTGAATGTCTTTTTCTACCTCATTTATTGCAAAGTGTAAAAAGTTCTCCATGGGAGTAATAGAATTATACACTGCCTGTGGCTTATCACTTTTAAAAATAATGCTAAAATGAGTGACCCAATCTTCCTCTGGGATATTTGTGCCGAGGGCCATGTTACTTGGGTCATCAAACAAGGGTTTATTGATGATTTCCCAAAACCTTGCGCTATTACCCAGGGTATTGGGATCCAAAAGGGACTCCCAGGTGCTTACCTTTACCTCTTTTTTCCGTAAAGCAATAGCTTTTTTATATAGTACTCGCATAACCTTAATACAGGTCGGGTCTCTGGGTCTGGCTTTTAGGGCCATCTTGAGATCTCTATTGGCTTTGGTGCAAGAATGGTCGAACCACTTTGGGTTCTTTCCAACTTGCCCATTTGCTGGTATCGTCAACAAGGACCCTACTTTATCTGCGATCCCCTCAAATGCAGACAAAGTTTGGCCGGGAGATGATGTAGGTGACATACAAATTAAAAAATCAGAACTGCAAAGGTTATTTATCGAGTTGTATAGATTATCACAGTCCACCATTGTCCATTTTAATCGTCGTTTTCCATTTATGCACTTCGTAGTTCCCCGGCCTTCGCTGCATTTTCGCAAATCAAAAATGCCGCCACCCAAGACGATGGAAATCGGGTTATGATCACTGTGGGCATTTAATTGAATGCGAAAGTCCGAGGCAGAGTTAGCAAGGTCCATAGATAATAGAATATGGTCTATATACGAGCCATTTGCATTGCCTTTATATGTGGGAACTTGGAAGAGAGTATGCTCTGCCGTCACAGACGTGGCAGTAATTAAATTGTTTTTGTCCATCAAGTTGTTAAGCAGAGTTCCACGCCTGGAGTGGTCAAAGTGAAAACGATTTAAGCTGTTGCACCCTAGATGACCCATGGGCGTCTCTCCTGGGTTCCCACAGGGATGGGTATTAAAATCACCAGCAATCAACAGTTTACTCAACAAGGACCTCTCATTATCTGTAAGAAAGTCACTCAACTGCAACAAGTTGCATTCTCCAGACTGTTTTACTGCATTGTAAAAATTGATCAGGGTCAAGGTATGTTTACCCCTTTTCAAATCAAGAACTTGGATATTCCTATTGCCTGTATGGCGGATGTTTTTATGATGGGTGAGAGCCAAACTTATGTAAATTGCCAAGCCCCCTCTTGCTCTTCCACTACTAGAGGGTTCAGCTGGGATTAACAAGCTTTGGTATCCCTCGATATGAGCGATATTTTTATCTACCAGCCATGTTTCTTGCAGGCATATCACTGCGTGTTGTTTAACGAAGGACAACCAGGTGGGATCACAGACTTTGTCAGCCAGGCCTGCCGTGTTCCAAGAAACCAAACTTGCACTACAAGGGAAACTGATATCTACTTCATTTTCGATGACCATGTTAACAGAGTTAGTAGCTTTCAGGTGGATAGACTCTGTTCGTTTGGCTGCGTGTTCTTCAGCGGTGTTATAATTATATTCTGTATTAGTAGGTTCACGAATAAGGGCCTCTAGGTGGTCTGCAGGTGTTTCTGGTCTAATTTGTGGAGGTGGACTCGCTGGTAGGGTTCTTGTATATGGGCCCATCTGCTCGAACAATGGTAGACTCTTTGTGATGCTAAATTCATTTGGGCCCTTTATGCCATCACTTTTGTCAGATGTTATCTCGTGATTGGCATTGTCTTTATATACAGAGGGGATTCGTGGTTCGAATAGTCAATCAACCCCCTCCAGGTCACACTGCTCATAGAAAGCATTAAATCTATTTGAGATGGGAACATTATACTGATTATTCATATATGTGGAATAGGGATATTCCTGTTGGGGTGCCTGATGTATACCTTCCCTCCTCTCTGGGTACATTTCAAAGTGATTCAGATTTCTATGGTCACTGGAAGTAACCCGACATGGGTAAAATAGATCTTCTGTATTGTGATGATGATAATTGCCTGCAGTGTCCCAATTTTGGTGTTGATTAATGTGGGAATAAAACCCTCTCTGATCCCCTGGGGGATGTAAATACCCAGTGTTTGACCCGGGGCCATTTGAAGGATCGAAATATCTGAGGTCCATTGTGCGGATCAGACTATTTATGGAGCTATCCCTCCATTTGGTGATATAACTTGCCACGCGAGGGCCTTTAAATGTTACAATGATACAATCTCCTTCGGTGGACTTGAATCTATATCCCACCCAGTCTACCCTCCTGACATGGGCTATGCGACCGTCAAGATGTGGGGGAAGCGGTCTATATGTAGTTAGCCAATGGCTCACCTTGTTTTTTAGTTCCCCGTGTGTTTCTGTTTCCCCTCACCCAATTTTGGAACGCCTATCATAACTATTGTGTATGGATGAGACTCAGGGGAAAGGTTGGTATAAATTGTTTTTTTTGCGGGTTTCGGATTAGATTTTTCAAGGAGGTCATTTGTAGGCATGTTTTGTGACACTATGGGCCTTAAGGATCCGTGCTGGACAACATGTTTGTCCATACATAGGCCCTCTGCCGCCCATTCGCTCTCATCGATTTCAACTAGAGGGGGCTCAAGATCAGCATTTGGGTCTAAGACTACTGCAGGTGCAATATTATTAGATACATTTAAGTTTTCATTAGAGGCATTTGAGGCTAGACCTATCAATGGAAGAGGTGATGACTGTTTGTTGTTATTATTTTGGGACGAATTTTTAGAATATACGTTTTTATTATTAGTCAATTTTGGTGGACATTTGACTAACGTCTCTTTTATTGACAGTGATCTAAGTGTTTCTAGCACTAAAACTATATTCTTGTTTTGTGTAACCTCAAATTTCTCAATGATTTCTACCAATTTGATTAGTCTTTCTCGTATGGGCAACAAAAGAGACCTTATTAAGTGATCTAGTTGTGTCAGAAGTGTGTTATCTGGCTGTTGGAATTCCATCAGGCTAGGCGGTAATAAACTCTGGTGGATAGGTGTCTTGCTTGTCTGTTTGGTCAATCTAAAAGTAGACCAAATATCCTTCGCTGAAAGCTTATATTTACAAATTGGTCGAGAAAGTAATCTCCTGCTTGGTTTTAACTTTTTCCTATACCGTCTTTTTGGTTTGGTTGGCAGACTGTCTTTTCCTTTTTCGCCCTCGGCGGTATTTATTGATAATAGTCCCCCCAGGTGTACCGCGCACAATGAGGTTGTAGGCATGGCTTTAGGAGAGGAAGAAATCACTAGTTGTGCCTGTGGGCTACAGGTCAATGGTTGACTACTTTCCCCACTATTACAAATTATTGGTATGCTTGTATCTAAAGTTGATGTTTCTCTGGTTTGGGTGTTTGGCAGTCCTGTGAAGGATTGCATTAAAAGCGAGTCCTGTGAATTTATTGTGATATCAAGGGTATTGATAGCAGCAGTGGTATGTAGTGATAGGTCAGGAAAACACAAGTTAGGGGTTAGGGAGAGGCGTCTCTCTGTGTTTTGGATAGCATCTGCCACAACGCCTATAGTTTTCTGCAGCATTTTATCTATTGCAGTAAAGGTAGGAAGGGGTGTGGTGGAGGCCACTTTGTTCCTTGTAGAAGATCTGGTAGCGACCGGAGTTTTTTTAACTTTCAACATATTATAATATAATCTCCTTAGATGTTAAGAATATCTATAGCAGAACGATACAATTACCTTGGCTCTGTGTCGTAGATGACGGAAAATGAAGGATGTGACACTGTTCAAGTAGCCTGGAAGTCAGGTGTAGATGTTTGAAAGCCTGTCACCATGTGCAGTAGGTCACGGGACTGGATCAAAGGGGGGTGGCCCGTCCCGTCCTCCTTGGGCCTCTGAGGGCCACAGAGGGCCCTCCCTTTGCCCGGGCTTCACCCCGGGCGTCCCGCGACGCTGAGGGCTCAGCGTCTTTATGGCCCCTCCTGGCGCTCAAGTCGAGTCAGGGCAGCGCGCCGCCGCAAAGGCAGCCGGGATTCGTAGTCCCGGAGCGGCGGCGCGGTTGGTGGAGGTGGCCTACAGCGCTCCTGCGCTCGAACGGTGGGTTATGCAGCTCGTGGTGGCCACAGGTCGCTCTATCTCCTCGTGTCCCAGTTAAATTAAAGGTCTCCCCCGCTCCACTGAGGGCTCAGCGTCTTTATGGCCCCTCCTGGCGCTCAAGTCGCGTCAGGGCAGCGCGCCGCCGCAAAGGCAGCCGGGATTCGTAGTCCCGGAGCGGCTGCGCGGTTGGTGGAGGTGGCCTGCAGCGCTCCTGCGCTCAAACGGTGGGTTATGCAGCTCGTGGTGGCCACAGGTCGCTCTATCTCCTCATGTCCAAGTTAAATTAAAGGTCTCCCCCGCTCCACCGAGGGCTCAGCGTCTTTATGGCCCCTCCTGGCGCTCAAGTCGTGTCAGGGCAGCGCGCCGCCGCAAAGGCAGCCGGGATTCGTAGTCCCGGACCGGCGGCGCGGTTGGTGGAGGTGGCCTACAGCGCTCCTGCGCTCGAACGGTGGGTTATGCAGCTCGTGGTGGCCACAGGTCGCTCTATCTCCTCGTGTCCCAGTTAAATTAAAGGTCAGTAGCTTGATGACCATTCCAACAACTGCTAAAAGGGGCAAACATCTGGATTTATTTGGAGCCTTTCCCGGTTGCACCAAATAAAAAATGTTGCATCAATGTGTTTTTTCTGCCTTTTTCTTTTCAGTTTTATATAACGCAAACTCGATCTGAAGCAACTCTGACACTTTACATGAGCGTCTGTTACATTAAACAATGAGACATTCATTTTTGTTTTTCTAAGCATTAGGAGATAAAGTGATTTGCCCAGATTCAAAGGATGTTGAACCAATGCTAAAACTCCAGTACCAAAGTCGGCAACTCCGCCCCTTCTCCCCCTATATCTACAGGCATTAGTCTCCGGCATACATGTCTATGTCCTGATGATGAGCGCGGTACTCTGTATGGGATCGAAACGTCGTCGATTCTTTGATACCTTGACACTGTCATATAAATTATTGTATTGTGCTATGGTTTTTGTTCTCATATGTGCTTGATAACTTATTGATCCTTCAAGTGCTTAGAAATGCCTGAACATTTTTTTTGTATTGTCACATGGTTTGTGTTTCCACTTTATTGTTTTTGTCTTTTTCGCAAATATATAATATTATTAAAAGTAATTTTGTCCGGATGGACAACATAATATAGATCTCATTGTATTTCTATATTGATTCTTTCACCTTATCCTTCTTGTGAGGGACCACTGTTCATATAAAATCTTGTTGTTGTCAGGGTGAGAGGAAGCATGAATGTTTCTACAACACTGTTAGTTTAAAAAAATACTTCTCAATGCAGTGATATAATCTGATGTATTGAGGTGAAAGATTTCTTCATGGTAATGAAATACAATTTTTAATACATTTTGAAGATACTTTATCATACTTTTATACGTTTGATGCAAGATGTCTTAAACAAATGAATGTGTAACTAAAGTTAAATGGTGCAGGAAATGTTATTTGCGTCTTTTCTTTTACTTCTTTTGGTGTCCTTTTTCTTATCTGTTTATTTAACATCTTTCTGAATGTTTGTGCTCTTTCAAGTAAACAGTAGCCCAGTGCAGTCTCAGTTGGGGGCCGCATGAGAAGGTGGGTAGGGCTGGAAGCGACCCCAGGGCCCTATTATGACAATCACTGCTATAGACTAATGCTTGGAATTGTGGGAGGAGAGAGAGAGTGAAGACAGACTACAATTAAAGTATTTAAGGGACTATGGTAGAGATTAGTGAATGGAAGAGATTTTTAGATGTGTGAAGAGAAGCAAAAGGTAAAAAACAGACAACAAAGGATGAAGGGTTTAGGGGAAGAAACGGATGGCAAATGGCAGAAAGTAGTAACATCATCCACACCCTCAGAAAGGAAAGAAACCAAGAGACCAAGATAGGCCACCCACTAGCGGTCAAGTTTACAACTTCCTCCAAATAGGTCAAATTCCTCCTGGGCCAGGCCACAGGAAGGCAAGGACTTGGGGTTGGCCACTGCATGTGTTTACTGAGCAGATTCAAGCTCAACTGAGAGATGCCACAGCAAGACGTGACCGCGGTTTCTATACATGTTTATTCTCAGTAAATACAACTGAAGACTGGCTCTCTGTATAAGCACCTTGGACAACAAACAGTTACACACCTGCCCATTCGCCTGGATACTCTCGCAGGTGATCAGCGCGCTATAGAAATCAGTGTAACATAGCATGATATATATTTATATAAAGCTCTATTTAGGTATCATGTCCGGGCCTTTGCAGAATCTTAAAACATGAACAGATGGCCTGTATTTTTATCTCGGAAAGGTGGCAGCCCTATCAGCAGGTAAACAAAGAGTGGTGACCAGGGCAGACAAACAAGGGAAAGAAATCACAAACTAGATAGCCAAAGGAATGCCTGCACCGGAGAAAAGTACCAGTACTAACAGAGCATGAAGATAGAAACCAAAAGCACACTTGTCTGGAAGAGACCCAGAGGTAGTCTACTCACCCTTGGAAAACAAAGAACGCCCTGCACCCGCGCCCGGGCACCTCCCAGCCCTGACCATAACAAATACCTGTAAAACGTGACCAGGAAACAAGAACCGCAAATCAGGCCAAACCGATAGAGGGTAAACAAACCGAGCCAGAAAGAAAACAGCCAAGAGGAAGAAAGGTCTGAATTCAAAAGAGGACCCACCTGTGTTGTTATACTTGAATAACACCACAGCCCAGTGCTGTGGAGGCACCTCAACAGTGAGCCGGCCTGTCTATCTCTTGCAGCTTCAAGACATACCGCATAACAAATATCCTGAATTATAGCGGCAAGATACATGGTTGTCACTGGTCAGGTTGGGACCAGAAGGGTGGAATACCTTCCTCACAGATGCCTATTGTATCTCCCTGTGTTGTGCTGCCCTCCTCACAATGCTGTGTTTGTGGTAGCATTTTTCAAGCTTCAAGCAGGCACAGGGTTTTGATGCAGCATGGCCTTAAAAGTGACTGAGTGAAATCTTGTAGATTTCACTCAGCCACTTTTAGGAGTCGTTCCTGCGCCGGCACCCCCGCCCTGCGTTGGAACACCTACATGTGGCGCAGGGCTTTACAACGTAAATACCCTGCAGCCTGGCACTGGCATTGCGCCGCCGCTGCGTCACAAAAGAGGCGCAAGGGGCTTGTAAATCTGCCCCAAAGTTTATAACTCGCATTTCTGCAGGGCAATATAAACAAGAACAGGAGGGAAGGATGTTGGTGCTAATTAACGCTGGGTGGGGGTGTCAATGTAAAACTAGCAGCAGACAGCATCGATTAAAGAAGCAGGAGGGAGGAAATTATTATTATTCTTATTCCAGGCCAAGAAGACTTACGGGGAAATGGTTGCCTCGTTGCTTGCATAGCTGGCAAATTTTCAGTTTGCTTGTGTGCGAAATTGTCATGTTTTCAGTGTGTCTGTGGGTGACATTTTGATGCTTTGTGTGTGACGCTGTATCTATCCCTTGTCGAACCACAGGTGAGGAATTGATTAAACAGCTTCTCGCCCAAGAGATGCGAAATGTACTTGCCCATTAACTAAAACATCCACTTGCCCCTTTTGGTGCCATGCAATGAAGTGACATATAGTCATAGCTTCTCTTAACATGCTTTTGTAAGGTTTTGATTCCAGCAAGATCTCGATTGTCCCAGATTTCTGTAAATCTATGGAAAAGGTCTGGAGGTAGGTGGGTGGCAGTATTGCCCAGGTAGGAACGCACTGCAAATGTGTGTACACCCATTAACTTGCATGTGCCAAGGGGTTAGCAACAGCACAGGGGAATGAGAGGCCAGCAGTGAAATGGAGGATTGACTGCCATACGGAGAGGAGAGAGGTTATCTTTTAACACTAGGATGCATGGAATAAAAGAGGGGAGCCTTTTATTATAAGGAATGTGTACACATAGGCTCGATTTTACTATTTGGTGCATTTCACTGATTAGGGTTATTAAGAGGCTGTCAGACGCTCAGATCTGACTATAAATGTGCTCCCTTCCTTCCTCCTCACATGCTGCTGTTAGTATCTCCATCCTGTTTAAGTAGGGAAACCCTGCAAATGTAGCTTGAGCCCACAGCTCTTGGTCCGCATCATGCTAAAGTGAAGACAGTGGCAGTGTAGCGGGCATCAACTTCCGGTGCCACACCATCAAACTTGTCGGGTAACAGTGCACGTGCATCTGGGCCACTACTTCCGTGCAAGTCCTGTAGTGGCAGATGGGCGGTGTTTTGTTTCCTGGAGAGCAGGCCAAATTCCCCAACTGCATTATTCCCAATGTTAAGACTCTTAAGGCTTCAGTTTGCTTTTGTTTCCCAGTTTCCCAGTTCTACAGACTCAGCTTGCTGATGTGTGGCTTTTCCATTTATTTTAAGTTGCTTATTTCAGGACAAACTAAAAACGCATTAATAAAGGCATATTGCTAAATTACAAGAAAATCGCCTTATTGCAACTTGAGTATCTAAAATAGACCCAGAAATATTGCTAAACTTAAGAGTAATGTTATCCCTCACCATATAGGAAGGAGGAGAGGGTGTGGCGTTACAGACAGGACAGCCAGCTTTGAAACTGGGGAGCGACGTTGGAGTTCCATCAGTGTACTTATGTTCTTGTGATTCTGGGTAAATCACTTAATCGGGGGGAAAAGCTGATCTGTCCCTGTGTAATGCCAACCACATCATTTAAAGCGCTCCAACACCGGAACTCTGGCATAATCCCAATTACAAAGCGATTTACAGATTTCGTTTTTTTGTTTTTCACTAACTGTATTTTGCATGCTGTCAGTCTGTTTTTCATTTATTTTTTCACACTTCCAACAGGCGCTCAAGTCATTCCCCGTCAACATATATCATCTGCATTTCTTTTTCAAAGGCATGTTATGTTCCTTCAGCGTACAATGTTAAAGTCGCAATTCCTTCATTTCATCAGTAAATCTGGTTTGCTTTGCTGCAAGTCTGTTACCCGGTTAATACACTGGCACTTAATACTTTTCTTGTTTTGCAGATACATACATCCACAACACACAGTGCCATTTCACGTAATTGTCTTTTACAACGCCAATACCTCACTAATTCGAGACCAATTTGCATTGCAAATGCTTGTAGATTTCTGCTGCTGCATTAGTTTGCCAGTCGGTCTTGCATTCCCTAAATCTTTTATTGGTTCCCCTTCACGTTTCCTTTTCTTTAGGACTGAGAGGCATATTACCAAGGGCCCTTATCGCCTCTTTAGCGGGACATTTTCCTGCTAAAGCGGCGATAATTTGATCGCCCTATTACCAAGCTGTCGCTAAAACCAGTTAGCGACAGCTAATAGGCGATAGCGAGCATCTTGGGGCCCGCTTTGCATGTCAGCGATATTTATCGCTAATGACATGCAAAGTGGGCGTGCCAAGATGTTAGCGACTGAAAACAGTCGCTAACATCGCTATCTCCTATTACCTACAAAGGCGTAGTTTTGGAAATATTCGTGCTAAGCGCGAATATCTCCAAAAGCTAACACCTGCCCAGAGCAGTTCTTAGCCATGTTATCCAATGGGAGGTGGATAACATGGCTAAGAGCATTGTCACGATAATGTGTGAATATCACTGTATTTCCAGCGATATTCACGCATTTCGAATGATTTTTATCGTTTCTGAGATAAACCTTGATGATAGCAAGGTATCTCAGCGATAAAAATCGGCGTAGCGCGGCGTTAAAATTATTCCCGCTAACCCTGCTTAGCGATAAATATCGCTATTTCTAGGTAATATGCCCCTGAGTTCTTGGCGGCCTCTTCTCTTTACCTGCTGATTGGCGTCCAGCTTACAGTCTCCACTCGGCTTGCAGCTCCTCTTTCACATCTGTGGTATCTTCTCCTTCTTCTGAGCCTCCTCCTTCTTGGACTTGGGCTTCTTACCGCTTTCCTGTGCTGAGTGAAGAGTAAGCCACCAGATCACAGATGGTGTCTTCAATGTCTCACATGTTTATGAAAGAAATATTTGCTAATGATATTGCATATTATTCTTTTATTTGCAAGATTATGAAGCCGTGGTTCTTTGATGGTCTGTGTAGCGCGTTCCTCTGCCCGGGAGCATGTCAATGAGCATGCCAAACATGGAGCTCTTTAACAAACATCTTTATTCTTCAACATATGATCACACTCTGCACACACTGCGTCACAACCTTGAAATGAAATTAGAATTGTATTTGTTAAACACGCAAATGCATGGAGGCGTCTTGGCGCTACCACTACAGAAGGAAAATATCAAGACAGACCCTACAAGGACGACAAAGGAATATCAGAGGAAAAGCCTATTGATTAAAAGCCAAGTTTAGGGTGCTTTCCTGAAAGGAAGAAGGCCTGTCATTTTGTTCTGATTTAGAAGGAGAGTGTTCCAGAGTTCAGCCCTGCACACAGAAACGCTTCTGCCACACCAGTGGGACCTTCTGAACTTTGGAACTACCAACGTGTTTGGCATGAAAGAAAACAATGAGCTAGATGGGTTGCACTACGAGAAATTGTGTTCAGAGCCAGAGTCATGTAGTGCCTTAAAAGCTATGCAAAGTGCTTTGAAATCAATAAGCTTCCTTATAGCCAGCCAGTGAAGTTGAGTTAGGGTCTATGAGGCTGACTGATGCCTGGGGATCCCGAGTGATGAAATGAAATGGGCATTTGTAAAGCACATGGCTGCCAGAAGGCCTCCCAGCGCTAGGCAGACTCATGGTCAGGTGGAACAGCAAAATTCAGGGCAACAGGAAGGTTTTGAGTTGTTTCCGGAAGGCAAGATGACCAGTCTCTTTCCGGATGTGATGGGGCAGAGCATTCCAAATCCTACCAGCATTAAGGGAGAAGAGTCTGCCGCCACTTCTGGCTCATTTAACTCTGGGGATGTTGACTAGGAGGAGTTAATCCGAGCTAAATCTCTCCTTGCTTTATAAGGCTGAATTACAGTCGAGAGAAGAGGAGGACCAGTCCCCTGCAAGGACCTGTGAACGATACAGAGAGATTTAAAAATAACTTGTTCTTTCACTGGGAGCCAGTGTAGTAGACGGAGGGCTGGTTTTGCGGACAGGAATCTGGATGTTCCCGTCAGCAGTCTGACTGCGCAGTTCTGGGCAATCTGCAGTTCATTGATCACAGAGCTAGGGGCATCCAGATAAAGCCCATTGCCGTAGTCCAACCTTGAGAGTAAGAGAGATTGCAACATAATTTTCTTGGATTCAGGAGGGAGCAGGGGATGTACCTTCCTGGCCATTCTGATCAGGCCGAAACAGGTTGCTATTGTCTTTCTGGCTTGCGTTTTGAAAGTCAAATTGCAGCCTAACTAGATGCATGCTAGCCAGAGGGTTCTAAGTGATGAGTTGTCAAAGTTGCCTAGGGTCATGATCTCGGCCTTTTCACCATTTAATTTCAGATGGGATGCGCCCATCCATTTTACAACTTCCGTGAAGCATGCTTTCAGGGTCGTTGAGTAGTGAGTGGGTTGAATCAAAAATTCAACGACCAATTGGGTGTCGTCAGCGTAGGTGACATATGGATCCCAAAAGGAGCCACAATCAAGGCTAATGGGGCCATATATGCGTTAAAGAGCGTAGGGCTCAAAGATGAGCCCTGCAGTAGACCACACAGGAGAGGACGAGATTTGGAACACACACCTTCTCCAAAAACCCAAAATGATTGTCCTTTCAAGAAGGAACAAAGCCAACTGAGAGCAGTACTTGGCAAGTTGATGAGACGGTGAATGAGGATTTGGTGATTCACCGTGTCGAATGCCGTGTTCAGGTCCAATAGTATGATGGCCGCTGAGCCTCCAGCATCTAAGATTTTCCTGCTTTCCTCAACTACTGCTAGCAGTGCAGTTTCCGTGCTCTACCAAGGGTGGAAGCCAGTTTGGGATGGATCTAATAGGTTGAAAGTCTCCAGAAAATTTGAAAGAATGTGATTAGCATATTTTTCCGTGATTTTTGCGATCCCAGGCAGAAGGGAGATGGGGCGATAGTTGCCAAGGTCTGCGGGGTCCAGCTGGGGCTTCTTGAGTAGGGTTTTGACCATTGCTTCTTTCCAGAAGGGAGGGACTGTTCCTGTGCTAAGTGAGGAGTTGATAACCTGCGTGATCGTAGGGCCAATAATGGGTGCTGCCTTCAGTAGGATGCTCCTAGGAGCTGGGTCTCTGGGTGATCGGCTTTTGACTGTCGACATTAAAGTCAGGAGTATTTCCATGGGGAGTGGAGGGAAGAGCTCCAGACGATATGTAGTGGAAGGGGGATCGAGAGGAGAGTTAGAGCCTAAAGGGTCAATATGGCTGAGTGATTTGATGATGTTATGAATCTTTGTGTCAAAAAACTCATCCTGCTTCTCGCAGAGGGTACGTGAGGGTCTGCAGGAGCCAGGGGAACTGGGCTTTTAAGGAGCCTTTTTATGATGTAGAAGGTCTCTCTGGGGGAATTGGAGGCTAGCCGGGTTTTTTTTCTCATAGAAGGATGCCTGAGCTTTCTTAATCTCATCTCAATATTTATACATAGTCTTTCTGTAGGTGATCTTACTATTGGGAGCTACATCTTTCCTTCACCGTCTTTCTGAAATTTTACAACTTTGTTTCAGAGTTCGTAATTCGGTGGAGTACCAAGTCGATCTCTGTGGGCAATTCTTTTTTATAATCCGGGCTTTAGGGAGGACCTGGTCCAGTAGTTCTCTATCCAGCCGCAAAGGTTATTGTACATTGCAACTGGGCAGGTGACTGATTGAGGTCTGTGTTTTTCCAGTACATGGATCCATTTTTCCTGGGGGAGCTTGGACCAGGGTCGAAGAGGGTCCGTGTGGTATGGGCGAGGGGAGTAGATATTTGAGGGTGCCAAGCTAAGGGCACCAGGTGGTGATCAGACCAGGGAATAGGGACGGGATGCAGACGGGTTGCAGCATTCTGCAGTTTGTTTAGTAGATTGTTCTGCAGATTGATAAAAAGGGCGTTGCAGTAGTCCAATTTGGATAATACAAGAGCAGTGACAACAGTCTTCTGCAACTCCTGAGCAATGAAGGGGAACACTTTCCAGAGTATTTTCAAGGAGAAGAAAGAGGATGAGGTAACAGCATTGATTTGATTTTCAAAAGCCAGTTTGTCATCGAATAGAATCCTTAAGTTCCTTACTTTTGTGACGGGTGTAGGCAAAGTGCCTAATTCCTGCGACCACAATCTGTGGGACCAAAAGGAGGAGTTATTGCTGAACAGAAGGACTTCAGTTTTTTCCAAGTTCAGTATAAGGCAGTTGTTGTTCATCCACAATTATGGAATCTAGCCGAAGTATCATCTACGTTGCTAGACAATGAGACTCCGTTTTGGGTATTGGCAGCATACGATACTATAGAAAAACCAAATGTTTTTATGAGCCTGGCCAAAGGGGTGACATAGAGGTTAAAAAGGTTGGGACTTAGGGAGGATACCTGCGGCACACAGTAGTGAGAAAGGGTTAGGAGTGAATTTGTTCAGTGCAACAAATTGTGCTCGCTCTGACAGGAAGGATATCAGGAAAGCAAGTGCCGCTCCCTGGATTCCAAGGGAGTGGAGGCGTCCAATCAACAATTTGTGATTAAGCATGTCAAATGCTGCAGAGAGGTCTAGAAGAATCAGTGCTGCTGTTCCACCTTTATCCAAAGTAGATCTTATGTCTTCAGATACAACAATCGGGGCAGATTCCATGCTGTGCTCACTTCTAAACCCAAATTGAGTCGGGTCGAGAAGAAGGTTGGTATTGATTAAGGAAAACAGCTCTTGATTCATGACTTTCTTCTTAGCCGGAAAAGGAAGGTGTGAAATGGGTCAGTAATTACTGGGATCCAAAGAATTAAGGTTGGATTTTTTCAATAATGGCAAGATTTAAGCTTGTTTCCATTACTTAGCAAAACAGCCAATGCTAAACATTAGCATAAAGATTTTGGTCCAATGCGTGTATGTAATCTTGGGGGCCAATTGAATTATTTTTGAGGGACATGCATCCAATGGGGAACCTGACTTCATTGAGTTAAGTAGTCCCAGGACCTGATAGGCCATGAGTTGAGAGAAAGAAGACAATATTACTGGACTAGTGGGAGAGGAGAGATCATCCTGAGAACCAGAGGATGTAACCAATGTTTCTGGCCTTGTAGGAGAGGAGATGTAATCGTAGGGGTGAGAAGTCTGCTGACTATTAGCATTGAAGATGTTACAAACGTCTTCTACTTCGGCCTGAAAGAAAGAGGCTAAAGTGTTACAAAAAGATTGATTTGAGTTATTATTATTTTATCTGAACTATTGGGCAGTTTTTCAACTGTCAAAAATAGTGCTTTGGGGGTTTTTTTCCAGGTCTCAATTTTATGAGTGAAATCCGAGACTTTTTCTTTTTGTATCAAAGATTTATATTTGTGAACATCTTTTTCACAGATGTCATAATTCATTCTCCATCTACGCTCTTGTCTGCGACAAAGTTGCTTCTGGAATCTAAGTTTGTTTTAAAACCATGGTTCAAGCTAGAGTTGACTCCAACAGGATGGAATCTTTCTTATGCCAGGGATGACTTTTCCTGGCCAGATGAGGTGTATTAGCCCTTAAAGATTTTACCTTTATTCTTAGTTCAAACATGACCACCTTGTTGTTGGGCCATATAAGTAGCAATGGTGCCATAGAATGAAGAAACAGTAAACTATAACAGGATAATACCCATAAATCCAGTTGAGACCTAGGTGTTTAGTATGTAACCTACAACAATGTCTCATCAGGTGATACTTAGGAACAATTTTTTCATGCATATGAATTGCAATGGGAGGGAAGCAGGGAGATGTCAATGACTCTTTTTTTTTTTTTAAAAAGCACACATTTATTTCAGAAGATGGGAGAGGGAACAAGACACAATATCAACACTATATACATTGAATGACAAGTGAAAGGAACATACTGGTAAAACGGTGCAAAGAAAAAAACTAACAATTGTGTAAACAGTTGTGAATATACAGAAAAGTGTGAGTTGTTTGTAGCAGAAGGAAATAGGGTCAAAATGGGAGGGTCGGGATGGAGTAGCTCCAAGGAGTAAGGGCCCTCACGCAGCCCGGAGGGTGTCATGCTTCATCATCGGGAAGCTCCTTGTTGGGCCGGCGCTGCAATGCCCAACGTGCCCCAAGTGGGGGCTCTTTTCCAGAGATCTTTTAACCTGACAGTTCTGCCGTTTTGATGAAGTGAGGGCATGTGGGATGTCTGGTGTATGTGCAAAAGGTGAGCAGAGTGTGCTGTGAATAAAGATAAAAATAACTAATCGAACTCGCCAAGAAAACTTTATTTTGTGGGTCCCCTGTTATGGTTAAAAAGCCTGTGGTGCTTGTAGCTGGAGATCTGTCAATGGTCTCTTCAAGCGTTGTGAATCAGGGTAGAGGTCAATCATGTCTGTATTGTCATGTCAATCGTGGAATTTTCGTCAGGACCTAAACACCATGTAATCTACTCAATGAGAGGTGGAGAAAGTAAATGTGGGTACATTCATCCATATCTTTACCAAAATACACCGTCTGCAATCTGGTTCCTCGTAAGTAGGGACCTAGATGGCAATGGAGGTTAGCGGGGCTGCCGGTCTGGAGGCTGGACTCTGGAGATGTGCACTGGTGTCAATAGCGACTCACAGACGTAGGTCACGTGGCTCCATGGACCTACCCTCTGAGATTCCGGAATCTCGTAGGCTAGGTCCACAGAGTCACGCGACCTCTGTCGAAGAGTCGCTAGTGACGCCAGTGCGAGCTGTACCATAAACTGCTATTTGCACTAATATAAATGTATATATATGTTTTCTTCCCTTTCACTAAACGCCTCCAAAATGTTCCAGATGTCCTGGACTTGTTCCTTGGTGGTTGTGTGTATGTATGTATGTACCAGGTGCCATCCGGACATTTGACGCCAGATGCGGGTCCACACAGCCTCCCCACCCTCCTGCCTGAACCGGGCCACAGCAGACTGGACACGCGGATAACTTTAGTTATTCCTATCACCACCCAGCCCTTTGGTAAGTCTGTTTTTCCACCACCCCAATTACTATTTTGTCATCGAGACAGCAAGACTTTTGTCCTTCAGGTCCCTACCGGTTTGACATATGGTTATACGCATCCTGTCACAAACACGTTTGCTTCCCCACAGTAATCTTGTACTTGCTTCGTTTTTCGCCTCATCTACATTTATACTGCGTGGTGCTAATATGATGCTATATCCACACATTCCCATACATGCCATAATCCACCTCACTGGCACAATTACATTCATTTGTCTTTTAGTATGCAACTATTTGGACCTCACCAGCCTCCAGTGCCATTGGTGCTACGTCCCCCAATCTGAATTACCTTCTGACATGCTATCCCCTTGCCATGATCATGCTGTACCTACTTCCCTATGTCAATTGAATTTTTATCTACCCTGGTTGGCCCACCCTCACATATGGTTCATCCCTTACTGCCAGAATGTCTGCTGGATTGCATCAGCCTTTCTGCGTTCTTATTCTATCCCACTTTTCCTTTTGTTCTCAACTTCCAAACAGCACTAATGATTACTGTTGTAACCCGGTCCTGAAGATATCCTGAATTTATTCTCAGGTCGAAACGTCATTGACCCCCCCTGCGCAACTATTGGCGCAACTTTGATACTTAAAATTGTTGATGAATATAAATGTTCCTTATAATTACATTGGCCCTCTTCTGTATATTCACAACTGTTTAAACAATTGTTAATTTTTTCATTTGCACCGTTTCCCCGCTCTGTTCCTTTCGCTTGTCACTTGCACAGTTCTCACAACTAGAAGAGCACTGTTGTGCACAAGTCCCTGTGGGTTACACCCTCATTCAATGTATATAGTGTTGCTGTTGTCTCTTGTTTTCACTTCCCCCCCTTGCTTCTGAAATAAATTGTGCTTTTAAAAAATACATTTAAGTTATTGACATCTCCCTGCTTCCCTCCCATTCCAATTCATATGCATGAAAAAATGGGTCTTAAGTATCACCTCTTGAGACATTGTTGTATGTTACATAGAATGGAGGAAGGGATTATCTGAAAAAATCCCGTCCGGCAGGTGGCCGCCGCGTAAGTTGGTGCCTTGACCAGCTGAGCTAGGCCTAAGCCAAACATCATATGTTACGGTATGTTATATGTTATGTTAAGATTTTATAGAGCATTAGGTTACTCCATTTGCATTGTCCGTGTGCTAGGGATCCATACACCACGAAGGCCTGGGATTAATGAACTATACACTTGCCTGAAAAGCCACATCTTTAACTTTTTTATATCAATAAGTAGTTCTAAGTCTTTATCCAAATGGAAGTTAAAGTCTCCACGGACTGTGTAGTCTGCAAAATTAATCTCAGATTCCACTAACTGGCTGAAGGCCGGGGATGGTAAATTAAAAGTCTGTTCAACGCACTGTTTTTATTGAGATAAATCTATTTTTAAAAGTCCTTCGCACTTAAACATTGGGGAAACAGCTGAGAAACTGGCAGTCAGTTGGTCACGGTAGAGCATAGCTGGTCCCCAACCCCTCTTTGCCATTCAGTCTAGCCTAAGGATGGAATATCTGGCTGACATCGAGGAGACCAGGTCAAGGCCTGGGGTAGGGTCTGCCCAGGTTTCTGTTATAAATATCATGTTCAGTTTGTGGGACTCTAAAAAAATCAGCAAACTTATTTTTAATTTTCACCAAGCCAGCTTTTAAGGCTGCCATACTATGTCGAACGGGAATCCTCACTGGAGTTCGCCATCCAGGTGCTTGCAGGGGCCAAGGCCCCCTCCACTGTTGATTCCCCAGAGCGGGGTTGGCAGACCACGGCCCTGGGGGGAAGACGGTCTGATGAGGGGGCAGGGCAGTCCTCAACTGGTGCAAAAAACCAGCACCCAGGTCCAGTAGTCTAAAGTCCAACGTTGGGTGAGCTATGTAAGGCTCACCAACCCCAGGAATTTTACCAAAAGGAGGCCCTCCTATGTTACCAAAACGAGGCAAATACTCCAGTGAGGGGAGCTAGGTTTCTCACATGTTTTGGGCAGGGAAAGCCACAAAACTTCAGAAAGAAGCGACCACACAACCCCATTCTGTAGGGAAAAATCAGTTGAGTTCATTAGCGTTACACTTATCAGGCAGAGCACACAAAGTACAAATTACCCTTCACCTACCTCCAGCATGCTGCATCAGAAGCAGCTGCATCCAAACGTAGGTAAATGCCCAATGGAATCTGCACAAAAAAAGTCCATAAGGAGCCCAAATACCCCAACCTTCCTGAAGGAGGGCGTAACCCAGAAACTCAACCCAATCCGAGAAAACCTAATTCCACGCCACGTGCAGAAACCCAAGGGATGTGCATGAGTCAATAAAAACATTGGCCTAAAAATTAAACATACACTTCCCCTCACAATTGCACCCAGCCCAGGCAGGTCAAAAGGACACCTGTGCACCGGTTAAACATCACACTTTTAAACAGAGAAGCCCACAGTCCCCACCATAGCAAGGAGAGGGGGAACCAAAAATACAAATAGCACTAAATTTCAAAGTCAAAGTCAAAAAGGCTTTATTTCGATAAAAGTTATCATAAAAGCTGCACAATAAAAACACACCAATTCATTTGATTACAGATTGATTAAAATACAGCGAGTTAATTACATTCAATTTTAAAAATCTGGGTTTTTCCATTGAAAAAGAACACGTATTAAAAGTTGTGGTTAAAAGAAAATTAAACATTTGCTTTAAGCCTTTTACTTCTAACACACCAGGCTTACGATAAGAATTTTGAGAGGGTACAAACATACAGTGGTCGTGAGTCTGACATTAAAATACGTAGAGCCTCAACATGGTGCCTGGTCCCCAGCAAGCGGCACAGTTGCTTAAGCCATTTTCTTCTTGGTCGGGCATACTCCTGGCACTCAAACATAAAGTGTGCCACTGACTCCTGTTTAAGTGGGCACGAGGGGCAAAACTCTGTGGTCTGAGCTGGCGTTTTCCACCGTGATGTAAAGGTGTGCAGAGGAAGAGTTCCCGTTCTAAATTTAAAGTAAAGGGACCTATCAAGTGGTTTCTCAATAATGTCTACATAGAGTTCCCGAATTGGTAGGTCCTTGAATCTCAGGAAGTCCTCCGTCAATCTGCCCAATGTACGATTTGTACTCCTTTTAGTCAAAATCCAGTTCCAGTACAAACTCTTGAGTGTTGCCTTTGGTGGGGATGCCTTGTTTATCCAGGCTTCGCTTAAGCCCAAGTCACACAAGAGGGATTTCATGTCTCTTAGCCATTTAATTCTGTGCCATCCTGGTAGTGACATAATCTCAGAGAGACCTTTCGCATAGTTGGCGAGCTCCGGAACTCGCCACAAACGGGCCCATAAGAGTAGGGGCCGGAACTTTGCTAGGTCTTCAATGGGTTGACAACCTAAATCAAGCATTAGTGGGGTCATGGGAATGCCTTGGGGAAGTGACATAATTGCCCTGCAGAACTTCCTCTCGGATCTTGACAGTTCGTTTATGTTGCAGTGACCCCATAGCTCTGCCCCATACAGAGCAGAGCTAACTCCCTTTGCTATATAGATGTCGATGACAGGGGCTATAGGTCTTATAGCACAAGAGCGTTGCTCCTTCAAAAGGGCCCCAGTTACCCTCTTATGGACTAGCAACATTTTATCTAGATGGGGGGCCCACTGCATATTGTGTGACAAACGGATGCCTAGGTAATCAAATACTTCTACCCTCCCCGAAGGTACCCCATTCAGCGTGGGGGGGTGTACTGGTTTTTTGGGGGGGATTCATCACAAGAAACTTCGTTTTATCGGTATTGATTACCAGGCCCCGTTCTACACAAAAGGTCTGGAAGTTGTTAAGAAGTTTTTGGAGACCCATTGGGGATTTGGACAGGAGGAGCGTGGCATCGGCAAACAGAAGGGTGGGGACACGCTCCCCCGCCAGGGATGGTTCGTCTGAAGGATCTTTCAGCAGGTGCTCAACCACTCCGTTGATGTACAGGGAGAAAAGGGTGGGAGCTAGAACACATCCCTGGCGAACCCCTCTGTCCACCGGAATGCTGCTGGTTTTTTCTCCCCCTGTATCCCATCTTATCTGGGCAAAGCTATTGTCATGGAGTCTTACAAGTAGCGATAAGATGTAATACGGTATCCCCATATCAGTAAGAACTCTCCAGAGGGTCTCTCTAGGTACTAGGTCAAGGGCAGTCTTTAAATCTATGAACGCGAGATAAAGACTGCCTTTGCCTATGACCACCACCTTCCAGTACACTAGCATCAATCTAAAGGCTTGTTCAATTGTGCCAGTGCCCACTCTAAACCCAGCCTGATAGTCAGAAAGGATATTATTATCATTGATCCATTCCAATATTCTGACTAGCAGTACCTTTCCGGCTACCTTTTGGCTTATGTCCAGCAAACTTATAGGTCTGTAGTTTGACGGGTCGTCCCTGGCACCTTTTTTAAAAATAGGGACGACCTCCGCCCCCTTCCAGGATGTGGGAATCGGCGCACCCCTGCAGATAGCGATGAGCAAGCAATGGATAAATTTCCCCATAACGGGATGTCTGAGCGCAGTAGATCCCCAGGGATGCCATCCGGGCCAGGCGCCTTTTGAGGCATAATGGTACTGATGGCATACTCTACTTCTTTTATTGAGAAGTCTGAGTCTGGGTCTATTCGATCTACATCCCAGTCCTTTTTGGTCACAATTGGAGTCACTTCCCATCCCTGTTCTTCGTTGGGAGTATCTGAGATGTTATGACCGGGTATATAGTTTAGAGAAGTGGTTGACCCACTCTTGACTAGTGATGTTGCATCTTATGAGGTCACTATCTGGTCTGTTTCTGATTCTGATTGTGTCCCAGAAGCGCCTTGAATCTTTCTTAGCACTTGCCTCTTTTAAAGTGCACCAGAACTCTACTTCCCACTCATTTTTTGCTCTAGCCAATACTCGCTTGTACTCTTTCCTAGCCTCTTGTATCTGGGGTTGTGATTTGGCTTTAACAGCCTCGATCAGGAGGGATTTGGCATGTCTGCATGCAGATGTATACCAGTCGTGCTTGCCCCGGGGGCTCCGGGATACCGTATTCCTCCCCGCACTCCCCTTTTTCAGGAATATGTCCCCTATGGACCTAAGTGTGCCCTCAAAGATAGATGTCACCTTGACTGTTGCCAAGGCTGGGTTGATGGTATCCAGTTCCCTTTGTGAGGTCAAGAGTAGTTCATTAATTATTTTAAGTTTGGCTTCGTCAACGGAGATGTCATTCCACTTTAAGCGTCTCCCACAAGAAGAGACGGAGACTTTGTGGGCATGTTTAGGGGATTTTTCAGCTGGGTTATTAGGCCAGGGGTTCGTTAAAGATAGGGAAAGCGAATTGTGATCGCTTTCTACCGTGGGTAAAAGTGCCATATCCTGCACTAAGCCCCATAGCGTGAAGTCCAGGAGAATATAATCGATCCTCGATGTATGATTGGGTCTATTATATGTGGCAGCACCCAAAGGATCTGATGGTGTACGACCATTTGCGGCGCTTAGGCCAAACTCCAGTGTCAGCGCATTTAGCTGAATTGCGCTATGAGACCATCTTTTAATCGGGGAAATAGTTAGGGCTGGAATGCCCCTTCTGATGTCATCCTCACCCAAGTCCAAGATATCATCTAAGGAGAGTGGCTCATAGGTACAATTAAAGTCACCCGCAACTAGAATTTGGGCACCCCCAGCATTTTCTCTTAGTTCTGCTTCTAGGGTGGTTACAATCAGGG
Source organism: Lissotriton helveticus (assembly GCF_964261635.1). Taxonomy (NCBI): domain Eukaryota; kingdom Metazoa; phylum Chordata; class Amphibia; order Caudata; family Salamandridae; genus Lissotriton; species Lissotriton helveticus. The sequence goes on from NC_136065.1 coordinate 72,398,564, forward strand.
ACATAGACCCATGTTTAGTGCCTCTAACATATATATTGAACAGATCTAAAGTTAGTCACCTACGAGGACCTTTTAAAGAGAGTCCCAGGATATCTGGGCTATTAATCAGCTTGAGTTTTATGCTACAATTAAGGGAGATGCTTACCCAAGTGAGCAGACCCCCCGAAGGGCGTCCCTTACCTTTTGTGTGTTTTTCCGCAGGGACAAAATATGTGACATAGCCAACACGATGGAGAGGTACTAGGCTCCAGGTCTCCTGGAACAAACATATCTTATGGTCCTCCACCAGAGAGTTCCACTCTGGTGACCCCAATTTCCGATGGATACCTGCAAGGTTCCAACTAAGGATCGTTAGAGGATCCTTGCAATCATAGCCATTGCTTTTTTGAGGGCCCAGAACTGAGCTTGGAGGTACAGCCGCTGATAAGGGTATGACCTGGGCATTACTAGGCACTAGTGTATGGATAGGGTGGGGGCCTAGGATTGGAGTTTCCATTAAAGTGTTCCCTACCTCATCTAGTCTCAGATCTGGTGGCAGGGTGTTGGATTCCTCAGGATTGAGTCAATCCACCTCATCCAGTGCGCAAAATCTATTCCAGTGCGCATGCTGGGATAGAAAAGGATCAAAGTCAAGGGTGCCTTGCCAAGGGGAATGCCACTGTGAGAGTCTTTGCTGGGGAACTTGCTGGTATGCCCTGCTCATAGGAATTCTATTCCTTGGCATGTGCCTTTGATGTATGGTAGGATAGAAATATGAAAGGTGTAAAGGGTGGATTTGTGTGTTAGTTCCACTAGGGGGTGCATTACATATATATTCTACTGCAGCCATATCTCGAAAATTAATAGTTATGATGTCCCCCGCTATTGTTTTAATACTTCTGCCTATCCATTCCCCTCGTCTAAATGTTAATATTTCTCCAGCGATATTAGGAGGTAAAGGTCTGTTTAGCTGTAGCCATTGTGCACATTTGTTCCTTAATTCAATTTGTGTTTCCTTTTTTCCCTCCTTCATGGGTGGCACTCCTGCTAATACAACAACAAAAGGAAGGGCTTCAGGCGGAAGATTGATTGTCTTAAAGTGTGCCAACCTTGCCTTGTCTGCTTGATTTTTTATTTGGGCAGTGTCTGTGGTTGTACTTTTAATGGAGTTTTGTCCAGTTTTTTCAGCTGGGGTGGAGCATTTCCAGATCCTTGCCCTTGCCTCAGTTAGTCCTGTGGGATGGTAGTAGATACACTAGGGTTCAAGGGTGCCAGAGTTCTCTTCCCAGTTGAAGTATTATTTTGGGTTGCATCCTTAGATTTACTGGTCAAGGGTTGGTTAACTATTGCAGCCTTATCATTTGTTATGTTATTGGCATGACCCCCTTTTGTCCCCCCTTTAGTTAATATACCATCAGTTGCCACCTGCCTGGTAGGGCCCATCCCTTTGTTGTTTATTAAGGACGTCAATCTGTCGATTTTTTACATGAGTGGTTTGATATGGGCAATGATCGTATCTTCAAGGTCCGCTTTGAGATCAGCTACCATATTTGCTACCCAGCATGGTATTCCTGATGTTGAATTAGGCATAGGGGTGACTAGATTGTGGTTTGGCGTAGAGTTCTGACCATTTTTTTTCTTTTTGTATACACAAGTTTCACTAGCTTTTTTTGCCACTAGGTTTCTTGGATTCGACTTCTCCCTGTCCCGTGAAAGGCTCGAGTTGGGCTGAGAAATGTCAACATCCCCTAATACCTCAGTGGGCGCCTGAGCACACGGGAGCTCAGCAAAGGAAGAGGTAGCACCAAGACTTAGATCTATATCATCCGTGGCATCTACAGAAACTACCAGATGGTCAGTTGCAGCATCTTGTGAGTTATGGACAAGTATTGTCGGTGGTAAGGACAGCCTCCTTTCTGAGTTAGCTATTGCAGTTGATACTGCCCCTATAGTCTGCAGCAGCATTATATCAATTGCTGTAAGTGTGGGAACTGATTGAGGGGCAGGCGCCTTCTGTTTGGTATTAGATCTTAAAATGGGCATCCTGGTAGATTTAGTAATCTTCCTCCTATTTGTGGTAAATAAATAAATAATACCTCTCTTTTTGACTAGACATATATCATAACAGATAGCTCAATAAATAAGAGTCAAGATTCGAGGTAGTAGGAGTTTTGCAGGTTTAATACAGCATAAGGACAGGAACAGGACAACCTGCATAGGAATAGGATGACAGGGTGACAGGGCCCAGCAGCTGCTGGGGCTGGATCTGGGATGAGCGCGCTGGCTTTTAATAACAATACATGAGCATATATACATAACGCAAACACATAGCATTACATTGCAGTAGGCGTAGCAGTGGGTGGAGCAGAAGGTGTGACGCGTAGCAGTCGCGAAAGATAAGGGCGAAAGTAGGTGTAACTGGGCGTATACATAGACATGTGATGCAAACGTAACAGAATATGTCATGAATGGGGCGGAAACATTGGAGGGGGCTACCTGAGGAGCCGGGACCTCTAACCTGATGGTGCGCGCAAACTAGCAATGACGTATCACTAGGAGAAGCTGGGGGCTATGAACTCTGTGCTAGGAGCAGAGACTGAAGTCTGGAGAGTCAGGGCGACATGTACCTAAACAGTATCTAGTATCTGATGTTTAGAGAACATGTTGATATAAACTAGAAGTCAGGAGGGGAAAAGCTAACTTGATTCTAAGACTGGACCATGCATTATTCTACATGTAGTGCGTGATGAAGAATATTAAATGACCATTAAATGCAGTATTTCTCTAACGTGGAGACGTGAAGGCTAGACAATGACGGAAACTATTGATGCGGTTCAGTAGCTTAGGAATGCAGAGAAGGAGGACTGAACTGATAACTGGAACTATAACATACTTTTGGCAGACTCAGAGGCTGAGCCAGGCTGGGCCGGGCACTGCGAAGCAGGAAGTAAGTGAAGGGTCGAGGATACAGGTGGGGGCTATATCGCTCCTCAGCGAGGCTTCAGGAGACAGGAGCTGAATCTGGTGTCCAGGCCCTTTTGAGGCCTAGAAACGGGGACTTTATAATAGAATAACGTGCACACTGAGAAACGTGGCAACGTAGCTTTACATAGGCCTGATATTCGTAGTATTCACGAGGACTGGAAACTGGCATACTAGAGGTGGACACAACTGTAATTGCGTCATTAATCGGACATGGGGAATGCATATGCATATTTAATCATGCACACATAACATATGATGGATGACACGTAGGGACACAGAACATGGCAAAATTTACTTTTCCACATTCCCTCCTTGTCACTACGTTTCCATCAGGAAACATCAATATTCATGATACCATCTATCATTTCATACAGTATCATTTGCTCGTCTCGAATTATCCTGGAACGGGATTTAGAACGGGGCTTGGGACTAGGAATACAAGAGGTAGCACAAATGCCGCAAATCGCAGGGCCACATTGTATACAGAGGCAGCAGCTGAATATGATCGCTACTGCAATACCTAGAAAGGACAATATTTTCCATCCCCATGCGGAAATTATATTCCAGAACCAACCGGACCATGTCCAGGTGCCTGGATCTTGGTGTATCAGATGGGCAATTTTATGGAGTCTGGTTATAGCTGAATAAACAGACGGCGCGTTATTTGGAATGAAAATGCAGCAACTAGATCCGATGACTCTACAGGCCCGCCCCTATCGGCCAGTATGACGTCAAGGACGAGACGATTCTGTAAAACGACAAATCTCATAGCAGATTGCTCTTCGGTTAAGTTACCTAGAGCAGAGGCAGTCTCATTTACTACAGCTTCAAGGGTTCTGGTTAACCTACGGATTAGTTTACTATTCTGGATAGGTCCTATAAAGAAAAAGAAACCTCTGTTGAAATCTGTATACTGTTCTAGAGTAGTTTCAGTATAATCGACAATTGGGGACTCCCTTCTATGTCTAATGTGTACTAGATGTGTATTTCTATGATAATCAGGTGGGGCTAGGAAAACTGGTGGCAGTAGGAAGGCAATGTAACAGGTTCCCTCCCAATCGAGGGGCAGACGAATATATGCGGTTTGACCACAAATAAAATAAGAATGACGTGAAGCTTTGAAAATAGATTTCCCACTGTCACTATACTTGACAATAGTAGTACAATCACTATGTCCTACATGTACGGAACCATTATTTCGGACACATAATTCGCCTTTGACTGGTAGTACTGAAATAGCGGGTAAGTCTGGAGTAGTATCAGACTGAACATTCAGGACCATAAAATTCGACGAATAATTACCTAAATTATACACTTCATTTTCTAGATCTAAACCTGTTCTGTGGGGAAGACCTTGCTTGTCTGGAAAACATGTACTGTTAAGAAAAGACATATCTGTTGAGGATGACGTTAACGTGGACCATGCTCCACACGAACCATTATGTGAGAATGGATAAGGAAAAAGTGGCAGAACTCCCTTCGGTGTCTGGAAAGGGGGGAGTCGACCACTCACCCAACAATTAGTGGCATTGCTGGTCTGGTGTGAGTAATGTAACATGCGGATAAATGAGTTATTACGCATAGCGAGGCGGTAGGACAGTTCATGAGGGGGCAGATCACTAAACGTGTGCTCTACTGTAGCATTAGCAGACTTATTTACATGTGAAACTGGGAAACATAGGTAAAATGCATAACTGGTGCAGGAAATCATAAGGCTGGAAAACAATATGAAACATAGAAAAACGATACATCGGATTGAGTTTTGACTAACTCTCTCACTATGGGGGTCTATTTTATACATGTCAGAAACAGTCTAACCGTTTCACCTAGGGGAGGACTTAGACAATCAAACTGACTGACTCATTTTACTAGACCTTAATTTCTGTTTATACTCCTGCTGCGGAGTTTTCTCTAACAGGGGAGGGGTTGTAGCAATGTCTTTTGCGGGACAGTCCTTGAGAACAATATTCTGGCAATCCTTTGAATCCTGGGAAATGTTCTTTAAGACGGGTTTCAGTCCATTAAAAAGTTTGACATGAGAAAGGTGTACCCAGCCTTTGCGTCCTTCCAACTTCACGGCTGTACGGGTAGTGAGGAGGACCTGTCGGGGCTCTTTCCAACGAGGCTCCAGCGGACTTGACCTGTCAAAGTTGCGGACCATCACCATGGATCCTGGAACGATTTCGTGCGGTGCCACCTCGGTATTGTCTGGAAATGCGGCGGCAACCTGTGAACGACATGAGTTGAGGGCAGACATCAAGGAAGCTAGGTAATCTGTCAGCATATTACTTGAAACATCGGTAATACTTCGGGGTCTAGGAGTACCCCACATATTAGGGGGGCGGCCGAATACGACCTCATACGGGGACAGACCTGATCTGGAATGTGCGACCATGCGCATATAAAATAAAGCGACTGGCAGAGCTACTAGCCAGTCCACACCTTTTTCTTTACACACTTTTGCAATACGAATTTTTAGAGTCTGATTATGTCTCTCTACGAGACCGGCTGCTTCAGGATGGCGTACACAATGAAACTTCCACTGGTACCCTAACAACAGGGAAACATGCTTCATGAGTTCGGATGAGAATGGCTGGCCGTTGTCAGAATATACGACTCTAGGGAGTCCATAACGGGGGAAGAACTCACGAACCAACTGCTTGGCAGTGGTCGCGGCTGTGTAATCTGGGACTGGATATGCTTCTGTCCACCTGGACAAAGCGCATACAACTACAAGGACATACTTGAAACCTCGACATCGCTCCATCTGAATGTAATCCATCTGGAGGACTTCAAAAGGGTGGTCAGGGGGCTGGAATCCACCTTGTTCCACCGGGACACTTTTACCTGGATTAAACTGACAACATATCATACAGGTACGGACTTTCTGCTTGGCTGCAGCTCGTAAATGCTTGTTGAACCAAATGTTCTGGATACTGTCTAACATAGCTTTTTCTCCTAAATGTGCTGGACTATGTGCGGTATTAATGATGACTTGAACCATAGAGTCGGGGAGAAACCATGTGGCTCTACCCTTCGTTAACCATCCTTGATCTGTCTGGACCCCTCCTTGTTCGGACCATTTCTTGATTTCTTCGGGAGTAGCGTGTAACTGTATGTCTATGACATCTTGTGTAGGGTCCTTAACTGTCATACATGTAGTCGGATCTGGAGTATGTGTCTGATTAACTGGAATGTCTGGAGTCTGTGCTGTAAGCTTGGCTGTGCAGTCTGCTAGATCGTTACCTTGAGAAATAATGTCAGTAACTTTCGTATGTGCTTTGCACTTCATGATAGCGATAGATGTCGGTAAATGTATGGCATCTAACAGAGCTTGAATAAGGAGACCATGCTGAATCTTGGTTCCATGAGAAGTCATGAAACCTCTTTCCTGCCAGAGCACTCCGAAGTCGTGTACAACTCCAAATGCGTAACGTGAATCTGTGTAAACATTAACTTTCAAGTTCTTGGCGTGTATGCAGGCTTGTGTCAGGGCAACTAGCTCTGCTGCTTGAGCGGACAGGGTATCAATACGGTGTGTTTCAATAATTTCAGTGTCAGTAGTCACTGCATACGCGGCGACTAGTTCTCCTGTACTAATTCTTAGGCATGAACCATCCACATAAAGTGTCAGGTCGGGGTCTAATAACGGAATATCTGTCAGATCTTGTCTTGGCTTTGTCGTAATGTTAACTACTTCCACGCAATCATGTGTGGCTGGATTTGAATTAACTGATGGTAACAGTGTAGCAGGGTTTAGGATGTTGCAGCGTCTGATTTCTATGTGTGGCTGGAACAGTGTCAATTCATAACCTGTTAAACGTGCAATTGTCAAGTGCTGAGTTTGTGTTCGGTTCAGAAGAACTTCCACAGAGTGTGGAACTTGTACTGTCAAGGTATGTCCTAAGACTATGGAATCACTTTGTCTGATAGCTAGGGCTGTGGCTGCAACTGACTTGAGGCACGCAGGCAAAGCCTGGGCGACTGGATCCAGTGTGCTAGAAAAATAAGCACAGGGCTTGTATTGTCCTGCTTGATCTTGTGTGAGAACAGATAATGCTGTACCTTCACGTTCAGTAACGAAAAGTGTAAAAGGCTTACTGTAGTTCGGTGTCGCTAGAACTGGAGCTTGGCATAAAGCTTTCTTTAACTCGTTGAAACTAAGTGTATGTTCAGATGTCCAAGGGAGAACAGTCGATACGGCTGCCTCCTGTGTCGTTAACTGTATCAGTGGCTTGGCTAGAAATGCATACTGGGGAATCCATTGTCTACAATAAGAAGTAAGGCCGATAAAGGCACGTACCTCCTTCTGGGTCTTGGGCTGAGGAAGACTCGCTATTAACTGGATACGGTCTGGTGTCAACTGCCTACCCCTCTTGGACAGTAAGTGTCCTAAGTAGACCACTTGCTGGACACAGAATTGAAGTTTAGAAGGGGACACCTTGTGCCCCATCTCGGCTAGGAAATACAAGACTGTAAGGGATGCTTGCTCGCAAGCACGTTCAGAACGGGCTGTGATCAGTAGATCATCGACATACTGGAGCAGGGCAGTGTCAGTTGGCATGTGAATGTTGTCTAGTTGTCTCTTGAGTGCTTGACTGTAAATACTAGGACTTTCTGTGAAACCTTGAGGAGCTCGTGTGAACATATAGCTCCTTCCATTTAAACAAAATCCGAAAAGGAACTGGCTGTCTGGATGAATAGGGACACTGAAAAATGCGTTCTTGAGGTCTATTACAGTAAAGAACTTGGCTTCGGAATCAATGGCCGTTAATAGGGAAGAGATGTCTGGGACAACTGGGTACTGCGGAATAATACATTTATTAAGCTCTCGTAGGTCAATCACTAATCGATATACTGGGGGTGCATTTGGATCAGTACGTTTCATGACTGGAATGATCGGAGAATTACATACATTGGAGTCAGTTTCTACAACCACTCCTTGAGCCATGAGCTCGTCAATAATTTTGGATAAGGCTGCTACAGCCTCAGGTGGCAATCTGTACTGTCTGATTCGCGGTAACACTACACCTGGCTTGAGAGTCACACGATAGGGTGTGATTTGCATGTAACCTACATCAGTTGGACCTTGCGCCCATAAGTGCTGCGGGACATTAGACAGTCTTGAATCAAAATCTCGTAATACATAGTGACCCTTAAAGTCACGTAGGAACAATCGTATTCCCTCTGGGGAACAGCATATAACTGCACCTAACTCTTTCAGTGTTTTAATGCCCAATAGGTTTTCTGGACATGACTTAGTAAGTAACAGATCAGTAGTACGGGACAAGGGACCTACTTCTAGAGTAACTGGCTTTGAAATCTCATTTACGATAGGTTTTCCTGAAAATCCAAGGGAAACATTTCTTGAGCCTGAGAGCGGAGCCCCTGGAACTTCGGCATGACTAATTGTGGTCCTACTTGCCCCTGTATCAATCAAAAACTTTCTGTCTTTCCCTAATACTTGACTGTGAACATAGGGACCTTCTTGATCTACAGGTATCTCGATGAGAGGCAAGCCTACCTCCCTCTCTAGGCTGTTTCATGAATACTGCTGGTACTCTGGATACTCAGACTGTGCATACTGGTACATCTGCGATGTAACATGCTGTGTTGCAGCGATAGGCTGCGGTACTGTAACTATCTGTTGTGCATTCTGTGGCTGAGGAGTCTGTGAAACTTGCTCTTGTCTAGGCGGACGTGGTCTTTCCTTAGTCTTACCAGTAGCTATGTTGTGTTTCAGAACTGCACACTCATTTATGAAATGACCTGGCTGTTTACAATAATTGCAGTTCCCTTTAACGGGAGCTGCAGGATGACTGGCTTGATTCGGACCCCTCTTCTGACTGTCTTGAGGAACAGATTGTGCAACTAGTACTTTCATTTTCGTGTCTTTCATACGTTTTCTCTCGTGTTCTTGTTCTTCTCTGATTCTATTCTGGTGGTATTGAAGCATTTGCAACATCTGGGACGGGGTATTAGCTTGCCAGGTACTTTCGACTTTCAAAACTCGATTTTTAATTTGTGGACTTGAATTCTCGACTAATTTAGTAACAAAAAGGTGAGGGTATGACTCACTACTTGTCTTGAGGCCACTGTTGATACTAAAACATTTTTCAAATCTAGAATAAAAATCACTAATATCCTCGTCTTGCTTCTGTTTACAGGCTGAGATTGCATCCCAGTCTTCTTTTCTAGTTGTCAATAATCTGGGTAAAACTTGTATTAATAATTCTGGTAATTCTTTACATTTCTCTCCTAGACCAGTACCTGGTACTCGTGCCTTGTCTTCAGCTTCTAGAACTGTCCAATCGATCTTTTTCTCTCCTACCTCCCATTCTTTTTCCTTTAGCTTTTCATACACCCCTGCGGGCAACAGGACCTTTAACATTTTAATGATATCTGGGTAAGTGTATTCTCCCATACGGAGCATGTCTTTTAATTCTCTATGGAACCCTGCTGGATCTTTGTCATGACAGGGAATTAATTTCTTCATTTCGAGGAGTTCCATCTTTGTAATCGGGGTGTAAACAAACACTCGTTGCATTTCACCGTCCTCTGTCTTAACTGGATGCACTTCTCGTAACGGGTTCTGTCTTTCCATGTAAAATGGTTTACTTTCTGGGGGTGAGACATGAACAAAATGCGGGTTCAGAAACGTTCTATATTTGTGGCGCTGCTCTAGAATGACACTAATTAAGTCGGTACCTAGACCTTTCCATCTATACTGGAGTAACTCGTTCAGGATATCATGTAACGGGCCTGGATCAGAGTGTTGACCCTCATACAATGCAATGAGGTGCTGAATCATATACATACCCACCAGTCGTTGCTCGGCTGGGGGCAGTTTCAGAAACATTTGTGCCACTATTTCGTCTGGAAAAGTGGTAGAATCAGTAATCCATCGGACTGCTGATCGGGCTAGTTCTTGTTCATGCATGGTACTTAACTCACTGTAACCGATTCGTGATTTCAAAATGTGATCGGTAGCTTGGAATACTTGTTCTAGAGAACCTTGTTCTGGTGCTGGATGATGGAAAGTAGACTTGTGTTCTAGGCGTAAATGGCGATCTGGAAATCTAGATTTTCCTACATACGCTATTCTGGCGGGATTCTCGTCGTCTTCCTCTTCCGGATCAGAGTTACTTTCTTTCTCGCTTACTTGTGCTGCTTTACGTTGTTCGTGTATCTTTATTATTTCTCTACGGATTTTCTTGTACATACTCTCCATGGCACTAATGGTATTGTGCTTACCCTCGGCTATATTATCACTCCACTTTGTCAGGGTTTTCATTTCGGCCGGATCTTTAGACGGGTAATCTTGTTCTCTTATTAGACAGTTAATTAAAAACTTTAATATCATACGCTGGATCTCAGCTTTCCTTTGAGACATGGCATCACTAATACTTTCTGGATCATCCCCTGTACGGATGAAACGATATATTCTGTCTAGATCTTCTTTCATATTGGGTAGGGTGACTAGATACTCGGTCACCCTCCTTACGCGTACTGAATATAAAACCATATTATTCTCGCCTGGGACTGGGTCATAGGCACATTCGCCAAGGGCTTGCCTGATTTCTGCAACAGACTTATTACTCTTGGGAGTACGCTGTGATGCTTGAGCATGTAATTCGAGTGCTGATAAACGCTTGCGTGGCGGCGGGGTTTGAGGAGGACCTCCTCCTGCGGCCCCTAGACTAGAATCGTCGACTGATATTCTTCGTGGTGGAGCGGGAAATTGAAATGCTGGCTGGACCGGGGGTACCGTAGCAGGTACTGCATGGGGTGCCCCGGTGTCTGGAGGAGCAGGATGTGCCTGATTTACAGGGACTGGCGGAGCGCGAACAGGATTTGCATATTCAGGGACTGTGTCGTCCAAATAGGACGAAATAAAAATATCAGCTGCGGTCTGTTTGTGACGTAGCTTAGTCGGAACTAAGGGTGGCGGGAAATTACTGGATGCCTCTGGGGTCGCTTTTGGCAAGCCCTCGGCAAGGAGAGGATACATACCCCTAATAAGGGCATGCCTCTGTCTGTCTGACTGTTCGGCTTTGACTTGTTCACCAATCTCGATTAGTTCTTTTTCTTGTGCTCGTTCTAAGGATTCTCTACTTAATTCTGACTTTCTGATTTCCTTTTCAGTTCTTTTATGAGCTTCTTTGCGCCATAACTCGATGGCATCTTTCTGTGACTGTCTGGCTTTCTTTTTCCATAATGCTTCTTCTACTCGCATGATGCACTCGGCATCCCATGTACCCGATACGGGCCATCTATACTTTTCTTCTAACTGTTTGGTATACTCTACCCATAAATCTAGATACAATATGGCGCTTATGCCATGCTTCTGATACATAAAGTGACCTGGACTGTCCCTCGGCGGAACAGGAACTGCTTCTTCTAACAAACCCTTTCTAGTTTTTAGCTGACGTAATCTCGAAAAGAGAGACATTGTAAACTTGAACCGGAACACAATACAATACACGAGAAACAATAACAACTGGGAAAACAATTCAGGCATACCACGACATTGGAAATACATTGAACAACATCATAACATAACAGTTCGGACAGAATATTACCTGGAATACTGAGAACAGAAACACAAGAATTTCTCGAGAACGGAACAGACTAGAGTTACTGGATGCACTGCTGAAACAGTACGGAACATACCGGTCCCATAAAGGGACGCATCAAGACCCGTATCCACCTAGGTGAACACTTCGTTTGTGAGTCTGTGTACCACCAACCCACGGACCAGAGTCAATTTAGATTGACCCTGTCTAGATACTACCCCAGTAATGGTACTCACCGGGCAGCAAGAACGGAAAGCCTCGGACTGGACTGGACTGCTACGACGACGGACGACGAACTTCGGACTTCAGTTACGGGTGGACCTCCGGATACCTCGGACCTTGGACTCTTGGCTTGGGCTCTGGTCGGGACTCGCCGCGTTCCTCCACCGTCTCGTTTGGATGCTGGACCGCCTCCTCCGTCTCCTCCGTGGGCCTGAGGGATACTTGAAGCAGAAATATCTGCCGGTGCGCAGAAGAGTTCCGTCACGACTGCAGAGGGTCAGGGGGTCGGCGTGGCTTCACCGACGCGTGGGGAAAGGGCAAGTCCCTGTTCGGGCGCCATTATGTGGTAAATAAATAAATAATACCTCTCTTTTTGAGTAGACATATATCATAACAGATAGCTCAATAAATAAGAGTCAAGATTCGAGGTAGTAGGAGTTTTGCAGGTTTAATACAGCATAAGGACAGGAACAGGACAACCTGCATAGGAATAGGATGACAGGGTGACAGGGCCCAGCAGCTGCTGGGGCTGGATCTGGGATGAGCGCGCTGGCTTTTAATAACAATACATGAGCATATATACATAACGCAAACACATAGCATTACATTGCAGTAGGCGTAGCAGTGGGTGGAGCAGAAGGTGTGACGCGTAGCAGTCGCGAAAGATAAGGGCGAAAGTAGGTGTAACTGGGCGTATACATAGACATGTGATGCAAACGTAACAGAATATGTCATGAATGGGGCGGAAACATTGGAGGGGGCTACCTGAGGAGCCGGGACCTCTAACCTGATGGTGCGCGCAAACTAGCAATGACGTATCACTAGGAGAAGCTGGGGGCTATGAACTCTGTGCTAGGAGCAGAGACTGAAGTCTGGAGAGTCAGGGCGACATGTACCTAAACAGTATCTAGTATCTGATGTTTAGAGAACATGTTGATATAAACTAGAAGTCAGGAGGGGAAAAGCTAACTTGATTCTAAGACTGGACCATGCATTATTCTACATGTAGTGCGTGATGAAGAATATTAAATGACCATTAAATGCAGTATTTCTCTAACGTGGAGACGTGAAGGCTAGACAATGACGGAAACTATTGATGCGGTTCAGTAGCTTAGGAATGCAGAGAAGGAGGACTGAACTGATAACTGGAACTATAACATACTTTTGGCAGACTCAGAGGCTGAGCCAGGCTGGGCCGGGCACTGCGAAGCAGGAAGTAAGTGAAGGGTCGAGGATACAGGTGGGGGCTATATCGCTCCTCAGCGAGGCTTCAGGAGACAGGAGCTGAATCTGGTGTCCAGGCCCTTTTGAGGCCTAGAAACGGGGACTTTATAATAGAATAACGTGCACACTGAGAAACGTGGCAACGTAGCTTTACATAGGCCTGATATTCGTAGTATTCACGAGGACTGGAAACTGGCATACTAGAGGTGGACACAACTGTAATTGCGTCATTAATCGGACATGGGGAATGCATATGCATATTTAATCATGCACACATAACATATGATGGATGACACGTAGGGACACAGAACATGGCAAAATTTACTTTTCCACATATTACTTAATATCAAAAAGGAATATGTATCCCTAAAAAATAGCTAATCTTTAGATGGTACTAAGCTGGTACACCCACAAGCATTAAAGAATGATTTACGCAGACATTAGTTTTGGGGGAAAGCAAATACCTTCTTCAAAATAGCAGTGGAGTTAGGGGGGTGGCCCAGCCCAGCCTCTTCTGGCCTCAGAGGGCCGTAGAGGGCCCACCCTTTGCCCGGGCTTAGCCCGGCGCTCCCGCACGCTCCCGCGACGCGGATGTGGAGCCTTGTTTTTAAGCGCCGCCTGGCGCGCTGGTTGACCTCCTCCCTTCCGGTCCCGGTGCAAGGGCAGCTGGGTGTTGTAGTTGGGCGCCCTCTCGCTCTCCCTCACTCGGCGGCTACTGTTGGTTTGCAGCGGCGGGGGGAGAGCGGAAAGCACACACAGGTCCGGGGTCGAAAGACAGGTTATTTTCCTCCAAAGGGAATGAGCCGGTAAGAAATAATGGGCAGATTCAGTCCCTCGCTCCACCGATGTGGAGCTTTGTTTTTAAGCGCCGCCTGGAGCGCTGGTTGACCTCCTCCCTTCCGGTCCCGGTGCAAGGGCAGCTGGGTGTTGTAGTTGGGCACCCTCTCGCTCTCCCTCACTCGGCGGCTGCTGTTGGTTTGCAGCGGCGGGGGGAGAGCGGAAAGCACACACAGGTCTGGGGTCGAAAGACAGGTTATTTTCCTCCAAAGGGAATGAACCGGTAAGAAATAATAGGCAGATTCAGTCCCTCTAGCACTAAATTTGCTTAAACTCACCATTACCCAAAAATTCTAGCCCCTCCTTCCAGTATCTCACTAGGGAAAATCGCTCCCAGTAAACCAACAGAGTGTATCGTTAAGAAGTGAACGCAAGAATGTTCCCCAAAACTGCCTAGCGATATGTTTTCCAAGGTAACCTACAACCGACAACTCTTATCCTACAGGTATGCAATCGAGCAGCAAGTGCACCATCATTGCCTCGGTCCGCCATCCCTTCGATCAAAGCTTCAAAAGGACAATCGCTCATTCAACACAGACCACAAATAGACTTTAGAACCATTTTGATAAAAAGACAAGACACCTAGGGGCGCCTGGTATCATTTGCTGTGTTGCTGCCCAAAGCTAGCCAGTGAGAGGCATCGCTTGGTCATCCCAATCTGCAGAGCTCAGGGCCTCAAGCGATGCAGCGAAATCTCGGACCTGTGCTTTTCGTCCACAGAAAGTCAAATAACAGCACGGCTGGGGAAATTTACAGACCTAATCCGTGCAGGACTAACCGCAAATGCTGAGCCGCAGAAATAAATCTACAGGTCTGGAAACAGCGGAGAGATGGACAAACCTCTGTCTTATAAATGAACGCACTTTGCACTAAAATAGTATTACTAGAACATGACACTGTAACGAATGTTTTAGGTCAAATTAGACTGTGGTAATAATCAGGAGTTTTAACCTATTTGGTTTTTAGATAATTATTTTAGAATGTTAGCATATTGTAATGATTTTAATTAATCGAACAATAAAGTCTTTTTTCAACTTTCAACAACCTAGGGGCGCCCAGACGACAAACATTTCCCCTGAAGATGATCCTACAGTCTCTGAAGGTTTTCTAAGTTAGTAATTTTGTGCACGCTCTATTTAGCTCTCAAACACCTCCGCAGCCAGAAGCATGCATAGTCTCATAAACTCTACTTTGACATTCTTGCAACGCGTGCGCAGAGTCCTCTTTCACTTCATGTACACCTACACTGAACCAACCACTAGCATTCCAAACATACAACACAGCACACTCCTACATAACACATGGTATCAACACATGACCACCGTAAGAACTCAAACCATGAGCAGGTCATGCTACATGTTCACTGACACCCCACACTGTAAGCTCAGACATGCACTTATCCCAGGAGATAGCACCTGAAAAAGCAAAGTGACTCATCGATCTTTACTCATGCAGCAGAACTCTGTAGGGCACCCAGTATGTGACCAACCCCACTGTATTGTATTACTTCACTGAGCCTAGCGATATTTAAACTTAGGTAGACATGATGCACAGAATTGCGACATAGGAGAGGCACTGTTTGGTACCGTAACTCTGTGAAAAGAGGTTATTGGAGGCAGCAAGACCACAGCACCAGTGCACAAATAAATCTGCTCCTGCCTCCCTCTGCAGACCCAAGGTGGTCCTGATTGTCTTTTGGACCACCTTCTTTAATGACAAGTGGATCCCGGCCATGGAAATCCAGTGCAGGGCTGCTCACCTCGATCACGCTATGGGAAATTAGTCTCATGGGAGGGGGGTGGGGGGGGGGGGGTCAACACTAGTATAGACACCCATGCCAGGAAATATGGGATACTGAGATAAATAGGTACACATGGTTGTAGGGAAAGAAGCAACCCTTAATTGTACAGAACCGTACGCTGTATTCTTTGTGTTTCAGAGGCGAAGGAACCATACCGCTTGGCAGCTACGAAAACTGTGGCACAATACTACATATACCGGATCTGCAATGGGGCATCTCCACGTTGATGGATATGTACTTGCAGTGTGGTGAACTATTGAAACAAATATTGGCAGCCAGGGGACCTATTGCTGCAACACCTGAAGTAATTACCATCCAACAAACAAAGTTGGCCACCTCAAATGACTCGCTAGTAATTGGTCATATATTAGACACTTTATAACATAGAGTGAGAGGCAACAAAAACCAAGGTATGAGAAACAATGAGTTATATACAAGGCACAAAGGAAACAAGACAAGTCAGTCCTTGCTTGGGATTTTTTTTATTCCAATCCTCTTCAAGGATTAAAGACAAGCGCATCCAATGAATTTCACCTAAACATAGGCTTTCTAAGGGCAATATTGTATAAAACGGTGTTTTATTCACTTATTTTGAGAGACACAGCCTCGCAATCCAGCTCAATGTCCTCAACAATACAGCCAGTGTTTGCAGTCCACTAAAATAGATTTCAATAACAATTGATGCAATCCTGGTATGAAGATCCTAAATATGTGACTTGTGTCACATACTAGAAATGAGACAATGCGGTCCGAGAAACCCACATTGCTGAACATGGCATTAATTGGAAAGTCTCTGCCTGAAAAAACTCATCAATTTGGTGCTTTGATACCTTACCTATTTAGGACCATACCTAGTGACCACGCACTCCCCTCATCGGACATCTGGACACATACACACTGGCCCACACTAGCTCTCCCTGAGGTCAAGAGCCATCTGTGCCCCCCTTATCAGATGACTATGTTTGTTGTTTATGACTAAGAAGCTTTTCCAAGAATGTAGTTTACTGTACCTCACGAGATGTATGTATTGTCGGCTGAAACTTCTGGTCAGTGAGAGACTTTCTGCAGACGCAACTCTGTCGATACTTCTCTGGCTGCTGCGTTTAATTAAACCAACACCTGAGCATGGGTTGACGGCTGCATGACATTACATATATATACATACCACATGGAATGGAATTAATCCTCACCTGTAGTTCCTTGCAATATGTCCCACTAAGTGAGAATTGCAGATGTCATCAGAGATACAATGTATAACATTGAACATAATATCGCACACAGCAGGAGGAGATTATTTGGCAAATTATGTGGCCCGCCCGCATCTATTTAATTCAGTAGCATTTCTATGACAACAGCTTTACATAGCAACAATGACACTTCATAGATGATGAGGCGCGAGGAGTTCACATGGTGTAGGTACAATGCATTTGTTCTTTCGATTTGTTACATTTATGTTCCTGTTGTTACTGCATGAAAATCTGAACCTTTCACCTACTCTAACAAAGATTAAATTGTAAATAAGGGACTGAAAATATATTCACAATGTACAAGACCTTTACCAGAAGATTCAGATCCTTACCGAGGGCTAGAAGTTGGGAAAGCAACTGACATAGGGTAACGGAAGAACATATTGAAATGTGAACAAAAGCGACCGACATGGGATCTTATTAACACCTGTGTCCCCTCGGAATGGGGTTGTCAGCACTTTGCATTAATAAAATTACAAAAGGACTGATTGGACAGATTGGGTCTATTTGAGTCCCAAGGGACAAGTGCCCTAGGCAGATAAAGAAAACCTACAGAAAACAAGATTTAAAGTGCAAACCATGAAAGTTTATTCAAATTTAAGAATCATTACAGAAAGGAAAAAGTCAATTGGTTATTCAATTTAAATCAGCATCAATATATCATAAGTTAAGAAGAAAATCCAAGTATAGGATAAGCGAGAGGATCAACATAAAGTCTGTCTCTGCAGAAAGCAAGAAAAAGTCTTTAAAAATCTCCAAATATTAAAGACAATAAAAATCTGACAAAGGGTCTGCTCAGTTTGAAAGGCAAGGAGATCTGGCACAGATCTCAAAATAAGCACATTTCATAGCTTGTTAGGAGTAGAAGACCAAGCTCTTTGCGTGGTGTGAAGTGGTACCATGGGCTGTACCTATAAAAGTTACATGACAAAAAACAATCAACATTTGAGGAATAGTATTATATAAAACAGGCTCAATCTAGGAACCCATCTAAAATGAATAGTCAAGTATCCCCTTTACCCTACATATAAGGGGAAAATGACATTACACTGCTAAACTATTAAAAAAAAAACAGTTGTGGCTGCAGGCAGCAACAACCTTGATTATTTGCAACATTACTCAAAAATCGTCAGCATGGGTTACTTCGAAGCACGAGAGCCACAATAAATCCCATTTTAACTTTTATTTTAAAAAAAATGCACTGTAGAGATAAAAACATGCACACAGAAAATTTTCCATAGCATTTTTAAAAGCCAGGTTCACATCAGCTGTCAATTCAAAATGAGAAAGGCAGATGTCTTTTTGCGGCCCGGTTATGTTGACTTAATCACACAAATGTACCTTGAACTTTTTGTTAATGAATCTGCTCTCACAGGATCCATGGCTTCTGATATCTGCATTATCTAAAGGTCGAAGGTCTATAACGTTTTGAATTCTTCGCTGTGGTTCCACATGTCACTGACATGTAAAGAGTAGCCCGAGGACAGGGCTTTAGGGCAGTGCGGCCGCACTGGGCACTAACATGTAAAGGGGGGCACTAACCTCTGGGGGAGGCACTGTGTTTAGAAATAACTTATGGTTGGAGAGATGAGGAGCACTTTTGCCCGGTGATAGAGAGAAAATCTGTGGAGGAAGTCATGGGGGTTGGGGTGCCAAAAATGATTGTCGCACCAGGTGCCACCAGCGCTAAAGCCGGCCCTGCCCGAGGATTGGTATTGCCAGAGTTGTCCTTGCCAGCAGTTGGTCTGTCTTCATTGAAGTCTTCAATGACTACTCTCAGGATTGCCTTGCTCTCAGCTGACATGGTCGCCGTCACTTGAACCCCATTGTGTACGAGCTTGTGGGGGAATTGAATAACAGAGTCCGTGCGTGCTTTAATATAGTTCTCCAGACGCTCCCCATGGGAGTACATATCTTCATAGAGCTGCCTAGCACTAGCCCCAGTCTTGGTGAAGTGCAGGCCAAATGCGCGATCATAGATAATGCGGTTGAATGGGTTTGAGAAGAGGATGGCCAAGCGTTGAGACTGCCTGTCATTAAGCTGAAAGGTGAGGACTCCCACACTCCCGCAGGCCATGAAGGACTTCTTGCCAAAGAGGGTACAGTCCTTGGCACCAGGTTCAATGGTTTCCAGGCCATGATGTAAGATTTCTCCACTCTTGCAATAATACCTATGGGAGAGACAAAAAAAAAATCATCTTGCACTGACATTCTAATAGTTACAGACAACTCTATTTAGAGACCCCAGTGTGACCCCCTGTGGATTTGTTTTGAAGATGTCAATGGAGAAGGAAGACTATCAACAGAATGACACAATCAAATGCCAAAGCTCATATGGCTCGAACGTAAGCTCCTCATCCACTGTATCAGGCCTAGGGATGATCTTTAGTGTAGATTTTAGCAGGATCACCAAAGGGTTGGAGAGGAGTGCAATTATCCTAGTGTACTGTTTTGTAACTTTAAGATGTAAAAGTGCACAGACTGTGTCTAAAATTCATACGTACAAGTATCTATACAGGAAATGAACTTACACAAGTACTAAGAAGTAGACTATTGCAATAGGAATGTCCCCTGCATGTTTCTGGCAGTGAACACAACACACGCCCGGATCCACTCATGGACCTGCTGTTTACGCTGGCTGATATCCCAAACATTTGATCATAGGTGGAGAGAGATACCTCTTTTACAGAGTGTCTAAGACTCACTTAGCAGACTTTGTCAGGATCGGCCAAACAGCGCCTGCCTAGCGTTTGGTACAGAAACTACACTTCCCATGATCCTCTATTATGAGGAAGTATTTCAAGGACATGCACTGAGAAACCAGTGCGCGTAATTCAGTATTCTCCTGGTTGGAATAGTTTTCGGACGTATTTCGTGTCTCTGGTGAGTAGCCTTGTTGACGGAGCGCGGTGTTCCTTCTCTTCTCACGCTGCCGTATTTCCTTTGGTCCCCACGAGTACACGGAGCGGAACACGGAGGCGGTCTCAGCCTCGTGTTACCGTTTCCGTTTCTGGTGTGCTTGGTTCTGTTTGTAAGCAGCGGAGCGTTGTGGCAGAAGCCGCTGCATGCTACCGTGCTCTAAGCTCGGTGATTGTGTAAAGTTTTACCGGAGCGGGAGTGGTGATTCTATCCACACGCTGCCGGTTGTTGGGTAAATACTTCAAGGGCAAACATCAGACCGGAGCGGGAGTGGTGGATACAACCACACGCTGCCGGCTGATTGTATATTTCTTCAAGGGCAATTATTAAACCGGAGCGGGGGTGGTGGACGCAACCACAAGCTGCCCTTTGATTAACTGTTTTCTGTACTGGAAGGCTATTTGGGAGAACAGAGCATAGTGGTGATAGCTATCACGAGACATCTTTTGCTCTTCGTTTTTCTATGGTTGTGTTTTCACAAACAAAAGAACATGACAAAGTGGTATTTGGACATTGTTCAGAGCTGAGTGCGTAGAGCTGGGTTAGCCCAACAACTTACTAAGACTTCTTTATTATTTTGGAATAGGGTATACCTGGGACATATATATTCAATTTTTGTGGAATTAAGAAACCCTTCATTACCGAGAACCATCTTGGTCATATGATACGCTGTTCAAACAAACACTATTGCTAGATGAAAATGTTTACATGAGTCAATGCATTTCATATGGTGTTTTTATTTACAGGAGCTGAATGACTTACACACTGTTTATTGAAATTCAGAGAGTAATATTCCAAGCCTTTTTCAGGTATGAAGGGTTAGCGAGAATTCATGAGTGTAGGTAAACTCTGGGCTTTGTTTATATTGTTTTCTGTTCTTTGTCTTTTCAGGTTCTTGTCCCTGCTGACCCTACCCTTTCCTTTCCCTCGCCTTATAGCTCAAACACCCTGTATAAAATATTTAGGGTGTTGGTGACATCAGGAGGTGGACCCTTATTTGCGGCATCCGGATCCTGCCGAGCATATCCTGACAGACTTTGAGGGACTCCTATTTTTCTGAAAATAAACATCACTTGTATAATTAAGAACAGGTAAGGTAAAGGACTTTGTCATCGACGTTTCAGTCTTTAGTGGTACAACTCTTTCAACATAGAGCACTCACCGGCTCATGAAACACTGACTATTCAGAACATCAAGATCGTAGCTACAAGTCTTTTAAATACCTTATACATCCTGAAGTTAGAACAAAGGATCAATCCAAGAAAGGGGTCACAGCTACAAATTAAATTTGTTCGTCCTGAAGATGGTCTGAAAGAGTTGTACCACTAAAGACCGAAACGTCGACGACAAAGTCCTTTACTTTACATGTTCTTAATTATACAAGTGATCTTTATTTTAAGAAAAATAGGAGTCATTTGTTTTTCATTTACACTGGTTTGGACTTCTTTTCTCAAATGAATTATAGGAATAAGTTGATATTTTCTTGTTCATTTGAAAATATGATGATTAATTTTTATTGTTAACATGTACCCTATTAATTTTTGCTCAAAACATATATAAAATAAATATTTTTTATATGAAAATGTTCCCGTGTTGCTTTCTTCTTATGTCTTCTTTGTCTATAAAGTTAGACTAAAGATTAATTTCTCAGATACCAATTAGGTTGGAACAGGCTAACTAAGATATAAAATTAATAGTCTGTCATCTGTGAGAAATAGCTTCAAACAAAATCGCTTGCCTGCACATTTTGTAAACAACAAGCTGTTTTTACCCTCAAGGGAAACGCGGTGGAAGGCTTTTGTGTGGTGTCATAGAACCCCAGTGTCTGGACATCAGGGGGTGAAGAAAACCAATCTCCTAATGCTGAGACACTTCTGTTGGGAATCCATGAAATCCGATGCTACCTTGTGGGTGTCTGAATGTGATGACTGTGCTCGCGCTAAAAGTGTGAACTGCAGGAGTAAAGGGAAACTCATGACAATGCCTACACCACAGAGACCCTGGCAAAGCATAAGTTTAGATTTCATCACCGGGCTGCCTCCTGATCAGGGGAAAACAGCAGTATTGGTGGTCATTGACAGCCTAACCAAGATGGGACATGTTATGCCTTGCAGGAATCTTCCCACGGCAGGACAAACAGCTCAGTTGCTGTTGACTGAGGTCATTAGCCTTCATGGAATACCCGAGGTCATTATTTCAGACAGAGGGCCACAATTCATTGCTCGTTTTGGGAAATCATGGTGTCAAGCATTGCACATTGTATCTTCACTTTCTACCAGTTTTCATCCACAGACGGATGGTCAGACAGAAAGATTAAATCAAACACTAAAGAAATACTTACGTTGTTATGCCTTGGAAGCCCAGAAGTGGATGGCGGAACTGGCTTACAACAACGCATGGCATAGCTCAGTGGGGGTGTCACCTTTCTGTGCTATTTACGGTTTTGATGCTAAGGTTCTACCCATAAGCATTCCTGGGGGGGGGGAAATCAACCATCTGTTATGGGGATGGTCCGTAAGATACATGCTGTACAACGAATAGTGAAAAAACATTTGCTCAAGGCCAAACGTGAATATACTCGATGGGCGGATCGGCAACGTTCGGAGGGGCCAGTGTACCATGTGGGCGATAAAGTTTGGTTGTCCACCCGGAACATCCGGTTTAAGATGAGGAGTGTTTTTCACCCTCGATACATCGGCCCTTCCACAGTCCTGAAACAAATAAACCATGTGGCTTATAAATTGAAACTGCCAATGTCGCTCAGGATACATCCAGTCTTTCACTGCAGTTTATTGAAGCCTGCCCTGGCAGCCCGACGTCGTGTTCCTCCCCCGGTGATGTGCGATGGTGGGTTGGAGTATGTGGTGAAAAGCATCAGGGATTCTAAATGGTGTAGGGGTGCTTTATGGTATCTGGTTTCTTGGAAGTATTATTCCGCTGAGGATGAATCCTGGGAGCCCTGTACCAATGTGCACGCCCCTGTGGCGGTGCGTGCTTTCCATAAGCGTTTTCCTGCGAAACCTGGCCCTAGGAAGCGCTAGGGGGGAGGACATGATGTCAGGATCGGCCAAACAGCGCCTGCCTAGCGTTTGATACAGAAACTACACTTCCCATGATCCTCTATCTTAAGGAAGTATTTTAAGGACATGCGCTGTGAAGCCAGTGCGCTTAATTCAGTATTCTCATGGTTGGTATAGTGTTCTGACGTATTTCGTGCCTCTGGTGAGTAGTCTTGTTGACGGAGCGCAGTGTTCCTTCTCTGCTCACGCTGCCTTATTTCCTTTGGTCCCCTTAAGTACACGGAGCGGAAAACGGAGACGGTCGCAGGCTTGTGTTACCGTTTCCATTTCTGGTGTGCTTGGTTCTATTTGTAAGCAGCGGAGCATTGTGGCAGAAGCCGCTGCATGCTACCGTGCTCTAACCTCTGTGATTGTGTAACGTTTTACCGGAGCGGGAGTGGTGACTCTATCCACATACTGCCGGTTGTTGGGTTAATACTTCAAGGGCAACCATCAGACTGGAGGGGGAGTGGTGGACGCAACCACAGCTGCCGGCTGATTGTATATTTCTTCAAAGGCAATTATCAAACCGCAGTGGGGGCGATGGATGCAACCACACACTGCCAGTTGATTAACTGTTTTCTGTACTGGAAGGCATTTGGGAGAACAGAGCATAGTGGTGATAGCTACCACGAGCCAACTTTTGCTCTTCGTTTTTCTATGGTTGTGTTTTCACAAACAAAAGAACATGACAAAGTGTTATCTGGACATTGTTCAGAGCTGAGTGCTTAGGGCTGGGTTAGCCCAACAACTTACTAAGACTTCTTTATTATTTTGGAATAGGGTATACCTGGGACTTATGTATTCAATTTTTGTGGAATTAAGAAACCCTTCATTAGCGAGAACCATCTTGGTCATATGGTACGCTGTTCAAACAAACACTATTGCTAGATGAAAATGTTTACATGAGTCAATGCATTTCATATGGTGTTTTTATTTACAGGATTTCATATGGTGTTTTTATTTATAGGAGCTGAATGACTTATACACCGTTTATTGAAATTCTGAGAGTAATATTCCAAGCCTTTTTCAGGTATGAAGGGTTAGCGAGAATTCATGAGTGTAAGTAAACTCTGGGCTTTGTTTATATTGTTTTCTGTTCTTTGTTGTTTCAGGTTCTTGTCCCTGCTGACCCTACCCTTTCCTTCCCTTGCCTGATAGCTGAAACACCCTGTATAAAATATTTAGGGTGTTGGTGACATCAGGAGGTGGACCCTTATTTGCGGCATCCGGATCCTGAGGAGCATATCCTGACAGACTTTGAGGGACGGGCCGTGGTGGCAACACGGATTCTAGTGAAGGACATGCTAATCGATTCTGCCAGTGCCATCTAACTGTGGGTCGTCACTTCCATCCATGTTTATTTGTTTATTTATTTTATTAAATACATGCAGAGTTACTGGAAACCATTGAATACAAAGAGACTTTAAAAGCATAATACAAGTGTTCATCTCAAAACAGCTCATTATGCCCCCTGGATTAAACAGGAATTGTTAGAGCCAGGTTTGGGGTCATGAAAAAGATACAAATATGTTTTAGAATAAAAAGAGCTAATGGTAATTGACTAGTCTCTTTCGTCTGTTTTTTTGTCTCTTTATTACACAAGACAACAAATTGGGCAAAGCAAGTAGCTGGCCTGAGATCGGTGGGTAGCACGGACTCCATCAATGCTCTCCTACATGTTCTGATTCCTCTTGTCAAGAAGATTGGTTTGAGCCAATATCTACGTTCTGCCAGGAAGGCAGGGCAGGCGCATGCTATGTGGTCAATGGATTCCCAGTGGTAGTTACAGAGCCGGCATTTGATCTTGATGTCATGGTTCCACCATCTCGGGCCATGTCTAGAGTTGGTAGGTCTCCAAGCCAACTTCTGATGATCTGCCATTTCACTATTGAAGAAAGGCCAGCAGCCAGATCGGGTTGGGGGTGCAAGGCCCTGTACCTATTTATGACCAGATAAGCATGTGATCTCTTTGCCAATGTGCTCTTGTCTGCTAGAAGAGAAAGACGGTGAGTGGCTTTATTTACTATGGTTCTGAAAGCCAGGGACGAGATTACCTTACTCCATCCTGCACCCACTTGCAGTTTTTTTACTGCCTGTTCCAGGTATGCCCAGGGTGCGAAGGACGCACCTTTGGCCTCCATTCCTGTCCATAATTGTTGGTTTAATGCGTCAGGTTGCGAACAGCGAAGTCTGTGGCTTAATCTTACAAAAGAACCCTTGTGCATAGCTTTTTGGCTGGTAAGACTGAACTCCAGCTGTAATTGGGCCGGGGATACCCCAGGAGGTAATACAAATATCTTCTAATATGTACTTAGGACCAGGGTGTCAAGGAATTGTGCACTTCTACCATACAGAGCTTCTGAACCAAATGTGGTTGTCACTATCAGTTTTGCCCTGATTATCTTTGGGAGAGGTTTTGAGGAGGACCCAGGCAGTTGCTTTGCTATTTTTCTGAAGGCATATACGAGGAATCCTGCCTTGGTATTAATGTACTTTTGTGTGGTAGAAAGGATCCTCTGCTGTCGATTTAGGCACCCGGGTACATGTAAGTGCTGTCTTTGGGGAACTTGCTGCTATTTAGGAAGTATTTTCATTAGTTTGGTCTCCTGTAAGTTTACCACAAGCTGACTCTTGATGGAGTGGGAATGTAAGAGATTTAACTGTCTCTGCAGGCCTATTTCAATATGGCTCATCAAGAGTGCGTCATCTGCATAAAACAGGCTCCCCAGGTGCTTTCCGCCTACTTTAGGCGGATGAGCCGAGAGGTCAGTCAGAGCGGTTGCCATATCTGAAAGAAAGATGTTGAAGAGAAGCGGTGCAAGGACAAATCCTTATTTCTGGCCGATTGTGAAAGGGATTTTTCCAGAGACAGTTCTCTCATCCCCTACCTTTATGCACACCCATGTGTTGGTGTGGAGCTCCAGCAGCAATTTTGCCCACAGGAGACATCTTGGGACCGATTCGAAGACCACCTTAAAGTCTACAAAGTAAGGTGGGTAAGAAAGTGACTTTGTTTTGTCTTTTAAATCAAGAGTGCAATGGCCATTAGGTTGATGGTGGTATCCATTCCTTTTCTAAATCCAGTTTGGTTTATCATTATAATGTTGTCCGAATCCCATGACTCCTGGAGGAGGCCCCCGTAGTATTTTACATTGCTGTCTAGCAACAAAATTTGCTGCTAATTTCCAAGATTTTAGGGGTCTCCGCCTTTAAAAATTGGATACGTGATGGCCCCTTGCCATGAGTCTGGGATGTGACCATTCAGAGGAGCTTGAATGTAGAGTGGTGTTAAAATGTTGGCCCCATGTTGGTGAGTTGGCTTTAAATAGTGCCATGGGGAGGCTGTTGGGGCCTGGAGCTCTTTCTGCCTTACTTTTGCTGACAATACGCTCTACTGGTAATTCTTCGTACAAAGCTAATGAAATTGCAGAAGAAGGCTGGAGAGCTAGCGTAGGTGGAATCCCTGAGTCCTGCACATGCTCCGTGGATCGAAAGTATGAAACCCATGCAGCTTCCGAGATGTTAGCGTTGTTGGCGGCTACCTGTCCTTTTTGGAGGTTGTTTATTACCTCCCAGAAAATTTGGGAGTTATGACTTTTGTAGGCTGCAAGCAGTTTGGCGCCTGAATCACATATCCTGATTGGGTCATTGGAAAGTGAAAACTGGCAGTCGAAGTGTCAGTGATCTGCTCAGGAAAGGTGGAATCAATTTGCAGACACAGAGGGGCTTGGTTTAGATCTCGGCGGATAGATTACTCCTTCACAACGGTGATCGATATCACGTCCGCTGAAATATAAAACCCCATTATGTCCTATGGGGTTTATATTTCGGTGGACGGGCTATCACCGTTGTGATGGAGGAACCCGTCTGCTGAAATCTAAATCAGGCCCAGAGTCATCAAAAGGCTGTCTACACTCAGGCTCTACATTGACATCGATGTTTGGTGAGTGATGGGCCACATGTAGCAAATGAGAATAATATCTCATAAGGGACTCCCCAAAATACAGGGCAGTCACCATGGGTCCTTTGGTGTTAGTGATGATAAATTATTCAGCGTCAAAAAGAGCATCGCACTTTATTTTTTTGTGTTGTCTAACTAGCACTCAATCTCCTCTTGTAAAGATCACATCTTTTACCTGACGTCGTCTGTCCGCATATGTGTTCATCTTTTGTTTGCAACCAAAGTCTGTAGTACAGTTATTTTCCTCATTCCTGGATCTGAGGTTGGTCCATTGGGGCAGCTTGGTAGTCATAGCTCTTCCAAACATGAGAGTCGCAGGACTTTCCCCTGATGCTGAGTAAGGGGTCAAATGGTAGGCTCGAAGAGTAGTGTTTAAAACATCTTTGAGGTCACGATTATCTAATGCAGCCCACTGAACATCTTTCTTTAAAGTACACATGGTCTGTTCTAACAGACCATTGTGCTGGGGCCAAAGAAGAGTGCTCTTTTTTTTTAAGGGGTGGCCGTTTTCAGACTTCAATTTGCCATCTAATTTTTGAATTACCTTTTCATGTTAAGTGGATGAAAGGTCTTCTAACATTGGAATACGGGAGTATACATCAACAATGACTAGAATGAGATGTTCATTTTCAAGAGGACCAAAGAAATCAATAGCAATTTTCTCCCAAACATGATGTGGAAAGTCTGATAGGTTCAAAGGATGCTGAATGACTTGAGATGAAAGACGGTTATATATGAGACAAGTCTTTTATTTTTTTTCAACCTTTTCTTTGAGGTATGAAAACCAGACTCGGTCACAGAGAGCTCTGTTGGTAGCAACTATTCCTCAATGTCCCTCGTGGGCAATATCGATCACTTGTTGTAGACTCTTGAGAATGACCATTCTTGTATCTCGTAGAAGGAGGCCTTCTTGAGTCGCTGAAAGTTCATCCTGTACATTTCTGAACTTCAAGTACTCTTGGTCATTAGTGAGGTCTAGAGTGCTGGTTACACGTAATGAGCAATAATGTCTTTTAACTCTAATAGGTCACTATCTTGGCGCATGGCAGTGTCACATTTTTCTACAGACATGGCATCTGGTGTGTTCAATTTCACAATGAAATTGATATAGGCTTCTGTTGTTTTCAATGGGCTACCAGGATACTGCAATGGTACTCTTCAAAACTAATCAGTGGGGTCGACAACTATATTGACAAGTAAGGTACAACGTATGTCATTATTGTCAAGTTCAATAAAAAGATATTTTTTTTAATCTAATCAGTGGGATTCTGATCTTTCTCTGGATGATGAAGAATTGTATAGTTACATTCTTGTAATTTCAAACCCCACCATTCAATTCAAGGAGGCATTTTGGCTTTGTGATTGCCAAATATTGTCACCAGTGCTTCATGATTAGCCACTTCTGTGAAAGGCTTTCCATATAAGAACACATGGAAATATTCACAAGCCCAGGTCACTGCCTAACTCTCTTTCTCAAGTTGCAAGTAAGCTTGTTCTGCTTGTAACAGGCTTTTTCTGGCTTATGCCACAATATGTCTCCGGGCTTTTGGCTATCTATTGTGCTGTGCCAGGATCGCGCCTAACCTGACAGGGCTAGTGTCAACGACAATCTCTGTATGCAGATTGGGATCAAAGTAAGCCATTTCAGTGGCATTCTCAATAGGTTGTTTGATTTTTCAGAATCTCATTCACCTGACAAATGAAGAGACATACTCATGTTGTCAGTTCTCGTAATGGTGCACCGACCGAAGCAAAGTCTCATAGGCATCTAGAACAGTAACTGGTTATTCCTATAAATGATTATAACATTGAAATGTATTTTCCTGGACTTGCAACAGACAATGCTTTCACCCTAGCTGGATCAGGTTTCGAAACCCCATTGGAAAATAGATGGCCAAAACATTTCATGCTTTTCTTGTGGAATTCACATTTTTCAGCATTTAGAGATACGCCTGCAGCCTTCAATAAGTGACATACTTGGATGAGAGCTCCTCTGTCATGTTCTTCCAGTGTGGCTCTGAAAGCTAATATGTCATCACTACAGTTAAATGTATATACCACTGGCTGTATGATACGTCAAATGATGTCTTGGAAAAGTTCTGCAGCAGAGGATACACCAAAGCTCAATCACATAGTGAAACAGACCAATATACATTGATAAGGTTGTAATGTACCTTGATTTTTCCTACAGCTCCATTTGGTGATATCCTTTTATTAAGTTGAGTCGAGAGAAGAACTTCGCACCATTCAGTTGAGCTATCATATCAGCAGTGCACAGACCTGGATGGTTCTGTCTCTCAATTGCCTTGTTGGCCTGACACATGTCAATACATATGCTTACAGCTCCTTCACTCTCTCTTTTAGGCACTACTAAAATGGGAGAAAGCCATGGTGTTGGACCAGTGGAGTGTTCAACGATGTCATGTTTTAGCAATGAATTAACGTCCTTTTCAACAACTTCTTGCAAGTGAAACCCTACTTTTTCTGATTCTTCGTGCCAAAGTATGAACATCATCATTTATATGTAACTTACTTTCATTGTTTTGAGTTTCTCTAGCCTGTGAAATATTGAAGGAAATTGACAATTTTATTCATATTGTAGTTCATACGTCCCATATCAACAGATAAGATAAGATAAGTGGCAAATTTAGGAATGCAGAGTTCAAGAACAATAGTCAATTTCACAAGCAGATGTGAGGGCAACTTCCTTCTGGGGCAATAGCGCTCTTATGCGACTCATCTTGTTGAACTCTGCTTTCAAGGTCGGAATCTTAGGCCAGATGGAAACATCAAGCTTCCCATGCAGTGGTGGATACATTACATTTTTACAGCAAACCACCCTTTCACTAACCGTTACGACATAAGCAATGCCTGCCACTAACCAACTACAGTTATCATTATTTAAAAGTAAATAACTTTCGTTTGCCAGTAATGTGAATGTGGGAATGATCGCAGGCACAGGTGTACCTTTCAAAATACAGGCTAAATTAGGCTCATTCTGATTACAAGAGCCATGTAATTGGATATGTCTGCAAATTAATGAGTGGTCAGGACATTAGGTGCATTCCTCGCCATTTAAATAAACATCCTTGCCCTCCCTAAGACATCTGTATGTAAAAGGAAGCGACCAAGCTTCATGGAGATAAGTACTTCAGTACTTCATATCTACCAATCGCAAAGTATTTCATACATCCTATAAACCGGAACAAGGAAAACGGCAGAGTTATTAACCCGTGGATAAGCCACGTTGCTGAATTGGCCTCAGCCACTGAAAACGGCAAAGGTTCCAACCTCTCAATGTGCAACATAGAAAAGGATGCATCCTTCATTGACAGTAAACGTTGTTTGTTAGTCAAATTAAAGGGTGCAAACAATGACGTATTCATGTAATTCCATGGCACTTTTCCAGCTTTTAGGGTCTGCAATGTCCATGCAAACTACATAATGGAACGCAATTGATTTTGACCATGGTACAAAACGGACACATCTTCTTGCACAATATCAACCACAGAAGACACAATATTATCTAACGTGTAAATGCGGGAAGAAAGCGTGTTAATGCTATTATCTACAACAGCTAGCACTTTTTCTAAATTGGCTTGATCTATAGCTCTAAGGCGGGTAGCCGCCTCAATCTGGGAAGATTTCCAGAATTTGTTATAAACAGCATATATCCATCTTTGACCCTGTCACCAGGTAGGTCGCCCCCCTAGCCACCGCATGGTCCTCCCCGTGCTGTGAGCTGCCGCTACGCTCTGACTGATGCTTCCTTCGTTTTTTCTGTGATTAACTTGTGCCGTTTTCTTTGTCGTTTTCCCCTTAGGTCCCCTTTGCCTCTGTACACTGTATTTGCTTCCCCCTTTGCCTTCTGTATCCTGCTCTGACTGCTGCTTCCTTCTGCTGCTGCTTCCTTCGTTTTTTCCGTGATTAACTTGTGCCGTTTTCTTTGTCGTTTCCCGCTTAGGTCCCCTTTGCCTCTGTACACTGTATTTGTTTCCCCCTTTGCCTTCTGTATCTTGCATTGTGTCCCCCTCGCTCCCCCTTTTGCCTCTGGGCCCCCCCGCTTCCCGCCACGCCCTCTGAATCCCGCCGCTGCTCCCTGCGGCCCCGTCCCCCGCCGCTCCCATTCGCCACCCCGCTCCCGCCTCCCAGCTGCTCCTCCCTCCCTGAGCCCCTCATATGGAGGCCGCCCGGTGGTAAAGGGAGCGACCCTTGACCCTGTCACCAGGTAGGTCACACCCCTAGCCACCGTGTGGTCCTCCCCGTGCTGTGAGCTGCCGCTACGCTCTGACTGCTGCTTCCTTTGTTTTTTCTGTGATTAACTTGTGCCGTTTTCTTTGTCGTTTTCCCCTTAGGTCCCCTTTGCCTCTGTACATTGTATTTGCTTCCCCCTTTGCCTTCTGTTTCCTGCTCTGACTGCTGCTTCCTTCTGCTGCTGCTTCCTTCGTTTTTTCAGTGATTAACTTGTGCCGTTTTCTTTGTCGTTTTCCCCTTAGGTCCCCTTTGCCTCTGTACACTGTATTTGTTTCCCCCTTTGCCTTCTGTATCCCCCCCTCTTCCCGCCTCGCCCTCTGATTCCCACCGCTGCTCCCTGCGGCCCCGCCCCCCGCCGCTCCCATTCGCCACCCCGCTCCCGCCTCCCAGCTGCTCCTCCCTCCCTGAGCCCCTCATATGGAGGCCGCCCGGCGAACGCGCAGCGGACGCGCGCAACGGGCACGCCGATTATGTGCCGAAGGCGGGCCAAAGGCAAGCCCATCTGCCCCCGTCCGCGCCTGGACCCCGTCCAGCACCAGGACCCCTGGCCCCCGACGATGCCAGCCCACACGACAGACCTACGGCGCCGTCACCCTCCACGCACTCAACGCCGGCCAAAACCCCGCCTGCTACCGAGCCACCCCGAAACGCTCCCATGGACCCTTCACCTGCCAAGCCTGCAAATTCACCTGCCTCCGGACCTGCACCGCACCCGAGAAGCCGAGCACCAACAACAACCACCTCAAGTGCGACCTGCTCAACACCCGCTCCGTCCATAGACACGCCGTCGAACTCTGGAACCTGCTCGACACGTCACCTGACGTCGCCTTCCTCTCAGAAACCTGGATGAACGCCTCCTCAGCCCCTGACATCGCCAAAGCCATCCCGGACGGATACAAGATCACCCGGAAGGACTGCGTCAACCAGACTGGAGGAGGCATCGCCATCGTACACAAGAGCACCATCCGCATCACGACCAACCCCGAAGATACCTTCACCGCCGCCGAACACCTCCACATCCAGATACATACTGACCCCAAGACCACCCTCAGAGGCACCCTCATCTACAGACTCCCGGGGCCACTCACCCAATTCAGCGAAGACATCACCAACTTCATCAGCCCGCACGCCCTCCCCTCCGCTGACTACATCCTCCTAGGGGACCTCAACTTCCACCTGGAGAACAACAAGGACCGCAACACCACCACCCTGCTGGATAACCTCGCTAACCTCGGACTCAAGCAACTGGTGAACACCCCCACCCACTACGCCGGCCACACGCTTGACCCCATCTTCTCCTCCAGCAAGCACATCTCCTTCAGCCACTCCACCGGACTCCATTGGACTGACCACAGCTGCATCCACTTCAGCTTCAGAAAAACCACGACACACCACCACCCGCAACAGGGTCCTCGCAGGAGCTGGAACAAGATCACCACCGAGCAGCTCACCACCTACCTCCGCCAGAACCCTCCCGTCAGCACAGTGGACCCCAACGAAGCAGCCAGCAACCTCACACAGTGGCTCACCAACTGCGCAGATGACCTCGCACCACTAAAGGACCCTCCCAGCAGACCCGGCAGCAAGAAAGCCCCCTGGTTCACCGACGAACTCAAGACCTCCAAGAAGAACTGCCGCACCCTCGAGAAAGCCTGGCGCCACGACCAGACCACGGACAACATGACGGCCCTCAAGCACGCCACCCGCAAACACCACCAGCTGATCTGCACCACCAAGAAGACAGCATTCAAAGAACGACTGGACAACAGCGCCCACAACAGCAAGGAACTCTTCAGCATCGTCAAAGAGTTCTCCAACCCCAGCGCCGGAAACAACGAAATCACTCCCTCGCAAGACCTCTGCGACTCACTCGCCTCGTTCTTCCACCGCAAGATCGCCGATATACACAACAGCTTCGGCGCACCAACCATGCACCCAACCACCGAACCAACGCCCCCCACCACCACCCTCTGCGCCTGGACCCCGATCAGCACCGAAGACACCACCTGCACGATGAAAACCATCCACTCCGGATCACCAACTGACCCCTGCCCCCACCACGTCTTCAACAAGGCCGACTCCATCATCGCACCCCAACTCCGGGACATCATCAACACATCCTTCAACACCGCCACCTTCCCGGAGACCTGGAAGCACGCCGAGCTCAGCGCCCTCCTGAAGAAACCAACAGCGGACCCCACCGACCTCAAGAACTACCTCCCCATCTCGCTCCTCCCTTTTCCTGCCAAAGTCATCGAAAAGACTGCCAACAGACAGCTTGCCGCCTTCCTCGAGACGAATGGATCCCTCGACCCTTCGCAGTCCGGCTTCCGAGCCAACCACAGCACCGAGACCGCCCTCATCGCAGCCACTGACGACATCAGATCCCTGCTCGACAATGGGGAAACAGTGGCCCTCATCCTCCTGGACCTCTCTTCAGCGTTCAACACTGTCTGCCACCGCACCCTAGTACAGTGCCTCAGCAACATCGGAATCAGAGAGAAGGCACTGGAGTGGATCATCTCGTTCCTTGCCGGGAGAACCCAGAGAGTCTGCCTCCCCCCGTTCAGATCCGAGGCCACCGAAGTCATCTGCGGCATACCACAAGGGTCATCACTCAGCCCAACCCTCTTCAACGTCTACATGAGCCCTCTCGCAGCCATCACACGCAAACACAAGCTCAACATCATCTCCTATGCCGACGACACCCAGCTAATCCTCTCCCTTACCAACGACCCCGCCACCGCCAGAACCAGCCTACATGAAGGGATGAAAGACGTCGCCGAATGGATGAAGAACAGCCGCCTGAAACTGACCTCAGACAAGACGGAAGTCCTCATCCTGGGATCATCGCTCTCCACCTGGGACGGCTCCAGGTGGCCCCCTGCCCTGGGCACCACCCCCAAACCAATGCACCATGCACGCAACCTGGGCTTCATCCTGGACTCCTCCCTCTCGATGACCAGACAAGTCAACGCCGTCTCGTCATCATGCTTCAACACCCTGCGCATGCTCCGTAAGATCTTCCGATGGATCCCCACCGAAACCAGGAAGACGGTCACCCAGGCACTCGTCACCAGCCGACTGGACTACAGAAACACCCTCTACGCCGGAACCACAGCCAAACTTCAGAAAAAACTCCAGCACTTCCAGAACGCCTCCGCACGACTCGTCCTGAACATCCCCCGACACAGCCACATCTCCGGCCATCTGAGAGACCTGCACTGGCTCCCCATCAGCAAGAGGATCACGTTCAGGCTCCTCACCCACGCACACAAGGCACTCCACGACCTGGGCCCCAAGTATCTCAACAACCGCCTGACCTTCTACGCACCCACCCGCCAGCTACGATCGACTAGCCTCGCCCTCGCCGTAGTACCACGCATCCGCAAAGCCACCGCCGGGGGAAGATCCTTCTCCTACCTGGCAGCCAAGACATGGAACTCCCTCCCGATCCACCTCCGGCTGACCCAGGATCATCTCTCCTCCAGGAAGCTCCTCAAGACCTGGCTCTTCGAGCAGTAACGGACCCCTCCCCCCCAGCGCCTTGAGACCCTTCCGGGTGAGTAGCATGCTATACAAATGCCCATGATTGATTGATTGATCTTTTAGATCTACCTTTAGCCGGGCCCTTAATAAAATCATTCAAATCAACATCGTCAGTCAGTTTAGATAAATGCAGCTTAAATGACGCCACGGTGGAATGTTTAAGCCAATTTTGACATAATTTGCCCACAGAGTAGGTAGTCACTGAATGGTCACTTTCAAAACAGGAATCCACCCTGATCTGTGTAAAGCCAGGAGCGAAACCCAGAAAACGATGCTGGCATGAGTCTGCACTTTGGTGCCAGAGTAACCAACCCTCGGTATCCAAACTGGATATATTAAAGGAAGAATTTAGCAACAGAGTTTGCAACTCTCCGATCGAAAAATTTGTGACATTATTCCATCTGGAATATTCTTCCAAATCAGGAAAAGGAGGAGCATTTAATTTTTTAGTAGTAGCCAATCCAAAGCAAGTTGTCTGTGAAATCGTAGAATTCAAAAACAACATATGATTCGGGATGAGACACGCACGGTGCAAAGCCTCACTGCCTTGTACTTGCCAGGTCTTAGAACTTCAAACTGATTTAAGGTCAACAGTTTCTTTCCACAACTCATAGCCCCCAACTACTAACTGATCTAGAAAGGACTTCGAATACAATAATTTAGTATCGGTAAGTCTAACCTTGGAAATGGACTTCTCAGTCATTTTCAAATAAAATGCATTGTGATTTGACTGATTAAAATCGGTAAAATAAGTGAACTTTTTCAAAAAGGTAGCAGAACTGCCTTGGACAGGAGATGGACAATGTTCCCCTTGTGTATAATTTACAGTGTTCCTCCTGGAATTAGTCTTATGCAGGCAGTGATTGCCATAATGTTGGAAACAATACAAATCACTGTAATTAGCAGATTCTAAATATAAATCCTCAGCATCAAAGGCAGCATAATACTGCAAATCAGAAAATAAAGCTTCTACGGCCTGAACATCCCAATCATCAGAACGTATATTTTGTTTAACTACATCCCCCATTGAAACTCTAAGTACATTAGGGACATTTATAACTTCAGTGGGCCCATGAATTTGAAATCGAACAGCATCCCATACAATCCCGTCTAAGACAGGCCAAGCAGTTATATTAACAAAATCCAGGCTCCTCTTCAGCCGATGTGATGAGGAATGGGGAGCCAATGTTCCATTTATATGCCGAATGCATGTTCTCTCCTCGACATAGTGTCCGTTGACAAGTCGAAACAAATACACCACAAAGCCAATTGTCATGAACAGGTAGATTGAAAAAAGCACAACCCAAATGTAGGTCCAAGGAGGAATCTAAAAATGTTTTTTAAACAGTGAGGCCCAAACCGAAATTTTTGAAGGGGTCTTCGTTGTGTGGGAACCAGTGTCAAATGAAAATATGGATTCTGTAGCCAAGTGAGTTTGTAAATCAGGCATTGATAAGTCAGTGGGGTAAGTATAGTCAGTTTCATCAAGGTAAGCACCAGGTATAGAACTCAGTAAAGGACTTGAAACTGCAGGCAACTCAAGGGCAACATCAAGCCGTTGATCAGAAACCGGGGGAAAAACAGAGGGGCATAATACCAAGCCCGCGAGAAATGCGCTAGCGACTTTTTAAAGTCGCTAATACATTTTTTTTCACATCACACTATTACCAAAACGTCTCTAACCTGAGTTAGAGACGTATTCTTGACATTATCTATCGCCCCGCGCTGGGGCGATAGATAATGCTAATGGGATGCAGGGTGGGCGTTCCCACGTCCAACCACATGTAAAATTTGGTTGGAGGTGTTAACACCCTATTATCAAGGCAGGCGTTGGGAGAAGGAGACCTGCGATAAACGAGTTTATCGCAGGTCTCCCAACGCCTGCTTTGATCAGGTGTTAGGCATAGATAACATGGGGGTGTGGATCATAAAGCTGAATCCACCCCCCCAGATAATCACGGCACACATTAGCGTGTGAAAACAACACTTGTTTTCATGCGCTAATGTTCCATATCGCCGACTATCGCCGGATTTCATTTCGCCTACGTGATGCGCGTTGATAATTACGCGCTATCATGGTGAAAAAATCCGGTGATAGCCGGCGATATGGAAATGTGCGATGTGCGTATTTTAAAGCACATCTTGATAATATGCCCCCGAATTTCTCAAAATCGAAGGTGTTAGACCTGGCACCTTGGCGTGAGTTTCCCTTCCACTTTTTGCTGTTGTGCCTCTGTTTTGCTGGTGTCTGCTACTCAGGGCACTGCGCCACGGCCAACCCGTGCCGCAGTGCAAGTGCTCCCAACTGTAAAGTGTACATATGATTGATGTCCATGATTGGTTCATTGGATTTACTGTTAGTCCCTAGTAAAGTGCACCAGGAGTGCCAGGGCTTGTGAATGCCAACACTGCTAGTGGGCCTGCAGCGCTGGTTGCGCCACCCACAGAAGCAGCCTTAAAATGTGTCTAGGGTCTGCCATTGCAGAACCTGCGTGCAGTCTGGTACTGTCACCCTGGCTGGGCAAGTGCACACACTTGCCAGCCCCTAAACCTTCCCTTAACCTTCATATTAGTCACCCCTATGGTAGGCCAGAGGGCAGGGTGCATTGTAAGTGTAAGGTAGAACATGCCCTGATGTGTGTGGCATGTTCTAATAGTGAATTACTGCCAAAGTCGTTTTTCACTATTGTAAGGCTACCTGTTCCCTTCTAGGCCAGATGGGCTGCTGGAATTATTACACTCTATAATCCCAGCAGGCTCAGGGAACATGGTAGAAATTCATGTTTAGTATGCCTGAACTCAGAATAATAAAATACTTCTTTTAGTAAAGTTTATTTTAATATCCTGTGTTTGCAAATGCTACTTTTAGAAAGTTAGCATTTGCTTGCCTAACCATTTCAGCCCGCCTCTGCTTGGATGTGGATCTGACTGTCTGGTGTGTGTGAGTGACAGGGCTGGGAGTTGACAGGTAGTGATTAGCAGGAGGACCCCTTAATGGGTGGTGGGAGTTTCCCCTGAATGATGCATCAGGCTGTGCCCCTGCCACCACAATGCTGGCTCCGCCCTCCTGGGGAGCGACTGATGACTCAGCCTGCACCTGGCCCAGGAAGGACCGAAGCTTGTCAACAAAGTACTCAGGCCACTCCTGCCCTCTCAATGCCGGCTCCGCCCCCCTGGGGAGCGGCTGATGTGCCTGCCCTCACACTGAATGCAGAAGCCATAAGTACCCACAACAAGTACTCAGAGACTGGAGCAGTTATGCAGAGGCCCCCCTGGCTTGCTAGAACAAAAGAAACTGGGTATAAAAGTAGGAGCCCTGCTCCTTGTAAATTAGATCCTGTTTGTGCTACAAGAGAAACTCTGCCCGAAGAGAAGGACCTGGAAGGACTACAAGGAGGAGTGCTGACTCTGGCCTGTGTCTGGTGCCTTGCTGCCAAAGGAGAGGAAGAGAAAAGACTACAAGAGACTTTTGCTTTATTTTGAACTTTCTGCCAAACTCTGCTGAAAAGATCTCCAAGGGCTTGCTGTTGAACTTGCCCCCTGACCAGCGCTCCAGGAACAGTGAGCGCTAACCCCTGACCAAAGCATCTGCTGTGTGTGCTGCTTATCGCTGCAGCGCTGTCTGAGGAAGACGAGAGCATCAAGCCCCCCTGCACACCGTGACCGTGGGTGAGCAGATCGCCATAACAACGTGAAGCCCAGCCCGCCGCTGGCCTGAACACCGTGACGGCATCTGCACCTGGCCCCACGAGAGCAAAGTAACGGAGGACCCATCCGGTCCAAGCACCGAAGTCTACTGGGCACAAGCGCCGTAGATTCCCCCGCAAGGACGGACTGCCGCCCTTGTCATCTCCCTCGCTATCAGCGTCTGGCCTGCTGCCCCGCTGAAGGGACATCACCGCGACCGGCACTTTGGCTGGGTACGTCCCGCACTTGGGGACCGTACTGCCACTGCGCCACACCCAGCCGCCGCCGTCAGGACGGAAGAGAAGACTGAGTGAAAAGGACCTGTGCCCCCATCGAGCACCGCCGCCCCCGGGTGACCCGTGACCTGCTACCTCGAGCCGCAGCTCGCCTCGCCCGCCAAGGAAGCAACGCGACGTGGGACAGCTCCCCCTTCAGCCGCCCTCTCCGAAGATCACCACAAGAAGTGAAAGGTACTGTCTTTGCCCCCTCCGCGGCGCGAGCATCCTGCAATCTGAGCTCGCACCGCGCGGTCTGATCTCAGGCACCCCGGGAGCCTCGCAGCTGCTGTTTGCTTGGCAGCGCGAGCCGCCCCAGAGTCAGAGGCTCGCTCTGCTCTTGGCCCCCGAGGCCCCGCCTGACGCTCTCCGAGGCCCGCGGCCCCCTCTCCCCGAGTCGAGCCCCGAAGGGTGACTCATTTCGAGAGCGGAGACAGCGGGAAGCGCCTTGAAGCGCTATAAGACACTGGAACCTTTCTAAAGCTGGGCAGAAGGCCCAAAAGAGGGCATTTATTTAACGAACTGTGACTTTGTGATAAAGAATACTGGAACCTGCATTGAAGAAGTAACCAAGACTGTATTTACAAGCCTGCTTGAGATTTATATAAAGAACATATATTTTTACAAATACAGTTTGGTGTCGTTGTGTGGTGGGTTGGTGGTGATGGTGTAATATTGCAAATGTTTAACCCTACATGCCCCAGAGATTAGCCTAAGACTGCTTAAGCCACACTACCTAGAGGGTAAGCAGAGGTTGTCTTGAAGGTAACCCTCAGCCCTGACGGGGAAGAGAGAGTCCCTGCTTGTCGCCAGTGCTGCACTGCGCCAACTAGAGACTCCCCCTTCCTACATTGGACGCAGCGGTGAGGATTCGCGAATTTACATTTGCAGTGTTTTACCTTAGCTACTGACCATTGCATAGTGATTACAGTCCAGTAACTTAGCCACAGACTCTTGGATTTTTTAATTTTGCTAAAGAAGAAGATCCCTAGTGTTGCAAACATGCCTGGCACAAACAGCATTGATGGAGGAGAGTCCATAGCCTCTAGTGCGCAGGGGCTAGAATGGGACGCATCAAAGCTGGATGACTACACAAAGAAGCAGTTGAGTTATTTTTGCAGGAAACTCAAGGTTCCACACGCAGGATGCAGAAACAAACCTGAGTTCTACAAGGCCATGAGAGCCTGGCTTGAATCTAGGAAGACACCTGAGGATCAGGATGCACCTGTGGATCCTGTGAGTCTGGAAAAACCAGACAGCGTTCTTAGCTTTGGCAGAGGCCTGTCGCCAGAGGAGCTGGCAGACAGACAGGCAACCAGGGATCATGAGATAAAGATGGCAGAATTAAAGTTGAAGGGCCAAATGGAGCTTGAAAGCAAAAAAATGGCTCTGGAAGAAAGAAAACTCCAATTGGAGTATGATGTGAAAATGAGGGAGATGAGTCTAAAAGAGAAAACCTTGGATCATCCTCCCTCTGGTGGCAGCACAACGCCGGTGCAGGTAGAGTCAAGAGTGCACATCCCCAAAGATGTAGTTAAAGAGTTCTTTAAGGGGGATGACATAGGACAGTGGTTTAGGGCATATGAGGTAGCCATGCTTTCCCACCGGGTCCCTGAGAAGGATTGGGGAGCGGGGTTATGGGGAAGGTTCCTTAGCGAAGGGCGGGACACCCTGCTAGATTTGCCCTCTGAAGACCAGAGATCCTATCCCCATATGAAAGAAGCTTTAATGACCAGGTATGGGCTTACCCCTGAAATGTATAGACAGAAGTTTAGGGGGTGTAATAAGCGGCCTGGGAATACGTATGTGGAGTTTGTGACTTTTTTTTGCAGAGCACTGGATGGTTGGGTGAAGGGTAACAAAGTGAATGATTTTCAAGGTCTCTTTGATTTAATTGCATGGGAGCACTTGTCTGATCAATGTTTTCCTGAGTTACGCCAGCACCTGATTGATAGCAAGTTGTCCAACCCGAGGAAACTTGCTGAGGAGGCGGACCGCTGGCTCAGCACCAGGGTCCACAAGGGTCCAGTGGGAGACTCCGCCAAGGGTGGGCAGGGTCCCCAGCAGAAGAGTGGGGGGGACAAGGGAAAACAGAAAGGGTTCCAAAAAGGCCCCCAAAGTAATCCCCAAGGGGACCAGCAGAAAGGTTCTCAGCCTCCCCCACCCCCTAAGCAGAATGGGGCCCCGACAGGTCGACCTGTTCCCAAGGGGCCCTTCAATTGTTACAAATGTGGTGACCCGGGGCACATAGCCAGTGACCCCAAGTGTCGCCTGTTTGGAAAACCAGCACCCACTGGTGCTCCGCCCCGACAAGTGACCAGTGTTCACTTAGGAGAAGAAGTGATGGTCCCGGGGGGTGGAGATCATGTTCAGATGACCCTAGTCTCACTAGGAGACAGTGAGATGGTCCCTACAAGCTACCTGCCCTCTAACACTAAAAAATATGGGCAGGTGGTTACCATCAATGGTAAGAAAGCTGAGGCTCTTAGAGACACAGGAGCCAGTGTGACTGCAGTGAGGCATCACCTGGTGTCTCAAGAGCAGGTTGTACCCCATGCCTACTGTAGGGTTGTCAACGCTGACAATTCAGAGAGTCAGTGTCCGATGGCTCAAGTTCCCTTCGAGTGGGGGGGGGTCTCTGGTACTCTGCAGGTCTGTGTGAGGAAAGCCATGCCTGTTGACTGTTTGCTAGGGAACGACTTGGAGGACTCCCCTTGGGAAAAGGTGGAGAAAACGACTCACCTGAAGATGGTGGGTCTACCTGACTGGGCGTGCGTGACCACCCGGTCAATGGCAGCCAGTAGGGGTGATCGAGAGGCCCAGGAACCGGCCTTAGGGAGAAGGCGCAGGGTGCGCGGGAAACCGGCCCCTGAAGTTCCCACGGTCCAGGAGGAAGCAGACCTTGAGGGGGATGCCCTGGAGCCTACTGGGGAACAGATT
This sequence comes from Lissotriton helveticus, assembly GCF_964261635.1. Taxonomy (NCBI): domain Eukaryota; kingdom Metazoa; phylum Chordata; class Amphibia; order Caudata; family Salamandridae; genus Lissotriton; species Lissotriton helveticus. The sequence continues at coordinate 72,440,082 of NC_136065.1, forward strand.
GCCGAACTGGGGGACCTGCCTGAGCTGACCCATTGGCAGCAAGAAGGAGGCCCCTCCAGGGAGGAATTCTGCAGGGAGCAGAAAGAATGCCCTTCTCTCGTGGGTATGCGGCAGCAGGCTGCAGACCAGGCCAATGGTGTTCAGGCCAAAACACATTATGTGTACTGGGAGAATGACCTCCTGTACTCAGAGCCTAAGGCTGCTGAACCTGGGTCAGCCCGTGTGCTGGTGGTACCCCAGAAGTTCAGAGCCTTCCTACTGGGACTGGCTCATGATGTGCCTTTAGCAGGACATTTGGGGATGGACAAGACCTATGACAGGCTTGTCACCCACTTCTACTGGCCCCAAATGCACAAGAGCTCAGATGCTCATTGTAGGACCTGTCCAACTTGCCAGGCAAGTGGGAAGAGCGGAGGGAAGAACAAGGCTCCCCTCCAACCCTTCCCTGTGGTCAGTACGCCATTCCAACGAGTGGGTATTGATATTGTTGGGCCTCTGGACCCCAAGACAGCCATGGGCAACAGGTTCATCCTGGTCTTGGTGGATCATGCCACCCGGTACCCTGAAGCCATCCCTCTGAGGACAGTGACGGCCCCCGTGGTGGGGCGTGCACTAATGGGAATTTTCTCCAGAGTGGGGTTCCCTCTAGAGGTGGTGAGCGACAGGGGGACCAACTTTATATCCAAGTATATGAAGTCCCTTTGGCAAGAGTGTGGTGTAACCTACAAGTTCACCACCCCTTACCATCCCCAAGGAAATGGGTTGGTTGAAAGATTCAACCGAACCCTGAAGGGCATGATCATGGGCCTGGAAGGTCCAATGAGGCGTAAGTGGGACGTCCTCTTACCATGCCTGCTCTTTGCATACCGCGAGGTGCCACAGAAGTCTCTAGGGTTCAGCCCCTTTGAGCTGCTGTATGGCCACCCCGTGAGAGGACCACTGAGTTTGGTAAAGGAAGGCTGGGAGCAATCTCCCAGGAAACCTCCCCAGAATGTATATAGCTACATGCTGGCCTTCAGAAACCAAACCAGGCGCTTCAGACAACTTGCTGAGGCAAATCTGGAAGCTAGCCAGGAGGAGATGAAGCGGTGGTACGACCAGAATGCCACTCTGGTAGAGCTTCAGCCTGGACAAGAGGTGTATGTCTTGGCCCCAGTGGAACCCTGTGCACTTCAGGATAAGTGGACAGGCCCATTTGAGGTTGTGGAGCGCAAGAGCTCAGTGACATACTTGGTGGACATGAAGACGCCCAGGAATCCTTTAAGGGTCTTACATGTCAACCGCCTCAAGCCCCACTTGAAAAGGTCCGAAGTGGGCATGCTGTTGGCCACTGATGATGGAATGGAAGAGGTGTCTGAGCCTCTTCCTGACCTCTTAGTGGCCTGTGAGAAGGATGGGTCAGTGGATGGAGTTAACCTCTCACCCACCCTGACCCCTGAGCAACAGGAAGACTGCCGCCAGTTGCTGGGGCAGTTTCCAGACCTGTTCTCCCTGGTTCCTAGTGTCACAGATTGGTGCGTCCATGATGTGGACACAGGAGACAGCTTACCTGTGAAGCATAAGGCTTACAGGGTAACTGACAGGGTCCGGGCCTGCATCAAGGAGGAGGTCTCCAAGATGCTTGCTCTTAGGGTGGTTGAGTCTTCCAGCAGTCCTTGGTCCAGCCCCGTGGTCTTGGTCCCAAAGGCTGCTGCGCCGGGAGCCACACCTGAACTCCGGTTCTGTGTGGACTACAGAGGACTCAATTCAGTCACCAAGACTGACGCGCACCCTATCCCCAGAGCTGATGAGCTCATTGATCGGCTAGGGGCTGCCCGGTTCCTCAGCACGTTTGATTTAACGTCTGGGTACTGGCAGATCGCCTTGACCGATGGGGCAAAGGAGAGGTCAGCATTCTCCACACCAGATGGGCATTTCCAGTTCCGGGTTATGCCATTTGGGATGAAGAATGCCCCTGCCACCTTTCAGAGGTTGGTCAACCAGGTGTTGGTTGGGCTGGATGAGTTCAGTGCCGCCTACCTGGATGACATCGCAGTGTTCAGTGGCACCTGGCCAGAACACCTGCGACACCTCTGGGAAGTGTTGATGGCGCTGCGCAAGGCAGGCCTCACAATCAAGGCAAGCAAGTGCCAGATTGGGCAGGGTTCAGTGGTGTACTTGGGACACCAAGTGGGGAGTGGCAAGGTGGCACCCTTGCAACCCAAAATTGAGACCATCCTGGCTTGGGAACCCCCCAAGACCCAGACTGCAGTGAGAGCCTTCCTGGGGCTCACTGGGTATTACAGGAGGTTTGTCAAGGGCTATGGCACTATTGTGACCCCCTTGACAGAACTGACTTCTAAGAAGCAGCCCAGGAATGTGATTTGGACTGACACCTGTCAGAAGGCTTTTGACACCCTGAAGACTGCCATGTGCACGGCGCCCGTGCTCCTGGCTCCTGATTTCTCCAAGGAATTCATAGTGCAAACAGACGCTTCAGAGCATGGTGTAGGGGCTGTTCTCTCACAGATGACTGAGGAGGGCTGGGACCAACCCGTAGCCTTCATCAGTAGGAGGTTACTTCCACGGGAAAGTAGGTGGAGTGCAATAGAGCGAGAAGCATTTGCTGTGGTCTGGGCGCTGAAGAAGCTAAGACCCTACTTGTTTGTGTCTCACTTCCGGGTTCAGACGGACCACAGGCCCCTCAGATGGTTGATGCAAATGAGGGGTGAGAACCCAAAACTGTTGAGGTGGTCCATCTCCCTACAGGGTATGGACTTCACGGTGGAACACCGCCCTGGCACAGATCACGCCAACGCTGATGGTCTGTCCAGATTTTTCCGCCTTAGTGATGAGGAACTCCCTGGGGAAGGGTAGTTCTCCCCACATTTCAGCTGGAGGGGACACGTGTTAGACCTGGCACCTTGGCGTGAGTTTCCCTTCCACTTTTTGCTGTTGTGCCTCTGTTTTGCTGGTGTCTGCTACTCAGGGCACTGCGCCACGGCCAACCCGTGCCGCAGTGCAAGTGCTCCCAACTGTAAAGTGTACATATGATTGATGTCCATGATTGGTTCATTGGATTTACTGTTAGTCCCTAGTAAAGTGCACCAGGAGTGCCAGGGCTAGTGAATGCCAACACTGCTAGTGGGCCTGCAGCGCTGGTTGCGCCACCCACAGAAGCAGCCTTAAAATGTGTCTAGGGTCTGCCATTGCAGAACCTGCGTGCAGTCTGGTACTGTCACCCTGGCTGGGCAAGTGCACACACTTGCCAGCCCCTAAACCTTCCCTTAACCTTCATATTAGTCACCCCTATGGTAGGCCAGAGGGCAGGGTGCATTGTAAGTGTAAGGTAGAACATGCCCTGATGTGTGTGGCATGTTCTAATAGTGAATTACTGCCAAAGTCGTTTTTCACTATTGTAAGGCTACCTGTTCCCTTCTAGGCCAGATGGGCTGCTGGAATTATTACACTCTATAATCCCAGCAGGCTCAGGGAACATGGTAGAAATTCATGTTTAGTATGCCTGAACTCAGAATAATAAAATACTTCTTTTAGTAAAGTTTATTTTAATATCCTGTGTTTGCAAATGCTACTTTTAGAAAGTTAGCATTTGCTTGCCTAACCATTTCAGCCCGCCTCTGCTTGGATGTGGATCTGACTGTCTGGTGTGTGTGAGTGACAGGGCTGGGAGTTGACAGGTAGTGATTAGCAGGAGGACCCCTTAATGGGTGGTGGGAGTTTCCCCTGAATGATGCATCAGGCTGTGCCCCTGCCACCACAATGCTGGCTCCGCCCTCCTGGGGAGCGACTGATGACTCAGCCTGCACCTGGCCCAGGAAGGACCGAAGCTTGTCAACAAAGTACTCAGGCCACTCCTGCCCTCTCAATGCCGGCTCCGCCCCCCTGGGGAGCGGCTGATGTGCCTGCCCTCACACTGAATGCAGAAGCCATAAGTACCCACAACAAGTACTCAGAGACTGGAGCAGTTATGCAGAGGCCCCCCTGGCTTGCTAGAACAAAAGAAACTGGGTATAAAAGTAGGAGCCCTGCTCCTTGTAAATTAGATCCTGTTTGTGCTACAAGAGAAACTCTGCCCGAAGAGAAGGACCTGGAAGGACTACAAGGAGGAGTGCTGACTCTGGCCTGTGTCTGGTGCCTTGCTGCCAAAGGAGAGGAAGAGAAAAGACTACAAGAGACTTTTGCTTTATTTTGAACTTTGTGCCAAACTCTGCTGAAAAGATCTCCAAGGGCTTGCTGTTGAACTTGCCCCCTGACCAGCGCTCCAGGAACAGTGAGCGCTAACCCCTGACCAAAGCATCTGCTGTGTGTGCTGCTTATCGCTGCAGCGCTGTCTGAGGAAGACGAGAGCATCAAGCCCCCCTGCACACCGTGACCGTGGGTGAGCAGATCGCCATAACAACGTGAAGCCCAGCCCGCCGCTGGCCTGAACACCGTGACGGCATCTGCACCTGGCCCCACGAGAGCAAAGTAACGGAGGACCCGTCCGGTCCAAGCACCGAAGTCTACTGGGCACAAGCGCCGTAGATTCCCCCGCAACGACGGACTGCCGCCCTTGTCATCTCCCTCGCTATCAGCGTCTGGCCTGCTGCCCCGCTGAAGGGACATCACCGCGACCGGCACTTTGGCTGGGTACGTCCCGCACTTGGGGACCGTACTGCCACTGCGCCACACCCAGCCGCCGCCGTCAGGACGGAAGAGAAGACTGAGTGAAAAGGACCTGTGCCCCCATCGAGCACCGCCGCCCCCGGGTGACCTGTGACCTGCTACCTCGAGCCGCAGCTCGCCTCGCCCGCCAAGGAAGCAACGCGACGTGGGACAGCTCCCCCTTCAGCCGCCCTCTCCGAAGATCACCACAAGAAGTGAAAGGTACTGTCTTTGCCCCCTCCGCGGCGCGAGCATCCTGCAATCTGAGCTCGCACCGCGCGGTCTGATCTCAGGCACCCCGGGAGCCTCGCAGCTGCTGTTTGCTTGGCAGCGCGAGCCGCCCCAGAGTCAGAGGCTCGCTCTGCTCTTGGCCCCCGAGGCCCCGCCTGACGCTCTCCGAGGCCCGCGGCCCCCTCTCCCCGAGTCGAGCCCCGAAGGGTGACTCATTTCGAGAGCGGAGACAGCGGGAAGCGCCTTGAAGCGCTATAAGACACTGGAACCTTTCTAAAGCTGGGCAGAAGGCCCAAAAGAGGGCATTTATTTAACGAACTGTGACTTTGTGATAAAGAATACTGGAACCTGCATTGAAGAAGTAACCAAGACTGTATTTACAAGCCTGCTTGAGATTTATATAAAGAACATATATTTTTACAAATACAGTTTGGTGTCGTTGTGTGGTGGGTTGGTGGTGATGGTGTAATATTGCAAATGTTTAACCCTACATGCCCCAGAGATTAGCCTAAGACTGCTTAAGCCACACTACCTAGAGGGTAAGCAGAGGTTGTCTTGAAGGTAACCCTCAGCCCTGACGGGGAAGAGAGAGTCCCTGCTTGTCGCCAGTGCTGCACTGCGCCAACTAGAGACTCCCCCTTCCTACAGAAGGACATGAGACCGCCGGTGTCATACTAAGAAGAATCGGCCACTGTGTAGTTTGACATTGTCAATAGAGATATACCTGTTTTGTTTACGACTTGTAAGGGGTGGTAAAATGACTGTTCTTGTGCCCTTCACGCCAAGCACTGGAACCGGAGCACGATATGAAGGACCAAACTCTTTTTTGTTCTCGATCTTCTCTCGAACCAATTCTTCAACTTGGGGTAGCCAGCCAACTACCGGAATCTGCAACTCAGCCTCATATGTGCAGGGCAAATGTTCCTTTGCAAGACCTTCTCTTGTCTTTTGTAGACCCTGTAAAACATTGCAATGTTCATCTACGTCAAAGGAGGCAGCGACAGCCACTGAGTCTAGACCGTCAAGGTCCGGGACATACATCTTGATACCAAAGAGCATTTCGTATGCGGTCCGCCCACCCAGAGACCTGCTAGGGAGATTATTAAGGGCATGCTGCACGCTATTGAGGTGGGTCAGCCAGTTCCTGACAGTGCCTATAACTCTAGCTGTCAAAGACTGCTTTAAATCACGGTTCATTCGCTCCACAACACTATTACCCTCAGGTCTGTATGGAGACGAAAACTTGACTTGGACCCCCATCGAAGCCATGTCATCCTTATACTCCTTAGAGGCGAACGCAGGACCCTAATCCGAATGGAAGGTACCACAGGCAAAAATCCCTGCAAAGACTCGCAAGTCTCTTATGACATTTCGCGAATCAGCGCTGCGGTGTGGCCAGACCCACACAAAGCGGATGCATGAATCAACTGCTACTAAGATGTACTTATACGCAGTATCAGAGGAAAAAGGACCGCAGTGATCTTAATAAACACAACCAAGTGGTTTATTTGAAATGAACAACTGTGTCTGGGGCGGACTCGCAGCAATCGAAGGCTTAAACTGCTGGCAAATGTCACATTGAATCACGCGTCTGTTTGTACAGTCCCCGCCACCAGAAACGTTGTTGTAACTGAAAAACAGTAGCGGAAACACCCGCATGCGCAGACGCAACACCTTCATGGGCAGCTGTAATCAGTGTGGACCTGCGGTCCGCATTGGGAATCAATCTTTCACCAACGTCTGGTATTTTCACATAAGGGACTTTATCAGGACTTAAGTGAGAGGTATACTTCGAAGGGAACCCCTTAGGATATTTACTTCCCTTCTCAGTTGCAGCAATAGCTGCTAAGATTTCATCATCAATCTTACTTTTGGAACGTGTAGCTGCTGCAACCAAACATGTCGATACTGCTGTTTTTGCGGCCCCCTCAGCAGGTGCATTGCCAACAGCGTGAACTCCCACTCGCTGATGACCAAGAGTATGAATTACAAACACGAGTGGCACTACTGAAGGTGACAGCGACTGATCGATATGTTGTTGTGGAAGCTGCAGATACTAGAGTAGCTCCCCCTGATAGACTTTATGAAATAGTCCTTTTAATTGAAGGTGACATACAACGTACCGTAAAAGGGGTATTTTGGAAGAACCTTACAACTTCCTATGATATTTTGTTAACGGAGGCTGACTGTCCCCCACCTTGTGTCCTCGCAGCTCCGAGAGGGGAGGAGGTGATCCTCCCTAGTTTCGCGCACACTGTCTCGAAGGAGCATGCGCAGAATTTTGCAGAAGAGTGGGCTAGGTACCTTGCACCGGCTCTGTACCCTACTCACTGTGGCTGGGATAATATTTCTCCACGCCACGAGATTCCCTTACGGTCTATGCCACAGCCTCAACCTCAATATCCCATCCGACGTGAAGCTAAGGCTTCCGTTACGTAAATCCTTGAACAATTGGAATATCAAGGTGTAATTGAAACATGTGTGTCGCCGATGAATAACACACTTTTTACTGTGACCAAAAAAGATGGGTCGTACCGTTTGGTATTGGATTAACGGCATTTGAACTCGCATTGCCGTACCTGTGCAGTACAGAATACGCACGGCTCTGCTTTAGTGGATAGTCTCGTGCGAAAAGGGTTTAAAACAGCAAACAGGCACTTGAGGCTGTTCTTTGAAGTAGATGAATAGGTGCTTGTACCACAGTTTTCTTATATTTCATCATGGACACAAACAAACCTTCAATCTTTAATGGCGTTGAGGCACCCCATCTGTATACTTTAGTCTTTGACTTTGTAATATGCGATAACAGAGACAATTCTTGATACTTCTCCCAAGCATGATATTATTTATTGACGTACCGCTGTCAATTTTGAATGGTATCGAACACCCATTTATCTTTAGAGTGTTTGAACATTGGTGGTGCTTTGTCATGTTGATTTTTCTTCACTTTGAATTTCTCCTCACATTTAGTGCTACATGTGCATGCCTTTCTGCAGTAAACATCAACATTGCACAATTGTCATTGTTACTTTCACTAGAAACTGACACTGAGGAACTCTTTGTTAATGGCGATCAACTTCGTTTGGTGTCCATTTGCCTCAGTTGGTATCACCTCTTGGACTTGTGAGAGTTTGTAGAGCGTCGCTGAAGTAGAGCTCGGATTTCCATTTTGTCTTCACGCTTTGATACACTTTTCTCTTCACCTTGCAAGCCGTCACACAATGGCTCACTTTACCACAGCCGATGCATACTTGTCCCATGGGGAGGCATTTGCTTTCATGTGGAAATGACAGTAAAGATCCGTGTTAGACCTGTCTGCCCTTTGAGTAGTCCCTCCTATTTGTTTATTTATTTTTGTCCCCTTTTTGCCCCTCAATCTCTTTATTTTTGATGTCCACTGGATTTTTGGAGATGTTGACCTAGGGGTTAGGTGCTCCTTGCCCTCATAGTCTTTTTCCTGAGGCCTAGGTGCCTTTCTGACTGAATTTACAAGACCCACAAAATGGTGGCCAGTAACTGCCATAACTGACACCTCAGGAAAAGGGGCCCATAGGATGACATAGGGAGACTCTAGAACCTTCCAGCGGGTTCTAGTGAGTTGAGGCTAGCCTATATAAGGCCAGGGTCAGGGCAGCCATTTTGAGTAGTGACCAGAGCGTGTTGTGGAACCTGGTTATAGAAGGAGTGAGGCAAAGTGGTGAGGAGAGAGGCGCAGTAAGCAAAGGGAGATCGTTCCTTGGATCGGCTGCCTACTTGTATGACGTTTCCCCTGCTACTTGACCCAGTCCTTCTGGCGCGGAGTTTCTTCAGCCTAACTGCGTGTGCCCAGCGCAGCTAAATCAACCTGAGTTTGCAGTGGGGAAGCGAGGCGCGGGAGTGCCTGAGATCGTTGAGTCACTCACCGCGTGGAAGAACCTGAAGCACTGAGCGAGGTTCCCAGGCGTCTGTTGTGGCCCCCGACTGCGTGGAAGTGTGCCAGCTTGGTGGTGCTCCCTCTGAGGTGACTGTGAGGAGAGCCAGGCAAGCTCTGTGGTCGAGCATCAGAGGTGGAAGAGCCCCGTGGCGGCTGTGAAGGGGACCGAGGAGACGGCCCGGGCGGAGACAGCCAGCTGTGTTGCCGGAGCTGAGGAAACGCCGCAAGTGGCGTGACGTCGTGACAGGAAGCAGGGCAGAGGCGTAGCCAAGGAGAAAGAAGTCAGCCGCGATCTTGGAGGAGGCCGGCCGACAGTGAGAAAGGCGGAGAGAAGGCGGAGCCTGCGGCGGAAGGAACCGGTGAGGGAAGGATTCCCAAAGCGTAGTAAAGAGCGGTGAGGAACGTCGGATTTCCCCTCCCCTCCCTTCCGTGAACCGCAGCGAGAAGAATGCAAACCCCCCGGCCCGCAGCGAAGACAACCGCTGGACAAGTACAGGGGACAGGTCTCTAAGACTGCCATAAAAACTTTCCAAGTAAGCGTGGAGAGTGGGCGGAGGCAACCGGAGCTAATGTGACTGGCCATCAACCGCCGGCAGACCCGAGTGAGAGGCAGTGTTCCGCCGACCGGGTTGACAGGAGCGAGGGTAAAAGGGTTGCCAGCAAAAGATTCCCCCAAAGGGTTGTATCAGTGACCCAGTGTCCACCAAGCTAGGGTGACTTCTGTGGAAAGGGTCATTACAGACCATAGAGTCGTGGCCAGTCTAGGAGAGGCGGTGGGGCTGAGGCAAAGAGGTTAAACAGGCAGTCCCAGGGGGAACATCTCAGCGGGGCGTATAAAGGACAGAATAAGATGCTGGGTTAACTTGTCTGTTCTTTAAATCAAACAGCTGACTGGATTTGCCTCTTTGTATGCCAGTGGGGAAAGGTTTGCTGATTTAATGTATTAACAAACAAATTGATGGTCCTGATTCACTTGGGGTAAAGTACTTGACTGCTTCAACCTTTTCAATTGTCAATGTAAAATGCACAACTAATGGTACTGTGAAAATTGGTGGCAAGAAAGAGAAAAGTATTAATCTAAACCTGAGTACCGTAAAGTTCTCTACTGTATAAGGCAATATTGAGAATGTAAATCTTGGAACCTCATTGATGTAAGAAGAGAGTGAATGGAGTGAAATTGATACTCTGAATTTTGAATATAGCAAGAGAATTCTTTTTATAAAACAGCCCGTATTTTTCTAAGACTGGTGTGGTGTCTTTCTTTTCTAGTGGAGGGACGTTATGTTACTGAAGGGTGTGACGCAAACTTAACACATGTGCCTTTGGGATAGGCCTTCCTACTCTGTGCCAAGCTACCCTATGTAGACTGGTAATTCCAGGTCCAACATATTTGGTGTCCAGCTGTGGGATTTCAACTGCGTTTGCGTCCACTCTAAAGTAACAAATTGTACTCCACAGGCCTACACCTGGAGTTTTCTCCTGGCGGACTCCCTAATTATAATTTTGTTTTTCCAAATTTACTCCTGGTGGTGGGTGGAGGAAGCTTCTAGTTACCTTCTGAAATAATTCCTTCTAAGTGGCTGTCCCTGTCTCTCATTGGCAAAATGGAATTTGCTCTGGAAGAATTGGAGACCTATACTGTGGCCCAGCTTAGGGACTTTTGCCAAAATATGGGAGTGTTCTTTAAGCGTGGTGCTAAAAAGGGGGAACTCCAAACCAGTTTGAGGGCATGGGTGGCAGCACATCCAGAGGGGAAGGAGGAGGAAGAGGAGGAGCGGGATGCAGTCATCGGGATAGATGAGTTGTACCAGTCTGAGAGGGGGAACCTACTGACAGGTCCCAGAACACTCTCAAGAGAGGGCAGCAGCGTCTCCGTAAGAAGCTTGACTGAAGCCGAACTAGCGGACAGGAGGGAAAAAAGACAGCTAAAGTGGGAGTTAGCCAAGTTGGAAAAGGAGAAAGAGGAGCAGAGGATAGCTCACGAGTTGAAACTCAGAGAGTTAGATCTCAAGGTCCTACAGGCAGGGACTCCCAGTTCTCCAAATGGTGGCAGCGAATCAAAGGATGTGACCAGGGAACCCAGACCTTACCTACCTAAGGATGTAGTCGCCAGCTACAGTATAGGGGATGACATCGCCAAGTGGCTGGCCGCCTATGAGGTCTCCTTAATAGCCCATGGGATCCTGGAAAAACACTGGGGGGGTGGCTTGTACAAATACATGCCTCCTGCAGGGAAGGATACACTTTTAGCGCTAGAGCAGGAAGAGCAGACCCACTACCCCACCATGAAAGTGGCGCTGATCAAGAAGTTTGGACTGACTCCAGAAAAATACTGTCAAAAGTTTAGGGGTAGTCACAAACTAGGCAAACGAATTGGGTGGATTTCCTGGACTACGCAAAGAAGGCATTGAAGGGCTGGGTGCAAGGCAGCGAGGTGGGGGACTATGAGGGGTTGTATGACCTTATACTCAAGGAGCACCTACTCGAGAAATGTTTTCCCGAGCTGCGTCAACACCTGGTGGGCAGCAAGCTGACCAACCCCCGGAAGCTTGCAGAGGAGGCGGACATCTGGGCAAGTACCCGGGTGTCCTCAAAGGGGACTGGAGGGGATTCCCAAAGGGCCGGACAGGGCGCCCCCCAGAAGAAAGAGGGGGGAGATAAAAAGCGGGAGTTCTCAAAAGGCCCCCAAAATGGTTTCCAGGGAAAGGGAACAGGATTCACCCCTAAGGCTAACCCGCCCAGAAACCCTCATCCTGGCCAAAGTCAGCAGCCAAGGGTTGTCCACTGCTTTGAGTGTGGTGGCGTTGGACATTATAAGGGAGATGTCAAGTGCCCAAAGAGACCACCCCCTCCCACCGGAGGAAAAGCCCCGGGAGTAGCTAGTGTAGTGCTCGGGGAGGAGTTGCCCTTAGATAAGGGGGGTGAGTGGGCGGGTGTCACCTTAGTGTCCCTGGGAGATCGGGAGATGGTTCCTAAGATTCAGGTGCCCTCAAATACTGTAAAGTATGGGCAATGGGTCACCATCAATGGCCAGAGAGGGGAGGCTCTGAGAGACACAGGAGCCAGTATGACTATGGTAAGGAGTCAACTGGTGTCTCCAGAGCAGGTGATTCCACATGTACTCCACCCCGCCGCGATGGCTGACGGTAGATTGGGCCACTACCCTGTGGCCGAGGTTCCCTTTGAGTGGAAAGGGGTTGCAGGTTCACTTCGAGTTGCCGTAAGCCCTGCCGTGCCAGTCGATTGTCTGTTGGGAAATGACATGGAGCACAATGCTTGGAAGGAGGTGGAATACCGGACTCATTCGGAGATGCTGGGTACACCTGACTGGGCCTGTGCAAGCACGAGGTCCGCGACTACCCGGAGAGGGGGTTCGCCTGGGCTGGAGCCTGGAACAATGGCCCAGCCCGCTGCCAAAAAGGGAAAGAACCGAAGACAGGAGAAGCCTGCTTCGGCTTCCATGCCCCATGAGACAGATCGGCCACCTGCAGTGGTGGACCAGGAGTCCGTGGAGGGGGAAGTAGTCTCCCTGGAGGACTTACCTATCCCTGCTGAGTGGCATGTGGAAGGAGGGCCTCCCAGGGAGGAGTTTTGTAAGGGCCAGAAGGAGTGCCCTACCCTTGAGGGACTGAGGCGACAGGCCGAAGCCCAGGCAGCAGGGAACGTTGCTGGGAACTACCATATTTACTGGGAGGATGGACTCCTCTACAGTGAACCGAAGGTACCTTTGCCCGGTTCATCACGGGCCTTGGTAGTCCCTCAACGGTACCGAGCCTTTCTTTTGGAACAGGCTCATGAAATTCCCTTGGCAGGACACTTAGGACAGGACAAGACCTTTGCCCGGCTTGTCCCCCACTTTTACTGGCCTCAGATGAAAGTGGCATCCGACACATACTGTTGGACGTGTGTATCCTGTCAAGCCAGTGGGAAGACAGGGGTGAAGCTGAAAGCTCCCCTGGAACCACTTCCTGTAGTTAGCACCCCCTTTGAAAGGGTGGGCATTGACATTGTGGGGCCATTGGATCCACCAACTACAGCTGGTCACAGGTTTATCCTGGTTCTGGTGGATCACGCTATGCGGTACCCAGAGGCAATTCCTCTGAGGACTGTCACTGCACCTGTAGTGGCTAGGGCCCTGATGGGGATCTTTACCCGAGTGGGTTTCCCCAAGGAGGTTGTGTCCGACAGGGGGACCAACTTCATGTCAGCATATATGCGGGCTATATGGAAGGAGTGTGGAGTTACCTACCGGTTTACCACTCCTTATCACCCCCAGACCAATGGCCTGGTGGAAAGGTTCAACAAGACCTTGAAAGGCATGATAAGAAGTCTGCCTGAGAGCCTGCGGAGGAAATGGGACGTCCTCCTGCCCTGTTTGCTGTTTTCCTACAGGGAAGTGCCACAGAAAGGAGTGGGCTTCAGCCCCTTCGAGCTTCTGTATGGGCACCCTGTGCGTGGACCTCTCAGCCTGGTGAAGGACGGATGGGAGAAGTCTCCCAGGAAGCTTCCCCAGGATGTGGTGAGCCAACATGCTGGCTTTCCGGAGCCAACTGGCAAAGTTGTGGAAGCAAGCTTCTGACAACTTGGAAGCCAGCCAAGCAGTGATGAAAGAGTGGTATGACCACAACGCTCACCCAGTGGAGTTGGAGCCTGGCCAGAAAGTATGGGTGATGGAACCTGGGGAGCTAAGTGCCCTCCAGGATCGCTGGACAGGCCCCTTTGAGGTGTTGGAGAAGAAGGGTAAGGCCACCTACCTGGTGGATCTTAAGACCCCTCGCCAGCCCCTACGGGTGCTGCATGTTAATCGCCTCAAACCCCACCATGAGAGGCCCGAGGTCATCTTGATGATGGTGACTGATGGTGCAGAGGAAGCGGAAAGCGAGCCTCTCCCTGATCTTTTTTCGTCTCAGGAAAAGGATGGGCCAGTGGAGGGAGTGATTCTCTCCCCATCCCTAACTCCTGAACAGTGAGAGGACTGCCGCCAGGTATTGGAGCAGTACTCCTCGTTGTTCTCCCTTGTCCCGGGAAGGACCCACCTGTGTACCCATGATGTGGACACAGGAGACAGCCCACCAGTGAAGTCTAAGACCTACCGGCTGTCAGACAAGATGAAGGCCAGCATCCACGGTGAAGTTACCAAGATGCTGGAGCTAGGAGTCATTGAACCTTCTAGCAGCCCCTGGTCCAGTCCGGTGGTTCTGGTACCAAAAGCTGCCCCACCGGGCACCACTCCAGAACTGAGGTTCTGTGTGGATTACCGGGGACTGAACTCAGTGACTAAGACTGATGCACATCCAATCCCTAGGGCGGATGAACTAATTGACCGGCTGGGAGCTGCCCAATATCTGAGTACCTTTGATCTTACTTTAGGGTACTGGCAGATCTCCCTTACAGATGGAGCTACGGAAAGGTCAGCCTTCTCCACGCCTGAGGGCCACTACCAGTTCTGTGTGATGACCTTTGGGCTCAAGAACGCCCCTGCCACTTTTCAGCGGCTGGTGAACTAGGTCCTCTCTGGAATGGAGGTTTTCTCCACTGCTTACCTGGACGACATTGCCGTCTTCAGCAGCAGTTGGGAGGACCATTTGTGTCACTTGCAAGCTGTTCTCCAGGGCCTGAAACAGGCTGGCTTGACAATCAAGGCCAGTAAATGTCAGATCGGGCAGGGGTCGGTTGTGTACCTAGGCCACTTGGTGGGAAGAGGAGCGGTGCAGCCCCTCCAGGCAAAGATTGAGGCAATCATGGCCTGGGAGCCCCCCACACAAACTGAGGCCCGAGCTTTCCTGGGCCTCACGGGTTACTACCGACGCTTTGTGAAGGGGTATGGTACTATTGTGGCGCCCCTCACTGAGCTCACCTCCAAGAAACAACCTCGACGGGTAGTCTGGACGGAGGCTTGTCAGCAAGCCTTTGAGAAGCTGAAACGAGCAATGTGTGCAGCACCGGTCCTGAGGGCCCCAGATTTCTCAAAGGAGTTCCTTGTCCAGACAGATGCATCAGAGCATGGCATTGGGGCAGTGTTATCGCAACTCAATGAAGAGGGTCTGGATCAACCTGTTGTCTTTCTGTCTAGGAGACTGCTTCCCCGGGAACAGAAGTGGAGTGCAATTGAGCGGGAAGCTTTTGCAGTGGTATGGGCTCTGAAGAAGTTGCGGCCATACCTGTTTGGCTCGCACTTCCTGGTTCAGACCGACCATCTACCCTTTCGTTGGCTGATGCAAATGAAGGGGGAGAATCCCAAGTTGTTGAGATGGTCCATCTCTCTACAGGGAATGGACTTCCGGGTGGAACATCGGCCTGGAGTGGACCACGCCAATGCAGACGGTCTCTCTAGGTATTTCCGCCTTAGTGATGAGGACTCCCAAGGGGTTGGGTAGCTCTCCCCACTTTCAGCTGGGGGGGACGCGTGTTAGACCTGTCTGCCCTTTGAATAGTCCCTCCTATTTGTTTATTTATTTTTGTCCCGTTTTTGCCCCTCAATCTATTTATTTTTGATGTCCACTGGATTTTTTGAGATGTTGACCTAGGGGTTAGGTGCTCCTTGCCCTCATAGTCTTTTTCCTGAGGCCTAGGTGCCTTTCTGACTGAATTTACAAGACCCACAAAATGGTGGCCAGTAACTGCCATAACTGACACCTCAGGAAAAGGGGCCCATAGGATGACATAGGGAGACTCTAGAACCTTCCAGCGGGTTCTAGTGAGTTGAGGCTAGCCTATATAAGGCCAGATTCAGGGCAGCCATTTTGAGTAGTGACCAGAGCGTGTTGTGGAACCTGGTTATAGAAGGAGTGAGGCAAAGTGGTGAGAAGAGAGGTGCAGTAAGCAAAGGGAGATCGTTCCTTGGATCGGCTGCCTACTTGTATGACGTTTCCCCTGCTACTTGACCCAGCCCTTCTGACGCGGAGTTTCTCTAGCCTAACTGCGTGTGCCCAGCGCAGCTAAATCAACCTGAGTGTGCAGTGGGGAAGCGAGGCGCGGGAGTGCCTGAGATCGTTGAGTCACTCACCGCGTGGAAGGACCTGAAGCACTGAGCGAGGTTCCCAGGCATCTGTTGTGGCCCCCGACTGCGCGGAAGGGTGCCAGCTTGGTGGTGCTCCCTCCGAGGTGACTGTGAGGAGAGCCAGGCAAGCTCTGTGGTCGAGCATCGGAGGCGGAAGAGCCCCGTGGCGGCTGTGAAGGGGACCGAGGAGACGGCCCGGGCGGAGACAGCAGCTGTGTTGCCGGAGCTGAGGAAACGCCGCAAGTGGCGTGACGTCGTGACAGGAAGCAGGGCAGAGGCGTAGCCAAGGAGAAAGAAGTCAGCCGCGATCTTGGAGGAGGCCGGCCGACAGTGAGAAAGGCGGAGAGAAGGCGGAGCCTGCAGCGGAAGGAACCGGTGAGGGAAGGATTCCCAAAGCGTAGTAAAGAGCGGTGAGGAATGCCGGATTTCCCCTCCCCTCCCTTCCGTGAAACGCAGCGAGAATAATGCAAACCCCCCGGCCCGCAGCAAAGACAACCGCTGGACGAGTACAGGGGACAGGTCTCTAAGACTGCCATAAAAACTTTCCAAGTAAGCGGGGAGAGTGGGCGGAGGCAACCGGAGCTAATGTGACTGGCCATCAACCGCCGGCAGACCCGAGTGAGAGGCAGTGTTCCGCCGACCGGGTTGACAGGAGCGAGGGTAAAAGGGTTGCCAGCAAAAGATTCCCCCAAAGGGTTGTATCAGTGACCCAGTGTCCACCAAGCTAGGGTGACTTCTGTGGAAAGGGTCATTACAGACCATAGAGTCGTGGCCAGTCTAGGAGAGGCGGTGGGGCTGAGGCAAAGAGGGTAAACAGGCAGTCCCAGGGGGAACATCTCAGTGGGGCGTATAAAGGACAGAATAAGATGCTGGGTTAACTTGTCTGTTCTTTAAATCAAACAGCTGACTGGATTTGCCTCTTTGTATGCCAGTGGGGAAAGGTTTGCTGATTTAATGTATTACCAAACAAATTGATGGTCCTGATTCACTTGGGGTAAAGTACTTGACTGCTTCAACCTTTTCAATTGTCAATGTAAAATGCACAACTAATGGTACTGTGAAAATTGGTGGCAAGAAAGAGAAAAGTATTAATCTAAACCTGAGTACCGTAAAGTTCTCTACTGTATAAGGCAATATTGAGAATGTAAATCTTGGAACCTCATTGATGTAAGAAGAGAGTGAATGGAGTGAAATTGATACTCTGAATTTTGAATATAGCAAGAGAATTCTTTTTATAAAACAGCCCGTATTTTTCTAAGACTGGTGTGGTGTCTTTCTTTTCTAGTGGAGGGACGTTATGTTACTGAAGGGCGTGACGCAAACTTAACACATGTGCCTTTGGGATAGGCCTTCCTACTCTGTGCCAAGCTACCCTATGTAGACTGGTAATTCCAGGTCCAACAATCCGCAACACATTTTGTTCTTCTGTGGTGACAAACCTTTATGTCCCTTGGCTTTATACTTTGGCTTATTCTTCAAGCTCATGACTGATGCACTTTTTTGGGCGTCTTTAGTCTCCATGTCAGTCGCTTGATGATCAGCAAACTCTTCAGCGCGAGCAGTCCTGAGGACTTGTGCTAAGCTCAGCGTTTCCTTCAGCATTCATCGTCAAAGGAATCTGACAGACATGCATTGAGTACTCTGAGGCAAATAGCTTCCTCATCGTTACATTTATTGAATCTACAGTGCTTCACCAGAACATCCAGTCTCTCAACAAACTCATCCATGGTTTTACCTGGTCTCTGGCATCCTTGACTGATTATGTATCTTTCTCAATTAAATTTGACATCCAAGGCTGTTTTCATTTTAACATATGTCACTTCACCTTCTTGTGGTATCCTTTACATGGCTTCTATTACTCCTTCACCAGCCATGTTCCTCAGATACTTTATCTTTTTATCATCTTTCTCGTCAGTTGTATATATGTTGGTGGACAGCAGTGGTCTCTCAGGGGCTTCTTAGGGCCCTCAATCAGGTAGAGCTTCTCTAGCACCTTGTGATGTGCTGGCATCGGGGCCAGCGTTAATCACTTTTGGTGCTTTTAGAGCTTGTATCTTGCCTTGACTCTCCATTGGAGCTCGTTACTTGATGACAGTTTGTGAAGTTGTTCTGGACCCTTCTGCGGTAGCGTTGGACCACTTCTTCAGGGTAACAGCTCTACAAGCACAACCCTGTCCCCCTCTTTCTGCGGTCACTTTGCAGCACATTGTGGAACTATGATTCATTAATGGTTTTGGTAAGTAGAAAAACTTTGTGTAGTACTGATTCATGACAGCAGATATTGTTTGAGGCTCTGTCAGCTTTGTGCTTAAATGTTTCTTCACAAACACCGGGTTAATCTCTGCCTCGTGGCGTATGCATTTCAGTTTGATCTTTACTGAACAATTGATTTGCGATGCTTTTATAACCTGGTTGCATCTGCCTTTGGTGGGCCTTTTCCGTTTAGCTTATGACATAAATTTGAATAATAGTGCAGTAGCTTTTATTTGCGGCCATTTCATTCAAATCCTAGCCAGCGACATGTAGACTTTCAATGTTGCTTTCTTTATCTTCAAGCGTTTCATATAGCCTGGCGTTGTGGTGAGAATCCACCAGTGCCAGCTTCGATTCTGCACTTCGACTGCATCACATGTGGCATGCACAAGCAGTTTGCTGGACCATGGTAAACTCTCTGGAATAGCGCTTTCAGTGTACAGGCTTCATATCCCCTATCTCGTCGCCAGTTGCAGCATCCTCCCAGCCCCGATACTCGCCAATAACTACGTCAGACATAGAGAGTAATTTTACACATCTTGATTCCTCTACGCATAAGTCAGAACTCAAAATTTAAAATCCATCTTCAACTTGTCTCTCTAATGCTTATGTAACAGGCCAACTGTGTATAGTTAGAACCAAGACACTACAGCGATAGAGTGCTTCCAGACTAGCCTCTTCAAGTTCAATGTTTGAGGGGTGGTTCCTAGATAATGAACTTCTTTGTGAGCTGGAATATCGAAGTTGTTTTTATGTATTGTGGAAAGTGATCACTATGTGTACACTGGTCTATTTTAAACTTGTTAACAAGTGAGAATACTGGCCTATTCACAAGTGTATAATCGTGAATAGTCTTTGAGCTTGTCATACAATATGTAGGGCACTGGGGCTGATCACACTTTATTCTGCTATTGAGGATTCTTAAACTGAGAAAGGCACAATAATTTATGAAGGATTCACCTAAAATGTATTTCTGTATGTGTTTCACTCTTAGGTGGATGGGTATCCCCCAGTAGGAGTCATAGGTAGTTAGTATCTCATCTGACGTGAGTTAGGCAACGAGGTTTGTGTTTAGTTTGCCTGTGACAGCTGATCGGAGTCCATGTGGACAGCTGTTGACTCCATTATCACTGATTGTAAGGTGTGCACTAGAACTTTTTTTTGCTTTCTCATTGGATTTACATAAATTATCATGATTAGAAGTTTAAAGGATGACCTCTGTGGTGCGTTTTCTAACAATACCCTTTGCAGTCAAGGGTCTGATGATTCCAATCTGATAATTTTTAGAGTTAGCTTGGAAGAGACATAAATCGAAATGCCTCCCTGTGGTCTACCTTTGCTGCTACTCTTGGTTGCTGGGGTGAACAGTTCAATAAATTCAGAACAACGGCATCGATTCAACTGGCCACGTCTCCTGGAGGATCAATAAGTAACATTTTTGAAGATACAGTATAACTTCTCTATCACTTAGTTTTGACTTCAGGCCAATGACGTTCCAGGAGCAAACTGTCAGACTCTGGTCACCTGCATGTTTGGGGTCAATCTTCCCTGGGCAGTAATAAGACAAGGACGAGGCGAGGGAGCCTGATGTTGACGGGCCTTGATCTAGTTTTACTTGCAGGGGTCTTGGCGATAGGAGGTCTTCACACACAGGAGCGTCCAGGGTGTGACCCCTTATATTGTGGTGAGGCAGTATTTCTACTATTCACTTCTTTGATTGTGGGTGTACTTGATGCTGAGTGGGGGTGTGCCCCTCTTGAGCCTTTTAAAATGGAATGCTGGTGTATTGTTTCCATGGTAAGAGATGCAGGCGGCGTTCTTGCCCTTTTCCTTTCTTTCCCCCATGCTCTGTGCCAAGAGGGAGGGGTAGGTGTTGTTTCTATATATTCTGTTACACTAATCCCCCAGTCGTTAAGGTAGGCCTTGATCAGTAGGACAAGGGGACAAGTGTGGCAACTACATGAGATGGCCATGTTATTAAGGTGAGTTCTTTGTCCTGGTTATCGTATCTTGGTACGAATTGCACCAATTCGATGTTATGGGCTTCAAGTCAGGGATTGCGCCAAGAAGTTTTAAGATATTGCCACATTTTTAAATGTCCTGGGAGCCCTTGGATTCATATTCTGGGTAGAAAACAGTTTGAGTGGGCTGTTTCTTTTGGCCTGTGGTATCTGAGACCTAGGTACATTTGATTCTCCAGGACTGCTTTCAGATTTCTGAGTCCCTTGGGCTTGAAGGTTTAAGGAGGTGACAATTTGCAGGCTATGGAGTGCTATGAGCTGCATTGCCATCCAGCAGTGGGGTGGAATTTTTTGGTGTTCTTTCCATGGAGCACCCGTTGTGATAGGGGGAATCGTCGTTAGGTTGAAATTCCATTGGGAGCTCCTCATTGCCAGGGCCGGGATTGGATGCCTGAAATTTTTCACTCTGTGCCTCTGGCTCTCTGGACGGGGCTGGGTGGGTGGTTCTGTTGTTTTGGTTTGTTTCCTGGTAACCTCCTTGCTGTTTGTTCCAGAGCTGCCATGAGTTTTTGAGTGAGGGTTTGAGTGGTTTGGGGTGTCCGCCAGATTTCCTGGCGTGATTGCTTGTACATTGACCTCGTATCGAGATTGCTATTTTGATTTGAGAGTAAATATGGGAAAGAGTTTCTTAAGCCGAGGATCCGGTTTTAAGTGCTTGTTTTGACTTTCCCTCTTCTGCTTTTTTTTCTCTTTTAGTTAGGGGTCTGATTTTCCGCATAGCGTCTCCAGGGTGGAGCAGGTTGTTAGTGCTTCTTATGATGTCCTCTTTGGCTGTGGGGGTGGAAGTGACTGTGCAGGGTGGTTTGTCTTTTGGGGTCAGGGCCGGACTGGCTGTAGTAGGCCCTAGACATTTCCCCGGTGGGCCTCCAGGGTGGGGGCCAGTTTTGGGCCACTTCGTGACGTTTTTGTTACTGGGGCCCAACAATATCGCCCCCCTGTAACAAAATCGGACGACACCTGCCCTAGCAAGCAGCTCGGCCGCCGCCCCCCCCCCCCCAACCCCCCTGCCGACTGAGCAGATTTCCAGGGCTGGTTTGGGTTCCCAGTCCGGCCCTGCTTGGGGTGATCCTGGAGATATTGGATATGGGTGGTCCCCCTTCTGTTGCGGATGATGTGTCCATGGAAAAAATGGCGGGCATGATGTCCATTTCTTGTGGGATCTGGGGAGGCTGATTAGGCTTTGCTTTCAAGGCTTATATTACTTTTGTCATACATGAAGGAAGTTCAGTCAGTTGCGCCCTTCTAATAAAACTGTTCATGGCGTTCAGTTTTGAGTCAAAAGCGTCACGAACACAGCTAGTGTGTTTAGAAGATCCACTTGATGTGTGACGCAGCATGTGAGTGGAGCCTGTGCACATGCTTTCTGGGTGCAGGAGAAACTCAATCTAGGCTTCTCTCGCATGTGAATGAATTTTCATTACCCTTAGGCCGAGTCTTCCTCTTCACAGTTATTACCCTTGATTTCAGCTCCTCCCCCATGAAAGGCTCAACTGTCGTTCATGGATTGTTGCTGACCTGGCAGGTCTTATAATATGAGTGGACAATTATAGTGTATGCATATATGAAGTGATTTACTAAAAAGTGTGAGTGCTGCACTGTATTGCACACGAAGGACGAAATCAGCATCAAATTGTAGTTTCACCACAGTTAGCCCTAGACACACCAGTATAATGATTATGGCAAATCAGGATCCCAAATTTAGATGTGATGCTAATTTCCACATATCTGTACTCCAACTGGCACTTCAAGATTTCTCAAATTTCTATGACACAGTTCATAATAGATTTGTGGCTTTTGTCCACCCAGCTGGGCCATGGTATTTGCTCTGCCAGCGAGCAGGTGGACCAAGTGGTTCCCTGCACAGTAGGATCATTTGACAGTGATCAGGCTGCCCCTGGGAGAGGGAAGATTGGTAACAGACTCTGCATTTGCTAAATACTTTCTCGCACTGCACCTGGTCTGGGAATGCTGGACCCCACAGAAACAAAGGATGGTAGCCAGACCTATATACCTAATTTCAACGTTCTTTGTATTTCTAAATGCTCAAAGGCTTTTGAATGTTGCACACTAATTCTATTAGAGTCAAATTGGCGCCTCCTCCGGTTCTAGTCCAGGATGCACAGCTGCCAAGAAATCATGAATTCCAACAATTTTCCCCATAGTTCATCCATTTTATTATTCAGTTTTCACTCCATGTATCATTCCATCTCAAACAAATCCAGAATTCAAACATGAATCCTGGAATGGAACCGGATGAGGCTTCAATTTGACTGTAATAGAATTAGTGTGCAACATTCAAAACCTTTGAGCATTTAGAAATACAAAGAACGTTGAAATTAGGTGTGCATTCTACCACTCTCCGATGGAGTGATATACATTTTTACGTCCACCATGGCAGTTTGCATCCCCAGATGAAGATTTCTGGTTTAAGCAAAAAAAGTGAAGGAAGCTCAGGACTGAGGAGGTTCTCATCTCCTGCATGGTCTGTCTGGCACATTGAAAACATTGGCAGCCCCCTCTTTGGAAAATTGATACACCTAGCTACTTGTCGGACAAAAGTGATTATTGAAGAACTTGACAATGTTTATGTATTAGCACGGCAACTTTGGACCGGCATATTCATGTGTTGCAGTAACTGCAGTGTATTTTGATGCAATCGTCATTTTCTGATGTTTTTTAATGTAGATACGCACTTTGTATTTTGTCTGCACATGCTTTCTGAATACCTGTTTTCAAACATTTTTTAAAAAACACCATTTCCAGCTCGATGCACTGTTTTGGAGACACAATGAACAAGATAGAACTTTTCGTTCTATGCTTTCCCTTGTCAGGTGACGTGTCTTAATCACGGGGTGGTTTAAATACACCAAAGATGTTGGAGCTAGCGTTATTTATGTTGGTGAATCGATGAGGCGTGATGTGCACTTAGTTGAAGTTTAAAAAAAATGTTTATGATGGCATGGGTTTTAAATCACTTTGGTTACACGTGCAGTGAGGATTCATGTGTAACTTTTCTGTTTGAGAAGGAGGTTTGTGAAACACATTGTTTATTGAGCACGGGCACATATTTTCATGTTTTATTATTATCATTAAGCAGTCAGCACGGTATTCTTGCGGTCTAGATTTTTTTTAATTTTAACCGCCCATGTGATTTCTATTTCAGTAAGTGTTATTGTGAGTAAAACGCTGTATGACGATTGGGTGAACATCATAATTGAGTAAACGTGCAGCAAGTAGCAGCATCATTTAACTGTGGGTATGGACATTGGGTTCTAATACGTTATGGGCCAGATGTAGGTGAAATAGATTTACCGATTTTAAATTGCCGAATTTTACCGATTCGGTCATTAAAAATCGGTAAATCTATGTATTTCATTACAGTTTACCCCTGAGGAATGGCGGATATACGCCCGGAAGGCATTGTTTTTTTTTTAATATACATCAATGTCACGCGACGGGGAAGGGGGAACCCTCTCGTGTTGTGCCGAAAAACATGGATAGTCGTCTATTGACAATGTTTGATTACTGGATTTGTTTAAAATGGAATGATACATGGAGTGAAAATTGAATAATAAAATTAATGAACAATGGAGAAAATTGTTGGAATTCATGATTCCTTTGCAGCGTTGCATCCTGGAATAGAACCGGACGAGGCTCCAATTTGACTCAGCCAGACCTCACGAGCCAGTTACAGGAAGCTCCTCACTGAAGTTTTTGAGAAAAGGGACTAGGCTTGGGTGACATTTTGGAGTAATTTTGGTAACTCAGCATTAATCTTGTGATGCAAAATGACCAAGAATGGAACAATTATGAAGACTTGTTTAATTTGGGTCAAACATCCTTATGCAGAAACACAAGATCAACAAACTTAGCATGCACACGTGGCTGTTGTTCATGTTCTGTGACGTTTAGGCTGTTTTCTAGGTGCAAAATGCATCCTCGTATCCATTTGGATGTGAGGGTACATGTTACACTGAAGAAATATCACTAAGTGCTAGGTTGTGCTCTCCGCGTAATTCCTCATAAACACATGTCATTTTGCACAATTACACCACAGCAAGTCACACCCACCCCTACAAGGGTCGAGGCAGCTGGGTCTGTTAAGGGCAGGGCTCAAACTCTCAGAGGAGGTCTTTCAACAGAACTATTAAAGTTGCCATCTTGGAAAATCTCAAAATGCTGTGCAGGAGAATTGGGACAGAGGTGATGATGTGTCACCCTAGGATTGGACATAAGTGCCTAACTTCTGCAACTTTCACTGCCACTTAAAAACCTAAAGGTTGATAGATGTGGAGGGCACTCTACCTTTCTAGCACAGCTGAGAAAGACCCCGGGTTCAGGAGAAGTGCCAGGTGCCCACACAGGAGACAAGTCTTGAGCAAGGAGCAAAAGGGCAAGAGGACAGGCCTGGAGTACTCCCTAATCAGATGGAAAGCAGTAACACCCGTTCGCCAATAGAATGTAAACATTTGGGGGCCAGAGGCCTGAAGAGACGACTCCTGGAGGCTGGTGGGCGTCACCAGAAGCAAAATAGCTTGGCCCATCTGAAAAGAGCTCAATAGGACCATAAACAAGCATTTACAATGCAACGGTCTCGCCTTTGCAAAAGTTAGAGCTATTGGCATTGTAAATGACAAACTTTTTATGTATGAGTTGGTTTTGAAAACAGAGAAATAAATGCCATTGTCATTTACAATTCCAATAGCTTAATCTCTCGCAAATGTGAGACCTATTGCATTTGCACACACACACAGAGCGACACACACACACACACCCCCACACAGAGCCACACACAGAGCCACACACACAGCCACTCACGCACACGCTGTGGATAATAAAAATATGTCATTAATTCAAAGTGTTCCTGCCCTTTGTCAACAGTCCATAGGCACCCACCCGTCTTTGATGGGTAAGGCGTTATTAATATATGAATTCTTATGAGTAGAGTTTCACATTTTATCTACATAGTTGCCTCAATTATGAGTTACATGAAAGAAGTCTGGAGGTGTTTTACCATTTTCTTGTCTGGGGACAAGAAAATGGTAATATGAAATTTCAATCATTCACTGAGGGTGTGCAGGCACACTTGGATAACAAAACACTTTACAAAGCCATGCAATGGGGTACTTAACCGCTATTCTTACCACCATAGTGCAAAGATCTGAATTAAGTCAGGATAACTCACAGCAATACATGGTATTGAGAGGGCGAAGTGTGTTGAACTTTCTCAGACAATTTTCCTTTATTATGAAAGGACGTGAAGTTCATGCTTTACCCTTGAAAAGAGTTGATGCTGTATATGATGCAAATTGTTGGAAGAAAAGCTATAACTGCTGACAGATGGATGAACATGTGTGGTGAGAGCAAGATATGTATTCCTTCTCTCTCTGCAAAGAATTGTTATTGGATGCAGGAGAGATGTGGGAGATTGGACGGGGAACGGATGGGGCCTAATGACTTGGGCGGTCGATCTCAAATCTGGGGAACCTGGTTCGAGTCTCAGCAATGACGCTGAACATCCTGTGATTCTGGGCAAATCACGTAATCTCCCCGTGCCTAACAAAAATGAATGTGCCCTTGTCTAACAAAACTGGTGCTATGTAAAGCGTTCTGATATCTAATACCTTTGGGTCAAATTTGCACTATATAAAACTCCTGGTAAAAAGATCACGTGTCCTGCAACAATTCTTCTTCTTCTCCCCAGCTACATTGGTTTCCTCCTCAGCGCTTTGAGGTAAACTTAGGACGGCTTAAAACCCTTTACTAGCATAACATCTTCACATAGACTGAGATTGCACTACTTCTTATCTTGGGGTAGGAATGCAGTTTCCTGAAGGGAGCTAAGATGGTAGTGATGTCCTAGGACCCTATTACCATACATATATATTCAAGGATGGAGTACTGTTTGCTCGTTTTTCATAAGATTCTCACTGAGCCCAGTAGGAAAAATAGCCGAAAGAAGACCGATCACTTTAAACACTCAGACCAGCATAGCACCCGGTGGGAGGCGAGGTACAACTTGACTGATAATACATTTTTGGGTGAAAATGCATGGGGAGCTAGTTTCTCTGGCTACTGGTTAGGGCTGTCGTGATGAGTTAACTAGTTAGGCTTGGTTGACAGACAGTTAATCGTCTTCCTCAAACTTTTCCCATGTGAGATGTTTTGCTCCTGTCCTATGTCATTCTTCTGAGTTTTTCTTAATCCAACTTTTGAAGGACCCAATTCAAGCAAAAGGTTGTTCAAAATAAATAGACCACACAGGAAAAGTCCATTAGCAAAGAGTGACAAAACCAAACAAGCCACATTGAAAGGGTTGGTGGCCAAGGGCCAGGGCTGTGAAAAGCTAAGGAGTGAAATGGACTGGAAAGCAGGAGACAAAGAGACGTGCATCTCTCAAGCCTACATGCCTTGCCAGTGGAGGAGAGGGAAAACTTTGCTTGAACAAACTATGGCAAAGAGAAAAATCTTACAATTATTCCCCCACCTTCCCCAGAGGACTGTAAATTATTTCAGTTTTGTGAAGGACACATTTGGTGCACTTTCTGATTTATTTTCTCTTTGAATATGTGTGCCAAAAAGACAGACAAATTATATAGGAGCACTAAACTGTGCTTTATTATTGCAGAGAGCTGGCCAGGTCACAAGACTTCATTTAGAAATCTCTTCGTTTCGAGTGAAAGTATAACAAAACCAACAAGATTGATGTTTGACGTGATGTGACCAGGGTACATGAAGCTACTATATCTTTTTAAAAAGAATGTTAGATGCTGTTAAAAGCTCCAGCATATTTATTTTAATTGACAACACGCAATCTATGTGTATCCTTGTGTAGCTCTGCCATTACAAAATGGCCGATACCATAGAGCCTTTCATTTTAAAGACTGTAGTGGACAGCAAGACTGATGAATAAGGATTGTGTGGCTGACCTGTACCTGTGATTCAATCACAGCGCAGGAGTGCCCCGTGTACCTCTGGAAAGTTAAGCCCAGTAGCATTTTTGTGCAAATATCTACTTAGCTATCATAATATTGGACTGTTTCATATCACACATTTCACAGCATTTTCTTCTGTTGCATAGCACTGTAAGTGATAAGTGTTAATATTTTCCAATGGTACTCAATGTATTGACCTCTTAAGGATGAGGTCTGGGTTTGACCCTGCAAGGTTACGAACTTTGGGGCCTATTATGATTGCGGTTTTTCCGCATCCTCCGGGCCGGCGGAAGCCACCGCCGGCCCAGAGGATGCGGAAAAACTGCAGCGGACCCACCAAAGACCCACCGCCACATTAGGATTAGCAGAGCCAGGTGAGTCCAATGGGTGTTGCGCGCCTGGATGAAATGTGTGAGAAAAGAGCACAGGTGAGTAATTTTAAATTATTAGAAGAATAATGAGTGAAGTAGGTGGTCAAGCACATAGCAGGGAAATCCCAGTGAGGTGGTAGATCACCAGAAAGCAGTATTTGTAAGATTTAAGTGAACCCGAGGACAGTAAGTGGCAGAGAGGGAGAAATTAAGAAATAATGAAGATAAGAAAAATAGACTCAGACAGAATTTATGTCAGGTAAAGAGTGTATAGTAAAGGTGCAGCGGGGTAAAAATGTCACAAACTTAACAGATGACAATGAGTGTGAGATTCAAGTGAAAATCGGCAGGGAGCTTGAGGTAAACCTATATCAGTAGAAGTTAGGGTTGGAAGAATTGCTATGTGTGATTATAGGTACAATGAGTGTGAAGCAAAATTGTAGGTGAGCTGTAGAAAATAATCGATGAAGACTGGCAGAGGGAATGAAGCACAACCCTACAGGTGAGACACACAGGTGAGTAGTAGACGAAAGTGGTGCCAACATGAAGAAGCTACTAGCTTGAAGTGAGGGTGTGCAATGCGTGTGTGATAAATATGAGAAGTCCCCGGGGACCTCCATCGCATAAGAAGGAACAGTGTAATTGCTTCTGCCTTGGGAAAGGAGCAGTGTGGGAGGCAAAGCTGACATCAAGACCAGGCTAGCAGCAGCTGTGGAGGATGACGGGGCACATGTAATTAAGGTCCTTAACATACATGAAAGAAACAAAGCCAAGAGGCCGATTAGTGAACAGGAGAACGTGCAGCAGGAAGCACAGAACAATCAAAAGTGAGAACAAACAACTGCTCGGCCCCGGCTCGAGGGTGCCCGGCCTGTTGCCGCCTTACCCCCGGTGCCGCCCGGGACCTCGCTGCCTCGTGACCGGCTGGGAGGGCCAGCCCGAGACAGGGAAGGACGCGAAGCCATTTCAATTCAGCTCCACGCCGCACAAACAGATGAGGGAATTTCTGGTTCCAGGGCTCCAGGCGAGGCGAGAGCGGGACGGAGGAGAGCTGCGGCAGAGGAAAGGGGGGGGAGGCGAGGTGAGAGCGGGACGGAGGAGAGCTGTGGCAGAGGGAAAGGGGGGGAGGAGAGCAGAGCCGAGCAGCTCTGGAAACACCACCATGTTTCTCCGAGGCGAAGAAGAAATGCCTCGGAGAAACGCACGTCATTTTTGGGATTGAGGGGCTTGTTTTTCGTTCGCTCCTCTTCCCATTGGCTGGAATGTAAAATTCCAGCCAATGGGAAGAGGAGAGAAAGAAAAGAGAAAGAACGTAAAAAACAAACCCTTCAATCCCAAAAAGACGGTGCTTGAATGGAGTGACGACCCTCTCCTCCAATGGCTGGCCTCCGTTTAGGAAGCCAGCCAATGGAGAAGAGGGGCGGTTTCAAGCCCCCACACTGTCAACATAAGATCTCTCCCTGCGACTGCGCAAGCGCAGCCTACGCAGGTCTCGACCTAAAAACACAAGGGAGAAATTTGCTTCCCCATGGGATCGAACGGGATTGAGCATCAATGATATCCTGATCGTCAAGCCTTCAAAATCTTCAGGGAGGCCCAGGACCCCAGGACGGAAATGGCCCCAAGGATGCATGTCAACCCACTATTAGTTAATAAATCTCCTTGGGGCCCACATCTTTCCTGGGACCAAGATGACAAGGAGCAAGAAGAATGAACAATTAGCACAATCGTGCCCAGCTTCAGGATGTCCCCAGGGGGCCTCTAAAAACCATTTTCTTTAAACTTGTCCACCAAATTTCCCATCTCCCTGGGGAATGAAGACAGACAAAGGATCACTGCCACCCGTCTGAGGCATCTGCTCCTCGGGGCAAGAGTCTCATAACCATCTGGCTTCACCACCTCTTCCTCCGAGTCTGAGGCACTGGAGAAAAGGGGTGCAACTAGACTCGAACTTCGTGGGGGGGCTAAGACAGTATGACAGTCTTTTTTGGTGCTTTCCTCCCCATAACCTCTTTTTTTGTGAATTTCCTCACTCCCTCTCTCCAACAGTGCACCTCATCTCTCCACATCCTTTAATTTTTAGGTCGAGCATTAGAGACCTGTTGTAACTACTCTTGTGAGCTTAACCCCTCCCACGCTGAGCTAATTCCCGGTGCGGGGGTGGAGGAGGGCCACGCGCAGCACCCCGCCGCGGTGCTCATGACAAGCTGAGATCGTCACTACTCCACCCACTCCAATGAAACGCCCGCGCAGGAGGGGAATTAGCCCCGCGTGGGTGTTCCACGGCAGTTATGACGAGCTCAGCTCGTCATGAGCACAGCTCCACTGTGCCTCATGACAAGCTCAGCTCGGCATAAGCGCCGAAGATGTTAAAGCCATCCCCTGCTTTTGATTTGTTTGTTTGTTTCACTGTCCTTTAAAAATCCTTGCTTGCCAGTGGTCAGGGCTGCCTCCTTTCTCTCTTCCGTTCCTCCCATGCAGAAGGGACTAAGTACTGTCTCATTACACTTTGGTTCTTTATATGCTCTTAGGTAGACCATGTTGTTCTTGGTTTCCTGCTCTTTTACTCTCTGCCTTTGTTCAGCTTTGGTGCCATAGCTGCTTAGATTTTACTAAAGCATTCCTCCCTCCCACTTTCTCTTAATGTCACTATTGTGTTAGTACGCCCCCGTGATTTGCCTCCCGCTCCGTTGTGTGGTTATTTTTTTAGCTTTTTTGTACTTTTCAATGTCTACGGCAGTTGTTAGGATTTTGGTTTGGGCTTGTTGAAGTCTTCTTCCTAAGAAGGAAAGGGGCATTGCAGCCCCTCCCACTCCTCCTGGTGCTCTGGCAGCCAGATTATGAGGGAGGCTCTGACTCCGGCTCTCTGAGGAGAGGTGGGAGGAGGTGGCACTTCCCGAGAGCGCACAGCCAAGCAGTGCCCAGGCTTTTGCCTACGACTGATGGCGCATCATTCTGATGGAGCAAAGACTCACAGAAAAGAGACTTGCTCTCAAGTAACCTTAACCCCGTATTAACCTTGTATTGTGAAAATTAACATGCACAACCTTCTACACTTAGCAATACACATAGGCAAGCTTCATCTTCTTAACCAGTAACTCAGGTGTGATTCTAAAATAGCTGCTAACTGAAAATCTTTAGTACGCATGCATCTGCTGCATCTACGGATTATGATGTACTTTTCCTTGGAGGGAATTTCTTGCACTTGCGCAGTTGCTGACCAAATGGCTGCTTTGAAACTCACATGCTTGGCAGCTGCTTTGCTGGAAATTAAACAAGTTAATTTACTAACGCTAACCCAGGGAAAGTATTAATAAGTAAATGGGGTTAGAATAGAGATAGGTGGTATACAATGAAACCATTAATTTTTGATTTTAACATGTCTTTTTGACTCTTTTCAATACTGCTTATTATGGGCCTTTTTACGTGAACCATTGTCTGTCCCTCCTGATTGCTGCACATGCCTAGTACAATTGAGTTGGAAGAAGCAAGGTCATCTTGAACACCGTCCAAGGTTAAGAAGGGATACTTTTCCTGGGAAACCGAATGACAGTCCACTGACATGGTTGGGAACCTGTGAACTTTTATAAATTGTGACAATTATAAAGACTTATGAATAAAGTTTGAATAAAGAATTAAGGTGATGGGCTTATTAACAACGAGCTAACTGAAAAGTGTAATATTTAAGCATGGTGTGATGACCACCTCCCCTTACCTGTCCAATCAGAGTTAGGAGTTTCATGATATTGAAACATTTTTGGGAGGTACAAGAATATTGTAGGGTATAATTGAGGTAGTTCTTAGTTAATTAGAGAGCTTGAGGCCGGGATGCTGCCCAAATGAGACGCC
Source organism: Lissotriton helveticus (assembly GCF_964261635.1). Classification (NCBI taxonomy): domain Eukaryota; kingdom Metazoa; phylum Chordata; class Amphibia; order Caudata; family Salamandridae; genus Lissotriton; species Lissotriton helveticus. The sequence goes on from NC_136065.1 coordinate 72,471,299, forward strand.
GATGCTGAATGCTGCAGAGACCGAGATGCTGTCGGGATGACTTGCAATGCTGAAGAAGAATCGAATTGCAGAACCATATATCTTAAGCTAAATAATTTAGAAGAAGATCGGGGGAGAATCTAACGAAGGAAGAGAGTGTCAGAGAGGGGTGCTCCGCAAGTGTCGGTGATAGAAGTCATCTGTCCTGAAGCCTTTGGTCGCCAGATCTTTCCTTGGGGACCCTTCCCAGCCCCTTGGCCAGGGGGTTGGCTTTCACACCATACTTGATCAATATAAATATATGTCTGTTTATGTGCCTATGTCCTTTTCTCACTATACTCTCCTTTCATGCATCAACATTGCGTAGTACATTTTAATGTATTTGATAATTGATTTATTGAATCATCCTTTCATGAATAGTTGGAGACTGTTCTGTACTTTGTAACTGATTCACATGAAATTAATTTCTTAGATAAAGTTTTAAAACTCTACCCAACTCTGTGATCAATTAAAAATTGCCAGTATGTCAACTAATGGTCCATAGACCAGAGGAAATAACTTTTTGATCAGTGAAAGATTAGTTAGGAGCCAGAAGTAACCAATCTTGAAATGGTAAGAAATTAATAAAAACATGACAGGTTGTTGTCAATTGTGTGCATGGGCCCAGGTGAGAATATAGTGTTGGATTACCTGTTGCTGATAAGCCACTGGATAAGTTCTCCCTAGCTGTAATATTGTCCCGCCTGCTCCATATGCCGCGCACCGCCCAGGACAGGCCTAGTCTCTTCTAACAGGCACCTCCCCACTCTCTAACTCCCGTCCACCTCCCCACTTCCTCCCCCGCCTTGGTCCTGATGCTGTTCTAAAAGTGTTATAAGGCGGATATTTTCTTTTCTACGGGGAGCGCTATCTCCTGTAATAACAGCTTTGGAAATATAGTGGCTCTGCCACCATACTGTCCTTATGAGTCCTGGGAGCAAGCATTGTAAACAACGAGGGGTGGGTGGGGCTCAGAAAGGGCGCGTGAAACATAATTACGTCCATTGTTCCCTGGAAGCTGCGTGCATGTGCGCATAGGGCCTTTCCTAAGCACACACAATCTATCAAAGCGCGCACGTCTCAGCTTCACAAGGGATTTTTAGACCATCCACCAGCCACGGCCTTTTTAATAGGAGCGCTGCAAAAAGTACCAACTTTTCCTTGGTGGTGAGGTGCAGTATGCGTCTAAAACGCAATGGGAGCAGCAGTTTCATGCTACAATAAATGTGTGGAGACAACTCTGTGATTAATGCTCCTGCTGGAGAGTGAGCAGGGAATGTCTAGTGGCAGGGTCAGCCTATTCTACAGTAGAGCAAAGGGTTAATGTGCCTAATATAAAGGTGTTTTTTTTTTTGTTTTTTTTCTTTTCAAAAAGGGAGAGTATGGCCCATACGGACAGAAGTGGGGTAAGGACCCAATAACTTTACACGAAAGACAAGAACCCACACTTCCATGAATTTCACACCATATACTTTAGGGATGAAAAAAGATAAACACTATTTAATGTGTTTACCTTGGCGATTAGTTGCGCCAGTTTTATTCATCAATTTTCACGAAAAGAGAACATGTCACTATAGTCAAGAGAAATATCAAAGCCTTAAACGTAATGGCCATTTAGTGTCCAATATTTACAATGAAAAATTAAATATTTACAATGCAGAAATGTGATTTAAACAACAAATTGACAAAACATACATAAATTGTGGATAATTCTTCCCCTCATTTTATTTGTGAAATGATATCACATAATGACGTTTGTGTACTATTTTTGCACAGTTTCACAATTTATGTATGTTTTGTCAATTTGTTGTTTAAATCACATTTCTGCATTGTAAATATTTAATTTTTCATTGTAAATATTGGACACTAAATGGCCATTACGTTTAAGGCTTTGATATTTCTCTTGACTATAGTGACATGTTCTCTTTTCGTGAAAATTGATGAATAAAACTGGCGCAACTAATCGCCAAGGTAAACACATTAAATAGTGTTTATCTTTTTTCATCCCTAAAGTATATGGTGTGAAATTCATGGAAGTGTGGGTTCTTGTCTTTCGTGTAATATAAAGGTGTAACATGCAGATCACAGAACTAAGAGTGAGTGAACAATGAGTTAGTTTCTTCCCAAACTTCTCTGTCTGTTTCAAAATGACCATTACAAAAGCCTGCCCTAGTTTAGGTGGGTGGCGATGGTTACTGTTGGAAAAAGCCCAAATGTGTTCACCTAACACCACTTAGTACAACACCACAAATAATGCAATTCCTTTAAAATAGTTTCCAATTTTATCACAGACAAAAGCTTGCTGCAAGAGAATATTGAGTTGCCAAACCAGAAGTGAATACTCACTGTTTACTGCAGGAATTAAGACCTGCTTTACTTTGAAAGGCCTACTGAGAGCAATGAATGTGGATCTAACATTGGGCCTGGAACAGGCTAATGACATGTAAGCAATGGACCAACCTGTGAGTAGGTGATGTGTGCTTCCTACTTGAATCAGCAGGGGTGCAATCTGTGCCTGCTGCAGGAGCCTGAGCTTTAACAGAAGCATGCACAGATAGCAACTATGCAAGTCTGACTTTCCCAAAGCGACACAAATGAATAGAGATTCATTGGGACTTGCAGTGTTAGAGTCTAGGATTGAAGAGACAGATGCTGCTAACACATTCGAGCACCAAGATAACTGACCTTACTTTGATAGGAGCCACAAGCTGATGGAGGCTTCAGACCATCACTCAGTGGTGGCTCGCTGAGGGAGTGCTGCGGGGCGGTGGGGGAGGGTCAGGGTGTGGTGTAGTGGACTCCGACTTACGGCGGAACGGAGTAAGGTAAGTAAATGAATAAATTAAACAATTTACCTTGCGCGCGCTGCATCGCCAACTCACCCTCCCCCACCCCGTAGCACTCCCTCAGCGAAGGCCACTGCCACCACTCGAAGAACAGGCCTGCCTGTTTTCACGAGGATACTTTGAACAAGATGAGCAACAGGGTAGCTTGAACATGATAAATAGAATAATATCTAATACACCCCAGAGATTTTTGAAGCAGCCATAATACCAAGTAATGTTAACATATGTGGATGTCCTAGAGTAAGAGCCTGTGCAAGGCCCTGTCTAAAGAGACATGCATCAGTATCCAAATAACTTTATGCTCTACTTGTCTAGTGGTAATTCTTGATGCTAAAACAAAGACAGGATAATATGGTGGAGATTGAAAAAACACCTCTCACAACTACTATCAGCAAGCACACAAATTGCTCATTAACGTCTGTTCAGTATCCAACTCAGCAGTAATCATTAGTTTTCTACAGAACTGTACTTCACCTTTCTGTCTTCTTAGAGGGTGGCAGGAGGAAAATCTTAAGGATTTTGGGGGCCCTGGGCCAAACATATTTTGGGGTCCCTGTTCTGAACAACCTTGAATTGATGACCCTTTTTCAGCTCTTTAATGCCCTCTTTGGCCAGGTCACTGACAGTTGCTAAATATATAGTCTGCCAGCAACCCCCTTCCAAATGATCAGTGCTCCAAACAAGAATATTTAGTAACATTTTATAATGGTGCTCCCTTCTGAGTCCTGTCCTTTTCTAAGCCTGGGGTATATGTGCAACTAGGATAAACAATTAATATCATAATGATTTGTGTCTCCACACAGCAAAACTGTTGCAAGACCATGTTAAAAAGTGCTACATGTGTGAAATGCACTTGTTCTCAAACTCATTGTAAACAAACGTTTTGAGTGGTAATTGCCATGGATTTATATACTCGCAGGGTGCGCTCACATGCTTGCCGCACACAGACTTGGCTGCAGCACACAGAGATCTTGCATTGCCGCACACCGAGGACAAAAATTAGAGGTAGCGTTGATTACGTCCCTCCTGCATGATAAGGTGCACCGCCCAGAGCAGGCCAAGCCTCCTCTTACAGGCACCTTCCACTCTCTAACCTTTGTCCGCCTCCCCACTTCCTCCTCCTGCCTTGGTCCTGACATCACTCTAATAGTGGCAAAGGCAGGAATTTTGTTATTTACAGGGAGCCACACATCCTGTAAGAACAACTCTAAAAAATAATGGGGGTTCTGCCACCATACTGTACTTGCGACCCCCGGGAGCAGCCTTTATAAACAAAGGCACAAGTGCAACGTGCTGCAGCTTCCAGACAGATCTCGCTTCCCATGCCAAAACTCGGCTGTGTCTCTCCTTCCATGGCACGGGCTGCCGTGATCTGTTTTTGGCAGTTGGCTGCTTCTGTAAGTGGCAGAGGTGCTCCCAGGCTCTGTACATCTAGTTCACTGGGAGCAGCATGGCCCCGTCATGCAACGCTCCACATGCCTGCCTTTCCCTTTATCTCTTCCTGAGTCCCGCTGCTCTCCATGGCACTGGCCTCCAAGCTTAACATCCCAAGGGGCTGCTGCTGCCACCCTATGCCCGGGGTACAATATACAGCTTTACCCTGGAAGCTACAGAGGGCTGCTGCCTATGGTGAGGGTCAGAATAACCTCCAGTATGCCAGACCAGCAGCACACTTGCACGCCTAACAAACATACATTCCCACACACATTCTCACTATATCTCTTGCACTCTTTCGTACATTTGTACTCTGTCACACACAGACACACGGACACTCACACTTACATTAGCGTAGCAGGTGGACTAGAAACATAGAAGAACCTTCCTCAAGAACAGAATGGTGGGTCGCTGACTCTACTATCCTCCCCTCTCTCCACTTACCCCAGAGTTGAGTGGAACACGGACACACAACAACTGTGGAAAACCCAAAGCGACACAGAAGTAGACGCCTCCTTTAATTGGGCATACTCGGAAGAAGAAGCACCGCCCCTGGAGGACGCAGGCACAACCTTGTTGGACAAGAAGGAGGAGGTACGAGAGACGGCATGTGACAACACCCCGGAGGAGTTTTGTGTGGACTGTGGAGATCGAGTGCGGAGCGCAGAGGGAGCTGACCGAGAGAAGGAGACGGGAGAAAGACGAGTTGGAGGAGTTGCGGCGCCAGGAGGCCACCATCCCCATGAGTCGCCCAACCACACTCCCAGAGGGGTGTGGCTCAGTCAGGTACGGCAGCGTGTGTCGAGCTGGGTGGGGAGGAGGGGAGACTCCTCTTGCCGCTAGTTCGTTTTGAACACGCATCGCCTGCGGGCAACTAATTGTAGATCATTCGCTTCACTCCCTGTGACTTCCCCTTACCTGTATCACCCTTCCCTCGCTATCCATCACCGACCTCCGTTGTATAAAGCAAACCCTGTAAATACACTTGCTCAGCAGTGTTCCCTCACTCCTTGGCCCCCCCGGGCATTGTACACAGAGGACCGTGATCTGACGGCCCCATTATATTTCTCTCGTGCATTTCCTATGGTGGAGTAACCCAGGCAGAGCAGAAGGGAGTAGGTCCCACGAAGGAAGACGTCTCCTGGAGAAGACCCCCGGGCACAGCTGCCACAACGGACCCAGCTATACTAACCCGGGAAAGACTCACTTTAAGGAAAAAGAAAACCTTTATAAAAATAAAGCCATATTTACCGCGATCCAGTCTCTGTGTTAGAAAAGCTTGCTTTGCTGCTTGTGCTCTACCTGCCTTTCCTATCAGTGAAGTTTAATAAACACATTCTCTATAAGCTATTCAAAAATAAGAATATATTGTCTTGTCAATGCTGTAGTGTGCACATTTGTTTGAGACTTGTAGTGCATATTCTTGTTTTACATCATTGTTACTCTTTATTTCTGCTTGTTTACTGTTTCTTTTCAGATATGACTCTTCAAATAGCCATTCTTCCTGCCCCTTTTCTCCCTTAGTCAGGAAAAATGCTATGTTGTATAATTGCTTGGGATCTGAGGGTCAAAGAATTTTCGACCATCAAACCCCCATTATTCGTCCTCCTTTCGATGTTTGGAATGAGTTCACTGAAGCAATTAGCAGATTAGAAAATCATGTTAAGGATGAGCCCATCATTATTTTAGAAATACATGCATTTTAAACTCGCAAACAACACAAACATGAAAACATTGACAGTTTTTTTAGCTGAACTAAGAGTGGTAACGTCCTTTTGTGAATTTGTGGGACCTCTAGGACAATATTTAAGAGATCAGATTGTTGTAAACTGTCATGATTCTAAAGTTCAAGAAAGAATTTTGTGTTGTAAAAAATCCATTATTTGGAGAAACTTTAGAAATAGCTTGAGATATTGAACGTTCTGTTTTTGCTTCTAAAGATTTAGGCAAGAGTAAAAATATCTCTGCTGCATTGAACAACATTTCACAAAAATCTACTTCAAATCCTTCTCAGTTCATTAAACAATAAATCTGATGTAAAGAAATCAGACAGAAACACTCAGTGTTTTATACGTGGTTCTAAATCTCATTTAGCCAATGCACCTAATTGTATAGTTATTAGAACAATGTGTGCAAATTGCACAAAAAAAACTGGACATTGTACTAAAATTTGCAAAAATAAGTCAAAAGTAATGAATTTGGGTACTCAAGATTTGAATGTTTTTTCGGTTGTAAATACTGACAATCTTCAGAATAACAAACTTCTTTTGTCTGTAGATATGAGACATTCCTCGACGCATTTGGAGAGAGGTGATCTAGTTTGTGATATTAAAATTGGTAATGTTTCTACCATAGTTACAGTTGACTCTGATTCTCCAATTACTATTACTTTAGATATATTTTTCTTAAAAGAATGGGAAGGCATCAAATGACTCCCTCCTGACATCTGCACAGTAGCATTTGGAGGTCAGGAGATTGACATATGGTTTATTTTTCTGATGATCTTATTTTCAAAGATAGATTAATCCATTCAAAAGTTTATGTAGCTGAGGTAGGATACAATATTCTAGGTTGGAGAGATCAAGGAAAATTTGGAATGGTTCTGAGACCTGGTACAGATGTTCCCATTTCCCTAGTTGGAGCTGTGCATGTCAATATCACTACTTTAGATCAAGTTATTCATAAACACCAATCTATTTTTCAAGATAAACTTGGTTCAGTTAAAGGATTTGAACATAAAATGATTATTTAGCCTGATGCCATTCCAGTCATACACAAGGTGAGACATGTTCCGTTAAGCATCAGAGAAAGGTTGAAAGATCATCTTCAGAAATTGTGTTCTGATGGGGTCATTAAACCTATTGATTCTTCTTTATGGATTTCGCCCATTGTGGTAGCTTTAAAAAAAAAATTGATGATCTCAGGCTTTGCATTACTTGAGATCTTTAAATAAGAATATTCAAGTTGATTGTTTTCCTCTACCACGTATCTAAGGTATGTTGGCTCAACTAAATGGTACCAAAGTTTGTTTTCTCTACTATTGATTTGAGGGCGGCGTATCACCAGATAGAGCTACACAAAGACTCTAGAGACCTTACTGCCTTTAATACTCCATTTGGTGCTTTTCGCTTCCTCAGAATGCCACTAAGACTTGCGTCTACGGCATCAGTTTTTCAAAAACTCATGCTTCAATTGCTAGGTAACATCAAAGATGTACTTGCTCATCAAGACGATATTTTGATTTCTTTTAAATGTTCAACATCAGCTTGTTAAATTAGACCAGGTTCTTGGGATTTTGGAAAACATGGATTGACGGTTAAGAAACAAAAATGTACATTTTTATTGAGTGAGGTTGAATAACTAGGACATGTAATTTCCTCCACTGGCATTTGACTCAAACAAGACCTTTTATAAGCGATTTGTGATTGGGATCAACCTTCTGATAAAGATCAATTGAGGTCCTTTTTGGGTCTAAGTGAGTACCACTCTCGCTTTTTACAAACTTTTGCATTTGCAAGTGAACCCTTGAGGAAATTAATCAGAAGTAATGTAAAATTCATGTGGGGAGATGAACAACAAGAATCTTTCGAGAATCTAGAAGATTTAATTATTAATGCACCTGCTCTTAAACCTTTGGGAGACAATGTTATGTCTTATGTCACAGTTGATGCCAGCAATTTAGGTCTCGGGGCTATTCTCAGTCAAATGGTAGATGGTGTCGAGAACACTGTCGCATTTGCTTCGTGAAGACTTTCCACAGCTGAAAAGAATTACAGCACCATCGAGAAGGAGGCACTGGTGTGCGTGTGGGGTGTTAAGCATTTTGCAACTTATTTGTGGGGAAGAGAGTTTGTTTTGGTTACCGATCACAAACCCCTAGTTTTCATTTGGAATGATAAAGGGCTAAGAAATGCCAGTCCTTGGTTGATACGTTTGTTTTCCAAGTTGTACGATTTTAATTTCACCATGAGGCATATTCCAGGAGGGAACATTTTAAAGCAGATTTTCTTTCAAGATGCCCTTCTAATTTCGGTTTTGATTAATTGATTTCAGAAGAAAAACAAGGTGTTGTGGGCTTCTTGGATGGTATGGTCTAGCGAAAGATGGTATTTCTTACATTGAGTGGGAACAAGCATCTACTTCTTACACATGTCAACAGTCTCTTAAAAAAATCATATGTAGTGGATGTCCAGAGGAGGTCAGGTTGGGGAGGAGTTCATTTCTTATTTTAAAGTCAAGGACGAGTTAAGTGTTGAAGGTAATTTCATCATGAGAGGATCTTCACTCATTCATCCTGCTAAGGAACAAATTAAATGATTTGGCCCATAAAGGACATATAGGCATCAAAGGAACAAAGAAAAGACTACGTATTTATTACTGGTGGCCTGTAATGGACATTTTGGTTGAAACCATTTTGAGTAGCTGCCGAGAGTGTGGACATGCAGAGAAGTCTCTTCACACTCATAACTCTCCTTTATGTCCAGTTAGTCTTCCTCATAGACCTTGGGAGAAATTAGGACTTGATTTTGTTGGTCCTATTGCTTTATTGAATGATGGGCACAGATACATTTTGACGGTGGTTGATTATTTCTCAAAGTGGGTCTCATTTACATTTTTGAGAGAACCTAACACTGAAAATGTGATTGATTTTTTAAGACTGTTGTTTCGTTCAGGAGGCATTCTATGCATTTCTGTGGTCACACAACGGAGTGCAGTTTGTTTCAAACAACATGAGAAGTTTTTAAAATAATCCTGGGGTCAAGCATCTTACTACTGCTCTCTATAGTCCACAAGGTAATGGTTTAGTGGAAAGGGTATATCGTATTTTGAAAGACTCCATTCAACTGCCATGTTCTTCTGGGCTACAGGTACAAAATGTGGTGAGTGATAGAATTTGGTCTTATAATAATACCCCTCATTCCACTACAGGTGTCACACCCTTTGGTCTGCTGAGGGGCAGACAATCTTTTAATGAGTTGTCTCCTGAATGGGTCATTGCCAACTCTGGTGTTCATGATCATACCCCGGATCACGATCAGGTGAGAATAAGAGTGGAAGAAAGTTAAGCTAAATCTAAAGTTAGGCATTGTTCTTCTTTCACTTTTTTAACTTTTCTAAATGTTTTTAAAAATTGCTTTTCTAACGGCTTTATTCATGTACTTTTCACCTTCTTGTTTTTATTGCCTAATTGCAAAGATTTTAATAATCATGCAATAAATATTATTATTACTATTATTACTAAAGTTAGGTATGATTTTGCCAAGCTAGTTAAGGTGGGATGTTTTGTTGTGGATGAACGTGTCCGGGTCAGAAGACCGTTTAATAAAAGTGGTTCCAAGTTTTATGCTGAAACTGAAATTGTAAAAATTAGCAAGCATGGTGATGGTCATGGGTGGAAGGTGGTGGAGCAAAATGAATTTGGTGAAAGTCAAGGATGGTCTTGTTGAATCTACTGAGTTTTTTCATAATGTCAAATCCATAGACGAGAGTAAGGGAAAAGTCAATTTTCCCTTTGAAGTGAATACATCTGTAGAACCTAAGCATGCAGAAAATGAAGACCACTTGGAGGAGAATCTTCAAGATGACTGTGAAATATTTGAGTCTTTGGGTGACGCTCCTGCTTTGTCTGAGCAGGTGAAGTTGCAGGAAAGTAAAGTGCAAGAAAGTAATGTAGAGTTAGGGTTGGCAGATGAATTGACAACTCTGTTTAAAGAATCTTCTGTACCTAATGGCTCTAATCTCATGGAGATGTCACAAACAAGACTAAGATTCAAGCATAAGTCTCTTAAAGACTATGTTATTTAATTTTTGCATGACATCGTATTCATCATTTTGATTTGTAATGCTTTGTTCTAGGTCAATGTTTTTAACTGTGTACTGTTTATCATTGATCTTTTTATTTATTGTTTTGAAGGGGGAAGGTGTGTAATATTCTAATGCTTGCTCTGTTGGGCAAGCTTCTCCATTGTGTATCTTTCAATCCCTTTGGTTGATTAGCACATTAGAATATTAGGCTCTTTGAAGCTCCAGTGATTCAGTTTATCTCTGGAGGCTGATGATGGGAGTCGCTATGTGGGGGTCCTTGGTGCTGTACTCTACTTGTGGAATAAACCTATCCTGTAAACCCCATTTCTGGAGTGGACTTTTTCATTCTAAGGATGCAACAGTAGTGTTATCAGTGCTTGGGGTCTTAAGTCAGGCCATAGCCATATATAACTGTGACACCCATCTTGTGGAATCTAGGGATTGGATTATCTCTATCAAAGGTATAAACTGAACTGGTTCAAGCAGGAAGTCTGGTATCACCTCACAGAAGTTGTCCTTTAACCTTATGTAAGTGAATACCTCAAGGGGTGGAGTACTTTGTGTGACCTTATATTGTGCACCTGTGAGAAATGGACCTCAGAGAATTGCAGAGCACTCCGCGAAGGCGTTATTTAACATTTTTAAAGCAATATCCCTGGTACCGAGCCAAAACGCCCCGTCTACCGATTCGGTGGCAGAGTGTAACCGGGTGGCTGAATTCTTTGCTGGGAAAGTCAAGAATATCTATGCTTCCTTTTCTGAACAACCTGCTAGTGGCCTCAAGTTTATAGAACCACTGGGGCGGGGAGGGTTGACGGTGAGATTGGAGCATTTCGTTATCCCCCCGTCCCAAGACCTTCGTAGTATCTGCCGCAGTGTAAAATCAGGCTCCCCGCGCGACCCTGCGCCTCCCAGGGTGCTGGTTGAGGGTTTGGAGGTACTTGAACCCCTGCTTAGGCAGGTGCTTCACGTTTCCTTCACCTCCCAACAGCTCCCGGACGACTGGAAGAAGGCTATTGTCCTGCCAATCAGGAAAAAGCCGAATGTGGGAATGGAGGTTCTTGAAAATCTGAGACCTATATCTCTGCTTCCCTATTCGGCCAAAGTGGCAGAGAAGGTCGTAAATCGTCAACTGGTAGATCACCTGGAGAGGGCTGAGATTCTTCACTCCTCTCAGTCGGGCTTCCGGGCAGGCTTCTCGACGGAGACGGCCCTTCTGAGAGCCACTGAAACGTTGAGACAGGGAGCGGATGCTGGGCACACCGTCGCACTGGTGATGCTTGATCTCAGTGCCGCTTTTGACACTGTAGCACACTCCATCTTGCTGCAGTGTCTTAACGATGGTGGTGTAACCGGGGCTGCCTTGGGATGGCTAAAGTCATTCCTCACGGGCCGTTTCTTCCAAGTCCAACTGGGGTCTGCCCGCTCTGCTGAAATGGCACTGGACCAGGGGGTGCCTCAGGGCTCTGCCCTGAGCCCCACCTTATTTAACTTATATATGGCCCCCCTGGCCGGGATCGTTCAGGCGTATGGAGTGGAATTAGTATCATATGCCGAAGATACCCAACTGCTGTTATCTCTGTCCCAAGCCCCTACAATGACAGCATCCAACTTTAAGGCCTGTATGCAGGCTCTGGCTAATTGGATGGACTCCCACTGCTTAAAATTGAATGGCTCAAAAACAGAGGTGTTGATAGTGGGTGGAGATAGTCTTAGTTGGTCATCAGAGTGGTGGCCGCCATGTCTGGGTCCCACGTGAGAATGTGAGGAAGCAAAAAACCTAGGGGTGTGGGTTAATCCCACCCTGTCTTATGAGGGACATATCCGACGACTAGTCGGTAAATGCTTTGGTGTTCTGAAAACACTGAATAAAACGCTGGACCTACTCCCCCTGCCAGCTAGACAGACCTTGATTCAAGCGCTGGTTACTTCCCGGATGGACTATGGAAATGTGTTATTCCTGGGGGCCACCGAGAAAAGTTTGGGGCGATTACAAGTCCTACAAAATTCGGCCGCACGTCTGGTTCTGAGACGACCTAGGAGAGCGGCATCCAGTCGGGCACTGGACACCCTGCACTGGCTGCCGGTTAGGAAAAGAGTCCAATATAAATGCCTCCTGATGTGCCATCGTATTGTATGGAAGAGGGCCTCTTCTTACTTGGATAACCTAGTGTGCAGATATGTACCCTCGAGGGCTCTTCGCTCGGGAGGATCGGGCCTGTTGGTGGTCCTGCGGGCTAATAAATCAAGAATGGGAGGACGCTCCTTTAGTGTAATGGCTGCCCGCAGCTGGAATAAGCTTCCTCTGGAGATGAGACTAGAGAGCGCGGAAGTCAAGTTTAGAGCATTACTGAAAACGCATCTGTATAGGCTATAGGGGCACGTCGGGGCGGGCTGTCTATGCTAAAGTGTCTAGCTCTTCCTTACTAGCGCGGGGACACACCGGGAAGGTGTTACCAGGTGCTTTATAAACTAAAAAAAAAAAAAAAACTGGCCCGAGTGTATGGTCCATTGCTTGACATTCTCTGCATTCCACTTTGTTCTCTGGTCAGAGTGAATAGAGGCTTGTACAGTATGTTGATCACAGGGAAATATAGCAATGTCTGTCCTGCTTATCAGCTAGCTGCTCTCCACACCCAGCATCTTGAAGCCACAGTAGGTATTTCCCTATTGGATCTCAGTAATCCTGTGGGCAGCAGTTATTCCTTATGAGTCTGTACCCAAACTGGTGCAACCAGTATCACACAAGTGGCACTGAGTTTCAAACTAATTCAGTTCAAGATTAGGCACCCTGTATCTGAAGGTGCCAAAATCACCCAGAAAATATGAGATTGTGTTCCTGCCCAGAATAATGTAATCATTAAATATCGTAGATTATGAAAAAAACTATTTAGAAGTGGGTGAGGTATATTTATAAATAAATATAGAAAATGTGGGAACACCACCATCTTGATCAGAGCTATGCTGCCTAAGACAGACAGTGGCATCCTCATTGAAGTGTCTATTTATTCCTGTGACATGCAGGGCTGATTCTGAGAAAACGAAATCTTTCAGTTCTAGGGAAGAATATGGTAGTAAAGCTTAAACTTAAAGGAACTGAAGGAATGGCACCACCAGCAGTGGAACCTGCAGCTTAACTTGACTGAACATTCGAAACCTCACCCGGCCTGGATAAGGAAAGGATTGGCAGATTGATAGCTGTGGAGTTTGTGGGTGGTGGTGCATGCCCATTCTGGGCTAGTGGAGTTATTTGCCTGGTTAGTTACGATAATGAACAAGACTCCTTCATGCTATCTAGTTAGGCAACTCCCAGTGTTTAATCCATTTTATTTCAGGTTTCATTTAGTTACACTCAATAGGAGCAAGCCTGCAGAAGGTGTACAGTCGTCGGCCACAAAGTGAACCTGTACTGTCTATACTTTTGCTGTAACTGTAAGGACTTAAGAAATGGCCAACCATGGGTGCACGGGACAAGCTATTGCTATGCTTCTCTTGCTGATTTCCTAAATTCTGATTAATGATTCGATCAACGAGTGAAAAACTCCTAATGTTTCCCCAAGAAGCTGACTCTCATGAGCTGTGTATCATTTGTGCAATTTTTGCAATATGCATTGCAATCTATAAAACCCATGTTAACTTCTGTATTTTGAGAGGGTCTACATGGCACCTGGCTCCCCAGCAGCTGTTAAATAATAATATACCATAAGCTTGGGTTGATTTAGTTCATTCCCTTTGTGCACACCGCCACTGACTACTACTGATTAGATGTTTTAGTGAGGTCCTCTGATAGGCCTTCTCGAGGCCGGCAATTCCAGTGGTGAAGCGCCCAGATGATGATCAAACTTGACTATCTAGAGAAAGTTGTAGCATTTGTGAATCTGTGAAAGGATCCTCCGCAGCACATCAGGCAGAGCAACTGACAGTGCCAGCTGAACCCTTGGCCTCCTGCCAGATGGAGCCCAAGGTGCCAGAGGGGCAGTCTGCAGCCGTAAGGTGCTTGGCCGAGGACTTGGTGCAGACAGCCTTCTCCACCCAGGAGAGCTCGACCGACACACATGGGACCGGGTTGGTGATCCCATCATCTCTGGAAGGGGCACAATGTGACAAAAGCCATCCCGTGGAACCTATGCTCACACAACATGACTCTGGTGAAAACCAAATTGCAGTGCCCTCCCGGGCTAGGATCCCCAAAACGCCCTACCGCCTTGGCATTTTCTTGCCTGATTCTAGCCCATCTGGGGTTCGAGTGACTAAGGAGCAGCCCAACTAAGGTGGCTGGGCAGCCGGGATGAGAAGGAGCTAGGGCCATAAAAAAAACCTGACTCCTCTCTGTGGCCCCTCGAAGTCAGTGGGAACTGCTTCGTGGGGCAGGAGTGGTTGCTGCCACTGCCCTATGCTCAGGTTTGTACCCTTTTATTCCCTAGTGGGTGGCTCATGAGTTGCTTTGAAGCATAAAGAAAAAAACAGGCTGTTCTTCTCTGGCCCCAACTAAAAGTGCTTGGAGGCACGCAGCCTGCCAGCACAACTCGGGCCGCCTCTTGAACCGGGGGCTCTTGTCTTGTCTTGTCCTGTCAGGTGGTAGATGGCAGATTGCCAATGTGTAGGTGAGATGACCAACCCTTGCTGCCAAATACCAGGCTTCCCAGTGCCTCGTGGCTGGGCTGGGATTTGGAATTGTTTGGTCCCACCTGGGAGTCTAGGAGAGCCAGTGTCACATGCTGCCCACCTGATTATGACGTAGAAAACCTACTAGAGGTAGCACTGTAAACTGACACTGATTACAGGCAGGGGTTCCATTGCAAGGATGGTGGTGGCTACAATCAGTAGACCAAAATAATAAAAAAAATATAGGAAAACTTTTCATCGAAGAGGAGGACATCCTCGTTGCAGCACTGAACCCAACCCACGGAGTCAGCCAACCAGCCTCCGCACATAGCCTTCAACAATAGACATCATTTGAATTTTTACATGATCTTGAGGGTGTGCCATCAAGGCTGAGGGCAGGAAAATGCCAATTTTCAAAAAGTAAAGGACACAATTGATGTATGGAATGCAGAACAAATCAAAACATTCACCTCTAGTCAAGCGATCTGAGTTAAATCCATCATTCTTTTGTTCAACATGACACCCCAGTTTTGACCTGGCCATGTGCAAATCAGTCTTGATCCTGTGCCTCCTGGGAACAGTCCAGCTCGAACTGCCAAGCCAGGTTCTCCCTGGACCAGAACCAAGCATCCGAGGGCCGGTTTTGGGGTTTCGCCCCTCATCAGCCAGTCTAGCTTGAATCCAGTGGCACAGTGAACCCGGGACCCACAGCTGGGCTACCCGGCACACTTAGGGCAAGAAAGCAAAAGACACACAATTGATGGATGGAATGCAGAACACATCAAAACATTTACCCCCAGTCAAGAGATCTGGGTTAAATCCATCATTATTTTGCTCACAATGCCACCCCAGTTTAGACCTGGCCATATGCAAATCAGTCTTGAACCTGTGCCTCATGGGAACAGTCCAGGCCAAACTGCCAAGCCAGGTCCTCCCTGGACCAGAAACAAGTATCCTAGTATCGGTTTAGGGGTTTCACCCCTTATCAGTCAGGGTGGTTTGAATCCAGTGGCACAGTGAGCCTGGAACCCAAGTCTGGGCATACTCGGCACAAAAAGTGACATTTTCAAATTTGTAATGATAAGTTAGACTTTACCTTTAAAGAGGGTTTATCATTACAAGTATAACCACAAAAAAAAACAGAAAGGATCTAGGGAAGGGAACCAGAGGCATGGGGCACTTGGAGTAGGCAGCCTCCAACATACAATGTTTAGCACTAACTCTGGGCGTAGGACTATGCTATGCTCGTGGAAAGTGCATATTTTGCGCAACTACGTGCTACGCGAATTGCCGCAGCACAGTCGCGAGCATGGAAAACAAACCTCCCGGTGAGATTCTCAACGTGGGGAGGTCAGGTTTCTCATTGCGATGAGAAACTACCAGTCCGCTTTGAGAAAGCTGCCACTCTCGTACAAATCTACACGAGCGGCAGAAAACGGTTTGCCATGATTGCACAGTGCAGACAAGCATTAGGAACTGTGCAATCAGTGCGAACAGCATTTTCCCTACCGCACTACGCAGTTCGCGTAGCAACGCGTAGCTTGCGTAGTGCACTTCGGGTAGCTATGCGTAGCGCTACTATGCAAACTACGCCCAGGGTTATTTAGCACAAAAAGAGCCGCTCACAGTCTAGTGACCTAATTGCTACAGTGTTATTTTGTGAGTGCAGGCATCTCACAAAAAGTGAAAGACTGGTCTCGACCACCACCTGGTGTTATGTTTCATCATTGACCTGTCCTCGCCCTCTAAAAACTTGGTTTGATAGAGGGCGGGCATACACCTGAAGACAGGGATGCACTTCCAAAGCTAAGTGGGGGCCCTTGCAAAAAATTTGAGCTTTAAAAGGCCATTACAGATGTCAAACTCATTTTAATGTAACTGGCATCAATCAATCAGTCATTTGTAAAGCGCACTAAATACCTGGGAGGGTCTCAAGGTGCTGGGGGCGCTATTGATCAAACAGCCAGGTCTTGAGCATCCTCCTGAAGGTCAGCAGGTCTTTGGTCTGTCGTAGGCTCAGTGGGAGGGTGTTCCATGTCTTGGCAGCGAGGTGGAAGAAGGATCTCCCACCCATGGTTGTTTATTCGGATGCGCGGGATGGTGGCTTGTGAGAGGTCAGCAAAGCATAGCTGGCGGTTGGGGATGTAGAAGGAGAGTCGTCTGTTGAGGTAGGCTGGGCCGGTCTTGTGGAGTGCCTTGTGTGCGTGGATGAGGAGCTTGAAGGGTATCCTCCTGCTGACGGGGAGCCAGTGCAGGTCCCTCAGGTGGGGGGTGATGTGGCCGTGGCATGGTACGTCGAGGATCAGTCGTGCCGAGGTGTTTTGGATGCATTGTAGTCATTTGATGAGCTTGGTCGGGGCTCCCGCTTAGAGAGCGTTTCCGTAGTCGAGTTTGCTGCTAACGAGGGCCTGGGTGACTGTCTTTCTTGTGTCTGTCGGGATCCATCTGTAGATCTTGCCGAGCATGCAGAGGGTGTTGAAGCAGGAGGAGGTGACGGTGTTGACCTGCTTGGTCATTGAGAACGTTGAGTCGAGGATGATTCCCAGGTTGCGTGCGTGGTCAGTGGGTGGCGGGGCTGCTTCCAGTGCCGTCGGCCACCAGGAGTCGTCCCAGGCTGAAGTGTTGGCGCCGAGGATGAGGACCTCCGTCTTGTCCAAGTTCAGCTACAGATAGCTGGTCTTCATCCAGTCAGCAACGGCCTTCATTCCTTCGTGGAGGTTGGCTTTGGCAGTGATGGGGTCCTTGGTAAGGGAGAGGATCAGTTGAGTGTCATCGGCATAGGAGATTATGTTGAGGTTGTGCTGTCGGGCAACGTGTGCGAGCGAGGCCATGTAAATGTTGAACAGTGTCGGGCTGAGGGAGGATCCTTGGGTTACGCTGCAGATAATCTCAGAGGCTTTGGACTGGAATGGGGGGAGGCGGACGCTCTGGGTTCTGCCAGAGAGGAAGGAGGTGGTCCATTCCAGAGCCTTGTCTCGTATCCCTGCGGCCTGGAGGCGCACGCTTAGTGTGCGGTGGCAGACGGTGTCGAAGGCGGTGGAGAGGTCTAGGAGGATGAGTGCTGAGGTCTCACCGTTGTCAAGCAGGGTCCTGATGTTGGTGGTGGTGATGTGGTTGCTGCGGAACCCTGATTGGAAAGGATCTAGGCTTCTGTTTTCTTTGAGGTATTGGGTTAGCTGTCTGTTGATTATTTTCTCGATGACCTTGGCCGGGAAGGGGAGCAAAGAGATGGCCGGAAGTTCTTGAGGTCTCTTGGGTCTGCCTTGGTTTTTTTAGTAGGGAGTTGATCTCGGCATGTTTCCAGGTCTCTGGGAAGGTCGCGTCTCGAGGGAGAGATTGATGACGTTGCGCAGGTGGGGTGCAATAGAGCTGCTTGCTTTGTTGAAGACGTGGTGCGGAAAGGGATCTGACGGGGAGCCGGAGTGGATTGTGCTCATGGTCTTGATGGTGTCATCAATGCTCACGCTGGCCCAGGCTAGCAGGGGTCGTGGTCGATGGTGTGCGGGGTATGTAACGTTTACAACGAAATTTTTACAACGCACTTCCATTACAACGCAGGCATTACCACACATACCATTACAACGCATTGCGCTGGGGGGCGCTCTAGGATAGGGAATAAGTTTAATTTTCTATCCAACACCTTCCCTAGTGTCCACGGGGACTGGAGTTGAAATAGAAAATTATACTTACCACTATCCAGCACCTCTAAGCGCTATGCGTTGTAATGGTATGCGTGGTAAAAACTGCGTTGTAAAGGTATGCGTGGTAAAAGTATGCGTTGTAACGTCATACATCCGTGTGCGGAGGGTCTGTTGTGTTGCTGTCTGTTGGGGCTGTCTGGGTGTTGAAGCTGTCGTGGATGTCTGCTATCTTGCAGTGGAAGAAGGTGGCGAGGGAGTCGCACAGGGCTTGCGACTGCGGGATGTCGTTGGTGTTGGAGCTGGGGTTGGAGAGTTCCTTCACAATGTTGAAGAGCTCCTTGCTATTGTGTGCATTGTTGTTGAGGCGGTGTTTGAACGAGTTTCTCTTGGCAGGCCAGATGAGGTGGTGGTGGTTGAGGATGGCGTCCTTGTGTGCTGCGCGGTGTCCAGAGTTTGTTCGCGGTGCACCAGCTGGCCCTCTTGCTGGTGTCTCTTTGGGGGGGTTTTCTAGTGGGGCGAGGGTGTTGGTGCAGTCCTCGATCCAGCGTTTGAGGCTGTGGGCAGCGTCGTCTGTGTTGGAGGGTTCTGTTGGTGGGCTGAGAGCGAGGTTTGCATGTAGTTGGTCTTCAGTGATTTTGCTCCAGCAGCGGCGGGGGATCTGTTGGGTGTGGTGGTGTGTGGTGGCATCTGTATGGTAATTAAAATAAATGGTTGGTGGGTTGAGGATTCTATTGTCACCCCACCGTGATGTGAGTGGTTGACATGTTTCTGCCAGTTTGCCCAGTCGGATCTGTGGCATTCATCAGGACCTATAATAAATAGAAAACGGGCTCCACCCTTACCGGACTATGGTGAGAGGTTTCCACTGAGTGGGGTGATTTATATCATGCTCCACTATTAAGCGGCTAATATATTCAAGCCCTTAAAATGGGACCTACTAGCCCCATGGGAGGGTGAGGAAGGAAGACCCCTTGGGTCAAGCATGTTCAAAGGTGTGTCTCACACTTCTACACCTATGTCTGAGCTCCTCGCCTCATCGATGATCATTACACGTTCATAGGTAACAAATATGATACATTTACCTCTGTTCATTTACGAGTTACAGCTTATTAAATGAAATAAGGAATCCCCAATATTATCCTACAGAAGGGCCTACCTATTAATGAAACTGCTCCCTTACCCTGGTCGCCACCTAGTGACTAACTTAAGGCTTTGCAAGGGGCTTTAAATGCTCAGTCGACATGGCATTGTGACACTGCATTCAGGCTGCAATCGCAGGCCTGGGACAAGTTTTAAGGGGCTATTTAAGTGAGTGGCACAGTAGGCCTACTGACAGTATTTATTTACAGGCCCTGGGTATATAGTATACCACTCTATAAGAGACTTTAGCACTGGTGAGCAGTGGTAAAGTGCAGAGTCCTAAGGCCAACAAAAACAAATTCACTAAAAAGTGGGTGGTGGAAGGTAAAACATTTGAAATGACATCGTAGTTCCTGGCCTTCAGGTAACTTCCTCTGTACTGTGGTGAGGTGTGGCAGTCCAGTAATTTTTACAGATGATCTAATATTCCCTTCAACATTTTGGTCATCATAAATAATATCTGTCAGGCTGAGCATGTCAGCATGACAGACACTCTTTATTTTTTATGCCAAGGAGCCAGACACTGTACATGCGCTAACTGCGCAGGTGCCTGGCACCTGAGCTGAACTTTGTCAGGTTGAGGATGTCACAGCCTGGTGGGAAAGACCTACTCAGCTATGCAGAGTGCCTCGAGGTCCCCCCTCATGTTGAGGGGGAGTGTCAGTGACAGCCTCAGACCTGGCTGCTTCCATTTTAAGCTCTGAAGTGCCTGTGGCCAAGTGTTTCTCAGTGACACAACTTCCCAGAGTGGAGGTGGGATAAGCAGTCTCATTGACTCCATCCTTCTCTCCAACGCGTAAGGGACTGCCGCCTCCTTTCTTTGGTTAACCTAGGGACCTCTTGGAACCTCCGAGACTTCCTCCAAGAGACTCTTTAGAAGGTAAGTGTGATGTTTTTATTTAACCCCTTGCATGCTCATGACGGCTCCAGGCCGTCATGCGTCACGGTGGGCGTGTGCGTATGACAGCCAGGAGCCATCCGATTCCCGCCCACCCTTTATTTCTCCTGCACAGTGTGTATGTATGTGTATATGTAAGTATGTGATGTGAACGGGTGTGTGTTTACATGAGACTGCATGGGTGTGAATGTGTCCTTTTTGCCCCTTATGCTCTAATTACCGACCACCACAGGTATTAATTAGTTTATTAGTTTAAAAATTCACCTACAGAGTTTTATTTGTAACAAGGGGAGTTACAGCTATCGCAAAATGTCTTAACTTGACTGGTTGTTTTTGATGGGACATGAAGCTTATGTATCGAAATGTGGGAAACTGTGGTCCAGATTTACTATATGTTTGCATCTGAGTTGCAGTCTTTTGTGGCATAGCTGCAAAGCAAAATAATTTTTTGTGTTTACTACGCCATGCAAAACCACTTTGTGTGGTTTAGTAAATACAAAATTATACAACGCAGTGCATAGCGCAGCTCTCCGTTACCTTGCGTTGGAAAGGCATTCCCATGTATTCACCAATGCATTTCCGCGCATCCTCAGCAGATTTACTAAAGCCAGTGCACCTGGGAAGGTGTCAACATGCTATGCTTTCCAAAGTGAGTCATAAAGAGGAGAAATATATTTTTTTCTCCTCGTTTCTTTCACTTTCCATGTGGTTTGCATTCTGAAGTACACATGGAAAGATGAACACGCCACAAAGGATTTTTCTTTCTGCAGCAGGTTATCGATTGATTGATTGATGCTTTATTTCGATATGCACATATCATAAAAGCAGTACAAAAAGATAAAAACAGCATGTCGAAATAAGTAAGACTGTACAAATGGAATGATAATTAAAACACGGTATGTCAGCATAAATTAGATAAAAAAGAATTAAATTGTTATGGTCAGTCTTCTAAGTCTAATCAACCAAGCCCATTTTAAAAATTTTGCAACAGCACAAACAATAGGAGGGGCTGTATTAGTTAAAAGAATCCGAAGGGCAACAGAGTACTGACGAGTCCCCAGTTCTCTGCAAATGGGGCCAAGCCAACGTGATCTGGGGCGACCATAGTCCGGGCATTCGAAAAGGAAGTGTGGCACCGTCTCTGGTTTGTCCTGACAAAAGGCACAAAAGCGTGATGTGGGCTGGGCTTTATTCCACCTTGGACACAGATCGGCCAAGGGCAAGGTTCCTAGCCGAAATTTAATGTACAAGGACCTATCCATAGCAACTGATATAATATCCATATATGGCTCATACAAGACAACGTCTTTGAACAGCAGGAAAGCTGCGGTGGTTTTGCAATGCTGCTGGCTACTAGAGCGCTTCACGCCAACCCACTCCCAGAAAAGTTTTTTTAGAATCTTCTTTGGAGGAGCGGAGTGACTATGCCAGCAAGAGGCCAAACCAAGTTCCCCTAAAAGATGTTTTATGTCCTTCAGCCATTTGATGCTACTCCAACCATCAGCATGCATCACTTCTGCCAGCCCATTGGCATAAGATTGTAGCTCCGGGACCCTCCACAAGCGTGCCCAGAGCAGAAGGGGACGAAGCCGAGCCTGGTCCCTTATGGCTTTACAGCCAGTGTCCAAGAGCACTGGGATGGTCGGGCTGCTCGATGGAATAGCAAGAAGATCCTTGATAAATTTGTTTTCGGCCTTACTCAATGAGTCGACTTTGCCCAAGCCCCACAGTTCCGATCCATAGAGAGAAGCTGGGACCGCACGAGCTTTGTAAATCTCAAGTATGGGAGCAACACAATGTTTTGTGGAGTTATTGTACTCCTTAAGAAGGGCGCCCCCCACCCTTTTGTGAGCCAGAGTCATTTTATCAATGTGGGCAGTCCAGCTCATTGCATCATTCAGACGGATCCCCAGATAATCAAATTCCGCCACTCTTTCTAGGGGTATAGAGTTCAGAATTGGAGGGCGACCAAGTTTGCGGGGTGGGTGCATGACTAGGTACTTGGTCTTGTCTATGTTAATGACGAGGCCTTTAGTGGTACAGAAGTCCTGGAAGCGGTTCAGCAAAGTCTGTAGACCTTGGGGGGTTTTGGAGATGAGGAGGGTGTCGTCGGCGAACAACAGAGTTGGAATTTTTACTCCACCCAAGCTGGGAGCGTCTGATGGTTCGCCCAATAGATGATCTACCACCCCGTTAATATAGAGGGAGAATAAGGTGGGGGCCAAAACACAGCCCTGTCTTACTCCCCTCTCGACCCTGATCTTATCGGTCTTTTCACCATTCAGCCCCAATCTAACCTGGGCATAGGTGTTGATGTGCAGGTTAATAAGGAGGTTCAATAGGTACGGGGGCATCCCTAAACCATGAAGCACCCTCCAAAGTTCCTCCCTTGGTACCAGGTCAAAGGCAGTCTTAAGGTCAATAAAGGCCAGATAGAGACTGCCTTTGCCCAGCACCACCACCTTCCAGTGTAACAACAAAAGCCTAAAGGCCTGTTCAATAGTTCCTGTACCCGAACGGAACCCAGCCTGCATGTCGGACAGAATGTGATTGTCGTCCACCCATTGAGTGATTCTCCCCAAGATAGTTTTCCCGGCCAATTTCTGGCTGGAGTCTATTAGGCTTATAGGCCTATAGTTCCCGGGTAAGTCCCGACTGCCCTTTTTAAAAATGGGGACCACCTCCGCACCTCTCCAGGAGTCAGGCACAGGCCCTCCCCCCATGATTGCATTGAGGAGTGCAGAGATTAGTGCCCCCCATTCTTCCGGGTAAGCACGGAGGATGTCCCCCGGTAGGCCATCCGGGCCAGCTGCTTTCAAGGGGACCAAGGTTTTGATCTGCTTTGTTACATCCAGGGGGGAAAACAATTCCAGGTCACGATCTAGTGTAAAGGATGGGATTTTAAAGGGATCATTAAGTGGGCCTTCAACAGCAGAATAAAGATTTTGGAAATGGGAAAACCAAGTCTGGGCATTAATGGCACAAGTCCTCCGGGAATCGTCGGGGCGATTCCTTTTGCCCACCATGTCCCAAAAACCTTTAGCATCTTTCCCACGGCTGGCAGCCAGGAGGTCCTGCCAGAAATTAACCTCCCACTCCATCCTTGCATTTTTCTGGCAGAGTGCGTAGTGTCTCCTGGCCTCCCTAGTCCTAGACGGTAATTTGGACTTGACTGCCTCGATAAGAAGTGATTTCGCCTCCCTACACTTTTGGTTGTACCAGCCCTGACCCGGTCGTAGGCTTGGTTTCCTTCCGCTCGGGTGAGCTGGGACTACAAAGAGGTCGCCAATGGCCTGAATTATGACACAAAACCTAGGTGCCACCTCCATCAGCCCTTCCTCTTGGCAGACAAGATTGGCTAGGGCTGCAGCCAGAAGCTGCCTAATCGCAGAGGTTTTCTCCTCCGAAAGAGCTAGCTTCGCCCACTTTAGCCTTCGCCCACAGTTCGTGACCACTGACAGGTCCGGAGCGGGGTTACAAGGAGAACTACTCACGGTGCTATTGACGCACCTGTGGGACAGGGTGAGGGACAGGAGATTGTGGTCACTCTCCACAGAAGGTAAAACTACCATGTCCTCCACCAGGCTCCACAGGTGTATGTCAAGGAGGAAATAATCAATCCGTGACGTGTGTCCTGGCCTGTTGTAGGTGTGCGCCCCTACTTTATCGGACCTGGTCCTGCCGTTGGCAGCTCTAAGACCAAACTCCATAACTAGAGAGTTAATCTGGAGGGCCACTTCTGTCCACTTTTTAACAGGGCCAAGCTCGAGGGGCGGAATCCCCCACCCATTATCAAGTTCCTCTTGATCTGCTAGGATGTCCAGATCCAGGGGCTCGAAAGTGCAATTCAGATCACCTGCCAACAATGTACAGGACCTGTATGGAGATGAGCGGAGTTGCGCTTCCAAACAAGCTATAACTGGGGATTCTCTTCCCCCCTTAGTGCCCCGGGCATAGATGTTAAAAATATTTAAAATGACTCTGCCCTGGGAATTTCTAAGCAAAATATTTAGGAGGTCAGGGCAGTTAGTGTCCCTCTCCTCCACCCTACAGTTAAGTTCAGTGGCTACCCAGATTAACAGGCCACCAGAGGGGCGGCCCCTGCCAGTTGCACTTTCTACTGCCGGCAAAAAGTGGGTGGAATAACCCGCCTTGTGAAGGGGCACCCGACTCCAGGTTTCCTGGAACAGGCATATGGAGTATTGCTCCACACGCTCGCTCCAGTCCGGCAACGCCAGCTTCCTTTCGAGGCCCGCAACATTCCAGCTGAAAACCCTAATCTGGGGGTCCGTTACAGCTGCAATGCTACAATCCTCGACAGGGGGTGGCAAGACCACAGAACCCACATCAGGGGGACCAGGCGGAAAATTATGGGATGCCCCAGTCTCCCCCTTCCCCTCTACAGACTCGGCCGTAGCCAGAGTCTGCGGTGGGGCGGAGGAGCCATTGGGTTTGGGGTATGGTGTTGACTCAGCGACAAAACCTGGGGCCACAGCATCCTCCCCCGGATCATAACTGAGTCAACAGCTCCCAGGTCCCCAATTTGGTATCACTGGAGCTGGGCATAGCTGCCGGGAAAGAACTCCCGGGGTCGAAAGGCCGTGGGCAGTGTTTTCCACCAAAAATTGGCCCCCTGGGCTGCTAATGAAGGAGGGTTGTCCAAGGTGGATGGTGGGGGTGGTCATAATAGACCGTGGGTAAAAAAATGTCAAATCGACTATGTCGATACCCGATCCAACCGTGGGTTGACCTTGAGAGCATATTAAATGGGCAACCCTAGCATCTTGGAAATTTACAACCACACAATCCCCTTCAAGCGATTTTTTCCCGTGTCCAATCCAACCCACCCTGCGTACACCAAGAATAATTCCATCCACTCCCGCAGGCAAGGGCCTGTTGGCTTTCAGCCAGTGGATGACCTTATTCTTTAGTGCCTGATGGTTTTCCCGCTGGGTACTCCCAATAGGGGGGACTTTCGTAAGGATGACAACATACGGGTGGCACTCAGGGGGGAGGTTAACTGGGGGGCACTTGCGTCTACTGTTCTGAGGAGGACCCAAAGGGGGACGATTTGTAGGTGGGACGGGAATAAATGCAACCTTAGAAGTTGATGCAACATCACCAGTTGCATCAGATATAACAGCCCCAGGTTGCGAAGTAGGGCCCGTCCCTCCCTTCTGGTGTTGCCTTAGGTCCTGGGTAGCCACCGGGGGTATTGCTGCTGAGGGAAGGGTAGCATGCACGTGAGCAGCATAAGTGGGAGCCTTCGGCTTTATCTGTCTAGGACCAACCTTAGGAGCAGCCAAGATAGTATTCCCAGGGGCTGGGTGCTTGGGCGGCTGCATCAGCTGATCTCCCAGGGGGGGTCTCACTGGAACCTCTATCCTATTGGACTTATCTAACCTATCTGTCCTATCCTCACTGGGCTTTGGCTGGTGCTTGAGAAGGGTCTTTAGGGCAAAAAAATTGTCCCTAGTAGCCTGCTCAAAGCAGTCAAGCCTGTCCCCCAACCTCTTGACCTGGTCTATAAGTGGCAACACAAGAAACTTGACCAACTTCTCAAACGCCTCCATAGAGTGACCCACGTTGGCCTGGACAGGCGTTAGCGGGGCCGACAAGGGAGGTGGTACTGTGTCAATAGCAGCTGGAGCGCAAATAGGTGTCCCTGAGGATACAGGTCCTGCGGTGCTCTGGGGGGAAGGACCCCTCAGGGGCGGGTACCTGGGATGGTTAGTAATCTTAGATGGGCAGCCCTTTCGAGTGTGATTTGCCCTTTTCCCCTTCCTTTTGATAGGCTCCTGGATAGGTCGCTTTTTGGTCGGAGCTTGTGGGACGGGAGCAGGAACCTCAGGGCAGTGTAGGGACTGAATGCCAGGTGAGCCTGCTAGGGAGAGCTCATTGCATGGATCTATAAGCACGGCACATGGACTGGTACCGTGGATACCGATCAGTGAGCTTTCTAGCCCTTCTAAACCACCCATTGAAGGTGCAATAGAGGAATCCCCAGGTAGATCCCCAAGCAAGAGTGCAGGGGAAGTAGGATTTAGAGGGGACAACACTATTGCTGGCGATGGACTTTTAGCAGGAGGGAAGTCAAGAGAAAGGCGCCGTTCAGATATGGCAAGTTCATTGTCGATGACAGCCGCCACCCTTGTCAGGAATTTGTCCATAGAGCCAAACATAGCACCCCCGGGGGCACTCTCCCCGCAACCCCTCAAGGCCTTACCGGAGCGAGTTGACATGCTGAGATGCGGCACCACAAGTTGAAACCGGTACGGTAGATGGAAATGGGGTGGCCCTGCCCTGCCTCCTCCTGCCCCGGACGGCCACAGACGGCCCGCCCTTTGCCCGGGCTTCGCTCGGCGTCCCGCTCGCGTCCCGCTGAGCGATGAGCTGGCCGTAAAGTAGGCACGTTGCAAGCGGGGGGCGTGTCTGATTGTGGGCGCGTCCGCTTGCACCTGGGGAAAGCAGGGACTCCTGGACTTCTGAGTCCCTGCAGAGCGCCGACGTGGTGTTCTTCTCAGCGCCTCCCACAGCACAGCGCTTACACACCTTCCCCTAGCCGCGAAGCGGCACCCGCGGAGCGGGTGCGGCGAGAGGCGGCGGCGATGACAGAGCCCAGCACAGCAGACAGTCCCGAGGTCTCAGGGACAGACAACAGCCTTCTCACTCCCAGGTGGGTCCCAGCAAGTAATGCAACACGCGCCCTTTTCTCTCTGGCCAGGCGGGGGGCGTGTCTGATTGTGGGCGCGTCCGCTTGCACCTGGGGAAAGCAGGGACTCCTGGACTTCTGAGTCCCTGCAGAGCGCCGACGTGGTGTTCTTCTCAGCGCCTCCCACAGCACAGCGCTTACACACCTTCCCCTAGCCGCGAAGCGGCACCCGCGGAGCGGGTGCGGCGAGAGGCGGCGGCGATGACAGAGCCCAGCACAGCAGACAGTCCCGAGGTCTCAGGGACAGACAACAGCCTTCTCACTCCCAGGTGGGTCCCAGCAAGTAATGCAACACGCGCCCTTTTCTCTCTGGCCAGGCGGGGGGCGTGTCTGATTGTGGGCGCGTCCGCTTGCACCTGGGGAAAGCAGGGACTCCTGGACTTCTGAGTCCCTGCAGAGCGCCGACGTGGTGTTCTTCTCAGCGCCTCCCACAGCACAGCGCTTACACACCTTCCCCTAGCCGCGAAGCGGCACCCGCGGAGCGGGTGCGGCGAGAGGCGGCGGCGATGACAGAGCCCAGCACAGCAGACAGTCCCGAGGTCTCAGGGACAGACAACAGCCTTCTCACTCCCAGGTGGGTCCCAGCAAGTAATGCAACACGCGCCCTTTTCTCTCTGGCCAGGCGGGGGGCGTGTCTGATTGTGGGCGCGTCCGCTTGCACCTGGGGAAAGCAGGGACTCCTGGACTTCTGAGTCCCTGCAGAGCGCCGACGTGGTGTTCTTCTCAGCGCCTCCCACAGCACAGCGCTTACACACCTTCCCCTAGCCGCGAAGCGGCACCCGCGGAGCGGGTGCGGCGAGAGGCGGCGGCGATGACAGAGCCCAGCACAGCAGACAGTCCCGAGGTCTCAGGGACAGACAACAGCCTTCTCACTCCCAGGTGGGTCCCAGCAAGTAATGCAACACGCGCCCTTTTCTCTCTGGCCAGGCGGGGGGCGTGTCTGATTGTGGGCGCGTCCGCTTGCACCTGGGGAAAGCAGGGACTCCTGGACTTCTGAGTCCCTGCAGAGCGCCGACGTGGTGTTCTTCTCAGCGCCTCCCACAGCACAGCGCTTACACACCTTCCCCTAGCCGCGAAGCGGCACCCGCGGAGCGGGTGCGGCGAGAGGCGGCGGCGATGACAGAGCCCAGCACAGCAGACAGTCCCGAGGTCTCAGGGACAGACAACAGCCTTCTCACTCCCAGGTGGGTCCGCAGGTTATCACTGGAGACAGCTTGGGTGAGTACAAGACTCAGAGTGGTCCGCTGGAAATTGGACCTCTGTATCTTTAGATACAATGACCGACGTTCGTTGGCGTTGAGCTGTGTCGTTGTCAGTGAAGCTGCTGACCTGAACCTGCGATGCGAAGTCCAGCGTTGAGCTGTTTCCCACTGTGTTACTATTGATGGACCCACTGATCAGGAGGTGTGGGGTGAAGACCGGCATTGAGCTGCATCGTGCTGCGTTGGTGTTGATGGAGCTGCCAATCAGCAGCTCATGGTGTCCCTGCAGCTTACACAGGAGGCCAGCTAACTGGCGCTTGGAGTTACTCTGGTAACCAACAGATCGGATTTAAGGGAGCAAGTCCAGTCTTCCCTCCTCAGAAGGCAGGGCAGCAAGGCAGACCGTCTTGAAGCAGGGCAGTCCTTCTTCTGAGTGATCCACAGGTACAAATATGTACTGATGAGTGGTTCTGGAGGTCCAATATCTATACCTGGTGTCATTCTTTGATGTGGAAGGACTCCCTGTCCTACCCGCTCCTTGGGTCTGAAAAGATCTTCCCCTTCTCCTGTCAAGGTTCGGGCTGTATGGGGGTGACAAAAGGTAGGGCATGCCTGGTGTTGGATTCCTTAGTTTGTGCAGGAGGCAAAAGCCCTTTGAAATGCAAGTGGGGCTGAGTACAACCCATCCCCAGTCTTCCTGCCAGATTGGCTCATCCCGTCCACAGCTAATCCCCCTTTGTGTCCCTGTCTGGGACCAATACGCAAGCCCCAATAACAAAGCCATTCACAGTCATGTGACCAAGGCAGGAAGGCGCAAATGGTTAGGACAAGAAAATGCCAACTTTCTAAAAGTGCCATTTTTGAAATGGTAACTTGAAATCTGAGTTTAGCATTAAAGAGGATTTAACCTTGTATTTTCAATTTCTGAAATTAGCACTTATTACAAGTCATACAGTAACCTGGGAGAGATAGGCCTTACAACAGTGAAAAAGTAATTTGCATGTTTTTTTCTTCCAGGACATGTGAACCATAATAAACATGTCCTAGATTGTAAATACAAAACATTCTTCCCTGTGAGCCTTAAGGGTGACTTATAAGTATTAACAAGCATTGGCATAGCCAATAGGTCTCGCCTTTGGGATCTTATAAGTGTTTATCCTTGCTGCACACAAGCTGCGAGGTTACAAACATCAGAAAGCACATTCAGCAGTAGGTCACATTTCATGTGAATTGCTTTTTTAGGCATTCAGGACATTGCTTGGTTTACTAACAGTGCCCAATTGTTACTGGTGACAGGGAGGTACGTACAAGCAGGCTGTTGTTAAAGAGCCCTAACAGTGACTTCAAAATAAACCCCATAGCTGAATCACATAAAGATAGTTGAAAAGGGCAACACTCCTCTGCAAACAGCCCTAAGTGTGTTGATGACTTGGGTTTTAGAGGGGGTGAGTATGCCTACCTTACAGGCACGTCTGAATTTAAGGACAACTACTCTGATTTGGATATAAAGTGGCAACACTACGGTACCTGAGCTCAGTGCTTAACAAGGGGAGTACCCCACAAATCATCGGCAGGGCCCAAGCCTGCTGCTTGTCAATCAAGAGTCAGGGAACTGATATAATGTACAACACACCCCTCGTTTACAGCTCTTTATTAACACTGAGCGGCATGTGTGGGACAAAAACGAAAAAAAAATAATTCTGATATTTAGTAGTAATTCACAAAAGTGAGGACCATTGCTCCAAAGTACTGATCCAGATACCTAGTGCTAGACAGCACAAGCATTGGCAAAGCCACTAGGTCTCGGCAATCAGAGAACTATTGGCCTTGTCAATGTCAATGCCTTTTAACCATGCTAAATAGCAAGCAACAGGGCTTCAGTTCAGCTTGGCTGAAAATCAATATGTATATACAACCAAGATGTCATCTGTGGACACATTGTATTAAAACACCAGCCGCATTAAAACGCTCACGCCGATATGATGCCGAATTATAACATGAACCCACAATCACATGAGATGGGCATACCACAACATTAGCTTTGTCTGCTCCATCCATTTTATTCCCCAATCTCAACATGGCCGCCATGGGGAAGGGAATTTTGGGGCATATTACCAAGCAATAGCGATAGTTATCGCTATTGCTTGGTTAGCGGGAAAATAATATCGCCGAGCACCGAGGATTTTTACCGCTGAGATACCTTGATGTTATCAAGGTTCATCTCAAAAGCGGTAAAAATCCTGCGAAATGCATGAATATCGCTGAAAAATCAGCGATATTCATTCATTATCGTGACAATGCTCTTAGCCATGTTATCCACCTTCCATTGGATAACATGGCTAAAAACTGCTTTTAGCAGGCGTTAGCTTTTGGAGATATTCGCGCTTAGCGCGAATATTTCCAAAAGTTGTTAATAGGAGTTAGAGATGTTAGCGACTGTTTTCAGTCGCTAACATCTTGGCACGCCCACTTTGCATGTCATTAGCGATAATTATCGCTGACATGCAAAGTGGGCCCCTAAATGCCCGCTATCGCCTACAAGCTGTCGCTAACTGGTGTTAGCGACAGCTTGGTAATAGGGCGATAAAATTATCGCCGCATTAGCGGGAAAAAGTCCCGCTAATGCGGCGATAATGCCCTTGGTAATATGCCCCTTTATATTTTATATTTAGCCCGAACAAAGATAGCGCCTACTGCTCATGTGTAATGCAGCTGCAATAGACCCACCCTGCGCCCCGACTGAACCACCAGAGGGGAAAATTCTGCGCATTGCGAACATGGAGCGTGACGGCGCGTCATTCTAGTGAATGAATCTAAATGTAAATCTTGACGACTCACTTACTCAGCAGGTAGCAACAAATTACATGCTCTCCATGTGAATTGAAAAACAGTTTGAGGAGTCTTTTGTCGTGGCATGCATCGTGCCTCCCTTAATGCAGCTTATTGCTGTAAACATGTCAAAGTGTGGGCTTTAAAAGCTTTGCCTTGGCACAATGATCGTCTGATGGAAAAACACGAGGTAAAAAAAGGTAGCATTTCTGTGGTTGCATCTGCTTTCATTGCCCTCAATGTACCCGTTTTTTATGTCCACCTTCAGGAGTCTGTCCGGACTAGGTAGCTGCATCTGCCGATGTTAATGCTCAGCGCTAATTAAAACAATAGCGCTTCTAATGTGTGGCAGAATGATCATTCAGCGAAGACCTGCTTGGAGTACCAATGTGGGAGAGGGGAAAAACACACATGTGCAAAGAAACATACTCAACCAGTGTGTGTGCTTCATGTGCAACATGTGTCCCCTTTCAGGTATAAACAGTGACGATGCACACAACTAGAGGCATGCACTGCTGACACGAGCATCGGCTAGCAAGCTTGAAAATAGCAACACACCACGAAGCACAAACAGGAACACACACAACCAGAGCAGGGCAATGCAGCTGCAAAGTTTGTCCATTTGCATGTTGAGAACTGTAACGCACACACACGCACAGATGGGGGTACTACAATACAAATTTGTTTGTAGGATTTGATGCACTGAAGCACACAAACAGCTGCACAGAAAACAAAAGGCTTTTGTTTTCAGCATGTCTTTCCGCAGACTTAAAATCATCAACACACAAATGCCCAATGAAAGCAAGTTTTCATAATTACATTTCGCTGCGAGTCCTGTGTCCACAAAAAGTGCTGCCAGCTGCATGCATGGTCACCTTTAAAACAAGGGCAGGCGAGGGTGAGAGCGAGAGTAGAGGAATGTCAACAACCACACGCGGCCAGGCTAATTGGAAACAGATGGCCCCTGCACACCACTTCTCGCTCCTGCAACGTGGATGCCAGCACAACCACGAGTGCTTGAAAAGAGCTGACCGGTTTCTAAAGGTCACTCCTAAAGCAGCGCTGCGCTCTGCCCTACGCTCGACCTAAAAATGAAGGTAAGGCCTGGTTTTTGCCAGGTTGACATGGCAGTTCAGTACTGCACACACAGGCTGCAGTGGCAGGCCTGAGACAGGTCTTGAAAGGCTACCTAAGTGGATGGTACAATCAGTGTTGCTGCTCATTAGTAGCATTTAAGTTACAGGCCCTGGATACCAGTAGTATCATATTCTAAGTATGTAAAAGTAAATTAAATATGCCAGTTGGGTGTAAGCCAATTTTACCACCTTTTAGGGAGAGAGCAGAAGCACTTTACCTCTCGTAGCAGTGATAAAGTGTGCAGAGTTCTAAAACCAACAAAAGAGAATTCAGCAAAAAGCAGGGAGGAAGACAGAAAGTGTGGGGTAATACTGTGGCAAGGATTTCAGCTCGAACAGACAATAAAACGGACAATTTCTCCTTCTGGATCGAGGCCTGTAACAGATAGGTTACACTCTAGCATCAGCTTTGGCATCTTCATGTTATAATGCACTGGGAACTGAACACCATCGTCTCACGCTGATTATGTGTGATGAATGACTAAAATGAATGATTTGTGAAGCATGCATTTGATGTTCTCTTGGCTGCACAAATCAGCTGCAGCATGGGTGATGTAATGACTTTCCAACCTTTCCCACAATCCTTGCGCCCTTTTCTACGCAGCAGTCGATTTGTGTAGAGATTAGATAAACATTGTGAACAGAGGTCTTCTTAGATGTTGTCTCAAGGACAGATGTTGACCCTAGGGGGCTATTCCATGCTTAGATTTTATCTGCTGATAATGCATATCTCATGGATACATGCTGAAACCAGAGAATATCCTGACTCACACATTATCTCCTGAGAGATACCTCTTAGTTCACCGAGACAAGCACTGCATGTCTCATGGACACAAGCTGAGTCTATATAGATAGACAGGCTCAGATGTTATCTACTGAGATTGCTCTTTGTTCTCAAAGGCAGATACTGCATGTCTGATAGATATAGCCTGACTGTGGAGAGATATCCTGGCTTAGATGTTATCTGCAGAGAGATAACCCTTTGTTGTCTAACACACACTGAATGTCTCATGGTACATGCTGAGTCTAAAGAAATATGCTGGCTTAGATATTTTCTGCTGAGAGATACCACTTGGTAAACGAGACACCCACTATAAGTCTCTTGGATACATGCTGCATCTAGAGAGATATCCTGGGCTAGCTACTGTCCATAGAGACACCATACATGAGGAGGTACATTTCACAGAGGAAGATGTTGTAGGACTTTAATATGGCCGCTGTTGCTCCTGAACAGGTTTTATTAATGAGGTGTGCATCTTTTCCTCATCAAATGGTTTGAAGATAGGACTTACCGTTTGTTTTCTAATGATAATTCTGAGTTGTTAGTAACTTCTATGAGCACACATCTCCCACTGTCAGCAGCATGCCTGAGAATTAGTGCTTTGGCAGATTCTCTGTTGTCCATCCTGTAAGAGATTGCAGAGGTTAGTCCACCCACCAGTAAGGATTCATGAGAAGACTGTAGGTTTACAAATCACAATACTCACTCCAGCCCGTCGATCCTTTATCCTGACAAAACCAACACCGTCTTTAGAGACCAACAGTAACAGAGAAAGCATAGTAAGGAGAGAAGCACTGCTTTTCCCTACAGCCCACATATCTTTTCAGTGAACAATCCAAGGCAAATTGATAATAACACTGATACTTGTCATGTGAAGACAGATGGAAAGCGGATTGCCAGTAAAATAAAAGTGTGCTTAAAGGCCAATTACAGACAGAAGACCCCAGATGCAGTGACAACACACTTTCCCAGAAAGACACTAGGGGGCCCGATTCACAAAAGTAATCTGAGACAAAATCCTAACTTTACGACTTTTGGTATTCACAAAAGGCATTTAGGAGTAGTAAAGTTAGGACTTTGTCTTAAGTTTGTCTTAAGTTTTGGTCTTAAGACAAAATCCTAACTTAGAGAAATTACGATGCATAGGGTATAAAAGCGTCCCCCATTTAGTAGGGGAGAGAGGCAGCAAAGATGCTGAGAGACATCTCAAAGGACGCTTATTTGTGATACACTGAAGACCATCAGTTCTGCAGCAAGTATGCAGGAAGGTAGTACATGGCTCAGCAAACCAAGCAAATGGGTAGTTTGACATAAGAATATTTTATGACAAACGCCAAATGCAAAGTTTTCTTAATAACGTTTTAGGTATATATTGTGTTTATTCTCATAAAACTAATTCACATGCTCTGAGATGTAGTGAGCCACTGGGCCCATGCTGGGTGACCGCCAACCCATGCACAGAATGCACGCAACCCCAATGGCCAAGCACGGCCAGGTGTATAAATAAAGGGGCGCAAGACCACTCGTGGATTGGCCTGAACCTACCAGCTTGGAGTGTTGTACAGATCTTTGTAGCTCTACGTTACGCACATCAGCTGTGGCCTGCACAAATTACACTTACGACAAGGGTGTCCCCTAATAACACCCTTCTTCGCTCCAAATTGAGTGAAGCCCCAACTTCTTCCGACACTAGTAGCCGAAACCCCAGTCATAGTAGCCGGCAAAGGAAAAGGCCTCTGCTGTCGGTCTTTTAGAGCTCATCTCAACTTTGTGGGTGTTGCCCACACCCAGCTGCCTCCATCAGCCAGACACTGCTGTGCATCTTCAACCGGAGGCCTGCACATGGCGGTCCCCCTGGGCACCACGCAAGAGCATCAACATAATCTTCTGTATCAGGATGTCTGGTGGATTACCGGCAATGAGCTCCCATGTGGAGTGCGTTGTCAGGATGAGGGGGCTTGCCAACACAATCCATTGGGATTGCTGACCACCACTCATGCATTCCACCGCTTGCTGACCACCAGGCACACCCAGGCACCACAGGTACTCCAGGCCTCACAACATGGCAGACAACTCAAATGCTGAGCAGAACCCTGCCCCAGGCCTGGGATTGGCACCAGCCCCTATACCCACTCCTACAATCCAATCAACACTCTACAACCAGTCAGTGAGCTGCACAACTCTTACACAGCGGCGCAAAGATAAAAAATATGGGTGGGTCACCTCAACAACGACTTCTGCGTAACCAGAGAGACTGATGGAGCAGCTAAGAGGTCACTCCTGCTATACTATGCAGGAGAGGAAATCTACAAGTTGTTTGAGCCCCTCTCCGTTGACCCTCAACTCAACTCTGACTGTGAGCGCTTTAAACTCAGTCAAGCCACCGACGGGAAGGGGACTAAATAGATAATTTCTATGCACACCTACTAGAACTTGCCAGCATGTGCACTACAGATGCCCAACCCAAGGATGCCCGAAAGCAACTCACCCAAAGATGCAGGTCTGTCACTCTCAAAGACCACTAATACAAAAAGTCACCCTCCCAACGGGATTATAAGAGGCCACAGAACCAGGGTCCTAGCATACGAACACCAAGGGCTGACCCACACAAGAATGCAAGGACGTTTATTTATACAAAATATATTATTCTTTTTATTTTCATCATAGCAAAACAGTACTTAAAATTTCAAGAGAATTCAAAATCATCTATGGATGTATAGATGTATTTGTCCCACACATAAAACAATCATAGACCTCAATCATACTTTCATTCGCTCTCAGTGATATACACATTCATTCCTCAACATATGCACATTCCTACAAGATTACAACGCACTCCCAATGGTAAAGCTGCCACTTAAAAACAGAATGAGACATTCTCATGTGTCCTCCAGATGGTAAGAGGAAACTGGATCCCTTACTTGGATCCAGTTTCCTCTTACCATAAGGGATCCAGTTTCTTCTTACCATCTGGGGACACATGATAATGTCTCATTCTGTTTTTAAGTGGCAGCTTTACCATCGGGAGTGCGTTGTAATCTTGTAGTAATGTGTATATGTTGAGGAATGAATTATGTTTCAAGTCTAGGATGCCTGAAAGGACCACTCCATTAAGTTACACAATGACTGTAGGAGAGTAGGATCTGCTTATTATTGTTACCCCCACTTTTTGCTGTGTTTCACTGATTTATCGACTTTAGTCTGGATGGGGCGCTGCTAACCAGGACTCCAGCCTAGCTGTTCTCTCTCTAAACCGATTACCTGTACATTAGGTACACTCCAGATTGGTTACTGGGTTACCCTTGTGAGTCCCTAATATTTGGTACCGTAGGTACCAAGGGCATAGGTACCCCAGAGGCCTACAAGGGCTGAAGCATGTATTATGCCACCCATGAGAAGCCTCCCAAAATGACACCACAGGTCTGCTCTGGCAGCCTGGGAGAGGTGGTGTAAGCACCCCTTACTAAGATATAGTATACCTATATCTACCTTTTAAAACAGACACATGTAAACCTATAAGTCACTCCTATGGCAAGCCTTGACAATCCTGAAGGCAGAGTGCTTGGTGTGAGAGGGTGCCCAAGTATGAGCTGAGCCCCTCTGCAGCTTTCGGAATCCATTCCTTATGGCTGTTCTGTGATACAGCCATACCATATACTCTTAAGTGCATTATATCCTCGCGGTTAATGTCAACTTTGGAATGGCTGCATCAAAACATGTCGTATTTGGTGTCAAACACTTTAGAATACTACCCCCTCCCCCCCTGCCAGTCCTGGGGGCGTGGGTAGCATTCCACCCTTCTAGAGGGAGAAGACATGTACACGCTGGTCTAACCGGTAGAAGTTTAAAAGAGCCCCAGCATCACAAAATGGATGCTGCTGCCGCAGACACGAGTCTGACCTCCTGCTGCTGGATGAAACTCTGGCAGGGGAGGCCTGGACAATAGGTTTCCTGTCCAGGGAGGTGTAACCACCTCCCCAGACAGGCATTAGTGTATAGAGGCAGGGTGGGTGCATTTAGTGAATGCTTTTCAGACAATGCATGTGCATATCCCAGTTCAAACCACTTGCTGGGGCAGGCAGCCCCGCTCTGGCGTGAAACTGGAAAAAGGGGAAGGGGTGTAAACATCCCCTCTCCAGGTCCACCTTCCCCATCTCCTCCCATAGGTGGGACCTTAGAGTTAGTCCAACCCCTAAACTTGGTATAAGTATAGGAACCCAGTCACTAGGACTTTAGATTACCCTGAACGAAACTCTGAAACATAAATCTTGGACCTTTGACATTCTATATCGGCTAGAAGACGGAAGAAAGCTCCCTTGGGGTCAACAAGTGACCCCCCCCCCCTGTTCAAACAGGCACCAAAGAAGCATTTTCCCGGTCTGCACTTTTGAGGCTCCCGCCGGTTCCCAAAGAATCTGCGACACAGGACACGGACTTCCAGACATCTCTGAGGCCAACACGAGATCCCAGCAAAGCTGAGATCCGCAGCCGTCACGAGAGACGTGGGACTGGATCTCCTAGACATCCATCATATTTGCAACTGCACCTACTTCCCGAGCGTTCCCAAAGTTGTGCATTGGGCTACTTATAGTACAAGCCAAGAGCACCACTTGCACCGAAGATTGTGGGCCTACACTCCACAACTGTTCCGTGGGCCCGCTTCTAGCATTTCTGCTTCAGGGACCCTTTGTGATCCCTGGCCCGTTGACTGGTGAGTCCCCAGGAAGGCATCTCTTTTGTTTCTTGGGCTTCCGTGGTTGCTCCAGATGTGCCCCGACTCCCCTCCAAAGGGTGAGTCCCTCAGACCTCCAGACTGGACTATGGTAACGCACTTTATCTGGGTGCCCCCGCCTCGGTTATTAACCGCCTACAGGTCATCCAGAACTATGCAGCCAGACTACTCACTGGAACCCCAGAATTCTCCTCAGCCAAACCCGCCCTGCGCCTCCTTCACTGGCTTCCCGTGAAAGAGAGAATCAGCTTTAAGTCACTCTGCCTTGTCCATAAATCCCTCCAGGGCAAAGGCCCCCCCCCTGCTCTCAGCCATACTCCATCCCTATAAGGCCAGGAGCCAACTGCGTTCAAACGATCTTCACCTCCTCACCACTCCAAGAATTAAACGAGCCAGGAGTGGCGGCAGACTATTCTCCCTGAACGCAGGCAGACTGTGGACTGCCCTCCCCATACATCTTCGAAACCAACCCAGTCACGGCATCTTTAGAAAACAGCTGAAAACCCTCCTTTTCCCGTAAATGCTCCCCTCCTGTTCTGTCCACTAACTGAGTAGCCATGCCTAGCGCTGGGAGTCCTCCAGGTAGCCACGCGCTTTACAAATGCCCTTTCATTCATTCATTCATTCATTCATTCATTCACCTTGCTGGTCTGCACCAAAGCCAATCTTTGCATTCTGCGTGGGTTGCAGTTGCCAAGGCTTGTTGGGTCAAATCCGGATACCGACACTGCAGCACTTGACATCGGACGTGGGACAGCTCGAATCCAGCTCCTGGTTGTTGTCAATGCCTCCTGGTCCTCGTGGCTGAAGAGTCACTCTTCACCTCCATCACCTGAAATCACCCGACATCGGCTGGCATCTTCTTGTTGCCTCTCTGGTCACTGGCAAGTGACCCAGACTCTGTCCCCTTTGCTTTCAGGTTCTTCAGATCTTAGATCTACTCTTGGATCCATGCGGACACTTTTCATCTGGTCGCCTGCAGCACTTCATTGCAGCTCTCCATAGGAAACGACGATGAAACCCGACACGAAAAGACACCTATGCACCCGGCTTCCCTGGGTGAGGTAACACGAGTACTTCGATGCTCCCGTGGGTCTTGACTCTCGAAGTGTCCAGTACTGAAAGGGTTTGTTCCTAGTCCACTCCTAAGTGTCCTTAATCTTTAAAAATCTAACCGCAATTTCCTACATAGACGTCAATGGTGATTCGCTGCTGTGTTCAGACACTGCACGCGTCCCCCGTGGGTCTCCTGCGTCCCTACCTTGGGTTGTTCCTGGTTGCCCCAGCAGTTCTACTGGCTCTAGGCCTTGTCTCTATGACTGTACTGATACTTATACCACTTTCTTAGTATATGGTTTGTGAGGCCCCTAGGGCAAAATGTATACTGTGCTATTTACTGTGTGCTCAATTAAGTTTCTGTATTGTACATTTGCCTCTAGCCTCATAAAAAGACTAGAGGGGTGTGCTTAGAATAAATACATATATTTTATATATATACCTGGTGTGGTTCTCTTTTCATTTGGTCATTCATAAGATTATAGACTGGTAAACCAAACTGCTTTACATTCCTTCAAGACTTAGCCTGAAAGCTGCTCTCCACAGCTACCACTAGGATAGCTTTCTATAATGTTGTCTTTAAACCTAACATCAATAAGGGTCGTTTGGACTAGTGCAAGGTGCCCACTAGAATAGCGGACATCATATGCCAGGCCAACTTCTCACAATGACAAGGCAGTAAAACCTGTGGATCTGCAGCGCCAGCGAGTGCCATTTCACTTACAACCACTCGTGGAACAAGAGCTGGAAAAAGTGCAACAACTAGACATCATACAGAAAGTCTCCTGACCAACCCCATAAGCATCCCCAATGGTGATTACAGAGAAGCTCAAACAGCCAGGCAAGACCTGGCTATGCATTGAAATGCTCCTTCACAATAAGGCAATCAGGTGCAAGAGGCACAACATGCCCACCATGCACAACATGATCACCGTTCTTAGTGGAGCAAAAGTGTTCTCCAAACTTGACCTTAATGCAGGGTACCCTTAACTGTGCTTAGATGAGGACAGCTGGTATATCACCACCTTTCTGACTCACCTTGGCCTGAGGCGATACAAGTGGCTGAACTTTGGATGTCCTCAACCGCTGAGTTGTTTTCAGAACACTATACTGGAGACCTTATCTGGCTTGCAAGGTGTTATGAAAATCAGCGACGACATCCTCATCTACTCAACAACCATTTGGAAACACCACCAATAGCTCTTGTCTAAGCTTTAAAGACTGAGCGAGAATGGTCTCACCATCCACTGCAAGAAGTGCTCAATTTTTTAAACCAGGATTGAATTTTTTTGATATTTGTTCACCAAAGATGGCATCCAAGATGTTCACCACAAGTTTCAAGCAATTCGACAGGCCCAGGTCCCCAAGAAAGCCACAGTTTCCTGGTAATTGCAACCTACTCTGGCCAATTCATCCCCAGCCTGACAACGATCACCAAGCCCCTCTGGGTCCTCATTAAGACAGATGCCTGATGGGC
Organism: Lissotriton helveticus; assembly: GCF_964261635.1. Lineage (NCBI taxonomy): Eukaryota > Metazoa > Chordata > Amphibia > Caudata > Salamandridae > Lissotriton > Lissotriton helveticus. The sequence continues at coordinate 72,511,611 of NC_136065.1, forward strand.
ATGGGGTCCCACAGAGGCAGAGTCATTCACCTGGATCAAGAAGGCACTGCTGGACAAAACCACCATGGTATAATTTGAACCGGACAAGACAAACAAACTTATTGTGGACACCAGCAGCATAAGCATATAAGTTGCTCTCATGTAAGCGGCAGAGCCAGGCCAATGGTTGCCAGACCACATTTGCTATCAGGGCCCTTACAACCAGAAAAGCAAGGTACAATCAGATTAAAAGGGAGGCCCTTGAAATCAAGGGGGAGTGCGTACATTTTCATCTCTACCTTTTACCAACTGTTTAGAGTAATTACTGATCACCAATCACTTGTATCCGTGTTCAAAAGCACCGCACCACACCCTCTGCCCCCGGATTAAGCACTGGGCTATACAGTTACAAAAATATCAATTTCACGTCATCTATAGGCAAGGATCAAGGAACAATGGAAACTTCCTATCATGGCACCCCACCACCATGGAGGATTATCCAGGGCATGACGACTCCCAGATGGAGGAGTATCCGAGGTTGGTTAGCCAAAGAGCGTGCCCAAACCTCACCTCAGGGAGATATGCCAAGCAACAGAAGAAGATGAGGTTCTCCAGAAGGTCACAGCCATGTTGCAAGGAGAAACATGGAGGTCATTCTTGGATGATAATTTACAACAAGAGGGAGAAGTCTGTTAGAAGAAGGGCAATCACCACTCCTGGTGAGTGGTAGGTCCAGCCTCAGTCATGCCCTCAAGTAATGAGTGATTACCAAAAAAGCTGGGCTGTTCCAAAGTTTAAGGAATGTACGTGTCCCTGTGCTTTGAAGGATGTTGTAGGGCCTTGTAGAGTCCTACGTTTGGGCATCCTTTTTGTTGGATGTAATGCCCTCACACACCCTTTCAGGTGTCATGCTTCATCATCTGGGCTTGCTCCTCGTTGGGTCGGCGGTGCAATACCCAACGGGCGACACCTCAAAGAGGGGCTCTTTTGCGGAGATCTTTTATCCAACCGCCGTTCAGATGAATTGCGGGTGTGGGGCCAGAAGTGCGTAGATGTGTGAGTGTGGGTTAAAATAAAGCTAGGAGTACCAGGAATGACTTTATTCTGGGTGTCCCCTGCTCTAATTAAGAATGAAAACTATCCGGTACTCGCTGGAATGTTATGCTTCCGGTTCACGAACGCGGTTTAGTGTGTGCTGTAGTCGGTCGACATGTTTCTCGCTCTAGTGCAATGGCTAGCGATTCTTCAGGACCTAACAGTAGAAAGTATATCTAAGGTATTGACTGTCTACGTCAGATGGTTAATGTCTAATATTTAGAAAACATTCAAGTGTAATTAGCTCACAAAAAAAGTTTTTCCTGCGTGATAACTGTGTTGGGCTGCATCTACCTAATTGGTTATGTATATAGGCAACAACAGTATCCGGCGGGTTATACAGCGTGTTGAACCATCAAGTATTTGGTTATTCCCGTGTCGTCTCTTCTGTCACCTACCCCTCGCCGCCGGACCTTGGATGATGCCAATTACTGGGCCAGCCTAGAAATAAATAGACTATCACAATTTTGATGAGCCAGGTACAAATTCAGCATGGCACCAGAAGGGGTAATAATACGTGGACCACGCCTGATGATTTAGAAAATATTAAGAAAGATGAGGTGCACTCACTTGCTTCTCCTGATCTGTTGTAAATACGCTTAATTAACCGCATACTCTGTTTGGGGTGCTACACTTCGTACATGTGTTGGCTACACGATCAAAATGCAGTATATGAATGCAGACGCTGGCCTGCAAGCAGTGTGCACTGTTCCTATGGAAAACTATACTCCACTACAAGGATTACAAAAACTGATCAAATAATCAGCCTTCTTCTTTAAATATACTTTTATCTAAAAAAAACAATTCATATGTGCAAAACAATTACATCATTGTTTCTGTGTGTATGATTGGTACAAGTTTATATACATAATGTATTCTTGGTAAATATATAACCATGAGCATTTATACAATTGTATGACTTAACAATTCATCAAAAACGTGTATCCAATGATAATGTTCACTAATGTAACAACTGGAGCAAAGATAAACACATTTCCACTTGCATGCTAATGACAAGGTGAACTCGTCATGAGGCACACTGGAGCTGTGCTCATGACAAGGTCAACTCGTCATGTAAAATGGGATTCATAAATATTCAGCACCGGAGGGGAAAACCCCTTAGCAGTCAAGTGGTTAAGATAGAAATCTGGATGATGACTAACTGGAATGTACAGTCGTATAGAGAATAAGTAAAAGAACCAGTGAGTATTACAACCAGTGCGAAACACAGTCCCACTTCTCGATATGATCAATGTGCCTGTGCATACGTGTTACAAGGAACCACTTCCCGTGCACCCATTATGTGGTCTTCTACTAAACTGGTCTACCTGAACTCAATCTTCGAACTCAGAAACCTTCTGCAGCGGCGTGATATCGAAAGTGTTGCGCAAAACGACGTGCGCCTAGTAGGTAAACAAAATAATTATATGACTGTACATTCCAATTAGTCATCATCCAGATTTCTATCTTAAAAATGTGTTTATCTTTGCTCCAGTTGTTACATTAGTGAACTGTAGGGACACCCCCTTAAGTGTTGTGTTTTCATTATTATAAATTTTTTGATCAAACAAATACATACCAATTCATTTTATGTTTCAGGAAATTTCCCCTGATGAAGGGAAATCCAATTCCCGAAATGCATGGGCTCCGGACTCTATGAGACCAAAATCACATGACAATCTAATTTTTGGTATTTAAGTGATTCTCAGTATCATTGGATACACGTTTTTGATGAATTGTTAAGTCATACAATTGTATAAATTCTCATGGTTATATATTTACCAAGAATACATGTATGTATATAAATATGTACCAATCATACACACAGAAACAATAATGTAATTGTTTTACACATATGAATTGTTTTTTTAGATAAAAGTATATGTAAAGAAGAAGGCTGATTATTTGATCCATTTTTTTAATCCTTGTAGTGGAATATAGTTTTCCATAGGAACAGTGCACACTGAAGTAAGCTGAGTAAGCTGAGTCACATGACTACTGCGCACGTCCACTGAAAGTTAACCCGGAATGATGACTTGAGAGGTTGAATGGATACCAAGGTCGCCAGTGTCCTACCCTGGGAACGGACCGTGAAAAGTTCAGCAATGTAGACTTGTATTCTGACTGTATACAATTTTGTTGCAAATAAAATGTGAAAGCGGGTGTGAAATAAAATTAATAATAAAAGTTAAGGGGATTGGTTTGCGAACAGTGGTTTAACTGAAGTAAGTGACATGAAAGAATGGTCCGATGATCTTCCCCTTTGCCTGACCAATTAGATTTCGTATTTTTACGATATTGAAACTTTAGTGGGTGGTACATCAAGAACGAAAGGTATAATTTAATTGGGTTAGATAAGAAGATCGCGGAAGAATCTCGAGGAGGAAGAGAGTGTCAGAGAGGGGTGCTACACAATCGTTGGTATTCTAGAGAGATCATGTATCCTGACCTGATTCATGTCCTGAAGTCTTTGTTGCCTGATCTATCCCGGGGAACCCTTACCAGCCCTTTGGCCAGGGGGTTGGTCTTCACACCATTCTTGGTAATTATATGTTCACGCTATTTGCAGATGTTCTTTTCTCTCTGTCCTCTCCCTTTCTGAGCATTGATCATTGCATGAGTCCAAATATATATTTGATGATTTAATTGAATTTTCTCTCCTAAGAATGATGACTGCACTTGGTATTTGAGATGGTTCACATGCGTTTGAAATTTAGATAACGATTTAAAACTTTCTCGAATCTGTGGTTATTTACATGGAATAAAGGGCAGTTAGTTTATGTCATTTTCACGATCAACTTGTTCAACTAATGGTCCATTGTCCAGAAGAAATAACTTTTTGATCAGTGAAAGGTTAGTTAGGAATATTAAATAACTAATCTTGAAAATTGTGGAAATTATAAACTTGATCCCAGCGGATTTGACTATTTGTGAGTTTATGGGCCCAGGTGAGTATATGGTAGTGGAGTATCTGTTGTTTTGAACCGCTGGATCAAAGGTACCCAAAAAAACAGGGGGAAAGAAAGCGAAAGCAATGAATACTGAAAAGCAAAGAGAAGGCAATCAAAAAATCAGGGGAAAAGAAAGGAGAATACAGGAGCAAGAGTAATGCAGCAGCAAGAGGAGAGCTGGGCAAACGGCATGCTCAATGGGGTCGCGCTGTGGTCTCCATTAAGTACGTCCTGGGAGGAGAGATGCATGATCGGTGGCGGTGGGTGGGGAGGCGTGAAAAAGGCAACAGGTAGGAGTGGCAATGAGGGGAAAAAACAGGGAGAAAGCAATGAAAAGGAGGGGAAAGCAAGTGAAAGGCACAAAAAAGGGGGAGAAACAAGGAGAAAGTATTAAAACAGAGAAAGGAAGGAGAAGGCACTCAAAACAGGAATAAAGCAGGGAGAAAGCAGTGAAAAATGAGTGAAAAGCAAGGAGAGGCACTCAAAAAACAGGAGAAAAAACAAGGAGAAAGCAGTGAAAACGAAGAAAAAACTCGGAGGCGGTAGGTGGCTAGGCGGGAGGCGGGAAAAAGCAAACAGGGAGGAGCAGCAATGAGGGGGGTAAAAAAGAGTAGCATTGAAAATGACGGGAAAGGAAGAAGAAGGCACTCAAAAAGACAAGGGAAAAAGCAAGGATAAAGTACTGAAAATGAGCGAAAAGGAAGGAGAACGCACCTCAAAAATGGGAATATGCAAGGAGAAAGCAGTGAAAATTAAGTGAAAGTAAAGAGAAGGCACTCAAAACAAGCATTGGCATAGCCAATAGGTCTCGCCTTGGGGACTTTATAAGTGTTTAGCCACGCAACGGTTGATGTTGCACCAAGGATATTGTGCTGCATAACTAAATACTTATATGGTCCCAAAAGCGAGACCTATTGGCTATGCCAATGCTTGTTAGGTGTATGTTGCACCATATGTGGCTAGACAATAGCGAGTAAGGGGATGTTTAAAGTATATGCAACTCACTATATATGAGGGAGCCTCGAGTGCTTTGTAAAAATGCAGGGATAGGACAGTATCATGTGTCAGGCATGAGTGAAGTCTGATAGGTGTCATCTGTGTCCTGCCTGTGACATGAAACCAATCTTGAAAGTACTCAAATTGCCGCAAAGAGGCACCATGATAGGAAGTTTCCATTGTTCCTTGATCCTTGCCTATAGATGACGTGAAATTGATATTTTTGTAACTGTATAGCCCAGTGCTTAATCCGGGGGCAGAGGGTGTGGTGCGGTGCTTTTGAACAGGGATACAAGTGATTGGTGATCAGTAATTACTCTAAACAGTTGGTAAAAGGTAGAGATGAAAATGTACGCACTCCCCCTTGATTTCAAGGGCCTCCCTTTTAATCTGATTGTACCTTGCTTTTCTGGTTGTAAGGGCCCTGATAGCAAATGTGGCTGGCAACCATTGGCCTGGCTCTGCCGCTTACATGATGAAATGTTAAGTCATACAATTGTATAAATTCTCATGGTTATATATTTACCAAGAATACATGTATGTATATAAATATGTACCAATCATACACACAGAAACAATGATGTAATTGTTTTACACATATGAATTGTTTTTTTAGATAAAAGTATATGTAAAGAAGAAGGCTGATTATTTGATCAATTTTTTTAATCCTTGTAGTGGAATATAGTTTTCCATAGGAACAGTGCACACTGAAGTAAGCTGAGTAAGCTGAGTCACATGACTACTGCGCACGTCCACTGAAAGTTAACCCGGAATGATGATTTAAGAGGTTGAATGGATACCAAGGTCGCCAGTGTCCTACCCTGGGAACGGACCGTGAAAAGTTCAGCAATGTAGACTTGTATTCTGACTGTATACAATTTTGTTGCAAATAAAATGTGAAAGCGGGTGTGAAATAAAATTTATAATAAAAGTTAAGGGGATTGGTTTGCGAACAATGGTTTAACTGAATTAAGTGACATGAAAGCATGGTCCGATGATCTTCCCCTTTGCCTGACCAATTAGATTTCGTATTTTTACGATATTGAAACTTTAGTGGGTGGTACATCAAGAACAAAAGGTATAATTTAATTGGGTTAGATAAGAAGATCGCGGAAGAATCTCGAGGAGGAAGAGAGTGTCAGAGAGGGGTGCTACACAATCGTTGGTATTCTAGAGAGATCATGTATCCTGACCTGATTCATGTCCTGAAGTCTTTGTTGCCTGATCTATCCCGGGGAACCCTTACCAGCCCTTTGGCCAGGGGGTTGGTCTTCACACTATTCTTGGTAATTATATTTTCACACTATTTGCAGATGTTCTTTTCTCTCTGTCCTCTCCCTTTCTGAGCATTGATCATTGCATGAGTCCAAATATATATTTGATGATTTAATTGAATTTTCTCTCCTAAGAATGATGACTGCACTTGGTATTTGAGATGGTTCACATGCGTTTGAAATTTAGATAACGATTTAAAACTTTCTCGAATCTGTGGTTATTTACATGGAATAAAGGGCAGTTAGTTTATGTCATTTTCACGATCAACTTGTTCAACTAATGGTCCATCGACCAGAAGAAATAACTTTTTGATCAGTGAAAGGTTAGTTAGGAATATTAAATAACTAATCTTGAAAATTGTGGAAATTATAAACTTGATCCCAGCAGTTTTGACTATTTGTGAGTTTATGGGCCCAGGTGAGTATATGGTAGTGGAGTATCTGTTGTTTTGAACCGCTGGATCAAAGGTACCCAAAAAAACAGGGGGAAAGAAAGCGAAAGCAATGAAAACTGAAAAGCAAAGAGAAGGCAATCAAAAAATCAGGGGAAAAGAAAGGAGAATACAGGAGCAAGAGTAATGCAGCAGCAAGAGGAGAGCTGGGCAAACGGCCTGCTCAATGGGGTCGCGCTGTGGTCTCCATTAAGTACATCCTGGGAGGAGAGATACATGATCGGTGGCGGTGGGTGGGGAGGCGTGAAAAAGGCAACAGGTAGGAGTGGCAATGAGGGGAAAAAAACAGGGAGAAAGCAATGAAAAGGAGGGGTAATCAAGTGAAAGGCACAAAAAAGGGGGAGAAACAAGGAGAACGTATTAAAACAGAGAAAGGAAGGAGAAGGCACTCAAAACAGGAATAAAGCAGGGAGAAAGCAGTGAAAAATGAGTGAAAAGCAAGGAGAGGCACTCAAAAAACAGGAGAAAAAACAAGGAGAAAGCAGTGAAAACGAAGAAAAAACTCGGAGGCGGTAGGTGGCTAGGCGGGAGGCGGGAAAAAGCAAACAGGGAGGAGCAGCAATGAGGGGGGTAAAAAAGAGTAGCATTGAAAATGACGGGAAAGGAAGAAGAAGGCACTCAAAAAGACAAGGGAAAAAGCAAGGATAAAGTACTGAAAATGAGCGAAAAGGAAGGAGAACGCACCTCAAAAATGGGAATATGCAAGGAGAAAGCAGTGAAAATTGAGTGAAAGTAAAGAGAAGGCACTCAAAACAAGCATTGGCATAGCCAATAGGTCTCACCTTGGGGACTTTATAAGTGTTTAGCCACGCAACGGTTGATGTTGCACCAAGGATATTGTGCTGCATAACTAAATACTTATATGGTCCCAAAAGCGAGACCTATTGGCTATGCCAATGCTTGTTAGGTGTATGTTGCACCATATGTGGCTAGACAATAGCGAGTAAGGGGATGTTTAAAGTATATGCAACTCACTATATATGAGGGAGCCTCGAGTGCTTTGTAAAATTGCAGGGATAGGACAGTATCATGCGTCAGGCATGAGTGAAGTCTGATAGGTGTCATCTGTGTCCTGCCTGTGACATGAAACCAATCTTGAAAGTACTCAAATTGCCGCAAAGAGGCACCATGATAGGAAGTTTCCATTGTTCCTTGATCCTTGCCTATAGATGACGTGAAATTGATATTTTTGTAACTGTATAGCCCAGTGCTTAATCCGGGGGCAGAGGGTGTGGTGCGGTGCTTTTGAACAGGGATACAAGTGATTGGTGATCAGTAATTACTCTAAACAGTTGGCAAAAGGTAGAGATGAAAATGTAGAGATGCAAATTTACGCACTCCCCCTTGATTTCAAGGGCCTCCCTTTTAATCTGATTGTACCTTGCTTTTCTGGTTGTAAGGGCCCTGATAGCAAATGTGGCTGGCAACCATTGGCCTGGCTCTGCCGCTTACATGATGAATTGTTAAGTCATACAATTGTATAAATTCTCATAGTTATATATTTACCAAGAATACATGTATGTATATAAATATGTACCAATCATACACACAGAAACAATGATGTAATTGTTTTACACATATGAATTGTTTTTTGAGATAAAAGTATATGTAAAGAAAAAGGCTGATTATTTGATCCATTTTTTTAATCCTTGTAGTGGAATATAGTTTTCCATAGGAACAGTGCACACTGAAGTAAGCTGAGTAAGCTGAGTCACATGACTACTGCGCACGTCCACTGAAAGTTAACCCGGAATGATGACTTAAGAGGTTGAATGGATACCAAGGTCGCCAGTGTCCTACCCTGGGAACGGACCATGAAAAGTTCAGCAATGTAGACTTGTATTCTGACTGTATACAATTTTGTTGCAAATAAAATGTGAAAGCGGGTGTGAAATAAAATTTATAATAAAAGTTAAGGGGATTGGTTTGCGAACAATGGTTTAACTGAATTAAGTGACATGAAAGCATGGTCCGATGATCTTCCTCTTTGCCTGACCAATTAGATTTCGTATTTTTACGATATTGAAACTTTAGTGGGTGGTACATCAAGAACGAAAGGTATAATTTAATTGGGTTAGATAAGAAGATCGCGGAAGAATCTCGAGGAGGAAGAGAGTGTCAGAGAGGGGTGCTACACAATCGTTGGTATTCTAGAGAGATCATGTATCCTGACCTGATTCATGTCCTGAAGTCTTTGTTGCCTGATCTATCCCGGGGAACCCTTACCAGCCCTCTGGCCAGGGGATTGGTCTTCACACCATTCTTGGTAATTATATTTTCACGCTATTTGCAGATGTTCTTTTCTCTCTGTCCTCTCCCTTTCTGAGCATTGATCATTGCATGAGTCCAAATATATATTTGATGATTTAATTGAATTTTCTCTCCTAAGAATGATGACTGCACTTGGTATTTGAGATGGTTCACATGCGTTTGAAATTTAGATAACGATTTAAAACTTTCTCGAATCTGTGGTTATTTACATGGAATAAAGGGCAGTTAGTTTATTTCATTTTCACGATCAACTTGTTCAACTAATGGTCCATCGACCAGAAGAAATAACTTTTTGATCAGTGAAAGGTTAGTTAGGAATATTAAATAACTAATCTTGAAAATTGTGGAAATTATAAACTTGATCCCAGCAGTTTTGACTATTTGTGAGTTTATGGGCCCAGGTGAGTATATGGTAGTGGAGTATCTGTTGTTTTGAACCGCTGGATCAAAGGTACCCAAAAAAACAGGGGGAAAGAAAGCGAAAGCAGTGAAAACTGAAAAGCAAAGAGAAGGCAATCAAAAAATCAGGGGAAAAGAAAGGAGAATACAGGAGCAAGAGTAATGCAGCAGCAAGAGGAGAGCTGGGCAAACGGCCTGCTCAATGGGGTCGCGCTGTGGTCTCCATTAAGTACGTCCTGGGAGGAGAGATGCATGATCGGTGGCGGTGGGTGGGGAGGCGTGAAAAAGGCAACAGGTAGGAGTGGCAATGAGGGGAAAAAAACAGGGAGAAAGCAATGAAAAGGAGGGGAAAGCAAGTGAAAGGCACAAAAAAGGGGGAGAAACAAGGAGAAAGTATTAAAACAGAGAAAGGAAGGAGAAGGCACTCAAAACAGGAATAAAGCAGGGAGAAAGCAGTGAAAAATGAGTGAAAAGCAAGGAGAGGCACTCAAAAAACAGGAGAAAAAACAAGGAGAAAGCAGTGAAAACGAAGAAAAAACTCGGAGGCGGTAGGTGGCTAGGCGGGAGGCGGGAAAAAGCAAACAGGGAGGAGCAGCAATGAGGGGGGTAAAAAAGAAAAAAGAGTAGCATTGAAAATGACGGGAAAGGAAGAAGAAGGCACTCAAAAAGACAAGGGAAAAAGCAAGGATAAAGTACTGAAAATGAGCGAAAAGGAAGGAGAACGCACCTCAAAAATGGGAATATGCAAGGAGAAAGCAGTGAAAATTAAGTGAAAGTAAAGAGAAGGCACTCAAAACAAGCATTGGCATAGCCAATAGGTCTCGCCTTGGGGACTTTATAAGTGTTTAGCCACGCAACGGTTGATGTTGCACCAAGGATATTGTGCTGCATAACTAAATACTTATATGGTCCCAAAAGCGAGACCTATTGGCTATGCCAATGCTTGTTAGGTGTATGTTGCACCATATGTGGCTAGACAATAGCGAGTAAGGGGATGTTTAAAGTATATGCAACTCACTATATATGAGGGAGCCTCGAGTGCTTTGTAAAATTGCAGGGATAGGACAGTATCATGCGTCAGGCATGAGTGAAGTCTGATAGGTGTCATCTGTGTCCTGCCTGTGACATGAAACCAATCTTGAAAGTACTCAAATTGCCGCAAAGAGGCACCATGATAGGAAGTTTCCATTGTTCCTTGATCCTTGCCTATAGATGACGTGAAATTGATATTTTTGTAACTGTATAGCCCAGTGCTTAATCCGGGGGCAGAGGGTGTGGTGCGGTGCTTTTGAACAGGGATACAAGTGATTGGTGATCAGTAATTACTCTAAACAGTTGGTAAAAGGTAGAGATGAAAATGTACGCACTCCCACTTGATTTCAAGGGCCTCCCTTTTAATCTGATTGTACCTTGCTTTTCTGGTTGTAAGGGCCCTGATAGCAAATGTGGCTGGCAACCATTGGCCTGGCTCTGCCGCTTACATGATGAATTGTTAAGTCATACAATTGTATAAATTCTCATGGTTATATATTTACCAAGAATACATGTATGTATATAAATATGTACCAATCATACACACAGAAACAATGATGTAATTGTTTTACACATATGAATTGTTTTTTGAGATAAAAGTATATGTAAAGAAGAAGGCTGATTATTTGATCCATTTTTTTAATCCTTGTAGTGGAATATAGTTTTCCATAGGAACAGTGCACACTGAAGTAAGCTGAGTAAGCTGAGTCACATGACTACTGCGCACGTCCACTGAAAGTTAACCCGGAATGATGACTTAAGAGGTTGAATGGATACCAAGGTCGCCAGTGTCCTACCCTGGGAACGGACCGTGAAAAGTTCAGCAATGTAGACTTGTATTCTGACTGTATGCAATTTTGTTGCAAATAAAATGTGAAAGCGGGTGTGAAATAAAATTTATAATAAAAGTTAAGGGGATTGGTTTGCGAACAATGGATTAACTGAATTAAGTGACATGAAAGCAAGGTCCGATGATCTTCCCCTTTGCCTGACCAATTAGATTTAGTATTTTTACGATATTGAAACTTTAGTGGGTGGTACATCAAGAACAAAAGGTATAATTTAATTGGGTTAGATAAGAAGATCGCGGAAGAATCCCGAGGATGAAGAGAGTGTCAGAGAGGGGTGCTACACAATCGTTGGTATTCTAGAGAGATCATGTATCCTGACCTGATTCATGTCCTGAAGTCTTTGTTGCCTGATCTATCCCGGGGAACCCTTACCAGCCCTTTGGCCAGGGGGTTGGTCTTCACACCATTCTTGGTAATTATATTTTCACGCTATTTGCAGATGTTCTTTTCTCTCTGTCCTCTCCCTTTCTGAGCATTGATCATTGCATGAGTCCAAATATATATTTGATGATTTAATTGAATTTTCTCTCCTAAGAATGATGACTGCACTTGGTATTTGAGATGGTTCACATGAGTTTGAAATTTAGATAACGATTTAAAACTTTCTCGAATCTGTGGTTATTTACATGGAATAAAGGGCAGTTAGTTTATGTCATTTTCACGATCAACTTGTTCAACTAATGGTCCATCGACCAGAAGAAATAACTTTTTGATCAGTGAAAGGTTAGTTAGGAATATTAAATAACTAATCTTGAAAATTGTGGAAATTATAAACTTGATCCCAGCAGTTTTGACTATTTGTGAGTTTATGGGCCCAGGTGAGTATATGGTAGTGGAGTATCTGTTGTTTTGAACCGCTGGATCAAAGGTACCCAAAAAAACAGGGGGAAAGAAAGCGAAAGCAATGAAAACTGAAAAGCAAAGAGAAGGCAATCAAAAAATCAGGGGAAAAGAAAGGAGAATACAGGAGCAAGAGTAATGCAGCAGCAAGAGGAGAGCTGGGCAAACGGCCTGCTCAATGGGGTCGCGCTGTGGTCTCCATTAAGTACGTCCTGGGAGGAGAGATGCATGATCGGTGGCGGTGGGTGGGGAGGCGTGAAAAAGGCAACAGGTAGGAGTGGCAATGAGGGGAAAAAAACAGGGAGAAAGCAATGAAAAGGAGGGGAAAGCAAGTGAAAGGCACAAAAAAGGGGGAGAAACAAGGAGAAAGTATTAAAACAGAGAAAGGAAGGAGAAGGCACTCAAAACAGGAATAAAGCAGGGAGAAAGCAGTGAAAAATGAGTGAAAAGCAAGGAGAGGCACTCAAAAAACAGGAGAAAAAACAAGGAGAAAGCAGTGAAAACGAAGAAAAAACTCGGAGGCGGTAGGTGGCTAGGCGGGAGGCGGGAAAAAGCAAACAGGGAGGAGCAGCAATGAGGGGGGTAAAAAAGAAAAAAGAGTAGCATTGAAAATGACGGGAAAGGAAGAAGAAGGCACTCAAAAAGACAAGGGAAAAAGCAAGGATAAAGTACTGAAAATGAGCGAAAAGGAAGGAGAACGCACCTCAAAAATGGGAATATGCAAGGAGAAAGCAGTGAAAATTAAGTGAAAGTAAAGAGAAGGCACTCAAAACAAGCATTGGCATAGCCAATAGGTCTCGCCTTGGGGACTTTATAAGTGTTTAGCCACGCAACGGTTGATGTTGCACCAAGGATATTGTGCTGCATAACTAAATACTTATATGGTCCCAAAAGCGAGACCTATTGGCTATGCCAATGCTTGTTAGGTGTATGTTGCACCATATGTGGCTAGACAATAGCGAGTAAGGGGATGTTTAAAGTATATGCAACTCACTATATATGAGGGAGCCTCGAGTGCTTTGTAAAATTGCAGGGATAGGACAGTATCATGCGCCAGGCATGAGTGAAGTCTGATAGGTGTCATCTGTGTCCTGCCTGTGACATGAAACCAATCTTGAAAGTACTCAAATTGCCGCAAAGAGGCACCATGATAGGAAGTTTCCATTGTTCCTTGATCCTTGCCTATAGATGACGTGAAATTGATATTTTTGTAACTGTATAGCCCAGTGCTTAATCCGGGGGCAGAGGGTGTGGTGCGGTGCTTTTGAACAGGGATACAAGTGATTGGTGATCAGTAATTACTCTAAACAGTTGGTAAAAGGTAGAGATGAAAATGTACGCACTCCCACTTGATTTCAAGGGCCTCCCTTTTAATCTGATTGTACCTTGCTTTTCTGGTTGTAAGGGCCCTGATAGCAAATGTGGCTGGCAACCATTGGCCTGGCTCTGCCGCTTACATGATGAATTGTTAAGTCATACAATTGTATAAATTCTCATGGTTATATATTTACCAAGAATACATGTATGTATATAAATATGTACCAATCATACACACAGAAACAATGATGTAATTGTTTTACACATATGAATTGTTTTTTGAGATAAAAGTATATGTAAAGAAGAAGGCTGATTATTTGATCCATTTTTTTAATCCTTGTAGTGGAATATAGTTTTCCATAGGAACAGTGCACACTGAAGTAAGCTGAGTAAGCTGAGTCACATGACTACTGCGCACGTCCACTGAAAGTTAACCCGGAATGATGACTTAAGAGGTTGAATGGATACCAAAGTCGCCAGTGTCCTACCCTGGGAACGGACCGTGAAAAGTTCAGCAATGTAGACTTGTATTCTGACTGTATGCAATTTTGTTGCAAATAAAATGTGAAAGCGGGTGTGAAATAAAATTTATAATAAAAGTTAAGGGGATTGGTTTGCGAACAATGGATTAACTGAATTAAGTGACATGAAAGCAAGGTCCGATGATCTTCCCCTTTGCCTGACCAATTAGATTTCGTATTTTTACGATATTGAAACTTTAGTGGGTGGTACATCAAGAACAAAAGGTATAATTTAATTGGGTTAGATAAGAAGATCGCGGAAGAATCCCGAGGATGAAGAGAGTGTCAGAGAGGGGTGCTACACAATCGTTGGTATTCTAGAGAGATCATGTATCCTGACCTGATTCATGTCCTGAAGTCTTTGTTGCCTGATCTATCCCGGGGAACCCTTACCAGCCCTTTGGCCAGGGGGTTGGTCTTCACACCATTCTTGGTAATTATATTTTCACGCTATTTGCAGATGTTCTTTTCTCTCTGTCCTCTCCCTTTCTGAGCATTGATCATTGCATGAGTCCAAATATATATTTGATGATTTAATTGAATTTTCTCTCCTAAGAATGATGACTGCACTTGGTATTTGAGATGGTTCACATGAGTTTGAAATTTAGATAACGATTTAAAACTTTCTCGAATCTGTGGTTATTTACATGGAATAAAGGGCAGTTAGTTTATGTCATTTTCACGATCAACTTGTTCAACTAATGGTCCATCGACCAGAAGAAATAACTTTTTGATCAGTGAAAGGTTAGTTAGGAATATTAAATAACTAATCTTGAAAATTGTGGAAATTATAAACTTGATCCCAGCAGTTTTGACTATTTGTGAGTTTATGGGCCCAGGTGAGTATATGGTAGTGGAGTATCTGTTGTTTTGAACCGCTGGATCAAAGGTACCCAAAAAAACAGGGGGAAAGAAAGCGAAAGCAATGAAAACTGAAAAGCAAAGAGAAGGCAATCAAAAAATCAGGGGAAAAGAAAGGAGAATACAGGAGCAAGAGTAATGCAGCAGCAAGAGGAGAGCTGGGCAAACGGCCTGCTCAATGGGGTCGCGCTGTGGTCTCCATTAAGTACGTCCTGGGAGGAGAGATGCATGATCGGTGGCGGTGGGTGGGGAGGCGTGAAAAAGGCAACAGGTAGGAGTGGCAATGAGGGGAAAAAAACAGGGAGAAAGCAATGAAAAGGAGGGGAAAGCAAGTGAAAGGCACAAAAAAGGGGGAGAAACAAGGAGAAAGTATTAAAACAGAGAAAGGAAGGAGAAGGCACTCAAAACAGGAATAAAGCAGGGAGAAAGCAGTGAAAAATGAGTGAAAAGCAAGGAGAGGCACTCAAAAAACAGGAGAAAAAACAAGGAGAAAGCAGTGAAAACGAAGAAAAAACTCGGAGGCGGTAGGTGGCTAGGCGGGAGGCGGGAAAAAGCAAACAGGGAGGAGCAGCAATGAGGGGGGTAAAAAAGAAAAAAGAGTAGCATTGAAAATGACGGGAAAGGAAGAAGAAGGCACTCAAAAAGACAAGGGAAAAAGCAAGGATAAAGTACTGAAAATGAGCGAAAAGGAAGGAGAACGCACCTCAAAAATGGGAATATGCAAGGAGAAAGCAGTGAAAATTAAGTGAAAGTAAAGAGAAGGCACTCAAAACAAGCATTGGCATAGCCAATAGGTCTCGCCTTGGGGACTTTATAAGTGTTTAGCCATGCAACGGTTGATGTTGCACCAAGGATATTGTGCTGCATAACTAAATACTTATATGGTCCCAAAAGCGAGACCTATTGGCTATGCCAATGCTTGTTAGGTGTATGTTGCACCATATGTGGCTAGACAATAGCGAGTAAGGGGATGTTTAAAGTATATGCAACTCACTATATATGAGGGAGCCTCGAGTGCTTGGTAAAATTGCAGGGATAGGACAGTATCATGCGTCAGGCATGAGTGAAGTCTGATAGGTGTCATCTGTGTCCTGCCTGTGACATGAAACCAATCTTGAAAGTACTCAAATTGCCGCAATGAGGCACCATGATAGGAAGTTTCCATTGTTCCTTGATCCTTGCCTATAGATGACGTGAAATTGATATTTTTGTAACTGTATAGCCCAGTGCTTAATCCGGGGGCAGAGGGTGTGGTGCGGTGCTTTTGAACAGGGATACAAGTGATTGGTGATCAGTAATTACTCTAAACAGTTGGTAAAAGGTAGAGATGAAAATGTACGCACTCCCACTTGATTTCAAGGGCCTCCCTTTTAATCTGATTGTACCTTGCTTTTCTGGTTGTAAGGGCCCTGATAGCAAATGTGGCTGGCAACCATTGGCCGGGCTCTGCCGCTTACATGATGAATTGTTAAGTCATACAATTGTATAAATTCTCATGGTTATATATTTTCCAAGAATACATGTATGTATATAAATATGTACCAATCATACACACAGAAACAATGATGTAATTGTTTTACACATATGAATTGTTTTTTGAGATAAAAGTATATGTAAAGAAGAAGGCTGATTATTTGATCCATTTTTTTAATCCTTGTAGTGGAATATAGTTTTCCATAGGAACAGTGCACACTGAAGTAAGCTGAGTAAGCTGAGTCACATGACTACTGCGCACGTCCACTGAAAGTTAACCCGGAATGATGATTTAAGAGGTTGAATGGATACCAAGGTCACCAGTGTCCTACCCTGGGAACGGACCGTGAAAAGTTCAGCAATGTAGACTTGTATTCTGACTGTATACAATTTTGTTGCAAATAAAATGTGAATACGGGTGTGAAATAAAATTTATAATAAAAGTTAAGGGGATTGGTTTGCGAACAATGGTTTAACTGAATTAAGTGACATGAAAGCATGGTCCGATGATCTTCCCCTTTGCCTGACCAATTAGATTTCGTATTTTTATGATATTGAAACTTTAGTGGGTGGTACATCAAGAACAAAAGGTATAATTTAATTGGGTTAGATAAGAAGATCGCGGAAGAATCTCGAGGAGGAAGAGAGTGTCAGAGAGGGGTGCTACACAATCGTTGGTATTCTAGAGAGATCATGTATCCTGACCTGATTCATGTCCTGAAGTCTTTGTTGCCTGATCTATCCCGGGGAACCCTTACCAGCCCTTTGGCCAGGGGGTTGGTCTTCACACCATTCTTGGTAATTATATTTTCACGCTATTTGCAGATGTTCTTTTCTCTCTGTCCTCTCCCTTTCTGAGCATTGATCATTGTGTGGTAAATAATTAAATAATACCTCTATTTTTGGATGAATAAATGAATAACAGATAGCTCAATAAATAAGAGTCAAGATTCGAGGTAGTAGGAGTTTTGCAGGTTTAATACAGCATAAGGACAGGAACAGGACAACCTGCATAGGAATAAGATGGCAAGGCCCAGCAGCTGCTGGGGCTGGATCTGGGATGAGCGCGCTAACATTTAATAACAGTGCACGATCATATATACTAAAACAGTTGCATTACAATACATACGATAGGCGGAGCAGTGGGTGGAGCAAAGGGTGTGACGCGTAGCAGTCGCGAGAGATAAGGGTGAAAGTAGGTGTAACAGAGGCGTATACATAGACATGTGATGCAAACGTAACAGAATATGTCATGAATGGGGTGGAAACCATGGAGGGGGCTACCTAAGGAGCCGGGACCTCTAACCTGATGGTGCGCGCAAACTGGCAATGACGTGTTACTAGGAGAAGCTGGGGGCTACGAACTCTGTGCTAGGAGCAGAGACTGAAGTCTAGAGAGTCAGGGCGACATGTACCTAAACAGTATCTAGTATCTGATGTTTAGAGAACATGTTGATAGAATCCAAAAGTTATCGGGGTAAAGGCGAACAGACTCTAAGACTGGAGCATGCATTATTCTACATGTAGTGCGAGATGAAGAATATTAAATGACCATTAAATGCAGTATTTCTCTTACATGGAGACGTAGAGGCTAGTCAATGACGGAAACTATTGATGCAGTTCAGTAGCTTAGGAATGCAGAGAAGGAGGACTGAACTGATAACTGGAATCATAACATACTCTTGGCAGACTCAGAGGCAGAGCCAGGCTGAACCGGGCACGGTGAGGCAGGAAGTAAGTGAAGGGTCGAGGATACAGGTGGGGGCTGTATCGCTCCTCAGCGAGGCTTCAGGAGACAGGAGCTGAATCTGGTGTCCAGGCCCTTCTGAGGCCTAGAAACGGGGACTTTACAATGGAATAACGTGCACACTGAGAAACGTGGCAACGTAGCTTTACATAGGCCTGATATTCGTAGTATTCACGAGAACTGGAAACTGACATACTAAAGGTGGACACAACTATAATTGCGTCTTTAATCGAACATGGGGAATAACATATGCATATTAATCATGCACAGATAACATATGATGGATGACACGTAGGGACACAGAACATGGCAAAATTTACTTTTCCACATTCCCTCCTTGTCACTACGTTTCCTTCAGGAAACATCAATATTCATGATACCATCTATCATTTCATACAGTATCATTTGCTCGTCTCGAATTTTCTTGGAACGGGATTTAGAACGGGGCTTGGGAGTAGGAATACATGATGTAGCACAAATGCCGCAAATCGCAGGGCCACATTGTATACAGAGGCAGCAGCTAAATATGATCGCTACTGCAATACCTAGAAAGGACAAGACTTTCCATCCCCAAGCGGAAATTATATTCCAGAACCAACCGGACCATGTCCAGGTGCCTGGATTTTGGTGTAACAGATGGGCAATTTTATGGAGTCTGGTTATAGCTGAATAAACAGACGGCGCGTTATTTGGAATGAAAATGCAGCAACTAGATCCGATGACTCTACAGGCCCCGCCCCTATCGGCCAATATGACGTCAAGGACGAGACGATTCTGTAAAACGACAAATCTCATAGCAGATTGCTCTTCAGTTAAGTTACCTAGGGCAGAGGCAGTCTCATTGACTACTGCTTCAAGGGTTCTGGTTAACCCACGAATTAGCTTACTATTCTGGATAGGTCCTATAAAAAAGAAGAAACCTCTGTTGAAATCTGTATACTGTTCTAGAGCAGTTTCAGTATAATCGACAATGGGGGACTCGATCTCCCTTCTATGTCTAATGTGTACTAGATGTGTGTTTCTATGATAATCAGATGGGGCTAGGAAAACAGGTGGCAGTAGGAAGGCAATGTAACAGGTTCCCTCCCAATCGAGGGGCAGACGAACATATGCGGTCTGACCACAAATAAAATAAGAATGACGTGAAGCTTTGAAAATAGATTTCCCACTGTCACTATACTTGACAATAGTAGTACAATCACTATGTCCTACATGTACGGAACCATTATTTCGGACACATAATTCGCCTTTGACTGGTAGTACCGAAATTGCAGGTAAGTCTGGAGTAGTATCAGACTGAACATTCAGGACCATGAAATTCGAAGAATAATTACCTAAATTATACACTTCATTTTCTAGATCTAACCCGGTTCTGTGGGGGAGACCTTGCTTGTCTGGAAAACATGTACTGTTAAGAAAAGACATATCTGTTGAGGATGACGTTAACGTGGACCATGCTCCACACGAACCATTATGTGAAAAAGGATAAGGAAAGAGTGGCAGAACTCCCTTCGGTGTCTGGAAAGGGGGGAGTCGACCACACACCCAACAATTAGTGGCATTGCTGGTCTGGTGTGAATAATGTAACATGCGGATGAAAGAATTATTTCGCATAGCGAGGCGGTAAGAGAGTTCATGAGGAGGCAGATCACTAAACGTGTGCTCTACTGTAACATTAGAAGACTTATTTACATGAGAAACTGGAAAATACAGGTAAAATGCATAACTGGTGCAGGAAATCATAATGCTGAGAAATAATATGAAACATAGAAAAACGATACATCGGATTGAGTTTCGACTAACTCTCTCACTATGGGGGTCTATTTTATACATGTCAGAAACAGTCTAACCGTTTCACCTAGGGGAGGACTTAGACAATCAAACTGGCTGACTTATTTTACTAGACCGGAGTTTCAACTTATACTCCTGCTGTGGAGTTTTCTCTAACAGGGAGGGTGCAGTATCATTGTTCTTTGCGGGACAGTCCTTAAGAATAGTACTTTGGTAATCCTTTGAATCCTGGGAAATGTTCTTTGAGACGGGTTTCAGTCCATAAAATTTCTTTACGTGCGAAAGGTGCACCCAGCCTTTGCGTCCCTCCAACTTCACGGCTGTACGGGTGGCGAGGAGGACCTGTCGGGGCTCCTTCCAGCGAGGTTCCAGCGGACTTGAGCGGTCAAAATTTCGCACCAGGACCATGGATCCTGGAACGATTTCATGCGGTGCCACCTCGGTATTGTCTGGAAATGCGGCGGCAACCTGTGAACGACAAGAGTTGAGGGCAGACATCAAGGAAGCTAGGTAATCTGTCAGCATATTACTTGAAACATCGGTAATACTTCGGGGTCTGGGTGTACCCCACATGTTAGGGGGGCGGCCGAAAACGACCTCATACGGGGACAGACCTGATCTGGAATGTGCGACCATGCGCATATAGAACAAAGCGACTGGCAGAGCTACTAGCCAGTCCACACCTTTCTCTTTACATACTTTGGCGATGCGGATTTTCAGGGTCTGGTTATGTCTCTCTACAAGACCTGCTGCTTCAGGATGGCGTACACAATGGAACTTCCACTGGTACCCTAACAAAAGGGAAACATGCTTCATTAACTCTGAGGAGAATGGCTGGCCGTTATCAGAATATACGACCCTAGGGAGTCCATAACGGGGGAAGAACTCACGAACCAACTGCTTGGCAGTGGTCGCGGCTGTGTAATCTGCTAGATCGTTACCCTGGGAAATAATGTCAGTAACTTTCGTATGTGCTTTGCATTTCATGATAGCAATGGATGTCGGTAAATGTATTGCATCTAACAGAGCTTGAATAAGGAGACCATGCTGAATCTTGGTTCCATGAGAAGTCATGAAACCTCTCTCCTGCCAGAGCACTCCAAAGTCGTGTACGACTCCAAATGCGTAGCGTGAATCTGTGTAAACATTAACTTTCCGGTTCTTAGCGTGTATGCAGGCTTGTGTCAGAGCAACTAGCTCTGCTGCTTGAGCGGACAGGGTGTCAATACGGTGTGTTTCAATAACTTCGGTGTCGGTAGTCACTGCATACGCAGCGACTAGTTCTCCTGTACTTGTTCTCATACATGAACCATCCACATAAAGTGTCAGGTCGGGATCTGGTAATGGAATATCTGTCAGATCTTGTCTTGGCTTGGTCGTGATGTTGACTACTTCCACACAGTCATGTGTGTCAGAATTCGAAGTAACTGACGGTAACAGTGTAGCAGGATTCAGGATGTTGCAGCGTCTGATTTCTATGTGTGGCTGGAACAGTGTCAATTCATAACCTGTTAAACGTGCAATTGTCAAGTGCTGAGTTTGTGTTCGGTTTAAAAGAACTTCCACGGAGTGTGGAACTTGTACTGTCAGGGAATGTCCTAATACTATGGAATCACTTTGTCTGATAGCTAGTGCTGTGGCTGCAACTGACTTAAGGCACGCAGGCAGAGCCTGGGCTACAGGATCTAATGTGCTCGAAAAATAAGCACAAGGCTTGTATTGTCCTGCTTGATCTTGTGTGAGAACAGATAATGCTGTACCTTCGCGTTCTGTGACGAAAAGTGTAAAAGGCTTACTGTAGTTTGGTGTAGCTAGAACTGGAGCTTGACATAGGGCTTTCTTTAACTCATTGAAACTAAGTGTATGTTCAGATATCCAAGGGAGGACAGTCGACACGGCTGCCTCCTGTGTCGTTAACTGTATCAGTGGCTTGGCTAGAAATGCATACTGAGGAATCCATTGTCGGCAGTAAGAAGTGAGGCCGATAAAAGCACGTACCTCCTTCTGGGTCTTGGGCTGAGGAAGACTCGCTATTAACTGGATACGGTCAGGTGTCAACTGCCTACCCCTCTTGGACAGTAAGTGTCCTAAGTAGACCACTTGCTGGACACAGAATTGAAGCTTCGAAGGGGACACCTTGTGCCCCATCTCGGCTAGGAAATACAGAACTGTGAGGGATGCTCGCTCGCAAGCACGTTCAGAGCGGGCTGTGATCAATAGATCATCGACATACTGGAGCAGGGCAGTGTCAGTTGGCATGTGAATGTTGTCTAGTTGTCTCTTGAGTGCTTGACTGTAAATACTAGGACTTTCTGTGAAACCTCGAGGAGCGCGTGTGAACATATAGCTCCTTCCATTTAAACAAAATCCGAAAAGGAACTGGCTGTCTGGATGAATGGTGACACTAAAAAACGCGTTCTTGAGGTCGATTACAGTAAAGAACATGGCTTCGGAATCAATGGCTGTTAATAGGGAAGAGATATCTGGGACCACTGGGTACTGGGGAATAATACATTTATTAAGCTCTCGTAGGTCAATCACTAATCGATATACTGGGGGTGCATTTGGATCAGTACGTTTCATAACAGGAATGATCGGAGAATTGCATACATTGGAGTCAGTTTCTACAACCACTCCTTGAGCGATGAGCTCGTCAATAATTTTGGATAAGGCTGCTACAGCCTCAGGTGGCAATCTGTACTGTCTGATTCGTGGTAACACTACACCTGGCTTGAGAGTCACACGATGGGGTGTGATTTGCATATAACCAACATCAGTTGGACCTTGCGCCCATAGATGCTGCGGAACATTGGACAATCTGGGATCAAAATCTCGTAATACATAGTGACCCTTAAAGTCACGCAGGAACAATCGTATTCCCTCTGGGGAACAGCATATAACTGCACCTAACTCTTTCAGTGTTTTAATACCTAATAGATTCTCTGGACATGACTTAGTAAGTAACAGATCAGTAGTACGAGACAATGGACCTACTTCTAGAGTAACTGGCTTTGATATTTCATTTACGATAGGTTTTCCTGAAAATCCAAGGGAAACATTTCTTGAGCCTGAGAGCGGAGCCCCTGGAACTTCGGCGTGGCTAATTGTGGTCCTACTTGCCCCTGTATCAATCAAAAACTTTCTGTCTTTCCCTAATACTTGACTGTGAACATAGGGACCTTCTTGATCTACAGGTATCTCGATGAGAGGCAAGCCTACCTCCCTCTCTAGGCTGTTTCATGAATACGGTTGATACTCTGGATACTCGGACTGTGCATACTGGTACATCTGCTGTGTAACGTGCTGTGTTGCAGCGATGGGCTGCGGTGCTGTAACTGTCTGTGGTGCATTCTGTGGCTGAGGAATCTGTGAAACTTGTTCTTGTCTAGGTGGACGTGGTCTTTCTTTAGTCTTACCAGTAGCTATGTTGTGTTTCAGAACTGCACACTCGTTTATAAAATGACCTGGCTGTTTACAATAATTGCAGTTCCCTTTAACGGGAGCTGCAGGATGACTGGCTTGATTCGGACCCCTCTTCTGGCTGTCTTGTGGAATAGATTGTGCAACTAGTACTTTCATTTTCGTGTCTTTCATACGCTTTCTCTCGTGTTCTTGCTCTTCCCTGACTCTATTCTGGTGGTATTGGAGCATCTGTAACATCTGGGACGGGGTATTAGCTTGCCAGGTACTTTCGACTTTCAAAACTCGATTTTTAATTGGTGGACTTGAATTCTCGACTAATTTAGTAACAAAAAGGTGAGGGTATGACTCACTACTTGTCTTGAGGCCACTGTTGATGCTAAAACATTTCTCAAATCTAGAATAAAAATCACTAATGTCTTCGTCTTGTTTCTGTTTACAGGCTGAGATTGCATCCCAGTCTTCCTTTTTCGTTGTTAACAATCTGGGTAAAACTTGAATCAATAATTCAGGTAATTCTTTACATTTCGCTCCAAGACCGGTACCTGGTACTCGTGCCTTATCTTCAGCTTCTAGAACTGCCCAATCGATCTTTTTCTCTCCCACCTCCCATTCTTTTTCCTTGAGCTTTTCATACACCCCTGCGGGCAGCAGAACCTTTAACATTTTAATTATATCTGGATACGTGTATTCTCCCATACGGAGCATGTCTTTTAATTCTCGATGGAACCCTGCTGGATCTTTATCATGACAGGGAATTAATTTTTTCATCTCTAAGAGTTCCATCTTTGTGATCGGGGTGTAAACAAACACTCGTTCTAGTTCGCCACCCGTTCCTCTAACTGGGTGGACTTCTCGTAACGGATTCTGTCTCTCTATGTAAAATGGTTTACTTTCTGGGGGTGAGACATGAACAAAATGCGGGTTCAAAAACGTTCTATATTTGTGACGCTGTTCTAGAATGACACTAATTAAATCGGTACCTAAACCTTTCCATCTATACTGGAGTAACTCGTTCAGGATATCATGTAACGGACCTGGATCAGAGTGCTGACCCTCATACAATGTAATGAGGTGCTGAATCATATACATACCCGCCAGTCGTTGCTCGGCTGGGGGCATTTTCAGAAACATTTGTGCCACTATTTCGTCTGGAAAAGTGGTAGAATCAGTAGTCCATCGGACTGCTGATCGGGCTAGTTCTTGTTCATGCATAGTACTTAACTCACTGTAACCGATTCGTGATTTCAGAATGTGATCGGTAGCTTGAAACACTTGTTCTAGAGAACCTTGTTCTGGTGCTGGATGATGGAAAGTTGACTTGTGTTCTAGGCGTAAATGGCGATCTGGAAATCTAGATTTTCCTACATACGCTATTCTGGCAGGATTCTCGTCGTCTACCTCTTCAGTATCAGAGCTACTTTCTTTCTCGCTTACTTGTGCTGCTTTACGCTGTTCGTGTAACTTTATTATTTCTTTACGGATTTTCTTGTACATACTTTCCATAGCACTGATGGTCCTGTGCTTACCCTCGGCTATATTATCACTCCACTTTGTCAGGGTTCTCATTTCGGCTTGATCTTTGGACGGGTAATCTTGTTCCCTTATTAGACAATTAATCAAAAACTTTAGTATCATGAGCTGGGTCTCGGCTTTCCTTTGAGACATGACTTCGCCAATGCTTTCTGGATCATCCCCTGTACGGATGAAACGATATATTCTGTCTAGATCTTCTTTCATATCTGGTAGGGTGACTAGATACTCGGTCACCTTTCTTACACGTAATGAATATAAAACCATATTATCCTCGCCTGGGACTGGATCATAGCCACATTCATTAAGGGCTTTTCTGATTTCTGCAACAGACTGATGTCTGGGCGTACGCTGTGACGCTTGTGCATGTAATTCGGCTGACGTTAAACGCTTGTGTGGCGGCGGGGTTTGAGGAGGACCTCCTCCTGCGGCCCCTAAACTAGAATCGTCGACTGATCCTCTTCGTACTAGTGTGGCAGGAAATTGAAATGCGGGCTGAACTGGTATGGCGGGCTGGACCTGGGGGACCGTAGCAGGTACTGCAAGGGGTACCCCGGTGTCTGGAGAAACGGGGAGTGCCTGATTTACAGGGACTGGCGGAGCGCGAACAGGATTTGCATATTCTGGGACTGTGTCGTCCAAATAGGACGAGATGAAAATATCAGCTGCGGTCGGTTTGTGACGTAACTTGGTCGGAACTAATGGTGGCGGAAAGTTATTGGATGCCTCCGGGGTCGCTTTTGGCAGGCCCTCGGCAAGAAGAGGATACATACCCTTAATAAGAGAATGCCTCTGTCTGTCTGACTGTTCGGTTTTAACTCGTTCACCAATCTCGATTAATTCCCTTTCTTGGGCTCGTTCCAAGGATTCTCTACTTAATTCTGACTTTCTGATTTCTTTTTCGGTTCTTTTATGAGATTCTTTGCGCCATAACTCGATGGCATCTTTCTGTGACTGTCTGGCTTTCTTTTTCCATAATGCTTCTTCTACTCTCATGATGCACTCGGCATCCCATGTGCCTGACACAGGCCATTTATACTTTTCCTCTAACTCTTTGGTATAATCTACCCATAAATCTAGATATAATATGGCACTTATGCCATGCTTCTGATACATAAAATGACCTGGACTGTCCCTAGGCGGGACAGGAACTGCTGCTTCCAGCAGACCCTTTCTAGTTTTTAACTGACGTAACTTAGAAAACAAGGGCATGACTGAACTGTAACTGAGACACAATACGTAATTACACAATAAACACGATAACTACTTCACACTCATACCACAACATCAAAATACATGAAGAACATTTAGAATAACAGTTCGAACAGAATACAACCTGGAATACAGGACACAGAATACCTGAATTTTCTCGAGAACAGAACTGACTAGAACAGAAACTAGATGCACTGCTGAAACAGTACGAAACTTACCGGTCTCATACAGAGACACGTCAGGACCCGTATCCACCGAAGTGGACACTTCGTTTGTGGGTCTGTGTACCACCAACCCACGGACCAGAGTCAATTAAATTGACCCTGTCTAGATACTACCCCAGTAACGGTACTCACCGGGCAGCAAGAACGGAAGGCCTCAGACTGGACGGGACTGCTTGGACGCCGGACGGACGAACTTCGGACTTCTGTTACGGGTGGGCCTCCGGATACCTCGGACCTTGGACTCTCGGCTTGGGCTCTGGTCGGGACTCGCCGCGTTCCTCCACCGTCTCGTCTGGATGCTGGACCGCCTCCTCCGTCTCCTCCGTGGGCCTGAGGGATACTTGAAGCAGAAATATCTGCCGGTGCGCAGAAGAGTTCCGTCACGACTGCAGAGGGTCAGGGGGTCGGCGTGGCTTCACCGACGCGTGGGGAAAGGGCAAGTCCCTATTCGGGCGCCATTATGTGGTAAATAATTAAATAATACCTCTATTTTTGGATGAATAAATGAATAACAGATAGCTCAATAAATAAGAGTCAAGATTCGAGGTAGTAGGAGTTTTGCAGGTTTAATACAGCATAAGGACAGGAACAGGACAACCTGCATAGGAATAAGATGGCAAGGCCCAGCAGCTGCTGGGGCTGGATCTGGGATGAGCGCGCTAACATTTAATAACAGTGCACGATCATATATACTAAAACAGTTGCATTACAATACATACGATAGGCGGAGCAGTGGGTGGAGCAAAGGGTGTGACGCGTAGCAGTCGCGAGAGATAAGGGTGAAAGTAGGTGTAACAGAGGCGTATACATAGACATGTGATGCAAACGTAACAGAATATGTCATGAATGGGGTGGAAACCATGGAGGGGGCTACCTAAGGAGCCGGGACCTCTAACCTGATGGTGCGCGCAAACTGGCAATGACGTGTTACTAGGAGAAGCTGGGGGCTACGAACTCTGTGCTAGGAGCAGAGACTGAAGTCTAGAGAGTCAGGGCGACATGTACCTAAACAGTATCTAGTATCTGATGTTTAGAGAACATGTTGATAGAATCCAAAAGTTATCGGGGTAAAGGCGAACAGACTCTAAGACTGGAGCATGCATTATTCTACATGTAGTGCGTGATGAAGAATATTAAATGACCATTAAATGCAGTATTTCTCTTACATGGAGACGTAGAGGCTAGTCAA
The DNA here is from genome assembly GCF_964261635.1 of Lissotriton helveticus. Classification (NCBI taxonomy): domain Eukaryota; kingdom Metazoa; phylum Chordata; class Amphibia; order Caudata; family Salamandridae; genus Lissotriton; species Lissotriton helveticus. The sequence continues at coordinate 72,539,039 of NC_136065.1, forward strand.
TGACGGAAACTATTGATGCAGTTCAGTAGCTTAGGAATGCAGAGAAGGAGGACTGAACTGATAACTGGAATCATAACATACTCTTGGCAGACTCAGAGGCAGAGCCAGGCTGAACCGGGCACGGTGAGGCAGGAAGTAAGTGAAGGGTCGAGGATACAGGTGGGGGCTGTATCGCTCCTCAGCGAGGCTTCAGGAGACAGGAGCTGAATCTGGTGTCCAGGCCCTTCTGAGGCCTAGAAACGGGGACTTTACAATGGAATAACGTGCACACTGAGAAACGTGGCAACGTAGCTTTACATAGGCCTGATATTCGTAATATTCACGAGAACTGGAAACTGTATGAATAAAAACTCCTTGTCCGGCTGGACATTGGATTTATATAGTAACCCAACATGGTCTGTATTCAATTCTTTTGAAATTTACTGTCTGCTCAAGGACCATTGTTTTCTGAATTATAATGTGACATGAAACCCGCTCAGGAGGATAGAGTGTTTCTACTAGGACAACTCAAGCAGGTCTCTCTGCACAGACCTAATACTACACTATTAAACAACTGACAGCCTAGCTAAGAAGTGCAGACAGTTCAACGTGAAAAGAATATAAACCAGAACGGCAAGCATGGTGACCCTGAATCAACAGAAGCAAAAAGAGCAGATATTGTGCCAGGTAAAAACAGCCGGAACCGCAGTTTCCAGATACAGACTGCCGGAGCCTGGAAAATCTGACCCAGCACTGCCACCTAGTGTCTGTGTGAGGCACACTGCCAAGGCCAAAAGACACGTTCCGGATCAGCAGGGACAAGAAGGCCTAGACAAGGGGCTCCAAGCCCTGGTCTCCACCCTAAAGAAAGATGACACACACGGGAGTGTCAGATTCTCGCCTCCCACACTGCCAAACTGGGGAAGCATCACCCCTGCACCTACCTGCGCCACAACCCACAGGAACACTGCAAGACCCTGAGGAGTATCAAGGTGAAGGAAGAGATATCTGTGGTGGCTCCGCCCCAGGTAGTAAGACAAGACATCGCAGTGTGGAAGATAGTGCTGCCCCATCACAGAAGTATTTAGCCTCAATACACATCAGCCACCCTCTGCATGTCAGCGAGCAAGTAGCAAGACGTCTGCTGAGATCGTCTGCTAAAGTATGCCGGCACACACAAGCAGAGGTGCCAGAGATGTAATCAGGGGCCCAGGACAAACCCAGCACAGGGACGAGCCCAGAAGCAAAGGACAGCGACACCCAGTGAGACGGCAAGTCCCAAGAGAAGCACACAAGCACTAAGTGCCTTCACAGTCCTCACACTACAGCGGCAGCTCTACCTAGTGACTGGTAATCTGCACGGACAGAAAAGGAACCCTCAGGCACGGCCCTTTCACGCCACCACAAGTGTCTCCATGCCCAAACAGCCAAGCATGGCCGGTGTGACCCACCCAGGAACGAAAGCGCCTGCAATGCTCAGCACGACAAGGTACTCACGTAAGAGCAGTCTCAGCATTTCTACGCCTCAGGACCCTGGCAGTAGAAGGGGCACTGCCTGCCACCCCTTGCAAAACACAGGGAGAGACTGACAAACTCCAGAGAGAGCCGCCAGAAACCCAGACCCAAATGCAAGCAGTACCACGCAAGATAGCCACCGCCAGCGAACGTGAGAGACCAACCAGACGGCAACGTCACGAGGTAGCTATCCCCATCTAAAGCACAAGACAAGACAGGTGCAGAGCACCCACCACACGTGGCTGTCAAAGGCCACCGCCAGAGAAGAGGTCGCATCACCCACCCTACTGGTGAAGAGGCACAGCTACACCACAGGCACCCCAAGTGCCAGAAGGAAGCATCCAAGAACGAGACAGATCACGCAAAGAGCACACAAAGCTAGAAGCGAGCAGGATGCCGCGCCAGTGAACCTGACTGCACAGTCAGCACCCAGGAGACCTCTACACACAGACGCACTGCTGAATGCCGGTAGGAGAGCACCCACATCTCCACCGACCCAGCGAAGCCTTGCAGTCGGCCGAAGACCACACAACAGTGTCATCCCTCGCACTGCCTCCAGATGGAGTCGGCAGAGACCCACGACAGGCAGGAGAGGAGTCGCACACTCCACGTGGCAGTCCGCCACAGCACCATGCGCTCCACTGAACCGCGACACAAGACCGGATGTCATGTCGCCCAGCAAGCAAGGAGCACGTCACCAAGTGACTAGTCCAGACAAGCATGCCAGAGCAAAGGCAGAAGCCGGTGCCATGACAGCGCCGCCTCGAGGTCCAAACGCAACGCCCTCGAAGAAAAGAAGAAGAGTGACAGCCCTGTCACCCCGAAGACCGGATGAGCAGAGGTGGGCTGAACAAGCCAACAAAGGGAGAAGACCGAGGACTCACAGCCAGCCAAGAAGCACACCCTGACACACCAGACAGTTACCAAGGCGGACCGACGTCCCTGGATACAGCCTCATGGATGAACCGAACGTAATCCGCAGCAAGCGCCAACCACATCTCATCCTAACGCTTCCCCAGGCGACCGCCCGTCCCTGAGCGTCGGCAGTCTAAGTCAAGCGCATCCCTGCTCCTGTCCGTAGATGCCACCGGTGAAGATCAGCACTGAGTGCCCACCCTCACACCACCTAAAGATGGAGTCGGCAATGGCCCCACAACAGGCAAGAGAGGATCCCCACACTGTACGTGTCAAGCCGCCACAGACACTCCACCTCAGCAAGGCGGAGGCACATGGCTGCCAAGTCTCACCGGACACCCAACACTCCCAGCAAGTCACCAACACCTGTCATCCCGAGTCACTCCATGGCTGGCAACCACCATCACCCCAGCCATCAGCACCTGCGCCAAACAACACCACTGCCAGAGATCGGCAGAGTGGACTGGCAAGAGGTCCGAGAAGTTCAAATAAGACGTGGTCCGCGAACATGGACCAACGAACTTCGACATCATCAAGAACCAGAAATAAAACTATCAACAGAAGAAGGTCGCGGCGACCGGTCCAGTCGCAGAGTGAAGAGAAGACAGTGTCCTAGAGCCAGGACAAGACCAGAGGGAAACAGGCGGAGTGCAGGCCACTCGGAGAAGCCTGGTCAGGAGGACAAGAGCAGCAAGATGACTGGACCGCGTCGCGAAGGAGAAAGGAAGAAAGGAATCGTAGGACATGGTGCCACCAGAAACAACAACGTCCTGGAAGATGTGAAGAGATGGGGCAAGCCAACACGCACCAGAAGAGAAGGTGACTCGTGCCACAACGTCGAATACAAGGACTTACAAAGCCAGGGGAACATCGTTAGCACTAGAAGAAGAACAGGCATCCACTTACAAGTCCTCTGACAACCTGTCGGATGCAGGAATGAACAGGCTGGACCATTGGTAACACCCACCTTTGGGATTGAGCGGAAGTCTGGATGGGAGAGCGCTCAGACGTCCGGCAGAAGGAGAACTGACCACTCCACACCAGCCCGTGGATATCCAAGGGGCAAAGGCCTCAGGGACACCGGTGGCAGAGGGTCCCGACAAGAGAGATGGATCCACCGCCGTCCATCCTGCATGTCCCAGGAAGAAGAGGAACTTGTGCACAAAAGCAGGAGTCAACAACCACCCTCCAGGTGGAGCTACGGACTTTGAGGTAGTACTCTCATCGTCTCCTCCATTCACACGCAGACTGTGGAGTTGGAGCAACGCTGCGGAGAACGCCCGGCCCAGTGGTAACCTGATGAAGAGGGCCTCCGGGTTATCTTGTGGCAGGAGAACAACCACGAGAGGGGCATCCTAGTGAGAAGGATGTCTTTCAACTACTCCCTCCTTTGCAAAGTGAAGCCACACTGCCGCCAGTGACGAGACCAGACGGACTGGTAGAGAACAACATCCATCAGGTCTACCATCCTGGCATCTGCCTGTCGTCACCACAAGAGCGAGGCTGAAAGCCCAGAAGGGCACATCCACGGAGCACCAGGACATCATGCCCATGTGAACTAGTGGTTCCAGCTGCAAGTTTCCACCATCGTCATCCGTCAAGCAGCTGAAGAGACTTTTGTTAAATTGTGACAATAGTAGATTATGTGTTTATTTCTCCCGCAGGTTCGGACTTTGTTCCTTTCAGTTTTTATTAAAGTTTTGGAGGAATGTAGTGTCCTGCTGGACACGTTCTAGTCTTTTGCAAAAGTGTAACCCACACTATACACCCACCCACCACCGGCGTCACGAGTCAGGTGACCCGGTCAATAAAAGGGGGCCGGGTGCACGTGCTCGAGGCCAGTTACTGCACACAATCTCCTGGTGTCCGTGTCAGTTATTTACACCATGTTGGCCTGAGGCCCAACACCACAGAGCCCTGTTGGCAAGTGGACAAGTAACTCAGCTCCACTGTGATCTGAATCAGCAATCTGCAGGTTAGGGAGACCACCTGAAGCAGAGACTTATAACCAGGGCCACTGGAATTCAGCATTTCTGTAGTCACTGTGTTTCCAGCATTAATGGATCGAAAGTTACTTGAAATACAGTGAAATGTGTTCACGCAAGGCCCTTTGTAAGGGTTGACAGATCATCTTTCAACTGCTGATTGCTATACTTGGGTGTTAAATTGGTACCGATTAGGTGAAATCTTTGCCCAGTGTCAACATGTGTAAAAACACCAAAATAATTAATACTTTCACAAAATGTGCAGCATTAAGCTGATTATTTTGACTTTTCTTGTTGCATAATTTCGTCATCCCTAGAGCATAAACTGGTCCTCAACTAGCGCAAATGTTAGTTGTCTGTCACCCTGCCTTACCGAACAATACACATAAAGTATTGTAATAATCGACGCATGTGCTTTCTCATTATTCACTGGGTGGCTTTATCAATATTTGCTGCTCACGTGGATCATAATTAAGGCTCATTGTTTTCTCTTTTGACTGATTTTTACAGATAAATACAGATAAAATACATTCATTTTCTTGTCTGTATTTATCTTTAAATGTGGATAAGAACGGAAATTGGGTTGCTTTTTTGGAAATTCTAAATACTGTCTGCCATGACTGCCAGGTCAATCGATTTTTGGATTGATAGATAAGGGGGGGTTAAAAAAAGAAAGGAACTTTAGTAAAGAGACTTTAACAGCAGGAGATATGCACAAGGGTGATACAGAGATTTGTATATTTTCATAGGTGCACTGAATTTTCTTCTGCAGGTGTTCACAGCACTGAAACCTGGCAGACATTCAAGCATGAGGGCAATTTACCAGTTAAAATAAATATGGGAATATAATTTTTTGAGCTTAATTTTCTACAAAACCAAAAATAAATATGGATAAATACAGATAAAATTGGCAAAAAATAAATATGGATGAATACAGACAGAAATGGCAAAATAAAAAATAACCGAGAGCCTTAATCATAATGTGCCCCGCGGGAGGACTCTATCTGTGACCAGGATATGTGATTGTTTTGACAAAGCCAGCACTAGCACATATGTGTTGCAGCTTAACACATTCTCCCCAGCCTTGCAGGTCCCTGCTGCTCAGCCAGTGTGGGAGGTCATATAGGATCAATCAATCAATCAATCAAAGCATTTGTAGAGCGCGCTACTTAGCCGTGAGGGTCTCAAGGCGCAAGGGGGGGGATAGGCGGCAACTGGTCGAACAGCCATGCCTTGAGGCATCTCCTGAAGGTCAGCAGGTCCTGGGTCATACGTAGATGAGGGGGGAGGGTGTTCCACGTCTTAGCAGCGAGTTGAGAGAAGGACATAGAGAGTATTTGTGGGATTGAGTGTCAGTTGGAGATATGGGCTGAGCAGCATTCGCTTCTGGTGGGGCTTTACCTTATTTACTTGTAACATGATCTGAACATACATATACCTACATCTTTTCTACACTACGTCCTTAGAATTACAATAATATCCTCTTAGGAATGGAGCAATACATCGTTGGAAAGTCTTTTCACCTCACAGAAATACTTTCAGCCAGTCCTGTTTATTCAACAGAAACAGCGTTCTGTGACCCATAGTCCAACTCTTGAGAAATGGGAACTACAAGTAGTAGTATTTTCCATGTTGGAGGTTGAAAATCCATGCCCAAGTAATGTCGATGAGGTCAATTGTGGTTAAGATAGTCCATTTGAATAGGGCACAGAAGCAGTGGCCTACTCTTGGCTACTTCCCATGTTTTTTAGTGGAGTCATTACACGACCGACAGTCCCTTCTGTCATCGTGTTCTGTGACATCACAACATTTTAAATAACATTGGCAACAGAGAAATATGCTTCCTTGAGCTTGGATCAGAACTGCGATACCTAGAAGAAACGCTGTGACGACAAAGGTCAGCGATTGGGGAGAAAGCATCGTCTTAGGAAGCTGTTAAACCTTATTAATGGGCCGGAGCAGTGCCTGGGGAAATCTCTGGTTAAGTGACATGGTCATAGTGCGATCTCTATAAACCGCTCAGCCAGAATATACTTCGGGATGGGACAACACCAAACAACCCCTGAAAAACCAACAACTCACACCCCCCTGCTGGAGGCTTGTGTGGACGGGGCTGTATCCGGGTCGTGTGCTGATGAGGATACAATTTAAGGTTCAGCTTGACAAGTACAGCTCAGCTGAGCAGTGGTTGGCCGAAGGTTAGCCCGCCTCGATGACGCAAGTAAACAAGCACAAGCGTGCGTGCCCCGCACGGTGGGAGGGGAGAGAGGAGGGGGCCTGCACCGGATTCCCTTGCGGGAGCGAGCAGCAAGGCACCATAATTGCTAACATATGGCGCCGGGCTGCTCACTCCCGCAAGGGAATCACCAAACATGCACGGGTTGCCATTCAAAGCAATGCAACGTGTGCAAGTTTTTGCCTTCAAAGCTGTGCCCATTGCAAAATGTCTTTTTCCTATGAAGCTCATGCTCACTGCGTAGGCGAGACCTAAAATGGATGGAAATGCAAGCAGAAGGCAGTGAAAATTAGGAAAAAGCAAGGAGAAGGCACTCAAAAAAACAAGGTGAAAAAATAAGGAGAAAGCAATGAAAACAAGGAGAAAGCACAAAGAAAGTATTTGAAAAACTGGGGGAAATGCAAGGAGATAACAGTGCATAAGAGCGAAAAGCATGGACAAATCAACCCAAAAACAATCAGGGGAATGCAGGAGGAAGCAGTGAAAATGAGGCAAAAGCAAGAAGAAGCCACTCACAAAGCAGGGAAAAAGCAAGAAGACAGGCGCAAGAGCCATGCAACAGCACTGGCCTGCTCAATGGGGTAGTGCTGCAGTCTCCATTAAGTAGGTCCTGGCAGGAAGGAGGGTTGATGGGAGGTGGTGGGCAGGTCTAGGCGGGAGGCAGGAAATAGGCAACAGGCAAGAGCGGCAATGAGGGGAAAACATAATGAGAAAGCAGTGAAAAACATGGGAAAGCAATTAGAAGGCACTCAAAATCAGGGGGAAAAACAAGGAGGAAACAGTGTAAATCATGTGAAATCAAGGAGAAGGCACCCAAAAAAAACAGGGGGAAAGAAAGAGGAAGCAGTAAAAATGAGGGAAGAGCAAGGAGAAGACAGAGTAAGAGTGATGCAGCAGCACAGGAGAGCTGGGCCTGGGCCATCCAACCACATTTTTTGTTAACTTCACTGTGTTGATCACAGAGGACAACATTTCTCTCCCTAATCGACATGTTCAGCGCAAAGTCCACCAATACCCAAGTAAGTATTCTCCTCTTGTTCTGACTGGCTTGGGTCGGAATAAGGCTGCGGTGGCTGAGATGCTGCTGAATTGATACCCTGATGTGGTTTGTGATTAGAAAGATTCCTGTTATTCAAGGTAATACATGGATCATTACATAAATTGAGTTGTAAAGTAGCAGTTATTGATCTTGTAGTAATTCAGACAGTTTCCAAGGATCCCGTATATCAAAGGGACCTGCCTTGAACACTTGATGATGGTACAAAAGGGGGTGGTGATGGACGGAGCATCTGAACCAATCAAACACTCACAATCATTCAACAGATCTGGGTTTAATCCATCATCGTTCTTTAGCCCACTCTGCCACCCCAGTTCAGACATGGCTATATGCAAATCAGTCTGACCCTGTGCCTCATGGGAACAGTCCAGCCCGAACTGCCAAGCCATGTCTTTCCTGGACCGGAAACAAGCTTCCTAGGACCGGTATCTGGCATTCCAGCCGTCTTCAGCCCGGCTTGCTTGAATCCAGTGGCAAAGTGAGCAAGGGACTCACGTCTGAGCATACCCTGCCACCTTATGGCGAACAAAGCGGTACAAAAGGGGGTGGTGATGGACAGAGCATCTGAACCAATCAAACACTCACACTTGATGAATCAGCTTGAATGAAACCTCTTAACCTATCTAGGAAAACCAGCCATCTACGAGCATAGCAGAAGCTTCAGGTTATGTTACCACTTGGCCCAGTGGTAATAGGTGAACAAAGGCAGGCCAGGAAAAACCTTATCGGTAACATCTGTATCTCCACGTATTTCGTCCTCCCAATTATTACCTTTGAAGTGAGAGCCCACTGCAATTTTCCAATAGGAAACTCACAGAAAAAATGCTCCGAACGCAAGCCCCAACAGCCTAAAGCTGAGTAAATGAAAGGGTTCAGATAATCAAGTCTGTTTGCCATTCCACAGGACCACCAAGTCTCTACTCAAGACTGTGGCATCAGTAATATAGGGTCATTAGGGTCTCCTCTTCAGGATGCATCAGCCCTCACCCACACAAGTGACATTCTTCATAACTGGGGCGTGCATTCCCAGTGGGCCCTGAAAGAGGCCTTTTATCCAGAGATCTTTTATTCTCCCTGCCTGGTATATGCCTCAGCAAGCAATAGTGCCCTTTCCTGCAATTAGGATAGGGTGGAAGATTGGGACACAAATCTGTTAAAATTGGCTACAGACAATCCAGTACAATCCTTATTCTTGGCATTTGTCTGTGCCAAGATTAAAACATAGAGATTAACTGGAGCAGCATAAATTAGGTTCTACCTGCATATGTCAAAATTTCACAATTATATACTCGTATACGACACTATACTCACTGTGTGACTTAACTTCATTAATGTGTGTGAAGCATTTAAGTGTTTAATTAAATGTAATCATTGTAAGGATTAGAGATGTGTACATGTGTAAACTAATGTTCAGTTGAAATGTAATAATGAACTCTTTATTCACGTTTTAGACTTGCTCTTCAAGTTATTCATGTATAATCATGTATTCAAGTCCATATTAACTGTTGAGATAACTTTGCCTGTCTACAGGCCTCAATCAAAAGGCATTTCGCCCTGCCAGCATAGTCTTTCCTCTTTTCTCAGGTGCATTATCATGATTTTTGTTAGTTAGAGAAAGACTTATTGCTTGTATTAGATTGTCGATAGTGAGGCCCGGAGGAAAAAACTTGGCAGTGAATGTGGAGATTTAATGGTAGAAAGAGGCCATCCGTTCATCATGTACCAGGATAGAGAGAGGTCCAAGTTTGTGATTTACAGTCCAAGAATCAATGGGAAACCGAAGGGGTGTTGCATATGCTTTCTCGAGGACTGATTTGGTTGGCTCCTGGTGGTGTGAAAGGAGATAAGGATGTGTCTGAATCTCCTGCTACTTTAATTGATGTAATTAGCTGAGGCTCAATGAAAATGATAAGTCTGTGCTATAACGAGGTTTTCCTTTAACTTCTTGTGCTTTGCATCAAAGCAATTAATACAGTACTTTGTGTACTTGAGAATTTCATCGCTACTCTTAGTCTGCCAACATATTATTTGTTGCTGAATTTGAGAACTCCCTGGATGTATACCCATCATGAACACTGACGTGATCTGCTAATGCTTTCTTTTGTTAGATCTTCAACTCCACTATACTCTCTATCGATCTACATAAGTCTCTCAAAGTACACATGCAATGTTTATTTTGTCCCCTGATTACCAGTAATGATTTTCAACTAATTCCATCCTTTCACCTGAACTTTTTTGTTTTAAATTCACAATCACTTCTTTGCACCTTTCTAAAGCAATATGAGCTGGATTATTATGAGGAATGACAGGTAGAGGGTCTTCTGTTTTGATGTCTTTGGACCATCAAAATAAATGGGATTGCCCTGTGTCCCTCAGAATCTGGCAGATAATGTTATAGACTACAATGCGTTCTGTCAGGTATCGGAATTTCTGGTCTAAAAGAATAGAAGGAAGGTGGGCCTATCTTGACCGTTTATTCAACACTCCCACAATACAATTATTGAAAAGAGAAAACAATGTTATTAATGATTAAGTATATTCAAAAACATATATCCACATAATGCAAACAAATGCTCTTCATATATGGAGCAGATATGGTTTTAAAGGTGTGTTATTTTGTACTGGTATTTAGAGAAGAGTGGATTTGTGTACGTGTTAGACCTGTTAGCTTTAGGATGATCTTCCTTCAAACTTTTTGCTTTCACTCCTCCTGTTTTTGATGGAATTTGTTTTCTGTTGACCTTAGGACTCTGTACACTTTGCCAATGCTAACCAGTGCTAAAGTGCTTGTACTCTCTCCCAAAAACATGGTAACATTGGCTCACACCCAATTGGCACATGTAATTTTCTAATAAGTCCCTAGTAAAGTGGTACTACATATGCCCAGTGCCTATATATGAAATGCTACCAGTGGGCCTGCAGCACTGGTTGTGCCACCGACTTAAGAAGGCTTTTAACCATGTCCCAGGCCTGTAATTGCAGAGCCTTTGTGTGCAGTTTTAAACTGCCATTTCGATCTGGCAAATAAACTTTTTGACAGGCCTAAATCTTCCTTTTTAATACATATAAGCCACCCATAAGCAAGGCCCTAGACAACCCACAGGACAAGGTGCAGTGTATTTACAACGTAGGACATGCACTTTTAAGTTTTCCATGTCCTGGTAGTGAAAACTCCAACATTTGTTTGTCACTACTCCAAGGACTACCTTTCCCAAAGGATACATTGGAGAGCAGGTATTACATTAATAAGCTGTAACTTCCAAACGGGAACAGGTATCTTGTTTCTTGTTTCTTGTTGGTATCTAATAATTCGGATTTTTAATTACACAATTTTGTAAATGACACTTTTAGAAAGTTAGCATTTTCCAGCCTAGCCATTTGGTGCTTGCAGCGTACTCCTAGGTCACATGACTAGATGTAGTTGGACTTTGTGCATTCCTCTCTGACAGCCCCACACAATGTAGAGCTTAGATGTGCCTGGATAGGTCTTCACTGGTTCGATGGGATGGCAGAGCTGAGCACAGCCCCACTTGCACCTGAATCAGCGGTTACCTGTCTTCAAACAAAGGAGAATGAAGAAAAGCATAAATGTAATCTATGACTAGGTCCGACATGTGAGGCGGAACACCAATGCTCGTGAAGCATGTTTATTTTTGAAGTCAGAACAGAACTGAACAATTGCTGTGTTTAACATTCACTATTACAGAGAGTTTTTTTAGCGGAATTTCATGGTAATAATATTAATGTCGATACTTTGCGCAAGTTAAATGGCACCAGGCAAACAGTTAGATCGTAATGATGCATTGTGGGAGCGATAGTATTCACCAGGGTACATGGTTAAAGAAGAGGGTCAGGTGATAGTGACGTAATTAGTGCGGGAAAAGGTTGGAGAAGAAGAGTGGAAATAGGACTTTAAAACGGGTAGTCACACAACTCAGGATTATTTCTCTTGCTAAGAAGCGAGGAACATGGCGGATGACTAGCAGAACGAATGATTGTTAGCAGGTACGTCGGAGTGCTGGAGGCAAACAGAGTAATGAGAAAGTGCAGAATGTGATAAGGGGGAAAGTATTGGGAGGTCACGGAGGAGAGTTGGTATGGTAAAAGACGTTATTAAAGCGCAAGGCAAAATTGGAGGGGAAAGTGAATAGGAGTAGGAACAATAGGAGTAAAAATCATATTGATAGGAAGGTTTCCGCACTAAAATAGGCGAGTCAGTGGAGATAATTTAAAGGGGTGCGATACATCAATGAAACTGTAAAGTAAATATTTGGTGGCCACAAGCATAATTAATTTTTTAGTACGCATAATGAAATTAAATGTACATAATGTAATTGATGCATATGTAATAAGAGGATGTTACACTAATGGATGCACATTGTAATTTTCAGTTACCCCTGACGAAGAGCCAGATTGGCTTGAAATGCATTGGGTGTGAATAAACTGCTTGCTAAGAACTTGGCTCTAGTACGTGTTTTAGAAGAAGGAACCAAAGGTCCATCTTTAACACTAGAAGCTTGGAAAATTGCCTTTGACCTCACATGTTGAGTACAACCAACGAATACATGATTAACTGGACAAAAATGATGTAAAAGGAATAATGAATAATCAAGTAAAAGGACAAAAGGACAAGTGAAAACAGACTGCTAATGGCGGCATTTCGCAGTGCTACTGGTTTGGGACACAAAGTTGTCCCATTTAGGATTTTGTTCAAACAAAGGATGACATGCTCCTGTAGATGTTCTAGAGCCAGGGCATTGGAGGTACTTAATCAGTGGACTTCATATGGGAATTTCTAGGAAATTCTCCCACTTCAAATTAGGCCACCAGGCATAAATATTGGACCTCGGATGCCACCTCTTCAGTATACTTCTGGATCCGTGAACTCTGCCAGGGAGAAGCATTGCTGTGCCGGTGAAAGGACTGCTACTCTTCTGGACTACTGCCCTGCTGTGCTGCCCTTCTTCTCTGCTGCTCACTGCCTGGGTGAGTATGACTGGACCTGCATCTTTGAACCCAGAACTGCAATGTGACTCCAAGAACTAGTTGGCTGGCCTCCTGATCAGAAGCCTCAGGGACACAACAGGCTTCCCATAAGCTTACACAATCATCTGCTCTTTGCCATCTATATGTCCTGTCAGTTCTAGTGGTGAAACCCCAATCCTGGATCCTTGGAAGTGGGCCTGAGGTACTTTAGTCAGCTCATCTGTGGATCTCCTCTGATGTACTGCACAACCCTAAGCTGAACCTATGCATCGTGTCAGTTACGTGGTGCTTCTACCCGCAAAGACCTAGCATCGCATTTTGTAGCCCATCAGAACTTCCGCTGCGCACTGCATCTCCTCACAAGGACATTGCATCGCCTCTAGCAACCTCAAGAAACTGCCCCTACGTGCAAGATCTCTGCACAAGGACTTTGCATCACATACAGCAGCCTCCAGGACTCACTGCTTTATGACACATTTACATTTGCTGTATGACACATCTCCACGGAAGGGCTCTGCATGACTGCTGCTGCGTGGTGCATGCTCCAAGTAGGACTCCGCAATGCAACCAGGATTAAAGGTACTGTTCAGCAGGCCTAAGAAGGTCCTTGTAGCCAACCTGCGCTCCGTCACAGTAGGCCTGAACTTGTGACTTTGTCCCACCCTTGGAGCTTTGTGCTTTTTGGTGCTATTTTTACTAAAATCTTTAAAATGTAATATCTCCAGTCCTACAAATTGGATTGTTGTCCTTTTCGTCCTGATTTATTTATTAAAACGAACTCTAAATTGGTGTGAGATTTGTCTTTTGAGGTGTTTTCACTGTTTGTGTTTGAAGTGCTTCATAAATACTTTGCACATTGCCCTCACATTAAGCTGGCTGCTTTATGCTAAGCTACCAGATGGTTAAGCACAGATTAATTTAGGGTTTACTTGTGACTTCACCCTAACAAAGATTGTGGTTGCTGCTTGAGTACCACCCAGTAAACCCAATTTTACAGTTGGTGTGTTGTGATGGTGGTGGGGGTTTGGAATGTGTTAGATATTGTTTTAGGGAATTTCGGATGTGTGTGATTTTATTTCAGTGGGGTAGTATTCTGTGGTGTGTTAGTAGTGACTTAAGGTGTATGATTTGTGTGTGAGGGATTGGTGAGGGGAGTCTGTTGACGGGGAGATGGTGGGATAGTGTTTGACAGCAGAGTGTCTCTGTAGTGTGCAGGTTTGAAAAATAATATTTTGAGAGATGGTTGTAGACTGGGTAAGGGGATAAGTGTGCCTTAATGGTGGAGGAGATTTTTGAAAGAGTGTTCTCATTGGTTGTGTTTGCGAAGAAAAAGAAGGATGTGTGTTGATGTGGTATGATAGATGCTAGAAGAAAGGGTTTGGAGGGGTCGCATGGGCAATTCTAAGAGAAACCAGAGTGTGGGGAAAGTGTTTGTTAGTGAAGGTTGGATTTTGTGAAATTAATTGGGTGTGTGTGTTTTGCTTCATAGGTAAATAAGCTAAATGTGTTTTTGCTAGTGTTCTAGTACAGAGTTGTGGTTTATATAGGAGTGTGTGGCTGTAGGGGGACAAGTGTATGTTGCTATGAGTTGTATGTTTGGATAACGTTTAATGAATAAGTGAAAGCTTGAGTAATTTTGTGTGTTGGTTGAGCCTGATATGTGTTTGTTTAGTGCCAGTGAGCATGACTGTGTGTATGGCTGTGTCTTGGAATGTGCTTGTAGATTTTTAAATAGCAGCATCTCTGATCATCAGCCTTAACTGGCCTGAACATGGTCAAACAGGCCATGCCCGCATCCTATCTGCCCTTAGTCTTTACGTCTAGGCTGAGGCACCCCTGGGGAAGTATTTGGGTTCGTAGAGAATACAAAATATTGTGATGCAAAAATATTGTGTCAAGAATATCAGGATGTCAAAAATATTGTCAACAGGAATATCAAAGATAAAAATATCCCTTTGAGTGTTGTTCTCTAATATCATAAAAATATATAGAGCTAGAAGGTTAGTGATGATTTATCGACTGCACCTCTATTTGGCAAGTGCTAATCTATACTAATATAATAAAGAGAGAGCCCAAACCTTTGAGGCAGGTAATCTCAGGAACCACAGCACCAATCACAACACCCAATACAGCATTGGAAAGGGCAGTTGCAGCAGAAGGACATAGGCTATGCAGACGCCCACCATATACATTTCAAAGGTAAAAGAACCGTGCCAGCAAAGTAGTCCCTTGTGGGTGTGTCTGCGTTGTGCTGTGGGCGTGACAAACGCTGGGGGCGTGTGGTACGTTCCGCCCTTCATACCATGTCTCATATCGTGTGCTGGGGGCGTGGGCGTGTGCGGGGCGTGGGATTACGGGGAAAAAAGCGAGCGTTGTGCCCAATATTTCATTGTTTTTTCTTCCCAGGTTCTGTACATTCCAGCTCCGGGTGTCCACCCTGCTCCCTTTAAACACCTCTGCACCCCATAATCATAACCCACCCTTACTCCTTAAAATACCCCAACACCCTTAAACACTAACCCATCTTAACCCTATCAATATACCCTGTACTTCGAAACCCAAACCTATCCCTAAACCCTAAAAATACCCCTGTACCCCAAAACCCAAACCTAGCCCTGAACCCTATAAATACCCAAGTACCTCAAAACCCAAACCCACCCCTGAACCCTAAAAATACCCCTGTACCCCAAAACCCAAACCTAGCCCTGAATCCTAAAAATACCCAAGTACCCCAAAACCCAAACCTACCCATGAACCCTAAAATACCCCTGTACCCCAAAACCCAAACCTAGCCCTGAACCCTTAAAATACCCCTGTACCCCAAAACCCAAACCTACCCCTGAACCCTAAAAATACCCCTGTACCACAAAACCCAAACCTAGCCCTGAACCATAAAAATAACCCTGTACCCCAAAACCCAAACCTACCCTGAACCCTAAAATACCCCTGTACCCCAAAACCCAAACCTAGCCCTGAACCCTAAAAATACCCCTGTACCCCAAAACCCAAACCTCGCCCTGAACCCTTATAATACCCCTGTACCCCAAAACCCAAACCTACCCCTGAACCCTAAAAATACCCCTATACCCCAAAACCCAAACCTAGCCCTGAACCCTAAAAATACCCCTGTACCCCAAAATCCATACCTATCCCTAAACCCTAAAACTACCCCTGTACCCCATAACTCAAAACTATATCTGAACCCTTAAAATACCCAAACACCCCAAAACATATACCTCAGTACCCCCAAAACATATACCCCTATACCCATACTTACCTTATCCAAACATTAAAAAAAAACATGCTTTTACCATTCATGCATTTACAACGAATTTCGTTGTAAATTTATTTGTGGTAAAAGCATATAAAATGTAATGCCATGCGTTATAATGGCATTGCGGAGTCATGGTACTTTCGTAATGAAAGTATGCGGAGTGATTGTATGCGGAAAGAAAGTTACGGAATAATGGGTGTTTACCCTCCCCCGGGAAGTACATTGGTGGCACGGCAGCCCACATCTCCAGCAACATACTCATATTTTTTCACCACCGATTTGAAAAATGCACAGGTCTCTCTCATTGATGGCCAGCACCGACATACACTTTTAGACACACCTCCCGCCACACGTTCTAGAATAGCAAACTTTAGAGCTGGGGAGCTACGTTCGAATCTCGGCATCAGCTCAACATCCTGTGATTCCAGGCAAATCGCTTTGTCTCCCCGTGCCTACCACAAATGAATGTGTTCTTCTGTAATGTAAATTGTGTTCATGCCAAGTTGTCGAGTTCGCGCTATATAATACTGCAAGGAAAAATAAAGTAGGGAAACTCGAGTTCACACACTACTGAACGCGCACTCTTAAGTGCATCAGGAGTGCACTGTGAATTGAAGCGTTTCACAGGCCTGTCACAGATAGGAAATGCTATCAAAACGAAATCCTACAAAACAATATACTACTGGCTGGCAGCAATTAATACCCGGACAACGTCGGGACTGGCTGCCAGTATCTATGTAAAGAGAGTCTCGAATAAATGTTTATAGTGTGGTGCACATGGTACTAATGCATCATACTACCCAAGATGCACATAACACATTGGTTAAACGCCTCTGTGCTTAACTGAGAAAACCAGGTACCAAAGCACTCATTCAACAGTCTACATATGGTGTTTCCACCCTGTATATAAGGCGATCATAATCAAAAAAAGTCAGGAGCCAAATGTTTCAATGCAGCTTGTATTGAATCAGAAGAACAGCCAACACTGTTTCATCACACAAGTGACTTCTTCAAGGCTAATAGTTCTGTCACGTTGTCCTGATCCTCTAGGGCAATGAGTGTAATTCGAGACGTAAGATCATATAAAAATCACCGTAAGGTTGTATATCCAAGTATCATAAAGGTGTCCAAATGTCCTATAGGCCTTATCCTTAGTTTCGAGAATCAAGTTCCCGAAGGTCAAAACTACCACTGAGAGTGTTATCAATGATGAGTAATGTCTAGAATAGCTTTCCGCTCTCTCAACTGGGCATCTTTTGTAGCCCAAAATGGAAATCCTGAATAGTCTATTGATCAATGAGAACAGTATCCTTGGGAAAGTAGGATTTCATTTTCCTGTCATCAAATTGTATCAACTTAAAAAGCTGAGGAGAGCCATGAAACCAAGGTTTCCGAGACTTCTGGTATCCCATGACTTTTGAAGGGACGCGGTATGGAGAAGGGCTTATCATGGCACTCCTCAGATTTTTAAGTTGATACAAATTGATGATGGGAGGACGAATTTCTACTTTCCCATGGATACTGTTCTTGTTGATCGATAGACTATTTAGGATTCAGTGTCCGGCCGACCACCATCAAAATGAGGCCCTTAGTAATTGCTTTAAATTCTGGAATATTTTGTTATTTGGCTCTCTCTGTCATTGTATCTGAAAATACTGAAATTGTATAAATAACTACAATTTTTAGAAGTTTATAGGTTTGTTATTATGCAATTCTATTTTTTTATACTTACATGTATGTTCACACTGTTTTGCAGTTTTTCTGTTGGGTGAGTTCTAATGTGGAGCAGGTGATTTCTGTTTGAAGGGGAAAAAAGTACCAGTTTCATTTTAAGTGTTTATTTGTTGGTAGTTTGTCAAGGTTTAGGCCGTTAGCTTTATTTTTACTTGTCATTGGGGTGAGTTTATATTTTGTAATACATTATGGTCCTCATTTATGGATAGTTGGCGTAGGGCAGCGCTGCACATCTTCTTGTTGTGCTACCCTACGCCAATGTGAAAGGGCAGAAATGCACCGTATTTTTTAAGTAAGGTGCATTACCACTGGTGTACAATTTGCTGCCTAGCACCAATAAAATGAACAACATAAAACAACTGCATTACACATGCAACATTAGAACATGCTTTGTACAACTACATTTACTAATTAATGAACTGGTATGCATGACATAACAAATGTATAGATAAATTTGTTAGGAAATTAGGTATGTGACACTTTTAACAAATCAAAGTAAATAAAATAGACAAATCGGATCCTTCGTCTGCAACAAAGCAGTGCATCATGATAACTGACCCCTTAAAAACACAGGGCGGACATCATGTTCTAATATTGCATGCACTATGCAGTTGTTTTATTTTGTTTACTTCCGCATGACATTGGCTGTTTAACATAATAATGGTATTGTCGCTATGTTTGAGAACTTAACTATGCTCATGAGCCAGTTTATTTATTTTATTTATTTATTTATAGTGTTTTATATAGCGCGGACATGACCCGTGGGTATCAGAGCGCTTAACATATGGAAAACAGATTGACATAGTGATAACATTTATAACAGCAAGACATATATAGGGGTAGGGCAGTATGCTTAGAAAAGGGATTACCTAAAGACATAGAAGAATTAAACAGTTGACATTATAATAGCAATTATAGCAGCAAAAACAAATCAGGTGTGGGAGGTAGTGTGCTGTCTACGGTGATTAAGGTAAGATATATTCCTAAGGCCTAAGTAGTTAGTATTAGGGTGTGCCTATGTTTAGGTAGTGTCATAGTCATGCAGTCAAGTTCTATGAGGTAGTATAGTATATTATTAACAAGTCAATATCGGCGTAATAAGCCATAAGAGTAGTATGGGTATCGTTGGATGCATCAAACATAAATATTAACAGGTTCAGGTATGGGTGATATCTTCCGGTGAGCGGTATGGAATAGATATCACCTAATAATGAGGTAGCAATAGATTGTAAAGCCGATGCTTGAGTGGCATCAGTCGTTTGTCTAATTGGTCTTCCAAGAGTTCGTGGTGACAACAGTCCTTTTTGGCAGAAATGTTCGTATCGCAAGTCTGTGGTCACCTCTATATAGGGTATTTACTCATCATGTGGCTTTTCAGGCCAGTGTATAATATTTAATTATTCTAATATGGCACCTGTGTTATTTCCCTCATAATACCTATAATGTATTCCTTTCTTTATGTAAGTTGAATGCACTGTTATGTAAATCACAAATTGAGCTGCTACGCATACTTTCTGTCCCATGACCAAGGGGAAGAATTCCCCAAAATCCATTGGGCACCCTGGCTGAAGCAAAATAAATCACCTGAAACATTCACACAGGCTTGTGCTTTGGTGTTCTGCAAAGCTGGAACTGATTTCTCTCAAAAAGCTGATTTGATTTGCCAATAACTTTGGTATTGTTTGATGAATCTTTATGAAAATTTCAAAACTAAACTGACGCTCACTTCAGCCCCTGTCTTCTAAATTTCGGGGTGATTCGTCAAGTGGTGGCCGAGAAAAAGGGGAGTCCTAAAACGCTTTTTCTCCATGTTAAATTCCATAGGAAACTTTAGACACAGCTACAGCCCGAACTGCTGAACGGAATTACTCCAAATTTGGCAAATAGTTGGCTTTTGGTCCAGAGAGAACACTTTTTGTTAAATGATGTAAACTTATTCAGTAGTTCTTTAGAAATTTTAAGATTTCACAGATATACAACAACTGAGGCCGCGGTGGATCCGCGATCCCTCCCAATCTCATGCCTGAGATCTGATTGGCTGTCAACACTTCAAACCAGGAAGTGTTGGCAGCCATCTTGTGACTTGAGGAAAAAAGATTTAAAAAAAGAAAAGGGGGCAGAGTAGAAACACTCTGACGGCCTAGGCCTGCCAAAAAAAAGCATTTTTTTTTCATTTTTGGAGGGATTTGCGGTGAATCCTAGAATCCAAATTACATTTTTTTTTTTTTGTCCTCATCAAGCAAAAAAGATTTAGATTATGGAGGAGTCAGAGGCCCCATTTCCTAGATTCGGCCCTTTTCGCTCAAGAGGTTCTGATTACCTTGTCCTTTGGGGCCCCCTTTTGTCCATATCTAGGCACATAATTGTCTGAGGGGGAAGAGCTAGTCATTATGACTACTCAGTTCAAGACTCAACTTGAATTCAATTATGCCTTTGCCTTAATCATTGGACACCCTATCCATTTCCAAGTTGTACTTTTCCCAAATATTCTAGAACCTGTTCTTTTTACTCTGCCTCCCCTGTTTATCGAGTTTGTATACCCTTAAGATTGAGTTTAACCATTCAGAGTGACTTGGTGATGTTTGTTTTATCCAGTTTATACATAGTTCTCTTCCGGCTAGAAGGATTAATAAGAAGAGGATAATTTATTGGCCCTTGGTCAGTGTGGTATTTTGCGAGTTATTACTAGCCCCAAAGATAATTAGATCAATGCTTACCTCGATGTGTTGTTCTAATACCTCAGAAAGAGTCTTACCGATCTGGTCCCAATATTCCTCCAGCATCGCGCACTCTCGGAACATGTGTAGGTCATCCGCTCTCTCTATTCCGCATTTGGGACATTTCTTTACTGTACTGTTTTTAAATTATGATAGCTTTTTTGGGGTCCAATACGCTCTATGTATTAAACAGGGGATTCTTCTTCAATGGAGCAGATTTTATCACCCTGCCGGCAATATTATTCGAGGTTTCCCAAAGGTTCGCAATGTCGAGGTCTGGCAATGATTTTCCCCAGATGTCTTGAGGGGCTTTGTATTCTTCCTCTCCTGATCTTATCAAAGCCCAATACCAATAGGATATCTCCTTTTTGAATGGCTCTGTGTTCAAAAGCTTTTGTTCGATAAGTTAATCCCTTTGTAGATCTTCTTTTACTCCTTTAAGCCAGCTGTTTAATTGATGATATTTAAATCTGGATAGCGTCCCCTGGGTTTCTCTATCTAGGATCTCCCATTGTGTGATCTTGTTTTCTTTTATCAGCTGACCCCAGTAGTTTATATTAGCTTCTTTTATGGGGTTTATTAAGCTATCTTTTAGGCATTCCGGTGTGCCTGGGGATTCCCATATTGGGGAGGATTTACTATAATACGGTATTGCCAGGGTAGTTCTTATCTCATACCAGATTCTTGCTGCTGATCTTATCATCTTTAGTTTAATTTTTTTGAAAATTTTATGGTGTCCAAATTTGTATAGATAATGATCCTTTCCAGGTCCGATTAGAGCTTTCCAAAGCATAGGCCACTTTTCACTTATGCCTAGCAAAATCCTTATATTTTTGAACTGGAAAGCTTTATAATATTCCAGTATATCTGGGCTGGCTATGCCGCCTTGTAGCTTACTTCTTCTTGTTTTTTTCCAACTAATTCTTATTCCTTTTGAACCCCATATAAAGCCAGATATTTTCCCTTGCAGCTTTTTGATTTCTACTTTGTTAAATTCTAGTGGGAGTGAATTAAACAGATAAGTGCACTTCGGCAATACTGTCATTTTTAGGTCGAGGACCGTCGCACACTCTTCACAATGCTGGGCCTTAACAGGGTTTGTGTATTTAAAGTTTCCTCAAAATTCAACAAAAAGCAGGAAGTTAAAAGCAAATAATGTTTCGTGGATGTAAAGTTAGAACCATAGCAGCACGTGAGTGTGCAGCCATGTAGGTGCGATGCGACAGGCAGGGGGATTCATACCTAGCTCCATCCCTCAGCATAGACTCATCTTTCTTTCATTTCATTTTAGTTGTAAGCAAAGCAACAGGCGAACACATTTATTGTCTGTCCTCCGGTCTGTTTTCTACTGCTGTCCCTTGGTGTCACGGGAGTAGTTGAAATGTCGTCTCATGCTTTGACCCGCCAGTCCATTAACACCTGAGGACATGAGGCCCTCGGCGGGTTACCCCATGACGCACTTAGGCCCTCCCGATCACTCAATGAGCTCCTTATCGAACAGTGACTGAAATCCGAGGCGAGCTGCCCCTGCGGAGGAGAGCGGTCCTTACCGTTCACCATCACTTACTGTGGGTCAGACATGACGGGGGTGAATTGCAGGCACCTGACCTGTGGAGTCAGTGACCAATGAAGCCATCTAGTGCTGGGATGTGAGCAGTGGTGGCTCCTGGCACTACGCTGTGAGCAGTGCAGGCACCATGCCCGAGAGTTCAGCCATGTTAGCACTAGGATTCGAAGTCCCGTCATGTCGCGCCTCCGGTGAAACTAAAGTTTCGGCCTCTGTCAAAATGGCCTCTGATCCTCCCCCGGCCTCAGCTGTTATTTACACTGAGAGCCTCGGACGCGAGGCGGGAAGGAACGTGGGTAAAACATCCCCCCCCCCCGCCCTTCCATATTGACTCCGTGCAATCCAATCACTGTATTATTATTATTTTTTCATTTCAAAAGAATTTTATTATTATAAAGAAGCAAATGAAGATACAGATTATAAGTAAAAGTGATACAATTGATAAAAGATAGCAATCAGAAGTTGACATTAAAAAATGAGTTGTAGCAAATACATCCCAAGAGAGAAGCAGTCTGCCAAAAACAGAAAAATGAATTAATTAATAGAAATTCAATATCTTAGGCAGAGTCCACAATCAAGAGTATCACTATCAGCTGGTATCATCAGGGGAAGAGAGGAAAGGAAAGAAGAAAGAAGAAAGAATGAAAAAGAAGATGGAAAGAGTGGAAAAAAGAGATAGCAGACAGAGAAGGAGGAGAAGAAAGAAAGAAAATCCAATCACTGTATTAATGTACTTGGACAAAATCCGATTTCTAAGTGCTTACAAGCTCGAGGCTGTTTTATGACAGTAAACCGAGCTTGCTGGTGAACAGCCCCCGGGGACGGGGCAGGTTCACCCCGGCTTCCTGCCACGGCAGAGGTCGATTAATTTTTAATCCTTAAAATTCTCTTACGTTCTCCTACAAGACCAAATCACTATTTTTTTTAACAAAATGGCGAGGGATCGTGTTACAAGGTCTGCGGGCCTGTGAACGCGCTTTCTTTTATTAATTACGTTCAACCAATGGTTGTCACTGTTGCTTCCGGAGGGGGGTGGGGGCTGCGCGGCAGTGTGCGCCATTTGTGGGACTAGGCATGGGCCTTTTAAAGGATGGGTAAAGAAGGGCCCCATCTCCCAGGGGACCCTGTGAAAGTAAACCCTTTAATTTCTTCCTGTTTTCCTAACTCAACCTTTAACACATAATTCAATATTGTTTAGTATCTTTGGGCTTGAATAAGTACAAAGGTGTGTCATAAAATGGAAAAAGTTGCTTTGAACGGGGGTCCCACGCTGTTACAGTTTTTATATAGCGTCCGCTGCCAATTACTGGGCTTCTTGGCACGTTTGGAGTCAGTGCCTTGTGGGGAGGAGGGTGGGGCAGATCCTCTACCTTAGAAGAACCAGCTGAGCCTACTGCAGTGTTTAGGGTGTCAGCCCCCCTGGAGGGCGCGCAGAGGACAGAATGGCCCCTCAGGGGATGCCTTCGTGCTGTGCAGGGCAGCAGAACAGGGCCAGCACAGTCAGTGCGACTACTTACCTCGTGTTACATGTAATTTATATCCGGTGGGGTGTTTCCGCGAGTGATCAGAAACCAAAGGCATGTAAAGGGCCTTGAATAAACGGGCAGCTAATGTGCAGATAATTGCCCCGGTGGCCGCTGCCCGGCCCCGTCGCCAGGGCTGGGAGGGAGTCTGCTCGCCTGCATTGTGATGACCAGCGCTGCTTCATGCAGACACAATATATTAAAACTAACTACGGGCGAGCGAAGTTTGTGCCCTGGGGAGAAGGCGAGATAATGCATTGAAATTGTTCAGAGGCAGTTAGACGCCTAATGGACTGGCATGTGAGGCAGGCAGGGCCTTGGGTCGGCTCCATAAATCCCCTGGAATCCCAAGCACAGAGTGAAAGCGCTTGGCAGCCATGAGCAGTGCTCAAGGCCCGTGATGTAACGTCACTCCTCCAGAGCTCTGCACGGACCTTGGCGGGAGAGTGATGCCTCGCTGCTCCTCTGCACAGGGCGGGCGCAGCCGAATCACGACCCGTAGCCCTGCGGGGCTCAGCTTCCCTGCTTGAGGCACTGTACATAATGGGTGCCCCAACTACACTGATGGCACTGCATCTGGGAAAGGTCAAATGTTGAGCACATGCAAGTATATGGTTAGGTGGGCTCCAAGCTAAGGAGCGCCATATTTGAGTAAATAACGCATACAAATGGAATCAAGATATTTGTAGCGTCAATTGCATGGATTGCCTCCGTCAGCTAGTCTCCGACCATCCGTTCTCACAGATGTGTCTACAGAAAACTCATTAACTCACTGAGCTATCGCTAAGTCAAAGGATGTGACGTCGCATGGGCATCTTTTGAAAGCGTTATGATACTAAGTGCTTGCAGCCCACTCCAGCCGGCCTGCGATGTAACTCATCTGGCCCCCGAGCTTGTCAAAAGAAGCATTTTTTGTCCGCTTTCTGCTAGCTTTAATAGATGGTCGTCCACACCTGTTTCCATTCTCTGTTTATGAACATGCTGCCCTTTAAATTCAGATGCAGTAAAAACTGCCCAATGACCCATATTTGGGGTCCAACCATGTGTGATGTCATTTCCTGTGAGATAATCGCGAGTTCAAGGGCTTTTCTGATGTTGCATCCGCTGTCTTGAATGATTTCGTGTAATAATGCCACAGATGACCACTGGTCATAATTCTTCCAGGTCAAAACAGGCTTACAGTTCCCTAAAAGGCAAACTCCGAGATTTTACTGCTCTCTGCAAACACATCTGCAGAAGAACACATGAACTGAAAAACATCTGCCCAAGGATACAGCAAGCCAAAATCTCGACCTTATACAGATATCACCTTAGGACAATTTAAGTTTAAATGTAAGTTTTAAATACATAAATTCAGTAAAACATGCTTCCTGCCTACTGAGGGCTGGGCAGCTACTAACATACCTGAAGCAGATACTTCATAGCAGGATTGGGAGTGAGTGTGCCGTTATATGAGGGGATGCTTTTCTAACATTAAGATTTTGACGGTGTATGTTTTTGAAGGGATGTTTGTTGGAGCCTACGTCTTTTTTTTTTCAGGTTACTTTTTCAGATGCTGAAGATTTTAAATGTACGTATATCTTGTTTGTTTTCAGACGAGTGTAAACAAACCTATTGCTAACTATATACATAGAGTGCAAGTTGGGCCCCCCCTTTCAAATATTGGCTCTCTTCAATCAGCCTCTTTCAGCCAGTGCCTTGGGACATTGTCAATAATGTATCTACCCAGCCCACTGGACTATTCGTCTCCCACTTAATGCTGTTGACTGGGTTTATCTTTCCTCTGCCACTCGAGTGCATGCATTGTGGGGGGGAGTCGACAGAGGATAGGTAAAATTAAATAAAAAATAAATAAGACCACTTACCTTGCGTTTGCCGCATCCCTTAGACAACGTTGAGGCGAGGTGAAGGTAAGTGGTTTTATTTTTTTAAATTTAGTTTTACCTATCCTATCGTTTGTCGACTTCCCACCCCGGCCCGCCCCACCGATCTTACCTGTGTCAGCAGAGCCTGGACTACTTTACAACAATAGCCCCATCTGTCCACTCCTGTTAGCCCCCCTGCCCTCTCGTTGCTTGTTGTGCCTCTGTGCCCTGCTTGTGATCCCGTTTTTGTGCCTCTGTGCCCTGCTTGTGATCCTGTTTTTGTGCCTCTGTGCCCTGCTTGTGATCACTATATAATACTCACTCTCACTTTTTACTACTCGCTCTCTAATACTCTGTTTACTGATAACTCTCTCCTACTCACTATCAACTACTCACTCTACTACTCTACTACTTACTCTGTGTGTGGGTGCTAATGCAATAGGTCTCGCACATGCCAGCGATTAAGCTATTGGCAATGTAAATGACAATGCCAGTTATTTATGAATAATTTTTTTTTTAAAAAAGTCATGACAATGCCAATAGCTCTACCTTTAATAATGCCGAGACCATTGCACTGTAAATGCTTGTTATTAGATTCGACTTACCTAAGAAAGAGAGATGTAAGCCAGACCAAGCCTTTAGGAGTGTCCTTATTTCCTTATGCACTCTCATGAAGTTTAGACTAGCTATTCCTTCAATATTTTTGATGTACTCAATTCCCAGGTACTTTATTTTGTTCTTCACTAAAGGGTTTCCAGACACATCATTCCACTCCATTATTTCTGATTTTAGCTGATTTACCTGGTAGCCTGAGACTGCCCCAATTTTACTTATGATTCTTTCTATGTTTGGGAGTGAAGTGGTTAGGTTTCCCGTGAATATCATTAAGTCATCAGCAAACAATGCGATTTTCTTCTCCCATCCTTGATAAGTGAAAGGTATAATCTCTTCATCCCTTCTTAAAAGACATGCCAAGGGTTCTATGTAAACATTAAACAATAATGGGGACAGGGGACATTCCTGTCTAGTTCCTCTTTTTATTTGCACATTTACTGTAAGTGCCTCATTAACCAGTATTCTAGCTGTTGGGTTTTTATATATACTCTTTACAGCGTTCTCAAAGTTATTCCCCAGATCGAACTTAGCCAGAGTGGCACTCAAGAATGACCAACTGACCCTGTCAAAAGCTTTGGCAGCGTCAAAAGTTATGATTGGAAAAGGTGTGTGGTATTGAGTCGCGATGTCAATAGTGGCGATGAATTAGTGAGACAGTTCGGTGATCTGTCTGCCCTTGATAAAACCCTTTTGGTTAGAATGGATTAGGGACCCTGCCACTGCCCCTAATCGTTTTGCCAAAATCTGTGTATAGATTTTATAGTCACAGTTTAGGAGCGATATGGGTCTATATGACTCGCACTCAGTAGGCTTTAGTAGGATGCTAACTATAGCTTCATTCCAGGATCTGGCGAGATCTCCATTGTTCAAAAATATTTCGTTGAGAAGGTTGGTGAGTGGAGTCAAAATATTTTCTTGGAGTGCCTGGTATATTTCATTTGGTATGGAATCTGGGCCTGCCGCCTTCCCCCCCTTTTTTTTTTATAAATTCTTTATATTAACAGTGGCAAAACAGGTGGCAATCATCACATTCAAGGCATTAATTCGGCTACATTTAAGCGCAGGGAGTCTCAGGACATAATCAGTTATCACAGTATGAAGGCATACAGGTGTACATCAAACAGAGTTCACAGTGCAAGTGGTTCGTCATTTAGAGCGGTTCGTTCCAAGTGGTCCATATCTGTGTCCACTTCCGAGGGCATCCCCGTGCCTCATACACCGTCTTCTCCTGGAGCATGCACCAGTCCATATCGGACTTCCATTGACCAATCTTAGGAGGTTGAACCGCTCCCCACAACCTTGCAATGTTCCTTTTAGCAACCATAAACCCTAGAGTGGCCCACAATTTCCCGCTAAGTGATAGGTCTGTAGGTTCCCAGATGTTTAGGAGGCATTTTTTGGCTTCAAGCCTGATCTACACCTCCCACACTTCCTGCATGCAGAGGGTCACTCGGGTCCAGTAGTGTTTCAACCGCGGGCAGTCCCATAGTATGTGGAAGAAGGTACCCACCTCCCCACAACCCCGTCTACAAAGTCCGTCTGCACTTCGGCCCATTCGCTGCAGTCTAGTCCCTGAAAGGTAGACACGATGTAGGATTTTTAGTTGAATGAGCCGAAGTCTGGCCGAGATAGCCACCTCCTTAGGGGAGGCTAGTGCAATTCTCCATTCCTCCTCATCTATTTCTAGTCCATCGGCTTCCCATTTGCCCTTGAGGGGGAGCAGTAAGTCAGGGGACTGGTTAATGATTTTTTTGTACTTGAGTGATATAGCGTGTTCGGGAGGTGGCCATCAAGGAGCCTGTCCTCCAGCGGTGAGGATGTAGGGGGCTGTGTTCCCGCAGGAATTTTGGCTTGTAGGGAGTGTCTGACCTGTGTGTCTCTAAAGTATTCCGAGTGAGCTAGTTCATATGTGTGCTGGAGTGATGCAAATGGTATCTTCCCCTTCGGGCCCCACAGATCCCGAACGTGAGATATGCCTATGAGGTCCCAGTTACGGAACCCCTTGGTGCGGCCAAGCCTGCCGAGTCTCCCCGAGACCCACAGGGGGGTGGCCATCGTGAGGGTATCAGCCCAGCCTAATGCGTGCTGTACAACATGCCAGAGCTGCACCAAATGGTGCGTGGGCCCCGTGAGCGGGTATCGTCCCGGTTTGGAGTAGAGTGCCGCTTCAACGTTCCCGCCCTGCAGCAGCCAACGGTCCATTCCGAACGCCGGATCGTTCCCATCACTGTAGGTGCATTGGTTGATGGCAGAAAGATGCGCGGCCCAGTAATATTTGCGGATGTCAGGAAGTGCTATACCACCATCGAACCATCCCAGGGTCAGTTTCTGTATGGAGATGCGGGGCATTCCGTACCACAGCAGTTCCCTCTGTGTGGCCTCAATAGAGGTGAAGTATGCCTTCGGGACCAGGTCTGGGTGGTTTTGTAGGGCGTACAGGAACCTAGGCAGTGCCATCATTTTAAAGAGTGCTGCCCGTCCGAGGAGGGACAGCGGGAGTTTCCGCCAGGAGGCAGCGTCTCTCTTGAATCTCTGGAGAGGCGGAAGGAGGTTCTTCTCGTATCTCATCTCCGGTTCTTTGGATATGAACACCCACAAATAGCGGAACCCCTCGGTGGCCACCGTGATAGGGCAGTTCCGTGGGAGCACGGGAGCCTCCCCTGCAGTACGTAGAGAACGGACTTGCCCCAGTTGATGCTGTACCCAGAGTTTTTCCCGAAGTTGTTGATGATATTCATTACCACTATTAGGGAATTACGGTGTTTGGTGAGGTACAGCAGGACATCATCCGCATAGAGCGAAATCCTGTCCTCCCAGCCATCAGCCCAGCGTATCCCCTTCATGGATAGATCTTGCCTGATCCATGCGGCCAAGGGCTCCGAGCGAGAGGGGGCAGCCCTGTCTCGTTCCCCGTCCAAGTTCAAATATTGTGGAGATTTTGTTGTTGACGGAGACTTGGGCTAAGGGTGCTGCGTACAAGAGGCGCACCCACCCTATAAAGCTTGGGCCAAATCCCAGTTTGCGGAGGACCGCCATCATGTAGGACCACTCAAGCGTATCGAACGCCATTGTAGCGTCAAGGGAGAGCAACACCGCATCTTCCTGGAGAGTATGGCAGCGACCCAAAACTCCATGCAACCGTCGGAGGTTAAGCGATGTGTTCCGGTGTGGCATAAAGCCAGACTGGTCCGGGAGGACAAAGGTGGGAAGGACAGGTCTCAGTCTGTTGGCGAGGACTTTGGCCAATATTTTGGGCTCTGCATTCAGAAGGGATATGGGCCTGTAGGAGGCACAGGAGTCTCTGGGTTTCCCTTCTTTGTGGATGGCCACTATCGTGGCTATGCGCTGATCCCGCGGCAAAATACCTTGTTCCTTGCACTTCTCGAACATCCTTTTAAGGTATGGGCCGAGGCCAGAGGGGTTTAGTTTATATAGTTCTATTGGTAAGCCATTGAGCCCTAAAGCCTTCCCAGCCCGGAGGTCTCCGATTGCTCGGGTCAGTTCCTCAACGGTAATCGGCGCCTCCAAGTCCTCTCTCTCCAAGTCTGAGTCTTGATTCGTATATCGGTCAATAAGGAGACCGAGTCATCCTCTGGCCTATCATAGCCTTTACTGTATACCTTTTGGTAATGTGACGCGTATTCCCTAACTATATCACGGGGTTCGGTGAGTGCGTCCCCAGACTCCGTTCGGAGTTCAGCGACTATTCTGTAGGCCTGTTGTTTTTTGTCCAGCCAGGCTATGAGCTTGCCCGCTTTGTCCCCTTGGTTGTACAGTCTACCCTCTTTGTCCCTGGCTATGGTCCTGGCAGCGCCTGTGACTAGGGCTCTATATTCCGCTGCCTTAAGTTCCATAAGGTGGACCGCCGCAGGCTCACCCTCAGCGTTAGCCTCTGCTTCTCGCTGTAGAAGGTCTCTCTCCATGCTTACTATTTGCTCTGCACGCTCCTTACGGCGACCTGAGATTGCCGATAGGGCATCTCCTCTAAGCACGGTTTTAAAGGCCTCCCAGAGCACCGTGGACGAGGCCACCGTACCATCGTTTTCTGCAAAGTAACGGTCAATAGACAGGAGGAGACTACGTCTGATGGGTTCGCAGCGCAAGTACCACGCGTTAATCGGCGCCGTGCAGCCCTCTTGTTTGTCGCCCATTGTGAGGTGAGCCAACAGCGGCGAGTGGTCTGAGATTTCTCTCGCCAGGTGTGTAACTTCCGGGAGTGTTGTGTCGTGATATTTTGGCGCTAGTATGTAATCGAGGCGTGAGACCGACCGGTGTGGACCCGAGAAGAAGGTGTACTGTGTGTCTCGTGGGTGGCGGGTTCGCCACAAGTCTAGAAGGCCGAATGCATCTAAGAAGTCAGTGAGCCATCTGTGACCTTGTGGGAAGTCTCTAGGTGGAAATCTGTCTAGGGTCCCTCACACTACAGTGTTAAAGTCGCCCCCTATCGGGAGGCGCCCCTCGGGAAGTGAAAGGATCAACTTACCCATGTCATGGCATGATTGTGTTTGAAGACCAGGTGGCGTGTAGACCATAACTAGGTTAACCTTGTAACCTTCCCAGGAACCTGACACCGCAGCAAAGCGCCCCAGGGGGTCTGAGTGTTCAATTACTAAGGGGAAGTTGCGCCGAAGCAATATGCCTACCCCTCGTGATCCTGAGGTGAAGCCAGAGTGTGCCGCCATAAAGTAACCCCAGCGGTTCAGTGCTTGGCATGTATTGCCTAATAAGTGCGTCTCCTGCAGGAGTACTACGTCAGGGAGGTGTCTTTTAATAGCTTGCAGAACTGGTGCATTTGAGCTTTTCCCCCAGCCCGTTGACGTTCCAACTCGGTACTTTTAGACTCTTATCCCACTTCATCAAAACGTGTGCCGACTAACGGATTCTCCCTCCAAACCTCCTGCAAATGTACAAAACAGTCCTTCTGGCCTGAGGCCCTGCCCAGAGTAGCGCTACTTTTAGCATAACAATAGCATGAGTGATGTGACATTGCCAAAATAACGGAACTGACCTCAACCACCTCCCATCCCTTCCTACCCACTTCCCCAACATCTTGTGCCCCATCCCCCCGCCCTGCTGCCCTGCTCCGCGGGTTTAAAACGACCCACATCCCCAATTAGCAGAGTGCCTTTCGCCCCAGTTACACACCCCTGCAAGGGAAGAAACTAAAACACTAAACAACCTGTCTTCGCTCTAGATGGACCTTTCACTTGAAGCGTGTGTCGGCCCGGCCCCTCCCGCCGCCCGCTACCCTCCCCCCAACTTCAATATGAGAATTGTCAGCAAGTCCTGCAACTTGGAGTGCCCAGTGTCTTTACGCAGTTATGATGCCAAATGGGTCACTAACCCCCCTTAGGTCGGCATCTCAGGACCAGGGGCAACAGATCAATATACAAAGTGACACTTATCGGTATCGTAGGTCTCTCGATTTCCGGCTCAAGACGTCTCGCTGCTGTCTCTCTCAGCTCGGACTTGCGGAGCGGAATCTCCAGGAGCGTTGACTTTGACCATCTTCTTCAGATCTCCCGGCCCCCGAGCCCGGAGATGCAGTCTGGGTGTCTCTCCAGTTCTGACCCTCTGCTCCCTCGCTGACAACGGGCGCCTCCTTATCGATCCAGTCCTGCACCTCCGACGGCGAAGTGAAAAAGAAGGATTTGCCTCCCATGAGGACCTTGAGTTTGGCAGGGAAAAGCATCATGTATGTGATGCCTTTTTCTCGAAGCGCCCTCTTCACCCCCGCGAAGGATCTCCTCTCACGTTGGACCTGGAGGGTGAAGTCGGGGAATGAATGAATGAATGAAATGGGATTTGTCTACGCGCAACTATGCCCAATGGGCGTCAAGGCGCCTAACTCAAAAAAAACTGGCAGAGGGCAACCAGAGACAGGAGCTTACTGATAGGCTTTAATGAAACACCAAGTTTTCAAAGCTTTCCTGAAGAGATCAAGTGAAGGCTGTGATTTGATCTCCAGGGGAAGTGAGTTCCATAATTGGGGTGCCAGAATGGAGAAGGCCTTGCTCCCCCATCTAGCCTTCCTAGCACGTGGGACTACCAGTTGATTTAGTTCTAGAGAGCGCAAACATCTGTTCGGGACATACCTAGTGAGCAAGGATCCCAGAGCATCAGCCGGGCCTGCCATCAGGGCACTGTAGGTCAGGCAGAGAAGTTTAAACGAAACTCTGGAGGGGATAGGGAGCCAATGGAGATTCTTCCTTGCCAAGGTCGCAGAGGACAGCCACGGCAGGGCCAAAACAAATCGCGCCGCCGCATTCTGCACAACCTGCAGGCGCTGCAAGAGGCCCTTGTTGGCCCCGGCATAGAGTGAGTTACAATAGTCGAGCCTTGAGCCAACAAGAGCGATCACAACCTGCTTACGTGCCTGTGGGGAAAGATAGTAAACGATTCTTTTCAGAGTCCTGATGACACCCCAACAGGTGGCCACCGTCCTGTTGACCTGAAGTTCCATGGAGAGCCGGGTGTCAAAGATGACGCCTAGGTTCCTAGCAGATTGTGTGGGAGTGGGGCAGATACCTAGAGATGGAGGCCACCACTCACCTGACCACATGCCCTGGTCATTGCCAAAGACCAGGACCTCAGTTTTGTCACCGTTCAACTTTAGGGAGTTGAAAATCATCCACTCTGCAACAAGTTGCATGCAGAACCTAAAGCTGGAGGCGGTGACATTCACAGAGTGGGTCAGGGACACCATAATCTGCGTGTCGTCAGCATACGACACTACCTCCATCCCCTGAGATCTTACTAGTCTTGCAAGGGGGGCAACGTAGATATTAAACAGGGTCGGACTCAATGCCGACCCCTGTGGCACCCACATTGCAAAGACTTAGCAGGGGAGAGGTAATCTCCAAGCATCACACGCTGCTGAAGAATCAAAATGTGGCGTTCTCATAGAGCAGGTCCCCAGATTGTCTGGCCGCCTGCAAGACGGCGTCTCTGTAGTTGAGAATTTTAGCAATGATCGTCCTCGGCGGTGCTCCCGGTTTTGGTTTTGGGATGGGCGCCCGGTGTGCACGCTCGACGGTGAATATTTTGGACAGGCGTTTTGGCTTGAGGTGATTGAGGATCAAGTCCTCAACAAAGAGCTCTACACTGGGCCCCTCAAGTTTCTCCGGCACACCAACAAGGTGGACATTACTCCTTCGAGCCCTCCCTTCCTGGTCGTCCAGCCGTAGCCTCATCTGGCGGTGTTGATGGACCAGATCATTTACGCGCCTTTCCAGTTGCTTCGTCGACGTCTGCAGGTCTGCAATGCCGGCCTCATTAGCTTTAGTCTTTTCCGACGTTTTGTTAAGATCGGTTCGGAGAAGGTTGACTTCTATGGCCATCTTGTCTATTTTAGTTTCCAGGGTCGTGCCTAGCGATTGAATGGCCGTCATAATGCTGGCCAGCGACGGTTCTTTCGGACTCTGTCGGTCGTCTGCCAGCACCCCCGTCTTCGGCGTGCCCCTCTGCACTGTATATTTGTCGAGGTTATTCGACTGGGTGGACGCACCCTGCTTAGACCTCATGTTTGTGTTTCAATTGTAGACCAGTCCCGTGGGTAGGAACGGTGTTTTGTTGCGACAGAGGCCCACAGGCGGTCAGTGGGGAAAGGTCCACTAACAGGGACGCGACCAGAACATGCGCTGTGGCTTATCAGTCTGTAGTCTCACCGGATCCGCCTCTCCAGCGCAGCAGCGCGTCGAATGGCGGGGCAGTGGACTCTGCCGCGTCCAGGATAGGACCGTTAGGGCAGGCGGAATAAGTCTGCGTGTCCAGAAAGTCCGTAAGGCCCAATGGGTATTAAGCAAGATGGTAGGGGCATCGAGGGCTGCACAAAGAGGGCGCGCCCGGCACTGATGTGAGTCACTGATAGGGTTGGTAGCCGCCTCTGCGCCGTCGCGCCTTAATTATGGTTAAGGGACCACCTCTCCAGCGAAAAGGCCCAGCTGCTCACCAGGCCAAGGTATGACTGGGCTACAGGCACCCAGCGTAGGTGCTACGGCGTGTCGGGGGTCGCAGTCGGGTCCGCCGTCTTCGGCGCGTCGCAGCCTCACACAGCCTCCTCCCTCCTCAGGCCGGTGCTCCACTGTCCGGGTCTTGCTGGCGATGTGTCGAGGGTCCCCGCACTCAGGGGATCTCACCCCCACTTGGCGCGGCACAGAGAAAGCCAGGTGTGTCTTCCAGGGCCCAATCCACCTCGGCCGCAACTAGGCCCCAAGCCGGGGCCTCACGTAGCGTGGCACACCGGCCGCGAGGCACTCACTTCCCAGGCCGGCTCTCGGGCCGCTACCCCGAGGGCCGTATCTCGGCGGCGGAGAGGAGCAGAAGGGCCAGAGTCAGACCGCTGTGTGCGGCACGGATAGGGGAACAAAGCGGCACTAGGCATCCGCAGGTATCGGCGGATTTTGGGCGGATATAAGGTAGTTGGAGGCTCGTTCCGATGGAGCTCCCGGTTCAGGCGGCCATTTCAGCCGGCGCCAAGCCACGCCCCCGCCTTCCCCCTTTTTAGGGATTTTGATGCATCCAAGACCTCTTTCTCGGTTATTTCTTGGTTTAGGTCTGTCTTTTGTTCCTGGGATGCTTTAGGAATCTCTATTTTATCAAGCAGGGTCTGTATCTGGTCGCCGGAGCAGGTGGAATTCTTTCCTTATTTTGCAGTTTTCTGAAAAGTGTCCATGCTGGCCCTCTTTTTGTATTTTATTCACCCAGTTTCTGGCTCGCTCCGTTCTTGCTTTCCAAGCGAGTATTTTTCCGCATGCTTCCCTGTATTCATAATGCGAAAGTTTGCTGGCCTCCCATCTTTCTCTGATTATTGTTTCCAGGTGGTCATTCATTTCCATCTTCTTTTTTTTATTATTCTTTCTCCAAGCTCTTTGCTTTCTTGAGTGGTCCTGGCCCTTTTTATTTCTAAGTTGAGCCCCTTTAGATCATTTTCAATACTTTTCATGAAAGTTCTTTTCTCTCTATTTTTGTGGGCCATTATGCTCATGATTTTCCCCCTTATATAAGCGTTATATGCGTCCCATGTTATTTGTTTTGTTGTTCCTTCTTTGTTTAGGTCGAAAAACTGTTGTGTCTCTTCTGGTAGGTTAACCACACATGACTCATCTAGTAAAATCTTCTTGTCCACTGTCCACCTTTGGGGCATAGATGACTCCGATAGCACCACGTTTAGTTGAACCGCGGAGTGGTCGGAATGTGTTCCACCTTTCTTGTATATTCAGCAAGACAGCTGCTAAGAAGGAAAAAATTATTCTAGATTTGTGACGTAACCTTTTGTTTTTAAACGTGAATTTGTGTTGTTTATTCCCTTTTTCTTTCCAAATATCCACTATCCCTAGGTCTTTTATAGAAATTCAACCCACTCTCTCTTTTTTGGAGCTGATGGTAGTTTCCCTATCGGGTATCTATCCTCTTTTGGGTTTAATAAGATGTTGAAATCCCCTCCCATTATTATGGGTGAATTAACTAAAAGTAGATGAGAGTACAAATTTTGAAGCGGTTCCGGGTCATCCACATTGGGCCCATAATAGCCCACCACTGTGTATAAGTTGTTGTAGACTTTTTCTGTCACACTTGCCCATCTTCCTTTCTTATCTACTTCCGATCTCTCGATTATTGCTTTGAGGGATTTCTTAAATATAATCACCACTCCTTTAACATTGCAATTTTGATTTGTGCATATGCAGTGCTCTATCCAGCTTTGATTTTTCCATATAGGTTCCCATTCTTCCTTTGTTAAATGAGATTCTTGGATTATTAATATCTCGCAGTCACTGTTTTTTAAATATTCCAGAATTTTTGATCTACTCTTTCCTATTCGCAGCCCATTTACGTTCCAAGTTAGGACATTAAGTTTTTTTTTCTTTCCCTCCTGTATCTGTATTAATCATTCTTGATCAATTTCTTGCATCTTGCTTGACTGCCTCTGAGCTCCTCTTGACTTGGTTTTAGGACTTTGTTGTTTTTTTGTTTTTTCCCCCAATTTGCTTCCCACCCTGTGAACGTTTTTTTATTTTTTTTCAAGTTTTCTTGGTGAACAGATCTGTTGTGTGCTCCCCCCCCACCTGGAGAATCCTCCCTCTTCTTTCTTCCTCTGGGCATACATGCCCCTTATTTTGAGCTCCCTGTCCTTTAGTTTATGTTTAATGTTAATGTTCCTTGTATTCCCACTTTTATGGCTCCGTCAAAATCCATCGACTATTTTTACAAAGTATACCTTGTTAGGAGTGAGGATGAGTGTGGGCACGGTCTTCCTGCTGGGTCGTGATTTGCTCCATTAATCTTTCCACTTCCTTTGGATCTCTTATATTAAACATTTTATTGTTCCACATGATCCTCAGAGAGGCTGGAAAACGCATTTGAACGTTCGCACCTAGTGTCCTCAGTTGTGGCATGAATTGGCCCAACTCCTACTGCCTGTCCTGTTTTTTTTGGAGATATCTGATCTGATCCTGCAAGTCCTCCCATCTTTAGAAAAGGACACCGCTTTTAGACCCTCACTCAGGATCCTTTCCTTTAACGCGAACGTCATAAAATTGATCAATATTTTTCTCGGATTTTTCCTTTGTTTACCTTTCCTGAAAGGGTCTCGGTGTATCCTTTGGATATCTTCGGAGAGATTTATTGATTTGGTCCAGGGAATCAGTTCTTCCAGAAGCTGAATTGTAAATCCCTTTATGACCTCCCCTTCCAAACCTTCTGGAATGTTTAAGATTTTGAGATTATTTCTTCTAGCATGATTTTCCAGGGACTCCATCCTCTCACTGATCTCTGATTTTCTGGTTTTGAGTTTATTTATTTCTTTGTAGTTTGCTTCTGTTTTTTTATTTAGGACTTCTATTTCTCCTTCCACATGTGTGACCCTTTCTATCAAGGTGTTTATTTTTTGATCAAGCGTTTTGCACGTCTCCTGGATCTTGGACTGGTTACGTTCAGGTGTTGCAAATTTGTCTCTTAATTCCTTCATCATCTCTCCCATCTCTCCCAAGATCTTTTCTACCTGAGATCCTCCCGTGCCCTCTGCATTGGAGCCAATAATGTTGCAGCTGCTTTTGTTTTTACTGTTTATGTGTATCATCTCCAGTCCCGGTACAGCTTTAGAGGAAGATGCTTGATTCAGCGCTATTCTAGGTTGGTTTGCCACTTCTAAAGACCCACCGCCACCTTCTACTTCCTGAGTTTCCAGATTCTCGAGAGCTTGATACTGGTTGCTCGTTGGTACTCCAAAGCCTCCTTCAACTGATTTCTCTGCCACAGTTAAGCCCTTTTGTGTAGCAATTTTTTTTTGAGGCTCTCTAAATGTCTCTTCACTAGGGCCCCTCTTCTCCTGTACCTTGAAAAAAGAGCGGAGTGATGGGGTGATTTTTTGGGCGCCTGTACCCCCTGGCTTTGTTAGACTAAACCTAGTCGCACGTGATAGGGGTGCAGCACTCTTCTTGTTTCTCCCTTTGGACTCTCTAGGGGTAACGTAAGTCTTGCCTTTACCTCTATCCTTGTCTTGGTCCTTATCCTTGTCCTTATCCTTGTCCCTGGATATGCTTACAGCTTTTAGGTCTTTGGTGTTTTTTGATCCCCTGGTATCCTTGGTTTCCAGGTGGTTACCTTTCAAGCTTCTCAAGCTATACCCCCCTCCAGCGGATCTCCCTTCTGTCAAACTCTTTTTTTCTGTGGGGGGGACTTTGGTTCGCTCCAGTTTTACCAGGATGAGTGCTTTTACCCATTTTTTCAGCCTCACCGTTCACTGCAACAGTTTTTAGGCCACCCTCCAAGTACTCAGCCTCCCAATTATTACAAGAAGGGACAGATGTAGCATTTACCAGGCCTTTCAGTAGGTATCCTGCTTTATTTTCGCCCTTTCTGTTCTTCAATGTTGCTATTTTCTACTCGTACAGTGAACTGGGTTTTAGTTGTGCAGCTTTTCTTTCCTGATACTGCGTTGTGGCCTGATGTTGTTCCCCCTCTGGCAGAGACACGATGTGCTGTTTTTGTAATTATTCTGCAGGCTCGAGCTGCCTCTGCCCACACCACCGGCGAGCTCCTCTTGGCTCTGCTGAATTCCGCCGGGCACTGATTTTCTAGAGACTCCAGTGCACGTCCGATATGCTCCTTTCCTCGCTGTGGCACTGTGGCTCCGTCTGTGTAAACCTCCTCTTGCTGCTCTCCTCCACTCCGCCTCTCCCCTCCTTCTCTATGCCCGGAAGTTTCTAAAGATTTGGGCATCCTGTGTGTCCTAGAAGTCTCGGAGCAGCCTCGCCAGGCCCCCGAACTCGTCTCGTCTTGACCTGCCGCCGCCGTCACCTCCACACCTCCAGGCGACAGGTAATAGGAGACCGCCGCGCACCAGACCAGAAAACCGCAAGGAGGTTCAACCCCCCCCTCCCGCTGGAAGCGTGACTCTCAGATCGCACGGCTGTCAATCACTCATGGCCGGTCGGCCAGAAAACTCCAGGACTCTCCGGCTGCGGCTGCGGCTACGGCCCCCGGCTCAACTCGCTCAGATACTCAGCACCCTCTCCGGGTAAGGCTCTGCTCAGTTCTTACTTTTAAGTTGTTTTAAGCTATTTTCTTCTGCATTCTGGTGGGAATACTGTGGGTAAAGGGCTTCTAAGACAGGGAGCTTACGACTGAGCTGTTAGTCAGCCGCCATCTTCTCCTACGTTATCTACATTTTTTTTTAAACGAAGCGCGGACTCCCGTACTTTGTTTACTTTAGGCCCGCATGAGGGCCCACGCAGCCCCGGGGAGCGCCACCTCCCTGGGGCCAATTGTTTGAAGTGAGGGGAGCTCCAGCCCCCGTAGTCTTGAGGACTCCCATCTGCCAGGGGCTAATTTTGTGAAATGCAGGGGACCACGATGCCCCCCTCGCAGCCCAGAGAACCGCCACCTCCCTAGGGCTGTATTGAAATAAGATGCGTGGGGGGATTTTGGACCACCACCTCTCTGGGGCTAGTACCCTAAAATGCAGGGGGAAATGCCTCCCACTGCCCCGGAGGCCGCCACCACCCCGGGGCTATTTTTCAAATGGGTGGGCCGTGCAGCCCCGCTTCTGGAGCCATAAATGGCCTTGGGGACCTCCACCCTCCATGGTCTGCCCCAGCAATCTCCTGGGGTACCCACCCCTGGGACCTTGCAGTTTGCTATGGGATGGCGTGAGCAATGCTCCCATCATCCCATAGCAAACAGTGTGCTCCGCTTTCAACAAGTGAGAGCATTTTGCTCTCGCTTGTTCAAAGCGGAGCACACTTTGGCCAGATGTACAACCGTGTTATTTTCGAGTCGCAAAGGAAAACGGGATGCATTTAAAAATTGAAAAACTCAATGTTTTTGTTTCATTTTTCAAGGTCAGGTAGTGGTCCCTCGGGCCACTGCATGCCCCTAAAAAAGATTTCCCCCAACATTTGCAAAGGGTAAGCGGTCTCAAAACATTCTTACATAGTGTAGCAAAGCACAATTAGGAAGGGATGCCCTTGGAACGCCCCTTCCTAATTGCGAGTCGCAAATTGTATTTAGCGAGTCGCAAATAAATTGTGACTGGCTGTATTGGGTTTGTACATGGCCCTGTAGGTTTTTGCATGCACAAACGGGTTGCAAACCCGTTTGCGCATGCAAAAACGGGGCATACATCTGGCCCTTGCTTTTTGCACAGGGCCTTACATGTCAGCAGCTCCCTGGGTGTAAAAAGCAATGCAGGCTCCTGCAAGAGGCGGGAGCCAGATGGGACCGCGGAGGCCTTGAGGATCCGCCCACAGTCCCCACCGAGAGGCCACAGGGGAGCCCCCCCTCTCTTTAAAAAATAAAAAAATTAATTGCCGGGCCCTGGGTCTGGGGTTCCTGGGGCTGAAACTGGCCTGGTGAGGGGGGCTGCAAGGCCCCCTCTCTTTTTTTTTTTTTAAAAAGACATGGCCCTGTGGTATGTGATCCCCAGGGTCAAAATCTGCCTGGGAAGGGGCACCGCATGCCCCCAAGGACCCTCAATAGACGAGGGAACATCATCCCCCTACTAGTAGTGCGTCAGGAGGTGCGTTTGCAGAGTGGTGGAGAAAGGGGGCGTGGCCTGCTATCAGATCTCAATGCTGCTGTATGGGACTTACTGGAGGTAATACAAGGAGTAGTTGTCCCCCAAGGACGTCCTTGGGGGCCAACTACCCCTCCTATTACCTTCAGTAAGTCCCTCTCAGTAGGATTGCTGAGAAGTTGTCAGAGGCCAAGCCCCCTGTCTTTACCACTCTGCAAAAGTGCCTCCGGGCGCTCTACTAGTTGGGAGTTAAAGTCCACTTGGCTCTGGAGGGACCATGGGGGCCAAGAAGCCCTCCTGGTACCTCTTGTAAGTCCTATTCAGCGGAATTCCTGAGAGCTGGTCGGAGGTCCAGCACTAACGGTGGGCAGTTCCACTGAGTTTTTCCCACTCCGCGCTCTGCTTGAAGAGCGGAATAGGGCATAAAAAGCTCTGTAAACCGCTGGCGGAGTGTAGTTTATCAGCGGGCGCCATTTGGTGCCCATCAGCGACATCCGCCTTCTTTGAAAACTAAAGCCGACCAGTTTAATTGGTCGCAAAACCTACCAGTGTTCTCCATTGGCTGTGGAGTGAGGCTGGTACATGTCCACACACGTGGTGACGTCCTATCCAAAACTCCGCCCAATCTGAATTGTGGTCTCTCGCGCGGCTGGCCTGTGGCAGTGACTGCATGCAGTGGCACATCTGCGGCGATGGAACAACGCTCCGAGGTGAACCCTCTCCCACTTTCAGTCCCTGGGCATCGGGCAATGGGAAGGGTATGATGCACGAACTATCCTACCCCCGTCAGGTGCACTGCTGACAGAGGCATGGGGAGTGCCCTCTGAAGATAGTGTCACAGTGAAGCTCCTCCTCCCAGCTGAACATACACAGTGTCCTTTGCTCGGCAATGGCTTCTGGAGAACAGGTGAGGGGGCTATGGGTGTAGCCGGCATCGTTACTGTTTGGAACCCCGTAGACTGGAACCACGGTGGTGCTGTTGGTGTGGAAAGCTGTGCAACCTATATTGCTTTGGTGGGTTACTGTGCCCATGAGGGTTACAGAAGGCGTGTCGAAACAGGGTGCTACCAGCAACTGCTCCCCCTGATCTCTTTCTTTCTCTCTCCTCCCTATCCCCCTGCTCTCTCTTCTTCCTTCCTCTCTCTCTTACTTCTCTCTCTCTCTCTCTCTCTCTCTCTCTCCTCCTTCGTTCACTCTCAATCCTCACCGCAGTCTCCCCGTCCCACCAAGTCTTCCTCTGTCCCTTCTCTCTCTTCCACCTCCACATCTTGGGGCAGTGATGGGGAGCCTCGGGCCCTCTCTGAAAATGCGAGCTGGAGGTGACTTTAAGAGGGAAAGCACCAAGGTGTGAACTGTAAAAAGAGTTGGGGAAGGGGGGTGGGCGGCAGGTAGAGAGTCAAAGGGGTAACTGCTCTCAGAGAGGTGAGATGGGGTGGCGAGCAGTCTGAGGACAAAAACAGCACTAGAGGTGGGCAAGCACTCCATGGAATTCCACCGATCTTTTATTAAACTCTGAGGAATTCTATGTAGTGCAACTCCATGGGCTCCTCCCACCCTTATCCAGCACCCTTTCTCCACCACTCTGCAAATGTGACTGCTAGTTAAAAAAAACTTAGAAATTCACTAAAATAAACAAAGGTTACAAGGACGTTATAGTTAGCAAATAGAATTTAAAAACATAAGAAATTCACTAAAATAAACAAAGGTTACTGGGACATTATAGGTAGAGTCAGTCAGTCAGTCAAATATCTTTATTTCGGTTAATTAAAACCATAAAAGCAATACACAATTCATTTAAACATACATACATTATACAAGTAAAATTTACAAATATACAGATATACACATGATTGCAATTCATACGTTCATTCTTAAAACAATTAAAATCTTTGATGCAAAGAAAAGATACTGAGCAGTATAAATGCAAAAAGGCCACCCCTGTTTCCTATTATGCTTAATACATTTTCCCAAGACGTAGTTGACAAAGTATCAACCTAGTTAATTGTTCGTCTGGGTGAGTCTTATTTTGT
This sequence comes from Lissotriton helveticus, assembly GCF_964261635.1. Taxonomy (NCBI): domain Eukaryota; kingdom Metazoa; phylum Chordata; class Amphibia; order Caudata; family Salamandridae; genus Lissotriton; species Lissotriton helveticus. The sequence goes on from NC_136065.1 coordinate 72,581,051, forward strand.
TTATTCGTGCTGCCGCTACCAAAAAACTGGCTACACTATATGTGACCTGCACAGAATTAAGCATTTGCAAATGTAAAAGTGCAGGCCTCACCTGGACAAAGTTAAGATCTTTCAAGATTGGATATAAAAAAAAATTTCGGGCCACCAGATAATGTTCACAAAACATCACTAGGTGAAGCGTGTCCTGTGTAGAAAAACTATCACAGGTACAAGGTGGGGTATTTACTGGGGTCCCCCACTTTGTATAGGCACCAAGTACAAGGTGAATGAGGTTGAACCTGAACCTAAGTAAAAGAAAACGATGGTATGGTTTAGTCACGTATTTTAAGTAAGGTTCCATGACTGGGGAGATTGATAATTGATATATTGATCTCACCATTGGTAGAGTCAAATTTTACTCATACAAAACCAAAGAAATTCAGCCGTTATAGTTACCTGAGTTAACTATAACTCGCGCCCTCGCAATGCACTGCTTATGACCGCACATATTACATCACTCATACCTGACATGACTCGTAACATCACTCATGACATCAGTAATGACATCATCCACAACATCTCTGACGCACCCACTCACACCCCTATAGAATCTTTTATACACCCACTGCCACTCCCACACATCCATTCACAAACCCATTCACAGTCATTCCAGTACTTACACACCCACTCGCTGATGTATAGATCTACACACACATCCACTCGCTCACCCATACTGCCACTCATCGACCCACTCACTCACTAACACAGCCATTGACATATCCACTCATACACCCATACTGCCACTCGCACACTGAGTGACTCACCCATAGAACTACTAACACTCCTAGAAGTCACCTATACACTCAGCCACTTACTCACCCAAACCGTTATTCACACCCCCACTTACGTAGTCATACAAATAGTTACACATACTCAGCTATACAGTCATTAACAGAAGCATGCACTCTATAGCCACTCAAATTCATTCATCCATGCATATAGTTACTCATATAGCCTGTCACTCACCTATACTGCCTTTCACATACCCAACTATTCACCCATACTGACACATAGACTCAATCACTGACACAGCCATACAGACACAAACTTACCCATACAACTTCTCACAAACACACACACGCACACACACACACACACAGTACCCCGTCCAGCCACTGACTCACCCACTCACTCATCCGTACAGGCAGTGACACCCCTCCTCACCCTCACACAGAGACACCCATATAACAATAGAAATAGACAACTAATCAATCACCCATATAGCCATTCACGTACCCACTAACACACTCATACACACACTTAAACATCAACTGACAGACAGATACTCAAATTCCCACAACCAGTCATTAACCCATACATTCATTGAGACACCTAATCACTCACTTATACAGTCAGTCACACATCCACTCAGTCATCCATACAGTCACTCATACACCCACTGATTCACCAATACACCTATGTATGTATATGTAACACTCATAAACTTTTTTTTAAAACCCACAGTCATTGGGTGATGTGCTAGAGATGGTGCCTCTTCCAAGCTGTTTCCCTTGGTGAACTAGTGGAATCAGCAGTTTGAAAGTGCATTATTTCTGAACATTTATTTCAGTGATAACACAATCCCTGTGAAACCAAGGATAATGATTCTTAGCAGAAACGTCATTAAAAAAAAAGCGGACTTCAAGTCCCTGAAATCGGAATTGAGGGTATGTGTAATAGCCAGGTCTGTAATTTTTAGTATGAATAGCGAGTAAACTGTTCAGCCATTGGGACTTGCTTTTAAAAGAGAATTGTGATCATAATCGAGGTGCAGGGGTGCCTAGAGGTCCTTTGCAAACCTCCTGGCTTCAGGGATTACTATCTAATATTTACTAACACTGCCAGTTGGTATGTCTAAAGGTTTAGCTTTGTTTAGTTGTTATTGCAATCATATGCCCACTGTTTTTAAAAAGCAGCATGCTTTCTTTTTTCTACTTGTATTCTTTCTAATTATCTTGCACATGTCAATTTTGTGTGTATTTTATTGGGGTTGTGTCAGAGGGTGAATGGAAGGATGAGTCAGTTGATTGATGAACCGATACTCGGGTGCATAGATGAGTGACAGAGCGCGTGTGATGACTTATTGAGTGTCTGTCTACAAAAAAAGCACTTTCACTCTTAAGCCAGACCTATTGGCATTGCCAGTGCTTGTTATTTACATTCATAGCCAATAGTACATTTTCTTTGTACCAATAAAATCAGATTTCCTTCTGATGTGCATTAGAACTGAAAGGGTTTCTACGCCTATTCAAAGCACACCTTTCTGCTAAAAACCACTGCCTGTTTAATTACAGGATAGGGAACGCTTATTTTTTTAAACAAAAAAATATATTCCAAACCTATGGCCACTATATTTTGGAGGTAACATGTTTTATTTATTTTGTTTTTATTTCTTTTTATTGTGTTTTCAATACAAAACGCAACCATTGCACAAGCTTGTCAAGACCTGGCATTTCGAATTTGCCAGTGCTTCTTCTATTAATATATTTTCATACAGAAACTAGCAAACCTACCCCATTGAAGCCAACACAAGGGTTTAGCGAAAAATGCCAAACATATTTGTATATATTTTGTGAGCGAATTTGTAAATATTTACTCCATTAAATAATTTAAAAATGGGTTGATGAATAAGCGTTGTCATTTACAAAAAATAATTTGACCAGTGAAATTGACACCTTTGGAAACGAAACCTATAAAAATTAAATATCAGGACTGTTTGTGGTGTAAAGGGTATGTGGGCCACTAAGGCAATCTATGTGGAGAGGAGAATAGGAAGATGCTCTCACCTGTGGCGCTTTCCCTAGTTCGGTGCTTCGAGGCGCTGTGGTGCAGCTCGCAGATAGCGCGGTCTCTGTCTTTCTGGTGACCTGTGAAGCTCGCGTCTGCCGGAACCAGAACTACGGGCAGCTTTGAGAAGAAACACAGCCCTTGTTGACAGAGGCTGCTTTGTCCCTCCTTCTGAGACCTCTCAGATGGAAAGTGAAAGTCACCTCGCGCTATCGAGCGCCGAGCGTTGCACGCGCCGCCTCGAGCCGCGCCCTGTCACCGGTACCTTGTTTCTATAAGACGTGGAAAGAGCCACATACAGAGGTGTCAGAGCGCTGTACAATAGAACCAGTTACGTTACATGAGAGAACTGTTACAGGAATGGAACAAACAAAAAGAGCATGCCATAGAATCGGAGCGATGCAGGCATAAGGCACACAATCGCAAGCACAGACTGACAAGCAAAAATATGAATATATATGACAAGTTTTACAATGACTAAAGAACTTCCTGGCGAACAATAGCAGGGCATAGAATCAAAACAACGCAGGCAAAAGGAACACAATATCAAACGCCGCAAGCACAGGATGTACAAGCAAAAATATAAATATATGTGACACATTTACAATGACTAAAGGAGTTCCTGGCGGGGTCTGAGAAGGAGGGAATTAGTTCTGAAAGTGTCTTTGGAATAAAAGAGATTTGAGATCCGCATTGAAGATCTGGATGGAGGTGATGGCAGGGAGTGAAGGAGGAAGCGAGTTCCAGATTCTCACCGCACTACCTGAGAACGATTGTGCCAACAATTTTTCCAGTTTGAAGGAGGGGGGTTCAAGAAGGAACTTTTCCGCATTCCGAGAGGGTCTAGAGCCTGTGTACCAATAAAGGTTAGTGAGAAGTAGCATTATATTTACATGTTGCTAGAGCTGGTAGTTGGGAATCAGTCCATTATACTACAGCCAGGGCGGGTCTTAGGCCCTGGGCGAAAGGGAAGATGTTAGAGCCAGTTGAATTGCATGTGAACTCACAAGAAGTGACATCATAAAAACTGACATCACAGGACTATCGATCTTCTTTGCCATTGCTGAAGAGATGGTCGATGGGACCGCCGATCACCATCACAGCAGGCAAGGCACCGCCTGACAACGAGGCAGCGGTCCTATCCATCCAATTAGGATAAAACCGCTGGGCAGGGGATTGGAAATTGCTTTTTACTACTGCAGCTTGTGCTGCTGCCCAGGTAGCAGTAGGAAAAAGCACTTTGTGCACATCCATGCACCGTGTGCCAGGCACCGTGTGGTGCCTGGGATAACGAAGAGTCATGTCACGAAGAGAAACTTAAAGGGACCGTACTCGGACTCTGGAGGTTTACTGCCTTTTATACGCTGAGACAGCCTGGACTTACTAACCACAGACTCTAACGCTACTGAAGACATCGCATATTACCCTTGGACAGTCTCCCTTTTATATATACAACCACGATGACTACAAGGGATATTATTGTGATTATTACATTTTGATTATCCACTATTATCTACCCAATTGGTACGGCGGAAATAAATCACATGTGGCTTATTGACCAGCATTTTGATGTGCCTTTTAACAGATTTAGCGCTACAAATTACAGCCCTGACGAAGTTGCTAAACCGACGAAACATGTGTTGGCTATATGAACAGCGATCAGTATCAACAAATAAATGATCTCTGCTGACGTCAAATAATTGGATGATTGTATTTTTCATATGAAACTAACTTTCTTTCCTATGCTACTGTATAATCAATAGCAACTACTGTATGGAATTTAACTGTTTGTGTATATAGTGCCTGCCCAAGGTTCGCTAATCTAGTATAGGGCTCCCATTGTGGGTGTCTCACCTTCGGAGCATAGGGTAAACACTCCTACCTTGTGTGCACCACTTCAAATTTCTCCTTTGAAATATTGTGTACTACTGTCCCGAATATTGCTTTGTTTTTTTGGCTGCCAGTGAGGAGACTTTCCAGCGCACTCCGCGCTTTCATTCCAGACCTTTAGACTGCTGCTCGGTTTCCCCCCGCCGCCGCCGCAGTTGACATCGCGAGCGGCCGCCGAGCGGGGGAAACCAGACTACACCACCCAGAAGCCCTGTGGACCACGCCCCCACTCTAGCACGTGACCAGGGGGGCACAAAAGACCGCGAGAACTGCGGCAGAGCGGGTCCCAAATATTGCTTTGTTTTTTTGGCTGCCAGTGAGGAGACTTTCCAGCGCACTCCGCGCTTTCATTCCGGACCTTTAGACTGCTGCTCGGTTTCCCCCCGCTGCCGCCGCAGTTGATATCGCGAGCGGCCGCCGAGCGGGGGAAACCAGACTACACCACCCAGAAGCCCTGTGGACCACGCCCCCACTCTAGCACATGACCAGGTGGGCAGAAAAGACCGCGAGAACTCCCGCGTCGCGGGACGCACGCGGGCGACGTCTGTGGCCGTCCGGGGCCGGCCGAGGCTGGGCTGGGCCATCCCCTTTCCATGTTATAGCCTATGGTCTGTAAACATTATTCATTTTATTAGTCTATTGTTCTATCTTTATTCCATTATTGCAATCAGTGTAATATATATTTAGTGTGTTAATATAGTGCACTTTGCTCGTGCACTATTCTTTTTTAAATTCATTGGATCCACTGCTCAGTAAACATGGTGAGAAACGTTAAGGATAAAACTGCTGTTAACCCTCCCTACCTACTCTGACAGCAATAGATCGAATGCTGCAGCAGACAATTGGGGTGGTTGCTTCAGCTATTGAAAGTACTGAAAGGCGTTTATCCCTGCCATCCGGTTCTCTTCCCCCCTTAGCCAATTCAAATATGACAGTGATGACTACTAATTCCCAGGACTCCTTATTAGCTCCCTCCTTTGCAGCTTTGCCTAGAAGAACTAGTATAACTCCAATAATAGAGAGGTCTTGTAGGGATTCCACGGATGTTAATGATTTATTACCATTAACCGTAAGGCTATCCTTGACCCCCTCCCTATCTCCGAGTATTGAGATTGGTGATTCTACTCCCCCACATGAGGATGCCCCAGATAATGAGAGTCAAGACACTTTGGGAAGCCCAATCCCTATTCTAAATATTAGTGATAGCCCCTGTATTAGAACTAGGGGGCAGAAGGCTAGATCTAAACAAAAACATATTGCCAGAGAAAGGCAATCTAGCAAGTTAAATAAAAACAACAAAAGGAATACTAAACTTAAAAGAACTAAAAGTATAGAACATTTAAATAGGAGTATAGGGAGTGAGATGAACGACCACCCAGCGACAACCCCTCCTCATACTACTAATAGGGACTTAAATGATGAATCTTTCTGGGAGAGAATGGAGACTTTATTAATGACCCTCTTTGAGCCTATAAATCTAAAAGTTAAGAACATAGAATCTAGGCTAACTAATATTGAGGGTAAACCTGATAAACAATCGACCCCAAGTGAGGTTAAATCTCTACCTCAACCTAATGCATCATGTTCTAAAACTGGCCCTTTGGCTTCTGTTAAAGTGCCTGTTCTAGCTAAAACATCAGCCAAAACATCGGTTAAAACACCAGCTCCAGTTAAAGCATTAGCAAAGTCTAAACATCTGACTTTAAAGCCTATTGACCGGCTTGCCCAAAATGGTACAAGGGGGGACACTTTAACTCAGGATAAGGGGTCTGTTGATTCATCCACGGCAACCCCGAATGTGTCCTCGCTCGTACCACCATTACAAAATAGAACTGTAGGGCCTCAACATGGGGAAGGAGAAACACCGAATCTCTTTAATTTAAATCTTCCCCCAGAAGCTACACCTTACACTGTGGTTTTAACAAATGTACCCCCAATTCCTCTTAATACCACTGAAAATTGGTCAACCCTAAGAAATAAATCCCTCTATTCTCTGTCATCTAGGGAAGGACTAAAAAGTCATCTTTTCTCAGAGTTCAAAATGGCCAGACGAGCTAGATGGGTGGGTACTTCGACCAAAACATTGAGGGGTGATTGTGTAGTTCTATCTTTTCGATCCCCTGAATTGGTCCATACAATACTGGAAAGAGCTGCCATGGGGTCTTATGATTCGCAATCTGTTAACATCGTTCCCCTTGGTTACTTTTACCCTCCTCTTCCACCCATTAGGCGTATACCTCATGATCGTTACCATACCATGAACTGTGAACAACCGTGGGTCAGAAGATATGGGATTCCTACCTTTAATCACTATGACACTCTTAGTGGGCTGGAAAATATCGACTGACTGCGGTCTATTTCAACAACTCCCACAGTGTCAGTTTTAAACGAGGTAACATATTCTGAGTATTGCATGGAAGAATACGCAGATGAACTTGGGGGGAAATACTTACCAGCTATGCTAACCACGTGTGATGTTGTGGAGCCCGGTGGGGACGCTTTGGCAGCAGAAGATAACTTGGTGCGGGGGGGCAATCAGGTGGCCCCTCCTTTGTATGTCAACTCCACCTTGATATCTCCTGTAGCCCAGCTTATTCCATCAAAGAGCTTAACGGAGTTTAAAATTTCTTCCTGGAATATAGCCGGAACTAGATCCAAAGTTGATCATTCTATTTTTATGGATTTTGTTCAATCTCAGGACTTGCTTTGCTTCCAAGAAACATGGAGTGTTGAACCTGTGCATTTGATAGGTTACAGAACTTTCTGTACTCCTGCTGTAGCTGTTCCTCATGGGAGGCCGAAAGGTGGTCTGAGTGTTTATCTTTCAAATAGATTGGTCTATGAGAAAATTACTGAACCTGTCAAAGACATCTATTTTCAAATGTTGGTTCTCCATCAGACCAGAGACATCCCAATTGTCGTTGTTAATATATACAATAATATTCCTTGTGAGGATGTGACAAATGTTTTAAGGAAACTGACTAAAGGGCTGTCTACCCAGGGGAAACTTTTTAATCACAAATTGATGTTGATTATACTGGGAGATTTTAACTGCAAACTGTGCGAACTGATTAAGGACAATAGGTGCGGTGTAGCACGAGATGATGGTGTGGGACGTTTCCATTTTAGACATAATCTCTTAGGGGAACAATTTAACATTTTGCTAGCCAATTTCGATTTAGGATTTGCAAACAAAATGTGTAACTCTGCCCCCATATTAGCCCCAACATTCAATGGTAGAGGTCGCTCTTCAACTATAGACTATATCACAATTTCCAATTCATATGGGAATAGAATACATTCCTTTAATGTTCATGATTTGGCATTGAGTGACCACTTTCCACTTTGTGTGTCTGTCTTGTTGCCTACTCCAGCACTACTGTCTAGTGCTGGGATCGGTAACAGCTTAGTCGCCGATTTGGCAATTGGTAAAACTAATGGTTATACCTTGAAATGGGCTACGATAAATGAGGCAGAGACAATTAAAAAGGTGGTTGAAAAATGTTTTTCAGAAATAGCTACATGTTTAGAGACAGACTTACCACCTGAAACTTACCTTGCATCCTTTTTAGCTATTTCAAACGAAATTAAAAACTCCTTGACTAGGCAATCGAAGAATCAGAAGAAGGAGAGAGGTTGGTTTGATTCCAGATGCACTAGGGCTTATACAGCCCTAAAAAAGGCGCTGCATAAAAAACCTAAATCTGCAGAGGACATCCGCAGACTCAGGAAAGATTATAAAATGGCCATTAGTGCCAGGAAAAATACCCTGAGGTCAGAAGCCTGGGAGGCTCTCCACTTAGCTTCTGAAAGAAATGACAGCGCGAGCTTTTGGAAAACAGTGAGAACCCCTTTTCTTAATGAGGAGGTGGGACCAAAAATAGATATAGCAATACCTGAAACAGAATGGGTTAGTCACTTCTCGAGAGTATATGAGGGAGGTGAGCATGAAGGTGAAGAACATATGGGGTCTTTGATCCCTTCTCCTGACTACCCCCCGAGTAACGACCTTTTCTTTACTCTCGAGGAGGTTGAAAAGGCCCTGGGTAGAAGTAAGGGCGCTGAGGCGCCTGGCCCAGACGGGGTTCCCATAGATTTATTTAAAAGTATTCCATCTCTGTGGGCGCCCCTTCTGGTCCAGCTGCTCAATGCCAGTTCTGCTACTGACTTCCTCCCCACCTGGGTGGAATCGGTCATTGTACCGATTTATAAAAAAGGAAATAGACAGGACCCAGCCTGCTATAGGCCCATTTCCTTACTGGATTCCTTTACTAAAATAGCGGGTAGAGTCATTCTGGACCGTCTTTTGGACTGGGCGGATGCAAACTCCGTCCTGTCCGATCTCCAGTATGGTTTTCGTTCCGGCCTGGGGACGGTAGAACAGGGACTGAATTTGATGATGCTGGTCGGGAAATACACGAGGGCTAAACAAGGCAACTCGTTTCTGGCCTTCGTGGATCTCTCGGCCGCATTTGATTGTGTGGTGCACTCTAAACTGTGGATGATATTGGAAAAATTAGGGGTTGATCTAAATATTATTTATTATCTTGAACGTTTTTACAGTAACGCGTCGGCCCGCGTTCGCTATGGCCTTAAAGGAGAGTGCATGGACCAAATACCAATCAGGAGTGGGGTCAGACAGGGTTGTGTCCTGGCGCCCTTCCTTTTTAATTTGTACATAAATGGATTGGAAGAAGCCTTGTGCAAAGACAGTTTGGATCCCCCATTTGTAGGTGGTCGCCCAATACCAGCACTTTTGTACGCTGACGACACTGTGCTCATGTCACGTACTCAAGTGGGTCTACAGCGGGTGGTTGACAGCTTTTCCCGCTTCATGAATGAGTTAGGCCTGAATGTCAATACTTCAAAGACTTTCACTATGTATTGTGGCAGACAAATTAAATCTAAGAGGCCAATTTTTATAGCGGGACAGAAGCTCGAATTCGCTAAACATTTTTCTTACTTGGGGATACCTTTTGCCCAAAACGAGATATGGTCTCAAGCTGTCTCTGCGAAAAAAACTTGAGCTTACTAGATCAACCGCTGCTCTTAAAATCTTTTCTAGTAAATTAGGGACCAGACCCCCTGTAGAATTGATAAAAATATACAAAGCCAAATGTGTAGCAGGTGCTACCTACGGTAGTGGGGTCTGGGGTTTTGCAAACTCATCACCTATTCAGGTTCCTGAAAATTCCTTTTTAAAATATATACTGGCACTCCCCAAAAGCTCCTCCAATTTTAACTGCCACTCTGAACTGGGCCTCTGTTACATCTCAGATCTGATTAAAGTAGAGCCAGTTCTGTTATGGCACAGACTCTGGACTCAAGAGGCAACACACTTTAACAGAGCTGTTCTAACAGACATTTTGAAATTGGAAGGTGCTACTAAAATACCTTGGGTGAAGTATGTTTTTAACTTTTTGAAAGATATTGGGAGAGAGGAATATTTCACGAACCCCTTGGATATTTCAGAAATCTCACGAAAAGATTTAAAAAAGGAGTGTTTAGCCCTCTTAGAATCTCACCGGGTTGCCGTGGAGACCTTAAAACCTTCTGTCCTGCAGCACCAATTGGTTTTAGCAACTTTTAAGATTCAGCCCTATTTAATTTATGTAAATAACAATTATGAGCGTTTTTTACTTACACGCTTCAGATTCAATATCTTCCACAGATTGTTTAGCTTTCCTACGATTAACAACTGGACGCACGATCTACTATGTTGTCCCTGTGATAATGTCTCTCCCCAGAGTACCATTCATGTATTTTTATTTTGTAAACTATATCATGAAATGAGGAAAATTGTCCTATTGCCATTCTTAAGAGTTTTAGGATTTCGTCATTGCCGTGCGGCGATGATTAGCATGCAAATGTTAGATAATCATGTATCTGTAGCGACAACAGCTTTGTACCTAAGGAATGTGATGATTATTAGGAAACGTATGACTACATAACTGCACTTTACAAATGCATTTATAACTGTAACTGCACTTTAAAAATGTAATTGTCTTGATTATGAATCCAATGAATTACTGTATTTTTATATATTCTCTTTTTAAATTGTATATCTGTAAATTATTTGTACTTTTATGATTGCACACAACAATCGAATAAAGATATTTTGAATTGAATTGTACTACTGTCAGGGGAGCATCAGCCTCTAGTCCCCATATTTACCCATGCAATTTTCCTATCCTATGAGACCATTCTTCTAAAACCTACTTGTTCAGTAGAGCGTGATGCCAAACAATCCATCTCCACTCCACGCCATCGGTAATCATTGTAGCCAGAATCAGCAAGAATGAGACGTGTATTATTTTACCCGTGTCTGGAAGGTCTAGAGTGTAAACCGCAGCTGCCATATTGGGTTAGAAATAACCTCCACACTTCCTTGGTCACTAGCCAGATGTGAGCCGCCTAATTAGATTAGGAGAAATGCTGGAAGGGGGGTGTAGTCAGTTGGTAGCCACGCCTCTTGGTTGGGTTACATAGATACACACACCAAGGAAAGATTCTCTCCATTTAGATTTTTGGGAGAATATCGCATTCTGGCCCAGAAATATGCCACAGTTCACAGAAAGTGGTCATAGCAGATGGAGGTAGATTTACTCATATTGGTTAGAGTGACCCCTCTTTCTGCAAGCCTAAAAGTTGGATAAATATGGCATAGCTGCAGGAGCTCCTCAGATCACTGCCTGGCACAGAAAAATAAGAAAGACCCTGCTAGACCCCTGCATTGCACCAAGAAGGCTGCACTCTGGAGGACTGCACCTGCTGCACTTTCAAGCCTTCCCAAGAAAAGGACTGTGCCTTATTCAAAGGAAAAGGAGTGGACTCCCTGAACAGCAATAGGTACAAAAGAGCTGGAAGCAACCACCTGCAAGGACCAAAGAGAGGACACCCCTGCTGACTAGTCTCCACTAAAATTGCCCTTGACGGAACAAGTGCATTTTGGGAAATTGAGACCTAGCACCCAAGAAACAATCTAGAGCCTCTGAGCCCTTGCCAGTGCTAGAAGACCCTGACCTCCTCAAGATCAAGGACTGCACGCTCCACGATGCATCTCCACACATGAGTTGGAACTGCATGATGCATCCCAACTCAAGACATCGCACCTGCATCTCCTGGTCAAAGGAACTCAGGCAGCGCGGTGCACCACCACACCAGAATCAGCATTGCATGGTGCATGGACAAAAAAGAGCTGATCCAGCAGGTCTCAAAGGAATTGGCATTGCGTGATGCATCCCGAAGTGAGACATTGCAACCACATCTCATGGCTTCTAGAAGACCAATAAGACCAGGGTGCCACATCTCTAAGCAGGGCTCCACATCGCATCCCATGTGAGGAGACCAAAGGCTCAGCACAACGCCACTTGATGCAAGTCTCCACAATGCTGACTTTGCATCTGGATGCAAGTTATTAACTCAACGGACCAAACCTGCCCCTGACCCTGGCCTGCACTCCATTGCGATCAGCCTGAACTTGTTTCTTTGTTCCAGTCCAGTGCAACTAGACAGCCACATTTGATGCTATTGTCTTTTAAGCGCTATTCTTTTATTTATTTTCAAGGGGTTAAATTTGAATTCACTGTGCACCATACAATATAATATATCACAAAATCAACAATATCATTATCATCATCATGCTAGCTACTTTCCATTATGTATTCTCTAAGTTTTTTACATGATTCTTCTTGTGCTTAATTTATATTCATAGACATACACAAAATGAAATAACAAATTGCATAAACATGCTTTTGTTTGAACGCAAAATCATTAAACAAAATGTTAAAAATTATCTCAATCTTGATGCCCAATGCATTTTGGAACTTAGTCCCTTCTTCAGGGGAAATTCTTTAAAAGAAAATATAACAATGTACAAGGGTTCAATCTATAACTTTGATCTCAAGATGAACTAAATATTTCTACATGTAGAACACCAATAGTGTGCATTCCAACCTCTCATAAGTGATCACTTAGCTCAGTTGATACTCTGAATCCCATGCAATGATACCAGTGAAGTGGAGAAAAAAGACCACAATCATAACTTGTGCTTCGTTTAAACTATTATGCAAATGCAGAACTGTTAAACATTAAATGCTGCATGCAATCCGGCAAGTCACTACTCATAACCACCACTGTGCCTTAGCGACCATTCTCAATCAATCAAGATATTTGTAAAGCACGCTACTCACCCGTGAGGGTCTCAAGGCGCTGGGGTGGGAGTGGTACTGCTACAGCTCGAAAACCAGGTCTTGAGTAGCCTCCTGAAGGTTAGTAGGTCTACGGTCTGCCATAGGAGGATGGGGAGGCTGTTCCAGGACTTGGCAGCGAGGTAGGAGAATGATTTGCCGCCGGTGGTTGCTCTCCTGATGCTGGGGGGCGAGGGCAAGGTCGGTGGAGCGGAGCTGGCAGTTCGGGGTGTAGAAGGTGAGCCGTTTGTTGGTCTGCTGTTGTGTAGTGCTTTGTGTGCGTGGGTGAGGAGCTTGAAGGTGATCCACTTGTTGACAGGAAGCCAGTGCAGGTCTCTCAGGTGGGGAGTGTTGTGGCTGTGGTGAGGGATGTCGAGGATTAGGCATGCAGAGGCGTTCCGTATGTGTTGCAGTCGTTTCAGCAGTTTGGCCGGGGTTCCTGCGTAGGGGGCGTTTCCGTAGTCAAGTCTGGTGCTGACGAGGGCCTGGGTGACCGTTCTGCTAGTGTCAGTGGGGATCCACCTGTAGATCTTTCGGAGTATGCGGAGGTGGTTGAAACAGGAGGATGAGATGGCGTTGACTTGCTTGGTCATGGAGAGTGTTGAATCGAGGATGAATCACAGGTTGTGTGCGTGGTTGGTGGGTGTTGGTGCTGCTCCCAGGGCGGTCGGCCACCAGGATACTGCGGTCCTCCCCTGGGTTGAGAGGACCCAATAGCTATACACCGACGGCCAATAATATTGACAACAAAACAGTGACGGCGAACGCCGTTACCAAGCTCTTCCCCTCTACTTACTTAATGTTAATCTGAAGTGCTGATAAATGAGGTCTGATGATGAGGAGAGAACTTGTCTGCATAGGAAAGGAATGTGATAAGATATCTAGCAAACAATCCAAACATCACTTTTTAGGTTGCTTACAAAGGGGGAGCATTGGTAGTCAGGGCATACTTTATTATCAGACCAAAGTGAATCAACATGTTTCTGACAAATCTACGTACATATTGCTGGAGCGAGATCCCACGATGCAACTTATCACCACACTGAATACAATATTGGAAAAAGCCATGGAAATGGGATGGATACGTTCCACAACTAAAGGGTCTAATAGGATGGTGGTCGGAAAATCACCCTCACCGCCATGGTAGTGGAAATTACCGTCCGCCAGTTCCGCGGCAAATCCAGCGGTCCAATTAGGATCAACCGCCCGGAAAATCAGACTGCAGCGGAACGAGGGCACCAAAGACCGCCCGTAGTATGCAGAGAATGCGAAAATCTGTCTGCGCTAGTCGCATCAATGGAGGAAACACACCAAACCGCAGCCAGGACTGCGAGAGACCGCACAGAAAATTATGATATCCTTGATGTGACCTCGGTATGTTCCGCTGTATCCAACCACCCAAGTCGCAAACAGTGATGAAAGGGAGAGCCGGGCGGATGGCCTGTTGCATAGCCATCGCTGCTGACGCTCCGTGAAAAAAATGGCAGTCAACACAAAAAATAACAAGAAGGCCACCAGGTGCCCACAGCAAACTAGCCTCGACCCCCAAAACACCAAACACATCCCAAAGACATACCCCCATGGCAAATTCAATAAGTACCATTCCCAGGACAACCCACACAACACACCTGACAGCAATATCCCATCTTGACACACCCACATAGCTGAGCATAAAACCAGTCCCTTCCCTGACCAGAATCCTTTGCAATATTCCACAACTGAAGGGCTCAACACCACAGGACAAATGAGAGGCAAACCTGCACACATCACACCAGCACAACAACACCTAGACACACATCACCTACACCAACCCCACCACCCGCACAACTACACCCCAAAACATTAGCACAGCACACACCATGGCATCACAGAAAATGCGCAAATTCACAGAGAGTGAGTTGTCAGTAAAGGTAGATGAGCTAATCAGAGTAGAACCACAAGTTTCTGGTATCCTGGTCCAACAGACACCATTAGCCACAAGAGCACAAATGTGGAGAAGGATAGTCAACAAGGTCAATGCCATAGGGACCAACCCAAGTTCCAGAAATGAAATCATGAAGCGGTGGCATGACCTGAAGAGGGTTGTCAAAGAAAAGAGGAACAAGAACCAGGAGCTGGCTCAGAGGACTGGCGGTGGCCGTCCAATCCCACCAAAAACATGCACCACATGGGAGAAGGTGCTTGCCATACTGCATCCAGAGAGTCTCACAGGAATAGCCAGGGGAGTGCAGGCTGGTAAGAACAACCAAATGTAAATCATTGCACTGCCATGTACTGTCTTGCATACCTACAAAGCTATACCTCCTAGGCCCAAGTACATCCATATGCACCACTATATCCAACACAGGTCTCACAGATGTAACATCCACTCCATCTAAATCACCTGAAAGGTAGCCTGCAATATTCCCATGGTTGCATGTGTACAGGCAGCCTGCACTACTTCTCCCACCATGCCCCTTGTCCCACCCCTGAACAGGATGGAGCACTCCCTCCCACCCAGAAGCATGTGTCAGCCATTGCAGTGTTCACCTTCATCTAACAGGTAGGTAGCCATCTTCTCAGGTTATGCTGTTTGTGGGTGGGAGGCCTATACTACTACTCTCACCATGCCCCCTTTCCCACCCTCAACAGGATGGAGCACTCTCACCCACCAAGAAGCATGTGTCAACCATTGCAGTGTTCACCTTCATCTAACAGGTAGGTAGCCATCTTGTCATGGAGGGCTGTTTGGGGGTGGGAGGCCTGCACTACTACTCCTACCATGCCCCCTGTCCCACCCCTCAGCAGGATGGAGCATTCCCCTACCAGATGCACATGGCAGCCATTGCATTGTACACTTCAAACTAACAGGTAGGTAGCCACCTCCTGCTCTCTTGTACCACCCCTGAGCACGATGGAGCCTTCCACCACACACACTGAGATATATCACAATTTTAACCTAAATTTGACAACAGAACAGGTGAGTCGACAGTGAATTCACCCAGTCATTCCTCTAAAAAAACATGGTGGCATATGCCAACACCAGCCCTCTCATCCCACACAAATTCACATAGATACAATTGCCACTTACAGTGTGCAGACAGCTAAGCAAATTTAACTGTCACAGCATCCATAGTGTGAATCGCTAATTCACATTTAGAAGAAAGTATATGCACAATCATGCACAGCACTGAATGCCATGTGTAAGTGCCATGTGGGCAGAACATCAATGACTATATGAAAAACAAAGCAAGCAAGGTCTGTAGTACAAATTGAGATTTGCACATGACATGACAAAGGTATGCATGAGATAACTATGGCTAGTTCATTCTCAGATGAAATGTCTGCCAGGCAGAGTAAGCAATAGAAATGCCACTTATAAAGTCGTTGTGGCTCTAGTCGTCAGATGACAACATGTCCTTGTAATCACAAAATATGCATGTGCTGCATGGTATGTACTGACATGTCACACCGTGGACAAGTAATTCATGTGCCTCCACATCATGTCAGGATGCACACTAGTGTGCAGACCAACAATGTGATAACTAGTAAACTGTGTGGTATATATCCTGTGAATAAGATACATCTAACACCAAGCTTGAGGGGTGCACTTCAGTGACAATTTCCCTCTGTCCCACAGGTGGCCAACAACAGCAACCTGTACAGCCAGTCCCCCCCCCGGAACATGGACTCTCGGATGAGGACTCCCTGGAACTCTCGGACGCGGAGCTCGCAGCGGCCCATCTGGTATGACAGGGTGCAACAGGTCCCAGTACTCCATTGTCCCCCCACCACATCTGCAGCAACATCAACATGTACGCAGACCCCTGCTGTAATAGCCTATGCGTCCTCCACCACCACCACCACCAGTGCTGCCTGCAACACTCTCCCTGTCACAGAGGATGACCACCACACACCAACAACTGAGGATGGCAGGGAGAGGATGCTGGTGTCAACAGTGGTGAGGCATCAGGTCCATAGCAGCAGGGCAGGTGGGGAGGGTAAGGGTCAGTCACAGGCAATCAGACACTCGGACTGAAGCCTTGGACAACATCAACAGAGTCCTTGGGGCCTATGAATGGGCCCAGGGACGAATGGGCCAGGGCGAGGAAGATTCACGTGAGCTCCTTCTGCTTTTTTTTTAACAATTCTTTTGACTAAAACATAGCATCTGTCAAAAATACACAGTACAGAAGAAAAATGTCACGCTCAACCCATCACCCACGGGGGTAGAGGATATAGGAATACATGCACATTAGGAATGTCACGGGGATGGGGGTACATCAAAAACGGTATTACTAGGTGGTACACAGATCTCTCCTCTATATTTATTCCAGGGTCCCCATATCGACGCCCACCTCCGAGGACGGCCCCTTGCCACAAAAACAGTTTTTTCCCGGAACATGCTCCAATCTAAGTTACTCTTCCAGGTCTCAAGGGTGGGGGGCTGTTCTGTACCCCATTGCTGGGCAATGTTCCTTTTCGCTATCATGAGACTCAATGTGACCCACTTTGTCTGTGCGGAGTTAAGGTCGGTAGGCTCCCATATGTTAAGAAGGTATCTCCTCGCCTCTGGTAGTAAGGAGACCCCCAGAACCTCATGAATAATGTTATGGATCTCACACCAGTACTCAGCGATATATTGACACTCCCAGATAACATGGAGGAACGTCCCCACGAGACCACATTTCCGTCTGCACAGTCCAGTATCAGACAGACCCATCCGTACGAGGCGGGGCCCCGTAACATAGACCCTATGCCAAATTTCTAATTGAACAAGCCACAACTGTGCAGGAATGGCCACCACTTTAGGAGAAGACACAGCAGATTGCCAGTCCTCGTCATCAAGTTCTATTCCGTCTCGTACCCACTTATCCCTCAACTCTATAAGTAAGTCCACCCTGTGATTAATTAATTTCTTATAGATCAGGGAGATCGTTTTTTCGGGGAGGTGACCGTCTAAAATTCTATCCTCGAGGAGAGAGGCCTCCAGAAGGTCGGCATCAACAGGCAGGGCCGCTTGTAGTGAATGCCGAATTTGCGCATAGCTAAAATATTCAGATCTCTTCAGCTCGAATTCCCTCTGCATGTCCTCAAATGACTTAATCCTCCCCTTGCTCCAGATGTCATTAATGGTAGAGATTCCTATCAAGTCCCACTTATCAAACCCTCTCGTCTTCCAAAGCGCACCTAGCCACTCCGAGTCAAAAAGTGGGGTAGCTAGTGTCAATTTGTCCCTCCATCCCAGAGAACTCGTGGCATCATGCCAGATCCGAACCGCGTGCTTGGTCGGTCCCGTCAAATCTAACTTCGTTGACTTAGAGTATAACGCCCTACTATATCTGCCTCCAGGGAGGAGCCATCTATCCATGGCATATCCGGGATCAGCAACGGGGTCATATGTACCATGATTGATCGCAGCCAGCTGGGCAGCCCAATAGTACCGTTTAATGTCTGGGAGGGCAATGCCTCCATCGTACCAGGGGAGCGTCAGTTTTGTTAAGGCGATACGGGCCTGCCCTCCCATAAAAGGCTATGCTGCAACCCCTCCACATCACGGAAATAGCTAGCCGGTACCACATCCAGGGAATTCTGAAGGGCATAAAGGAAACGGGGCAGAGCCATCATATTTAAAAGAACCGCTCGCCCCACCAAAGAGAGCGGAAGTCTCCTCCAATTAGCGATGTGACTCCTAAGTCTCTGCAAAGGCGGAAGGAGATTCTTGGCGTACCTGACTGCTGGGTCAAGAGAGATGAAAATCCCCAGATACTTAAACCCGTCCATACTAATCAGAATGGGACAATTTTTGGGGGGGCTCGGGGGCTCTTCCTTAAGGACAAACAGCAGAGACTTGCCCCAATTGATGCAGAGCCCGGAATTCTTACCAAACGAGGCCAGGACGTTGCACATGACAATTAGAGATTTACAGGAGAGGTTAAATAAAGCAGGATATCATCCGCGTACAGGGAAACTCGGTCCTCCCAATCAGTGGACCACCGAATGCCCGGGATAGATGCCTCTCAGCGCAGCCAGGCCGCCAAAGGTTCCAGGGCCAGCGAGAAAAGAAGGGGAGAGAGAGGGCAGCCCTGCCGAGTGCCACAACAAAGGCGAAAGGACGCCGAGACCCGATTATTAACGACTATTTGGGCAAGTGGCTCAGGTTACAACAGGCACACCCAGCCTATAAATTCAGAGCCAAATTCAAATTTAGTGAGGACCGCCCACAGATTGGACCATTCGACTATATCAAAAGCCATGGTTGCATCAAGGGAAGCGATAACGGCCGGTCCCTGCAGGGTGTGGGCCCTGGCTATCACGTCATGCAACCTACGTAAATTCAGAGCAGTGTTCCTATGGGGAATAAAGCCCGATTGGTCTGGGTGGATCAGTCCGCTGACCACTTTCATCAGCCCGTTAGAGAGAAGCTTGGCTAGAAATTTGGGCTCCGCATTTAATAAGTAAATAGGACTATAAGAGGCACAAGCAGTTTTGGGCTTACCCTCCTTATGGATAACTACCACTGACGCAACTCTCTGATCCATGGGCAATATTCCTCTCTTCCAGGCCTCAACAAACATACCTGTGAGATAGGGAGCCAACTTGTCGGTCTGAGCTTATAAAGTTCAATTGGGAGCCCGTTTGGTCCCAGCGCCTACCCTGAGTTCAAGGAGCGAATAGCTTGGGCTATTTCATCAGTTGTGAAGGCACTATCCATAAAATTGCGGTCCTCACAGGACAGGCAAGGGAGCTGTAGGTCCCGAAGCAACAATTGGGAATCCTCTTCCGGCCGATCTGAAACCGAGGTATAGACTGTTTGCGTACCTCCCTCCTTTGTAACAAGTTCCGGGATGACACGATTAGCCAAATCCTTTTTGTACAACCAAGCAATTAGTTTCCCTGCCTTATCCCCAAGGTCGTAAAGCCTGCCGTGTTGCTCCCTGCCCAGAACCCTGGCACTATCAGTGACCAGTGATTTATAATCATATTCTTTAAGGCTCAAAAGATGCAATTTAGCCTGTGTATCAAATATAATATATATATATTTATATATATATATATATATATATATATATATAATATAATAAATATAAACAAAGTATCAACCTAGTTAATTGTTCGTCTGGGTGAGTCTTATTTTGTTTATTCGTGCTGCCGCTACCAAAAAACTGGCTACACTATATGTGACCTGCACAGAATTAAGCATTTGCAAATGTAAAAGTGCAGGCCTCACCTGGACAAAGTTAAGATCTTTCAAGATTGGATATAAAAAAAAAATTCGGGCCACCAGATAATGTTCACAAAACATCACTAGGTGAAGCGTGTCCTGTGTAGAAAAACTATCACAGGTACAAGGTGGGGTATTTACTGGGGTCCCCCACTTTGTATAGGCACCAAGTACAAGGTGAATGAGGTTGAACCTGAACCTAAGTAAAAGAAAACGATGGTATGGTTTAGTCACGTATTTTAAGTAAGGTTCCATGACTGGGGAGATTGATAATTGATATATTGATCTCACCATTGGTAGAGTCAAATTTTACTCATACAAAACCAAAGAAATTCAGCCGTTATAGTTACCTGAGTTAACTATAACTCGCGCCCTCGCAATGCACTGCTTATGACGGCACATATTACATCACTCATACCTGACATGACTCGTAACATCACTCATGACATCTCAAATTACATCACTCATGACATCAGTAATGACATCATCCACAACATCTCTGACGCACCCACTCACACCCCTATAGAATCTTTTATACACCCACTGCCACTCCCACACATCCATTCACAAACCCATTCACAGTCATTCCAGTACTTACACACCCACTCGCTGATGTATAGATCTACACACACATCCACTCGCTCACCCATACTGCCACTCATCGACCCACTCACTCACTAACACAGCCATTGACATATCCACTCATACACCCATACAGCCACTCATCGACCCACTCACTCACTAACACAGCCATTGACATATCCACTCATACACCCATACAGCCACTCGCACACTGAGTGACACACCCATAGAACTACTAACACTCCTAGAAGTCACCTATACACTCAGCCACTTACTCACCCAAACAGTTATTCACACCCCCACTTACATAGTCATACAAATAGTTACACATACTCACCTATACAGTCATTAACAGAAGCATGCACTCTATAGCCACTCAAATTCATTCATCCATGCATATAGTTACTCATATAGCCTGTCACTCACCTATACTGCCTTTCACATACCCAACTATTCACCCATACTGACACATAGACTCAATCACTGACACAGCCATACAGACACAAACTTACCCATACAACTTCTCACAAACACACACACGCACACACACACACACACAGTACCCCGTCCAGCCACTGACTCACCCACTCACTCATCCGTACAGGCAGTGACACCCCTCCTCACCCTCACACAGAGACACCCATATAACCATAGAAATAGACAACTAATCAATCACCCATATAGCCATTCACGTACCCACTAACACACTCATACACACACTTAAACATCAACTGACAGACAGATACTCAAATTCCCACAACCAGTCATTAACCCATACATTCATTGAGACACCTAATCACTCACTTATACAGTCAGTCACACATCCACTCAGTCATCCATACAGTCACTCATACACCCACTGATTCACCAATACACCTATGTATGTATATGTAACACTCATAAACTTTTTTTTTAAACCCACAGTCATTGGGTGATGTGCTAGAGATGGTGCCTCTTCCAAGCTGTTTCCCTTGGTGAACTAGTGGAATCAGCAGTTTGAAAGTGCATTATTTCTGAACATTTATTTCAGTGATAACACAATCCCTGTGAAACCAAGGATAATGATTCTTAGCAGAAACGTCATTAAAAAAAAAGTGGACTTCAAGTCCCTGAAATCGGAATTGAGGGTATGTGTAATAGCCAGGTCTGTAATTTTTAGTATGAATAGCGAGTAAACTGTTCAGCCATTGGGACTTGCTTTTAAAAGAGAATTGTGATCATAATCGAGGTGCAGGGGTGCCTAGAGGTCCTTTGGAAACCTCCTGGCTTCAGGGATTACTATCTAATATTTACTAACACTGCCAGTTGGTATGTCTAAAGGTTTAGCTTTGTTTAGTTGTTATTGCAATCATATGCCCACTGTTTTTAAAAAGCAGCATGCTTTCTTTTTTCTACTTGTATTCTTTCTAATTATCTTGCACATGTCAATTTTGTGTGTATTTTATTGGGGTTGTGTCAGAGGGTGAATGGAAGGATGAGTCAGTTGATTGATGAACCGATACTCGGGTGCATAGATGAGTGACAGAGCGCGTGTGATGACTTATTGAGTGTCTGTCTACAAAAAAAGCACTTTCACTCTTAAGCCAGACCTATTGGCATTGCCAGTGCTTGTTATTTACATTCATAGCCAATAGTACATTTTCTTTGTACCAATAAAATCAGATTTCCTTCTGATGTGCATTAGAACTGAAAGGGTTTCTACGCCTATTCAAAGCACACCTTTCTGCTAAAAACCACTGCCTGTTTAATTACAGGATAGGGAACGCTTATTTTTTTAAACAAAAAAATATATTCCAAACCTATGGCCACTATATTTTGGAGGTAACATGTTTTATTTATTTTGTTTTTATTTCTTTTTATTGTGTTTTCAATACAAAACGCAACCATTGCACAAGCTTGTCAAGACCTGGCATTTCGAATTTGCCAGTGCTTCTTCTATTAATATATTTTCATACAGAAACTAGCAAACCTACCCCATTGAAGCCAACACAAGGGTTTAGCGAAAAATGCCAAACATATTTGTATATATTTTGTGAGCGGATTTGTAAATATTTACTCCATTAAATAATTTAAAAATGCGTTGATGAATAAGCATTGTCATTTACAAAAAATAATTTGACCAGTGAAATTGACACCTTTGGAAACGAAACCTATAAAAATTAAATATCAGGACTGTTTGTGGTGTAAAGGGTATGTGGGCCACTAAGGCAATCTATGTGGAGAGGAGAATAGGAAGATGCTCTCACCTGTGGCGCTTTCCCTAGTTCGGTGCTTCGAGGCGCTGTGGTGCAGCTCGCAGATAGCGCGGTCTCTGTCTTTCTGGTGACCTGTGAAGCTCGCGTCTGCCGGAACCAGAACTACGGGCAGCTTTGAGAAGAAACACAGCCCTTGTTGACAGAGGCTGCTTTGTCCCTCCTTCTGAGACCTCTCAGATGGAAAGTGAAAGTCACCTCGCGCTATCGAGCGCCGAGCGTTGCACGCGCCGCCTCGAGCCGCGCCCTGTCACCGGTACCTTGTTTCTATAAGACGTGGAAAGAGCCACATACAGAGGTGTCAGAGCGCTGTACAATAGAACCAGTTACGTTACATGAGAGAACTGTTACAGGAATGGAACAAACAAAAAGAGCATGCCATAGAATCGGAGCGATGCAGGCATAAGGCACACAATCGCAAGCACAGACTGACAAGCAAAAATATGAATATATATGACAAGTTTTACAATGACTAAAGAACTTCCTGGCGAACAATAGCAGGGCATAGAATCAAAACAACGCAGGCAAAAGGAACACAATATCAAACGCCGCAAGCACAGGATGTACAAGCAAAAATATAAATATATGTGACACATTTACAATGACTAAAGAAGTTCCTGGCGGGGTCTGAGAAGGAGGGAATTAGTTCTGAAAGTGTCTTTGGAATAAAAGAGATTTGAGATCCGCATTGAAGATCTGGATGGAGGTGATGGCAGGGAGCGAAGGAGGAAGCGAGTTCCAGATTCTCACCGCACTACCTGAGAACGATTGTGCCATCAATTTTTCCAGTTTGAAGGAGGGGGGCTCAAGAAGGAACTTTTCCGCATTCCGAGAGGGTCTAGAGCCTGTGTACCTATAAAGGTTAGTGAGAAGTAGCATTATATTTACATGTTGCTAGAGCTGGTAGTTGGGAATCAGTCCATTATACTACAGCCAGGGCGGGTCTTAGGCCCTGGGCGAAAGGGAAGATGTTAGAGCCAGTTGAATTGCATGTGAACTCACAAGAAGTGACATCATAAAAACTGACATCACAGGACTATCGATCTTCTTTGCCATTGCTGAAGAGATGGTCGATGGGACCGCCGATCACCATCACAGCAGGCAAGGCACCGCCTGACAACGAGGCAGCGGTCCTATCCATCCAATTAGGATAAAACCGCTGGGCAGGGGATTGGAAATTGCTTTTTACTACTGCAGCTTGTGCTGCTGCCCAGGTAGCAGTAGGAACAAGCATTTACAATGCAATGGTTTTGTTTTTGTTAAAGTTAGAGCTATTGGCATTGCTCTTGACACTCTGAAGCTCCACTCTGAAGCTCCACTCTGAAGCTCCACTCTGCACTCTGAAGCTCCACTCTGCACTCTGAAGCTCCACTCTGCACTCTGAAGCTGCACTCTGAAGCTCCACTCTGCACTCTGAAGCTGCACTCTGAAGCTCCACTCTGAAGCTCCACTCTGAAGCTCCACTCTGAAGCTCCACTCTGAAGCTCCACTCTGCACTCTGAAGCTCCACTCTGCACTCTGAAGCTCCACTCTGCACTCTGAAGCTGCACTCTGAAGCTCCACTCTGCACTCTGAAGCTGCACTCTGAAGCTCCACTCTGAAGCTCCACTCTGAAGCTCCACTCTGCACTCTGAAGCTCCACTCTGCACTCTGAATCTGCACTCTGAAGCTCCACTCTGCACTCTGAAGCTCCACTCTGCACTCTGAAGCTCCACTCTGAATCTGCACTCTGAAGCTCCACTCTGAATCTGCACTCTGAAGCTCCACTCTGCACTCTGAAGCTCCACTCTGAAGCTCCACTCTGAAGCTCCACTCTGAAGCTCCACTCTGAAGCTCCACTCTGATGCTCCGAAATTCGTTTTCTTAATTTAATTGTTTACTTACCTGCAATCATCCAGATTCCTGTGCTTATCACCCCCACCCTGCCCCTCCTCCGCCCCGCCTGCCTGCTCCACCGCAACTTCCTCCACGGGCCGCGGCTGCAGGTGGGTCTGTCTCTGGGTACTCCTCGAGAGAGGGCTAGTGGGCATTGGGTGGTCATTGAGAGTCCCCTTTCTTAGACTTTGCAGTGGAAGCTGGGTAGTCTCTCTCCCTGACCACCTCCTTAGAGTATTGTAGTGCATTTATATAGGGCCTACTACCCCTGACTTGACATTGAAGCGCTTTTTCAGTGAGTAGCACGCTACTCCGGAATGCTGCTGATCCATGCCCACATCGGAGGACAGTGGGTATCCCGGGTGTGGCCCTCGCGGGTGGTACCCTTCCTCCGAGAGGTGTTGGCAGCGTGTGGCCCTGTCCCCGAGCGCCCCTCCACATGGGGACAGTGTTTTGTGGCTCAGAGGGGCGCTTGTACTGTCCTAAAGCGAGGGCTCGTCAGATGCTACGGTATGGGCGTGTCGGGTTATGCTCCGCCCGAGGGGCGGGACTTAAGCTCACCTGGTTCCAGTGCGGATTCGACCCCACCCCGGTCAGACTTTAAGAGGCTGATGCACGGGTGCGCCACATTCACAGGATTGAAACTGCAGAGGAGAACAGGTGCGTCAGCGGGATCTAGGTAAGGAGGCCGTGAAAGGTCAGAGTGCAGGGCGGACTGCTGGTGGCAGAGGGCGGGTTTATCGTGGAGAGAGGTCAGTGGGCGACTCTGGGGGCACAGGGGAGTGAATGTAAACTGTGAGGGGGTCTTGTTGCAGTGGGGAGCAGGAGAGGACATGGGCGGTCTGGGTTGGTCTCTAAACATACACCCTGATTGCTGTGTACGGGGAAGCGTACTTCTGTGATGGGTGGGTTGGGGGGGTTCTTGTTCACAGGTCGGAATGGACACGATCTGTTGGAAGCTACGTTTCCCTGGCTTTTTATTTTAGTTTTATTAAAACCGTTCCCGCGTCAGTACGACTACCATGAGTTCAGAAGAAGCTCCCCGGAGCATTAGTTTATCTTGGATTGATTTTCATTCTATTTTAAATCGGTCCCCCTCTGAGTGAAAGTTCATAGTTCTGTTATATTTGACTGCGTTGGGACAACAGCGGTCTCGGGGAGGGTGCAAGATGGTGCACGTTTACGATACCCCCCCACCCATGCCCCTTAACAGACAGTTTGTTCTCCCGTTCACACTGCAGCGCCTCGAGTATTTTTAAGGGAGTCGTGGCGCTTGCTCCTGCATGGCTAACGTTTTAATAATGTTGCTCTTGTGACTTACCTTTGATCGCTGATTCTCACTGTCCTTCTGTTACTTTAAGCGCTTTGGCGGTTTGGGGGGCGAGGGTTCCTCAAGCAGCCAAAATCCTTCTGCGGCCCTCCGAGCAGGCGTTTCAGGGGTCCTTGTTTAGGGGGTGGGAGTCATTTCACGTACATTAGTGACCAGTATTCCATTGGGTCTCAACCTCCAAGGGGGTACGGTCGGTCCTGGGAGGGGGGGGGGGGGGGGTCGAAGTGAGAGGGATCCCCTGAGTGCTCTCCGGCAGACGTGCTGCAGGTGGAGCCACCCATCGGCCGGGTGGGCTGTGGCGTGCTTAAGATGGCGAGCGGCGGCCCGCATGCAGGAGCCTAGCTCCTCGAAGCAGCCAGGTGACTCGAGTAGAACACTGTTCACTACAATAGGCCTCCGGGACCCTACTTAATTTAAACCGGGAGGTCTCCTACTAATCCCCACCGAAGAATATACGGCGAATCTCATTTGTGCAGTTAAAAACATTCCGTTTTAATGTAGTGGACAAACAGTGCTGATATCTAGCGCTGCGAAGCCATGGCGGGAGTGAGCTGTAAATACAATATAGTATCTAACCGGTTGTGCTGGGGTTGGGCAGCAGACTAAGATTTTTTTTTGGGGGGAGGGGTTCGGCGGGGGGCGCTTATGTCGTTTTGTCACGGCATGGGGCACACTGCCAGTGTGAAATGGTTTCCGAGGGTGTAGAGTGGCTTTCCACGAAACCCGCGCCCCTGCTCTGGGTACGGCGTGGTGGCACAGCTGGCCTTTCCTTTTGGAGGCCGCAAAGCGGTGCGAACTTTTCCTCGGGCTACTTCATAACAAGCGGGAGGGGGAGCAAGGGAGGTGCCGGCAATGCCGGAACAGAATCGGGGGCGTTCCCGGCGTCGCGTGACGTCGGCAAAAGCCAAAGAATGTCGGGAACGCCCCCGTGTCTGGTCCGGCATTGACGGACAGGCCCCTCGTCCAATGGCAAGGCTCCATTTACGGAGCCAGCCAATGAATGAGGAGGGCCGACCCAAAGCACACTACAATTCTCATCAGGTTTTCGCCTGCGCGAAAAAGATGCGCAGAGCGCATCTTTTTGGCGAGGCAAAACCTAAAAAGCACTTTGTGCACATCCATGCACCGTGTGCCAGGCACCGTGTGGTGCCTGGGATAACGAAGAGTCATGTCACGAAGAGAAACTTAAAGGGACCGTACTCGGACTCTGGAGGTTTACTGCCTTTTATACGCTGAGACAGCCTGGACTTACTAACCACAGACTCTAACGCTACTGAAGACATCGCATATTACCCTTGGACAGTCTCCCTTTTATATATACAACCACGATGACTACAAGGGATATTATTGTGATTATTACATTTTGATTATCCACTATTATCTACCCAATTGGTACGGCGGAAATAAATCACATGTGGCTTATTGACCAGCATTTTGATGTGCCTTTTAACAGATTTAGCGCTACAAATTACAGCCCTGACGAAGTTGCTAAACCGACGAAACATGTGTTGGCTATATGAACAGCGATCAGTATCAACAAATAAATGATCTCTGCTGACGTCAAATAATTGGATGATTGTATTTTTCATATGAAACTAACTTTCTTTCCTATGCTACTGTATAATCAATAGCAACTACTGTATGGAATTTAACTGTTTGTGTATATAGTGCCTGCCCAAGGTTCGCTAATCTAGTATAGGGCTCCCATTGTGGGTGTCTCACCTTCGGAGCATAGGGTAAACACTCCTACCTTGTGTGCACCACTTCAAATTTCTCCTTTGAAATATTGTGTACTACTGTCCCGAATATTGCTTTGTTTTTTTGGCTGCCAGTGAGGAGACTTTCCAGCGCACTCCGCGCTTTCATTCCAGACCTTTAGACTGCTGCTCGGTTTCCCCCCGCCGCCGCCGCAGTTGACATCGCGAGCGGCCGCCGAGCGGGGGAAACCAGACTACACCACCCAGAAGCCCTGTGGACCACGCCCCCACTCTAGCACGTGACCAGGGGGGCACAAAAGACCGCGAGAACTGCGGCAGAGCGGGTCCCGAATATTGATTTGTTTTTTTGGCTGCCAGTGAGGAGACTTTCCAGCGCACTCCGCGCTTTCATTCCGGACCTTTAGACTGCTGCTCGGTTTCCCCCCGCTGCCGCCGCAGTTGATATCGCGAGCGGCCGCCGAGCGGGGGAAACCAGACTACACCACCCAGAAGCCCTGTGGACCACGCCCCCACTCTAGCACGTGACCAGGTGGGCACAAAAGACCGCGAGAACTCCCGCGTCGCGGGACGCACGCGGGCGACGTCTGTGGCCGTCTGTGGCCGTCCGGGGCCGGCCGAGGCTGGGCTGGGCCATCCCCTTTCCATGTTATAGCCTATGGTCTGTAAACATTATTCATTTTATTAGTCTATTGTTCTATCTTTATTCCATTATTGCAATCAGTGTAATATATATTTAGTGTGTTAATATAGTGCACTTTGCTCGTGCACTATTCTTTTTTAAATTCATTGGATCCACTGCTCAGTAAACATGGTGAGAAACGTTAAGGATAAAACTGCTGTTAACCCTCCCTACCTACTCTGACAGCAATAGATCGAATGCTGCAGCAGACAATTGGGGTGGTTGCTTCAGCTATTGAAAGTACTGAAAGGCGTTTATCCCTGCCATCCGGTTCTCTTCCCCCCTTAGCCAATTCAAATATGACAGTGATGACTACTAATTCCCAGGACTCCTTATTAGCTCCCTCCTTTGCAGCTTTGCCTAGAAGAACTAGTATAACTCCAATAATAGAGAGGTCTTGTAGGGATTCCACGGATGTTAATGATTTATTACCATTAACCGTAAGGCTATCCTTGACCCCCTCCCTATCTCCGAGTATTGAGATTGGTGATTCTACTCCCCCACATGAGGATGCCCCAGATAATGAGGGTCAAGACACTTTGGGAAGCCCAATCCCTATTCTAAATATTAGTGATAGCCCCTGTATTAGAACTAGGGGGCAGAAGGCTAGATCTAAACAAAAACATATTGCCAGAGAAAGGCAATCTAGCAAGTTAAATAAAAACAACAAAAGGAATACTAAACTTAAAAGAACTAAAAGTATAGAACATTTAAATAGGAGTATAGGGAGTGAGATGAACGACCACCCAGCGACAACCCCTCCTCATACTACTAATAGGGACTTAAATGATGAATCTTTCTGGGAGAGAATGGAGACTTTATTAATGACCCTCTTTGAGCCTATAAATCTAAAAGTTAAGAACATAGAATCTAGGCTAACTAATATTGAGGGTAAACCTGATAAACAATCGACCCCAAGTGAGGTTAAATCTCTACCTCAACCTAATGCATCATGTTCTAAAACTGGCCCTTTGGCTTCTGTTAAAGTGCCTGTTCTAGCTAAAACATCAGCCAAAACATCGGTTAAAACACCAGCTCCAGTTAAAGCATTGGCAAAGTCTAAACATCTGACTTTAAAGCCTATTGACCGGCTTGCCCAAAATGGTACAAGGGGGGACACTTTAACTCAGGATAAGGGGTCTGTTGATTCATCCACGGCAACCCCGAATGTGTCCTCGCTCGTACCACCATTACAAAATAGAACTGTAGGGCCTCAACATGGGGAAGGAGAAACACCGAATCTCTTTAATTTAAATCTTCCCCCAGAAGCTACACCTTACACTGTGGTTTTAACAAATGTACCCCCAATTCCTCTTAATACCACTGAAAATTGGTCAACCCTAAGAAATAAATCCCTCTATTCTCTGTCATCTAGGGAAGGACTAAAAAGTCATCTTTTCTCAGAGTTCAAAATGGCCAGACGAGCTAGATGGGTGGGTACTTCGACCAAAACATTGAGGGGTGATTGTGTAGTTCTATCTTTTCGATCCCCTGAATTGGTCCATACAATACTGGAAAGAGCTGCCATGGGGTCTTATGATTCGCAATCTGTTAACATCGTTCCCCTTGGTTACTTTTACCCTCCTCTTCCACCCATTAGGCGTATACCTCATGATCGTTACCATACCATGAACTGTGAACAACCGTGGGTCAGAAGATATGGGATTCCTACCTTTAATCACTATGACACTCTTAGTGGGCTGGAAAATATCGACTGACTGCGGTCTATTTCAACAACTCCCACAGTGTCAGTTTTAAACGAGGTAACATATTCTGAGTATTGCATGGAAGAATACGCAGATGAACTTGGGGGGAAATACTTACCAGCTATGCTAACCACGTGTGATGTTGTGGAGCCCGGTGGGGACGCTTTGGCAGCAGAAGATAACTTGGTGCGGGGGGGCAATCAGGTGGCCCCTCCTTTGTATGTCAACTCCACCTTGATATCTCCTGTAGCCCAGCTTATTCCATCAAAGAGCTTAACGGAGTTTAAAATTTCTTCCTGGAATATAGCCGGAACTAGATCCAAAGTTGATCATTCTATTTTTATGGATTTTGTTCAATCTCAGGACTTGCTTTGCTTCCAAGAAACATGGAGTGTTGAACCTGTGCATTTGATAGGTTACAGAACTTTCTGTACTCCTGCTGTAGCTGTTCCTCATGGGAGGCCGAAAGGTGGTCTGAGTGTTTATCTTTCAAATAGATTGGTCTTTGAGAAAATTACTGAACCTGTCAAAGACATCTATTTTCAAATGTTGGTTCTCCATCAGACCAGAGACATCCCAATTGTCGTTGTTAATATATACAATAATATTCCTTGTGAGGATGTGACAAATGTTTTAAGGAAACTGACTAAAGGGCTGTCTACCCAGGGGAAACTTTTTAATCACAAATTGATGTTGATTATACTGGGAGATTTTAACTGCAAACTGTGCGAACTGATTAAGGACAATAGGTGCGGTGTAGCACGAGATGATGGTGTGGGACGTTTCCATTTTAGACATAATCTCTTAGGGGAACAATTTAACATTTTGCTAGCCAATTTCGATTTAGGATTTGCAAACAAAATGTGTAACTCTGCCCCCATATTAGCCCCAACATTCAATGGTAGAGGTCGCTCTTCAACTATAGACTATATCACAATTTCCAATTCATATGGGAATAGAATACATTCCTTTAATGTTCATGATTTGGCATTGAGTGACCACTTTCCACTTTGTGTGTCTGTCTTGTTGCCTACTCCAGCACTACTGTCTAGTGCTGGGATCGGTAACAGCTTAGTCGCCGATTTGGCAATTGGTAAAACTAATGGTTATACCTTGAAATGGGCTACGATAAATGAGGCAGAGACAATTAAAAAGGTGGTTGAAAAATGTTTTTCAGAAATAGCTACATGTTTAGAGACAGACTTACCACCTGAAACTTACCTTGCATCCTTTTTAGCTATTTCGAACGAAATTAAAAACTCCTTGACTAGGCAATCGAAGAATCAGAAGAAGGAGAGAGGTTGGTTTGATTCCAGATGCACTAGGGCTTATACAGCCCTAAAAAAGGCGCTGCATAAAAAACCTAAATCTGCAGAGGACATCCGCAGACTCAGGAAAGATTATAAAATGGCCATTAGTGCCAGGAAAAATACCCTGAGGTCAGAAGCCTGGGAGGCTCTCCACTTAGCTTCTGAAAGAAATGACAGCGCGAGCTTTTGGAAAACAGTGAGAACCCCTTTTCTTAATGAGGAGGTGGGACCAAAAATAGATATAGCAATACCTGAAACAGAATGGGTTAGTCACTTCTCGAGAGTATATGAGGGAGGTGAGCATGAAGGTGAAGAACATATGGGGTCTTTGATCCCTTCTCCTGACTACCCCCCGAGTAACGACCTTTTCTTTACTCTCGAGGAGGTTGAAAAGGCCCTGGGTAGAAGTAAGGGCGCTGAGGCGCCTGGCCCAGACGGGGTTCCCATAGATTTATTTAAAAGTATTCCATCTCTGTGGGCGCCCCTTCTGGTCCAGCTGCTCAATGCCAGTTCTGCTACTGACTTCCTCCCCACCTGGGTGGAATCGGTCATTGTACCGATTTATAAAAAAGGAAATAGACAGGACCCAGCCTGCTATAGGCCCATTTCCTTACTGGATTCCTTTACTAAAATAGCGGGTAGAGTCATTCTGGACCGTCTTTTGGACTGGGCGGATGCAAACTCCGTCCTGTCTGATCTCCAGTATGGTTTTCGTTCCGGCCTGGGGACGGTAGAACAGGGACTGAATTTGATGATGCTGGTCGGGAAATACACGAGGGCTAAACAAGGCAACTCGTTTCTGGCCTTCGTGGATCTCTCGGCCGCATTTGATTGTGTGGTGCACTCTAAACTGTGGATGATATTGGAAAAATTAGGGGTTGATCTAAATATTATTTATTATCTTGAACGTTTTTACAGTAACGCGTCGGCCCGCGTTCGCTATGGCCTTAAAGGAGAGTGCATGGACCAAATACCAATCAGGAGTGGGGTCAGACAGGGTTGTGTCCTGGCGCCCTTCCTTTTTAATTTGTACATAAATGGATTGGAAGAAGCCTTGTGCAAAGACAGTTTGGATCCCCCATTTGTAGGTGGTCGCCCAATACCAGCACTTTTGTACGCTGACGACACTGTGCTCATGTCACGTACTCAAGTGGGTCTACAGTGGGTGGTTGACAGCTTTTCCCGCTTCATGAATGAGTTAGGCCTGAAAGTCAATACTTCAAAGACTTTCACTATGTATTGTGGCAGACAAATTAAATCTAAGAGGCCAATTTTTATAGCGGGACAGAAGCTCGAATTCGCTAAACATTTTTCTTACTTGGGGATACTTTTTGCCCAAAACGAGATATGGTCTCAAGCTGTCTCTGCGAAAAAAACTTGAGCTTACTAGATCAACCGCTGCTCTTAAAATCTTTTCTAGTAAATTAGGGACCAGACCCCCTGTAGAATTGATAAAAATATACAAAGCCAAATGTGTAGCAGGTGCTACCTACGGTAGTGGGGTCTGGGGTTTTGCAAACTCATCACCTATTCAGGTTCCTGAAAATTCCTTTTTAAAATATATACTGGCACTCCCCAAAAGCTCCTCCAATTTTAACTGCCACTCTGAACTGGGCCTCTGTTACATCTCAGATCTGATTAAAGTAGAGCCAGTTCTGTTATGGCACAGACTCTGGACTCAAGAGGCAACACACTTTAACAGAGCTGTTCTAACAGACATTTTGAAATTGGAAGGTGCTACTAAAATACCTTGGGTGAAGTATGTTTTTAACTTTTTGAAAGATATTGGGAGAGAGGAATATTTCACGAACCCCTTGGATATTTCAGAAATCTCACGAAAAGATTTAAAAAAGGAGTGTTTAGCCCTCTTAGAATCTCACCGGGTTGCCGTGGAGACCGTAAAACCTTCTGTCCTGCAGCACCAATTGGTTTTAGCAACTTTTAAGATTCAGCCCTATTTAATTTATGTAAATAACAATTATGAGCGTTTTTTACTTACACGCTTCAGATTCAATATCTTCCACAGATTGTTTAGCTTTCCTACGATTAACAACTGGACGCACGATCTACTATGTTGTCCCTGTGATAATGTCTCTCCCCAGAGTACCATTCATGTATTTTTATTTTGTAAACTATATCATGAAATGAGGAAAATTGTCCTATTGCCATTCTTAAGAGTTTTAGGATTTCGTCATTGCCGTGCGGCGATGATTAGCATGCAAATGTTAGATAATCATGTATCTGTAGCGACAACAGCTTTGTACCTAAGGAATGTGATGATTATTAGGAAACGTATGACTACATAACTGCACTTTACAAATGCATTTATAACTGTAACTGCACTTTAAAAATGTAATTGTCTTGATTATGAATCCAATGAATTACTGTATTTTTATATATTCTCTTTTTAAATTGTATATCTGTAAATTATTTGTACTTTTATGATTGCACACAACAATCGAATAAAGATATTTTGAATTGAATTGTACTACTGTCAGGGGAGCATCAGCCTCTAGTCCCCATATTTACCCATGCAATTTTCCTATCCTATGAGACCATTCTTCTAAAACCTACTTGTTCAGTAGAGCGTGATGCCAAACAATCCATCTCCACTCCACGCCATCGGTAATCATTGTAGCCAGAATCAGCAAGAATGAGACGTGTATTATTTGACCCGTGTCTGGAAGGTCTAGAGTGTAAACCGCAGCTGCCATATTGGGTTAGAAATAACCTCCACACTTCCTTGGTCACTAGCCAGATGTGAGCCGCCTAATTAGATTAGGAGAAATGCTGGAAGGGGGGTGTAGTCAGTTGGTAGCCACGCCTCTTGGTTGGGTTACATAGATACACACACCAAGGAAAGATTCTCTCCATTTAGATTTTTGGGAGAATATCGCATTCTGGCCCAGAAATATGCCACAGTTCACAGAAAGTGGTCATAGCAGATGGAGGTAGATTTACTCATATTGGTTAGAGTGACCCCTCTTTCTGCAAGCCTAAAAGTTGGATAAATATGGCATAGCTGCAGGAGCTCCTCAGATCACTGCCTGGCACAGAAAAATAAGAAGGACCCTGCTAGACCCCTGCATTGCACCAAGAAGGCTGCACTCTGGAGGACTGCACCTGCTGCACTTTCAAGCCTTCCCAAGAAAAGGACTGTGCCTTATTCAAAGGAAAAGGAGTGGACTCCCTGAACAGCAATAGGTACAAAAGAGCTGGAAGCAACCACCTGCAAGGACCAAAGAGAGGACACCCCTGCTGACTAGTCTCCACTAAAATTGCCCTTGACGGAACAAGTGCATTTTGGGAAATTGAGACCTAGCACCCAAGAAACAATCTAGAGCCTCTGAGCCCTTGCCAGTGCTAGAAGACCCTGACCTCCTCAAGATCAAGGACTGCACGCTCCACGATGCATCTCCACACATGAGTTGGAACTGCATGATGCATCCCAACTCAAGACATCGCACCCGCATCTCCTGGTCAAAGGAACTCAGGCAGCGCGGTGCACCACCACACCAGAATCAGCATTGCATGGTGCATGGACAAAAAAGAGCTGATCCAGCAGGTCTCAAAGGAATTGGCATTGCGTGATGCATCCCGAAGTGAGACATTGCAACCACATCTCATGGCTTCTAGAAGACCAATAAGACCAGGGTGCCACATCTCTAAGCAGGGCTCCACATCGCATCCCATGTGAGGAGACCAAAGGCTCAGCACAACGCCACTTGATGCAAGTCTCCACAATGCTGACTTTGCATCTGGATGCAAGTTATTAACTCAACGGACCAAACCTGCCCCTGACCCTGGCCTGCACTCCATTGCGATCAGCCTGAACTTGTTTCTTTGTTCCAGTCCAGTGCAACTAGACAGCCACATTTGATGCTATTGTCTTTTAAGCGCTATTCTTTTATTTATTTTCAAGGGGTTAAATTTGAATTCACTGTGCACCATACAATATAATATATCACAAAATCAACAATATCATTATCATCATCATGCTAGCTACTTTCCATTATGTATTCTCTAAGTTTTTTACATGATTCTTCTTGTGCTTAATTTATATTCATAGACATACACAAAATGAAATAACAAATTGCATAAACATGCTTTTGTTTGAACGCAAAATCATTAAACAAAATGTTAAAAATTATCTCAATCTTGATGCCCAATGCATTTTGGAACTTAGTCCCTTCTTCAGGGGAAATTCTTTAAAAGAAAATATAACAATGTACAAGGGTTCAATCTATAACTTTGATCTCAAGATGAACTAAATATTTCTACATGTAGAACACCAATAGTGTGCATTCCAACCTCTCATAAGTGATCACTTAGCTCAGTTGATACTCTGAATCCCATGCAATGATACCAGTGAAGTGGAGAAAAAAGACCACAATCATAACTTGTGCTTCGTTTAAACTATTATGCAAATGCAGAACTGTTAAACATTAAATGCTGCATGCAATCCGGCAAGTCACTACTCATAACCACCACTGTGCCTTAGCGACCATTCTCAATCAATCAAGATATTTGTAAAGCACGCTACTCACCCGTGAGGGTCTCAAGGCGCTGGGGTGGGAGTGGTACTGCTACAGCTCGAAAAGCCAGGTCTTGAGTAGCCTCCTGAAGGTTAGTAGGTCTACGGTCTGCCATAGGAGGATGGGCAGGCTGTTCCAGGACTTGGCAGCGAGGTAGGAGAATGATTTGCCGCCGGTGGTTGCTCTCCTGATGCTGGGGGGCGAGGGCAAGGTCGGTGGAGCGGAGCTGGCAGTTCGGGGTGTAGAAGGTGAGCCGTTTGTTGGTCTGCTGTTGTGTAGTGCTTTGTGTGCGTGGGTGAGGAGCTTGAAGGTGATCCACTTGTTGACGGGAAGCCAGTGCAGGTCTCTCAGGTGGGGAGTGTTGTGGCTGTGGTGAGGGATGTCGAGGATTAGGCATGCAGAGGCGTTCCGTATGTGTTGCAGTCGTTTCAGCAGTTTGGCCGGGGTTCCTGCGTAGGGGGCGTTTCCGTAGTCAAGTCTGTTGCTGACGAGGGCCTGGGTGACCGTTCTGCTAGTGTCAGTGGGGATCCACCTGTAGATCTTTCGGAGTATGCGGAGGTGGTTGAAACAGGAGGATGAGATGGCGTTGACTTGCTTGGTCATGGAGAGTGTTGAATCGAGGATGAATCCCAGGTTGTGTGCGTGGTTGGTGGGTGTTGGTGCTGCTCCCAGGGCGGTTGGCCACCAGGATACTGCGGTCCTCCCCTGGGTTGAGAGGACCCAATAGCTATACACCGACGGCCAATAATATTGACAACAAAACAGTGACGGCGAACGCCGTTACCAAGCTCTTCCCCTCTACTTACTTAATGTTAATCTGAAGTGCTGATAAATGAGGTCTGATGATGAGGAGAGAACTTGTCTGCATAGGAAAGGAATGTGATAAGATATCTAGCAAACAATCCAAACATCACTTTTTAGGTTGCTTACAAAGGGGGAGCATTGGTAGTCAGGGCATACTTTATTATCAGACCAAAGTGAATCAACATGTTTCTGACAAATCTACGTACATATTGCTGGAGCGAGATCCCACGATGCAACTTATCACCACACTGAATACAATATTGGAAAAAGCCATGGAAATGGGATGGATACGTTCCACAACTAAAGGGTCTAATAGGATGGTGGTCGGAAAATCACCCTCACCGCCATGGTAGTGGAAATTACCGTCCGCCAATTCCGCGGCAAATCCAGCGGTCCAATTAGGATCAACCGCCCGGAAAATCAGACTGCAGCGGAACGAGGGCACCAAAGACCGCCCGTAGTATGCAGAGAATGCGAAAATCTGTCTGCGCTAGTCGCATCAATGGAGGAAACACACCAAACCGCAGCCAGGACTGCGAGAGACCGCACAGAAAATTATGATATCCTTGATGTGACCTCGGTATGTTCCGCTGTATCCAACCACCCAAGTCGCAAACAGTGATGAAAGGGAAAGCCGGGCGGATGGCCTGTTGCATAGCCATCGCTGCTGACGCTCCGTGAAAAAAATGGCAGTCAACACAAAAAATAACAAGAAGGCCACCAGGTGCCCACAGCAAACTAGCCTCGACCCCCAAAACACCAAACACATCCCAAAGACATACCCCCATGGCAAATTCAATAAGTACCATTCCCAGGACAACCCACACAACACACCTGACAGCAATATCCCATCTTGACACACCCACATAGCTGAGCATAAAACCAGTCCCTTACCTGGCCAGAATCCTTTGCAATATTCCACAACTGAAGGGCTCAACACCACAGGACAAAGGAGAGGCAAACCTGCACACATCACACCAGCACAACAACACCTAGACACACATCACCTACACCAACCCCACCACCCGCACAACTACACCCCAAAACATTAGCACAGCACACACCATGGCATCACAGAAAATGCGCAAATTCACAGAGAGTGAGTTGTCAGTAAAGGTAGATGAGCTAATCAGAGTAGAACCACAAGTTTCTGGTATCCTGGTCCAACAGACACCATTAGCCACAAGAGCACAAATGTGGAGAAGGATAGTCAACAAGGTCAATGCCATAGGGACCAACCCAAGTTCCAGAAATGAAATCATGAAGCGGTGGCATGACCTGAAGAGGGTTGTCAAAGAAAAGAGGAACAAGAACCAGGAGCTGGCTCAGAGGACTGGCGGTGGCCGTCCAATCCCACCAAAAACATGCACCACATGGGAGAAGGTGCTTGCCATACTGCATCCAGAGAGTCTCACAGGAATAGCCAGGGGAGTGCAGGCTGGTAAGAACAACCAAATGTAAATCATTGCACTGCCATGTACTGTCTTGCATACCTACAAAGCTACACCTCCTAGGCCCAAGTACATCCATATGCACCACAATATCCAACACAGGTCTCACAGATGTAACATCCACTCCATCTAAATCACCTGAAAGGTAGCCTGCAATATTCCCATGGTTGCATGTGTACAGGCAGCCTGCACTACTTCTCCTACCATGCCCCTTGTCCCACCCCTGACCAGGATGGAGCACTCCCTCCCACCCAGAAGCATTTGTCAGCCATTGCAGTGTTCACCTTCATCTAACAGGTAGGTAGCCATCTTCTCAGGTTATGCTGTTTGTGGGTGGGAGGCCTATACTACTACTCTCACGATGCCCCCTTTCCCACCTCAACAGGATGGAGCACTCTCACCCACCAAGAAGCATGTGTCAACCATTGCAGTGTTCACCTTCATCTAACAGGTAGGTAGCCATCTTGTCATGGAGGGCTGTTTGGGGGTGGGAGGCCTGCACTACTACTCCTACCATGCCCCCTGTCCCACCCCTCAGCAGGATGGAGCATTCCCCTACCAGATGCACATGGCAGCCATTGCATTGTACACTTCAAACTAACAGGTAGGTAGCCACCTCCTGCTCTCTTGTACCACCCCTGAGCACGATGGAGCCTTCCACCACACACACTGAGATATATCACAATTTTAACCTAAATTTGACAACAGAACAGGTGAGTCGACAGTGAATTCACCCAGTCATTCCTCTAAAAAAACATGGTGGCATATGCCAACACCAGCCCTCTCATCCCACACAAATTCACATAGATACAATTGCCACTTACAGTGTGCAGACAGCTAAGCAAATTTAACTGTCACAGCATCCATAGTGTGAATCGCTAATTCACATTTAGAAGAAAGTATATGCACAATCATGCACAGCACTGAATGCCATGTGTAAGTGCCATGTGGGCAGAACATCAATGACTATATGAAAAACAAAGCAAGCAAGGTCTGTAGTACAAATTGAGATTTGCACATGACATGACAAAGGTATGCATGAGATAACTATGGCTAGTTCATTCTCAGATGAAATGTCTGCCAGGCCGAGTAAGCAATAGAAATGCCACTTATAAAGTCGTTGTGGCTCTAGTCGTCAGATGACAACATGTCCTTGTATTCACAAAATATGCATGTGCTGCATGGTATGTACTGACATGTCACACCGTGGACAAGTAATTCATGTGCCTCCACATCATGTCAGGATGCACACTAGTGTGCAGACCAACAATGTGATAACTAGTAAACTGTGTGGTATATATCCTGTGAATAAGATACATCTAACACCAAGCTTGAGGGGTGCACTTCAGTGACAATTTCCCTCTGTCCCACAGGTGGCCAACAACAGCAACCTGTACAGCCAGTCCCCCCCCGGAACATGGACTCTCGGATGAGGACTCCCTGGAACTCTCGGACGCGGAGCTCGCAGCGGCCCATCTGGTATGACAGGGTGCAACAGGTCCCAGTACTCCATTGTCCCCCCACCACATCTGCAGCAACATCAACATGTACGCAGACCCCTGCTGTAATAGCCTATGCGTCCTCCACCACCACCACCACCAGTGCTGCCTGCAACACTCTCCCTGTCACAGAGGATGACCACCACACACCAACAACTGAGGATGGCAGGGAGAGGATGCTGGTGTCAACAGTGGTGAGGCATCAGGTCCATAGCAGCAGGGCAGGTGGGGAGGGTAAGGGTCAGTCACAGGCAATCAGACACTCGGACTGAAGCCTTGGACAACATCAACAGAGTCCTTGGGGCCTATGAATGGGCCCAGGGACGAATGGGCCAGGGCGAGGAAGATTCACGTGAGCTCCTTCTGCTTTTTTTTTAACAATTCTTTTGACTAAAACATAGCATCTGTCAAAAATACACAGTACAGAAGAAAAATGTCACGCTCAACCCATCACCCACGGGGGTAGAGGATATAGGAATACATGCACATTAGGAATGTCACGGGGATGGGGGTACATCAAAAACGGTATTACTAGGTGGTACACAGATCTCTCCTCTA
Organism: Lissotriton helveticus; assembly: GCF_964261635.1. Classification (NCBI taxonomy): domain Eukaryota; kingdom Metazoa; phylum Chordata; class Amphibia; order Caudata; family Salamandridae; genus Lissotriton; species Lissotriton helveticus. The sequence goes on from NC_136065.1 coordinate 72,621,459, forward strand.
TATTTATTCCAGGGTCCCCATATCGACGCCCACCTCCGAGGACGGCCCCTTGCCACAAAAACAGTTTTTTCCCGGAACATGCTCCAATCTAAGTTACTCTTCCAGGTCTCAAGGGTGGGGGGCTGTTCTGTACCCCATTGCTGGGCAATGTTCCTTTTCGCTATCATGAGACTCAATGTGACCCACTTTGTCTGTGCGGAGTTAAGGTCGGTAGGCTCCCATATGTTAAGAAGGTATCTCCTCGCCTCTGGTAGTAAGGAGACCCCCAGAACCTCATGAATAATGTTATGGATCTCACACCAGTACTCAGCGATATATTGACACTCCCAGATAACATGGAGGAACGTCCCCACGAGACCACATTTCCGTCTGCACAGTCCAGTATCAGACAGACCCATCCGTACGAGGCGGGGCCCCGTAACATAGACCCTATGCCAAATTTCTAATTGAACAAGCCACAACTGTGCAGGAATGGCCACCACTTTAGGAGAAGACACAGCAGATTGCCAGTCCTCGTCATCAAGTTCTATTCCGTCTCGTACCCACTTATCCCTCAACTCTATAAGTAAGTCCACCCTGTGATTAATTAATTTCTTATAGATCAGGGAGATCGTTTTTTCGGGGAGGTGACCGTCTAACATTCTATCCTCGAGGGGAGAGGCCTCCAGAAGGTCGGCATCAACAGGCAGGGCCGCTTGTAGTGAATGCCGAATTTGCGCATAGCTAAAATATTCAGATCTCTTCAGCTCGAATTCCCTCTGCATGTCCTCAAATGACTTAATCCTCCCATTGCTCCAGATGTCATTAATGGTAGAGATTCCTATCAAGTCCCACTTATCAAACCCTCTCGTCTTCCAAAGCGTACCTAGCCACTCCGAGTCAAAAAGTGGGGTAGCTAGTGTCAATTTGTCCCTCCATCCCAGAGAACTCGTGGCATCATGCCAGATCCGAACCGCGTGCTTGGTCGGTCCCGTCAAATCTAACTTCGTTGACTTGGAGTATAACGCCCTACTATATCTGCCTCCAGGGAGGAGCCATCTATCCATGGCATAGCCGGGATCAGCAACGGGGTCATATGTACCATGATTGATCGCAGCCAGCTGGGCAGCCCAATAGTACCGTTTAATGTCTGGGAGGGCAATGCCTCCATCATACCAGGGGAGCGTCAGTTTTGTTAAGGCGATACGGGCCTGCCCTCCCATAAAAGGCTATGCTGCAACCCCTCCACATCACGGAAATAGCTAGCCGGTACCACATCCAGGGAATTCTGAAGGGCATAAAGGAAACGGGGCAGAGCCATCATATTTAAAAGAACCGCTCGCCCCACCAAAGAGAGCGGAAGTCTCCTCCAATTAGCGATGTGACTCCTAAGTCTCTGCAAAGGTGGAAGGAGATTCTTGGCGTACCTGACTGCTGGGTCAAGAGAGATGAAAATCCCCAGATACTTAAACCCGTCCATACTAATCAGAATGGGACAATTTTTTGGGGGGCTCGGGGGCTCTTCCTTAAGGACAAACAGCAGAGACTTGCCCCAATTGATGCAGAGCCCGGAATTCTTACCAAACGAGGCCAGGACGTTGCACATGACAATTAGAGATTTACAGGAGAGGTTAAATAAAGCAGGATATCATCCGCGTACAGGGAAACTCGGTCCTCCCAATCAGTGGACCACCGAATGCCCCGGATAGATGCCTCTCAGCGCAGCCAGGCCGCCAAAGGTTCCAGGGCCAGCGAGAAAAGAAGGGGAGAGAGAGGGCAGCCCTGCCGAGTGCCACAACAAAGGCGAAAGGACGCCGAGACCCGATTATTAACGACTATTTGGGCAAGTGGCTCAGGTTACAACAGGCACACCCAGCCTATAAATTCAGAGCCAAATCCAAATTTAGTGAGGACCGCCCACAGATTGGACCATTCGACTGTATCAAAAGCCATGGTTGCATCAAGGGAAGCGATAACGGCCGGTCCCTGCAGGGTGTGGGCCCTGGCTATCACGTCATGCAACCTACGTAAATTCAGAGCAGTGTTCCTATGGGGAATAAAGCCCGATTGGTCTGGGTGGATCAGTCCGCTGACCACTTTCATCAGCCCGTTGGAGAGAAGCTTGGCTAGAAATTTGGGCTCCGCATTTAATAAGTAAATAGGCCTATAAGAGGCACAAGCAGTTTTGGGCTTACCCTCCTTATGGATAACTACCACTGACGCAACTCTCTGATCCATGGGCAATATTCCTCTCTTCAGGGCCTCAACAAACATACCTGTGAGATAGGGAGCCAACTTGTCGGTCTGAGCTTATAAAGTTCAATTGGGAGCCCGTTTGGTCCCAGCGCCTACCCTGAGTTCAAGGAGCGAATAGCTTGGGCTATTTCATCAGTTGTGAAGGCACTATCCATAAAATTGCGGTCCTCACAGGACAGGCAAGGGAGCTGTAGGTCCCGAAGCAACAATTGGGAATCCTCTTCCGGCCGATCTGAAACCGAGGTATAGACTGTTTGCGTACCTCCCTCCTTTGTAACAAGTTCCGGGATGACACGATTAGCCAAATCCTTTTTGTACAACCAAGCAATTAGTTTCCCTGCCTTATCCCCAAGGTCGTAAAGCCTGCCGTGTTGCTCCCTGCCCAGAGCCCTGGCACTATCAGTGACCAGTGATTTATAATCATATTGTTTAAGGCTCAAAAGATGCAATTTAGCCTGTGTTACCTCCTGTTCCAGTTCACCTTCCAAACGACCAACCTCAGTCTCTACTTCAACAACCTCTCTATTCTTTTCCTTTTTAGTCCCAGCTATCAATGACAGAGCCTGACCCCTGATAAGCGTTTTGAAGGCTTCCCAAAGAGATATGGAAGATGACACCGACCCTTCATTATCCGCAAAGTAATCATCCAAAGCTTTAATAAGGTCTCTGCGAAGCTTAGGGTTACGAAGATACCAGAGGTTAATGGTGGCTACCCTACCTGCCGTTTCCGATGCAGTACGAAACCGAAACCAGAGCGGGGAATGATCAGAGATACCTCTGGTGAGATGAACAGCTTCAAGGAGAAAAGATGCCTGAGCCGCCGAAACCAAACAGTAATCCAGACGGGAGAGGCTGCCGTGGGCACCAGAGTGAAATGTGTATTGCTTCTGGTCAGGATGGAGCAATCTCCACCCGTCCACTAAACCCATTGCATCAATAAAGTCCGGTAGCCATCATGAGGCGCGTCCTATATCACGTGGAGGATATCTATCCATCGCACCAGACATCACTGCGTTGAAGTCACCCCCTACGAACAACAGCCCAACCGGCAGCTCGAGCAGTAGCTTTTCCAAATCAGCAAATGAAGTGGACTGCATACCAGGGGGGACATAAACAGACAGGACCCGGGACCCTGTGCGCCCGTACAACAACAAAAAACTTGCTGAGGCCCTTCGGCTGCAGGTGCTTAAGTATAAGATCCTCGACAAACAGGTCTGGGGCCTGTCCCTCCGTCTTTTCAGGCACACCCAGGATGAGAAGATTGTTACGACAAAGAAGGCCTTCATAGTCCAACTTGAGGTCAAAGGCAACACGCGAATCCCGCAGCTCTCCGACTTCCTTTTTGCAACTGGGAGACGTCTTCCACAAGACTAGAAGTGGTAAGTTTAACCTGCTTTACCTTTTCATTTAGGTTCCCCATATCCGCATGGATTAGGTTGATATCTATGGCCATTGAATCCATCTTATGTTCTAGCAAGGTCTTTACCCCCGATATAGCTTCCATTACATCTTTCTTTAAGGGAGAGCTCAGATTCTTCTCCAGCCAGCGCGCTCTTCCCCGAGTCTTCCGACAGCCGCCCTTTTAACATGTCTTTAGTGATCATGTACCTGTCAAGCTTATTTGATTAATTAGGTTTCATCCCCCTGGTGCCAGTACCCTTCACCCGTTCCATGCCAAGATGAGTAAAAAGCTATCAGGGGTAGGTACACAGCAGCAGTGACAAACAGCCCAGTCCAAGAACAATATGAGCTCCAAGATGCTCCACAGGGACGCAAACCACAAAAGGGGAACGGATGAGCAGACGAGGGGGGGGGGGGCGGAATCCCTCCACCAAGCTGATGAGTACCGGAGGGAATAGTGTTTCACAAGTCAAGTCCACCACCTCTCCCCCCTCAAGGCTACAATAATTCCAGAAGATGGAAGCGCCATCCTCAGCAGTAGGGCCGCCGCTCGACTGTATCCTCCACCTGCACCAATCCCCACATTACACTAGGGGGCCCCTCACATCAGCATAGCGTTCAGAAGGCCCAACACGGAAAGGAGCAGGGGGGGAACATCCAGCTACACAGCAACAATTTTCTAGCGGCGACTCCGGGGTCAGCTGTATTACCTTCAACCAATAGCGCTCAACAGCAATGTCCTCCGCAGCATAGCTCAGCCTGCGCTGTCTATTCAGCAGGCGCGACCAGCTATCCACCGGGGGGGCGGGGGCCACCTCCAACAGGTCACCAGTAAATCAAGCGGCAACCACGATGAGCAGTCTAGCCCCACAGCTCCATCACCTCCACAGCAACAGCCTCCATGACTCAAAGCTGCCGAGTAGGAGAAAGGAGAGGCAGGGGGAAGGGGGGCCGCACCCACCTATGCTTCTCAGCCGCAAATATTGAAACTTAGGGGGCCAGGGAGAGACACCACCCCGAAACTTGTGTTGATCGGGAGCAGGGGGGGGGAGATCCACTTTCCACCCTAGGACCGGTGAGGTATCGGGTTCTGTCAGGCCTACATACTCTGCAGAAACACTCTAACACCATAGACGGAAATTGGCACGGAAACTGAAAATGCAAAGAGACAAATTTATTAGGACCCCATGGGGTGGTGGTACACTCCTACAGCACCCTTCGGTAATGCAAGAAGTATCACACCGAACATCTGCGCGACCTCTTTTATACAGTTTAAAGGTAATAAAAAGATAGGCGGTACACATTTGAACAGTTTTAGGTACATATAAGGACATTTTTGGCGCACGGCCAGCATGTGGGAGGAGCTTAATACCACTGGTCAGTTAGAGGAACATTCCTAAAGAGTAACCACTCTCTCAGTCCGGAAATCGTGTGTGCGCATGTATGAAACTGACCATCGCTAAAAATAGCCTGTTGCTGGGCAAAGGGAAGGTTCATTGGCATGAAGGAAGGACAAAAGGACACTCTACCACGAGGCCGCATGTTCGTACAAAATGGAAGCCACAAAACACAAAATGGCCCCCGTACTTAAGTCAAGTTAATAAAAAGGTCGTGTAGCTGAGCTAAACGCTAACTCAGGTGCTGCCAAATTACGACAGACGGCCCTTTTAGCGTTTAGCTAAAGCTACCTCATAATGGAAATAATCTGGATGTTCATCCTCGACATCTATCATCATGATCCGCCTCACTTCAATATTACTCATTTGTACATTTTTAGCAATAGCTCGTTTGGATGGGATACAGGCCGTAATACATACAGTACATAAAGTAGGACCACATTGAATACATAGGCAACAAAAGAAAAATATCCCAATAATCACACATAGAACCGTTAACAGTTTCCAACCCCATGTACTGAGCAGAGTCCAAAACCAACCTGAAAAAGTCCAGGTACCATTATCAGTGTGAATTTCAGAGGCAATTTTGTGCATTTTAGAAATAGCATCATACACAGAAGGCGAATTGTCAGGGACATAGACGCAACAACTACTTCCGATGATACGACATGCACCCCCACGATCAGCTAATACAACATCCAGAACCATTCGGGACTGAAGCGTAACAATTCTAGTAATCTGGAGCTCTTCAGTTATATTCCCTAAAGCAGAAACAGTTTCATTAGCAACTGCCTCCACAACACGTGTTAACCGCCTAATTTTCCTGCTATTTAGAGCAGCGCCCACAAAAGAAAATAACCCTAAATTAAAATCCACATATTGTTGTAGGGAGGTGTCGGTTTGATCAACCCCATCAATGTCCAATGTCCTCTTAACTCTATTCAAAATAAAATCATGATATAATACAAAATCATTATGATACATAGGTGGGGCAATAAACACAGGGGGTAATAGAAAGGATATGTAACATGTGCCTAACCATCCAAGAGGAATACGATGATAGCCTTTATTACCACAGATAAAATAAGTGTTTCGTGAGGCCACAAATGAAATACCGTTGGGAGTATCAAAAGCAAGAGTAATATTGCATTCACTTCTCCCCGCCGGAATTGTTCCCTTATTCCTAATACAGAGATCTGCTTTCGTGTCAATGACGGTAATAACATGTAAACTGGACATATTTGTAAGTCTCTGATTAGTAAAGAAGCGAGGTGCAGATACATTGTCCGGTCGATATTCTTCCCACTCGAACTTAGTTCCTTCTGCTTGTGGATAGCCATCTCGATCATTATAGCAGACTTTGTTCAGTCGGAAAAGTAGTCCACCTTTTGTTGGCCGTCTCAAAGTAAAGAGAAGAGTATACCAAGCATTGCATGACCCATTATGAGAGAAAGGAAGAGGAATAAGTGGGGTTCCTCCCTTCTTCTGATGCCCGGGTAACATCCCACATACCCAACAGTTGGACGTGTTGGTCATATTGTGCGTGTGATGCAATATCTGAATGAAACTATTATTCAAATAGGTCTGCCTATGTCTTTCTTCGTGATAGGGCAAAGTAAAATGAAAATGTTCAGATGGAATTGGAGTGGTAGGCAGTAAATAGTCCCGTGCAGGAAATAGTCTTTCTGTAGTCCAAGCTATTACTGCTATCACCAGTATTGTCGCAACAAAAAGAACCGCACCCAAAAGTCTTCTATTTCTCAGTGTCATAGGTGCCATGGTACAGTGAACAGAAGTCTCAAGAAAGCAAACTAAAAAAAAATTAAAATATGGTGCTGAGAACCGAAGCTGCCGTTGAGTTTTTCTCCGAGATTCAAGACGGGTGTCACTACACTGGTCAGAACTGATCCCCCCCCCCTTGATATTCCCGGCCTTCGTTTCACAAGCCTCAGCACGGTAACCAACCAGTCATGAAAAATACAAAAAAAAATGATTTCCTTGGCCGCAGATTGTACTTCACTCCACCAGAAACAGTGTGGTCCGGGAAGGCTCCCTCCGACTCGTGAGGCGTAACAGCTGGACTCTTCTCCGCGTCCAAGATGTCTCTGTAGTCGGACAGTACAGTAGTATTCACCAGATCTGGAGAGACACATCGGCAGTGCGTTGAATGTATCCACCGTTTCTTATTCGTGACTCGCACAGCCGTCCGCGTTGCCAGCAACACTTGCTCAGGGCCACGCCACCTCGGCTCCAAGCTGCTGGATCTCTCAAACACCTTGATCATCACGAAATCGCCAGGATGAAGATTGTGAGCCTCTCCAATGGATTTGTCGGGGAGCGCTTCTCGAACCTGTTGATGAATAGAAGATAAATCATTTGTTAATCGTGCCAAATAATCGTTCATCATTATACAAGGCACATCATGTATCAAACGAGGCTTTGGAACTCCCCAAATATTCATCGGCCTTCCAAACACCACCTCATAGGGTGTGAGGCCAGTTCGAGAGTGTGGCACTGATCTAATAGACAATAATGCCAATGGCAAAGCGTCCGGCCATTTCAAAGACGTGGATGCCACTATCTTTGCTAGCTTCAGCTTCAGAGTCCCATTATACCTTTCTACTAGACCTGCTGACTGCGGGTGAAATACAGCGTGGAACTTTTGTCGTATTCCCAATCCTTTCAGGACATGCTCCACTATTTTCCCAACGAAATGAGGACCATTATCATTCCACAAAAATTTACAAACACCATAACGTGGGAAGTACTCTTTCAGTAACACCTTAGCTGTTGTTAGTGCTGTATTATCCTTCGTGGGGTAGGCTTCAACCCATTTACTGAAAGCACACACCACCACTAGGACATACTTGAGGTTATTACAGCGCTCCAGCTGGATGTAATCCATTTGCAGTACTTCGAATGGTGCAGTAGGTGGAACAAACCCTCCTTTAGGAGTAAAGGTCCCTTTAGCAGGATTGTACTGTAAGCATATCAGACAGGTCTGTACTATTCTCCTAGCTGTGCTGGTAATCTCAGGATGCTCCCAAACTCGCGTAAGCAATTTAGTAATTGCAAGAGCTCCAATATGTGCCAGCCCATGTGCCATCTGAACCACTGCTTGCAAGTAAGCAGCAGGTAATTTCCATCTCTTCATGTCTTTGCTTCTCCAGCAACCCTCATCATCCAACACTCCCTCTATTGCCCATGCTGCAAGCTCCGCTTCAGACGTTGATTTCTGTATGTCTAAAACTTCCTCTCTAGCATCATGTCATCGCTCGGCTTGTGATCTCACCACATACATAGGGGAGTCATTTTGCAACAGGGCAGTTTCTCTCGCTATGCGGTCTGCAAAAGCGTTTCCTTGCCCTATTTTGTCTGTCACCTTTTTATGTGCACTACATTTTATTATCGCCACCTTCCTCGGGCATAATAGTGCATTCAGGAGATCACATACCAACTCTCCGTACATAATGTGTGTTCCATGTGAAGTCATAAACCCTCGTTCCCTCCAGAGTAGGCCAAAATCGTGCGCTACTCCAAAGGCATAACGACTATCGGTATAGATATTGACACATAATCCAGCACTTAGCTCACATGCTTTCGTTAAGGCTATTAATTCAGCTGCTTGAGCCGATTTCTGCGGTATCCGTGCTGTTTCTACCACCGTCTTAAGTGTCGTGATCGCATAGGCCGCGGAAGCTGTACCATCTGGCAATCTCACACATGATCCATCAACCCACAGTTCCCCGTCTACATCTGGAAGTGGCGTATCCTGTAAATCGACGCGACCCTTTGTTTTTTCATCTGTCAGAAAAACACAATCATGTTGTTCTTCTTCCTGGGTCTCAGTAACAGGATATGGCAATAAAGTGGCGGGGTTCAGAGTGGCGCACCTCTTCAATGTAATGTGTGGCGCCAGCAGCGTTAACTCGTATCCTGTTAAACGGGCACTGGTTAGATGCTGCGTTTTTGTTTGGTTCAATAGCGCATCTACTGCATGGGGAACTAACACCAACAATTTGTGCGATAAAACTATTCCCTCACTCTGCCGTATAGCCACTGCTGTTGCTGCAACTGCTCAAAGGCATCCAGGCAGTCCTCGAGCCACAGGGTCGAGTACCGCTGAAAAATATGCACAGGGTCTCTGTTTGTCTCCGTGTAACTGTACTAAGACTGACAATGCACATCCATCCTTCTCATGCACGTACAGTGTAAAGAGCTTTGTATAATCTGGTGTACCTAACACTGGTGCTGAGCAAAGAGCTTGTCTCAATTGGTCAAAAGCATTCTGGCATTCATCCGTCCATTCAAGGGAGGTTGGTGCAGTTTTGGACAGTAATGCTAACAAAGGTTTTACAATGTATGAAAATCCTAGTATCCATTGCCTGCAAAAGGACGTCAAACCTATGAAAGCACGAACATCCTTCTGTGTGCAAGGGACTGGTGTATCTAAGATTGCTTGAATTCGGTCTGATGTTAATGCACGTCCCTCCTTAGACAAAAGATGACCAATATATGTCACCTTTGGTCTACAGTATTGCAGCTTTTTCAGTGAAACCTTGTGATTATGGTCAGCAAGAAAAGAAAGCAGGGAGAGCGTACTCTCCTCGCATTGTTCCTGTGTATCTGCTGCAAGCAAGATATCATCAACATATTGTATAAGCGCCACCCCAGACTGCAAATCAAAAGAATCAAGCTGTCGTTTCAAAGCCTGGCTGTAAATGCTAGGACTTTCTGTGTAACCTTGAGGAACTCGACAAAATCTATAGGATTTTTTATTTAATGTGAAACCGAACAAATATCGGCTATCTGGATGGATAGGAATCAAAAAGAAAGCGTTTTTCAAATCGATCACTGTAAATGTAGTAGCTGTGGGTGGAACCAGAGTAAGTAACGTGGTGATATCTGACACTACTGGGTACTGGGGTACAACTATCTTATTAATTTCTCTCAAATCAATAATGAAACGATAAACCTTGGAGTCTGTATCTTTCTTTAGAATCGGCAAAATTGGACTGTTGCAAACATTGTAGGGAACTTCCTCCACCACCCCTGCCGTTATCAAATCATTCACAAAGCCAGTTCGCCTTCTCTAGAGATCTTGTACTGGGGAACACGAGGTAATATCGCTCCCTCCTTCACAGTAATGTGCACAGGTGGAATGATCATTTTACCCACATCAGTATCAGAAATGGCCCATAACGTGCTTGGAAGGGAAGCTAATGCATCGGACTCTTGCATGAGGCACAATCTCTCAATTTCTGGGTAGTTTTCATTCAAAATAACCCGCACCCCTTCGGGGGCACAGCATATTGTTGCACGAAAATGCTTTAGCATATCAAGTCCCATAATATTATCTGGTGTATTTGGGGATAATAGAAAAGGACATGGGGCAGTGAATTTGTCAACATGAAAGGTAAGAGGTTGAGACAGTGGGCTTAGAGAAGGTGTTCCATCGAACCCTATTGCTGTAATTATTTCGCCAGACAGGGGAGCCCTTTGAACCAAGTGTTTGGACAGAGCGCTACGAGTAGCTCCTGTGTCAACCAGAAACTGATCAGTAGAACCCAAAACATGTGCTGATATATATGGACCCCTCTGATCGACTGGTACCTCAACCGATTACACACCCCATCCTACGCAATCCTAGGCATGTCTATTATCCTGTGACTCAATATGTTCTCCTTCAGCTACCTGATATTGGTTCCGTCGATCAAAAGTATTATGCTCAACCTGACCATGTCCCCTCTCTTCAAACCTACCACGGTCATTCGCTCCACCTCTCGGTCCTGAATAACTATTCCGTGACCTTCCACTTCCTCGACCCCTCTGACTACGCTGTTCACGAAGTTCCGGACAATCTGCAACCCAATGTCCAAACTGTTTACAGTATGCACACTGGTCCTCAGAAATGTCGGAACGCGGGGGAGACGTAACGTACGATCCTCGTCTGCCCCTATCATTTCCTCTCGATTGCGTAACATGAACTTGTGCCAACATTACCTTCGTCTTTAAGTCTTTCACCTTCTTATCATTACTCTCTTTTGCCTCTAATTCCTGTCGTTCATAATACTGAGCCATTGTTAATAAAGAAGCGGGCGTTGCAGTAGTCCATGAACTTTCACTAGCCTTTAATCATTTTGCAATCTCCGGTAGGAGATTAGCCACATACTTGTCTACAAACAAATGCCTGCCCGTGTCCTCTGTTAATGATTGCCCACTGTAATCATGGAATGCTTCCTCGAATCGCGAAAAGAAGTCGGAAAATGATTCATCTATCTTCTGCTTACAAGATGCCAATACTGTCCAATCTATCTTTTTAGGGGGTACAAGCGTTTTTAATTTAGTCAAGATAGCCGTCGGTAAGTCTAAAATTAACTGGCACGGCTTACATGCAGGTTAACTATCTAGGTCAGCTCTCGCTATCTCCTCCCAATCTGCACCTAATATCGTACGATCGTCAAACTTACGAATCGCTCTCCACATATCAGGAGGCAATATCAACCCAAAGAAAAGATCAATATCAACTAATGTCATAATACATGAAGAAATAGCGCCCTCCACTCCTTCATAGAAAGCTGCTGGATTTTTACGGGGATCAGGCAGAGCATTCTTAAGTGCCATAACATCTGCTCTATTCCATGGCGTATAAACCTAATTGTACACAAAATAGCCCCTTGAATCTTTAGACATCTTATCATCATCCGTACCGTCCCCTTTAGGAGGGACATACAAAGGCGCGGCTTCCCGCATAGGCATAACATTAATCGCAACACTCTTATCTGATCCATAGATAGGGCACACTCGAGAAGTTCCCGTCGATCCGGACGCTGATTGCTCCGATGCCTTTTTCGCCGCTCGCAATCGTGTCGCCTCATCTCGTAACTGAATCAACCGCCGGAAGAATTCGTCCGCATCTGAAAGAGCAAAAATACTTTTACGAAAATTCTCACGACCAACTGATATATCTTTAGGTTCCAACTCAGGAGAGTGTTTTCTAATCCGCTCAACAACTTCATCTGCAAAATTATCTAAAAAATACAATCGTTCCTTGTCAGACCACTGACTCATAAAATGATTAACCTCTGGAACAGTTATAGTATTACTGTTAAGTTTACGAGCAATCGAACGCAATTCCGTCATACGCTCGGTCGGTAACCTGGTACGCTGTTTATCCTGATTATCCTCGTCCGATTCCTCATCCGGAGCCGTAGGCTGAACATACGGAGGTGGGCAGCGATCTAATAATGAAGAATCATCTAATTCATTAGTAAGGACAGGATAGAGAGAACGTCTAATAGGAAACTGACCATTAACCTGTAAATTACGTTCTCGACTCTCTTTCTCTTTCTGTTCCTGCAATTTCTTCTCCTGTAGCTGTAAAGCTTTATCCCGAGCAGCCTTGCGCTGCTCTTTGTCCGCCAAGGCTTCTTCACGCTTCATTCGTTCACGCACCGCTTTCTCCCACATACGAACACAATCAAACATGTCATGTCTAGACCTGCGCTGGAACAAACATTGTTCTACATACTGGACTTTTCGCAAGTCGAATGACCCATGTAGTGGCCATTGCAATTCACGATCAGATTTCGTATATTTATGCCATAACGTGCTATACATTATGGGAGGAATGCCAAATTTAATGTACATTTCACGATTAGGAGTCCCCTCTGGGGGAGCCGGCTGCGATTCATTTAATCAATAACTGGTACCATTTCCAAAACAGCACATTCCTCGGAGTGTGCTGAAAACAGGCATGTTCAAAAATATCACAGAAACGTGATATTACAACAAATGGCACTTAAAAGGTACTTACTCACGATGTGCCGTTCAAACAAATTCAAAATCAGAGAAATATCCGTACATGCCTGCCTATGTGAGGTGCACTCCACATATAATTCAAATCATAGGTCCAAACGTTAGCTAACTCATACAAATTCAAATTCAAATTCAAAAAGCCACAGTAAGTGTCAGTAGACTACCTTACCAAACATAAGCTTACCAAATATCTTCAAAAGTGTCCAGATTTCCAACTGCCAAGTTCCGTAGCCGAATCAGCCAAAACGGGCACTACACGACAAACCAACCGATCAGGATCTCAGTCGAAGACCGGCGCCACCTGGAAGGTCAGATCAGAAGGAAGGGAAAAAACATTGTGGGTGCCGAGACTCGGGTCACTCAGTGGCAGCGTACGCGTCCATAGCGAGTTTCCAATCCTTCGTCGTGACCTCTCCTTCGGGCATCCGAGTCGCCGATGAGTCCCTTCGTGGTCGCCAATTGAGGTATCGGGTTCTGTCAGGCCTACATACTCTGCAGAAACACTCTAACACCATAGACGGAAATTGGCACGGAAACTGAAAATGCAAAGAGACAAATTTATTAGGACCCCATGGGGTGGTGGTACACTCCTACAGCACCCTTCGGTAATGCAAGAAGTATCACACCGAACATCGGTGCGCGACCTCTTTTATACAGTTTAAAGGTAATAAAAAGATAGGCGGTACACATTTGAACAGTTTTAGGTACATATAAGGACCTTTTTGGCGCACAGCCAGCATGTGGGAGGAGCTTAATACCACTGGTCAGTTAGAGGAACATTCCTAAAGAGTGACCACTCTCTCAGTCCGGAAATCGTGTGTGCGCATGTATGAAACTGACCATCGCTAAAAATAGCCTGTTGCTGGGCAAAGGGAAGGTTCATTGGCATGAAGGAAGGACAAAAGGACACTCTACCACGAGGCCGCATGTTCGTACAAAATGGAAGCCACAAAACACAAAATGGCCCCCGTACTTAAGTCAAGTTAATAAAAAGGTCGTGTAGCTGAGCTAAACGCTAACTCAGGTGCTGCCAAATTACGACACCGGCACTTCAACTTACACGCGGTGTTCACCGAGCCACTACCGCCACCGTGCTACTCTCTACCGTCACTCCAACTGTAGCTGCTTCCATCCAGCGAGGTACCGCAGCGCCGCACAGCCCAGCGGCGGAGTCGCTGATGGACACTCGGACCTTGGACCGTGGTCCCAGATTCTGGTCAAACCGGAAGTCACTGTCGCCAGGACGGAGCCACCACTGCAGGTCCCGGCCTGCAGGCCCACACCAGGCAGGATGCAGATGGCCGCACCAACACCGCTGCAGGGGTCGCCAACCGCGTTGGAGTGGTGGCCGAGGCCTCGCCACACTTCCGGTCCCGGGGGCTGCACTCCGGACTACAGGATACAGAGACAGGATTGATGATGGGCTCACCGAACTCGGAGCTCTGTGACTACACGGCCATCTCGGAGCCCTCTTGGCCACGCCCCCAAGCTCCTTCTGCTTTTGAGGTCCATGGACACCGGCATGGGGCAAATAGTGGACCTCTTGGGCCAGCTAGTGGCGGTCCTGAGGGACAGGCTTGTGCCACAACCAACACCTCCACCTCCCTCTGGTAGCCTGTAGGATGACAATTCACCATCCTCCCCTGTGGCCACAGGGAGAGGGGAGTCCTCAGACCGCACTGGCCCCACAGAAGAGGCCCCCCTGGCAAACTATCAAGGGGACGTCCATAGAAAAACCAAGGAAGATCCTGTGGCAAAGCACCTGCCAAACACCAGTCATGGAGCCAGCCATTATGGCAACCCTTTTCACTACTGCATTGAATTTTTGGACTGTCCTTCCCCACACTGCCTTGTGAATGGCATACGTCTGTTGGACTGGGACACCACATCAATGTGGTGACTACTTGATTGTGAATACAACTTTTTAAAGGAGGGTCTGGGGGACAATATTTACCGACCTGTCAAGCTCATACCCCCAATGAACTGTACTGTAACAATAAAGAAACTTGAAGGTCTACAAAGTAGAGAAAAAGAAGTGGCCACAAGGAAGAATCACACACCACTATCACGACTAACGGTGAAGGACCATCAGTTGTAAAGGAGTCCTATCAGCCCACCCATATGGCGGAACATCATCATCTAGGACCTTATCAGCAGGTTCTTATATGGCCAAGCCCATAGTTTATTGCTTGGTACCAGTAGATCCTGATCTGAAAGAAGATGTGTCCTCACTGAGAGTGGTACTGATAGGGTGCAGTGCTCAAACAGGTAAGTGAGTGATTAAAATGACGGTCAGGGTAGAAAAATATGTTTATTAGTATCTCCCCGGACGTCAGATAAAAGAAGTGAGATGACAGTGTAAAAATATCACTGTACAGTAAGCATATATAATCTAGGCCAACATGTTTCTGCCGTTGTGGTATCAGTTTACCGGCATTCTTCAGGGCCAGGCTGGAATATCAGCTACTGCAACATCCACTATTATTAGTGTGAAAGTATAAAACAGAAATTATATAACATGGTTGAAGCAAGTAGAATTGTGTGGCTCGATGAACCACCCTACCGTATCCTCGTTAATAACCATGTAACGAGCAATCCTTTCCTGCAAACATCAAGAAAAAGGAAAAGGAAAAAGGAACAATTTTGTGACAACAAAAAAAACTCTTTTTAAACACATGTGTGAACAAAAATTGTGGCATTCATTTGCTCAGTGGGCCAGTTAATAATATAACGGCCAAGTGGAAACCTGTGCATAATATAAAGTCACATCTAGATAATCTAAGTACAAAGAAGTGATAAATGTAACATACACTTACCCAGCTTGGTGTGGGAAGTAAGCCTCACCTCACCCGGCAACGGCTCGGATAAAGAGGCCCGCTCTATTGAACATATGGAGAAGGACAAATTCAGGGCATGATATCTGTCACTATCCCAATATGTATTGTAAGTTATAAAGAAAACTAGAAAAACTTGGTTGTTCAAATATAGCCCATAGGTCCCAAAGAAGCGATATGCTACACTCAGAGGGCCACATTCAACTAGGAATATTATTGTTAAATCATATACCCCATTCCTGTCATGTTTAAGTATAAGGGTTCAGGAAATTGGAAGTGGAAAATATATGACACACAACTCTAGAGTCTGAATGTAGACTGCAGAAAAAAATTCTATTGCCAAAATCAAGTGTCTACTCAAAGCCTCCCAAGCTAAACCATTTGGTCATGTAAACTAGCCTAAGTGGAGCTGCCAGAAGAAACTAGGGCGGCTCAAGAGTCTAAAGACAACACCCGGGTCTCTGGTGTCCTCGTGTCCTTACCTGTCCGTCGGTGCCTCCAGGAGTGTGCCTGAACCGAAGGGGAGGTGCCGACGGACGGGAGGAAACACGTATTTATGCGCCTGTTAATTGGCAATGGCGCTCGTAAATTATCCACACCTGCAGGTCAAAGGCGCGGCCGTGTAGTGTTCGATATAGCGCGCATGCCGCGAGGCCGTTGTCTTTGCCTCGCGCATGCGCAGTATACTGTATTCTGTAAGGCAGAGCAAGGGATTGGCCCTGGAACAGCCAATCCCAGTGCAGCGCAACCCAGTGCAATTCGGTGCATGCGCACGGAGCAGATGCTACGTTAGGCCAAGAGCAATTGTCTCAGAATAGCGCAGGCTCCGATTAGTAGGAAAACAGTGTGTGCTACTGTCAAGGCTAAGTGTTTGACAAATATTATGGGAATGAGCCCGGTTTCGCTAGATGTTAATAAATATATATTCTAACACCAATGTAGGTGGAATAGAATTGTCATAGAGAAGGTTAATATATATAATTAAATATTTATGTTAAAGATCTGCTCATGTATTGGAAGGTAGAATTAAATCTTGCAGCTCACTTGTTGCCATTGTGAAGTAACCTAGCTTAATGTACATACTAGATAACTGCACATTAAGTATAAAGGATTATAGAAAAAGAAGAAACCACAAGATGACCTATCATATGTCGGTTTCTATACTCTTCATATGCTCCTAAAAAGATGTATGTATTCATAGGATGCAAGACCTTGTTCTTACAACTTACAGTCTGCGTCTAGAGGTGACGCAACCAATTTACCAGGTAGTAAGAAGAGGTGCATGTCTAGAGGTATACCACTCATCTTCGACTGAGAGAAAGTAAGTAGGTAATATGTGGATTGTGCCAGGTACTGTAACTAAAATTTGACATCTTTCAAAGAGACACCCAGGGTATATTGTCATTCAGCCCCTGGACGTCCGTCCTAAGTTTAAAAATCCAACGCTGTTCCCTGATGAATAGAAAACGTGATACATCAGTTACGTGTGGGGGAATGAACGGTTGTTCTAACACTACCCACTTAATTTCATCGGCTTTATGTTTAAGCTCCAAAAAGTGATTAGTTAAGCGAGTAGATTGTTTATTGCACCGGATGGTGCTTTTGTGCTCGCTTATACGGAGCTTAATCTTCCTGGTAGTATGTCCGATGTACATTAGCTTGCACGGGCATGTGATCCTATAGATCGACTTGTCTGAATTGCAATTGGTGTGGTTATTTAATCGCCAAGGTATGTCAGTCCCTATGTCTATTGTCAGGGCTTTGCATGTCTGTGGACAGACGACGCACCCTCCACAGGGGTAATGACCTCGTACCGGTTCTGTGTTCCAAAGGATATTGGTGACTTCTTTACGATGGTATTTTGGCCTGGTGTGGACCAGATTATCCCTGATGCTAGGACCTCTTTTAAAGGCAAACAGGGGACGTGGAATATCTCCCGAAGCAGTGTTCAATATTTTCCAATGTCTGAGGACAATTTTCTTCACATAATTGGAAAGGGTGTTAAAGGCATGTACCATGGTCATACGATCTGCTGTTGTTTGTCTATTCTTGGGTTCCATGAGCGCTTCCCGATTGTTGTTAGACGCTCTTTTGCAAGCGCGTCTGACCAAATGGTTCGGATAATGTCGTTCCTTAAGCTGTGTCGTCAAGTCTTTAGCATGTTGTTGGAATAGGGTCTTGGAGGAACAATTCCTTCTGATTCTTAAGAATTGGCCTACCGGTAGGTTGTCCCGGAGTGCCTGAGGGTGAAAACTATCATAGGACAACAATGAATTGCGTGACATCGGTTTACGATAAAGTTCACTTTGTAGGCCTCCTGTTCCTGGAAAAATCAGAATATCTAAAAATGGAAGTTTCTCTTTGCTTGATTCCATAGTAAAATTTAGATATTGATTTTGTGAGTTGAGCCAAATATGGAACGACTCAGCATCATTGGTAGAACCTCTCCGGATGACTATCACGTCATCAATATATCTTCTCCACAGCAATACCTGGTGGAGAAAGGGGTTGCTGTGGTGAAGGACGTGATCTTGCTCAAATTGATGCATGTATAAATTCGCAAGGCTCGGGGCGAAAACGCTCCCCATAGAGGTTCCAGAGACCTGCAAAAAAAGTTCGTCCTCATATTGGAAAAAGTTTTCCATCATGGCCAGCCTAGCACATTCCATGATGAACCCTACTGGGGTGATGGTATTCAGTTCTCTTGATTCAAGGAGACTCCTGATGCATTCCAGTGTCTCTTGCTGTGGGATGCATGTGTATAGAGACTCGACGTCAAAACTGACCAGAAGGTCAGTCGTGACGTCGAATTCCACTGCTGCCAGTAGTCTCAGGACGTCACCAGTATCCTTCAAATATGTTGGAGTTTCAGATACGATCGGTTTTAAGAAAAAATCCACGAACGTGGATAGAGGCTCCAAAAGTGAGCCTATTCCCGAAATAATGGGGCGTCCTGGGGGTGGCCTTTTTTCTTTATGTATTTTGGGTAGGCAGTAAAAGTAAGGTGTTACAGGATGAGTCGTGACCAAGTATCTCGCTTCTAGAGGCGTAATCCAGCCTTCACTAGATGCTTCTTCAATAAGATTTTTGATCTTGTGTGCTATCCTAGTGGTAGGGTCCTCAGTGAGGCGGCGATAGGCTCTCGTGTCATTAAGCTGCCTCAAGCACTCTGCTCGATAGACCTCTGTATCCAAGAGCACAATTGCTCCACCCTTGTCAGCTGGTTTAACTGTCAAGGATGTATCCTTAGCCAGATCCATAAGAGCAGCTTTTTCAGCTCTCGTGACGTTGTGATAAGGTCTGTGCTTGTATTGACTAAGGTTCTTGATGTCATGGGTTACAGCTTGTTCAAAAGCAATAACCCGTGCTGGAACTTGATGGCTCAGAGGCGTGTAAGTGGATTTGGGTCTAAGACCAGTATTACAGTCTGTTGCTTCACCAGTATTCACTACCTCTTGGTTGGTGTTAAAGAAAAAATGGAGACGTATCTTCCTATAGAAGTTCTCAAGTTCACGTCTCAATGTGAAGGGGTCACATATGTTCGTAGGAACGAAACCTAGCCCTTTGTCCAGAACAGATTTTTCATCTACTGTGAGTGTCCGAGTGCTCAGGTTAACGACTAAGTCGCTGTCCCTGTCCTCGACATGCTCGTCTGTTGTTGACCTGGTCGAGTTTCTGTGTGTGAGGGAGTGGTCTCTGGTGCCCAATGTACTCCCTGTTGTCCTCTCTTTAACATAAATATTTATTTATGTATGTTAACCTTCTCTATGACAATTCTATTCCACCTACATTGGTGTTAGAATATATATTTATTAACATCTAGCGAAACCGGGCTCATTCCCATAATATTTGTCAAACACTTAGCCTTGACAGTAGTACACACTGCTTTCCTACTAATCGGAGCCTGCGCTATTCTGAGACAATTGCTCTCGGCCTAACGTAGCGTCTGCTCCGCGCGCATGCACCGAATTGCACTGGGTTGCGCCGCACTGGGATTGGCTGTTCCAGGGCCAATCCCTTGCTCCGCCTTACAGAATACAGTATACTGCGCATGCGCGAGGCAAAGACAACGGCCTCGCGGCATGCGCGCTATATCGAACACTACACGGCCGCGCCTTTGACCTGCAGGTGTGGATAATTTACGAGCGCCATTGCCAATTAACAGGCGCATAAATACGTGTTTCCTCCCGTCCGTCGGCACCTCCCCTTCGGTTCAGGCACACTCCTGGAGGCACCGACGGACAGGTAAGGACACGAGGACACCAGAGACCCGGGTGTTGTCTTTAGACTCTTGAGCCGCCCTAGTTTCTTCTGGCAGCTCCACTTAGGCTAGTTTACATGACCAAATGGTTTAGCTTGGGAGGCTTTGAGTAGACACTTGATTTTGACAATAGAAATTTTTTCTGCAGTCTACATTCAGACTCTAGAGTTGTGTGTCATATATTTTCCACTTCCAATTTTCCGAACCCTTATACTTAAACATGACAGGAATGGGGTATATGATTTAACAATAATATTCCTAGTTGAATGTGGCCCTCTGAGTGTAGCATATCGCTTCTTTGGGACCTATGGGCTATATTTGAACAACCAAGTTTTTCTAGTTTTCTTTATAACTTACTTATTGGGATAGTGACAGATATCATGCCCTGAATTGTTCCTTTTTCCTTTTCCTTTTTTTTGATGTTTGCAGGAAAGGATTGCTCGTTACATGGTTATTAACGAGCATACGGTAGGGTGGTTCATCGAGCCACACAATTCTACTTGCTTCAACCATGTTATATAATTTCTGTTTTATACTTTCACACTAATAATAGTGGATGTTGCAGTAGCTGATATTCCAGCCTGGCCCTGAAGAATGCCGGTAAACTGATACCACAACGGCAGAAACATGTTGGCCTAGATTATATATGCTTACTGTACAGTGATATTTTTACACTGTCATCTCACTTCTTTTATCTGACGTCCGGGGAGATACTAATAAACATATTTTTCTACCCTGACCGTCATTTTAATCACTCACTTACCTGTTTGAGCACTGCACCCTATCAGTACCACTCTCAGTGAGGACACATCTTCTTTCAGATCAGGATCTACTGGTACCAAGCAATAAACTATGGGCTTGGCCATATAAGAACCTGCTGATAAGGTCCTAGATGACGATGTTCCACCATATGGGTGGGCTGATAGGACTTCTTTACAACTGATGGTCCTTCACCGTTAGTCGTGATAGTGGTGTGTGATTCTTCCTTGTGGCCACTTCTTTTTCTCTACTTTGTAGACCTTCAAGTTTCTTTGTTGTTACAGACTACTTGATTGTCTCATGATTGACAACTCACTGCCTCACCAATCACCTTATTGTAAATATTCACCCCCCTGTCACATGCCGCTGCAAGGATCCTCATGGGGATTCCAAAATATACCTCTATCTCTCCCACAATTCGGGAGCTTCACTGGCTGCCTATAAGAAGCAGGATAAAGTTTAAAGCCATGTGCATTACTTACAAGGCGCTGAAAAATAATGGGCCTGACTTCTTTAAAAACGCTTTTAAAATCTACAAACCCAGCAGAACACTGCGGTCATCGACGGCCCAACAGCTCCAAATCCCCCCAACAAAAAAGGTGACATGGGGGGATAGACGTTTTGTAGTGGCGGCATCCAAATTATGGAACCAGGTTCCCTCTCAGATTAAGGAACACACCTCGTTGTTTTCCTTTCGAAAACATCTTAAAACCTGGCTCTTTAACCAGTAACATTCTGTAACCCTCGCAATCTGAAATATGCTAACATTAGCGCCGAGACGCCGTAAGGTATTTGCGCGCTTTAGAAATTTTATAAATAAATAAATAAATAAATAAACACTCCTTACATACACATGTCATTGTATCTGCTCCGCGTTTATTCCAGGATGTGCATGTTCACCATGATTACAATGTACCTGGAGTATGGAATGTATGTGGGCGAGTAGACTGAAGGGACCTTAGGAAAGACAACAGAACATTATTCACTAGTCAGGTGTTGGCATCACAGCCAGCACACAACATTTGTCATCAAGGTACTCCAATAGGCACACATTGCAATGAGCTACAGAACCAACATAAACATCCTGGAGATTTGTCAAACTCCCTTGTCCCAGAAACATTGGCAGACATCACTGAGTCAACAACAGGCTGGAGTCACAAAGCTCACATACACCTTGCCAACAACAACAGCAGCAGACAATGGCTCTGTTGTACATTGTCACCCACCTTCAGGTGAAGTAGCGGTTGATGAGCTGTTGACACAGTTCAACACCTTCCTCCTCTCCACTATCCTCATCACTGGACATGGGTTGGTTTGCAGGCGAGGTCTTGGCTGCTCATAAGCATCCAGGATCAGGGGGATCTTGTGCGAGGCCAGGTTATGGAGCATGCATCATGAAACTACAATCTGACACACCTTCTTGGGCGAGTACATCAGTGCAACTCCGGTCTTGTCCAGGCAACGGAAACGTTACTTCAGGAGACCAAAAGAATGCTCCACCACACGACGTGTCCTCCCATGGGCATCATTGTAGCGGACTTCACCCGGGGTCCTGGGATTCCACAGTGGGCTCAGCAACCAAGGACGGTTGGGATATGCTGAATCAACCTAGGTGTGAGATACACAGAGCAACCTTGTAATGTAACTGTGGCAGAGGACAGCATGTCACACACACAGCACACTAGCGGACTCTTCGTACTCACCCACAATCCATGCATGCTCGGGAAGCAGATTATCCATCAGTTGGGGCACACTCCTGTTACACATGATGTACGAGTCATGGGCTGAGCCTGGGAATTTGGCACATACGTGAGAGATGATCATATCCGCCTGGCACACCACTTGCACATTGATGGAATGGAAATGCTTCCTATTCCTGTAGATGTGCTCACATGCCTGTGGTGGAACCAGGCCAACATTTGTACAGTCAATGGCACCAACAAGATTGGGGATGTGCCCAAGTGCATAGGAATCTCCCTTCACAGCCGCCAACTCATGCCTCCTGGGGAAATGGATATAACTGTCTTTGTAGATCATTGTCTAGTGGACACAACATCACGTAGCCCCATGCTGAACATAGGTTGCGACATCCCACCTGCGCTGGTCACCGTGTCCTGGAAAGATCCAGAAGCAAAAAAATGCAGGGCCGCCATCAGCTTAGACGTTGGTGTGAAAGCACCCAGGTATGTCCTGCAAGGCTACAGGTGGGGCTCCAACATAGCACATAGGTCTTGGAGTGTGTCTAGATCCAGACGAAATTTCCGTATGACCTCCTCATCCTCCATATCTGCCAGCACTTTGAAGGGACAATGCACATTTGGTCTCCTCCTAGGTGAGATGAAAGCGGACACATGTCAAAGCAATCCACAACACAACACAGCACAAACAATGACTAGCATCACAGTTCAGATTATGGCACAACTTACATGTAGGGACACCCTTAGCTACACCATCCGTACACCTGTCCACTTTTCACACAGCTAGTACCTCACAAACAATTTCCAAATATGTGAATGTACAAAGGTATATGGCCACATCTTGCATCGGCAACCCTGAGAGTAGTACCTACAGCATATGTTGTAAACTGCCAAACTACTGTCTCCTACCTAGCTGCTGTACCTGCCACACCTTCTTGCGTAAGTCACACAGGACACACATCAACCACACAATGACCCAAAACTGCGTTGATTAACAAGTATGTGCATGATCCAAGAAAAGTAGACAGTCAAATCTGCACATTGTGAAGTCAGACATTCATCACTGTGAGTTGCTCAGCACTCTCACACATTGACATGTGCACCCATGTGAGAGTCCATCACAACAATGTTATGGGTACATGCCCAGCATACTCACAGGTTACATGTGAGGGAGTACATGCCAATGTTTCTAATCATATTCAACAACATGGCATGTGTAGTCAGCAGTGGGGTTAAGGTTACTTTGGCATTGAGTGCACAATCTTGTGCCATGAATCGTGTGTCAATGTGCACTGTTGAGACCAGGCCATTCACACTGCAAAACATGTCCATAGGTGCTGTCAAGGTGATCTGACACCCAAAGGTCACTGGCTCAAATGCATTGCAGCCATTCCGCGGTAGCGAAAGCCTGGCCACTGCAGTGTGTCACAGCCAATGCCCAAAACACAATTGCGGTAGTGATAGGCATATACACATGGTCAAATCGTGGTTGGCATGCTCCGCCACCCAAATCACGGTCATTCATAGCAATGTATGGCATGCAAATCGCGGTAGCAACCACCTGGCCAATGCGGTGTGTCACTGCCAATGCCCAAAACACAATTGCGGTAAAGATTGTGATGTGAGTATGGTCAAATGGCGGTTGGCATGCTCCGCCACCCAAATCACGGTCATTCATAGCAATGTGTTGAAACAAATCGCAATTGCGACCACCTGGCCACTGTGGTGTGTCACCACCATGGCCCATGCCCTTACAGCCAATAGGAACCGCAATTGCGGTAGGCTAATGCAATTTTGAAAATCGCGGTATGGGTGCTTCACCACCGCGCAGCTGGTCATTGGATACAATTGAAAAATGCATGACCGAGGTAGTGAGCGCCTGGCGCCATGGCCCATGTCCTTACAGCCAATGGGAACCACAATCGCAGTAGACTAATGCAATTTTGAAAATTGTGGTAGGCGTGCTCTGCCACCACGCCGCTGGTCAATGGATGCAATTGAAAAATAGACGACCACGTTAGCGAGCGCCTGGCCCCTGCGGTGTGTCACCGCCATGGCACATGCCCTCACAGCCAATGGGGACCACAATCATGGTAGATAATGCAATTTTGAAAATCACATTAGGCGTGCTCCATCACTGCGCAGCTGGTCATTGGATCAAATTGAAAAATGCCCAACTGCGGTAGCGAACGCCAGGCCCCTGCGGTGTGTCACCGCCTTGGCCCATGCCCATGGGGACTGCAATCGCGGTAAACTAATGCTTTCTCCAGGGGATAGGGGTGTGTAACCTATTTCACACGTTTTCCTACCTGTACATTAAGATTGGAGGAACATGTATTGTCTTGTCAACCATACAGTGACGCAGCAAGTAGGTAATGCTGGAGTCAGGACAGTAATTGCTTGTGTGTATGGATGTGGGGTCCCTGATGTCCTTCATATGCTCATCTGTGGCCTTAGCAAGCGTTTACGGCGAGAGGGTAGTGATGGAATTGTGTCTGACTCAAAATTTGCATCAGCCATGGCTCAGCACTATGCTCAGAACTTTATTACCAGAGGGTGACACTCCTGGCGGTCATTCACCTATGACACAGCAGATTGTCGTACTTTTGTGCACAGTCCCTTCCATTTACACCAGCATGTGTACTGACTGGCATGTGTAGGCACTGTTTCCACTCTCATTTTGTCCCTTGATCTGACATTTTTGATTCCCCACGTTGGACCACAGTGTGATCCCACCTGGCCTGCACAGTCACTGCCCAATCTGACTAGGACACATCACTGAATGTACAGAGTGTAACATGTGTGTGGTTTGCTGGACTCTCTGTCAAAGACCCATCTCAGCCCTGTAGAGTGCACTCCACAGGCCCTGTCATAAGGGCGTGGGATTGTAAGATCATGTCCCTCGATGTGAGCTCCATGACACAGTGAGCCATTCACAGGGATAGGACGTTGTTGGCTGTGCAGTGTTGGACACAGTGAGTCAGCCCCAATACATATATTGAAATGTGATGTATGTCTTGCTCACCCTTAGACTGGATAATAGATGTGGGCAGCCTACACAAGACTTTCTATGCTGGCATCCTGCATGTGTCTGAGATGGCCAGGTACTGTGTTCACCCTCATGCCTGCATGCATTTTTCATACGATTCTCCCATGCAAATGTGCCATATGAGATGCAGTATTGTCTCAGCTAGACATGTCTGTGAAGTGGGGCTGAGTTAGTATCATGCACCTGTACTGAGAAATAGTGGTACAGAACACTGTCACTGATTTTTCCCCCTCTTGTCTCCCATGCCTGCAGCTCAAAGTCCACCAGTGTAATGCTGTGTGGCGGGCCATTGCACGCAAGGTGCAGGCTCTGGGTGTCTTCAACCGACAACACACACACTGTCACAAGAGGTGGGATGACATCTGCCGGATGAGCAAGAACGTAGCAGAGATGACACTGGGGCTGCTCCCTTGGACTAGCAGGTTGGCGCGCAGGAGCATGACACCACTGATTGACCGCATTTTAGCTGTGACACAGCCTGAGCTGGATGCAAGTTCGAAGGAGCATCAGCAGCAAACTGGGGGTGAGTATTCTGGGAAGGGTGACTTTGGTTGTGAGTGGCTGCATGTGTTCCAAGCCTGGGCCAGCACTGGTTTCTGTGATGTTGGCATGCATTTTCCCTACCTGGACTTTCTCATGTCATTTGAGTAATGGCCCTTAACATTGCATTCTGAGTCGTGGCCTTCTGGCATTGCCTGCATTGGGGTAGTCAGGAACATCCCATGGAAGGAAATAGCAGTGTGCATCATCTGAGTATGCGTTCCTCAATGTATGGATTGCCTTACGTCAGATTTGTGAGGACTACACATCTGACACCAACATGCAACTGTAGTTGTGCCCCAAAGAACGACCTGGTGGATGGCATGAGCTCATGTCCATTGTGGACTGCTTTGTTGGAGTCTGTATCTGTGTTGTCCACTTCTGCTCCCTCCAGATGTGACAGTGGCAACATGTTTTGGGGTAAATCTTTGCCCCCCTCAGGGCCCTAGGTGTGCTCAGAGGGATTTGTGTGTGGTTAAATGGAGCCACCAGCAGGCTATTTGGCTGTGTAGTCATCACATGGCTCACTTATGCGACGTTTGAATGATGACACGCAAAATCAAAATTTGAATTGAGGTTGCACATTGTTACTGCACAGGGTGGTGTGCAACTTGGGGATATCATCATCTTGTTTAGTGCATTGCTTGCATATGATGGTTGTGTTGATGCCACTGAACTGATCCTACGTATCTATGTCTTGCAGCATCTCCCGGGGGCACGGAAGGACAGGGGATGGACACCAGTGGTGAGGCAACAAGCACGACTGCTACACATGAGCACAGTGACACAGACGTGACCAGCGCCTCGGAGGGGGACAGAAGTCTTGCTTGAGGAATCACAGCCAGAGACACCAACCTCAATGTCATCTGACACCAGCGGTGACGCATCTATGTTGGCGGGCACAGGGAACAGGGACTCTGCCTCCTCTTCCACCACACGTGGTCCAGTGCCCACCCTCCCACCTATTTCCACTAGTGCTGCCCATGTTCACACCAGTAAGAAGGGAAGAGTGTCCTTCACCCCAGGCACCACTGATCCTGCCCTTGTCCCCCCTGCTGCCATCAGTGCTGAGTCTGTGGACCTTTTGCACCAGCAGTGTGTGGGACAGACAACTCTCATCAATGCCTTCCACGACCACAACAAAAAATTGGCACAGGTTGTTGCTTTCATGGAGGGCATTCATTAAGACGTGGATGGGCTACACCTAACTGTCCAGTCTTTGTCCTCCGCAGTGACGGCGCCATTCAACTGGCACAATCTCAGAGTCCAGCTCCAGTCCCTTTGACCACCCCCTGCCAGTAGTTACATCTGAGGATAGTGACCACACACCACAGTCCTCAAGGGCAAGATACAGCACACGCAGCACAAAACAGCAGCAGCCCAAGCGGTCCAGGGCACAGACACTATCCTCACTGAAAACCAAAGCCACCCCAGAGCGCAAAGGCAAAAGTCCTTCAGGAGACACCCAGGGCCATAAAGCCAAGAAGCAGGCCTCAGGCTCACATGCCTCAGAGGCATCCCCAGCCAAGGACTCTCCTGTCCAAAAAGCATCTCGCAAAGACAAGCAGACAGTTGCCGTGCCCGCTGAGAAGCTGGTGCCTACTAAGAGTACACATAAAAAGAGCTCCAAAGGTAATTCACCCACAACATCAACTCCCATCAAGAGCCCTGTGAAGCAGGGAAAGGAGGCCACTGTAGGGGGTACACCTGATAAACAGAGGATGGAGGTGCAGAGGCAAGGCAAGGCCAAACGCACTGCTGGATCCAGCATGTTCCCAGAGGGAGGGCCACCGGCTGTGCCTGATGCAGCTTTGGTGGAGAGTGTGCATGTTGTGCCTGCCCCACTTACCACTCCTACCAAGACAGGGAAGCCATTCCTAATCCCCAAGAAGTAGAAAGGCACCCCTCTACATTCTGCCACCCACACTGTATCTGAGGGTAGCATGACTCCACCTCCACATGCCACCACACCACCCGGTCCAAGCATCCCTCCGGCTTCCATTGCCACTGAGACCTCTACCTCAGCTGGGCCTCTCTCTCCCGGTCCAGACCTCCAACTGGCCCGACACTCAGCCACCTCCCAGTGCAACTGACAGTGAAGTCTGAGTGGAAGTCCCCCTCACACACCTGTCTCTCCCACAGCAGTGCCTGGACTGCCCATTGTTACGCCCCTGACTGTGTTGCTGACCATGGTAGGGTACAGTGTCACCGATTCCCTGTGCAGGATCTCATGTACTTACTCTGCACCTTGGACTAGCCACTGGCCTTGATGTTTGCCCCTTCCCTGTGCAGGATCTCATGTACCTACTCTGCACTTTGTACTGGCCACTGGCCTTGATGTTCACTGCGGTTTACCCCTTCCCTGTGCAGGAACTCATGTACTTACTCTGCACCTTGGACTGGCAATTGGCCTTGATGTGTGCCCCTTCCTTGTGCAGCTTCTCATGTACTTACTCTGCACCTTAGACTGGCCACTGGCCTTGATTTTGCCCCTTCCCTGTGCCGCTTCTGATGTACTTACTCTGCACCTTGGACTGGTCACTGGCCTTGATGTGTGCCCCTTCCCCGTGCAGCTTCTCATGTACTTACTCTGCACCTTGGACTGGCCAGTTGCCTTGATGTGTGCCCCTTCCCTGTGCAGCTTCTCATGTACTTACTCAGCACCTTGGACTGGCCACTGGCCTTGATGTGTGCCCCTTCCCTGTGCAGCTTCTCATGTACTTGTTCTGCACCTTGGACTGGCTACTGGCCTTGATGTGTGCCCCTTCCCTCTGCAGCTTCTCATGTACTTATTCTGCACTTTGTACTGGCCACTGGCCTTGATGTTCACTGCTGTTTACCCCTTCCCTGTGCAGAATCTCATGTAACTACTATATACTTTGTACTGGCCACTGGCCTTGCTGTTGTCGACTTTGGTGCCTATCTGTGTGATATGTGAATAAAGACAGTTACTCATGTTTCTGCTTTGTCAGTGTCCTTGCTAAATAAAGGGTTTTCTGTGTGGATATGGTTTACTGTGACACTTGCTCTATAAGCCACTTCAACAGGATTTACAGAGGTGACAGGCACTTCAGTTTTTCACTCTGGGACCTGGGGCTGCAATGATGTTGGTTAGTGATGAACTACTGTTATCCTATTCACTGTTTTGTCAGGTTAGCTATATTGTACACATGTCATATTTGTATGCACCGCCAGCACAAAGTGGGATTCTACCCACAGGTTTGCAGTCTGGCTGGCCAGGGTCATCTTGTCTGTGTGATCTTTCTTGATGTGTGCACAGCAGTGTTGGTGTATGCTCATCTTGTGATGGCCAGTCATCCTAGTGACATGGGTGAATTTCAATGTATGCACCTGGGTGGTCAAGAAGTGTGCAGTGCGAAGGGGGTGGCTTTGTCAGTGATGTTGATGTGTGTGTGCCCCTGCAATGTCAACTGAACACATTTGTCACCCAGGAGTTGAGTGCCTGTTATTTGGATTGTGGTCAGCCCTGTGCTTGTGATTGGGTGCACATGTGGGAGTTGTAGGTTGTGCACTGTGCAGTGTGTTGGTGTATCCTTGCACTTCTGGGGGACACCTACTTGTTGTTGGTGGCAATTGTGAGTATGCAGAGTGTGTGACTGGCAAGTCAGTGTTCTGTTTTGTTGATCAGCCATATGTTTTGATATTGTTTGTACTCACTGTGCAGCCATGCACAGTCACACTGACACTCTGGGTGTGTTTTCTCATGCATTGCTGTCACTTGGGGCTTTTTATGCCATGTGGGGTGTCATACCATCCCCTATCGTTGCCTCTGATGCCTACACATTGTGAATCTGCACTCCATTTATTTTTGTGTGGTGCACTCCTGACCTGTCCACTACTGACGTACACACCACTTCACTCTCATGTCAGCTGTCCCTTGGGTTGCCAGTGTGTGTGCCTCCCCATTACTTCATTTGTTACACTATGCTTTATGGTGCTGATCTGGTCACAGGACCAATGTGCCACTCAGGACAGTTTCCCAATTGGTTATATGTGATGTTCTTGTCTTGTTTTGCAGCCATGGTTGCTGATATGCTGGTTCAACTGTTTGTGCTGCACAGTCCTCTGGTGATGTTGTTTTCACCTGGGTGTCCCAGACTTGTGCATCTGTGGGTGTTGGGTTAGCTGTATGTGTGTTTGCTGAGGTACTGCTTCCCTTCCTGAGTGTGATGTTGTCTGTGTGCTGTGCTGATTAGTAGTGGGGGTTCATGGTGTGTCTGGTATGTTGCGTGTTGACACACTGCTTGCAATGCATGCAGTGCTGTGAGTGTATGTTGCTTTGTCCTTGCCTGGTGTACACCCCCTGATGTCCTGCTGTGTTTGCAATGTGATGTATTGGCATGTGCATCTGTTGTATTGTTGTAAACGAATCTAGGACCTAGTGTACATTTTCCTGATTCATGCCCCTTATAGAGATATACATTATCCAATCCTTATATAGGCATAGAAATCATTACCATATTTGGCCTGAGCCTTGCAGCCCAAATACGGCATGACTGCTTCCACTAAGTTCCGAGAATCAACAACGATTTCTTGGAAAAACCCGCCTTCAGCAGCTAGGGACTTCCCCCTGCTTGAATATTGATTTATCCAAGAACTCCTGGAGTTTTCAAAGAATTGAGTCTTTGAGTGACGTTATTAAGTCCAATCATACGTCAAACTCTGCACCTTCAAGGTATAAATATACCTACATTTGCCCAGACAAACACACGGTGGTTGGGAGCAGATCGACTAACTACTTGCCCGACGCCCTGCAGCAGCAAGTGCCGAAGGAAGCCGACCCTCCAGCTGATGCACTGAGAGACTCTGTCTTTTCTCCTGCTGAGAAATCCAGCTCCAGTGTTTCCGGCTTACCCTTGCGGGTATCTGGGAAATCGAGTCCTGAGAGAGAGATACAAGACCTCCTTCATTCTAAAAACCAAGGTATAGAGCTGAGTAGACCCTTAGAGAATTCTTGGAACAGATTCTTGGCAGAAACTACTAAACTTAAGCTACACCTCACTTACTCCTCCCTTGTACTATACTTGGGTTAGGTACACCGGGGTAGGCGTATTTTAGAAGCACCAGTTGAGTACTTTTCAGCCTTCATCTTTAACACTGTATGTATTTTATATGTTTTAAGGCAATTTATGGCTTAGAAACCATATCATGCTTTTACAGTACTACTTTAAAATACTGTTAGTATTATATGCCTTGTACTTTATAACCAGTATTACTATTGTAGCAGTACATTTCTTATGCTTGAGAAAGAAGACTGTTCAATATATACTTTTATTGAAAACGCCCGTCTCTCTATTTTCTCAGCACCTCTGGTAAAACGAAGCATGCACGATTGACTGAGTAAAATAGTTATCTATTGTTTCCGCGACTCTAAAGATTGATTTCTTATTCTTGGGAAAAAAAGTTGTCATGTTTATGCGGTTGTCAGAAACTAATCCCTTCTTGTGAATTTGAGAAAGTTTCTAGTGACCTCTGAGCTAGCTGGCACTCACAATTAAGTCTAATACATTCGGCAGAGACCTAGTAGACCTCAGTCCTATGTCTAAGCTGCAGAATATGTTATTCCAATGCGCAGAGCCTATTGGGAATATAGGAACTACACTACATGGCGCCCAACGTTTGGTAAGGCGATAATTTAACGCCAGATACTAGAGTAACTCAGTCGTGCTTTTCACACAGACCCCTTTTTCCCGTAAATACTCCAATAGACGTCTGGAGTGGGTGAAAGGTTAATATCCGCCAAAACTGAGTAGGAAGAAAAATCCTATGTATTAGTTTTTGGTATTTTCAACGTTGAAGGATACAGTGTTCCAAAATATTGTGCACCTAATCTTTGTTTCCTTGAAACTTGCTCTGCAAACTTTCAACCGACAAAATGTCAGAAAGTGACGACGAGAGAGAAAGAGTAAGAGCTGCAGCAGCAGCACAAGCAGTCATAGATGACAGAAATCTGCATGACCCGGAGGTTATAATCCTCCCGGTAAATGTAAGAAAAACTATAACTTACAAACTCATAAATAATGGGGTATCATCGAGAGGTGGTAAAGTAATCTTTGTAATAGAGGCACATGAATATCGGCAGACAGAGGTATTCTATTCCTGGATTCAGTTCCCTGCAGCAGATGCAGGAACACACGAGTTCCACTACTACAAAGTAGAGGAACCTCCACAGGAATATGTTCCTTACGAGGACATTGAAATTCCATTAACTTACCAAGAGCATCGGCTCTGGTTTAAAGGCGCCCTAAAACATGAAAATCACATTACCAGGCTCGGTCCACTAGGTAGACCAGGAGCTACACGGCCGGTACTAGCCAGCTATACACCACATCCTGACATAGCAAACATGACAGGTCGAGAACTGTTAGCTCAGCTGAAACAGTTAATCAAAATACACAGACAATTGGTACAATATGTCATGCGGACCTTAACAGTACAACCTACTGTAAGGATTCCACAGCACACCCCTCACCAGGGGAACACAAACAAAATCACACCACAGACTATACAGTCAGTCATTGGTAAACTACCAGCAAAACGAGAACAAATTCCGTTCTGGTTAGCACAAAAAATTACTCAAATAGTTTCCTGATAGTACGCCTCATGAGAAACACAGGATTCTGACAATCTGTTTACCTATGGGGATTACACCACATGTGGAGGACTGTGACACTTGGGTAACAGTCTTTGCTTCAATCTACACAAAAACACATGGTGTACCGTCCATGGTGGTGATACCAGACTTTCTGAGACAGATCCAAAATGAGTACGGTCCAGAGCCAGCTTTAAATCTAGGTATGAAATTACTGAAAGATTTCAAACAAGTCTCAACTATACTATTAGCCAACATTAAAGGTGAATCAGCATCCGTGGCAATCCGCCAAAAGTTAAAAGAAACAGATATAGCACAACAACCATATGAGCTTGCAAGAATTATTGAAAAGTCATATGAAGAACTAGGAAGAGATAGTTTGGGAGGGAAACCATTAAAATCACAGCTAACTGAAAATCCTGAAAGGGTATTTATTAGTAATAATCTCACTACTCCTAAAAAGAAGTGGGAAAATATCAAAAACAAACACTTCCTAAAGAAAAACGTTCTCAGTCCAGAGGAAGATCTCCCCAACGAGGAGCCCTCTGAAAAAAGGTATAACCTAAGAAATAGGGATACTTTAAGAAAACCTGATAGATATCAAGATACTGCTACTCGTTCCTCTCGTACCTTTCAGACTTCTTCGCAGAAATCCGAGAGGAGAGGACGATCGGAACAGAAAGAGGAACGCGTGAAGTCCAAAGAAGAACAGCACGTTCCAAAAAATAAGAAAAGTCAATTCACCAAGAAGAAGGTAGCAAGTGTAAAGATCAGACATGCCGAGGATCTTGAGGACACAACTCAAGAATGGGGAGTGGGCTCAGACAATGCTAGACAGCGCAGCAGAAGTGACCATAGCTCGCAAGATCCTGATGGATCATCTGGAGACAGTGGACTTGAATGAATGCATTCAAGTTGAAACTGCCGACACCAGGGTTAGTACACCCCACAAGTTATATGAAATAACACTCCGGATGGAGGGGGGCATACCTAGAAAAATAAAAGCTCTCTTTTGGGATAAGCTTTCCAAGGGTTATGATATTCTTCTAGCTGAACGAGAATGGCCACCTGACTTTGTCAGGGAGTGCCCACATGGCGAAGAGATAATTATGCCAGCCTTCTCAAATCACATTCCAATTCATAAAAAATATACATATGCCAGGAAATGGGCAGTAGCTCAGGCTCAAGCATCATATAAAAATCATGTAGGATGGGATGAGGATTCTACTCACCATAAAATCCAGTTAAAAAATGAACCTACTGCTCAGAGGCAGTATCCAGTTAAGCAAGAAGCTAAAAAACAGGTCAGGGAGATCTTAGATCAACTTGAATACCAAGGGGTGATTGAAACATGCACCTCATCTATGAACAGTCCCTAGTTTCCTGTCTCCAAACCAGACAATTCATATCGGCAAGTGTTGGACTACAGACATTTAAACTCTTGTTGCAAAACTGTTGCAGTACAAAATGCACACAGTGCTGCACTGATGAATAACATCGTGCGCAAAAAATATAAAACCACATTAGACATTTCAAATGGTTTTTTTGTCAATATATTGCACCTGAAAGCAGGCATTTGACCGCTTTCTTACTCTTGGGGACACAGCGACAATGTTGCAGTCTCCCCCAGGGATTCAAGAATAGTCCTGGGTTATTTTCAGCTAGAGTAACAGAGTTACTACAAAGTATGATGATGAGGCATTATCTTATGTCGATGACATCTATCTTACAGATGATGACTTGGACGTGCACTTGAAAAGAGTGAACACCATAATACTTGGGTTCGCTTCTGAAGGGTACAAATTCAATTTTAAGAAATCAAGAATTGCCCACCTCAACGTCCTATTCTTAGGATATGAGTTATCAAGTGAAGGCAAAAGCCTGGCAGCAAACTTTCTAGAGAAATGTGCGCTGCTCCAACCTCCAAAGACGCTGAAAAACTTACAGTCAATTCTAGGTTTCCTGAATTTTGGAAGAACTTGTGTTCTAAATTACGCAGAAAGGGTTAAACCTCTCTACGAACTAATGAAACCTGATTTCGAACCAACAAATTGGACTCAAAACCATACAGAAATTTTGCGTTCAGTACAAACAGACATGTTAGCAAAAACGAAATTACAGACACGCAAAAACGTGCGCAATCTTGTGATACAAATCATCCCAGGGAGATGAGGATTTACATACCTGACCTTTAATGAAGGTGAAAAGGTACCAATAGCATATAAATCACACTTGTATACACAAGCTGAAATGAAATTCACTTCTACAGAAAAAATTCTGACAGCGGTTCAAACTGCAGTAGCAAAAGAGAGAGCTCTAGCGCAGGGTAAACGAATAATGATCGTTACACCTGTACCTGCCTTAGAGGCAGTTACGAAAGCAAGCATTCCCAATGCTAAAGCTTTACATCCAAGATGGATACAATGGTTTAACTCTCTTGCTGCGACAGACGTTGAATACGTCTTTGACCCTAACGTGAAGACACAAGAATTCCTACAATACGAATACGAATGTCCTCTGCCGACCGAGATTCTACCTCTAGAACATTACGGATGTAAAATCTATACAGACGAATCAGCACAGCCCGCAATTGGGGGTAAACAAGCCTATAGTGCTGCGTGCGTGATTGTTAAATGTCGCTGGTGCGAAGGTAAATTCAGACCTATGGTCACTAAAACT
This sequence comes from Lissotriton helveticus, assembly GCF_964261635.1. Classification (NCBI taxonomy): domain Eukaryota; kingdom Metazoa; phylum Chordata; class Amphibia; order Caudata; family Salamandridae; genus Lissotriton; species Lissotriton helveticus. Next base: position 72,656,742 of record NC_136065.1, read on the forward strand.
CAATCACTCGGAGACTGTACAGCTCAGTGAGCTGAACTACAGGCTTTCAAGATGGCGCTTGAAAATACTGATCGCGAATTCCCCACACTCATAGTGTGCGATTTGTATTTCTGCGTTGAATCTTACAACGAACACTTGCAGAGCGGGGTTAAAAACGGGTTCAAAAATACAAAAGGTGGCACAATTTATTTATTTATTTATTTATTTATTTTCTTTAAACCTTTATTAATCAACCAGTCACAAGTATGGGCCTACAACCACCAGGGCTGGCCGCTAATCAATATCATTTCAACCAAGCAATTAGAAGCAAACATGGCCTCCCGGGAGGCAAACACAGTATGACTACAATTAAAACTGGCAGCATGGCATACTATACGAGTAACAGGATAATAAAGGTTCCATTTTATAATATAAAGATAGAAGGATCAGGTGCCGTACAATATCACAAAGGTGCATAAAGGGCGGGCAAAACAGTAGGAGGTCCACAGTTAATTCGATATTAATTAAAACCATGGCGCTTAAGCATACGAATCAGGATAAACAAGCATACAATCAATGTTCGCGCCAGTGGAGCGCCCGCCCAATGGTACTGAAGTACCGTGAAAGTGTAGGCACAGATAAAAAGTCGACAATTGACAAAAGAATAGACCCACTACGCTGACCCGAAAAAGAGGAAACAAAAGAAAAGGCGAAGAAAGATAAGAAGAAAAAAAGGCCATAGAAACAAATAATAAAAACAAAATCCCCCCTCCAACCCCCCACCCTGCACCCCTGCAGATGACTACGGCCTACCCCCCTAGCAGCGTGCCTGTCGCCCCGTAAATGAACCCCAAATATAGAAGAACAAAGGGAAAAAGGAAAAGAGAATGAAAGAAGGGACTAAGACCCTACCCAAAAGGGGAGAAATGGAGGAGGACTATGTCAACCGCACTCCCGGACTCTCCCCCCCGTCTCAACGAAGAATCCCCCACCATGATAACACGATCAAGAAGACCACAATGAAACAGTACATCAGAGGAAACTAGAAATCCCGCCCCGGACTCCGGTAACCAAAGAAAGCAGTCCCGTTACCAATAAATCAAAATTGTGAAACCTCAAACAACAGTCTCAACCTTGGCCCCGTCGAGCAAATTCGCTGATCCCCTTCGATAAAGAGAGCCCCACCGTAAAATTGTCAAAGGTCAAACAGAAGTTATCAAACCATAGTCTATAAGTCGAAGTAAGGATGGCAAGTCCCAAAGTAGACGCTCGAGTCCAATGATGACCCTTCCCGACTCTAAGACCAGGCACTATCCCATCCGCCATCATGATGGACCCACAGGGAAGGGGGTGCGACACAGTCCCACACAGATCACAATTACGAGCAAGCATCTCCAAATCGGGAAAAGCAGTGAAAAGTTCCGCCAATTGCAGTTCCAAAGATTTCAACTTTGTAGGTGTATCGCCGATCTCCACATGTTCGAACCGTTCCGCTTCTGTAGTAGCATGGAAAACTACGAGCACCGGGTCAAATTGCATCGCTGGGGTAGCAATAGGGGAAGGAACTGGCCACCGGGTCTCGGGCAGCACATCAGAGTCCGGTCCCGATCCTCTGATTCTGTCCGCCGCCGACATCAGATTCCAGGCCTGGGTCTTCATAGTCGCCTAAAGTGCCTCAAGGGCCGCCATCGCTGACCGCAATGACGGGCCGCACTGAGCCCGCTCCGCCGGGCTTTGCATAGCATCAAGCATATTGACCCCCACGGAGAGGCGTCTTCCCCGGGGTAAGATTAGGCAGAGCAGGAATGAACCGTGAGGGACCGATCATCAATAGGCGTTAGTGCGCACCAAGTCTCCGATCCAACGGCACCGGCGCTACGTACGCCAGGCCCCCGGGTCTCGGACCCCCACACACACCACCTCGGGCGTCACTCGTCACCTCACCTCCGGTACAGTTCCAGGCAGCAGACCGGCAGCAAAGCAATCAGAAAGATGTCGGAAGTTCCATGGACCGGACCCAGCTGCTCTCTCCGGTCCGCTGTTGTTCAACTCGGACCCGGCTAGACCAACACTGGAGACCCCGGCTTCCAGACTGGGCTAGGCCTCAAATTAAACCTCGACATAACTCCTCTCCACCATGTCGGAAAATTCTCGGGATTGCACCATCAGTCCGCAGAATAGTTCATGCACCCGGATATGGAGCGAGAAATCAGGATATATGACAGGATCTTCGAGCGAAAGACGGGGGTCGGTGGAGCCGGGAGGCTATGCGGCCATCCTGTTTGCTGTCGTAGCTCCTCCTCCAAGGTGGCACAATTAAGCATAAAACGCTTTGGGAACAAGTAGTTCTTTTGAAGAAAGAACTACAAAAGACTCACGTGATTCATACACTGAGTCATCAGCGTGATGGCGTTCACGTTGCAGGGAATTTATTGGCTGATGAAGGCGCGAAGGCAGCTGTGCAAACGGCTTCCGTAGCTACAATCGCTCGATCAAAAAGAGTAATAGACGGTGAAACGTTATTAGCAGTAAAAGCCTCAATGCAAGGCAATCATGCAGCGTTAGCTCTAAACTATCCACTCACGTATACATACATAATTGATGCAAACTCCGTTCCTTTTGCTCGAATCCCTGGAGTGGGGGACAGAGTAATTCCAAACAGGAAGCAGAGAGCTTACTTGGTTCAAGAAGCACATATGAGAGAGGGTCTGACACATCAAGGGATCTTAAAATCTCGAAGAGAATTAGAAGAGATGTACTGGTGGCCAGGAATGAGCATCCAAGTTTACGAATTTGGAATAAACTGTGATACCTGTTACAGATATCATAGCTTTGACAACCACCAGATACCTGACTAAAGTGTAGTCAGCCCAGTTCATATGCCCTTGTTAGACAACATTAGACTATCTACACGCAGACGTCACAATGGAGAGATGCGGTCCCACAACTACTAGGACAAGATTTATTTGGATATGGCCCCAGCGCTCGGCTGACGCTAGAATTGTTATAAAGGATCTGCGAGTCTTTATCGGCACATACGCAATCGGCACGCTATATTCTGACCAGGGTCCTGCGTTTAGCTCTCTAGCTTACAAAGAGGCCATGGCTAGCTCGGGCGTTGCATTGCGGTATTCTAGACCCTTCCATCCGGAGGGTAATGCGGTAGTGGAAAGAAAAAAACGTGACATAAAGCAATCCATAACAGCTAAGGTATTAGGTTTGGGTGATGGATGGGTCAAACATCTAATAAGTGTCCAACGTAGTCTTAACAATCTGCCAAGAAATTCTCTGGGTGGAATCACTCCATATGAACTACTGTTTGGTACTAGAATGATAATCGAAGACCTAGATTGTCAAACTTCAGTGGTAGAACAAAAACTCTTTGATGTCAAAGATCGTTTGGCTGTTTTACAGGACTTAAATGAAACAAGAAGAGTCTGAGTAACACAACACAAAAGCCACCAGCCACTGAAGAAAAACCACCCGTCCCAGCAAGGCCTGTCTGAATTCCAAAGATTGGGGATCTAGTCAGGGAGAAGATCGCGGTGAAGAAGGAATTTGGGCCTTCTTACAGAAAAACAGTACCTGTATTAGCAATCCACGGAACAAGATCAGTAGTACTACTGCCCCTTGCTGTTAAAAGGGAGAACAGAGTTGTGTCCATAGACCTGGTCAAACCACAATCATGTGGCCAATAATAAGTAGTAGGCCCAGTGGACTCCCGAGGAGTAGCAGACGATCAAATCTTGCTACAATCCAAGAGGTTCAGACTAAAAGACTTATCACATTTGCTAAACCCACAGTAAGAAAAGAAGGACTATGCAACAATGCCATGGAACTTGTGCCTCTGAAAACCCAAAGAACAATTCGTCAAGAAGCACCTGTCTACAATGATATAGCCTCTGACTATACAAATATAACAAAGGAAGAAGCAGCTCCAGAGATTAATAACAATCCTGATGCGATTCCAACAATTGACAGAACTGCCTCTGGCTATTTCATCAACTTTGATACATTTTCTGAGGATCCCAGTGAACCTGAAGATACGCCAGCAAATAAAACTTTCAAAGAAAAATTAACATAACTCCTTCATCAACTTGAAAAAACATATCTGGTTCCACCTTGGGTTGAATTTTGGTTTATGTTAGGTGTACTTTTTCTCCTGCTCTGGCTCATACTTGTGTTAAGTTTGGGAAGGATGATAGATGGGAAATACAGTACAATGGACATAGCAAGTCAGAAAGTCAACTTGGTCCTGAAACCTCACAAATCATCTCATCGTGAAAAAAGAGACCTGTCATCAGTGAACATCACAGCCGTTCCTATACCTGGTGGTATAGCATGGGACGCTACTGACTATGACATCTATGGCCCGGTGGAACTGCTGAAGATTCCACATCAATTTAAGGTTTCTTTAAGTGACTTTGCATCATCCAGCACATTTAGTGATGATTGGGACTTTGAAGCTGTTAATAACATGATGACAGATTTAGAAATGTCAGCAAAATTCACAGAACATGAATACCTAGAAGGTTCAACAGATTATGAACAAATGTATTGTTTTAATCATTATGGTCATCATTATTTGCATAAATCGGCAAGCCCTAGAAATGTTTTTTCTTATAATCAATGGGAACATTGTTCAACGCCACCAAAAGGCAGCTCAAAAACATTTCAATAAAAGTTTCCGTACTTCACAGGGTTTAATGTTACAAATCCAGAAACGTTTTATTTTTAAAATAAAAATAAGACAGGAATGAAAACAATGTTGACCAACACTAAACAAATTTATTCTGCAAACTTTTATGCTCAAATGTCTACATTAGTTTTTAACTTTTGGAACGACAACATTGAGACGAAAACCGTCTGGGGCACAAAAGATTGGCAGGTACAAGGTATAGAAGCCTTATTTAGAGCCTGCATCATCCCAGAACAAATTATGTTTTTAAATGAAGCTATTCAACAGACATTTTGTCTTGGCCTAGCTAAGATAAAAGATTTCAACAAACCGTCCATACCTAAGCCCACATCTGACAGTAATAATACTACGGAAGAGGAGATAGACGTACCCTATATTTTTAAACAGAAAAGAACTAATCCTGAAAGGAAAAAATGGTTAATCTGGCCCACAGACACTAATAACTGTCAAGATAGATTCCTGAACAAAACACAGGGGTTCAAAATGAACAGGCCAGATCCAAGATACTCCCAGAGACAACATCCAGGGATAGTAACTACTTACAGTGTAGGAAAGCTATGCCTTCAGTTGCTACATAAATCTACACTTCCAGAAATCAAACAACACTTATCTTTACTTAAAGAAGGCAATGATTTGCGAGATTTCTTAATGGGGCCTCGCAAACCACGTCAAAAACGTTTCATATACGCCAGTATATACGCTGCGTACAACGAAGCTTGGAAAATAACGCAAATAGAAACTGCAGAAACAATACGAGAAATTGATTGTATTCATTTAGAGAAAAGCCTCTCTGTAGTGGACAATGGGTTAACGACTCTGTCCTCCAGAATATATTCTTTGGACAGCATTGTATCCTCTGCAATTGACATAATAGAGCAGTAGTTGCTAATGTTACAACATGGCCAGTCTCAATTACGTTCTATAATGCAGCTAGTTTGGACGTTGCAAAATCTTCGTTCAGGCTACGTGCCATGGCGTCTAATCAACATAATGTCATTATTTTCTGTGTTTAACCTTACAGATAAACAAATCTCTTTGGCACAAAAAGGAGCTGACTATACGGTGCTGAGCACTGAGAAACTAGAAAGATTACCATTGACAGTTTCTGAGAAGCCTGTCATTGAATGGATAATTTATAGCACCATCACGATACCAGTGGCGATTTTCCAATTTCATACATTAAGTCAACCTGGATTTTACTTTACACACACAAATGTTGGAATAAGGAGAAGGAGGTATTCCTTAGTGGTAAGAATTGTAAAAACTCACTAAGTGGTACACTTTTGTGCTAAGGTATTAATTTACATGGAGCCTGCGTTCAGCAAATAACCTCTCATGCCATCTGCACGGTACACCCTCCAGAGTGATAGAACCAATTTTCAGGCAGCTATCCAATGGCAGCTACGTTACGCTGAATGATCACAGCTGCTGTGGCATGTTGCCAGGAAACCTTTATCTCGTTAGTGTGTCATCCAGGGTCACTTGTTGTATGCAAGTATTGTATCCAAAAAGCAAGACAGACAGGGGGCGGCTTTATGGCCTTCACTGAATATCTCTTCTATACGAATTGATACTTTAAGCAGAATGAAAGCCATTCTTTTGCAAAAAACTGTGCTACTGACCTCGTCTAGAGAAACGTATGATCTGCAAGTTGCAAGGTCTTCTGCAGAGATACATGCATTATTATCAACAAACTGCCCAGTACATTTCGCAGAAATGTTAAGTCAAATCTTAAACATGTCTGATACCAGCGGCATCGCACATGTATTTAAGACGATTTTTTCGGGACTGTTAGCACCATTTGAAGCAGTCCTCGGCATTTTCCCAAATTTCGTGCACTCTGTATTCGGCGGCCTGCCTCTCATCTTGGGACTCGTAGCAGGAATACTATTTTTATTCCTTTTGCTCCGATATGGCAAGTTCTGTAACCATCGATATCCAGATTACCTTGGAACAAGCACTCCTTGCCATGAGGTATCGTGAGAGGATTACACAGATTCTTGGCTTGGCTTGTTTAAGAGATCTGAACACCACTTGGTTTCTATCGTTCAGACCAATCTGGCAAGATTGCATCTTACCTGTTCTACGATGCCTGCTTTGTGGAGAATAATGCATGTTGGACATTTGTCTTACACTTCCATCAGTCCTGCCATCGGATGTCGACGCCTTGCTAGGTCCGGTAACGACTCATGGATCGTGTTGCCCCCAAGCGGCTGCCTATTCTGATGACGGCATTCATTGAGATTTCACCGGCAAGTCTGACTGAGGGTGAGATACGAGATATCACAGACACACAGGTACCATCTGATATTAACACTGCTAACGCGGCACCTATCTCTGACGGCAATGCTTCTCATCTGTGCACATTTGATCTGCTTGATCAAGTAGTTCCACTTTCACGTACTGTGGTAGATGATTACTTTGCCAGCCTAGACGATCTGATGTTTTCTCCTGACTCTTAGAATAAATTTTGATAAATTCACACAGCGTTTCCTGAACTCTGAAGTTTGGCCTTCACATTTTCAAAACAAAGACATCTAACTTTGAAACTCTATTTTTTCACAACGAATTGAATTTTTTTCTCTCCAAAACATTGAACTTTTTTGGCACAAAGTAATCTGCTTAAAGTAGAACTATTCTTAGAGAACTAGAAATTCTTTTTGAACACTTCCCAGAGAAAATATTTGGCCTTGTCCTCTATATTATAACTTTGATATGATATGCTAGGTTATGACAAACAGTCTCGACCTTTTTTCTGTATTTAAGAGCCGTTTTCATAAAATGTATACTTTATGCTTAAAATGACATCACTTCCTCAAATATGTACTGTAGAAATACTCATTTTCTCATGTGCAAACCATTTCAAGTGCATTTTATGTATTTTGGGGTGGGATTGTAAACACTAGCTGTAGATATGTTCAGTGCTTATACGTTTCGTCTTATTGAACTTAAGATCATGGATTGGGTGTTGTAAACAAATCTAGGACCTAGTGTACATTTTCCTGATTCATGCCCTTATATAGATATACATTATCCAATCCTTATATAGGCATTGAAATCCTTACCATATTTGGCCTGAGCCTTGCAGCCCAAATACGGCATGGCTACTTCCACTAAGTTCCGAGAATCAACAACGATTTCTTGGAAAAAAACGCCTTCAGCAGCTAGGGACTTCCCCCTGCTTGAATATTGATTTATCCAAGAACTCCTGGAGTTTTCAAAGAATTGAGTCTTTGAGTGACGTTATTAGGTCCAATCATACGTCAAACTCGGCATCTTCAAGGTATAAATATGCCTACATTTGCCCAGACAAACACGCAGTGGTTTGGAGCAGATCGACTAACTACTTGCCCGACGCCCTGCAGCAGCAAGTGCCGAAGGAAGCCGACCCTCCAGCTGACGCACTGAGAGACTCTGTCTTTTCTCCTGCCTAGAAATCCAGCTCCAGTGCTTCCGGCTTACCCTTGCGGGTATCTGGGAAATCGAGTCATGAGAGAGAGATACAAGACCTCCTTCATTCTAAAATCCAAGGTACGGAGCTGATTAGACCCTTAGAGAATTCTTGGAACAGATTCTTGGCAGAAACTACTAAACTTAAGATACACCTCACTTACTCCTCCCTTGTACTAGACTTAAGTTAGGTACACCGGGGTAGGCGTATTTTAGAAGTAAGCATGGCCGTAAAATCCGTTCCGCTCGCGGATTTTGCGGATTTTCGGCGAATTCGCAATCCGCGAACTCGCGCGAATTTGCCGAAAATCCGCAAATTCGCACGCAGCGGATTTTTTTGCTTGGTGATACAATTTTGCGGCACGCGGCGTTCACTTACCGTCATTCAGCGTTTGCAGAGTTGTTTTTTCTCCATATTTTGCGTGTGCTGCGCCATTTTGGATCTTGCTGCGGGATCCCGCGGGAGTTTGGCGACCGTGATTAAGTCATCGCGGCTTGCCACCTTGAACAGCACGCATTGCGAGAGTTCGCAATTGCGAACACGTAGATGCGGCGAGCAGCAACAATCTCGCACTCGCGAAATTTCAAAATTTGCAATTTTGCACAAGAATTCACCAGCAAGCAGCATAAACCTTCTAAAAATGATTATTTTTATCAGAATAACTCCTAAGGTTGACATTTGCCTGCACTTTTTTTGCAAGGAGTCCATTTTTTGGGGGGGGGGAAGGAAGTGCCCCACAGTCTCCAACTTCCTGTTCCTGTCCAGCAGGCTCCTCCCAGTGTTTTCTTCATGTGCTGGTCACTTTCATTTGGATCTTGACCTGGAAGGATTACTTTTTGTGCATGCTGCTGGATATTTGGATTTGAGGCCTTTTTGACTTTCTTTGGATCACTTTTGGATTAGAAATCAACTTTCCCAAGTAAGTTTGTTTGGGGCATTACAGTTGCTGCAACTACAATTTTGGAACTTTTTCAGAACATTAAATAAAATATATTGTGGGTAGCCACAGTATCCAGTAGGACCAGGGTTAGTTATGGGTGCATGATACAACTGTTTTGTTGAGTTTAAACATCATTGAGGGCATCAATGGCATGGGATTGTGCTGATTTTTGTGTGTTTTTCGATTTTTGGGGCTGCTGTGGGGGCCTTTTGCCCAGGGGTAGTGACTGGTGCATGGACTGAGTCTTTCTGTGGGGTCTCTTTAATGTAAACATCATGGAGGGCATCGATGGCATGGGATTGTGGTGATTTTTGTGTGTTTTTCGTTTTTTTGTGGTGTACTGTTGATGGGGACTGGCCATGTGGGTGGGGGCCATTTTGAGTGCTGGTACAGGCAGGCCCTGGCCATGTGCTTGGGGTACAAGGGGCCATTTTGAAGGCAGGCAGTGTTCTCAGGCCTGCACCCATTTTGCCTACCTTTCATCCATAATGCCCAGGGGTAGTGAGTGCTGCATGGGCTTAGTCTTTCTGTTGGGTGTCTTGAATTTAAACATCATTGATGGCATGGGATTGTGCTGATTTTTGTGTTTTTTTTCGATTTTTCGGGCTGCTGTTGGGGCTTTTTGCCCAGGGGTACCCAGTGGTGCATGGACTGAGTCTTTCTGTGGGGTCTCTTTCATGTAAACATCATGGAGGGCATGGATGGCATTGTATTGTGGTGATTTCTGTGTGTTTTTCGTTTTTTTGGGGTGTCCTGTTGATGGGGACTGGCCATGTGGGTGGGGGCCATTTTGAGTGCTGGTACAGGCAGGCCCTGGCCATGTGCTTGGGGTGCAAGGGGCCATTTTGAAGGCAGGCAGTGTGCTTTGTTGTGTCATAGGCCTGCACCCATTTTGCCTAGCTTTCATCCATTATGCCCAGGGGTAGTGAGTGGTGCATGGGCCTAGTCTTTCTGTGGGGTGTCTTGAATTTAAACATCATTGATGGCATGGGATTGTGCTGATTTTTGTGTTTTCTTCGATTTTTTTGGCTGCTGTTGGGGCCTTTTGCCCAGGGGTAGTGACTGGTGCATGGACTGAGTCTTTCTGTGGGGTCTCTTTAATGTAAACATCATGGAGGGCATCGATGGCATTGGATTGTGGTGATTTTTGTGTGTTTTTCATTTTTTTGGGGTGTACTGTTGATGGGGACTGGCCATGTGGGTGGGGGCCATTTTGAGTGCTGGTACAGGCAGGCCCTGGCCATGTGCTTGGGGTGCAAGGGGCCATTTTGAAGGCAGGCAGTGTGCTTTGTTGTGTCATAGGCCTGCACCCAGTCTGCCATGCTTTCATCCATTATGCCCAGGGGTAGTCAGTGGTGCATTTTATTGGTCTTTCCATTTTGGGGGGTGGGTATAATAAAATTGCTTACTTGCAAACTATTAATTGAAGCGCTACATATGCAACATTTATTTAACTGATGTTCCTCTGGCTTCGTTTGCTTTTAGGTGCAGAAAGTCGAATCATCAGCCTCATCGTTCCTCATCAGTGCCAGGAAGAAGTCATGCTGCGGTGTTTGCAGCACAACGTCACGTGTGGCCACAGACAACTCTGCAACTTGTGCAACTGCGGCCTGCTGTTCTGAAATCTGAAGAAGATGGCCCCATAAAAAGTTGCCCGTAGCTCCTCTAGCAATAAAGTTGCCAGTAAGGAGCAGAAGAAGCAACTGGCGCCACTTACCAGGGAGACTGGTGTGACGACCGCCACATTTTTTGGGATAAAAAAAGTACGCCTGCAGCAGCAGCGGGATCTGCTGGGGACCAAGCTGGGAGCAGCACCTCCGCTCCATTGGGCTCAGTGCCACCACCACCACGCCAACTTAGGTCCAAGCCCTTGAGTGCTGCAGAGGCTGCCAGTATAGTTGTTCAATCACCATCGACCAGTGATGTTGGCTCATCGCAAGAAAGTAGCAGCATCCCTCAATCAACACAGGTTGTTGTAACTCATCTGACGAGTGTTGAACAACCACAGCCGCAACAACAACCACATGTGCAAGTACAAGCCCAAGTACATGTGGAAGGAGAGGCGGTGCAAGGAGAGGAGCAAGCAGAGGTGCATGGAGCGGCACAAGTGCCCACAATAGTTGTTCCTCCCGAAGTAGGGGCACATCAGGAAATCGACATTCAAGCCGAGGTATCACATGAGGAAGCCACTCCTCCTGATGATTCATTGTCTTCCAGATCCCCAGCAAGGAAAAGATCAAGAACGGTGTCTACTTCTTCTTCAAGCCTCCTTCCTTCTGATGATATGGATGAAACTTGGGAACCACCACGGCCGTCTGAGAGTGAGGCACACCATGATCTGACAAAGGTAGCTAAGCGTAAAAGGAAGGTCCCCGAAAGTCTCAGAGTCATGGAGTGTGATGATGACGCTGAACAAGAAGGGGCGTATACTGCTCCTGCTGATGAAGACTCTCACGACGACGACGCAGTCATCATAGGCGTCACTCCAGCCTCAGCGGGCATGCAGCACACAGACATTTTCACCCTAGCACGAAATGCTGCTGTGCGTGATGATGATAATGGCGACGTGGGAATGGGACCACCAGGAATGCAGTTAACTAGTACACCAACACCACCACCTACAGCTTCCATATTTTCTCGCCAGAAGGGACCTCCATCCACCTCGACCTCCATGTCCTCAATTAGTGGTGCTGTAAGTGCAAAACGTACTAAATTTCGGCAACACACATCCTCCAGTTCATCTGGCATCAGCAGCATTCCCAGTATCGCCTCCTCCGCTCCCCACAGACATTTGAAGTCCGCAGTTTGGGACCTCTTTAATGTTAGCCCAACAAGGGAAAACATAGCCATTTGTACCATTTGTAAGGTTCGAGTTAGTCGTGGTAAGCTTGGTACCAACTATGGTACCGGAGGCCAGAGAGGTCATCTTGAGAGACAGCACACTGTCAAATGGCTGGCGCACCTAAGGGAGATCAAGGATGCCCGAATTGCAAGTCAACAAATAGTATCCGTTGATGTTTCATCTACTGATGACGAGGAGGAAGAAGAAGCGTCAGACATTTCTTCACTTACACCCAGTACCCCTGTCAGCAGCAGATCTATGAGCCACACTAAGAGTGTGGGAGAGAGTGAGACACCAACGCGAAAAAGTTCATCACGGAGCGTAACTGGGTCGCAGAAGTCATCATCATCCCGTAAATTGATCCAGCCCACCATTAGAAGCATGTTGTTTTCAGAAGCGCCATATGAACGCAACCACCCAATGGCGCGTCTGTATAACAGTAAGCTGGCTAAAATGCTAGCGCTGGACCTTCTCCCTTTTTCTTTTGTGGAAGGGGTGGGTTTTCTTGAAATGGTGGCAACGCTCTGCCCTAAATGGAAGGTTCATAGCCGGTTCTATTTTGCCAGAGTTGCGATTCCAGCACTACATGAAGATGTGCTCGAGGTGATTTGGGGCAGCTTTGCAGAAGAGTGCTGTTCACACTATACATCTGACAACAGACATGTGGAGCAGTTGTGCAGCCACTGATTACATGTGCATCACTGCACACTGGGTCTCTTTTTCAGGGGTTAAAGGCAATATAAACGCAGGTGTTGATGAGGACAAAGTTTGAAAGCTGCTCGGAAACATGCAACAATAGCCATGTTTGCCATGGAGAAAAATCATACAGCAGAAAACATTTTGCATGAGTTTAACACAAAGGTCTTTCAATGGCTGTCCCCAAGAAAACACATGATTGGTTATATTTCCCCGATTAATGGCGCCAATGTAGTTAAGGCCATGGATATGGGTAACTATTTCAGAGTGCCGTGTCTGGCGCACTGTATAAACCTGGTTGTTAAAAAATTCTTGAGTGAAGAAAGTCCAGTCTCCGAGTTACTGACCACCTGCCGAAGAATGTGCACACATTTCAACCATTCCTTTAAGGCCCGGAAGCAGCTGAGGTGCCTGCAATATGAACGTAAATTGCCAGTGAAAGCACTCATCCAGGAGGTGGCAACACGTTGGAACTCAACCTTCTACATGCTTGAGCATCTGTATGAGCAGTATGCGGTAGTCGATCAGTATTTCTTTAAACTGGGTACACCTATGATGGACATGAGGATACAGGTGGAGCAATGGCACCTAGTTAAAAGCCTGACAGACATGCTTCGTCCTTTTGAGGTCTTCACACGTGCAGTCAGCAGGGAGGACTGTAATTTGGGAAAAGCTATCCCATTGTTGAGCATGCTACAGCACCGACTGAAGGCGGTGTGTTCTAAGTTTGAAAAAGATGGAAAAGAAGAAGCATTAGAGTTGGCGGAGAAGTTATTACACTGCCTACTTGGCGATGATTGTCTTGAAATGATCAAGACAGAACAGCATTACATTTGTGCTACTATTCTGGATCCACGGTACAAAAAGGCAGTGGCAGGCAGAGTATTCTTTCCTTTTGATGACTCAGATGTTACAAAGTACAAACATTGGCTGGCTGTGTCAGCCACTCGGTTTGAAAGAGAACGGCAGGAAATTGAAGGAAAAGGCAGTACATCAGCATCAGCAGGCCGTCCGCAGTCAAAAAAATCCCCTTCTGCATTTGTGGCTATGGCAGAAGTGAGTGATTTGCCCTCTCAGCCGTTAACGACACCAGCAACCGTCTCATCTGCACCAGACACAACAGTAATACCGGGTTATGAAGAGGATTGGCTAACTGAGCTTGGGTTTGCTTCTGAAATGGTCGCAGAAAAAAGTAAGCAAAGTGGAGGAACCCGGGAGAACCTTGAGTTGATGTGCAGGCCTATCTGAATGACTCAACAGAGGTCCATCTTTCTCATGATCCATTGGCCTATTGGCATGGGAAAACAGTTGCTTGGCCAGAGATCACCAACCTGGCTATAAATTACTTGTCTTGCCCACTTGCAAGCGTGTCTTCTGAACGTGTTTTCAGTGCTGCTGGTGGCATTGTAACTTCCAAAAGAACCCGCCTCTCGCCCACCAAAAATGTGGAGAGGTTAACAATGATCAAGATGAATCAGCACCTCATACCACCGGATTACAAAATACGAGAATGCACGCAGGAAGAAGACGAGCAGGACACCAACTTAGATGAGGGAAGTTCTTCTCTGTTAAGTGACCTACTCCCGTATGAATTCGCAGAGTTTGAGGACGAACTCTTCTTCCCTGACACCGAGCTTTGAAAATATATGAGTCAATGAATCACTAACTTTCTGTTTCGTCCTTATTCACTTTTATTCCTGTGTGTCTCTTTCTTTGTTTGGCAAAATCTATATAACAAAAACTTTAATCACCTAATCACAAAAAACAAGCCCATCAGCAGAACTGTCTTCACTTATTTGCTTATTGATTTGAAGGTGCCACAGTCTGCATTCCTCAGGTTCACAAGTTCACAAGAACATGCTCCTCTATCCTCCTCCTCCAGACTCCTATTTCCCTCAAAGTAGATGGCTGGATTACGCCCAATGAAGAAAGACTCTGCACTTGTGGGGGTGTTCTACTTCTTTGCGGGTGAGTAGACGGCTCTGGGGCCATTGCTGGGAAGGTCTAGTACCGGATAAAAGTGTTTTGGAGAAAATCGGAGCAAAAAATGTTTTGCCTTTTTGCTCACTATCATGTTTTCGGTGGCCTGTTTGGGGGGTTCCTGGTGTTTGTGGGTGGGTTTTGGGGTCTGGGAGCAACGCTGGCACAGTCTAATTTTGATTGCATTTGTTTTCCAGGACATCCATGGTGGAAAAGTTGAGTTATGACCTTGCTGCACAGCGCGTTTGGACAGAATTGAAACAAGGCCGAAAAATAATTCTAAGTATGAGATTTTCCATTTTTGCTTTTTGCCTGTTTGGGGGTGTTGTGCTTTTTTGCAGGTGGGTTGGCGGGTCTTGTGGCATTGCTGGGAAGGTCTAATACCGGATAAAAGTGTTTTGGAGAAAATCCATGAGGAAAACGTTTTTGAATTTTCTGACATTTCGCTCAGTACAGCGTTTTTGGGGGCCTGTTTGGGGGGCTTCCTGGTGTTTTTTGGGTGGTTTTTGGGGGCTTTGAGCAACGCTGGGTATGGACACTGTTTCATTGCAAGTGGTTTGAAGAAAATCCGTGGTGGCAAAGGGGAGTTAGGGCCTAGCTGCAGAGCGCGCGTGGAGTGATGTTGGAAATTTGCCAGGAACATTACTAAGTCCCCACTTTTGTAGTTTTGCTTTTTCGCTGTTTGGGGGTCTTCTACTTGTTTCTGCCTGGGTTGACGGCTCTGGGGCCATTGCTGGGAAGGTCTAGTACCAGATAAAAGTGGTTTGGAGAAAATCCATGGTGGGGAAGGGGGGATTTGGCCTAGTTAAAGAAAGCGTTTGCCACTATTCTTAACTTAGGGCTCGTTAGGGTTAGCAGTATTGTATTGCATGTGTTTGGGCGGGGGGCCCGCCATGATGAGTGAGACAGACTTGCGTTACTGTACCAGTCCAGTACATGCAGGTGGTGATGCTCTTACTTTTCTATTACGGGTGGCACTGAGAATACTCTGTTACAAGGGCTACTGCTTAATTAATTTAACTTTCACCTTACAGTGCCAATGAATAGATACTAGAAAAGGAAAATGAAGAAGATAAATAATCTGATTATCTATCACTGCACATGGTATGTATTTGCTTACATATGGGATGACTTTAGGTGCTTTGCTTTTTATTGAGTGAACAGTGATACATCCACACAAGAATGACCGAGTTCTACTAAACTTATTAACAGATGTAGTGAGCGTCCATCGTAATAGCCGGATATATGCTGTGCTTGCAATACAAACTACTGCTACTATTCATGGTAGTATTCGGACAAAATTACAACTTCTTTTTCTTGCCTTTCCTACACTGGGACGGACGTGCGGGTGCGGTGTTACATACTCTTCAAAGTAACACTTAGTTCATCCAGTGACCGTCTACTCTCTCGACATACACATATGCTATCTAAGAGTCAGATAGTACCATGATCCAGGCATCCATCCATTCAAACTATATGTCAATCATTCTTCTTCATGTCTCTCATCTGGACAAACCTTACGTTTTCTCACGGGGAGCACACTATGCACTCTGCAATCTCAATAAGTAAGGAATATAAGAGCTTACCACTGCCCGCCACTACCGTGGCAACCCGCACAGCAGTTTGGTCTGGCGCTTGCACCGCCTCCTCCCCAGAACTTTCCTCCTCCACCTCCGCGCTGGGCCCAGCACCAGATGTTCCACCTACAAAGTACATTTAAGAATGTTAGATGTCATAGACATACACCAATCACTAGTATTTTGTCTAGGAATGAAGAAATGTGAATACCGAAAACAAGCTAATAATTTGTGACTGTCTACTCTAAAGTAAAAATGTCCCTTTTTCCAGGGAAGGGTGTTGTCTTGCTGCACTTTTTGGCACAACTGATGAATGCTTGCTTTTTAACACGCACCATTTGTCTCATAACAGACAGAATCTTCACTTCTAAGAACAAATCATCATCACTAGGACGGAGGGACCAACGAATCAGCACCAAAAAGAAAAATTAAAGTTCAAACCAGGTGAGGGCTCGGCTCGCCCACAATAAATGTGTGAAATAAATCACTATAAGCACTTTTCCATTTTTAATCAACCGTTTATGTTTTATGACAAGCTTGATTTCAATAAATATTTTTACTTTTAATAAAGCTTTAAAACTTAAATAGACTCTGTGGTTTTTGGCCATGAGTGAATGAGCAAAATGTTTTGCAAATTGCAATGCTTGAGCCCGTGCCTCTGACACTTCTGGACTCTGACTCCGTACTCTTGTCCTGCGTTGGATAATCATCATTGGGGATCAATCATCAATGAATTCGGGAGCCAAATGACTCTGCCACACTATCTAGTCAGTAAGGAGATTGGGGGTTCTTCAAAGTCTGATATCACTGAGGTATGTGGAAAGTCGACCTGTGCCTATTATAATTGATAAACAATGCACTTTAGTGTCCATAGTTCTGTTTGTACAGATTTGTCCCTGCAACAGTAGTAGTATGGATTGTCCTCCTATCCAAACCAAAAGTAAAGTAGTATCTTATTCTTTCTTGGTGGTCATTCACCTTTTTATTGTTGGTAATTGTCAAAGCATAAACATTTAGAAGACTTGAAAAGACATTATGGACAATCCCAGAGGACTGCACTCAGAGCATGGAGCTATTGCTGACTAGAATGGGAGTTTCGTTTTACACCTTTTGCCAAATGTTCAATCTTAGTTAGCTACACAGACAGACAAATAAGAATAATCTAGTAATACCACAGGGAGTCATAGTCGAGGCAGGATAAGAATTTAGATACAGTGTACAAGAAGATCAAAGACGATTTAGAAAAAATCGAATGAGGAACGCAAGGAAAAAGTAGGTACTCTATATTAAAATTAAAACTTACCGGGGCCACCAAAGGAGCCCTTGCCTGACCGATCCTGGCCTAGTTCAGCAGCAGCAGCCTCCTCCAATGTCCTCTTGCCCCTGGGGGGAGCTGATGTACAACATGAAAGAAAGAAAGACCCAAAAATATGGATGATTGTTGTCAACCAAATCAAACATTTCAAAAGAACAATAACAAAATCTTTTGGCGAAATAGCAAATAGACAACTATTGAACGGAATATATTGACCTATCTCATGTGGTCTACTACGATATTAGTATTGCTTGATTTGCGGACCGTCGACTTGGAAAGTTATGCAACTCACTAAACAAACTACTAAAAAGGTTCGCCTAGGACTGGCAGGCAGAAGTCCACAGCACGCGAAGTGACAGACAAACTCCATCGTAATTGCAGATCAGCGACAACACTAAAAAGTTTCCTACTACATTAACCAGTCATTAAAATACTCAAACTATCAATCCACCACCACTATTTCTTCTTATTGCCAGGTGTACAAAGGAAGGACTGGACTGGAGTCTGTAGGGGCAGATTTACAAGCCCCTTGCGGCTCTTTTGCTCCATTGTTGGGTGACTTTTGTGACGCAGAGGCATAACAAAAGAGGCGCCATGGTGAGGCGTATATTAACAACATGACGCATACGGGAGATGCATCACGTTGTAAAGCCCTGCGTCATCAGGGGGTGTTCCGGCGCAAGGGAGGGCGTTCCTGCGCAGGAACGCATCCTTAAAGTGGCTGAGGGAAATCTACAAGATGTCAATCAGTCACTTTTAGGACAATGATGCGCGACTCAAACCCTGCGCCTGCTTGAAGCAGACGTACGACTTGACGCAGCATTGGGGAGATAGGGCACCCCAGAGCATTGCTGGAGCTGCGCCATTGTTGTCACGCGACTCCAGCAATGCGCCGCCTTTACGGCACAGATGCGTACGGCTTCTGTGACGTTTTGGGCCTATGGTGCGCCGCATTGTAAATACGGTGCACCATGAGTGGTGGTGGCGTGGCGCACAATTACTGGCGCATCCCTGCTACTTTGCAGGGATGCGCCGGTAATTGAAAATCTGACCCTTAGTGTCTAGCATTATGCAGTTCTTTACACTACACTCATACATAATTTCTCAGGCCAATGAAATGAACACAAAATAGAAAACAAATAAGCATAGTAGCAAGGCTACTGAGAAGGAGAGCAGTGCACCTGAAATGCACAGAAGATTTTGAAATATAATTTACCTACAATGTAATCGGCAGCATTATTGCTCTTGGTAAAAAACAAAAATTTGCAATATAATAACACACAGAGCGGGAGAAAACAGAGTAGTGATGAAATAGCTAGAAATAGCTACTACTACTCACCAAGCCCGGGGATCTCGACGCCGAGCACGTCCAGCAAGTCGCATTCCCGGTCTATGAGATCCGTCCAGCGGTGGGTGGCCTGGTTGTAGGTGCGCCGGACCCCAGAGTGTTCAAACATGGCCCGGCACACCTTCTCCCACCGCTTCCGGCGCTCCCGGATCCCGTAGCCGGTAGCGATCTTGCCGCCTCCCATGATGGTCTTGGGGAGGCGGCGCTGGACATGAAAGACTAGTGCGGCCACCTCCTCCGCACTAAAAATCTCCCGAGCTATAACTTGCTCCCCATCAAACGCCCGCACGGGAGACGGGCACGTGGTGCGGGACCCTTCCCCTTCGCGGGCTGCTTCCCGGCTCCCTTTACCATGGTCTGGGCAGAAAGGAAGGTAAATAATAAAGAAGAAATAGAATAGGGTAGAAGAAAAGAAAAGAGTTAAAAAAAGTAGTTTAAAATTAACCCAAAGTAGCAGAAAACACAAAAATATAGAGCTAGAAAAATAGAGGGATAGATAATAAGTAAAATAGAACAAAAAAAACTTCAAACAAGCAAAGGATGGCAGAGATTGACAGAGGATACAGAAAGCATGCCCAGAACCATAGCAATGAATGAAAAACAAGATGGCCTCGCCCGTTGACGACCGCGTGGGTAACTTCGCAAACGTTGTGCTACAAGCGGCTTGCGAACACGCACAAAATCACGCGAACAAACACGCTGCAAAAAAAACAAATCGTGTATTCGCACGAATTCGCGGCATCCAAAATCGATCTTGCACGAATTTGCACCCCGCAAATCGCGCGAAATTGCAGAAAAACTATTTTTGCAAAACTGAAAGCACTCAGCAGGTGCAAAAGTTCAATCTTAACATTAGTAACAATTCCCTCTAGTGCTCCCTGAGGGGCCCCTCCAGAGTTCAGTTGCCTACTTGCAACTATTCTATGACCCTGCTCTAACCCTCACAACAGGCTCAGAGAATAGCTACAAGTATGCCAAAGGTCCTGCTAAAAAAAATTAGACTGCAACAGAAAGCAATTACAGATAAGGAAGCAGGTGCCAGACTGGAAGTTCAAATTCAGTGACACATTAATCAATCAGCCCCTAATACATTCATGTCAGTTGAGGCAGGGCAGGTGTGCTTTTCCCCCCATAATCTACAGTGATGAAACAGAGGGTGGAAGTTCAAATTCAGTGACACATTAATCAATCAGCCCCTAATTCATTCATGTCAGTTGAGGCAGGGCAGGTGTGCTTTTCCCCCCATAATCTACAGTGATGAAACAGAGGGTGGCATGGGTGAGCCAGAGGGTGGCAGTGGTGAAACAGAGGGTGGCAGTGGTGAAAAAGAGGGTGCTGTGATGAACCAGACGTAGAAACAACATGGTCGCGACCGTTGCTACCCGACAAGTAAGTTCGCGAAACGGCAGAAACACTTGCGAAACCCAAAAAAAAAATCCGCTAAATTTGTGAGAGTTCGCGGATTTTGCGGATTGCGAATCCGTAAATACGCAAGTTCGCGGATTGCCAATTCGCAAAATCTGCCCATGCTTATTTAGAAGCACCAGTTGAGTACTTTCTAGCCTTCATTTTAACACTGTATGTATTTTATATGTTTTAAGGCAATTTATGGCTTAGAAACCATATCATGCTTTTACAGTACTACTTTATAATACTGTTCGTATTATATACCTTGTACTTTATAACCAGTATTACTATTGTAGCAGTACATTTCTTATGCTTGAGAAAGAAGACTGTTCAATAAATACTTTTATTGAAAACGCCCGTCTATTTTCTTAGCACCTCTGGTGACGCATGATTGACTGAGTAAAATAGTTATCTATTGTTTCCGCGACTCTAGAGATTCATTTCTTATTCTTGGGAAACAAAGTTGTCATGTTTATGCGGTTGTCAGAAACGAATCCCTTCATGTGAATTCGAGAAAGTTTCTAGTGACCTCTGAGCTAGCTGGCACTCACAATTAAGTCTAATACATTCGGCAGAGACCTAGTAGACCTTAGTCCTACGTCTAAGCTGCAGGATATATTATTCCAATGCGCAGAGCCTATTGGGAATATAGGAACTACACTGCAGTGTGTTTGATGTGCAGTGTTTGGCCTGTGTTGTCTCTTGCAGCTGACAGATGCTCTATGTGTAATGTTCTATTTGCATGTCAGTGTGTGTTTTTTGTTAGTGGGTTGTGATTCATCCAGATGTGTATTGCCAGTGTGGTGGGCATTACTTGTGTGTCTGTCACATGCACTTAGGGCTAGTCTTGTTCCTGGGCTTGTTTTGGGTGCATCCTTGGGGTTTTCTCATCTCAGATGTGACCTGTCATTTGTCAGGATTGTGCATGCATGTGGTACACTATGACACCATGTTGACTTGATGGGTGGGTTGGTATGTCTGTCTGTGTTTCATTGTAGGCCCATTGGTCCCAGCGTGTGTCCATGATTGTTCTGAGATGATGCACTTCTTGTCTGTGTTGGGGTATGTTGTCTGTGCATTGCTCCAGGGTGATGATGTTGCGTACTCATGTTCTGTCTGTGCTTCCATTGCCTTTCCACTGTTTTACTGCATAGGTCTGGTCTTATTGTTCTTTTGTGTATGTTATTTGTGAGGTTTGTGTTTGGCTATTGTTTTTGTGCCAGCATTGGTTCAGGCATCCCTGAGTGTGTGTGTGAAGTTTGTGTATGCCCCCCAGGGAGTGTGATTGTTTGTCAGTGTATTGACGAGAAATTATTGGCACCCTTCTGTGTGTTTGACACTGGTGTTGTGTGCTGCAGGTGTGAGGTTGGGAGGGCTATGGGTGAAAGATCCTACTTATGTTTGACAGTCATGGAGTGTGTCCATGGGCCCTGTGTGTTGTGCTGTTGACATATACCTGTCTCCCACATCTCTCATACACATAGTTCACCTTAGTGCATGCAATACACTTTTGATCTAACACATACGTCTGGTTTAGATCTCACACTTCACACATACTTCTAGGTTCTGAGGAAAGCCAGTAAACATTCAAGGCCTGGCTGAAAATATAGACTGTCTTCTTTGTATTACTGCCAGCGGCACACACATTAAAATAAACCCTTTGGGTAATGGGACCACTGGACAGTTTTTAACTTCACTTTCACATCACCTCACTGCACACTCAGTAAATATACCTGCTCTGCTCTAAATCAGGCGTTGTAGCACACCCGGGACGCAAAAGTCAGGACCAGAATAGTCGAACACCGCAGCACAATACGGTGTAAGAAAAACATCAGTCGCCTGACAGATCATTATCTACAACTAGGGCACACCACGAACGACATGCCCTGGACAGTGATTGAACACTTTGATCACAACAACATTAACTATGACAAATTCCTACTCAACAAGGAACAACAGTGAATTTATCGATTATCCACTCAGCTCCATGGATTAAACAACTCTATTCCCTGGCACAGCCTTAATTATTAACTTTCTACATGAATGGCTGCCCATCTAGACTCTTGTATATTTTTTAACACGTCCAAAGAACGTGATGCACTTTCTGCCTCATCTACGCTCTGATTCTCACGATATGAGCATGTTTACAATGTACTTTTCCCAGGCACAGAACAGTCACACAATGTACTCCATATAGACCTGACATACCCTGTGACTCAGCTATTTTTATACATCTCCGTAAGTGCTTCACCTTCTGTCAGCGTTGTTGTCCCCATCATACAGGGGCTTAATACTACATATCTCTTTTTTACAAATATTTTGTTTTCAACCCGTATTCTCTTCAAGACATTTGCCATGACAACCGGGCCAATGCGTCCCGCGTCACCCAAGATGGCCAAACTCACACACGAGGGCTTCCAATAGTCTGTTTCCTATGCGCCGCAAGGATATATCCACCTTAAGTAATTCTACAAAGATTTTTTTGGGACGGTGCAACAAGGAGAAGAGAACCACAATCCCTCTTCTAGGTTTGGCCTGGGCCACAAAGTACTTGAGACTCCTTAGCACACGTTTTGTATCTCTTAGTTTAAGCAGTATACATGAATTTCCACCATACACCAATCTTTCACTCATAAATAAATCTGATCCTTGTAGTCTGGATTGTTGTTGATGTTGTTTAATTTCTGGAGACGTCACAGCCAACACGTGTTTCGTCGTTGCGGGAATGTAACCCACGACTTTCTCAAGGCTATTCTCCAACTTGGTGCTCTTTTTTTGTTGAGGTGATACTTCCGACCCTCAATGGGGTTCTGTTCGGGGACTATATTATTTGCGTGTATCTCCTTGGTGGTAACCAGTGTGTTGGTTTCCTCAATTGGTCAGCTTTCGCCGTTACTATCGTGCTCAGACCTCTGTCCCCTCTGCCGTTTGTTTGATGCAGTCAAACAAACGGCAGAGGGGACAGAGGTCCTGAGCTGCAATGTAGTAAGTTGGGCAACGGGAAACTCTCTTTCGCTAATACTAAGGGTAGGCTTTTCTTTTCCAGTGTTAACCACAGCCACCATGCCGTTCTTTCTTCTTTTTTTCCCCCCAGATTTTAACAATCAGCCAGAACCCCTGCCAGAATCTTATGAGGCACTTCTGCTAATCGAAAGTGTAAGAAAGGTTTTTAACAGAATAAACAGCATATTCATTTACCGATATGCACAACCTTTTACACTGTAGCTCACATACCGGTAAGTGCCACGTTTTACCGCCATCTTGTTATTACACTGCCGTTTTTTATGAATTTCTCACGGACACTACGGCAGAATACTTATGTACATGACTAATACCAACTTTGCCTAAATTCACATACATCTGTATGTTTGTTTGTTTGTCTTGTTATATGTTTTTGAATTACAGGAATGCCTTAAGAGGGAACACTCCTCTTACACATAGTGCACCTTAGGGCATGCAACACACTTTTGATCTAACAAATAAGTCTGGTTGAGATCTCACACTTCACACATATTTCTAAGTCCCGAGGAAAGCCAGTACACATTCAAGGCCTGGCTGAAACATGCAGACCGTTTTTGGATGTAGGAGTTCTTAATTACCACATCCACTGTCCTGTTTTTATTACTGCCAGAGGCCCAAACATTAAAATAAACTCTTTGGGTAATGAGACCACTGGACAGTTTTTAACTTCACTTTCACATCACCTCACTGCACACTCAGTAAATATACCTCCTCCCCTTTAAATCAGGCATTGTAGCACACCCGGGACACACTCGATGTCACCAGGTGGGCCCGATGATGAAGCATGCCACCAACTAGGTTGGTGGATGAGGGCTTTATAAAAAGAAAAAAGCTTTTTTCTTTTTGTTACAAAAATCATACAATTTCGATATCACGTACACTCAGACTGGTTTCTCTTGATGATATATATTAACTCTGGGGATAAGGACTAGTTCTCTAATCCTCTCTCTCCTTTTGATACTTAATATCTATTCTCTCCTGGCAGTTCATGGAGACTGAGGGTAGAGTATTGCTCTGAACTATTCTCAAATCTCTACACTTTTATATTTTAGTATACTCAATTCTTTCCCACTTAAAACCTTGCTGAATTCCATTAAATCACGTTCTCCTCAAGATCCTCTTCCTCCTGAGATGTTGAGGAAATTCAACATAATACTTTATCTGCTCCTTTTGAATCTCCTTATCTCTTCCTTTAAGGAAGGTAGCGTTCCCTCTACTTAGAAGCACGCAACTGTTGTTCCTTGCTTAAAAAGCCCCCTCTTGATGCAATGGTATGGGCCAATTTACGGCCAATCTCGCTCCTACCAGTTTGGGTGAAGATAGTGGAAAAACACGTTAACAGTCTGATGACATCATATTTGGCCAATCGAATTCTGCTGCACTTCTCCCACTTTGGTTACCGTTCTGGTTTTAGTATGGAGACTGCACTCCTTGCGGCTGTAGAACATCTTAGGAAAGAACTGGATTTTGAGTGAACTGCAGCTGTCATTCGCCACGATCTTAGCACAGACTTTGATATTGTAGCTCACCCTGTCCTGTATCAGACATTATCGGATATTGGAATTCAGGACTCTGCCGTTTCTCCTGGTTCTCATCATTCCTTCAGGATTGCATTTTCCAGGTTTTCTCCAACTCCTATGTATCCTCACCTTCCCACTTGTAATGCGGTGTGTCTCCGGGTTCCAGATTAAGCTTCACACTTTTCTACATCCATGTTCCTCCTTTGGCCAACCTGGTTGAGAGCTTGGCCTGTCTCTTTTCAAGTTTGCTGCTGACACCCAAATTATTGTAACTCTCTGTGATGAGGATAAGGGTGGGGTGACTAACCTCCGGCTATATCGGATGGAGGTGGCAGGATGAATGAGACACAATTATCTTAAGCTGAATAGCGAGAAGACAGATGTGCTTGGTGAGACCACGACAACAGTCACCAGAAAATATCACCGCAGCTCAGTCCAACTGCTGCTTGTTCCCACCAGCATTCCATATGTCTTCAGCTGAAAAACATCGGTGCATTCCACCCTTGACATGTTAGATCACCATAACAGGATCATACAGTTAACAAAAGCAGATACTACACCGCCTCCCTCCTTTAACGAGAAACTGTTTTGTTTTTTACATATTGATGAACATGTAGAACGTTAACCCCTTCCGTGCTCAGGCTGGCCGGCAGCCGTCCTGAGACATGGTGGGAATGGGCCCGATTCACAGAACTAACTTAAGTCTGTTTTAAGTTTGTCTTAAGTTTGTCTTAAGTCAAACTTAAGACAAAATCCTAACTTTACTACTACTAAATGCCTTCTGTGAATACCAAAAGTAGTAAGTTTAGGATTTTGTCTTAAGTTAGTTCTGTGAATCGGGCCCTATGTGCGCAGGATGGCTCCCGGTGATCCACGCACATGTCAATTGAAATCCCTCTGGTGCGGGCACAAGGGAGATTTCATTTCCCCCCCAAAAGCCTCAGGAGCTGGAGACGAGCTTCACCAGCTCCGGAGGCAGTTTTTATTCCCTGAAATGACTATCAGCGCTCAACGTTACACTGACGTCATTTCAGTGAAACCGAAACTGAAATGAACTGAGAAACTCATTTCAGTTTCACCTTCTTCATGCCAAGGGGGCTATATCAGCCCCCTGAGCATGTAGAAAGTCAGGAGAGGTATTGTTGAAAAGGGGAGAATCTCCCTAGGGGATCTCTACTAAGCATGGGCGTAAAATCCGTTCCGCTCGCGAATTTTGCGGATTTTCGGTAAATTCGCAATCCGCGAACTCTCGCGAACTTGTCGAAAATTCGTAAAATCCGTGCAAAGCGGATTTTTTGCTTGGTCGCACTTGCCAACTAGAATAATATACACTTGCGAACACGTAGATGCGGCGGGCGGCGACAATCTCGCAATTGCGAGATTGCAAAATTTGCAATTTCGCACAAGAAATCCACCAGCAGGCAGCATAAACCTTGAAAATTATGATTTTTATCAGAATAACTCCTCAGGTTGACATTTGCCTGCACTTTTTCTTTGCAAGGAGTCCATTTTGGGGAGGGTGGGTGGGAGGAAGGAAGTGCCCCACAGTCTCCAACTTCCTGTCCACCAGGCTCCTCCCAGTGCTTTCTTCATGTGCTGGTCACTTTGATTTGGATCTTGACCTGGAAGGATTACTTTTTGTGGATGCTGCTGGATATTTGGATTTTTGCTAAACTGAAAGCACTCAGCAGGTGCAAAAGTTCAATCTTATCATTAGTAACCATTCCCTGTAGTGCTTCCTGAGGGGCTCCTTCAGAGTTCATTTGCCTACTTGCAACTATTTTATGACCCTGCTCTGACCCTCACAGCAGGCTCAGAGAATAGCTACAAGTATACAACAAAGGTCCTGTTAAAAAAAATTACACTGCAACAGAAAGCAATTACAGACCAAAGTGAAAGCACTCAGCAGGTGCAATAGTTCAATCTTATCATTAGTAACCATTCCCTGTAGTGCTTCCTGAGGGGCCCCTTCAGAGTTCAGTTGCCTACTTGCAACTATAGGCCACAAAGGTCCTGTGAAAAAAAATTGCACTGCAACAGAAAGCAAATTACAGATAAGGAAGCAGGTGCCAGCCAGACTGGAAGTTTAAATTCAGTGACACATTAATCAACCCCAAATTAATTCATGTCAGTTGAAGCAGGGCAGGTGTGCTTGCTTTTTTTCACCCCCATAATCTACAGTGATAAGCCAACCAGAGGGTGGGAGTGATGTACCTGAGGGTGGCATGGGTGTACCAGAGGGTGGCAGTGGTGAAACAGAGGGTGCTGTGAACCTGTGATGATGAACCAGATGTAGAAACAACATAGTCGCGGCCGTTGCGAGCTGACAAGTAAGTTCGCAATTGCGAACTGGTACAGAACCCTCGCGAACTGGCAGAAATCCTTGCGAACACAAAAAAAATTTAAAAATCTGCAAATTTGCGAGTGTTTGCGGATTTTGCGGATTGCGAATCCGTAAATACGCAAGTTCGCAGATTGCCAATTCGCAAAATCCGCCCATGCTTAATCTCTACCCTAGGAGGGTGATCCCTAAGCAGACATCCACCCACTAGGCACCAGGGAGGGGGAAAGGCCCCTTGGGCAAGGTCCTTTGCTCCCCCAAATTAAATTGGGTGAATTCAATCTTTCTGCCCCCCCTGGGGGGACAGTAACCCCACTAGATACCAGGGATTTTTCCTTATTGAATTAGGGGTGGTGGCTGCCCAATAAGGGCATGCCAATGCCCCCTGCAGAATTTCAGTCTTTCTGCCCACCCAGTGGGGGGGCAGAAAACCCACTTGATGCCAGGGATTTGTTTTTTGTTGAAATTATGGGTGGGGGTTGCCCAAGATGGGCATGCCAATGCCCCCACGCCCCACAAAATTACAGTGTTTGTGCCCCCAATCTGGCCCTCCGGGGGAGGGGGGGCAGAAAGCCCACTAGATACCAGGAATTTTTTTTCATTGCAATTAGAGGTGGGGGCTGCCCAAGATGGGCATGCCAATGTCCCCACCCTTGCAAAATTACAGTCTTTCTGCACCCCTGGGAGGCAGAAAGCCCAGTAGACTCAAGGAATTTATTTTTCATTGAATTTAGGGGTGGGAGCTGCCCAAGATAGGCATGCCGATGCTCCCACCCCCTCAAAATTGCAGTCTATGGGGGCAGCAGACCCCAATCTAACCCCCTGGGGAGCAGAAAGCCCACTAGATGCCAGGGATTTTTTTATTGGATTTAGGGGTGGGGGCTGCCCAAAATAGGCATGCCAATACCCCCACCCCCAAATATAATTCCAGTCTTTCTGCCCTCCCCTTCCATGTCATAGCACTTGGCCCATCCACACAAGTAAGGTATCATTTGTACCGGGAATCTGAGGGGAACGTTGAGTGGTAGGAAATTTGTGCAGTTCGGTGATCCCACAACTTTCCTACACAGATATTAGAGGAAAATTTGACTTTGTAGCTAAATTTGAGGTTTGCAATGATTTTTTTTAATGAAATGTTGGGGGATGAACGCAAGTCACATTTCCCTAGTTTTCATAAATGTCTAGGATATTTAGGTTCCCTAGATGTCTGCAAACCTGGAACCAAAAACACAGGTGCCCACCTATCTATCAAAAAATGATCTGGTTTTTCAAGAGGGTCACCTGCGTTTTTGGTCCCAGGCTTAGCGGCCATCTAAGGAAACCTACCAAACACACATATTTCTAAAAGCTAGATACCCTGGGGAGTCTAGGGAGGTATGGGTTGCATGGACCGCCAATGTTTTCCTTAGCAGAATCCCCGGCAAATCAAAAATTTTGCTGAAACAATCACATTTCTGTGTGGGGAAGTTGTGGGATCACTGGGCTGACAGAAATTTCCTACCACCCACCATTCCCCCTGGTCTCCGGATAAAAATTGTATCGCACTTGTGTGGTTAGGCCAAGTACCAGCAACAGGCAAGGGCCCAACATTTATTGAGGAAACATCAAAATTACCCATCGCAAAATGACCTTGTTTTGCAAGGATGATCACCTTGGTTTTTGGCTACAGGCTCGGCGGCCATCTAGGGAAACCTACCTAACCCACACATTTCTGAAAACTAGACTCCCAGGGGAATCTAGGGAGGTGTGACTTGCGTGGACTCACCAATGTTTTCCTACCCAGAATCCCCTGCAAACCTGACATTTAGCTGAAAAAAACTAATTTTTCCCAAGTTTCTGTGTGGGAAAGTTGTGGGATCACAGGTCTCACACAAATTCCTTATCACTCAGCATCCCCCCCGGTCTCTCAATAAAAATGGTCCCTTACTCGCGTGGGTGGGCCAAGTACCCGAAGCAGGCAAGGGGCCAAAATGTATTGAGGAAATATCAAAATTACCTATCACAAAACGACCTGGTTTTGCAGGGGGGGGAGGGGGGGGTCCCTGGATTTTTGGCCCTGGGCTTGGTGGCCATCTAGGGTAACCTACCAAACCCACATATTTCGGAAAACTAGCCACCCAGGGAATTCCAGGGAGGTATGGCTTGCGTGAATCCCCCAACGTTTTATTACAGAGAATCCTCTGCAAACCTCAAATTTAGCTGAAAAGTCACATTTCCCACACTGGTATGGGGGATGATGTCCCCTTGCCTCCTGAGGGCCTCAGGACTAAAGTGGACTTCTTGCCCCAAGCAGCAGTATGCCAGGAGGCACGTTTGAGGAGTGGTGGCGGAAGCTGCTGTGGCCTCTGAGCCAGGGGCGGCTTTTCCATGTGGGCGGAGGAGTGTCACCCCACTGCTTTCTTGTAGTGCGCGAAGCAGAAAGATAAAATGGTATGAATACCATTTTATGTTTCTGCTTCTAGCACTGTGAGAAAGCAGACAAAGGGTTTGGTTGGGGGCTTGGGTAGGGGAAGAGTGGAGTGGCTAGCCCAATGTTCTGGGCGGTGACTGTTAGGTCGACCCCAGGGCCAACCAAACCAGTCATACACACTCTCCCATTTTCTCCATGTAGGCTGCATGCAGCCTGCATGGAAAGAACGGCCTCCCCACAGACCCTGTGCAGACGGCGTCCCAGCCTATCACAACACTGCCATGGCCGCATTGTGATTGGCAATGGGGAGAGGAGGGAGGCTGCCCGCCGCTGCTTCCTGCGAGGACGATGCGAGGCGACGCGGGACCCGATCGCCGAAGGTAAGTTTTTATTTATTTAAAACTAACCCCCATCCAGAGTGACCCCTGCCCCCTCACCCGCGGGACCCCAGCCCCCCTCCAGCGAGACCCCCATTCCCCCCGCATGTCATGCCAGCCATGACTGCTCTGAGCACCTCTGAGCAGTCCAGCTGTACAAGGAGGGCTAGTTTGCCCCCCAAGGACACTCAAGAGCCAAAATTATTTCATCCCCAACTAATAGTGCACCTGGAGGTGAAAGGGGCCATGGCCACCGAAAATAACTCAGTAAACCCACTGTGTGGGACTTGCTGAAGTTAACAGGAGAAGCAGCTGGTCCCCAAGGACCCTCAATAGCCAAGGGGACTTCATCCCCCTACTAGCAGTGTGCCAGTAGACGGGTTTGCAGAGTTGGGAAAGGGGGCGTGGCCTGCTATCAAGTCTCAGCAATCCTGCTGTATGGAACTTACTGGAGGTAATAGGAGGGGTAGTATGACCCCCAGGACCCTCAATAGCCAAGAGGACTTAATCCCCCGACCAGTACTGCACCAGGAGTCGCATTTGCAGAGTGGTGGAGAAAGATGGCGTGGCCAGATCTCAGCTATCCTGTTGTATGAGACTTACTAGAGGTAATAGGAGGGATAGTTGGCCCCGAAGGCCGTCATTGGGTGACAACTACCCCACCTGTTACCGCCAGTAAGTCCCGCACAGTAGAATTGCCGAACTGTGATACCAGGCCATGCCCCCTTTGTCTCTCACTCTGCAAACATGACTACTACTTTAACAAGCATTTACAATGCAATAGATCTTGCATTTATGAAAGTTTAAGCTATTGGCATTGTAAATGACAATACCTTTAATTTATGTGATTTGATAATTAACGCATAAATAAAAGGCATTATCATTTCTAATGCCTATAGCTCAAACTCTCGTAAATGCGAGACCTATATTTTTTCAAAGAGGCAGCCGCCATTGTCCTGGGCGCTCTGAATGTCTCCCCTTCACACACTTTTTTCTTTTGTTTTTATGTACACCTTTTTTAATCAACGGTATATTGGTATATTGGTAATGAGTTGACTGACAAACTGACATTCATGAAGATATATTAATAAATTCCTTGCGGGTGTTTATGACTGGATAATACTGATAAATTGTTTAGACCAGCTATTGGGTAGAGGTGTATACTCCCCAATGCCAGTTTGATACAAAAGAGTGGATGTTGTTGCGCATAGTCAGGTCTTTGGTTTTTTATAGTGATTTGTGAGTGGAGGGCGACTGGATTATTTTTGTTCCCTCTAAAGCTCCCTATTGTTAATGAAAGGTTACAAATGAAGACAAGGCGGTACTAAGGAGGGACTAACAATCCAATTATTGAATCAGAAGCCAGCGTTTCCATAGGAAAATGACACAAGCCAATGGAAAATATGGGTGGGGAGTGGGCGGAGCTTGGAGTCCCTGCCTGAATACAGCGTGCCTCGCAGAGCAGTGCATGGGCTGCCCAGTCTCGACCTATAAATGGGCGGTGTTAATAATAATAGGGCACTATCATGTTACAGAAGTGGCTGGCTTTTTTCCTAAAATGGACCATTTAAAGAGTATAGAAAATTTATATCAAGACTCAGCGTCTGTGTGTGAAGACACTAGGAGAGTTGTCTAGTTTCTTCGATTTGGATGGGATTAACTTATAAAGCGGTGCTTTTCCATATTGGACAAAAAACTGACTCTTTACCCCAGGTTTGGGTGATGCTCTTAGGACAGGGAGCATTTGGAAATAGCACGCTAGAATTTGAAGACTTACTTGTATGGTGAATTTAGGATTGGTGCTTTTCTTTTCTTCTTCTTGACAGGTCCACTGTCCAAAGTGTTGTTGGATAAATATGTTACAGAAGTGGCCCTCATACCCAATGACCATTTGTGCCACTTGTAATGCTGCTGTAATACTTGCTTATTACAGAAGAAAAAGCCCATACATGTTTTCTACAGCCCATACTGTAAATCCAATCACAAGGGTGCACATTTTTCTTTTGCACAATGTCAAAGGGATGTTCCCTCTTTTGCCTCACATTGTGACCCCCACACAAATAAGGGAACACTTTGCAACATCTCCCTCCTTTGTATTAGTGATGCAGACACAGGTGCTCTTGAGACCTACAGAGAGTGTGCCACATAGGAAGTCACACACAGTGCCCCCTGAATGTACGCTTTGCGAGTGGCCTTTCAGGCAGATGGGTGTAAGTCACACAATGCACCCATCTGAAAATGAAGACTGACCCCCTATTAAAGTAAGACCAGTTCCCCTTCCTCGAAGGATGTGGAGCTGTGGTCCATCTTTCACTGATGTCCTACTAACTGTGAAAGCATCAATGGGTGCCTACACTCGACTTTCCCAATTAACTTGGCACAGACTGGGACCATGCACAATAATAATATAATACAACCCTGGTGCATTTAAAAGATTGCACTTAGGCACAAGCCACACGCCTGACGTTTGCAAATGGCTTCCTTCTGGCTAGAGAAGCCTTATGTTTAGCACCAATCCAGAAGTACCACTACAATGCACTGCAGAATGCAGGCACCCTTTTCAAGAAACTAACAAACTAGGCAACATCATATAAAATGAGCACTGCAAGTGCTAATTTAAGGCATGGGGCACATCACATAAAGGAATCACAAGGAACATTACTTTAAAGCAGTCCCTGCTACAGTTTTTTGGGTGACTGGTGTCTTACCCAGTTGTAGAGCTCGACCAGTGCTACTGTACTACTTGAGACACTGGCATATGGTGGTTTGTTAAAGGAGCTTTAAAGGCATGTACTGCTTATGCCTTTAAATGGAGCAGCACATGTTGACAAAACTAAAGTAAAAAACAAAGCATAGAACAACAACATACACAAACAAAACGACACAACGCAGCACAGGTCAAAACCATAATACAAGACAATAACCACAGTATAACACATCGTTTTGCAAAAATATGGCAGAAAAACACAGCAATACAAAAAAGCAGAAAACATCACCACAGCAAACATGTCACACATGAGTAACTTTAGAATCCTTCTTTCATAACTCGGTGATAAAAGATGCTTCACACTCTGCCTTCACTTTCCATAAAATAGGGCCAGCCGAAAATATGTTCAGCTCCTGCCCTCTGACTCGGATCCCGGCACCATTGTTGGAGATGCACCATATATTTTTAAATGTATAATACTGAAGCTATTACAATTGTCTATTGCCTGCCTTAACACCAGAAAATGTAACTCAGGGAAAGTAGTAAATTATAACTTACTGCACTAGCTCTACAAGCATTAGAGCAAATTCAGCAGCAGATGCCAGGGCCAGCAGGAAATGTTCAGCAAGCTTTATTTTGCACATGTTCCTAAATAAATGAATTCTTTGTGTTATAATTTACAAGTGAATCTGTATTAATAAATCATGCTTCAGTAAGCAGTCATGTTTATTATATTCTTGGTCATAATATGCATGGTAGTAATTTATTTGATTGTGCAGTTTTACCACTGTATTCTTCTTCAGTGTTACTTATAACTTTGTGTCAAGCAAGCTGTATACATGTAATGTCAGGTAGCTCTTCAGAGACAAACACGGGTGGCCTGCTCAATGAACAAGCAGCAGCATAAGAAATAAAAGGGGAATAAGGTGCAGCACTAGAGTCCGTGTGTGCTCGTTGATGTGTTTTCAATTACTTTGCTGGCACACTCACATGCTGGTTGTTGTTTTACAGTGTTCTTGTGTAGGACGTGCTTGCTGGTTGAACAGAGAACAAAGACGTCGCGCCGCCTGGGGTTTCCTGCTAGCCTTTTACAGAGAGTAATTAGTTTGCATGAGATCGAAACTCTGCCCACCGCCTTCGACTGCTTTCCCAAGGTGATCCATGAATGAGGTGACCTCACTCACCAGGACATATTTGTTCCAAACCTGCTAGGTGGTTTCCTTAAGTCAGATGAGATGTTGTATGTTCTCCAAACAATGAGTGAGCAGAGAGAAAGGGGGGGGGGGGAGGCTGGGGGGGCGGGGGGAGAGGAAGGGTTATCTCACGATCTGCAAGTTTTTTTGAAGTTATGAAGCTGGCGTTCTTATAGTAGGCATATAACGTGCAATTCGTCTCACCATACTTTGACTTTACCCCCCCTTTTGCCCCCCACAAAAGGTACCAAACAAAGTGGCTGGTCTTCACTGCGTAGTCTTTATTAATTCTCTCAGATAACGCCCTCTTTATTTGTTGATACATTGTCAACATTAGACCAACTTTATTAAACAATCCAACACACATTGATAAACATATGGTCGTGCAGTATTCGTTTGCACCGCAGGTTACAATTGTATTTACAAATCAGGATCTCCAGATCCACCCTGGATGTGGGTTGTACCAGCAGCCCACAACCCACCTCCATTGCTTCCAATCCATTCCAGGTAACTACCCGTCGTCTACCCCCTAGACGCGGTCACCTGGTACTGCTTTACGCCTTTCCTTGTGCCCCAGCTTTCCCCAAATTGCTTCTTCCAAACACCGGCATCTCGGGTAGGGCCGGAGAGTCCAGGACCACCAGCAGAACGGCCCCCTCTCCTGCCAGCCCGGAGCCCCATTGACTGCCCTCCTTGTTCTAGGATGAGCCAGTCCCCGCCCAGAAAGGAGCCCCCGACATTTTTCTTGGCCGGGACCCTGCCAGTTCTACCTTTAACAACAGGGATGGGTGGGTGGGCAACTTCCTTCTAACTGTGACCCAAGGCACCCGAGGCAAGAGGGCTTCTCCCTCGTGGTCCGTGTTCTTATTCCTTTCCTTGGGGAGGGGTCGCCTGCGAGCTCTTCCTACCTTCTCGCCTTTCCTGCTAACCCCTCCCACTCCCCTTGCCCATGTACGCCCAGTCTCTTTCTCCCGGCCTCTCCCCTGTAATGCCACTAGAGGCGCCCCTCCCCTAGGCGCAGGGGGGGCCTCTCATGTGCGCTATTCTTTCAAACGTGCACACTGTTAGACTGACTAAATAGCCTTTAAGGGAATGATGAAGAGACGCTGTACACAGGCTTCACTTCCTACTGTGTCTTTTTTTCTCAAAAGGGTACTTTTTACTTGATTGGTAGAAACTGGATTTAACAAACGGCCAAGCTTGCATAACTATTTTATTTATGGAAGCTGCACCCAGCTCTTACAGGAATTTGCAAGCATTTCAAATTTAGCAATAAGTAAACTGTCTCGGAGCGGGGAGAAGGGAGACGGGATGAACGTGGAAGAGGATGGGTAAAGCGGAAACACGGTGCCGACCCAAAGAAAACAAAAGTTTGCTGTCATGAACAAAGCTTACACGCAAGCGCAAACGTTTCTTTTTTAAAGCCTGCACAAAGTAAACAAAACACAGCACTACAATGCACAAGCAGAGGCAAAAAAATGATTGTGTCATTGTAACAGACTTTACAGATAAAGTAGAAATAGTACCTCATTTCAAGCACATTAAGTGTATCTATCCTGAGTCCACCTCTATCAATGCACAACGTTGCAAGCTAATTTGTGTGAGTATTCGCCCACAGTAGGTCTCCTCTTTCAATATGAGACATGATCTAGTGTACATCCAGATTAACATTGCTCGGGTGAGAGGTCGCTCACCGGCGCAGATTTCTTTGCCTATTAATCATGGCGTATTTTCTTCTGGCCATGTTCTACAGTGTATTATTGCATCGTTTTATCTTCGACGTTATTCTGGCTATACGTTGTTTCTTGGCATGTTGCTTATCCTACATGGGATTGCTATTGGGTATTGTCCTCCCATTTTCAAATGTCTGTGTTTGTACTGACCCTTACAGGAGGGTGGTTTTGGGTGGTGGTCTCTCATTGTTGTTGATTGTAACACCAGGCCCTTCACAGGTATAGTTTTTGGTGGTTTTGGCCTGTTTTTGTATATATGTCAGTATCCCTTTCTTGAGGGATGGGAATTGATTTTTGTCCCATTTCCACGCAGTAAGTCATAGGACCCTTATAGGAGGTGTGGCTTAAGGGTGTTTCTCCCTTTTACACAGGTAATGGGTTGTAGTCTCATTGTTACGCAGTAAGTCACGTGACCTTTACGTGAGGAGTAGCTTTATGGGGGTCATTCCCATTTACACAGATTGAAGTTGCAATGGGTGTTAGTCTCATCTGCACAGTTTGCATTATGGGTCACAGTTCCATTTATGCAAATTGTTTGTTCACACTTTCAACTTCTACAACACTTTCAACATCTACAATGGGGTGTTCAATGGGTGCGAGTCCCATTTATGCAAATTGTTTTTTTGCATACCCTTCATTTAGGTATATTTATGGTGCTGTCACCGTGTGGTACATGTATATTTTTGTTGTTAAACGGTGTGTAAGTCGCCTTGTGCTGCACGTTTGCTGTACGGTGTATATCTCACCATTGTGCCACATGCGTTGTTTGCTCCCCTTAGGTCATAGCGGCTGAAGGGTTGGCAGTCAACCTTCTTTGAAGAGGTGTGGCTCACTGGTTAGAGGCGGCAGACCTGTAAGCAGAGAACGGCCCGGGACCAGGGTTCAATTCCCGACGCGGCAGGGTCTTGGACCGGGGTCAACGGACTCGATAATTCTCGCCTCAGTGCCTACTCTAACCAGGGAACACACTCGGTAACTCTGGGCATTAAGCTTGCCTCATCTCTACAACGGTCCCCCACAGATGCCGGGGATGCCTGGTTTCACCCTGGAGATACCCAGAAAGGGACCATCTCACAGGGAAAACCAGGACGGGTTCCCCAGCGGTCTATAGCGCCAGGAAACTCGGGTAGAGTAACAGTGCGCTTTACAAGTATCCAACATTTACAAGTATGCAACATTTACATTTTCATTCTTACCTCTACTCCTATATAGGATGTTGTTGGATGTGGGTGTCCGCTGTTGTTTCAGGTTCATTCACTCTCCCGTGTTTGGTGGACTTTGATTTGGGTGACTTTCACCCATTTTTAATATACTTTATTAAATTTTAAGAGGATAGGTGATAATATATCCTGTATATTTGTCTACACACCTCCTCTATGATTTTCTATTCTTTATGTATATCTTCTTCATGCAGTATTTTCTTTGCATTTTATTTCTCTTGTACTTCCTTCTATACTATCCATTTCATTTTCTCATGTAATTATTCTTGTGTATCTTCTGTGTAGTTTCTCTCATGCTCATGGTTGTGTTTTTTTGCCTTGGTACCTATGCTGTGATTCTTTCACTTTTGGGTTCATTTTCTTCTTGCGTTTTCTCTACTGTTGCACACTTCGCTTTCTTGAGTTTTTCTTGTTTGAACATTTTTCTAATTTGCAGTTTCAATTTTGTGTTCTGGAAGGAGGGAGGATATGTAATAACCTGTATTGTATTTATCTTGTTACTTTCTCCCTAGCTGCTCAGCCAGTCTGAATGTGATGTATGGAATGTTGGTGTGATGGACATGAATGGAATGTTTGGGTGCCTGGATCCCTGAGTGTGACAGTTGGAGTATGGGCTGAGCAGCAGGGCGACTGCTCCTGGTTGGGCTGCATCACAAGAACTCAAGAACTTGTAACTATAACTAATAAATCAACTTGAAACTACACCTTGGCTACGGACTTATTACTACAGTCACTCATCCCCTAACCTCGCTGGATCCTGTTCTGGGGTCTGTCTGGCCATGGGTGCTTAGGAATTGTACCAAACCAGATAGGGCCTGTCCCTCAAGACACTCCTGTTTTTTAATTAGGCTGCAGGATCTATATAGTTATGTGCATAATCTTATCACTACCCCTTCCCTGATATGTCAAGGCTCTTTTGGTTCCTGCGCAAGTGTCACTCTTTAAAATTGGATTACTCACAGCCCAGAATAAAAACAGGAGCGGCCAGTGAGTTCTGCAATTTTAATGCGTGAGATTCACTTTTACTTTTTCTCACAGGGGTTAATGGTGAATGTGTACACTTAACAGCGATTGGTATTTGTTATTCGCTGAGGAACGGACACTCAGTATATTGTCCGTCTGTTGAGAAGTAAAAGGATTACTACATGTTGTTTGTCCTTCTATGTTTTTGTCTTTTTCTTTCCACTTTCATGAGAGTGAGCAACCGATGATGATAAGTGGGTACACTGGTAATTGCTAGCCAGATAACCCCATTGGCGGTTCTACCGTGAGGTGCTCACTCTCTTTTTCCACAATTTTTTGTAGTATGGGTGATGGTTGCTTGGCAATTTTAACTTTACCTTGTGTGTACCTTGACAAAGAGTGACACTTGCGCAGGAACCAAAAGAGCCTTGACATATCAGGGAAGGGGTAGTGCTAAGATTATGCACATACCTATATAGATCCTGCAGCCTAATTAAAAAACAGGAGTGTCTTGAGGGACAGGCCCTATCTGGTTTGGTACATTTTGAGTGGGGAGCGGCCTGTACCTTTGTTCCCCCTAAGACTCCAAGGAGTTGATGCTTAGGAATTGTATCTGCTCAAGCTATGTAGCTCGGTGTTTCCTACTTCAAGGGATCATATCTCGCTTTATTTCCTTGCATCAGTTGGTTCAGGCAGTCTCCAAATGCCCCTTGTGTAGTCTAAGTCAATGAGTGGTCTCTCTTGGATATCATAGGTGGGGTGACTTGCTTCTGGGGTTTAGAGCACTTCACCCATGCTCTCCTGACGCTGGTGTATCGATTCTATCCTGTCCGCCAACTTCCCAAAACTTCTCTGAGTTTGTCCTGTAAAGTTATTGTTGTATCCTTCTCTCCTCACTTCACTAGTGTCTCTCCTGCTCTCACTGCCTAATAGCCAGTCCTGCACAGTCTCTGATGAGATTATTTCACCTCCCTTCTCCTTCTGCCAAGGGGGTGAGCTATCTTCAGTCTATCTATGCTCCTGTTCCCTTTCTTGAGATATTGGCTGCCGTGTCATATCTACTGTCCTATGCACATAGTTACTCCACCCTGCATCCCCAAACCCCTTTGCTGTGGGGTGGACACTCGTTTTCTAATTACCTTCCTAAGGTTATCCTTTTAGGTAGCAACTGCAACGTTGTTGATGATATATGTGACTGGTCGTCATTAGAAACGCTATCTCTCTCCTAACTAATGCCATCACCTCCACGCATACCTACTCTCCGACTCCCTCACAATTCACCATATCCCCACTCATTAACAACAATCTCAATCCCAACCCTTCAACCGTCTTCCCCCCTAACATGATTACTAACATCAACAACACTCACCCGCTCACTAACAGCTCCTCCACAAATTCCACACCCGATCAACCTTCGTCAATCATTCCAATCCATAATACCATTACGCCCCACTATCCTCAACTGGATACGTACCTTATAACCTCAGAACTTATAACTCCCACAAACTTACCTTCCGCTCCCTGCTCACCCCCAGCCACTAAGCCACTTCCACTTCAATCTACTTCCACTATGCACCCCACCTATCAATCTACTATCCCTGTTCTCTTAGGTACAAGCAGATTCCCCCTTCTTACAAAATCCCCTAGACCTCCCCAACATCTGAGACCTATCCCCACTCATCAATCTTCTATCCCAGTTCTCCTAGGTACAAGCAGACTCCCCCCTCTTAAGAAATCCCCTAGACCTCCCCAGCATCTGAGAACTATTCCCCCCTGTCCCTCAACTCAACAACCTGACCCCTCTCCCCTACATTGCATGTTGATCAACTGCCGATCCGCCTCCCGCCACGCCACTGAGATTGCAGAAACGATCCTCAGCGAAAACATCGACATAGCATTCCTAACCGAAACCTGGCTCACCGCCCACTCCACTCCGATCCTCGACCTGCTCATTCCCCCAGGTTACTCAATCATCAAGAAAGACAGAATCAAGCAAACAGGAGGAGGACTTGCTCTAATTTTTAAAACTGAACATAACATCACGCTTGTTGAGTCTCAAGACCCTTCATCCTTTGAATACCTTTGTGCAGATCTCTGTATTCACGACTCCCCCACCACTCGGCTGCACACCATCTACCATCCCCCTGGAAATTGTATCTCTTTTACTGAAGAGATGTCTGACCTCATTATCCAATCCTCTCTATCACACTCTAAGAATATCTTCCTTGGTGACTACAACGTCCACTGGAATAAAATTGATGACCCTGCTATTATCACTTTTAAGAATACCATGGAAATCACCAACATGACCCAACTCTGCCATTCTCCCACTCATAATAAAGGTTCCACCCTAGATGCTATCATAACTAGCAATGATCTAGCCTCCCTCTCTAGTATACTTCCTATCGACTGGTCTGACCATTACCTCATCCTCTTCTACGTGAAGAGACCCACGAATCACCCCACCCCCATCAGCACCCTACCGATGAAATCTACACGCAACCTTCACCTTATCCCTCTTGATGAACTGGAATCCACAATTAAAACCTGCTTACTTCGCCTCCCTCTCTCTGACAGTACTAATGACATAACCAACCATTATAATAACTCTATTCTCCAAGCCCTTGACGAAATTGCCCCAATTAAACTCAAACAACAAAAAAACAACCCTCCCAAATCCTGGTTCAACTCTGAACTCAATAATGAAAGACGATCCCTAAGACAATCTGAACGTGTTTGGAGAAATCATCCCACCGATGACAATCTTACCCTCCTCAGAACTGCCAGAGTCCAATACAAAAAACACATCTACAATAAAAAAGCCTCCTTTCTCCGGTCACAACTTGACCAAGCTAAAAACCGACCTAAAGAACTCTTTAGCATTGTTAAAAAACAAACCTCCACTGGCCCTCCTAAAATATCTGCCTCTATTGACAAATGTGAAGAAATCGCCAGCTTTTTTAGCAACAAAGTCAATAAGATAGAACTATCCTTCTCCTCCCTCCCCCCCTCTTTCCAACCCTCCCACACTCTACACACCCTCCCCAACACCCCTTTATCTCTTTCGTCAACTCTTCCCACTCTCCTCGACCCATCTCTTACCCTTCCTGCTCGTGCGCATTCAGACCTCTCTACTAATAGACTCATAACTAAAAATAATGCTTCTTGGAGTGAATTTAGTCCAGTTTCAGTGTCATCGATCACTAACATCATGACTAAACTCAAACCTTCCTCCCATTCCAAAGATCCTCTTCCCGCCCATTTGGTCCAAGACCTCAAATCTACCATTGCCCCTATTTGGACCAATATCATCAACTCCTCCCTTGCCACTGGTTGCGTCCCAGCCTCCCTTCAGCTTGGTCAAATCTCTCCCATCCTGAAAAACACCTCTGCCGACCCAAATGACCTTAACAACTTACGCCCTATCTCTAACCTTCCTTTTCTCTCTAAAGCCCTAGAAAAATGTGTCCTATCACAACTTGAGAACCATATCCTCGACTTCAATCTCCTTGATGTTTTTCAATCCGGTTTCAGAAAAGGCTGTAGTACAGAAACTGCAATGTTAAATATCACAGATGACATTCATCGCTCCCTTGACAAT
This sequence comes from Lissotriton helveticus, assembly GCF_964261635.1. Lineage (NCBI taxonomy): Eukaryota > Metazoa > Chordata > Amphibia > Caudata > Salamandridae > Lissotriton > Lissotriton helveticus. Next base: position 72,698,062 of record NC_136065.1, read on the forward strand.
GGTGAATCCTCTCTACTGATCCTCCTTGACCTCTCGGCGGCATTTGATACTGTCCATCATCCCACCCTTCTAAACACCCTCAAAGATCGATTTGGCTTGGAAGGCACTGTACACAAATGGTTCTGCTCATTCCTTCAAAACAGATCACAGCAAATCAAACTTAGCCACTTCCTCTCTAATCCTCAACCTGTCTCACTCGGGGTCCCTCAAGGATCCATCCTCTCCCCAACCCTTTTCAACCTTTTCATGGAACCACTCACCCTCATTCTCAAAGAAGCTAAAATTAGTTACGCCGACGATACACAATTATACTACAAGATCAAATCCCACAACGACATCCTTCACCTCAACGACACCCTAACTAAAGTTGAAGCCTGGTTCCATCTAAACCATCTCAAACTGAACCCCAAAAAAACAGAATTCATTCTTTTCACCCCCAAAAACAATACCCTTCCCATCCAAATCTGGATCAATGATATCAAAGCTCTCAATTGCTCCCTCTCCACCTCTAACTCTGTTAAATCACTTGGCATCAGCATCGACCAGAATCTCAACCTCATTCCCCACATCAATAATGCCGCCAAAAGTGCTCTTTTCACCCTTCTCCACCTCAAGAAACTCAAACCTTTCATTCCAGCTGATGATTTCAAAATCGTTGTCCAATCGCTAGTCCTCTCCAGGATTGACTATGCTAACGCCACCCTTGCCGGCACCCCTAAAACCCATCTTGCACCAATTAAATCTGTCCTCAATCTAGCTGCCCGACTCATCTCTGACTGTAAAAGATTTGACCACATATCGCCCGTCCTCAAAAATCTTAATTGGCTCCCAATTGAAGGAAGATCCTCTTACAAGATTGCCTGTATCACCCACAAAGCTCTTCATCAAAACACCCCCGCCTACCTTGCAACTAAACTAAAAAAAGCAGGCTGCACCAGGTCCCTGAGAAGCACCGACTCCCTTCTCCTGATCCCACCTAGACTTAATTGTCAAAAAACTCAATCCCGTGCATTCTCTGGTAATGCTCCTACCATTTGGAACTCACTCCCCAAAAACCTTCGCTGCAACCCCTCTTACTCTCTTTTCAAAAAATAACTCAAACTACTTCTCCACAACTTATATTGGGGTACCTAACATGTCCACTCTCTCTACTCTTATACCCTCCCCCCACCTTGTCTGAATTCAACATCTTCTCCCCTGTTAACTGTTTCGCCTATTTTTAATTTGTACCTGTCTCTTACTCCCCCACCTTATCATATACTTTTTGCAAACTGTATCCCGTTGCTAATTCCGCATATATTTCTATTCTATCCTATTGTGTCTAACTCTGTTGTAAAGCGCTCTGATACTCCAGGGTCCAGCAGCGCTATATAAAACCCTTGAAATAAATAAATAAATAAATAAATATCCTCTAAACTCTGTTTGCCGCTCTTATACTGCTGGAGAAAGGCTAGATCTAGATGCAGTACAGACTGCGCTTCTAATTGTCCTGAAAATTGGAGGTCCTCTGCCCTCGCTTGCTGCCTAGGAGTACTTACCTTGTTTGGCTTTGGTAGTCATGGGGTAACCTTGCGGGTGGCTATTGGGGAGTGTGGTGTTCCAATTTCAGGGTTCTCAAACTCTACTGTGGCTTCTTGCAGCTACAGTAGTGGGTAGATGCTAGACACTGTTGGCACGATGTTCAGCGGGTCGTATGGGGTGGGGGAACAGACGGTGTATTAGGGGTATCTCCTTGTGAGGAGTTTTTTGACTTTTCACAAAATATTCTCCATAACGCTATGGTGGCTTCCCTTTTCTTTAATTTGGCTCCTGCATATTTACTTTGGAAGTATGTGACAACATGCTCAATTATCCTTTTATTGAATGCTCCTTCTTTTGGCCAAGGATATGTATGCTTTTGGATGGCTTTAAATCACTCTTGGCTATACTTTTGTAATTTCTTCTTGTCACTGGGGAATACCCTCTGCCAATGCTTTAAGGGGGTCGCCATGATTAGGCTTATTTCATACTTTAACTTTAAACTATTTTCTTACCACAATAAATATTTCTAAAGTAGACTTGCACGAATCTTTATAGTGGGAAACGTTTGTCTATTTTTCGACTTATCGTTTCACAATATACATTCAGCTTTTAATTTGCTTCACCAGTTCTTTGAGGCTGTGACTAGGGGTGAGTGTCTGAAAAGCTTCAGCGCTCCGTCCATCATCTCCTTGTGTTTGCTTTGTTTGCTATAAATTGGCATGCAGGCCCAGACTGGCCGTTTGCGGGCACCGGGCTATCCCCAGGTGGGCCGCATGGGTGGGGGTCGGTTTTGTGCCCCTGGGGGCTGTTTTTGTTACAGAGCCGTTTTTGCAGCATGTAACAAAATCGGCCAAAAACTGGCCCTGGCAAAGTGCGTGGGTGCAACCCCAAGCCCCCCGGGGGAGGGGGGACGGCCGAGCACTTTGCCAGGGCCGGTTTTGTTTCCCAGTCCGGCCCTGTTGGCATGGTATGCCCAGACGTGGGTCTCTTGCTTACTTTGCCACTGGATTCAAGCTAGCTAGGCTGATGAGGGGTGTTACCCCGAAACCGATCTCGGATGCTTGTTTCTGGTCCAGGGAAGATCTGACTTGGCAGTTCGGACTGCTCCAATAAGGAACAGGGTCAAGACTGATTTGCATATGACGTGTCTGAACTCGGGGTGGGGGGGGGTGAAGTGAGGTAAAGAACGATGATGTATTCTACCCAGATCTGTGACTGGGGGTGAGTGACTGAAAAGTTTCAGCGCTCTGTACATCATCTCCTTGTGTTTGCTCTCTTGAGGAAATATTCTTCATTTTTTCATATTTGAAAAAATACCTAGTAGCCTAGATTGGTTTAAAGGATGGTAGGCAGAGGACAGCATCTTCTTCTTAAGCTGGGGTTTGAAGAATAGTAGCTGTTGTGGCCTACGACTAGAGTCGTCCCTCAGTTTCACTATAGGAGGCATATTCGGAACCTCTAACCAGATGGAGATCTTTTAACATGGGTTATTTCCCGAGATGCCTCTTTTCCTACTGTTTCTTGATTTTCCCTGCTTCTAACCGCTTTCCCCAGTATGCACGAGCCAATGTTATCACACTCTTGTGGTAAATAAATAAATAATTACCGGGTCTATTTTTCGGGATACTCATATAAACAGATAGCTCAATAAATAAGAGTCAAGATTCGAGGTAGCTGGAGTTTTCAGGCTTTAATCAGGCATAAAGGACAGGAACAGGACAGCCTGCATGGGAATAGGATGGCAGCTGCCGGGGGCAGGATCTGGGATCATAAAGGGGTAACTTTTAATAACAGTGCACAATATTTATAGTTAAACAAATACATTACATTCAATACAGTAGGCGTAGCAGTAGGCGTGGTTTCGTAGCAGTCGCGAAAGATAAGGGCAAAATGATGTAACAAGAAGGCGTGTACAGGGCGTATACATAGACATGTGATGTAAACGTAACAGAATATGTCATAAAAGGGGCGGAAACATGGAGGGGGCTACCTGAGCAGCTGGGACCTCTAACCTAGTGGTGCGCGCAAACTGGCAATGACGTGTTACTAGGGAGAACTGGGGGCTATGACTTCTGCGCTAGAAGAGGAGACTAAAGTCTGGAGTGTCAGAGCGACATGTACCCAGGCATATCTAGTATCTGGTGTTTAGAGTACATGTTGATAGAATCCAAAAGTTATCAGGGCAAAGGCTAATAGACTCTAAGGGCCAGATGTAGGTAAAATTATTTTACCACCTCTTAAATACCGAATCATACCGATTCGGTATTTAAGAAGTGGTAAAATATAAGTACCGAGATGTAGGTAAATACAGATGTGCATTTACCGAATCGGTAAAATTCGGTATTTACCGATTCGGTAAATACCGACCGGTAAATGCCCATTCATTCCTATGGGCTTTGAAGCCCATAGGAATGATTGGGCATTTACCGGTCGGTATTTACCGAATCGGTAAAGACCGAATTTCACAATGGTGCAGGGGGTGTCACTTTGACACCCTCTAGCACCCCCAAAACGGGTTCAGGTGCCATGTGGCAGGCATACCTGCCCTAAGGGCAGGTCTGCCTGTCATATGGCATAGGTGTGCATGCACACATGTGCATGCACACCTGAATCGGTATTTTACCATCAACTTGAATTTGATGGTAAAATACCGATTTTGTAGGGCTTGTGGGACTCAGAAGAGTCCCACCTACATCTCGATTTTACCGATTCTGTAAATATACCGGTCGGTAAATTTACCGACCGGTATATTTACAGATTCGGTAAAATTACCGAAATGGCCTGTTTTCAGGCACCTACATCTCAAAAGCCAAATACCGGTCGGTAACGGCCGAATTCGGCCGTTACCGACCGGTATTTGGCGACCTACATCTGGTCCTAAGACTGGTGCATGCATAATTCTACATGTAGTGCGTGTGTGAGGAATATTCTATGAATATTAATACAGTATTTCTCTTACATGGAGACATAAAGGCTAGACCATGACGGAAACTATTGATGCGATTCAGTAGCTTAGGAATGCAGAGAAGGAGGGTTGGACTGATAACTAGAAACATAACATATTCTTGGCAGACTGGGAGGCAGAGCCAGGCCGAGCCGGGCACTTCGAGGCAAGAAAGTAAGCTAAGGGTCAGGGATGCAGGTGGGGGCCTGTATCGCTCCTCGGAGAGGGTTCAGGAAACAGGAGCTGAATCTGAGTCCGGGCCCTTTTGAGGCCTATAAACGGGGACAATTCAATGAATTAACGTGCACACTGTAAAATGTGGCAACGTAGGTATACATAGGCTTGATATTCGTTGCTTTCACGAAGACTGGAAACTGGCATACTAGAAATGGACACAACTATAATTGCGTCTTTAATCGAAGAGGGGAATACATGCATATCGATCATGCACATATAACAAAATATGGGGAACACGTAGGCACATACAACATGGCAAAATTTACTTTTCCACATTCCCTCCTTGTGCCCTACGTTTCCATCAGGAAACATCTATATTCATGATACCATCTATCATTTCATATAGCATCATTTGCTCGTCTCGAATTGTCTTGGAACGGGACTTAGGACTAGGAATACAAGAGGTAGCACACATGCCGCAAATCGCAGGGCCACATTGTATACAGAGGCAGCAACTGAATATGATCATTACTGCAATACCTAGGAATGACAATACTTTCCATCCCCAGGCAGATATAATACTCCAGAGCCAACCGGACCATGTCCAGGTGCCTGGATTCTGGTGTAACTGATGGGCAATTTTGTGAAGTCTGGTTATAGCTGAATAAACAGACGGCGCGTTATTAGGAATGAAAATGCAGCAACTAGATCCGATGACTCTACATGCTCCTCCTCTATCGGCCAGTATGACGTCAAGAACGAGACGATTTTGGAGCACGACAAATCTCATAGCAGATTGCTCTTCAGTTAAGTTACCTAGAGCAGAAGTAGTCTCATTCACTACTGCTTCAAGGGTTCTGGTTAACCTACGTATTAACTTACTATTCTGGATAGGGCCTATAAAGAAGAAGAAACCTTTATTGAAGTCTTGATACTGTTCTAGAGTAGTTTCAGTTTGATCGACAATTGGGGACTCGATCTCCCTTCTAGGTCTGACGTGTACTAGATGTGTGTTTCTGTGATAATCAGATGGGGCTAGAAAAACTGGTGGCAGTAGGAAGGCAATGTAACATGTTCCATCCCAATCAAGGGGCAGACGAACATATGCGGTCTGACCACAAACAAAATAAGAATGACGTGAGGCTTTGAAAATAGATTTCCCACTGTCACTATACTCGACAGTAGTAGTACAATCACTATGTCCTACATGTGCGGAACCATTCTTTCTGACACATAATTCGCCTTTGACTGGTAGTACTGAAATAGCAGGTAAATCTGGAGTAGTATCAGACTGAACATTCAGGACCATAAAATTCGAAGAATAATTACCTAAATCATATACTTCATTTTCTAGATCTAACCCTGTTCTATGGGAGAGACCTTGCTTGTCTGGGAAACATGTCCTATTCAGAAGGGACATATCATTTGAGGATGACGTTAAAGTGGACCATGCTCCACACGAACCATTATGTGAAAACGGATAAGGAAAGAGTGGTAGAACTCCCTTCGGTGTCTGAAAAGGGGGGAGCCGACCACACACCCAACAATTAGTAGCATTGCTGGTCTGGTGTGAATAGTGTAACATTCTTATAAATGTATTATTTCTCATAGCAAGACGATAGGATAACTCGTGAGGAGGCAGATCACTGAATGTGTGCTCTACCGTAGCATTAGAAAACTTATTTACATGAGAAATTGGAAAACATAAATGTAATGCATAACTTGTGCAGGTAACCATTAAACTTAGAAACAATAAGAAACTTAGAAAAACGATACATCTTATAGAGTTTTGACTAACTCTCTCACTATGTGGGTCTATCTCATACATGTCAGAAACCTGTCTAACCGTTTCACCCGAGAGGGACTTAGACAATTAAACTGGCTGACTTATTTTACTAGACCGGAGCTTTAACTTATACTCCTGTTGCGGAGATTTCTCTAACAGAGGAACTTTCAGTTCAGGATTCAGATCAAAGTCTGGTTTCAGGCAGTCTTTAGAAATGGAACAGTCCTCAGAAAATGTTTTTTCTCGAACTCCATGGAACTTCTTTATATGGGACAGATGGACCCACCCCTTGCGGCCCTCCAACTTCACGGCCGTGCGGGTGGTCAGGAGAACAAGTCGCGGCTCCTTCCAACGAGGCTCCAGCGGACTTGAACGATCAAAGTTCCTGACGAGAACAAGGTCGCCTGGAATGACCTCATGCGGTTTCACTTCGGTATTGTCTGGAAATGCAGCGGCAACCTGGGAACGACAAGAGTGTAGGGCAGACATCAAGGAAGCTAGGTAATCTGTCAACATATTACTGGAAACATCTGTAATACTGCGGGGTCTAGGTGTACCCCACATGTTTGGGGGGCGGCCGAATACGACCTCATAAGGGGACAGACCTGATCTGGAATGTGCAACCATTCGCATAAAAAATAGAGCAACTGGCAGGGCAACTAGCCAGTCTACACCTTTCTCTTTACATGTCTTAGCAATACGGATTTTCAGGGTCTGATTATGTCTCTCTACGAGACCGGCTGCTTCAGGATGGCGCACACAATGGAACTTCCACTGGTACCCTAACAAAAGGGAAACATGTTTCATGAGCTCAGATGAGAATGGCTGGCCGTTATCAGAATACACGACCCTAGGGAGTCCATAGCGGGGAAAGAATTCACGAACCAGCTGCTTGGCAGTGGTCGCTGCTGTGTAATCTGGAACTGGATATGCTTCTGTCCACCTGGAAAAAGCGCATACAACTACGAGGACATACTTGAAACCTCGACATCGCTCCATCTGAATGTAATCCATCTGGAGGACTTCAAAAGGGTGGTCAGGAGGTTGGAATCCCCCTTGTTCCACCGGGACACTTTTACCTGGATTGAATTGACAACATATCATACAGGTACGGACTTTCTGCTTGGCTGCAGCTCGTAAGTGCTTGTTGAACCAAAGGTTCTGAATACTGTCTAACATAGCTTTTTCTCCTAGATGTGCTGGACTATGTGCGGTATTAATAATGACTTGAACCATAGAGTCGGGGAGAAACCATGTGGCTTTTCCCTTCGTCAACCATCCCTGATCTGTCTGGACCCCTCCTTGTTCGGACCATTTCTTGATTTCTTCGGGAGTAGCATGTAACTGTATGTCTATAACATCTTGTGTAGGGTCCTTAACTGTCATACAAGTAGTCTGTTCTGGAATGAGTGTCTGTGTCGTGTTAACTGGAATGTCTGGAGTCTGAGCTGTAAGCTTGGCTGTTCGATCTGCTAGATCGTTACCTTGGGAAATGATATCAGTAACTTTCGTATGTGCCTTGCACTTCATGATAGCGATAGCTGTCGGTAAATGTATTGCATCTAACAGAGCTTGGATGAGGAGACCATGCTGAATCTTGGTTCCATGAGAAGTCATGAAACCTCTCTCCTGCCAGAGCACTCCGAAGTCGTGTACAACTCCGAATGCGTATCGTGAATCTGTATATATATTTACTTTCAGGTTCTTGGCACGTATGCAGGCTTGGGTCAGAGCAACTAGCTCTGCTGCTTGAGCAGACAGGGTGTCAATACGATGTGTTTCTATAACTTCAGTTTCAGTAGTCACTGCATACGCGGCTACTAGTTCTCCTGTACTTGTTCTCATACATGAACCATCCACATAAAGTGTCAGGTCGGGATTAGGTAATGCAATGTCTGTCAGGTCTTGTCTTGGCTTAGTCATAGTGTTAACAACTTCCACACAGTCATGTGGGGCAGGATTTGAAGTAACTGACGGTAACAGTGTAGCAGGATTTAGAATGTTGCAGCGTCTGATTTCTATGTGTGGCTGGAACAGTGTCAGTTCATAACCTGTTAAACGTGCAATTGTCAAGTGCTGAGTCTGTGTTCGGTTTAAAAGAACTTCCACGGAGTGTGGAACTTGTACTGTCAGGGAGTGTCCTAACACTATGGAATCACTTTGTCTGATTGCTAGAGCTGTGGCTGCAACTGACTTGAGGCACGCAGGCAGAGCCTGGGCTACTGGATCTAATGTGCTTGAAAAATAAGCACAAGGCTTGTATTGTCCTGCTTGATCTTGTGTGAGAACAGATAATGCAGTACCATCACGTTCTGTGACAAAAAGTGTAAAAGGCTTACTGTAGTTTGGTGTAGCTAGAACAGGTGCTTGGCATAGGGCTTTCTTTAATTCATTAAAAACAAGTGTATGTTCCTGGGTCCAAGGGAGGACAGTCGATACGGCTGCCTCCTGTGTCGTTAACTGTATCAGTGGCTTGGCTAGAAATGCATACTGAGGAATCCATTGTCTGCAATAAGAAGTGAGGCCAATAAAAGCTCGTACCTCCTTCTGTGTCTTGGGCTGTGGAAGACTCGCTATTAACTGGATACGGTCTGGTGTCAACTGCCTACCCCACTTGGACAGTAAGTGGCCTAAGTAGATCACTTGCTGGACACAGAATTGTAATTTGGAAGGGGACACCTTGTGCCCCTGCTCGGCCAGAAAATACAGGACTGTAAGTGACGCTCGCTCGCAGTCACGTTCAGAACGGGCTGTGATCAGTAGATCATCGACATACTGGAGCAGGGCAGTGTCAGTTGGCATGTGAATATTGTCTAGTTGTCTCTTAAGTGCTTGACTGTAAATACTAGGACTTTCTGTGAGACCTTGAGGAGCTCGTGTGAATTTATAGCTCCTTCCATTTAAACAGAAACCGAAAAGGTACTGGCTGTCTGGATGAATGGGGACACTGAAAAACGCATTCTTGAGGTCGATAACAGTAAAAAATGTAGCTTCAGAATCAATGGCTGTCAATAGGGAAGAAATATCGGGGACTACTGGATACTGCGGTATGATACATTTATTAAGCTCTCGAAGGTCAATCACTAATCGATATACTGGAGGTGCATTGGGATCAGTACGTTTCAAGACTGGAATGATAGGAGAATTACATACATTGGAGTCAGTTTCTACAACCACTCCTTGAGCAATGAGCTCGTCAATAATTTTGGATAAGGCTGCTACAGCCTCAGGTGGCAATCTGTACTGTCTGATTCGTGGCAAGACTATACCTTGCTTCAGGGTCACACGATGGGGTGTGATTTGCATAAAACCTACATCAGTTGGACCTTGCGCCCATAAATGCTGCGGAACATTTAGTAACCTTGGATCAAAATCGCGTAATACATAGTGACCTTTAAAGTCACGCAAAAACAATCGTATTCCTTCTGGGGAGCAGCAAATAACTGCACCTAATTCTTTCAGTGTTTTAATGCCTAACAAATTTTCTGGACATGACTTCGTAAGTAACAAATCAGTAATTCGGGACAATGGACCAACTTCTAGGGATACTGGTTTTGAAATCTCATTAACAATAGGCTTTCCTGAAAATCCAAGGGAAACATTTCTAGAGCCTGAGAGCGGAGCCCCTGGAACCTCGTCATGACTGATAGTAGTCCTACTTGCCCCTGTATCAATCAGAAACTTTCTGTCTTTCCCTAATACTTGACTGTGTACATAGGGACCCTCTTGATCTACAGGAATCTCGATGAGAGGCAAGCCCACCTCCCTCTCTAGGCTGTTTCATGAATACTGTTGATACTCTGGATACTCTGTCTGGGCATACTGGTACATTTGCTGTGTAACATGCTGTGTTGCAGCGATAGGCTGCGGTGCTGGAACTGTCTGTTGTGCATTCTGTGGTGACTGAGAAGTCTGTGAAACTTGTTCTTGTCTAGGCGGACGTGGTCTTTCTTTAGTCTTACCAGTAGCTATGTTGTGTTTCAGAACTGCACACTCGTTTATAAAATGACCTGGCTGTTTACAGTAATTGCAAGTCCCTTTAACGGGAGCTGCAGGATGACTGGCTTGATTCGGACCCCTCTTCTGACTGTCTTGTGGAACAGATTGTGCAACTAATACTTTCATTTTCGTGTCTTTCATACGTCTCCTTTCGTGTTCTTGCTCTTCCCTGATTCTGTTCTGGTGATACTGGAGCATCTGGAGCATTTGTGACGGGGTATTAGCTTGCCAACTACTTTCGACTTTCAAAACTCGATTTTTAACTTGTGGACTTGAATTCTCGACTAGTTTAGTAACAAAAAGATGAGGGTACGACTCGCTACTTGTCTTCAAACCACTGTTAATAATAAAACATTTTTCAAATCTAGAATAAAAATCACTAGTGTCTTCATCCTGTTTCTGTTTACATGCTGAGATTGCATCCCAATCTTCCTTTTTCGTGGCTAGTAACCTTGGCAAGACCTGAATCAATAACTCGGGCAATTCTTTAACCTTAGCCCCTAGACCGGTACCTGGTACTCGTGAAGTATCTTCAGCTTCTAGAGCTGTCCAATCAATCTTTTTCTCTCCCACCTCCCATTCCTTTTCCTTGAGTTTCTCATATACCCCTGCGGGCAACAGGACCTTTAACATTTTAATGATATCTGGATATGTGTATTCCCCCATACGGAGCATGTCTTTTAATTCTCGATGGAACCCTGCTGGATCTTTGTCGTGACAGGGAATTAGCTTCTTCATCTCTAAGAGTTCCATCTTGGTGATAGGGGTGTAAACAAATACTCGTTCTAGACCACCACCCGTTCCTCTAACTGGATGCACTTCTCGTAACGGATGCTGTCTATCTATGTAAAATGATTTACTTTCTGGAGGTGAGACATGAACAAAATGCGGATTCAGAAACGTTCGATATGTGTGGCGCTGTTCTAGAATGACACTAATTAAATCGGTACCTAGACCTTTCCATCTATACTGGAGTAACTCGTTCAAAACATCATGTAACGGATCTGGATCAGAATGCTGACCCTCATACAGTGTAATGAGGTGTTGGATCATATACATACCCACCAGTCGCTGCTCGGCTGGGGGCAGTTTCAGAAACATTTGTGCCACTATTTCGTCTGGAAAAGTGGTAGAATCAGTAGTCCATCGGACTGCTGATCGGGCTAGTTCTTGTTCATGCATAGTACTAAGTTCACTATAACCGATTCGTGATTTCAGAATGTGATCGGTAGCTTGAAATACTTGCTCAAGAGAACCTTGTTCTGTTGCTGGAGGAGGAAAAACTTTTTTGTGTTCTAGGCATGAATGTCGGTCGGGAAGTCTAGTTCTACCTACATACGCTATTCTGGTGGGATTCTCGTCGTCTACCTCTTCAGTAGAAGAGTTGTCTTCTTTCTCACTTACTTGTGCTGCTTTTCGTTTCTCGTGTAACTTTATTATTTCCCTACGGATCTTCTTATACATACTGTCTATACAGTTCTGTGTCTTGTGTCTTCCCTCGGCTATGTGGTCACTCCACCTGGTCAGGACTTTCATTTCTTCCGGATCTTTATCTGGATAATCTTGTTCCCTTATTAAACAATTAATTAGAAACTTTAATAGCATGAGCTGAATCTCGACTTTTCTATGAGTCATGGCATCGCCAATACTTTCTGGATCTACTCCTGTACGGATAAAACGATATATTCTGTCTAGATATTCTTTCATATTTGGTAGGGTGTCCAAGTACTCGGTCACCCGTCTTACACGCAATGAATATATAACCATATTATCATCGCCTGGGACTGGATCATAACGGCATTCGGTAAGGGCTCGCTTGATATCTGCAACGGACTGATATTTGGGCGTACGCTGTAACGCACGTTCATGTAACTCGACTAATGTTACACGTTTGTGTGGCGGTGGGGTACCAGGAGGACCTCCCCCCGCGGCCCCTAAACTAGAATCGTCGACTGATACTCTTCGTGCTGGCAGATTGACCGATGTAGCGGGAACTTGTACTATGGGCTGGACCGGGGGTACCGTAACAGGTGCTGTAACAGGTGCCCCGGTGGCTGGAGGAACAGGAATTACGTTATTTACAGGAGCTGGCGGAGCAGGATTTGCATATTCTGGGACTGTGTCGTCCAAATAGGACGAGAGAAAAATATCAGCTGCGGTCGGTTTGTGACGTAGCTTAGTCGGAACTAATGGCGGCGGAAAATTACATGGTGCTTCCGGGGTTGCTTTTGGCAAGCCCTCGGCAAGAAGAGGATACATACCCTTAATGAGGGCATTTCTCTGTCTGTCTGACTGTTCGGCTTTAACTCGTTCACCTATTTCGATTAATTCCCTTTCTTGGGCTCTTTCTAAGGATTCCCTACTTAATTCTGTTTTTCTGATTTTTTTTTCGGTTCTTTTATGAGATTCTTTGCGCCATAACTCGATGGCATCTTTCTGGGACTGTCTGGATTTCTTTTTCCATAATGCTTCTTCTACTCGCATGATACACTCGGCATCCCATGTACCTGACACGGGCCATCTATATTTCTCTTCAAATTCCTTGGTGTACTCCACCCATAAGTCTAGATATAATATGGCACTTATGCCATGCTTATGATACATAAAATGACCTGGACTGTCCCTAGGCGGGACCGGAACTGCTTCCTCGAGCAGACCTTTTTTAGTTCTTAACTGACGTAATTTCGAGAACAAAGGCATAATTTAGGCTGGAGTCTGGACACAATACAATACACGATAAACACAATAATAACTGAAAAACGAATCACTCATACCACGACATTGAAAACACATGGAATAACATTTATAATAACAGTTCGGACAGAATACTGAATTTTCTCGAGAAACAGAACTTACTGGAACAGAAACTTACTAGAATGACTAGATGCACTGCTAAAACAGTACGAAACTTACTGGTCCCATAAAGAGACACGTCAGGACCCGCGTCCACCTAGGTGAACACTTCGTGTTGGATCTGTGTACCCAAACCCACGGACCAGAGACAAATTATTTGACCCTGTCTAGATACTACCCCAGCAACGGTACTCACCGGGCAGCAAGAACGGAAGGCCTCGGACTGGACTGGACTGCTACGACGACGGACGGACGAACTTCGGACTTCAGTTACAGGTGGGCCTCCGGATACCTCGGACCTTGGACTCTCGGCTTGGGCTCTGGTCGGGACTCGCCGCGTTCCTCCACCGCCTCGTCTGGACGCTGGACCGCAACCTCCGTCTCGTCCGTGGGCCTGAGGGATACTTGAAGCAGAAATATCTGCACGTGCACGGTATGGTTCCGTCACGGCTGCAGAGGATCAGGGGGCCTGCGTGGCTTCTCCGGCGCGTGGGGAAAGGGCAAGTCCCTATTCGGGCGCCATTATGTGGTAAATAAATAAATAATTACCGGGTCTATTTTTCGGGATACTCATATAAACAGATAGCTCAATAAATAAGAGTCAAGATTCGAGGTAGCTGGAGTTTTCAGGCTTTAATCAGGCATAAAGGACAGGAACAGGACAGCCTGCATGGGAATAGGATGGCAGCTGCCGGGGGCAGGATCTGGGAGCATAAAGGGGTAACTTTTAATAACAGTGCACAATATTTATAGTTAAACAAATACATTACATTCAATACAGTAGGCGTAGCAGTAGGCGTGGTTTCGTAGCAGTCGCGAAAGATAAGGGCAAAATGATGTAACAAGAAGGTGTGTACAGGGCGTATACATAGACATGTGATGTAAACGTAACAGAATATGTCATAAAAGGGGCGGAAACATGGAGGGGGCTACCTGAGCAGCTGGGACCTCTAACCTAGTGGTGCGCGCAAACTGGCAATGACGTGTTACTAGGGAGAACTGGGGGCTATGACTTCTGCGCTAGAAGAGGAGACTAAAGTCTGGAGTGTCAGAGCGACATGTACCCAGGCATATCTAGTATCTGGTGTTTAGAGTACATGTTGATAGAATCCAAAAGTTATCAGGGCAAAGGCTAATAGACTCTAAGACTGGTGCATGCATAATTCTACATGTAGTGCGTGTGTGAGGAATATTCTATGAATATTAATACAGTATTTCTCTTACATGGAGACATAAAGGCTAGACCATGACGGAAACTATTGATGCGATTCAGTAGCTTAGGAATGCAGAGAAGGAGGGTTGGACTGATAACTAGAAACATAACATATTCTTGACAGACTGGGAGGCAGAGCCAGGCCGAGCCGGGCACTGCGAGGCAAGAAAGTAAGCTAAGGGTCAGGGATGCAGGTGGGGGCCTGTATCGCTCCTCGGAGAGGGTTCAGGAAACAGGAGCTGAATCTGAGTCCGGGCCCTTTTGAGGCCTAGAAACGGGGACAATTCAATGAATTAACGTGCACACTGTAAAATGTGGCAACGTAGGTATACATAGGCTTGATATTCGTTGCTTTCACGAAGACTGGAAACTGGCATACTAGAAATGGACACAACTATAATTGCGTCTTTAATCGAAGAGGGGAATACATGCATATCGATCATGCACATATAACAAAATATGGGGAACACGTAGGCACATACAACATGGCAAAATTTACTTTTCCACACTCTCCTGATAGCTGAATGCTTACTTTTCTCTTGGTGCACTCCCTTGGCCAGACACCCATATTTTTTGTTTAAATCTGTTTTATTGATTGTAACATTTTGCGAAAGGTAACAATTGCATGTGAAAAGAACCGTTTTTTACAGCATAGGTCTAGGTTGCGGTACATGCATAATCATTGGACATCAGTTCAGTACAAACTTTGCTTTATATCAAGTACACAGTCTGTGACACATTGTTTATAAATGCTCAGCATTCTCTCCTTTGAGGAGGCAGCGACAGCATCTGTCCTCCGAGCGCTATCCCCCACTGTGCAGAGTTGCAACAAATACGGTGAGATATGAGTGAGATAGCTGTGTCGCTTCGCAAAAGTCCTTCCAGTTCATTCACCTTGATCTTTTGCACAGATGTAGTAACAATAACTAAAACTAAAAACAGTGACCGGCCCTTATGATCCTGTCCCTTCGTCCCCTCACATGTTTACATCACAATTTCCTTGCAAATTCAGCACCTGTCCTCTCCTACCTGTAGTGTCCACACCAATGCTGACATTGAAGTGATCCATGGTTTTCATGGGGTATTGCGGGCCACCCCTAATGTTATGTGCAGTTGACGCTGTCTGTTCGCCCTCCGCACGGTTGACTAGTTCCCCAGATCCTCCCACTCACTGCAGCGCCGGTAAGAAGGTGTCCCAATAGGTCGCTATGGGTTCTTTACGCAGCCCCAGTGTTTCTTCACGTTTGATGGCAATGCTTTCTGCTTTGGCCCAAGCTAATAGCGAATGGTGCCATGCTCGCGCATGTGGCGGATCCTCTGCTTTCCACCGTGTGGTGAGAAGCCGCTTAGCGACTACTATCCCTAAGTCTAGGAACCTGAATACTACCTTGGTGGCAGGGGTTCTTTTATGGTGATGTAGCAGATACACTGACCATTCAAAAGGCAGCTCGTGGCCCGTGCAGATGCGTAACAGCCTACCAATTGTGCGCCAGTATACCTCTATGCGGGGGCAAATCCACAGCATGTGTATTAGGTCGGCCCCTGGTACAGCGCATCTTCGTGGCCAGACACCCTGATGATAGCCTTGGGGAGGATAGTTCGACGCATCCTCTGCCTCATGATGCCTTTAATTCCTTCCCTCCTGCTGATTATCCTCCTTTCACCCCATTATTCTGTATGACTAGTTAATCCTAAATTTTGACAGTACCCTTCTTTTTCCAAAGGCAATTCTTCTTTTCAAAACTTGTTAGGGAAACTTTGAAAAAAAAAGACCCTACCTTATCCACTCGGACAGTAGTTTCACCTGGGGGCTCCCATGGTCCCAAATCTCACCTGTTGACCCTCCCTGGGTAGACTCCACAGGTCTATCCTTTCGTGTTCTACTTATGCTTTCCAGGTGCTGTATCAGCTTAACATTTCAAGTATTATTCAGTGATAGGGCCTTTAACATTCTATGGAAGGTTACTTGCATAAGGGATAGGATTGTCAAATCTTGGGCAAACTCTGACACATTTCCTTTGGAATTGGGCTCATCTATGGACTTGCAGTTTTCTCCAGGGCACTCCCTCTTCGAACCGACACCCAGTCCTCATTCTCCAAGGATGCTGGAAATCATCCTGCCAAGGTGTGGATAATAATTCACCCCTCAATTCGGGAGTGACAGGATGATTCCCCCAATAACAGGTTAAGCCCTTCTTCTCTCATCAATATTTGAGAGGAAGATGATCTTGTGAGTGACCCCCATTAAGCCTCATTGCTGCGTTGAAAACCCCTTCTTTAGACTAGAAAGACTTGTTTGCCTAGACTCTCCTTGTCGCTCCCCCGACTTGGCACTATCGGAGCGCAAACGGAGAGGCTCTGTTACAACTGACATTTCATCACATAAATTATTTTTGTCAAGTATTCGTGCCGAATCTATGACAGAATATCGAACGACAGAATATCGACCTACAGAAACATCGACGCTAGAATATCGAAAGCAAGTATATCGACATCCTATCTACAACATGGTAAGTACAAAAATATCGAAACAAAAATATCGATGTTAAAAATATCGTAATTAAAAATATCGTTTTTTATCTGTTAATACTAATGTGTAAAATAAGTAAATAATACGTATAAATAAAATAAACATAGTTAAAAATATTTATTAATGTTTACAATTAATAAATAATACATATATAATAATAATACATTAATTAAACATATTCATAAAAGATATAATATATACTTACTTAATAATAAGTTTTAATAATTATTTTAATTACTTATGAATTATTTAAAAATAGTATAAATTACAAATACTTTCATACACATAAAATAATAACATAAAAAAGTAAATAATTATGTTTAATAAATTAGAAAAATATATATACTTTCAATATTTTTAAAATTAATTAAATACTACATTATCTAAAATAATACAAAAAATATTAAATAGAAAAATAAATAAAACTACTATTTAAAGTCCAAAAAAAACACAATAATGAAAACATTGGATAGCGTAGGACGTAAAATTACTATTCTCCCTCCAGAAAATGCAACAGTAGGGAAAGTGTTAAATAGCGTGGGGGTAAACATTACTATTCACACTCCAGAGAGTGCAACAGTAGTGAAAGCGTTGGACAGCGTAGGGGTAAAAATTACTATTCCCACTCCAGAGAGTGAAACAGTAGGGAAAGCATTGGATAGCATAGAAATTAAATATAACATACTTATAAATAATTTTTGTATTTAAAATAATTAATAATTTATAATTTAAATAACTCAACATCATTTACAAATACCCATCAATAATTATTAAAACATAATTATAATCGAATAATTAATTAACAATAAATTAACATTAAATTAACAATAAATACCAATAAATATTAATTAAGAAATATTAGTTACCAAATAATAAATATTGAACAATAAAATATTTTTCAAAACAAAAAACATTAATTACCAATTATTAACAAATAATTTCAAATAAAAAAAATTCATTACCAACTAAAAAAAGTAATTACCAATTAAAAAACATATTTACCAATTACAAACATTAATTACCAATTACAAACATTAATTACCAATTAAATTAATTAATTAGCAATTACAAACATTAATTACAAACATTAATTAACATTTTTTTTTTACAAATTACAAACATTAATTACTAATTACAAAATTCATTAACAATTAAAATAATTATTTGTAAATTAAAAATTAATTAAATAATAATTAATTATCAATATCAATAAATAAAGATAAATCATTACTTAATTATAATTAAATACTTCCCACCCAATTCCCCTATAAACCCACTACCAGCTGCAGAACTTAAATACAAAAATTAATTAAAATTAATTTATAATTCCTAAAAATTAATAATTAATTTAGTATAATTAAATTACTTCCCACCCTATTCCCCTATAAACCCACAAGCCGCTCTGGTACTAAAACATAAAATTGACTTAAAAATAACTTTATAAATATATAAAAATAGTAGACATATAATTTAAAACAAGTAAAATACTTAAAAATAAACATATGACACATACATATTAAATACATAATAAAATACATAACAAAAATACAAATATCGATATTAGTAACATCGAGATTAATAACATCGATATATTTGATATCGATATTACTGACTTAGATATTACTTACATCGATATAAAAAAATCGATATTACTTACCTTATGGTCGATATTCTGTCCAACGATATTCTTGACATCGATATTCTGTACCTTCGATATTTCCAACTCAATATTTCTGTAGATCAACATTAAGAACTCGATATTTAGACTGTGTACCATTCGTGCCCTTAAAATCAGATCATTGACATTCTTTCAGGGGTTTACTTTGTTAATCTCAGGAGAAGGACCACCCACACATTTCTTTGGAACTTCTACGTAATCCAGATTTCACTACAGCCTTAGATCGGACATCAATGCTACCAGTCTCTGTTTTGCTATTTGCTACCAGCAACAGGGGTGGCATTTCACTTGGGCAGAGGGGAGTGGTAACACCCATTATTGTATTCTCATTCATCACTTATTCCGCCCCCCACATCCTTCAGCGATCCTACTGCACTCATACTGGCATAGCTGTTTCAGATGTTGTTAATGTAACATTGACTATGTGTTAGACCTGGTATCCTTAGGGTGGTCTTCCCCCCAATCATTTTGCTTTTTACCTCAACGTTTTGCTGAATCTTTTGTTGGTCTTAGGACTCTGATCACATTCCCACTGCCAATCAGTGCTTAAGTGCATATGTTAAAGATGTGTGTAATTTGTGTATACATAATAAGCATATTTAAATTAATTGTAAGTTCCTTGTGAAGTGGCATACTAAATACCCAGGGCCTGTAAGTTAAATGCTACTAGTGGGCATGCAGCACTAATTGTGCCACCCACCGAAGCAGCCTTTCAAACCTGTCTCAGGCCTGCCACTGCAGGGCCTGTGCAAGCAGTGTACTGCTACTTTGACTTGGCATTTAAAACTACTTGCCATGCCTTAAACTCCTCTTTTTTTACATATACGTCAACTCTAAGGTAGACCCCGGGTAGCCCAAAGGGCAGGGTGATATGTAAGAAAAAAGGTACGGCATGTACTGTTATGTTTTGCATGTTCTGGTAGTGACAAACATCCTGTTTAATTTTTCACTACTGTGAGGCCTAGTCCTCTCATAGGTTAGCATTGGGAATTCCTTGATACACTTTCAAGCTGCAATTTCTGAGAGACTAGCTTGTTCATGTTTCATGTGTTTGGAATTGTAATGATAAATCCTTGTTACTGATAAAGTTGGATTAAACATCACTGTTTTAGAGTTGGCAATTTTAGATAGTGGGCATTTCTTTGCACTTACTGCACTGTGTGCCTGATAGCCTGTCTCCAATACACGTCTGGGGTGGGTGACAGCTACACTTTGTGCATTCCCTTCTAGACAGCCACAAACAGAGGAAGTACAGGGTGTATCTGAGCACCGATCTGTCAAGTTAAGTAATTTTTTCTTGTACGGTTAATTAAAACCTTTACAAGCAAACAAAGCAGATGAAAATCTACAACATACCAAGTTAAAATAAAATGTGGTAGGAACAAACAGGGCTGATACACGCAGAGAGGGTTCAGATTAACCATTTTTTAAAAAGAAGATAAAAGAGTGATCAGTGCATGTAAACAGAACAGGCCTTTGAGCATAAATTTATATACAATGTGCAAAATACGCAAAGCATGGACCTATTGTGAGATGACAGACCTGTAATCACTACTAAACTGAAAAAGGTTAAAGACTTCTCTTGTTCACAGACTGACCCGATACAGGCCAAGTAGTCCATTTTTAGAAAGTACCAATACAAAAAGTTGTGACAGGCAATGAAATACTGTAAAAGCACTAGGCTGCACCCAATCCCAGAGAGTGGAGCAGCAGATTTGATCATTAACCCCTTCCATGCTTATGACGAGCTCAGCTCGTCATGAGGCACAGTGGAGCTGCGCTCATGACGAGCTGAGCTCTTCATAACTGCCGCGGCCGGCCCACGCGCGGCTAATTCCCCACCTGTGCGGGCATTCTATTTGAGTGGGCGGAGTTGTGACGAGTCCAGCTCGTTTGAGCACAGCTCCACTGTGGCCCCACCCTCCCTGCACCGCGGGGGAATTAGCCCCGCGTGGAAGGGGTTAAGAACAATGTGTAAAAAATGAAGTTGTGGGGGCAAATCCACAAAATGATCAGCATGTACAGATACTAAAGTACATTGTGCAAAATGTGCTGATAACATTGCTGAACCTGGCCCGTTTGCACAATGCTGTGCTAGAGCACACTATAATTGATCTTAGAGCTGTAGGGTGAAAGGCATAGCATTATTTTGGCAAGTTCAGCCTGGCCCGATATTGGGCATGCAATGATGAGTGGCACAAGGGAACAAGCGGACGGGAAAAAATGCCAGCAATAAAGGGCATGTTGACACAGAACTGGTGAAATTGACATTGTCCAGTTCGGTCACACCCATACAGAGAAACCTAACAGCTTTGACATTTAATAATGAGTTCAAAGGATTAGGCTATCAAAAACTGCCTGCCGGCAATTGCTACTAGCCGAATGTTATAGGCACAGAGAAACATTCTCCTTTGCTGCAGCAATTGAGGGCAGGTAAATAGGATGTGGATTAAGGATTCTCTTCCTTGTCCCCAGAGACTGCAGTTTGTGTTGAGAGGTGCTGAGTGGCACCAGGTCAGAAGGTGAGCACGGAGACTCCACTCGACCAGTCTTAATGCCACAAGTCTTGCCTTAATCCACAAAGGGAAAGTAGAGGTGATGTAGTTCTGCTGCTTGTTGTAAGAAGACGAGTTAATAACTGACCATGCATGAAAGTGCTTACTAAAGACTGAAAAGTCCTCCAGTTTTTACTTTTTTTTGCTGTGGATGTTACTAGGTTGTTAAAGAACTGATGAGAGAGATGTTTACTCCAGGCCTCAATCAATGAGAATTCAGACAGTTTGTCATCAAGATCTTGCCTGTATGACAATGTTGAATAAGCACCCTATAATTCATACCAGATTAGGCTGCGCATGGAATCTGGCGATGCAGATCTGAGTCTGTGACAAAAATGAAGGAAACAATAGCCTCTGGCCCAATGCTGTTTTGTAATGTTGTACTGGAGTCAAACTTGAGCCGGTGATGCTCTCTGTGGAAGGTTGAAAGCAGCTTTATGGATTCTAGTAATCCCTTTGTTTACTGTCCCAGCTTCCCTACCCAGGGTAATTCACACCTGTAGGTTAGTGCAGGGATGTCTTTTGCTTTCATCACTTGGAGCAGGGGGTCAAGGCTTGGTCCTCGTAGCTTCAGGGCAACAGCTGAGCGAGTAAATAATAAATATTAACTTTTAAACTGGAGCCTTTGTTGTTTATAGAACGTAGGTGATAAGTGAATAATCCTTTACTATAAGGAAGGATGCCCAGATATTTATAATCCTTGCTATGAAGGAGCCAAAGAACATTAGGCTCTCACTTACTATCAAGGCATGGTTTTGGGCTGGATGTGACCATCGTAGCCTTTGTTTGATTGATTTCCAGCATGTTCGTAACAGTGTAGGCGTGTAGGGTAGTAAGTTGCCCTTTTTGTCTGACTGAGGAGCACAAGATTATCTATGTATAACAGGTCTGTCATGCGTTGTCCTCTTAGTTTGGGTGGGTAGCAGTTTTCTTTGTCGAGGTGCTTCGACATGTCAGCTATGTACAAATTAAAAAGCAAGGAAGCAAGCATGCAGCCTTGCTTCAGCCCAGCATTTGTGGGGAACCTCCTTGAAATACAAGAGCTGTCACCTAATTTGATCCACACCCAGGTGTTGGTATACAGCTATGATTTGCTCTCGAGAAGGCTCCTGGGAAAACCCAATCCTGTAATTTATACCAAAGGGGGCCTCTTGGTATGCTATCAAAGGTGGCTTTAAAGTACACAAAGCAGGACTAAAGCATCCTTTTTTAGGTCTCGCCTAGTAGTGCGCATGCGTTGCTTGGAAAATGACCTTTAGCCGTCGATGCAGTTTTGGCCCGAAAAACGTGCACGAGTTCCATTGCCTTCAATGGCAACGCGTGCACGTCTGGCTATTCACTTGCGGGAGCGAGCTTGACACCATGGCGTCGATTCCGATCCGGTAAAAAGCGCTCCGAATTGCTGTTCGGAGTGTTTTTCCCTTATGAATCCTACCTGTAGGCGTCCCCGTACGAATCAGCAAGTACGATCACAAATCAAAGCGTCACTCCGTACGACTCGTAAAAAAGCCCGTACAAATCGAAAGTCCATACGAATTGCAGTCTGCTGACGCACCACGCAGCGTCCGTACGTAAATAGACCGCGCCTTCCGAGCCAGGAAGTACGATCCGTGTTGAACACACTCCGTACGGCTCTTTTTCTACGAGAGCTCTGAACTACCGTAAACCCACACTCCGGCAAGACCCGCACCCGGTACACGACAAGCAGGACATGAACGCCATCGTCCGTCTCATCCCTATCCTGTACGGCCACCACCTCGTACTTAGAAACCGACGACGGTGCAGAAGGTGAGCACAACGAAGTCCAACATACCTGTACGTGTTGCCAGACGGGCACATCGCCATTGCACGATTGTAATGTCTGGGTATGTAGCGCCACACACTCCCGCACATCACTAGTGTAATACGAAGAGAGGCCGTATCTTCGTCATCGATCATGGGGTACGGTACGTCACCGCACAACAGTAGAGTAATACGTGGGCGGGGCCACCTACATCATCGACCACGGGGTACGGAACGTCACCGCACATCAGTAGAGCAATACGGTGACAGGCCGCACCTACGTCATCGATCACGGGGTACGGTACGTCACCGCACAACAGTAGAGTAATACGGTGACAGGGCGCACCTACGTCATCGACCACGGGGTACGGAACGTCACCGCACATCAGTAGAGTAATACGGTGACAGGGCGCACCTACGTCATCGGCCACGGGGTACGGAACGCACCGCACATCAGTAGAGTAATACGGTGACAGGGCGCACCTACGTCATCGACCACGGGGTACGGTACGTCACCGCACAACAGTAGAGTAATACGGTGACAGGGCGCACCTACGTCATCGACCACGGGGTACGGAACGTCACCGCACATTAGTAGAGTAATACGGTGACAGGGCGCACCTACGTCATCGACCACGGGGTACGGAACGCACCGCACATCAGTAGAGTAATACGGTGACATGGCGCACCTACGTCATCGACAACGGGGTACGGTAAGTCACCGCACAACAGTATAGTAATACGTGGGCGGGCCCACCTACGTCATCGACCACGGGGTACGGAACGTCACCGCACATCACCAGTGCAATAGACGTATGGGACATACAGCTGCTATGTCAACGTAAGTCTAACTGGTGTATAGTAAACACATCCACCACTGCCCACCACTTCCCAGCATCAGAGTGCCCACCACTGCCCAGCATCAGAGTGCCCACCACTGCCCAGCATCAGAGTGCCCACCACTGCCCAGCATCAGAGTGCCCACCACTGCCCAGCATCAGAGTGCCCACCACTTCCCAGCATCAGAGTGCCCACCACTTCCCACCACTGGCCAGCATCAGAGTGCCCACCACTGGCCAGCATCAAAGTGCCCACCACTGCCCAGCATCAGAGTGCCCACCACTGCCCAGCATCAGAGTGCCCACCACTTCCCAGCATCAGAGTGCCCACCACTTCCCACCACGGGCCAGCATCAGAGTGCCCACCACTGGCCAGCATCAGAGTGCCCACCACTTCCCAGCATCAGAGTGCCCACCACTGCCCAGCATCAGAGTGCCCACCACTTCCCAGCATCAGAGTGCCCACCACTGCCCAGCATCAGAGTGCCCACCACTTCCCACCACTGGCCAGCATCAGAGTGCCCACCACTTCCCAGCATCAGAGTGCCCACCATTGGCCAGCATCAGAGTGCCCACCACTGCCCAGCATCAGAGTGCCCACCACTGCCCAGCATCAGAGTGCCCACCACTTCCCAGCATCAGAGTGCCCACCACTTCCCACCACTGGCCAGCATCAGAGTGCCCACCACTGCCCAGCATCAGAGTGCCCACCACTTCCCAGCATCAGAGTGCCCACCACTTCCCAGCATCAGAGTGCCCACGACTGCTCAGCATCAGAGTGCCCACCACTTCCCAGCATCAGAGTGCCCACCACTGGCCAGCATCGGAGTGCCCACCACGTCCCAACATCAGAGTGCCAACCACTGCCCAGCATCAGAGTGCCCACCACTTCCCAGCATCAGAGTGCCCACCACTGCCCAGCATCAGAGTGCCCACCACTTCCCACCACTGGCCAACATCAGAGTGCCCACCACTTCCCACCACTGGCCAGCATCAGAGTGCCCACCACTGCCCAGCATCAGAGTGCCCACCACTTCCCAGCATCAGAGTGCCCACCACTTCCCAGCATCAGAGTGCCCACCACTGCCCAGCATCAGAGTGCCCACCACTTCCCAGCATCAGAGTGCCCACCACTGGCCAGCATCAGAGTGCCCACCACTTCCCAGCATCAGAGTGCCCACCACTGCCCAGCATCAGAGTTCCCACCACTTCCCAGCATCAGAGTGCCCACCACTGCCCAGCATCAGAGTGCCCACCACTTCCCATCACTGGCCAGCATCAGAGTGCCCACCACTGGCCAGCATCAGAGTGCCCACCACTGCCCAGCATCAGAGTGCCCACCACTTCCCAGCATCAGAGTGCCCACCACTTCCCAGCATCAGAGTGCCCACCACTGCCCAGCATCAGAGTGCCCACCACTTCCCAGCATCAGAATGCCTACCACTGGCCCGCATCAGAGTGCCCACCACTTCCCAGCATCAGAGTGCCCACCACTGGCCAGCATCAGAGTGCCCACCACTTCCCAGCATCAGAGTGCCCACCACTGCCCAGCATCAGAGTGCCCACCACTTCCCAGCATCAGAGTGCCCACCACTGCCCAGCATCAGAGTGCCCACCACTTCCCACCACTGGCCAGCATCAGAGTGCCCACCACTTCCCAGCATCAGAGTGCCCACCACAGGCCAGCATCAGCGTGCCCACCACTGCCCAGCATCAGAGTGCCCACCACTTCCCAGCATCGGAGTGCCCACCACTGCCCAGCATCAGAGTGCCCACCACTGGCCAGCATCAGGGTGCCCACCACTGCCCAGCATCAGAGTGCCCACCACTTCCCACCACTGGCCAGCATCAGAGTGCCCACCACTTCCCAGCATCAGAGTGCCCACCACTGGCCAGCACCAGAGTGCCCACCACTGCCCAGCATCAGAGTGCCCACCACTGCCCAGCATCAGAGTGCCCACCACTTCCCAGCATCAGAGTGCCCACCACTTCCCACCACTGGCCAGCATCAGAGTGCCCACCACTTCCCACCACTGGCCAGCATCAGAGTGCCCACCACTGCCCAGCATCAGAGTGCCCACCACTTCCCAGCATCAGAGTGCCCACCACTTCCCAGCATCAGAGTGCCCACCACTGCCCAGCATCAGAGTACCCACCACTTCCCAGCATCAGAGTGCCCACCACTGGCCAGCATCAGAGTGCCCACCACTTCCCAGCATCAGAGTGCCCACCACTGCCCTGCATCAGAGTGCCCACCACTTCCCAGCATCAGAGTGCCCACCACTGCCCAGCATCAGAGTGCCCACCACTTCCCACCACTGGCCAGCATCAGAGTGCCCACCACTGGCCAGCATCAGAGTGCCCACCACTGCCCAGCATCAGAGTGCCCACCACTTCCCAGCATCAGAGTGCCAACCACTTCCCAGCATCAGAGTGCCCACCACTGCCCAGCATCAGAGTGCCCACCACTTCCCAGCATCAGAGTGCCCACCACTGGCCAGCATCAGAGTTCCCACCACTTCCCAGCATCAGAGTGCCCACCACTGGCCAGCATCAGAGTGCCCACTACTTCCCAGCATCAGAGTGCCCACCACTGCCCAGCTTCAGAGTGCCCACCACTTCCCAGCATCAGAGTGCCCACCACTTCCCACCACTGGCCAGCATCAGAGTGCCCACCACTTCCCAGCATCAGAGTGCCCACCACTGGCCAGCATCAGAGTGCCCACCACTGCCCAGCATCAGAGTGCCCACCACTTCCCAGCATCAGAGTGCCCACCACTGGCCAGCATCAGAGTGCCCACCACTGGCCAGCATCAGAGTGCCCACCACTTCCCAGCATCAGAGTGCCCACCACTTCCCACCACTGGCCAGCATCAGAGTGCCCACCACTGGCGAGCATCAGAGTGCCCACCACTGGCCAGCATCAGAGTGCCCACCACTTCCCAGCATCAGAGTGCCCACCACTTCCCACCACTGGCCAGCATCAGAGTGCCCACCACTGCCCAGCATCAGAGTGCCCACCACTTCCCAGCATCAAAGTGCCCACCACTGCCCAGCATCAGAGTGCCCACCACTTCCCAGCATCAGAGTGCCCACCACTGGCCAGCATCAGAGTGCCCACCACTGCCCAGCATCAGAGTGCCCACCACTGCCCAGCATCAGAGTGCCCACCACTTCCCAGCATCAGAGTGCCCACCACTTATCACCACTGGCCAGCATCAGAGTGCCCACCACTGCCCAGCATCAGAGTGCCCACCACTTCCCAGCATCAAAGTGCCCAGCACTGTCCAGCATCAGAGTGCCCACCACTTCCCAGCATCAGAGTGCCCACCACTTCCCACCACTGGCCAGCATCAGAGTGCCCACCACTGGCCAGCATCAGAGTGCCCACCACTGCCCAGCATCAGAGTGCCCACCACTTGCCAGCATCAGAGTGCCCACCACTGGCCAGCATCAGAGTGCCCACCACTGGCCAGCATCAGAGTGCCCACCACTTCCCAGCATCAGAGTGCCCACCACTGGCCAGCATCAGAGTGCCCACCACTGCCCAGCATCAGAGTGCCCACCACTGCCCAGCATCAGAGTGCCCACCACTTCCCAGCATCAGAGTGCCCACCACTTCCCACCACTGGCCAGCATCAGAGTGCCCACCACTGCCCAGCATCAGAGTGCCCACCACTTGTGGAAAAGTAAATTTTGCCATGTTCTGTGTCCCTACATGTCATCCATCATATGTTATATGTGCATGATTAATATGCATATGTTATTCCCCATGTTTGATTAAAGACGCAATTACAGTTGTGTCCACCTCTAGTATGGCAGTTTCCAGTTCTCGTGAATACTACGAATATCAGGCCTATGTAAAGCTACGTTGCCACGTTTCTCAGTGTGCACGTTATTCCATTGTAAAGTCCCCGTTTCTAGGCCTCAAAAGGGCCCGGACACCAGATTCAGCTCCTGTCCCCTGAAGCCTCGCTGAGGAGCGATACAGCCCCCACCTGTATCCTCGACCCTTCACTTATTTCCTGCCTCGCAGTGCCCGGCTCAGCTTGGCTCTGCCTCTGAGTCTGCCAAGAGTATGTTATGATTCGAGTTATCAGTACAGCCCTCCTTCTCTGCATTCCTAAGCTACTGAATCGCATCAATAGTTACCGTCATTGTCTAGCCTTTACGGCCCCATGTTAGAGAAATACTGTATTAATGGTCATTTAATATTCTTCATCACGCACTACATGTAGAATAATGCATGCTCCAGTCTTAGTGTCTGTTAGCCTTTCCCCTCCTGACTTCTAGTTTATATCAACATGTTCTCTAAACATCAGATACTAGATACTGTTTAGGTACATGTCGCCCTGACTCTCCAGACTTCAGTCTCTGCTCCTAGCACAGAGTTCAAAGCCCCCAGCTTCTCCTAGTGATACGTCATTGCCAGTTTGCGCGCACCATCAGGTTAGAGGTCCCGGCTCCTTAGGTAGCCCCCTCCATGGTTTCCGCCCCATTCATGACATATTCTGTTACGTTTGCATCACATGTCTGTGTATACGCCCTGTTACACCTCTTTTCACCCTTATCTTTCGCGACTGCTACGCGTCACGCCTCTTGCTCCACCCACTGCTACGCCTATTGCAATGTAATGCTATGTGTTTGCGCTATGTATATATGCTCATGTACTGTTATTAAAAAATTATCCGTTCCGTTTCCTTGTCCCGATCCTGCCCCCGGCAGCTGCCATCCTATTCCCGTGCAGGTCGTCCTGTTCCTGTCCTTATGCTGTATTAAACCTGCAAAACTCCTACTACCTCGAATCTTGACTCTTATTTATTGAGCTATCTGTTATTCATTTATACATTCAAAAATAGGGTATTATTTATTTATTTACCACATAATGGCGCCCGAATAGGGACTTGCCCTTTCCCCACGCGTCGGTGAAGCCACGCCGACCCCCTGACCCTCTGCAGTCGTGACGGAACTCTTCTGCGCACCGGCAGATATTTCTGCTTCAAGTATCCCTCAGGCCCACGGAGGAGACGGAGGAGGCGGTCCAGCATCCAGACGAGACGGTGGAGGAACGCGGCGAGTCCCAACCAGAGCCCAAGCCGAGAGTCCAAGGTCCGAGGTATCCGGAGGTCCACCCGTAACAGAAGTCCGAAGTTCGTCCGTCCGGCGTCCAAGCAGTCCCGTCCAGTCTGAGGCCTTCTGTTCTTGCTGCCCGGTGAGTACCGTCGCTGGGGTAGTATCTAGACAGGGTCAATCTAAATTGACTCTGGTCCGTGGGTTGGTGGTACACAGACCCACAAACGAAGTGTTCACCTAGGTGGATACGGGTCTTGATGCGTCCCTTTATGGGACCGGTATGTTCCGTACTGTTTCAGCAGTGCATCCAGTAACTCTAGTCTGTTCCGTTCTCGAGAAATTCTTGTGTTTCTGTTCTCAGTATTCCAGGTAATATTCTGTCCGAACTGTTATGTTATGATGTTGTTCAATGTATTTCCAATGTCGTGGTATGCCTGAATTGTTCTCCCAATTGTTATTGTTCCTCGTCTATTGTATTGTGTTCCGATTCAAGTTTACAATGTCTCTCTTTTCGAGATTACGTCAGTTAAAAACTAGAAAGGGTTTGTTAGAAGAAGCAGTTCCAGTTCCGCCTAGGGACAGTCCAGGTCATTTTATGTATCAGAAGCATGGCATAAGCGCCATATTGTATCTAGATTTATGGGTCGAGTATACCAAACAGTTAGAGGAAAAGTATAGATGGCCTGTGTCAGGCACATGGGATGCCGAGTGCATCATGAGAGTAGAAGAAGCATTATGGAAAAAGAAAGCCAGACAGTCACAGAAAGATGCCATCGAGTTATGGCGCAAAGAATCTCATAAAAGAACCGAAAAAGAAATCAGAAAGTCAGAATTAAGTAGAGAATCCTTAGAACGAGCCCAAGAAAGGGAATTAATCGAGATTGGTGAACAAGTTAAAACCGAACAGTCAGACAGACAGAGGCATGCTCTTATTAAGGGTATGTATCCTCTTCTTGCCGAGGGCCTGCCAAAAGCGACCCCGGAGGCATCCAGTAACTTTCCGCCACCATTAGTTCCGACCAAGCTACGTCACAAACAGACCGCAGCTGATATTTTCATTTCGACCTATTTGGACGACACAGTCCCAGAATATGCAAATCCTGTTCGCGCTCCGCCAGTCCCTGCAAATCAGGCACTTCCCGTTCCTCCAGACACCGGAGTACCTGTTACGGTACCCCCGGTCCAGCCCGCCATACAAGTTCAGCCTACATTTCCATTTCCCACTCTGCCAGGACGAAGAGCATCAGTAGACGACTCTAGTTTAGGGGCCGCAGGAGGAGGTCCTCCTCAGACCCCGCCGCCACATAAGCGTTTAACAACAGCCGAATTACATATGCAAGCGTCACAGCGTACGCCCAGACATCAGTCTGTAGCAGAAATAAGAAAAGCCCTTAATGAATGCGGCTATGATCCAGTCCCAGGAGAGGATAATATGGTTTTATATTCATTACGTGTAAGAAGGGTGGCCGAGTATCTAGTCACCCTACCGAATATGAAAGAAGACCTAGACAGAATATATCGTTTCATCCGTACAGGGGATGATCCAGAAAGCATTGGCGAGGCCATGTCCCAAAGGAAAGCTGAGACCCAGCTCATGATATTAAAGTTTCTGATCAATTGTCTAATAAGAGAACAAGATTACCCGTCCAAAGATCAAGCCGAAATGAGAACCCTGACAAAGTGGAGTGATAATATAGCCGAGGGTAAGCACAGAACCATCAGTGCTATGGAAAGTATGTACAAGAAAATTCGTAAAGAAATAATAAGGTTACACGATCAACGTAAAGCAGCACAAGTAAGCGAGAAAGAAAGTAACTCTGATACTGAAGAGGTAGACGACGAGAATTCCGCCAGAATAGCGTATGTAGGAAAATCTAGATTTCCAGATCGCCATTTACGCCTAGAACACAAGTCTACTTTCCATCATCCAGCACCAGAACAAGGTTCTCTAGAACAAGTATTCCAAGCTACCGATCACATTCTGAAATCACGAATCGGTTACAGTGAGTTGAGTACCATGCATGAACAAGAACTAGTCCGATCAGCAGTCCGATGGATTACTGATTCTACCACTTTTCCAAACGAAATAGAGGCACAAATGTTTCTGAAAATGCCCCCAGCCGAGCAACGACTGGCGGGTATGTATATGATTCAGCACCTCATTACATTGTATGAGGGTCAGCACTCTGATCCAGGCCCGTTACATGATATTCTGAATGAGTTACTCCAGTATAGATGGAAAGGTTTAGGTACCGATTTAATTAGTGTCATTCTAGAACAGCGCCACAAATATAGAACGTTTTTGAACCCGCATTTTGTTCATGTCTCACCCCCAGAAAGTAAACCATTTTACATGGAGAGACAGAATCCGTTACGAGAAGTCCACCCAGTTAGAGGAACGGGTGGCGAACTAGAACGAGTGTTTGTTTACACTCCGATTACAAAGATGGAACTCCTAGAGATGAAGAAATTAATTCCCTGTCATGATAAAGATCCAGCAGGGTTCCACCGAGAATTAAAAGACATGCTCCGTATGGGAGAATACACGTATCCAGATATAATTAAAATGTTAAAGGTTCTGTTGCCCGCAGGGGTGTATGAAAAGCTCAAGGAAAAAGAATGGGAGGTGGGAGAGAAAAAGATCGATTGGGCAGTTCTAGAAGCTGAAGATAAGGCACGAGTACCAGGTACCGGTCTTGGAGCGAAATGTAAAGAATTACCAGAATTATTAATACAAGTTTTACCCAGATTATTGACAACTAGAAAAGAAGACTGGGATGCAATCTCAGCCTGTAAACAGAAACAAGATGAAGATATTAGTGATTTTTATTCTA
Source organism: Lissotriton helveticus (assembly GCF_964261635.1). Lineage (NCBI taxonomy): Eukaryota > Metazoa > Chordata > Amphibia > Caudata > Salamandridae > Lissotriton > Lissotriton helveticus. The sequence goes on from NC_136065.1 coordinate 72,729,846, forward strand.
GATTTGAGAAATGTTTTAGCATCAACAGTGGTCTCAAGACAAGTAGTGAGTCATACCCTCATCTTTTTGTTACTAAATTAGTCGAGAATTCAAGTCCACCAATTAAAAATCGAGTTTTGAAAGTCGAAAGTACCTGGCAAGCTAATACCCCGTCCCAGATGTTACAGATGCTCCAATACCACCAGAATAGAATCAGGGAAGAGCAAGAACACGAGAGAAAACGTATGAAAGACACGAAAATGAAAGTACTAGTTGCACAATCTGTTCCTCAAGACAGTCAGAAGAGGGGTCCAAATCAAGCCAGTCATCCTGCAGCTCCCGTTAAAGGGAACTGCAATTATTGTAAACAGCCAGGTCATTTTATAAATGAGTGTGCAGTTCTGAAACATAACATAGCTACTGGTAAGACTAAAGAAAGACCACGTCCGCCTAGACAAGAACAAGTTTCACAGACTCCTCAGCCACAGAATGCACCACAGACAGTTACAGCACCGCAGCCCATCGCTGCAACACAGCATGTTACACAGCAGATGTACCAGTATGCACAGTCTGAGTATCCAGAGTATCAACCGTATTCATGAAACAGCCTAGAGAGGGAGGTAGGCTTGCCTCTCATCGAGATACCTGTAGATCAAGAAGGTCCCTATGTTCACAGTCAAGTACTAGGGAAAGATAGAAAGTTTTTGATTGATACAGGGGCAAGTAGGACCACAATTAGCCATGCCGAAGTTCCAGGGGCTCCGCTCTCAGGCTCAAGAAATGTTTCCCTTGGATTTTCAGGAAAACCTATCGTAAATGAAATATCAAAGCCAGTTACTCTAGAAGTAGGTCCATTGTCCCGTACTACTGATCTGTTACTTACTAAGTCATGTCCAGAAAACCTATTAGGCATTAAAACACTGAAAGAATTAGGTGCAGTTATATGCTGTTCCCCAGAGGGAATACGTCTGTTCCTACGTGACTTCAAGGGTCACTATGTATTACGAGATTTTGATCCCAGATTGTCTAATGTTCCGCAGCATTTATGGGCGCAAGGTCCAACTGATGTAGGTTACATGCAAATCACACCCCATCGTATGACTCTCAAGCCAGGTGTAGTGTTACCATGAATCAGACAGTACAGATTGCCACCTGAGGCTGTAGCAGCCTTATCCAAAATTATTGACGAGCTCATCGCTCAAGGAGTAGTTGTAGAAACTGACTCCAATGTATGCAATTCTCCGATCATTCCAGTCATGAAACGTACTGATCCAAATGCACCCCCAGTATATCGATTAGTGATTGACCTACGAGAACTTAATAAATGTATTATTCCCCAGTATCCAGTTGTCCCAGATATCTCTTCCCTGTTGACAGCCATTGATTCCGAAGCCTCATTTTTCACTGTCATAGACCTCAAGAACGCGTTTTTCAGTGTTCCCATTCATCCAGACAGCCAGTTTCTTTTCGGATTCTGTTTAAATGGAAGAAGCTATATGTTCACACGAGCTCCTCAAGGTTTCACAGAAAGTCCTAGTATTTACAGTCAAGCACTCAAGAGACAACTAGACAACATTCACATGCCAACTGACACTGCCCTGCTCCAGTATGTCGATGATCTACTGATCACAGCCCGTTCTGGACGTGCTTGCGAGCGAGCATCCCTTACAGTCTTGTATTTCCTAGCCGAGATGGGGCACAAGGTGTCCCCTTCTAAGCTTCAATTCTGTGTCCAGCAAGTGGTCTACTAAGGTCACTTACTGTCCAAGAGGGGTAGGCAGTTGACACCAGACCGTATCCAGTTAATAGCGAGTCTTCCTCAGCCCAAGACCCAGAAGGAGGTACGTGCTTTTATCGGCCTCACTTCTTATTGCCGACAATGGATTCCTCAGTATGCATTCCTAGCCAAGCCACTGATACAGTTAACGACACAGGAGGCAGCCGTATCGACTGTCCTCCCTTGGACATCTGAACATACACTCCGTTTCAATGAGTTAAATAAAGCTTTATGCCAAGCTCCAGTCCTAGCTACACCAAACTACAGTAAGCCTTTTACACTTTTCGTCACAGAACGCGAAGGTACAGCATTATCTGTTCTCACACAAGATCAAGCAGGACAATACAAGCCATGTGCTTATTTTTCGAGCACATTAGATCCTGTAGCCCAGGCTCTGCCTGCGTGCCTCAAGTCAGTTGCAGCCACAGCACTAGCTATCAGACAAAGTGATTCCATAGTCTTAGGACACTCCCTGACAGTACAAGTTCCACACTCCGTGGAAGTTCTTTTAAACCGAACACAGACTCAGCACTTGACAATTGCACGTTTAACAGGTTATGAATTGACACTGTTCCAGCCACACATAGAAATCAGACGCTGCAACGTTTTAAATCATGCTACATTGTTACCATCAGTTACCTCGAATTCTGCCACACATGACTGTGTGGAAGAAGTTAACATTACGACAAAGCCCAGACAAGATCTGACAGATATTCCGTTACCAGATCCCGACCTGACACTTTATGTGGATGGTTCATGTATGAGAACAAGTACAGGAGAACTAGTCGCCGCGTATGCAGTGACTACTGACACTGAAGTTATTGAAACACACCGTATTGACACCCTGTCCGCTCAAGCAGCAGAGCTAGTTGCTCTGACACAAGCCTGCATACACGCTAAGAACCGGAAAGTTAATGTTTACACAGATTCACGCTACGCATTCGGAGTCGTACACGACTTTGGAGTGCTCTGGCAGGAGAGAGGTTTCATGACTTCACATGGAACCAAGATTCAGCATGGTCTCCTTATTCAAGCTCTGTTAGATGCCATACATTTACCGACATCCATTGCTATCATGAAATGCAAAGCACATACGAAAGTTACTGACACTATTTCCCAGGGTAACGATCTAGCAGATCGCACAGCCAAGCTTACAGCACAGACTCCAGACACTCCAGTTAACATGACACACACTCCAGATCCGACTACATGTATGACAGTTAAGGACCCTACTCAAGATGTCATAGATATCCAGTTACATGCTACTCCTGAAGAAATCAAGAAATGGTCCGAACAAGGAGGGGTCCAGACAGATCAAGGATGGGTGACGAAGGGTAGAGCCACATGGTTTCTCCCCGACTCTATGGTTCAAGTCATTATCAATACCGCACATAGTCCAGCACATTTAGGAGAAAAAGCTATGCTAGACAGTATCCAGAACATTTGGTTCAACAAGCATTTACGAGCTGCAGCCAAGCAGAAAGTCCGCACCTGTATGATATGTTGTCAGTTTAATCCAGGTAAAAGTGTCCCGGTGGAACAAGGTGGATTCCAGCCTCCTGACCACCCTTTTGAAGTCCTCCAGATGGATTATATTCAGATGGAGCGATGTCGAGGTTTCAAGTATGTCCTTGTAGTTGTATGCGCTTTGTCCAGGTGGACAGAAGCATATCCAGTCCCAGATTACACAGCCGCGACCACTGCCAAGCAGTTGGTTCGTGAGTTCTTCCCCCGCTATGGACTCCCTAGGGTCGTATATTCTGATAACGGCCAGCCGTTCTCATCAGAGTTAATGAAGCACGTTTCCCTTTTGTTAGGATACCAGTGAAAGTTCCATTGTGTACGCCATCCTGAAGCAGCAGGTCTCGTAGAGAGACATAACCAGACCCTGAAAATTCGCATCGCAAAAATTTGTAAAGAGAAAGGTGTGGACTGGCTAGTAGCTCTGCCAGTTGCCTTGTTCTATATGCGCATGGTCGCACATTCCAGATCAGGTCTGTCCCCGTATGAGGTCGTTTTCGGCCGCCCCCCTAACATGTGGGGTACTCCTAGACCCCGAAGTATTACCGATGTTTCAAGTAATATGCTGACAGATTACCTAGCTTCCTTGATGTCTGCCCTCAACTCTTGTCGTTCACAGGTTGCCGCCGCATTTCCAGACAACACCGAGGTGGCACCGCATGAAATCGTTCCAGGATCCATGGTCCTTGTCCGGAATTTTGACCGCTCAAGTCCGTTGGAGCCACGCTGGAAGGAGCCCCGACAGGTCCTCCTCGCCACCCGTACAGCCGTGAAGTTGGAGGGTCGCAAAGGCTGGGTGCACCTTTCACATATAAAGAAGTTTTATGGACTAAAACCCGTCTCAAAGAACCTTTCCCAGGATTTGAAGGATTGCCAAAGTACTATTCTTAAGGACTGTCCCGCAAAAGACATTGCTACAAACCCTCCCCTGTTAGAGAAAACTCCGCAGCAGGAGTATAAGTTGAAACTCCGGTCTAGTAAAATAAGTCAGCCAGTTTGATTGTCTAAGTCCTCCCCTAGGTGAAACGGTTAGACTGTTTCTGACATGTATAAAATAGACCCCCATAGTGAGAGAGTTAGTCAAAACTCAATCCGATGTATCATTTTTCTATGTTTCATATTATTTCTCAGCATTATGATTTCCTGCACCAGTTATGCCTTTTGCCTGTATTTTCTAGTTTCTCATGTAAATACGTCTTCTAATGTTACAGTAGAGCACACGTTTAGTGATCTGCCTCCTCATGAACTCTCTTACCGCCTCGCTATGCGAAATAATTCTTTCATCCGCATGTTACATTATTCACACCAAACCAGCAATGCCACTAATTGTTGGGTGTGTGGTCGACTCCCCCCTTTCCAGACACCGAAGGGAGTTCTGCCACTCTTTCCTTATCCATTTTCACATAATGGTTCGTGTGGAGCATGGTCCACGTTAACGTTATCCTCAACAGATATGTCTTTTCTTAACAGTACATGTTTTCCAGACAAGCAAGGTCTCCCCCACAGAACCGGGTTAGATCTAGAAAATGAAGTGTACAATTTAGGTAATTATTCTTCGAATTTCATGGTCCTGAATGTTCAGTCTGATACTACTCCAGACTTACCTGCAATTTCAGTACTACCAGTCAAAGGCGAATTATGTGTCCGAAATAATGGTTCCGTACACGTAGGTCATAGTGATTGTACTACTATTGTCAAGTATAGTGACAGTAGGAAATCTATTTTCAAAGCTTCACGTCATTCTTATTTTATTTGTGGTCAGACCGCATATGTTCGTCTGCCCCTCGATTGGGAGGGAACCTGTTACATTGCCTTCCTACTGCCACCGGTTTTTCTAGCCCCACCCGATTACCATAGGAATTCCCACCTAGTACATACTAGACACAAGAGAAACCTCCCGATTGTCGATTATACTGAAACTGTTCTAGAACAATATATAGATATCAATAAAGGTGTCTTTCCTTATTTAGGTACAGTTGTGAATAGTAAACTGATACGTAGATTAACCAGAACCCTCGAAGCAGTAGTAATTGAGACTACTTCTGCTCTAAGTAATTTAACCGAAGAACAATCCTTTATGAGAATTGTCGTGCTCCAGAATCGTCTCGTCCTTGACGTCATATTGGCCGATAGGGGCGGGGCCTGTAGAGTCATCGGATCTAGTTGCTGCATTTTCATTCCAAATAACGCGCCGTCTGTTTATTCAGCTATAACCAGACTCCATAAAATTGCTCATCTGTTACACCAAAATCCAGGCACCTGGACATGGTCCGGTTGGTTCTGGAATATAATTTCCGCCTGGGGATGGAAAGTCTTGTCCTTTCTAGGTATTGCAGTAGCGATCATATTTAGCTGCTGCCTCTGTATACAATGTGGCCCTGCGATTTGCGGCATTTGTGCTACATCTTGTATTCCTAGTCCCAAGCCCCGTTCTAAAACCCGTTCCAAGAAAATTCGGGACGAACAAATGATACTGTATGAAATGATAGATGGTATCATGAATATTGATGTTTCCTGATGAAACGTAGTGACAAGGAGGGAATGTGGAAAAGTAAATTTTGCCATGTTCTGTGTCCCTACATGTCATCCATCATATGTTATATGTGCATGATTAATATGCATATGTTATTCCCCATGTTTGATTAAAGACGCAATTACAGTTGTGTCCACCTCTAGTATGGCAGTTTCCAGTTCTCGTGAATACTACGAATATCAGGCCTATGTAAAGCTACGTTGCCACGTTTCTCAGTGTGCACGTTATTCCATTGTAAAGTCCCCGTTTCTAGGCCTCAAAAGGGCCCGGACACCAGATTCAGCTCCTGTCCCCTGAAGCGTCGCTGAAGAGCGATACAGCCCCCACCTGTATCCTCGACCCTTCACTTATTTCCTGCCTCGCAGTGCCCGGCTCAGCTTGGCTCTGCCTCTGAGTCTGCCAAGAGTATGTTATGATTCGAGTTATCAGTACAGCCCTCCTTCTCTGCATTCCTAAGCTACTGAATCGCATCAATAGTTACCGTCATTGTCTAGCCTTTACGGCCCCATGTTAGAGAAATACTGTATTAATGGTCATTTAATATTCTTCATCACGCACTACATGTAGAATAATGCATGCTCCAGTCTTAGTGTCTGTTAGCCTTTCCCCTCCTGACTTCTAGTTTATATCAACATGTTCTCTAAACATCAGATACTAGATACTGTTTAGGTACATGTCGCCCTGACTCTCCAGACTTCAGTCTCTGCTCCTAGCACAGAGTTCGAAGCCCCCAGCTTCTCCTAGTGATACGTCATTGCCAGTTTGCGCGCACCATCAGGTTAGAGGTCCCGGCTCCTTAGGTAGCCCCCTCCATGGTTTCCGCCCCATTCATGACATATTCTGTTACGTTTGCATCACATGTCTGTGTATACGCCCTGTTACACCTCTTTTCACCCTTATCTTTCGCGACTGCTACGCGTCACGCCTCTTGCTCCACCCACTGCTACGCCTATTGCAATGTAATGCTATGTGTTTGCGCTATGTATATATGCTCATGTACTGTTATTAAAAAATTATCCGTTCCGTTTCCTTGTCCCGATCCTGCCCCCGGCAGCTGCCATCCTATTCCCGTGCAGGTCGTCCTGTTCCTGTCCTTATGCTGTATTAAACCTGCAAAACTCCTACTACCTCGAATCTTGACTCTTATTTATTGAGCTATCTGTTATTCATTTATACATTCAAAAATAGGGTATTATTTATTTATTTCCCAGCATCAGAGTGCCCACCACTGCTCAGCATCAGAGTGCCCACCACTTCCCAGCATCAGAGTGCCCACCACTGGCCAGCATCAGAGTGCCCACCACGTGCCAACCACTGCCCAGCATCAGAGTGCCCACCACTTCCCAGCATCAGAGTGCCCACCACTGCCCAGCATCAGAGTGCCCACCACTTCCCACCACTGGCCAGCATCAGAGTGCCCACCACTTCCCACCACTGGCCAGCATCAGAGTGCCCACCACTGCCCAGCATCAGAGTGCCCACCACTTCCCAGCATCAGAGTGCCCACCACTTCCCAGCATCAGAGTGCCCACCACTGCCCAGCATCAGAGTGCCCACCACTTCCCATCACTGCCCAGCATCAGAGTGCCCACCACTGCCCAGCATCAGAGTGCCCACCACTTCCCAGCATCAGAGTGCCCACCACTTCCCAGCATCAGAGTGCCCACCACTGCCCAGCATCAGAGTGCCCACCACTTCCAGGCATCAGAGTGCCTACCACTGGCCAGCATCAGAGTGCCCACCACTGGCCAGCATCAGAGTGCCCACCACTTCCCAGCATCAGAGTGCCCACCACTGCCCAGCATCAGAGTGCCCACCACTGCCCAGCATCAGAGTGCCCACCACTTCCCACCACTGGCCAGCATCAGAGTGCCCACCACTGCCCAGCATCAGAGTGCCCACCACTTCCCAGCATCAGAGTGCCCACCACTTCCCAGCATCAGAGTGCCCACCACTGCCCAGCATCAGAGTGCCCACCACTTCCCATCACTGCCCAGCATCAGAGTGCCCACCACTGCCCAGCATCAGAGTGCCCACCACTTCCCAGCATCAGAGTGCCCACCACTTCCCAGCATCAGAGTGCCCACCACTGCCCAGCATCAGAGTGCCCACCACTTCCAGGCATCAGAGTGCCTACCACTGGCCAGCATCAGAGTGCCCACCACTGGCCAGCATCAGAGTGCCCACCACTTCCCAGCATCAGAGTGCCCACCACTGCCCAGCATCAGAGTGCCCACCACTTCCCAGCATCAGAGTGCCCACCACTGCCCAGCATCAGAGTGCCCACCACTTCCCACCACTGGCCAGCATCAGAGTGCCCACCACTTCCCAGCATCAGAGTGCCCACCACTGGCCAGCATCAGCGTGCCCACCACTGCCCAGCATCAGAGTGCCCACCACTTCCCAGCATCGGAGTGCCCACCACTGCCCAGCATCAGAGTGCCCACCACTGGCCAGCATCAGAGTGCCCACCACTGCCCAGCACCAGAGTGCCCACCACTTCCCAGCATCAGAGTGCCCACCACTGCCCAGCATCAGAGTGCCCACCACTTCCCACCACTGGCCAGCATCAGAGTTCCCACCACTTCCCAGCATCAGAGTGCCCACCACTGGCCAGCATCAGAGTGCCCACCACTGCCCAGCATCAGAGTGCCCACCACTGCCCAGCATCAGAGTGCCCACCACTTCCCAGCATCAGAGTGCCCACCACTTCCCACCACTGGCCAGCATCAGAGTGCCCACCACTTCCCACCACTGGCCAGCATCAGAGTGCCCACCACTGCCCAGCATCAGAGTGCCCACCACTTCCCAGCATCAGAGTGCCCACCACTTCCCAGCATCAGAGTGCCCACCACTGCCCAGCATCAGAGTGCCCACCACTTCCCAGCATCAGAGTGCCCACCACTGGCCAGCATCAGAGTGCCCACCACTTCCCAGCATCAGAGTGCCCACCACTGCCCTGCATCAGAGTGCCCACCACTTCCCAGCATCAGAGTGCCCACCACTGCCCAGCATCAGAGTGCCCACCACTTCCCACCACTGGCCAGCATCAGAGTGCCCACCACTGGCCAGCATCAGAGTGCCCACCACTGCCCAGCATCAGAGTGCCCACCACTTCCCAGCATCAGAGTTCCCACCACTTCCCAGCATCAGAGTGCCCACCACTGCCCAGCATCAGAGTGCCCACCACTTCCCAGCATCAGAGTGCCCACCACTGGCCAGCATCAGAGTGCCCACCACTTCCCAGCATCAGAGTGCCCACCACTGGCCAGCATCAGAGTGCCCACTACTTCCCAGCATCAGAGTGCCCACCACTGCCCAGCTTCAGAGTGCCCACCACTTCCCAGCATCAGAGTGCCCACCACTTCCCACCACTGGCCAGCATCAGAGTGCCCACCACTTCCCAGCATCAGAGTGCCCACCACTGGCCAGCATCAGAGTGCCCACCACTGCCCAGCATCAGAGTGCCCACCACTTCCCAGCATCAGAGTGCCCACCACTGGCCAGCATCAGAGTGCCCACCACTGGCCAGCATCAGAGTGCCCACCACTTCCCAGCATCAGAGTGCCCACCACTTCCCACCCCTGGCCAGCATCAGAGTGCCCACAACTGGCCAGCATCAGAGTGCCCACCACTGGCCAGCATCAGAGTGCCCACCACTTCCCAGCATCATAGTGCCCACCACTTCCCACCACTGGCCAGCATCAGAGTGCCCACCACTGCCCAGCATCAGAGTGCCCACCACTTCCCAGCATCAAAGTGGCCACCACTGCCCAGCATCAGAGTGCCCACCACTTCCCAGCATCAGAGTGCCCACCACTGGCCAGCATCAGAGTGCCCACCACTGCCCAGCATCAGAGTGCCCACCACTGCCCAGCATCAGAGTGCCCACCACTTCCCAGCATCAGAGTGCCCACCACTTCCCACCACTGGCCAGCATCAGAGTGCCCACCACTGCCCAGCATCAGAGTGCCCACCACTTCCCAGCATCAAAGTGCCCAGCACTGTCCAGCATCAGAGTGCCCACCACTTCCCAGCATCAGAGTGCCCACCACTTCCCACCACTGGCCAGCATCAGAGTGCCCACCACTGGCCAGCATCAGAGTGCCCACCACTGGCCAGCATCAGAGTGCCCACCACTTCCCAGCATCAGAGTGCCCACCACTGCCCAGCATCAGAGTGCCCACCACTGCCCAGCATCAGAGTGCCCACCACTTCCCACCACTGCCCAGCATCATAGTGTGTGTGTGTGTCTCTAACACTCCCACCACTGCCCAGCTCGTACATCATAAACATACCACTGTCAACCTCATTACCCTCAGGAGATAGACACATTTTAGCAGACCTAAATGTGAACATCACACCAGCTCCCAGGCACACAGCAGTCACAGACATCATCACACAAACTACAAATCTGAAAAGCAAAAAATTAGCTTTATTCAGCGGATTCACAAAAGAAAAGCAAATGAGAGTCCTCGCTCATTAAAGGCCAATGGCCAGTCCAATAGAGTCTCTGCAACAGTTTGTGCCTCCATGGGTGTAATCTCACCCAAACCTGCCTGCACATGGCGTTTAATCCGCTGTGGTGACTATGGGGGCACCATCTGTGGAATCCTCCGGTACCGCATGGACAGGAGAGGGAAGGACAGGTGGAGTGGGTGCAGGTGAAGTGGATTCATCTACACTGGTTGGGGCATCGCCAAAAGTAGATTCAAAAACCTGGCTGCACACCTCAGCCAGTGCGGAAAAACTACCACCTGAACCCGGGGACACATTGGGGGTGGAGGTACAGGGCTGTGAGTCTGTCCTACTGGGTGTGTGGATGCGTGTGTGAGGTGTCTCCCCTCTCCCTGTGGGTTTGCCTACTTGCCCTTGAGACTGTGTGCGTGGAGCTTTGAGCTTCTTATGCTGTGTGTGTGCGCTGGGTGTGTCTGACCTGTGGCGTGTGCGTGTATGCTGTGTAGGTATGTGAGAGGCAGAGGTGGATGGCTCTGAAGGAGGGGGGGGACAGATGCTGCTGGGTGTACAGAGGTGCCGTCAGTGTTGATTCAATGGCAGCCACACTCCGACGCAGATCAGACATGGCTGATGACATGCCTTCCATGAACGACACCACCTGTGTAATCAGTTGTGTATGTCCATGGAGGACAGTCAGCATGGATGCCTGACCTACTGCAATCTGCCGGAGTAGGTCCACTGTCTCAGCACTGAGGGCAGCAGGGGACACAGGGGCAGGGGCTGCGGTGCCGGGAACAAAGGAGACACGGGGGCTAGCACGGACCCTAGGCACACCAAGGACTGGGAGTGTGGAGATGGGACTGGAGGAGGGGAGGGCAGCCAAAGATGAAGGAGTGACCATTGCTGCATATTCCACCCCCTCCTGAGAGTCTGACTCGGAGTCGTCGGCATGGTAAGATGTGTCAGTCGCATGTCGTCCGGCCTGCAGACTCTCCTCACACTCTGTGCCACTGCCTCCCTCTGACACCTCAAAGCAGGTGGCACTGTCGGTGTGTCCCTCTGCCTGGTCCGCGCCTGTGTCTCCTCCAGAATCAGATGATGATGCTGTGAGCAAGGAGAAGAATGAAAACATATCAGTCACCTGTACACATCAGACATATCAGCTGCAAATCATTTGGCCTCATTTCTCAACATGGCATGCATCATGAGTCACATGACACAGAACTCTGCATAAAGACAAGTCTACTTGTGGACAAATGTCAGAGACACAACGCTCAATGTATGGTAGGAGACAAGGTATAGGCAAGGCAAATACTTGTATGAGAGACACAATCATGATCCACTGCCTGACAACAGGATAGCTGATGATGCATCACAGTTCATTAGCCAACCCTTCCACCCAAATCAAGACCTGGTCATGTTTGAATAGCTTTGACTCTGTGCCACATTAGAAAAGTCCTGGCCGAACTGGCATGTGATGCTATCCTGGGACCTGAAACAAGTGTTCCATCACCTCACACTGCCATCACAGCTTTCACAGTCACATTGTGTGGCAGACCATCAATACTATGTACAAACAACATGCAACAGATTTTGAGAATATGCACACACGCACTGCCCAGTGTGAGTATGCATAAGCCCAAAATATAGCACATGTACATTGTGCACCTGTAGCTAACACAAGATAATTTGAAAGTGTACCATGGACAAAGGCCACTGAGGCTGACTTGTGCAGAAAACACATGTTGAGACTCAAGAACAGTGCCAAAATATGAAGAAGGGCAGACACAGTGCACATGTGGTGCTACATTTAAGGTACCAATAGGTGTCACAGACCCCCCTACAACATGATGATGTGCAAAGGAAGATGCATACTGAGACATTGCACCATAGGAGTACATGTAAAAAACAAGCATTAGCCAAAGCAAAGCTCTAATGTGGAGTAGGGCAAGACATGTAAAGAAGCTGCTGCTGACACAGGGACAATCAAATGCCAATGCATGAAGTGCCTGTCTGACCGCACCACTCAAACAATGGGAGTGTGACCATGCCTTGGAGCACTTCAGGTACCATTTCACACACACATGACAACAAACAGACATGTACCTACCCCCTTCGTGCTGCTGTCCCTCCTGCAACTGCCTATGGAGGTCTGGGAACACCACTTCCAGGACCTGGAGCATGTTGGGGGTGAGGTGGCGGCTGCTGCCATGCCGGCGTGGAGCTTCCAGCTTCAGCTGGACTCGGGCGATGCGGCGGCTCCAGCACCGGATGTCCTGCCACCTCTTCTTGATGTTTCGGAGCCTCCTGCGAGGCACCACCTCTCTCCTGACAGCCCTGGCGATGTCCACCCAGATTTCACCCTTCTCATAGGCAGATACCTGTCACAAATGTAAAGTAAAAGAACATCAGTATAACTGGTCCATGTTCCAAAGACACCTATATGCACACAAAATACATGAGGACAACAGGGCATCGTATGCCACACACATGTGCATCATTGTCCAGGAGTATGTGGCCTGTGTGCAAACACAACTGCAGTGCATCACATTGAAATTCTACAGATGACATGAGGGCTGCAAAACACTCTTTGAGCATGGCACTCACTGAACAATATATGCTACATCTGGGTGCACTGCAGCACGTGACATGCTGTCACACACCACACTACAACAAATAATTCTCTTGTAACAACACTGTGCACCCTGGCACTCACTCACAACAACATTGCATCTATCCACTATACATACACAGTGGCTATGATGTCACACACACAACAGGTGCACACTCCAAGGTATTGCACACATCACTCACCTGATCCTCTGGTCTCCCATACAGCTTGCTGAAGTTTGGCATGAGGGCATCCAGCAGGGCCTTGTTCTCACCATCAGTGAATGCAGGTGCCCTTTCCGTGTTCAGCTAATCAGGGTCCAGAGGATTCAGAGATAGCAGCTGTGGTTACCACACCAATGTTGTGCAGGCAAGTGCCCTCCCACAGCCACATGCTGCCTTATATCTGTGCTGCAGAGGGTCTGTGAGTCCAAGGAGTAGTGTGTGATAGGCCACCATAATTTGCATCCTATGTTCCATCCAATCACATCACACATAAGCCCATGACACACATATGCATGGTTTGAAAATAGAGCCAGAGCTGAACAACAACTTTCGCAACATTGTATACTTTTTCCAAACTGATTTTTCCAGGACACCTGTAGGAGTTTAAAAAAAATCCGTATCCATGACAACCTGGTTGCATTTTGAACAGTACACTGTTCCCCTAGTTGTTCCCTATGCATTTATTCAAATTCCCACCCAAGTACGGTGACATTACCATTGCCAATGCAACACATTTAATGGTGTAACGAGGCGTACACACGCACGTACCATTGGGGTACGCTTAGCTCGCGTATAGCCGAAATGCAATAGGGAAACAAGGCCGACACACGCACGTACCATTGGGGTACGTTTAGCTCGCGTCTAGCCGAAATGCAATAGGGAAACGAGGCCGACACACGCACGTACCATTGGGGTACGCTTAGCTCGCGTATAGCCGAAATGCAATAGGGAAACGAGGCCGACACACGCACGTACCATTGGGGTACGCTTAGCTCGCGTCCAGCCGAAATGCAATAGGGAAACGAGGCCGACACACGCACGTACCATTGGGGTACGCTTAGCTCGGGTATAGCCGAAATGCAATAGGGAAACGAGGCCGACACACGCACGTACCATTGGGGTACGCTTAGCTCGCGTATAGCCGAAATGCAATAGGGAAAGGAGGCCGACACACGCACGTTCCATTGGGGTACAGTGCGTCAGACATGGTCATGTGAGCGATTGTGTAGGCTGCGTCCCTGTCCACCTTCATGTCACCATTGGGAGAGTTACACCAGGAAATCACACAGCAGGGATGGAGTCTACACTCATGTCAACGATGTGGATGCATACATCAGCATGGCACACATACATCAGGATGAACAACAACTTTCGCAACATTGTATACTTTTTCCAAACTGATTTTTCCAGGACACCTGTAGGAGTTAAAAAAAAATCCGTATCCATGACAACCTGGTTGCATTTTGAACAGTACACTGTTCCCCTAGTTGTTCCCTATGCATTTATTCAAATTCCCACCCAAGTACGGTGACATTGCCATTGCCAATGCAACACATTTAATGGTGTAACAAGGCGTACACACGCACGTACCATTGGGGTACGCTTAGCTCGCGTATAGCCGAAATGCAATAGGGAAACGAGGCCGACACACGCACGTACCATTGGGGTACGCTTAGCTCGCGTATAGCCGAAATGCAATAGGGAAACGAGGCCGACACACGCACGTACCATTGGGGTACAGTGCGTCAGACATGGTCAAGTGAACGATTGTGTAGGCTGCGTCCCTGTCCACCTTCATGTCACCATTGGGAGAGTTACACCAGGAAATCACACAGCAGGGATGTAGTCTACACTCATGTCAACGATGTGGATGCATACATCAGCATGGCACACATACATCAGGATGGGCCAGGTGTGGCAGACATTGAAGAAGCACAAGGATTGTGACCCTGTGCCTCAGTTGATGTGTGAATAGCTTGCACAACATGTCATCAATCATGATGCACATGTGCATCACATGCATTCAACAATTTCCACCCGAGTAACGTCAGCAACATGTTGCGAGGCACATGAACACTCGAATGGCCCACAATTCAGTACAGGGAACTGGCACATGATGACAGCAACATGCCCACTGTCACAGAGGTGTCATAGCCGCACAGCATGACCCTGTGTGACCACGTCATGTGTGTGCCATGTGCGACATTGTCCATGCTGTTAGCATATGCGATGAACAGGTCAGTAACGTATTACTCACCTCAGAATATCCCTACATGTCATCCTGGACATGGCAATTTCCGTTATGCTGTACACTTGTGTGTTGGTGTGTATATCCTCTGGCTCTGCAAGTGTAAGTGGCGTTGTGTGTGCCGTGATGACGTTGTCTGAGTAGTCATATGTCACCTCTGCGTGCACACGTCAGGTCCTCTGTTTGTTTCACAACACCAGCGCAGGTCCGGTCTAAGTGTAAGCTGACACATTTTGTACCCAAAATCATTGTACAAACACTTCTGACCATTTAGCTTTTATTGTCATACTCAGGACGGTGCCAATAGGGATGTCACCTACAGAGCCTGTGAGGAATGAAAAAGACTCATGTTGGTGACTGACCCTCACCGTCTGTGTCACCACGGTTTTCACGTCAGGCACAACAACAAGAGCTGCTCTGATTGCGGGGACCAGACATATGAATCCAGGTGTGATTGGTCCCACAAGCCACTCAGACTCCAGCAGTTGGCACAGCACCACAATAGCTCATGGTTGGGATGTAGGACGAGTGCATGTGTATGGGTGTGGAGACATGTGAGCCCCTTATTTGTACATCAGTCCTCCAGGCCAAACTCGTCAGGTAAACAAAAGAAGTCAGAGATATGTAATTGCATTAACAAATCACCACAATGCAAGTGCAATGCTGCATGGGATTAGGGTGACAGCGACCACACGGCTCCATCAGAATTGCAGCCGTCGTAGCCAGCACCACGACCTACGGTCCCAGCCCTGCATGTGACACAGGAGGAGTAAGTGCACTTCCTCATGTCCATGATGTCCCTCACCCCGCCCACGGACTCAGCGTCAGCTTCTGGCCCACCGTACCCGTCTGGGGGCAGTAGTGCCTCTGTTGATATGCCCCTGACGCCATCACTCGCTGAGTGACGGACGCAGGCGGTGCATACGTCCCAGAACCGCTGTGACAGACAGAATCGGAATGTTCATCCTGGTCCCCGCTGGTTCAACTCACATCCTCACTGCCAAATATCCCCCAGGTGTCAGTCGTGGCGCCGTTCTCGGGTGGTGCTGGCCCCGATACGACACACTGTACGGCTCCGCTGTGGTAACTGTGTGGCAGAACACCGCTCTTAATGCAGCATGGGAATTTAAACATCAATGAGCTGGCCACACCTCATTACAATGGGCGCTAATGAGTATTGGGAGGGTCATGTAGACCCACTGGCACGTGAGTGTCAGTCCCAAGACCACAGGACAGGTGGACTGGGGGATGCGAGTGGTGTGGACACCTAGCCAGACACTGGTGATGTCTCTACTCAAAACGTGTTTTTGGATGAGTGGGCAACGTACAGTGTTGTGTTTATGTGGGCGGTTGGAACCATGGCCCTTCATCTCCCCGTTGCTGCGGTGAGGACCATCTTGTCACTGAGGTCCTTAAAGTACACTAACGCTACGCTGAGCCTCTGCAGGCCTATCTTGATGAAAGTACTGTATGTATATTGGCAAGCATGTACAGCCACGCAGCATGTTTGTCTGTAGATAGGCACATTGTCAGACCCCCACAGCCCTACCCGGACTGACCATGTTCCCTGTCCTCCCACCCCATCCCAGGAAGCATCTGCATCCAGGCCTCAAAACCACAGAACACATTCCCGTTTGCTCCGCTGTAGAGGGTATCCAAGAGGTACAGGCACTACGCAAAGATGTCATCATCCTCCCTGACTCTGGGAGTGATGCTTTGCAACTTGACATGCATCTTTGCCCGCTACCCACACTCTCTGTGGGATATGTTTGTATAACAGCTGCCAGTGTATGCGTTGTAGGTACGGCCCAAACTTGGCCACGCCCTTGTCGGATGCCAATCTACGACACTGGTTTAGTTCCGGTGTGGCCTGGATAGCCACCACTCACTGGTCAGATCGATGTCTCCCAGGGAGGCTAATTAGTCCTAAGCTATGTATGTATTGAAATGTGACACTTTGCTACTGCCTACTCTTCCTTACAGATATTTGTTTATAAAAGGTAAGTAACTAGTCCTTTACAGTTCTGTGCATCTGCTGTAGGAGCATCTATGTTGTGTCCTTGCTGTGATGGCAGGGTTACTAATGTACACACACCATGCCACGTGTGTTAATGACCCGTTCACATGTGTGATGGCATCACAGACCATTAGTGACAAATCTAATTATCATGCTGTATGATGATGGTCATATAATTGTAACTGAAAGTACACACCGCAACATGACTAAGGCAGAACAGTGCAAATGATGGCACATGTGGTGTGTGTGTGTGTAGTGCAGTCAGCCGTCTGGATGTGCAGACAACCTCCTACTGACATTGACATGACGTGTGTCACTGACATGATACATTGTCATGCTCACTAAGACCTTTCCATCAGATCGTTTGTATGCATGTCATATCCATTCCACACACTACAGGTATTTTCCTTCTCCACGGAGGAGTGTGTGGGAGCTGGCACACCTTACATCAGTGTGTATCCCACGCCACACTCCAAATTGTCTACATTATTTGAAGCAGTGTTGCTTGTGCCATGTACATTGCTATAGTCTTAGTCAGACAGTTGAAGACATTTCCTTTAAATTGTGTCTTGCAGGGCACCCCCTCTGGAAAGGCCGTTGCCTGACTTGGATGCCATGAGGGAGCTCAATTGCATCCGTCGATATCGGTTCAGCAGACAGTTGACCAAGGACCTGACGGACAGGCTTGAGGCTCACCTACAACCACGCCACAGGTATCCAACTGCACTGACACCCAAGGTAAAGGTGATGGCAGCCCTCCATTTCTTTGCCACAGGTACGTTCCAATTTACCATAGCTGATATGGGAGGGAAGTCTCAGACCATGTTTAGCTGGGTATTGGGTGATGTTTTGGGAGCAATGTTGCTCCACCTTGATGAATTCATTACATTCCCTACTCCAGAAGAATTGACAGATGTCAAGGGAGAATTCTATGCCCTGGGCCGCATGCCACATGTAATGGGTGCAATTGATGGTACACATGTTAGTCTGGTCCCACCACAGGCTCAGGAGCAACCGTATCGCAACAGGAAACACTACCACTCGATAAATGCCCTGGTGGTGTGTCTTGCCAACATGATTATCTCCCATGTTTGTGCACGTTTTCCAGGATCGTGCCACGATGCTTTCATCATGAGGCGTAGCAGGGTACCACAGATGATGCTGCAGCTGCACAACCACCGGGCATGTCTAGTTGGTGAGTATACACTGTGAGCTCTGTATGTCAGTATGTCACAACTTCATGATCTGCATCATATGATTCACTCTTGTACATGATGTCAATTTGCAGGAGACGCTGGATATCCAAACATGCCGTGGCTAATGACTCCGCTACGCAACCCCATGACAGCTGCAGACCAGCGTTACAACAATGCTCATGGGAAGACCAGGCGGGTGATCGAACGGACCTTTGGACTCCTGAAGAGCCGGTTCAGGTGCCTGGACAAGACAGGCCCTCCAATACAGCCCACGCAAGGTGTGTGACATCTTCACCGTGTGCTGCATGCTACACAACATGGCAGTGGAGAAGGCCGTGCCACTCTACCTTGGTCCTGATGAGCTGGAACATCCGCCCGTTGAGGATGAAGGCCTTGGCCAGGATGCCAGTGACGAGGAGGGTGAAGATGATATCCGCGGTCACCTCATCCGCAACTTCTTTTCATGATGGTGAGTCATTTCATCTTTTATGTAAAAGATGGACTATAGAGTTGCATGGGTAGCATGCTGTGTATGCAACAGACTGTATGCAAGATCACTTGGATGTGTGTTGTGCTGTGTCACACGTGCAGTTGTAATGCAACACACATACGTGCTATGTGTGCACTTGGAATGTACAGGTGTCATACTACATCTGGCTATTCAACAGACATTGACAAAATGACATTATACAGAACTTGACCCCTTGTGTGCCACTCTCATCCACAGCTCGCCCTGCCTGTTGTCCGTTGGGGTACATCGTGGTCATCCTGCTATTGCTCATTATGATTGCAACGTCAGCCACATCAACGGAGCATGCTTGGACATGTGGAGAAGTCAATTTGGGTAAGGACTCATATGAGGCTGTTTAGCGTCGGTATGTGTAGAAACGTGTGATACATGTTCATGTGCATGTAGTGTCACCTTGCATACATGCTACTCCATTATGTAACTTATGACATGTATGGCCACTCCCATGACAGGATAGTCACCCCTTCTGTCGTCTGTTGTACTTTGATACTCTGGTGAAGGCATCAATGTGTGTAGACATTGTCACAGCAACATTGCACATACCATGGCATGACATTGTGTCAGAGGTCACAACCACGGACTCTGTGGGGGATTGCAGCCTCACTGTGTGCATTAGAATGTGACTGGATCCTCACCTCCAGCTTGTGGGCCAGTCCAGTGTGATTACCATGAAACCATGTGGTGTGGGTGTTGCCCAGTGTATGTTCCACATGTTAAGACAACTGTCCTGTGAATCAGTTTACATGGATGCATTGCCCCTTGCAGCAGTATATCATGTCACTGTCATGTCGTTACCTCAGTGCAGGTTGAGAATACTGCTAAGCCAGCCTTCACAGTGAGTAGCAGTTATGTTTTGATGCACATGATGCCATGTATGTTTAGCATGACAAAGTAAAAAGTTGGAAAGATGCATATGTGATTTATTGTGTAGCACCAGTGGAGTGCGGTCATTCACATGAATCTCTGGTCCCCTGCAGCATTACTGTGCTATGGTAGGGTCTGATTATGTAGCTTGGATGGACATCACTTGCACTTAATATTTATTGTACCTGCATATCATGTTTTGCATTGTGATGCATACTTGACACATCAAAAGACTGGCTACAGAGTGCCTTCATTGCATGTCGATCATTAGCTTCCTCATCATATGTGATACTTACAGCTGTTGTGGATTTGCTCAAGTTAGCCTACATGGCCCTTATGGCTAACCAATATCAGATACAGACATTACAGTTAGCGTTAGTTGGATTTCCAAATGTTTCCATTTGTTAGTAAGGTCCACCTCATCTGAGCCTGGGAATGTGTTTATACTACATAGATCTATTTGCATGGGAGCTCACTTGTGAGCGTTACACATGACTCTAATGGATGACAGACTGTCCCAGTTTTTATGTGTCTGTGTCACAGCATCGTATCTCATGTGATGGCATGATTAATCATCATTATTTTTCACCAGTCAGTACACTTCACAGGTGTGACTGGTACAGTGTAGCTAATGAGGTTTTTGAAGTGTCAGTGACATGAGAATGTTGTAATGCTTATTTGCCTCTGTTTCAGGTCTCCCTCCCAGCAGTTCCCATCCTCTCCTTCCCTCGCCTGATCACCCTTTTGTGTCTGTCGTTTGTACTCAGACCAATGGGCTATTTGGAGGTGGAACCCTTAGAGCATCACACCACACTGATGAAGAAAGGTACGGGCAGTCCTTGACAGCCTTGTAGGTAATCGTAATGCGGCATTACAGGTGACATCATGAATAGTGTAAATTGGACTTCTTGACAATGCACATGTATGTTTGTTAAAGCTCCATGGGCTCACAATGTAAATTATCATGTTGTGCATGACGTCTGACTCCTACAGAATATTGTGCCTGCTTGGGGCTCAACACACATGTCCTTCTAATGTGCATCTATACTATTTGAAATGTAGTTAGCTCATGCTTGTTATGTGTGTAACTGTATATTGACCACACGCATGGGGTGGGGGAAGGCTAGAATACTATGTTGTGTGTGAGGTAGATGTCTTTGTTGGTGCAGTTTGGATTTGAACACACTAGCTCTTGTATACACCTGCTGATGCTGTGTGTCTTGTGCCCCACTTGACCGTAAGGGCCTTGATCCAGTGACTGTGATCTGTGGTGATTACTGTGCCATTTTGTTGTCAGTGACCCTGAGTGAGGCAGACACTCCTGCCTTCACATCCACATGTCACTTTGTGCATTGCGGATGCCCTTGTGTTATGTGTTTGTTTAGCAATTTGTCACACCTCTCCTGCCGTCATGTCTTCACTCATTGCTGCAACTGCATACACAGCCACCATGCAGCGCACACTATCCAGGAACACAGACACCTACAGTATGACCCTCCTTCCATCCATTAATAGAGCATGCTCCTGCCACCCTACACACAGACAACACCAGACATTCACCCTCCTGCTATCAAAATGCTTTGTACTCCGCCATTGCTGCTGCTATGCCTGTGTGTGCAACACATACTGGCACGACTATGCAGATTCACATGACATTGGGTCTATGTACCACCAGGTCATGTGCCGTGTCCAACACACACAGACACCTTACATAGGCACAATATTGTACAATGTTAGCTTGTCAACACCACTAGATCAGAAAACTGTTAGCTTACAGTCACGTTCCAGTACACAACCTGCTCACACCACTTCAACATTGCTGTCACAGTCAGTCAAGTTGCCACATGGGACACACACCATGACCCTGTCTCTTGGGTGTGGTGTGATTTGGCCGTTCTGGGGTAGGTATTTGT
This sequence comes from Lissotriton helveticus, assembly GCF_964261635.1. Classification (NCBI taxonomy): domain Eukaryota; kingdom Metazoa; phylum Chordata; class Amphibia; order Caudata; family Salamandridae; genus Lissotriton; species Lissotriton helveticus. The sequence goes on from NC_136065.1 coordinate 72,751,497, forward strand.
CAGACGTGTGTCGTTGTTCTGTATGCGTTGCTCCCATTACAGTAGTATAGTACTTGTAGCTCCATAGGGGTAGGTCACCTAATCAGGTGTGCTTGTCTAGAGTGCTCCAGCCCGTTGCCCACAGTCCGTCCTGCCACCATTATCCTGTGCGGCATTAATCACATACACAGTAATGCATCATGCTGATGGTAGCTCACATACCTGAGGACACAGTTGTAGGTACTCCCTACATGGACTACTACTTTTGTGACACTGACATGTACTCCTCAAAGTGACTCTCCTGGGCCTGCCTGTGATAGGAGTATTGGGATTCAATCCCCCCTCCAGCATTGACTGTCCCACACAGGTGTGTCTTACCATCCATGTATGTAGTTTGTGGAAATTACTGACCTATGTGTGTCCTCACTCAGATTCTGATCCAAGTGTGTGGATGACTGCTGTTTGTTGTATACCCTAGCATTTTTGACATTTGCAGACACATATACATTTATGCTGTTTCAAAGATTACTCACCAAATGCGTATGATGTTTAGATTATTTATTGGGTGATCTTGTGCAGGAAACGTGAATAGGTGCTGTACAGAAAGGGGTGGAATCCAAAGTTCACAGCTGGAGATGAGATGCCTTACAGTTTCAGTCAACAGAGTCCAGGCCACAGTGCCTGACATCATTGGGCAGACTGTGACCAGCAAGTCCATGTGGGAGAGTCTCATAGGGGATGCTGTTGCACCCAGGGGCAATATGCCAGGTCCAGTGTCCTGGGAGATGTCCATGGCCCACAGGCCCTCAACGTCTTCGCCGTGGACGACCCACCTTCCTTGGGGGACCCTCATGTGCAGGCATGGACGGTGCATGGGACGCTACGTCAGAGGGTTCCTCCTCCTCCTCCTCCTCCTCCCTCCCTGTGGCTGGTGTTGCACTTTGCCGTGATGTTGCTGGCCTTGTGACACAGGGAGGGGGCTGCATGTTTGCAGCCATCTGACGTAGCACATGGAAAATGTCCCTATGCACCATCAAGAGCTGAGCCTGGTGTGCCTCCACCCATCCATAATGCATGTCTTGCCTGGCTATTTGCTCTGCCTGCTGTTCTCTGACCTGGTTGAGGGCCTCCGCAAGCTGGCTTACCTCCCTGGTGTCCCGCTGGTATGCCTCAAGGATGTTAGTGAGTTCAGGCATACCGGGCCCTGCAGCTGGCTGCCCAGATTCTCGCCTCCGAATTGCGCCACTCCCACCACCCTGACCCACACGAGCACGGCCTGCGCTTGTGGGCACATCCGATCGATGGGCCCCCCGAGTGCTGGGAGGGTGGAGGTTGTCACCAACCTCAGGGGCGCCCGACAAAGGGTGTCCCTCATTTTCAGACTGGCTCTCTTGTGAATCATGGGCAGGGCTCTGACCTGTCTGCTGGGATGTGGTGGGAACGGGTCCGGTGGTTGGCTGAGATGTAGCTGGTACAGTTGCTGCAGGGGTTTGGGATCCAGAGGAGCCAGGTTGGTTGGGGTCATCCACAGTGCGTTGAGGGACGGCGCTGCCGGTGGGGTCTGGGTCCTGCTGAGCCTGGGACTGGGATCCTTGGCCCCCCTGGCTGGGGGGGAGATCCGCACGTTGCCCTGTGTGTGGGAGAGACAGACACTGTTAAGGCAATATCAAGTGACATGTGGTTTGCTTATCCATTATCAGCATCACTGTTCCACAAGCTATACATTGTTGACATTGTACAGTTGTGTATGTAGTGGTAGAAAAATGAACTGTACGATGGGGTATTTACATTCTTCCAATCTCTTGACAATGACTGACACAGCCATTGCTGTGTCTTGTGTTGCCGGCACCACACGTGTAAAGCATTGTTCAGTTTCACGCTACATTCAGGATGCGGTGTAAATCCTTATGTGTGCGTCAAGCATGCACAGAGTTTAGATGCAGCATGTTCATGTAAGAGACAGAGCATCATTATTTAGCATGTCAGCTACTACTTTGGATGTCTTTTGCTGTTCCATGCTGGCCAAACAATGCCAACACCCCTGGACCTGTACACCCACTTCTAGATCATGGCTTTAGAACTTGGGACTTCTGTAAGACGCATCACCTTGTCAATACCCATGTCCATGTTGGTACTTATGTGCATCCACAAAGGTAATGAGATGGGGCACGTGCTTTTTTAGAGAGGCACAATGGACTGGAGCTTCTGTTATGTGCATGTATGAGTTGTGTGCATATTCATTTAAGTGCGTGTTTTGTTGTGGTACATGGCAATTGGGACAGTGTTGCAATCCAATGCCTGTCCCCAGGGTATGAGTTTCAGTAAGGGGTGTGTACAACAGGCCATGGTATTACTTTGTTTGTGAATTGCAAGCGTCCATTGTTCATGATTTGGCTGTCCCCTCATGTGGCATGCTGCCATATTCGTGGATTTGTGTTGGTGCACAGGATGTGTGACCTTGTCCTGGTGTTTGTGTTTGCAATGATCACAGGAGGGACTTGTGCTGCCTACACCTGTGCCCATTGTGTACTACAGAGCTTTCCGAGATGTGTGTCCTGACACAGTACAGTGTTGACAGCAAATGGTGGGTGTCTTGCAGGCACATAGCAGATGTTTGCTGGTACTTGTGAGACATCCCTTAACATTCAGCTCTATGGAGTTTGTGAGGCCTGTGCAGTGCTTGTGTGCAACTGTGTGTGTGCCCCAGGGAGGTGCGTTGAGGTGACAGAGGGACGAACACTGACTGATGGAGACAGAGGGAGAGGGCGACAGAGGGAGATGGCGACAGAGGGAGAGGGCGACAGAGGGAGAGAGCGACAGAGGGAGAGGGAGACAGAGACAGAGGGAGACAGAGATAGAGGGAGACAGAGGGAGAGGGCGACAGAGGGAGAGGGCGACAGAGGGAGAGGGCGACAGAGACAGAGGGAGAGGGAGACAGAGGGAGAGGGAGACAGAGGGAGAGGGAGACAGAGGGAGATGGCGACAGAGGGAGAGGGCGACAGAGGGAGAGGGCGACAGAGGGAGAGGGCGACAGAGGGAGAGGGCGACAGAGGGAGAGGGAGACAGAGACAGAGGGAGACAGAGACAGAGGGAGACAGAGACAGAGGGAGTCAGAGACAGAGGGAGACAGAGGGAGAGGACAACAGAGGGAGAGGGCGACAGAGACAGAGGGAGAGGGAGACAGAGGGAGAGGGAGACAGAGACAGAGGGAGACAGAGACAGAGGGAGACAGAGACAGAGGGAGACAGAGGGAGAGGGCGACAGAGGGAGAGGGCGACAGAGACAGAGGGAGAGGGAGACAGAGACAGAGGGAGACAGAGGGAGAGGGAGACAGAGGGAGAGGGCGAGACAGGGATGGAGACAGGTAGTTTGTGCTTGCTCTCTTGCTACACTGCCTTACTTTGTCACAAAATGATGCATCTCTGAAAGGTGTGTCAGCAAAATGTAAATATTTAGAAGCTGTGGTCTAGTATCTTGTGTGATCTTTACCTATCCCTGTGCATTGGGCATTATGCGTGTGTGTGTCCCTGGGACATATGGCATGAGAGCAGCCTCTTACCCTACACATTCCACCCTATGTGCCTCCCCCTTGCAACTACCCCCATTTGGTAGTGTACTGCTTGGACTCATGGCCACCCACCCCATGCTGCTGGGCACTGTTGTTAGTCTACCCATGTAACTTGTGTTTTTTGTACACTCACCAGACTCAACGGCTCCTTCTATTCCATGTGCTCCCACCGCTGGCAGTAGGACCATGACCTTCTCCTCCCAGGGATGGTATACAGGAGGTCTACGGGGACCACCGCCTCCAGTGTGGTGTGCAGAGGCGTAATCCTGGTCCATCTTCTTCTTCACCATCCTCCGCAGATCGTACCACCGGTTCTGGCAATCCCCCCTGGTGCGCCTGATGGGTGCAACAGCATTGACCCGGTCTACGATCCTCTCCCACAGGCGTGTTTTTTCTGCCAGGCTGGTCTGTCTAACCAATGTGCCAAACAGCTGCGGCTCAACTCTGATGACTTCATCTGTAAGTATCTCCATCTCCGGGTTAGTGAACTTTGGATTCTTCTGTGTGGTCATGGTGTGTAGTGTATGTGATTGAGGGGTTGATGGTGTGTATGAATGAGGGTGTTTGGGTCAGAATGTGAAGGGGGTGGTGTGGGTGTAGATGAGATAGGGTGTATGTGTGTAGGTATGTCTCTGCAATAGTTTGTGTGCTCTCAGTTTCCTCGCAAGAATGGGTATGTTGCAAAGGATGATGGGTTGTATGTGTGGTCCCTTTTATTGGTCAAATGGTGGGTGTGGCTTAATTTGAATTGGTGGTATGTGTGTTATATGGGGTGGGTGTTGGTGTTGTCCTCTGTTTGGCTGTTTGGCTGTGACCAGGACATTGATTGTCAAAGGTGTGTACACAGGAGACATGTTCAGTGTAGTAGTGCGACTCGTTAGCAAGGTCCTTGTGGTCGTTTGGGTGTTGGCGTTATGTGTGCGTGCGGTACTTGCACATGCGATTGAGCAGTACGGGCCGTTGGCGGGTGGGGGGTTCGCGTAGGCTTGTTGGGGGGGTGTGCGTGCGGTACTTGTGCATGTGTTTGAGTAGTACGGGCCGTTGGCGGGTGGGGGTGTTCGCGTAGGCTTGTTGGGGGGGTGTGCGTGCGGTACTTGCACGTGCGATTGAGTAGTACGGGCCGTTGGCGGGTGGGGGGGTTCGCGTAGGCTTGTTGGGGGGGTGCGTGCGGTACTTGTGCGTGTGTTTGAGTAGTACGGGCCGTTGGCTGTTGGGGGTGTTCGCGTAGGCTTGTTGGGGGGGTGTGCGTGCGGGACTTGCGCGTGCGATTGAGTTGGACGTGCAGTTGGCGGGTGGGGGGGTTCGCGTAGGCTTGTGTGGGGGGTGTGCGTGCGGGACTTGCGCGTGCGATTGAGTTGGACGTGCCGTTGGAGGGTGGGGGGGTTCGCGTAGGCTTGTTGGGGGGGTGTACGTGCGGGACTTGCGCGTGCGATTGAGTTGGACATGCCGTTGGCGGGTGGGGGGGTTCGCGTAGGCTTGTTGGGGGGGTGCATGCCGGACTTGCGCGTGCGATTGAGTTGGACGTGCCGTAGGCGGGTGGGGGGTTCGCGTAGGCTTGGGCGAGGGGTATACGTGTAGTATGTATTGGTGGAGCTTGCAGTGAGGCGAATGTTCCGTACGAATCAATGTTAATGCGTGAATACTTTGGCCCGTACGAACCTCGGTCAGGCCTTTCGTTCCGAATCGGAATAGTGAGTTTGTACGGCCTGATTACGATTCGTACGGTGGTCTGCACGAGGCTTATTCGTACGGGTAAACGAATGTCATTCGTACGGTTCGTAGAAAATCGTACGGAAATCAACGGAAACGGGTCGGAATTTGGAGTTCGGACGGTAGTTTCCCATTTGTACGGATTCGGCTACGAATACGAATCGTATGGTGGATTATTTTACCGGATCGGAATCGGCCCCCATATGTTTGTAATTAGCTTACAAACACATGGTGCCCCAGGCTCGCTCCCGCAAGTGAACCGCTGTGTGTGCTCTGGGCCACACTCCTCCCACTCCTGCCACTTTTAGCGCGAGGCTTGTTTGAAAAGCCTTAGTCTAGTTTATACTTTAAATGACAGCGCAGTTAAAATCTCCAGGAGGCAACCTCTCAGTAAAATGTTTTTGGAAGCCAGTAGCTTGATTTCAGCGAAACTGGGGGATGATTCTATGTGAAAAGCAATGATATTGATAAAAAAACCATGTCTCTATTAATTTGTTTAAATGGTTCTTTTATGTGTAGTTCACCTTAGGCAATCAGCGGATTACACTGAGGGTTTCTACTTCACCCACGTTGCATAGTGCGGCATGTATGCATCTGTTAAAACCATTGAGCCATTAAGCTTGTGAGTGCGATGTCTGTCGAGATGTAAATCTACTGATGCTGAAGGGTCCGAAAGCTGTCGCTGAATGCGGGCCCTGCTGTGCACCGCTGCAGAACTGGAGCTGGCTTCTGCTAACTAGCGGCTAATTCTGAACTCCACACATTAGGGATTAAGTTTTGACATCCTCCTTCAAGCCAAGCTGGATTTGAGTGTTGTCTTAATTGGCGACTTGCAAAATATGAAGCATTGATAGTTTGGGTAGAGGCGATGTTTGAAAAGGTGTAAAATGGCTTAGCCCTAAAGAAAAAACATTTTAATTTTGATATGGATTTCAAAGCAGGCAGGGACAAGAAAGTGTAACCAATTTAGGGTTGTACATTTAATGCCATGATCCTAAAGGGGTAGAAGCGGGAGCAAATGGTCGTTTGTGTTGACAGTTGTAATCGGATCTAGAAATACCACTGCCCCTTCAGCTTACATTTGTAAGGGCCATTAACAGACTACAAATATAGCTTTAGCACTCATTACGAGAAATGGGCCTCTACAATCTGATGCTTTAGTTTCCAATTGTGGTATCTGATGATCTTAATGTCCTGTTTTGGAACACAGCCTGTCTTGTCTGCCAGTCGTGCTAAGTTTCAACCATTATTTTCTAGTGAGCCTAGTTGGTTGTATGACAATACAACGCAAGCCTCACCACGCATATACCATTACTATACACGTCCTTACCACGCACGTCTTTATCACAAACATGCATATAAATACATTATATGAACTTTACCATGCATACTGTTACACGCAGACTTTTACTACTCCAATCCCATAGATGCGTTCTCCCGAGGGCAGGCAGATCACTGATTACTGGCGGAGCATGCCGACTTTCACTTTCTTCCACAAAGCTCAATAAAGCGATCACACTGTGTAAGCAAGCCTGCTGTGTGATCGCTTTATTGAACTTTGTGGAAGAAAATATATATATATTTACCATTGTGTTTAAAATATTAGAAAAAAACACTTAACAAAACCTACATATACTTGCCAAATTGTGGTAAACGCATCTGCCTGGAAATACCATTTTTGTGGTAAAGTCTGCGTGGTAGGGAATGTTTCCCAACTAGTGTTGTTGGCTGATAAGTTTGAAATCTACACAGTTGTGCTTATCGTAGGGTTATCTGACACGGGTGTGAAATTGTTAGAAAAATGTACTAGTCTATGGGACAAAAAAATTCAACACCTATATACCCTCACCTACTCTGTAAATCCATTTACTTGGCTGGCGTACTCACAGTTCTAGGATTTATATTTAAGGTTTATGGAAACTGCCCAAATGAATGTGACCGTAAAATAAAACTTTTTTTTCCCTGAGAAAATGTAACTTATGTTTTGAGTTTGAGGCTTCCTTGATTATGATGATTTGTATTTTAGAGAACATGGGGGCATATTACCAAGGGCCATTATCGCCGCTGTAGCTGGACTTTTTCCCGCTAAATCGGCGATAATTTGATCGCCCAATTACCAAGCTGTCGCTAACACCAGTTAGCGACAGCTAGTAGGCGATAGCGATCATGTTGGGGCCCGATTTGCATGTCAGCGATAATTATCGCTAATGACATGCAAAATGGGCATGCCAAGATGTTAGCGACTGGAAACAGTCGCTAATATCGCTATCTCCTATTACCAACAATGGCTTAGTTTTGGAAATATTCGCGCTAAGTGCGAATATCTCCAAAAGCTAACACCTGCCCTGACCAGTTCTTAGCCATGTTATCCAATGAGAGGTGGATAACATGGCTAAGAGCATTGTCACAGTAATGCCTGAATATCGCTGTATTGACAGCGATATTCACGCATTTCGCCCGTTTTTTATCGCTTCTGAGATAAACCTTGATAATAGCAAGGTATCTCAGCGATAAAAACAGGTGAAGGGCGGCGATAGGAATATTCCCGCTAAGCCAACATAGCGATAATTATCGCTAGTTGTTGGAAATATGCCCCTCGGTCCGATCCGTTTAGACTATCTCGCCACCGATATAGAATTGTTACCCTCTTTTAAAGTTTTTGTTCTTTGGTCTGTAGTCTCTTCTATCGTTGATTTCCCCTTGTTGTTTGCCAATATCGATTTTTGAAAGTCATTTTTTTAATGGTGTCCGGTTATTCTGCCAGTGCAGTGCTTGTCTCCTAAACCCCCTTCGTGTTCGGATTTGCTACAACCATCTTTAGGCTTTATACCTTTTGTTTTCGTTCCTAGCAATGGTTACAGATTACATAAATACGGCTTAATCCTTCCTGCGGAGGAGCTGGATTTCCCCTGCATGTGAGTGCACATTTTACAGGCATGTTCCTTGCAGGCGCACCCTTAAGACAAGCTCACTGTGCATAAACACCTTGCAGAAAGGTCACGCGCACACCCAGCACAAACTGGCTCACTGACCAGTTAAAGATAACATTCTAACAGTGCATGCCTTTCTCTTCTATACAGGAACGGAACAAAGTCAAAAACATTTCTCTCAAATACCTGTTAAGTGACAAGCTGTGAGCCTTTGTTCGGGCAATAACCACGCCACACGCCAAAGTGGGGTAAAAGGCCGCTTTATTGGACAGGTAGGCAGAATAATAAATGCATACATATCATATACAGACATTTCCCAGCTAACACCCCCATCCCCTAATCCATGACCCCCTAACCACTATTTCACCACCTTGTACATCCTAAAGCTCCTCCCATAACGCCTAACTCGGTCTCCTGCCTACCTCTTGGCTCCAACTTCTCTCCCCTGCTTCCCTCTGCCCAAACCTATTCCTAATGCCCCCAACCCTTCCTGCCTGTCTTGCTTTCCTCCAAATCTGCCACCTGTCCAAGCGACGACAGCCATATAGAAAAATTATTATCGTAACAATAAAAAGACATGGATACACGATTGGAACAAAAAAGGGGTGGGAGGGTGGGCCAAAATGCCACTGCGCTCCTATGCCCCTCACAAACTGCTGCCTCACTGGCGCGATGACGCTAAAGCCGCTCACGCGCCCCGCGCCACCTGAGCAATCGGATGACGCTAGGGCTGGCCTCAGCATCTCGCGCCACCTATTCCAAAAGAACACGTCCGATCCGCCCCGGGAAAGCATGGGGGCGTACCAATGCCCGAACATGCCCGGGGCTGAACACTCTGCGTGTGTCACCCCCCTGGAGCCCATCGGGCTATAACCACGCCACACGCCAAAGTGGGATAAAAGGCCGCTTTATTGTACAGGTAGGCAGAATAATAAATGCATACATATCATATACAGACATTTCCCCAGCTAACACCCCCATCCCCATATCCACTATTTCCCCACCTTGTACATCCTAAAGCTCCTCCCATAACACCTAACTCGGTCTCCTGCCTACCTCTTGGCTCCAACTTCTCTCCCCTGCTTCCCTCTGCCCAAACCTATTCCTAATGCCCCCAACCCTTCCTGCCTGTCTTGCTTTCCTCCAAATCTGCCACCAGGAAAAACCCTATCACAGGTGTTTTTCCTTCCCCCCCTGTAGCCGTTGTCATTATATAATTGGTAGTGAAACAACCACTGTCGCCAAACAGGAGAAACTTTATTATGTGAACAATACCTCAAGATAAAGCATGAAAAAACTGTACTGTCGCCATAACAGCCAAAAAACACATTAGCGCAATATGAATGTACCAAACAGGAAAAACAAAAACCCCGCCCCCATGTAAAGACTCTGAAACTGTTCTATAATAAACATGAGAAATACATTAGCAAAAATTTTAACAACTTGCCAGATAAACCTGGAAACAAAAAAAAGGGGGGGAGGAAAGAAAATGTGGGATTGAGAAAGAAGGGAGTGAAAGAGGTGAATAAACTTTGACGAAAAAGGAGTGCAGAGAGAAAGAGAATAAAACTTCAACTAACTATCATTACTATTGATAACATCAAACATAAAACAGACCCCAACTGTCGCTATAACAGTAAACAGTTTAGCACCATGGATTAATATTTAAAATCCCGGCAATCATGTCTTTGATGATTAACAAATACATTTCATTACCAATGAATGACAGGTGAACCCCATCGTGTCTAAAAAATTGGAAATCCGCTTTATAAATGTCCTCATGCACCAGCCAAAAAATTCTGTTTATGAAACAAAAGCGTTGCAATTCACAGTTTACTTTTCTACGTGCTCTTTCCATAGCGGTATGACTGTCCGCCCCTCTCCAAACTCTTCGAGGCAGAAGTGCTGTTAGGATTAGGCGTGATTGCGGCCATGTTTCTATGAAGAGTTCTAGGTCTGTTTTAATTTCTATTAGCAAACCGAAACCTGACAGTTGGACTAAATCATTCTCTCCGAGATGTATTAAAAGGATATCTGGCATGTTCTTAGGAGGGAATTCGCCTACCAACGGTAAAAAACTGGCCCAATCTCATGCCACTCTTACCCCACCATAATAAAGTCACTGCTTCAGAAGAAAACCCCAGGTTCTTGCCAAAATGTCTCCTATTTGCCTGGGTAGCTGCCCATTTTATAAATGAATGGCCGATGAGCCAAACATTCTTGCAGGAGGACTCCATACCTGGAAAGAAATGACAATTAATATCCATGACATCAATTTATATGTTCCAAATGTCTGACATAACGTAAAAAACAATCAGAAGACCATCTGCCCAATTTCTTAAATGTCGCCCACAGAAAAACCCCACCTGGCTGCTTCAGAAGCCGCCCCAATACGAAAAGAATGTGTACCAAAATTTAGGGGATTCTCTCCAATATGCTTCAAAGATTTCCTAAGAATACCTAGTAATTGTGGCGCTGTAAGTCGGGAGCCATTCAAATGGCGAAAAACAAAATTAATTGCAGATGATGGCCGTGCACTGCGCGTCTGTGGGTGCGGTTTAAGGCGTGTTTCGTGCTCCTTAGGATTATTCCCCGCTCAGGAGTATGTGAACAATAACTGAGGACAGCACTGGCACTGGATGTGCAAGTGTCTCCTAGGGCACTGAAGAGTTGATGCTGAGAAATCCAGCAAATGTATAATCCATAAAGTTTTTCAATGAGATTTTCAAATAAAGTTTTCTACACTTTGAATCTTCTTGAGTATTTTATTCATACTATTAGAATTTGTTCAATGTAATTTCATAATCACATTCATTGATTGTCCATCAAGAGTCATATATCCAATTCTCTTATTTTGTATGAATCAAAACACCATTCCTTCCAATGCATTTCGGCCAAGGGGCCTTCATCGGGGAAGTCTGTGAAACAAAAATGTGTCCATCACTTCTTTTCTCTAACGTAAAGAAATATCAATAAAATATGTAACACATCGTTTCTCAACTCAGATATTCTAACTAAACAAGCGATTGTCAGGTTTAAATGCAAACACTTATAAATAAGCGCATAGCTACCCGTTGCTATGGGGACTGTTTTATGTAACAATCCTCCCTGTGGGGTTTCGCAATGTTGCAGTTGAAATCATTTATTTTAAAAACACCTTCGCCTGTAAAACTGTGTTGGGTAAACGTACTCAGTCACAATGTTCTGCTATGATGTTAGTGAAAAAGTGACGAAGTCTTATCTTTCTCATGAGTTTAAAAAAACTGATGTTTACTTCCAAATGATTGGTGTGTGCTGTGGGCACAAATGATGTCCCTTTTTGGAGAGTTTTAATTTGTAGTTTAGTGAGTTTGACGTTTGAGATGTTGATAACCAAGTTGTCTAGCTGCGATTCTTTTTCCTGTCCTTCTTGGTTGTCACATTCCGAGTTTGTGGTGGGTCTTTCTCCTTCTCTTGCTCGAGACTTTCTTCTTGACCTCCTTGGTCGTCTATGCTAACCTTGATGTACGGCCCCTTTAAACATACACGTGCGTAACTTTAGTTTAAAGACACACCCAACGCGTCACACGCAAACTTTCCTGCATCGATGGCAGTTCACAATGTAGGACGCCACAAGAAATACTAATCCGGTAAGCAACCGCCGCGGGGCTTATCAACCCATAACTAAGCGCGTAATTTTACATCATGTTTGGGCACAAACGCTCACAGTTAAATATCACCACAACTGAGTACGGTCACCAGAAAACAACACGGGGCTGATTAACCCATCACTAAGCGCGTAACGTTCCATTACGTTCGGGCACGAATGCTCACAGGTTAATATCATTGTGACTGAGTACGTTTACCCGACACAGTTTTACACGCGAAGGTGTTTTTAAAATAAATGATTTCAACTGCAACATTGCGAAACCCCACAGGGAGGATTGTTACATAAAACAGTCCCCATAGCAACGGGTAGCTATGCGCTTATTTATAAGTGTTTGCATTTAAACCTGACAATCGCTTGTTTAGTTAGAATATCTGAGTTGAGAAACGATGTGTTACATATTTTATTGATATTTCTTTTCGTTAGAGAAAAGAAGTGATGGATACATTTTTGTTTCACAGACTTCCCCGATGAAGGCCCCTTGGCCGAAATGCATTGGAAGGAATGGTGTTTTGATTCATACAAAATAAGAGAATTAGATATATGACTCTTGATGGACAATCAATGAATGTGATTATGAAATTACATTGAACAAATTCTAATAGTATGAATAAAATACTCAAGAAGATTCAAAGTGTAGAAAACTTTATTTGAAAATCTCATTGAAAAACGTTATGGATTATACATTTGCTGGATTTCTCAGCATCAACTCTTCAGTGCCCTAGGAGACACTTGCACATCCAGTGCCAGTGCTGTCCTCAGAAAAACAAAATTAGACATTGCACCTCCTATGCTTAAAAATTTAGACCAGGCTTGTAAAGGGCAAAGCGAACCTCCTATAGCCTGTAACACAAACGTAGAGCCTTTGCCTGTTTGGTCGGTTTTTGACTGCTCAAGAAATACTTCAATGTGTGAAGTAAATTTTGAAACATTGGAAGTTTTCAAATCATCGTGAATGGCAGTACCCAGTAGCTCTGAAACCCTGAATGCCCCAAAAAAGAGCCAGACCATGCACAATTTGATCAAACAAAATTCAAATTCAGAGAAACAAATTTTGGGAAGAACCAGTATAATCTTGGCAAGCAGCTGAAGGGATATAGGTTCTCGTTGATATGAACCCCGCTTTCTGGACTTGGCCCAACCCTGTAAAATGTGTTTACCCATCTCACCCGCTGAAGGCTCGTATTTCCAGAATGATTTCCCATAGAAAGAAATACCTGCCAATTTTCCAGCAATAGTGGTCAATGAAACATTCTTTTTTATGTTAAGCATAATGAAATGTACCACATCATCTCCACGCTGTCGTAAACCCAGACCATTGCAAATTCTAAATGTAGCACCTGACCCTAAAAATTCCATCCAAGCTCTTCTGTAAGCCAACTTGGTGCTTTGTGCTAGAGAGTTCTCGACGAGCTGATAAGCAGTCATATCCCCAAACTCAATGTCTTGCTGGGAATGGGAGTCCATCATGAATCTGCTCCGGGCACCAAACCACGGAATCTCTCCCACTGAAAACGAGATAGGGCATCCGCAACATTATAAGCTGTGTCTGCAATGTGTTTCGCCTTGAAAACAATGTTAAATTTTAAGCATCCCATCATAAAGATCTGTAACAACTTTAACGTCTGTTTGTCCTTTGCTTTCTGCCCATTCACTAAATCTACCACTGATTTGTTGTCCACATTAAATAGTACTGTTTTATTGGCCAATTTGTAACCCCATACCCCGAGTGCCACTATGAGTGGAAAAAATTCCAAAAAAGCGATGCTCTTCTTCTCGGCAACCCAATTGTCAGGCCATTTTTCAGCACACCATTTACCGTCCCAAAAAAAGGCCAAAACCATGAGCGCCAGAAGCGTCAGAAAAAAGTTGTAATTGCCAAACAAAATCTTCGCCTAGAGACCAGAGGGTAATGCCATTGAAATCAGATAAAAATGTGGACCAAACTTCAAAATCAGCTTTCATATGTGTTGTCACCCTAAGTCTATGGTGAGGAAGTTTCAGACCAGACATAGAGAAACCTAGCCTCCTGCAAAAAGACCTGCCAGCACGTATGACCTTACATGCAAAATTCAAATGTCGCAGTAGTCGTTGCGCTTCCACCAACGTCAATTTCTGTACTGAACGTGCATGTGCCAAAAGGCCTGTAATTTCTGTAATCTTCTTTGTAGGAAGACTAGCCTGCATTGTGATAGTGTCAATTTCTATGCCCAGATACGTGAGGCAACAACAAGGGCTCTCTGTTTTATCCTCTGCTAAAGGCACACCCAGTGCCTCTGCCAAAAGTTGAAAATCAACTGCACATTGTTGTGAATTAGCTGTACCCAGAAAAAGGAAATCGTCCAAATAATGTGTAATGCCTTTGTGACCTGTGAGGAATGAAATACACCACTGAAGAAAAGAACTAAATGCTTCGAACAACTTACAGGATATAGCACGGCCCATAGGAAGAGTCTTATCAACAAAGTATTTACCTTAAAAAAAGATGCCTAGTAAGGAAAAATCTGAAGGATGATTGGGCAACAGTCGAAAAACGGATTTGATATTGCACTTAGCTAACTGAGAACCCTCACCCATGTCTTTTATCATGAGTAAAGCTGAATCTACTGACTCCAAATGTACCATGGAATCTTCCTTTACAATAAAATCATTAACTGAATAACCTTGCGGCCATGATAAATGTTGAATCATTCTGTATTCTCCTTCAGCTTTCTTCGGAACAACGCCCAATGGAGACACAATTAAGTTTGCCAAAGGGCATTGATCGAAAGGCCCCGCCATTCTGCCTTCACGAACTTCTACCAAACGTTTCTCCTGAACTATGTGTGGAAAAAGGTTTGCAGATTTTAAATTATGTGCAAACCTGGGGCTTCTTGGGCCTTGGTAAACTAGCTTAAAACCTTCTTGGGAGCCCCAATATAGCAGATTAGCATCCTGGGTGTCGGGGTAAAAACATAACCATTTACATAGTATGTCCACCTTGATTGGTGTAAAAGCCCTTGTTGCCAAACTATGGTGTTAAACCTCTACCTGCAAAACTGTTCCCCCACTGCATTTGCTACCCAAAACAGTGTGTGACTGCATGCTTACCCCCACATCTGGAACATTCGTCTTTGTACTTGCAAGGGTTCCTGGTACAATAGCCTTTGTTGAAATTCCAGCAAGCAACATGGTTTGAGGTCTGTTCCATACCCCCCTTCCACCCCCCCCGGGGTGGACCTAGACTGAAAGGGCCGGTAAGTCACCGCTAAACCATTGGCCGTGTGTAAAGATGGGGGCGGCGTTTGTGGATACATCCATTTCACCCATAGCTCATTATCGACTTCCCCCCCAAGGTTTGTCCTGCAACAATGATAACCTAGTCCTAAATTCCTCATCATAATGAAGCCATGCGTAACCACCGAATTCATTAGCTGCCTTCCTAATGGTATCAATATATTTAAAAAGGGAGACAGATCTGTCAGCAAATTTTTCACAATACACACTAGCGAATATGAGAAAGGCAGAAGTCCACGAATCTATATTGGTAGGAACCCTTGGCCGTTTTGAAAGTTCCCATGCCTCTTCTTTAGAGCCCTCTTTCGCTTGTATCTCCCTGTGAAGAAGTTTAAACACATCAATGAAATCCCCTTTCCATATCTTATCCTTCGTGATTTTACTCAAATGCGCACCCAAAGGCATAGCAACGCCCATATAAGGAAGGCGTTTAAAATTAATTGCCGGTTTAGAATCAGCATCTGTTTTGTTATCAGTATCTTTAGCTGGTAATGTGGGAACTAAGTTAGACACTGTACATCCTTGTTTACCATCATAAATGCCATCCTGCAACAATCCAACACCACTTGCCCCTTCAGTGCCCACACCTTTGTCCAATCTTATGCGTTTCACAATCTGTTCTTGTTGCTCACCTGACTTAGTCAAAGCTTGGTATTCTGCCATGCAAGCGTTCTTCACCCCTTTGCTCCGTGTTTTCTCCCGTGTTCCAGAAGTATATCTGTCCTTTTGTAGCATCCTGCAAAAAAATAAAAGCTGGACAAGTCTTTAGTAGACACCCCCGCATCCCACACACTGTTTGTTGACACAAATTCCCTGGTATCAGATTCTGACAGTTCCCCATCTTCTAACGAGACAGCGTCCTCATCTCTGGAGAAAGAAGAAACTACCACCCCATCCTGGCTTATCCTACCACCTTTGCCACTACTACCAGGAAGCTCTCCATCCCCGACACCTCCATCAAATTTACTCCAATTGACCACTTTCTTAAAGTAAGCCGCTCTCTTGTTGCCTAAAGGGGTTGGGAAAGCCGCTGAAACTGTCCTTGCGTTCTGACTTCTGGCGGAGCAGGACGCCTGATGCCTGTCTGACACACTCTCACTGCCCTTTGTGGGATTCAACAGTATTGAACCCTTGTGGGACTGCAAAAGGCTTAATTTTGAAGTCGGAGCCTGACAGTCCAATTGTGATTTCTTCAACCTGGCCTTGTCCGAAATATCCTGAGGGATCCAAACCCATTCTCCTTGCACTCCAAGATGGTTGGAACAGAGACCTTGAATCCCACTCATTTGAGTAAGAATGTACTTGGAAGGAGTAATGAAATGTACTGGAGCCGAAATATCAGAAGCATTAGGAGACACCTTAGCGCTATTAATGGGTAATGACTGTTCTTGTGGCAATAGCTGTGAAGAATTTCCTTGTCCCACAATAACATCTCCATGCACATTGGATATCATGGGAGATAAACCCCTATCCCCCTGTAGTGCCGTAGAAAAAACAGAGTCCTTTGGTTTGAACTTGCCAAAAATACAAATTTTCTTTGTAATGTCTGCTGAATTATCAGGTAAAATAGGCCTATTCTCAGCATGGCCACTAGATGGAGCACAATGCACAGGAGAAAATTGTGTGGTAGAACAAGGTAACTGTGCCTTGTATTTCTTAAAAATTGACTTCCTATTCATTTTTATGGCAGGTACAGGGTTAACTCGAGGTCTGCCTATTTTCCCTTTCTGTTTAACAGGCTCACAGATACACTGTGGCCCAAGATCTTCATTCTGCTGCCTCTGAAGTTTGTTAGCGCCTGCCAAATTATTTTTGGTAGGCTCACCTTTGTCTGACTTTGCAGGGGAGCCTTCGCTGGAAAAAACAGGCTGCCACAGCTGCAGACACTCCTTTTGCTGCCTGCCGCTCTCCCCTTTCGAGGCCGACCCACGCTTGTGACAGCGTGCCCGGCACTAGGAGGTCCTCTCTACCTGCCGCTGCCAACATGCGGAGCGCTTCCCGCACCGACGCTGAAGTTTGCTCCATATTGCCCCAAAAAATGCTTTATAGCGTGTAAAATCGTCACGCTGCCGCCAAAATGCCACTGCGCTATGCCCCTCACAAACTGCTACCTCACTGGCACGATGACGCTAAAGCCTGCTCACGCGCCCCGCGCCACGTGAGCAATCGGATGACGCTAGGGCCGGTGTTCTGAGAAGCATTGTACCCCCATGTGGCTATGTCCCCCCTACGTCACGGGGTGCAGAAAATCTCAGCACCGAGCTATTCGCCGTCGCTCCCCCATGGCGCTTTGTACCCCCTACGTCATGGGGGAGGAGCGGTTCGCGTGCTTCAGTGTAGCAAATCTCAACACCGAGGTATTCGCCGTCGCTCCCCCATGGCGCTTTGTACCCCCTACGCCATGGGGGAGGAGCGGTTCTCGTGCTTCAGTGTACTAGAAGAATTGGCGAAATTTCTTGCGTACGCCATTTGCTTTTTTTGGTTATTTAGGGCGGGCGGCCCCCGCGCGGTGTACTCCGCAGAGTTTTGCCTACATTGACAGAGCGGCCCCTTTGACTAGGTTTTACTCCCCCGATGGCATGGTACTTTTTCCCGGTTATTTGAAGCTTCGAGTTTTATATCAGTGCGGTCCCTCCGGCCATGTTTGCCTTCCCTCGATGGCCACGGTGGAGTTAAAATACAATAATAAGAAGCGGCGTACTGGTGGTGTTGCGCCTTTTTCAGCTGCAGTCTGTGGCTGGCTCGGTGCACGAGGCTTCATGGCGCAGTGAGACAAAAAGGCAGGCGCGCAACTCTTTGATTCAAGCAAGCTTTAATAGCTTAGTTGGTAGAGCGTTCGACTGCAGAGCTAGAGGACCCTGGTTCAATCCCGGGTTTCGGCATAGTTGCAACTTGTACTTTTTTAAATTTTTTATTTATGTATTTATTTATTTATGAGTTTTTATATAGCGCGGACTTTACCCGAAGGTGTCAGAGTGCTTCACAAGAGGACCGTTAATGATACAAGAGGAAACGATTGCAAATGAGCAAATAAGAATAAAAAACCTTAAATTACATGATCAAAACTGACAATAGTGAGCAACCAAAAGACTTGAGGTACCAATCGTTACATTTCAGGAGAATAAAGTGATATGTGTGCAGGTTACAAAAGCATACAATGTACAAGTAGAGGTATAATTCTGCAATAAATCGCAGACACTCCAGCACAACAACAAACGTTACGTAGGCAATGGTGGCAATGGTGGCACTGGTGCAAGTATCTAAAGCAAACAAAATGTGAGAGGTAGCAAACAGTGTGTTACAAGAGAAAAGTGACATGTGCAAGTTACAAAAGGCTACCATCACAGGTACAAGGATAATACTGGAAAAATGGTAAACATTCAAACTACCAGAACACACTCGGAAGGAACTTCCGTAGTCCTGGACAATAGACTTTTCAATAATGGGAGGACTTCCTTCAGATGATAGCGAGGCTGTGAATTAGATTTGGAGGTGTCTTTGGAGGAGGAGTCAGTCGTAAGTCAAAATCAAATTAAGATAAAAATACGCAACGCTGGTGGCCTTATTAGACTTAGTTTTTATACTGTTTGTTCCTGTACCCGGTAACTCAAAAAGGAGCTTATGCAGGCCTGTTCTAGTGTGCCATTGTGCCTTGACTAGGGTTTTGCTGGCGTTGATGGGTAGCAGGAAGTATTTAAGCTCCCTGTGGTTTTGTGTACTACCTAAATCAAAAGGCACTTTATACATGTCTGTTCAAGTTGTTTGGTGTGCCTTGACTAGGGCTCGGCTGGGGTTGTTGGGGAGCAGGTAGGATTTCTGCTCCCCGTGGTGCTTTCTGTACCCCATAACTCCAAAGGGAGCTTATACAGGCCTGTTCAAGTTGTTTGTTGTGCCTTGGCTAGGGCTCGGCTGGGGTTGATGCGGAGCAGGTAGGATTTCTGCTCCCCGTGGTGCTTTCTGTACCCCATAACTCCAAAGGGAGCTTATACAGGCCTGTTCAAGTTGTTTGTTGTGCCTTGGCTAGGGCTCGGCTGGGGTTGATGCGGAGCAGGTAGGATTTCTGCTCCCCGTGGTGCTTTCTGTACCCCATAACTCCAAAGGGAGCTTATACAGGCCTGTTCAAGTTGTTTGTTGTGCCTTGGCTAGGGCTCGGCTGGGGTTGATGCAGAGCAGGTAGGATTTCTGCTCCCCGTGGTGCTTTATGTACCCCCTAACTCCAAAGGGAGCTTATACAGGCCTGTTCAAGTTGTTTGTTGTGCCTTGGCTAGGGCTCGGCTGGGGTTGTTGGGGAGCAGGTAGGATTTCTGCTCCCCGTGGTGCTTTCTGTACCCCATAACTCCAAAGGGAGCTTATACAGGCCTGTTCAAGTTGTTTGTTGTGCCTTGGCTAGGGCTCGGCTGGGGTTGATGCAGAGCAGGTAGGATTTCTGCTCCCCGTGGTGCTTTATGTACCCCCTAACTCCAAAGGGAGCTTATACAGGCCTGTTCAAGTTGTTTGTTGTGCCTTGGCTAGGGCTCGGCTGGGGTTGTTGGGGAGCAGGTAGGATTTCTGCTCCCCGTGGTGCTTTCTGTACCCCATAACTCCAAAGGGAGCTTATACAGGCCTGTTCAAGTTGTTTGTTGTGCCTTGGCTAGGGCTCGGCTGGGGTTGATGCAGAGCAGGTAGGATTTCTGCTCCCCGTGGTGCTTTATGTACCCCCTAACTCCAAAGGGAGCTTATACAGGCCTGTTCAAGTTGTTTGTTGTGCCTTGGCTAGGGCTCGGCTGGGGTTGTTGGGGAGCAGGTAGGATTTCTGCTCCTCGTGGTGCTTTCTGTACCCCATAACTCCAAAGGGAGCTTATACAGGCCTGTTCAAGTTGTTTGTTGTGCCTTGGCTAGGGCTCGGCTGGGGTTGTTGGGGAGCAGGTAGGATTTCTGCTCCCCGTGGTGCTTTCTGTACCCCCTAACTCCAAAGGGAGCTTATACAGGCCTGTTCAAGTTGTTTGCTGTGCCTTGGCTAGGGCTCGGCTGGGGTTGATGCGGAGCAGGTAGGATTTCTGCTCCCCGTGGTGCTTTCTGTACCCCATAACTCCAAAGGGAGCTTATACAGGCCTGTTCAAGTTGTTTGTTGTGCCTTGGCTAGGGCTCGGCTGGGGTTGATGCAGAGCAGGTAGGATTTCTGCTCCCCGTGGTGCTTTATGTACCCCCTAACTCCAAAGGGAGCTTATACAGGCCTGTTCAAGTTGTTTGTTGTGCCTTGGCTAGGGCTCGGCTGGGGTTGATGCAGAGCAGGTAGGATTTCTGCTCCCCGTGGTGCTTTATGTACCCCCTAACTCCAAAGGGAGCTTATACAGGCCTGTTCAAGTTGTTTGTTGTGCCTTGGCTAGGGCTCGGCTGGGGTTGTTGGGGAGCAGGTAGGATTTCTGCTCCTCGTGGTGCTTTCTGTACCCCATAACTCCAAAGGGAGCTTATACAGGCCTGTTCAAGTTGTTTGTTGTGCCTTGGCTAGGGCTCGGATGGGGTTGATGCGGAGCAGGTAGGATTTCTGCTCCCCGTGGTGCTTTCTGTACCCCATAACTCCAAAGGGAGCTTATACAGGCATGTTCAAGTTGTTTGTTGTGCCTTGGCTAGGGCTCGGCTGGGGTTGTTGGGGAGCAGGTAGGATTTCTGCTCCCCGTGGTGCTTTCTGTACCCCCTAACTCCAAAGGGAGCTTATACAGGCCTGTTCAAGTTGTTTGCTGTGCCTTGGCTAGGGCTCGGCTGGGGTTGATGCAGAGCAGGTAGGATTTCTGCTCCCCGTGGTGCTTTATGTACCCCCTAACTCCAAAGGGAGCTTATACAGGCCTGTTCAAGTTGTTTGTTGTGCCTTGGCTAGGGCTCGGCTGGGGTTGATGCAGAGCAGGTAGGATTTCTGCTCCCCGTGGTGCTTTATGTACCCCCTAACTCCAAAGGGAGCTTATACAGGCCTGTTCAAGTTGTTTGTTGTGCCTTGGCTAGGGCTCGGCTGGGGTTGTTTGGGAGCAGGTAGGATTTCTGCTCCCCGTGGTGCTTTCTGTACCCCCTAACTCCAAAGGGAGCTTATACAGGCATGTTCAAGTTGTTTGCTGTGCCTTGGCTAGGGCTCGGCTGGGGTTGATGCGGAGCAGGTAGGATTTCTGCTCCCCGTGGTGCTTTCTGTACCCCATAACTCCAAAGGGAGCTTATACAGGCATGTTCAAGTTGTTTGCTGTGCCTTGGCTAGGGCTCGGCTGGGGTTGTTGGGGAGCAGGTAGGATTTCTGCTCCCCGTGGTGCTTTCTGTACCCCCTAACTCCAAAGGGAGCTTATACAGGCATGTTCAAGTTGTTTGCTGTGCCTTGGCTAGGGCTCGGCTGGGGTTGATGCGGAGCAGGTAGGATTTCTGCTCCCCGTGGTGCTTTCTGTACCCCATAACTCCAAAGGGAGCTTATACAGGCATGTTCAAGTTGTTTGCTGTGCCTTGGCTAGGGCTCGGCTGGGGTTGTTGGGGAGCAGGTAGGATTTCTGCTCCCCGTGGTGCTTTCTGTACCCCCTAACTCCAAAGGGAGCTTATACAGGCATGTTCAAGTTGTTTGCTGTGCCTTGGCTAGGGCTCGGCTGGGGTTGATGCGGAGCAGGTAGGATTTCTGCTCCCTGTGGTGCTTGTGGTTTATGTTGAGTTGATTGTTTTTTTGTTCTCTGCAGTTCTCTGTACCTTTAAACTTAAATTGGAGCTCATACAGGCTGTTTATATTTTGGGATTGTCCGTTGATAGTGTTGCTGCCCAACCTCTGCTGCTCCTAAAACATTGCGACTTATAGTTTGTGCACTTACATTTACTTGTAGTACTACATTGTTATCCCCCAGTGTGCTTGGCTTTTATGACATTCTACCGTTGTTTATTTGGGAACACCGCATTGTCATAGATCTTTCGCACGTGCCATTGCAATTTGTTTATTTTGTGCCAGTTGTACTTTAGTATACCTCTTCATCCGATTTTTCACATTCTGTAGAAGATCGTCTTACCTATTTAAGCACTTTGGCTCTTTATTGTGTTTCATGTAGGACATAGGCTCTTCCATGCTTTACTCATAGTTCCGAACACACCAGGACATATGGGTTAATGTGCTTTACCCATTTACATCCATTTCCCAACAACCTACAAAATGTTTGTGTAACATACAGTGACAGTGTTTGGTTGCTTTTGTGTTACATTTTCCACATAGTAGGTAGGATACAGATTAATTGACTGAGTCTTCACCACCCAAGAATCTTACATGTTGTTCTTGCCACCTCTTTTTAAAAAGTGTATGCATTTATTTGTTATTTGTAATGACAGTTTTGTAGTAGGCTTATGTCTGTTATACTTGTAATCTAATGAATATTCTTGCCTATTTGTATGGAGCCCTTGTGTAATCTAAATTACTCTGGCTAGTGTTTTAATTGCAGTTATTGTTCATGCTGTGACTATAACAGAGATACCCTTAGTACAGAACGTTAATGACTACTAAGAAAGTACTCCATTGAATTTCTAGACTTAACGTCTTACTTGTCCAGTGTTTTCTCCTCACAGTCCAAATTTGTATAATTCTTTTGTCGTTGCCCTCTCAGTGTATGTTGGATCCACCACTTCATAATCATTAGTAGACAACAACTTGTGCGTACCCATTATTATAATGCCTCCAATGGCCATTCTTCTTGTTTTTCTTTCATTTATCGTGCAAATTGTACTTTCTACACCTCAATCACCATTCTTGATAAAAAACAAGAAGGATGTGATGATGCTTCATTTGCTATCTCTGCATGCCATATTAATCACAAAATTATTAAAGTAGTTTCTTTTCACCTTTCTGCAATGTTCTTTATTTGCAGTCTGCTTGTAAGTTTCACAACAATTGAATGCACCATCTCCATGCATATTGCGTACCAAAAAGATCATAAAGTCAAAATATTTATTTTTAATTATTCTTTATTTCATTTCTTTTAATAATTTCCACATGTACCAATTACATTCATTTATTAATAGCATAATAAATAATAATTTTACATCATACATCACAAACACAAACATTACAGTAAAGAATTGTTTAGAATGTATCAAGTCACAATCCATTCAAAATTTGCAATTCCAACAGTAAAATTTAAAAATCCAATTCTGTACTTCACAACAAAATTTGTGGGCCCACAAATAAGTAATACTATTTTTAACAATTCGAAAAACCTCTGTTTACTTTTAATTTGAGAATAATATGTCTCCAAACACTGAAAAAACAGAACAGGTAAAAATACTTTCAATGTTTAACATTGGTTAATTACTGTCATCTTTTCTTAGTACTGCTATATGTTACATATGTTACATATGTTAAACAGTCACTTACACAGTAAGTATCTCTTTTGCATGTTCGGCTGTACATTACCATGGTCGCTGTGTCAAGATATTTTTTCAAGGGTATACTTTCTTTTCTTTGCATCAATTTAGAGATGGTTGTAATTGAATTATGAACACTTTAATATTCTTCGATGTATATGTTAGTGAATGAAACTTGGACACTTTGTAAGTGTAACAATAAAAAAAATTCTCATTTGCTAAGGCCTAAATCACACGTAAGGGCCGCTGGGGGCATTCTGTAAAAAAAAAGCATGGGTTAATACAAAAATAAAAAGCACTTTCACTTCCAAATTGCATTCGAGGTACTGGAGTCTACAGCGGTAGCCATGGCCGTTGCAAATGTGTTATGCAGTTTCTTACTGTTAGCTACCTCTCTCAATTTGATAGTTCAATACGTTTAGTCCTTATGACTCAAGCATTAAAGGTAATCTAGTCAAGTGTACCTATTAATTTAAATCAAAAGTAAATAATGTTTTTAAGATCCACCTTCCTATAATATACATGCACCTTACTTGAAATTTGAAACTATTCTTTCTCTAAAGAATACTCGCGTTCATTGAATCAAAGTACCCAATTATAAAATTTGTCGCTTACCATAAATCCTTTTTATGGTTAAAGGCACACATCTGTAGCATTACATTCGTATTAGTGGAGATCTGTGTATTTATATTCTAATTACCACGGAGCAATTAAAAATAATGACATTGTCTGTCTTCTCTGCCTTTCTACATTGTCACTTTTAATGACATTAAAGACCTACATTGCCGTCTATAACCAGTTGTATACAACCATAATGACTGAATGTGCAAGTAAAATATATTTTTTAAAATGCATGTCATAAATATAGTGTAGTGTTGCATATTGGATACTTCAAGCAGAAGGTGAATATCTGACAGGTCGACTGACAAGGATCACCAACCCATCCGCCTAGATTTCTTAATGAACCTCAATTGAAAGAACATTATTATGTAATGTTATGGACAGGTCAGTACTTGTGAGGTGTGCATAAAGTGTCTAATGATTTTAATTACTGATAGTGTAAAGATAGTTCCAACTAACCATACAGTCAGAGCATGTTCATATGAACACTCGGCAACAAGTACTCTCATTTTGCAAATCATATAAATCTTTTTCATTAAAAAATATATTACACTTGATGTACATGCTGGATACTATCAGTTTAAAGTCAATCCATTTGTGCTTCAAAACTACATCACGAGTGTTTACAAACTCAACACCATTAATAACAGCACATCTTGGGAGAAAACATATTAGACATTAGACAACACTACAAGAAATTCGGAGCAAAACGGGAGTAAGCAGGTCTCTACATTTTTCAAGGTGAACAAAAAAAAGCATAGTTTTAAGAAGACAATAAGATAATCGCCAAGGTCAAGCATCTAGTGGCCTAAAAGGCCCACCCCTCACTCCAAAAAGCCCTTATCATCTAACCACGGTTGATGTTAGAGAAGAATTTTGACATTGAAAAGATTGATGTTTAGTTTTTGAAATTGGAAGAGATCGACGCAAATTAAAAAATATTATACATCAAGGAGACAGTACATGTTGAAAGTTGACCGTCATCATGTTCACACACACCAATATTTAAATGTCTTGTGACCGTACAAGCCATAAAAGAACAGTGACTCGTTGCGGCATATCAATTTAGCATCACCACATAGAGTACTGACACCATTTGGGTGGAAAAATGTATATAATGGGTCAGATTTTATTTTCAACCTACTACAAAGTTAAGTTGTTTTGGGCTGAATAGCAAACTAAGACTAAATACTTGCACAAAACTTATTGTAGTGTTGGGTCCCTGTCATGGGATCGTTTGTCTGTACTCGTTTTGTCATGGATTTCCATCATTGAGGAATTTCTGGACCTGTCCCGATCCCGTTGACACACAACTATATTGATACGTCTTATGAACAATACAAGTACAGGCCCAGGAGGGGCCCGTACTTTGGAAATCACACAAGAAAAGTACAGGACCAGGAGGCGCCCGTACTTTGGAAATCACACAAGAAAAGTACAGGCCCAGGAGGGGCCCGTACTTTGGAAATCACAAGAAAAGTACAGGCCCAGGAGGGGCCCGTACTTTGGAAATCACAAGAAAAGTACAGGCCCAGTAGGGGCCCGTACTTAGGAAAGCAGACCAGAAAAGTACAGGCCTAGAAGGGACCCGTACTTAGGAAAACAGACAAGAACCCATACTATTCAAATGCTGGCCTCAAGTTGTCCAAAATGATCATGATTTTTGTGACTGCCTTAGCTGTGCTTGGCATGTGAAAAGAAGCCGGTGAACAATTGGTTATCAACACAACGAGTACTGACACCAGTAAAAAAAGAATGAAGACATGTGTCCTGTTTGGTTTGTAACCTCACTACACAGATATGTTGCTTTTGAGCAAGCAAAATCCAAGCAAGACTAAATACTTCCACCAAACGGATAGTAGTGTTGAGTATCGACAGGAAAAACACTTTTCAGAAAAGGATCTTGAGTTTGAATTGAAAGAATTGAATGAATAGACAAATACATCTCTGACTGAGTTGGAAGACTAAAAATCTTTTCTTCTATCCTGTTTTCCAAAAATTGATAAAACGCTAGTCTCAAGTTGTCCAAAATGATCATGAATTTTGTGACAGCCTCAGCTGTGCTTGGCAATGGAGTTGCAAAGCTGTGCTCTGTCAGACAAGAAAAGTACAGGCCCAGGAGGGGCCCGTACTTTGGAAATCAGACAAGAAAAGTACAGGCCCAGAAGGGGCCCGTACTTAGGAAATCAGACAAGTACAGGCCCAGGAGGGGCCCGTACTTTGGAAATCACACAAGAAAAGTACAGGCCCAGAAGGGGCCCGTACTTAGGAAATCAGACAAGTACAGGCCCAGGAGGGGCCCGTACTTTGGAAATCACACAAGAAAAGTACAGGCCCAGGAGGGGCCCGTACTCTTGAAATCAGACAACACAAGTACAGGCCCAGGAGGGGCCCGTACTCTTGAATTCAGACAAGACAAGTACAGGCCCAGGAGGGGCCCGTACTTTGGAAGATAGCATGTATCGATTTATGGGAATCAGATTACTAATTGCCCAATTTAAATACTATGGAACTGCAGAAGAACATCAATGTAGAGCTTGTATTTTTGAATCCAGACAAGACAAGTACAGGCCCAGGAGGGGCCCGTACTTTGGAAATCACAAGAAAAGTACAGGCCCAGAAGGGGCCCGTACTTAGGAAAGCAGACCAGAAAAGTACAGGCCCAGAAGGGGCCCGTTCTTAGGAAATCAGACAAGAACCCATACTATTCAAATGCTGGCCTCAAGTTGTCCAAAATGATCATGATTTTTGAGACTGCCTCAGCTGTGTTTGGCATGTGAAAACAAGCCGGTGAACAATTGGTTATCAGCACAACGAGTACTGACACCAGTAAAAAAGAATGAAGACATAATGTGTCCTGTTTGGTTTGTAACCTCACTACACAGATATGTGGCTTTTGAGCAAGCAAAATCCAAGTAAGACTAAATACTTCCGCCAAACGGATAGTAGTGTTGAGTATCGACAGGAAAAACACTTTTCAGAAAAGGATCTTGAGTTTGAATTGAAAGAATTGAATGAATAGACAAACATATCTCTGACTGAGTTGGAAGACTAAAAATCTTTTCTTCTATCCTGTTTTCCAAAAATTGATAAAACGCTAGTCTCAAGTTGTCCAAAATGATCATGAATTTTGTGACAGCCTCAGCTGTGCTTGGCAATGGAGTTGCAAAGCTGTGCTCTGTCAGACAAGAAAAGTACAGGCCCAGGAGGGGCCCGTACTTTGGAAATCAGACAAGAAAATTACAGGCCCAGAAGGGGCCCGTACTTAGGAAATCAGACAAGTACAGGCCCAGGAGGGGCCCGTACTTTGGAAATCACACAAGACAAGTACAGGCCCAGGAGGGGCCCGTACTCTTGAAATCAGACAACACAAGTACAGGCCCAGGAGGGGCCCGTACTTTGGAAGAGAGCATGTATCGATTTATGGGAATCAGATTACTAATTGCCCAATTTAAATACTATGGAACTGCAGAAGAACATCAATGTAGAGCTTGTACTTTTGAATCCAGACAAGACAAGTACAGGCCCAGGAGGGGCCCGTACTCTTGAAATCAGACAACACAAGTACAGGCCCAGGAGGGGCCCGTACTTAGGAAGATAGCATGTATCAATTTATGGGAATCATGTGACAGCTTGCCCAATTGAAACACAATGGAACTCTTGAAATCAGACAACACAAGTACAGGCCCAGGAGGGGCCCGTACTTAGGAAGATAGCATGTATCGATTTATGTAAATCAGATTACTAATTGCCCAATTTAAACACGATAGAACTGCAGAAGAACATCAATATAGAGCATGTACTTTTGAAATCAGACAATACAAGTACAGGCCCAGGAGGGGCCCGTACTCTTGAAATCAGACAACACAAGTACAGGCCCAGGAGGGGCCCGTACTTTGGAAGAGAGCATGTATCGATTTATGGGAATCAGATTACTAATTGCCCAATTTAAATACTATGGAACTGCAGAAGAACATCAATGTAGAGCTTGTATTTTTGAATCCAGACAAGACAAGTACAGGCCCAGGAGGGGCCCGTACTTTGGAAATCACAAGAAAAGTACAGGCCCAGAAGGGGCCCGTACTTAGGAAAGCAGACCAGAATCTTTTCTTCTATCCTGTTTTCCAAAAATTAATAAAATAAAAAAAATAAAACGCTAGTCTCAAGTTGTCCAAAATGATCATGAATTTTGTGACAGCCTCAGCTGTGCTTGGCAATGGAGTTGCAAAGCTGTGCTATGTCAGACAAGAAAAGTACAGGCACAGAAGGGGCCCGTACTTTGGAAATCAGACAAGAAAAGTACAGGCCCAGAAGGGGCCCGTACTTAGGAAATCAGACAAGTACAGGCCCAGGAGGGGCCCGTACTTTGGAAATCACACAAGAAAAGTACAGGCCCAGGAGGGGCCCGTACTCTTGAAATCAGACAACACAAGTACAGGCCCAGGAGGGGCCCGTACTCTTGAATTCAGACAAGACAAGTACAGGCCCAGGAGGGGCCCGTACTTTGGAAGATAGCATGTATCGATTTATGGGAATCAGATTACTAATTGCCCAATTTAAATACTATGGAACTGCAGAAGAACATCAATGTAGAGCTTGTATTTTTGAATCCAGACAAGACAAGTACAGGCCCAGGAGGGGCCCGTACTTTGGAAATCACAAGAAAAGTACAGGCCCAGAAGGGGCCCGTACTTAGGAAAGCAGACCAGAATCTTTTCTTCTATCCTGTTTTCCAAAAATTAATAAAATAAAAAAAATAAAACGCTAGTCTCAAGTTGTCCAAAATGATCATGAATTTTGTGACAGCCTCAGCTGTGCTTGGCAATGGAGTTGCAAAGCTGTGTTATGTCAGACAAGAAAAGTACAGGCCCAGAAGGGGCCCGTACTTTGGAAATCAGACAAGAAAAGTACAGGCCCAGAAGGGGCCCGTACTTAGGAAATCAGACAAGTACAGGCCCAGGAGGGGCCCGTACTTTGGAAATCACACAAGAAAAGTACAGGCCCAGGAGGGGCCCGTACTCTTGAAATCAGACAACACAAGTACAGGCCCAGGAGGGGCCCGTACTCTTGAATTCAGACAAGACAAGTACAGGCCCAGGAGGGGCCCGTACTCTTGAAATCAGACAACACAAGTACAGGCCCAGGAGGGGCTCGTACTTTGGAAGATAGCATGTATCGATTTATGGGAATCCGATTACTAATTGCCCATTTTAAATACTATGGAACTGCAGAAGAACATCAATGTAGAGCTTGTACTTTTGAATCCAGACAAGACAAGTACAGGCCCAGGAGGGGCCCGTACTCTTGAAATCAGACAACACAAGTACAGGCCCAGGAGGGGCCCGTACTTAGGAAGATAGCATGTATCAATTTATGGGAATCATGTGACAGCTTGCCCAATTGAAACACAATGGAACTCTTGAAATCAGACAACACAAGTACAGGCCCAGGAGGGGCCCGTACTTAGGAAGATAGCATGTATCGATTTATGTAAATCAGATTACTAATTGCCCAATTTAAACACGATAGAACTGCAGAAGAACATCAATATAGAGCATGTACTTTTGAAATCAGACAATACAAGTACAGGCCCAGGAGGGGCCCGTACTCTTGAAATCAGACAACGCAAGTACAGGCCCAGGAGGGGCCCGTACTCTTGAAATCAGACAACACAAGTACAGGCCCAGGAGGGGCCCGTACTTAGGAAGATAGCATGTATCAATTTATGGGAATCATGTGACAGCTTGCCCAATTGAAACACAATGGAACTCTTGAAATCAGACAACACAAGTACAGGCCCAGGAGGGGCCCGTACTTAGGAAGATAGCATGTATCGATTTATGTAAATCAGATTACTAATTGCCCAATTTAAACACGATAGAACTGCAGAAGAACATCAATATAGAGCATGTACTTTTGAAATCAGACAATACAAGTACAGGCCCAGGAGGGGCCCGTACTCTTGAAATCAGACAACACAAGTACAGGCCCAGGAGGGGCCCGTACTTAGGAAGATAGCATGTATCGCTCTATTGGAATCATGTGACAACTTGCCCAATTGAAACACAATGGAACTCTTGAAATCAGACAACACAAGTACAGGCCCAGGAGGGGCCCGTACTTAGGAAGATAGCATGTATCGATTTATGTAAATCAGATTACTAATTGCCCAATTTAAACACGATAGAACTGCAGAAGAACATCAATATAGAGCATGTACTTTTGAAATCAGACAATACAAGTACAGGCCCAGGAGGGGCCCGTACTCTTGAAATCAGACAACGCAAGTACAGGCCCAGGAGGGGCCCGTACTCTTGAAATCAGACAACACAAGTACAGGCCCAGGAGGGGCCCGTACTTAGGAAGATAGCATGTATCAATTTATGGGAATCATGTGACAGCTTGCCCAATTGAAACACAATGGAACTCTTGAAATCAGACAACACAAGTACAGGCCCAGGAGGGGCCCGTACTTAGGAAGATAGCATGTATCGATTTATGTAAATCAGATTACTAATTGCCCAATTTAAACACGATAGAACTGCAGAAGAACATCAATATAGAGCATGTACTTTTGAAATCAGACAATACAAGTACAGGCCCAGGAGGGGCCCGTACTCTTGAAATCAGACAACACAAGTAAAGGCCCAGGAGGGGCCCGTACTTAGGAAGATAGCATGTATCAATTTATGGGAATCATGTGACAGCTTGCCCAATTGAAACACAATGGAACTCTTGAAATCAGACAACACAAGTACAGGCCCAGGAGGGGCCCGTACTTAGGAAGATAGCATGTATCGATTTATGTAAATCAGATTACTAATTGCCCAATTTAAACACGATAGAACTGCAGAAGAACATCAATATAGAGCATGTACTTTTGAAATCAGACAATACAAGTACAGGCCCAGGAGGGGCCCGTACTCTTGAAATCAGACAACGCAAGTACAGGCCCAGGAGGGGCCCGTACTCTTGAAATCAGACAACACAAGTACAGGCCCAGGAGGGGCCCGTACTCTTGAAATCAGACAACACAAGTACAGGCCCAGGAGGGGCCCGTACTCTTGAAATCAGACAACACAAGTACAGGCCCAGGAGGGGCCCGTACTTAGGAACATGGCATGTATCGCTTTATTGGAATCATGTGACAGCTTGCCCAATTGAAACGCAATGGAAGTTCCGAAGAAAATCAATAAGGTGCATGTACTTTTGAAATCAGACAATAAAAGTACAGGCCCAGGAGGGGCCCGTACTCTTGAAATCAGACAACGCAAGTACAGGCCCAGGAGGGGCCCGTACTCTTGAAATCAGACAACGCAAGTACAGGCCCAGGAGGGGCCCGTACTTTGGAAAGCAGACTATACAAGTACAGGCCCAGAAGGGGCCCGTACTTAGGTAATCAGACTCTACAAGTACTTGTACAGAAGGGGCGAGACGTGCTACAGACGGGGCTAGCCGTGCTGGAGAAGGGGCGAGCCGCACTGGAGACGATGAAATGTGAATTGGAGTAGAAACATTTTGCGCTTCTGGGAAACGTGATGGTGACAGTCGGAGAGCTGCAGGACATGATTGAAGCACAGAAGACCAACTATTACTGTTCATTATAGCAAATAAAAACATAACATTTGCTCTGAATAGTCAATTAGTATGGTATTTTAAGGAGCATGAGGAGCGTGTTCAGAACAAGTCTGTTCATATCACTTAAAAAGTGAAATTAGAAAAGCTGCGGATAAAAACACCATTAATATTAGGTAAGGAATGTACTAGAACCAAAAATTACCTGGTTTGTTTACATTGTAAGGCCTTAACATGTCCAAATTAAAAGTTCGACTTAATACTTTTTTTTAGCATTCATTATCTTTACACGCATCCCTTGTAGTTATGAAACAGTGTAGGGTCCTGAAAATCTGTGCTCCAAAACGCCACCTTTTCTGGTGGAACGCCTAGTATTTTGCAATACCACTAACTCTCTTTCTTGGAAGATGTATGGCTGATATTTCTAGCAAACTTTATTTTACATTTTGTAAATTAGTGAAGTCTTTCACAACCTCAGTTGGACTTGGCAATGAACATTAATAAAAATACGGGCAAAATTCAGGAACCTTACTTGTGAAATCAAACCAAGAAAGTGCAGGGCCAAAAGGTGCCCGTCCTTAGGAAATCACACTATACAAGTACAGGCCCAGAGGGGGCCCGTACTTAGGAAATTGGACAATACAAGTACAGGCCCAGGAGCGGGCCGTATTTTGGAAATCAGATTATACAAGTATAGCCCCAAAAGGGGCCCGTACTTAGGAACATGGCATGTATCGATTTATGGGAATCATGTGACAGCTTGCCCAATTGAAACACAATGGAACTTCCGAATAAAATCAATAAGGTGGATGTACTTTTGAAATCAGACAACACAAGTACAGGCCCAGGAGGGGCCCGTACTTTGGAAGATAGCATGGATCGATCTACGGCCCATCACCAAGATCACCAAATTGGTACAAAAATGTGTCCAACTACAACTAACTAAACACATTGACCAATTTGACCTCCTCAACCCTCATCAATCAGGCTTCCGAACGGAACATATGACGGAAACAGCTATGACACACATAATTGATGACGCCCTCCAAATCCTTGATCGCAATGAGTCCTGCCTCCTCATCCTTCTTGACCTCTCGTCAGCATTTGACACGGTCAAACATGAGAACTTGCTGGAGCTGCTAAGCACTAGAATGGGTCTATCGGGAACTGTTCTCAAATGGTTTTCGTCCTTCCTTCACAATCGATCACAGAAGTTCAAGATCGACAATGTGCTATCCACACCTGTGCCTGCAGATCTAGGCGTCCCACAAGGATCCT
The DNA here is from genome assembly GCF_964261635.1 of Lissotriton helveticus. Lineage (NCBI taxonomy): Eukaryota > Metazoa > Chordata > Amphibia > Caudata > Salamandridae > Lissotriton > Lissotriton helveticus. The sequence continues at coordinate 72,784,423 of NC_136065.1, forward strand.
CCCTCTCCCCCACACTGTTCAACCTCGCCATGGAACCGCTCGCCACCTTGCTCCAAGCTTCCAATGTCCAATTCAATATGTACGCCGACAACACACAACTCTACCTAAAGCTACAATCTCCGGTAGATATCAAACATCTGAACTCCATGCGTATTAACACTCAATCTTGGCTGGCAGATAATAACCTCAAAGTAAATGCTCTGAAAACCGAGTTCCTACTCATCTCACCCCCAACGAAAACTTCCACCACCCAAACATGGCTCAATAATCTAACAGCACTCAATGTCCAACCTACCATCGTGGACTCGGCTAATTCCAAACTGCTGTACAAGCTTAAAGTCATCCCTGTAGTGGGATCAATGACTTATACCGTCTTATATTACTTGTTTACCTGATTGTATTGTGATATGTTTCATGTATGTTACTTTTTCCCCACCATGTAAGTGACTACTACATTGCTCCCATTGTCTCTGTTCACTCCTACTGCCCCTACCCTGTCTTTGTGAAGCGCTCGGATATCTGTAAGGATCTTGTTCGCGCTGTATAAAAATCTGAACAACTAAATAAATGGGAATCATGTGACCACACCAAAATATGCAACATCACAACACACGGCAAAGGCACCATACTTGTTGACATCATCACAAAGACCGAACCCAAATAGGGGAAATCAAACCCTGTGATTGGTCAGACCGCCACATTATCACCCTCTACATAATTGAAAAAGGTTAAAACCATCGCGGCACAACCCACACAAGTTAATATCTAGAAAAAAGGGACATGAAGAACCTGAACCACAACTCGCTGCCTCCCAACCTCACCAATCGCATCCTTCCCTCTCCTGGGACCTCAGATGTTTAATCACTGACTGATCACTACACCGAGTCTATTAATTCAATAATCAATGAAGCCGCCCCACTGATGCTTCGCTGTGTCTTATTAATACCAGAATGATCACCAAATGTCGAAGAATGAAATTCATGACATATATTTCTGGCAGCTTCAGCACCAACAACAACTTTTCTCTTCACATCATTCAAGGTATGGAGCAAATGTCCATCTATCAACGATAATAAATAAGAAACAAAGATTTACAAGGTTGTTTTTTTGGCCCGATATGTCAACTCATATCAAAGAATGGGTGAGTGTTATTGTGTTCTGTTATTTCAATTTCTTATGTTGAATGTAAATCTTCTTTACTTTTTCCTTTTTTTTGTACTATGATCTGCTCTAATGTGAGCGTTTCTTTATAATCAGACATGTTTAACTGAGCATCGCAATTATGTATTTGCAGATTAAAGTTTGTGATGCATGTCAAAAGGAACAGCCATCTGTCATGAAGTGCCCCGAGTTAGAACCCATGGTAGAATGGCAGCCTCAATGAAGACAGGCATGCTATGCAAATGACATAAGGCAGATGGACATCTGACCCCTCATCACAGCATCCCAAGATACTGAAGACCAAACGAAATGCATACTTTAAGAACATAAAAGGCGCTATATATGTGAGTTCAGCCTACAGCAGGTCCAAGCAAAAAAATCAGTTCAAAGTAGTCGAGAGTCAAACAAAGAAGCAACTCTTACTATCAAAAGACACAAGAAACGACATCCCACACTGTGAACACTTTTCTGCTTCAATCTTAATGAAAGTACCTATAGATTGAACAAAATTGACCTGAGGAAACACACCTCGATTTCAGAGACTCAAAAAAGTGCCAATGGATTGCACACATGAGTTAGACAGAATGACCCCTTTATCAAAAAAGATATAGGAACATATGAGGAGCAGAACTCGTTAGTATACTGGTAGAGCCCACTCACAATTATGTTTAATGTTTAAAAAAGTAAATGTAGATTGAACAGAATTGATCTGAGGAAATGCACATGGATTTAAGTGACTGAAAAATGGGCAATTGGATTAAGCACATGACATTCAAACAGAATGACCCCAGTAGCCAACAATAGGCAGGAACATATGAGGAGCAGAACTCGTTAGTATACTGGTAGACCCCACTCAGAATTACCTTCTATCTTAATGAAAGTACCTATAGATTGAACAGAATTGACCTGAGGAAACACACCTCGATTTCAGAAACTCAAAAAAAAGCCTATGGATTGCACACATGAGTTAAAAACAGAATGACCCAATTATCAAAAAAGATATATGAACATATAATGCAACAAGAGGTAGGAACATAGGAGGAGCAGAACTCGTTAGTATACTGGTAGAGCCCACTCACAATTATGTTTAATGTTTAAAAAAGTAAATGTCGATTGAACAGAATTGTTCTGAGGAAATGCACATGGATTTAAGTGACTGAAAAATGGGGAATTGGATTAAGCACATGACATTCAGACAGAATGACCCCAGTAGCCAACAATAGGCAGGAACATATGAGGAGCAGAACTCGTTAGTATACTGGTAGACCCCACTCACAATTACCTTCTATCTTAATGAAAGTACCTATAGATTGAACAAGAGACGTAACACTCGAAGTACAGAACTAGACAAAGGTGATTGGGTGAGGGTGAAGCTAGCCATCATGAAAAGGAAGGGGGAGAGCAAGTTCTCACCTCCCCTTAAAGTAGTGGAACCCTATGCCCGGTCGGCTCTCCTGAGCGATGGAAAGCTATGGTCTATGGACAGAATGGCAAGGTTTAGCAAGATACTGAAATGGGAAGAGGAGACGGAAGAAGGAACAGAGCAAGTCTTCGAGGAAGGAGAAAGTGAAGGTGGAGAAAGGCAAGGAGAGAACGTGGATGGTACAGAAGGACAAACAGTAGGTGAGGAAGGCATACGGAGAGAGACAACGGAAGGAGGAAGCAGAAGCGAAGAAGGTAGTGAGAAGAAGGCAATGGACAGAGAAGCAGAAGGTATGACAGTGTATGGAGAACAAAACGACAGGAGGAGAGAGAAAAGATGAGTGGAGACTCGCGTAGGAAGGAGAGTTAAGGTACCTGAGAGATTCAAAGATTATGAGATGGACTGGAAGTAAGACTTTTGTAAATTGTTTGTTGTGCATTAAAGGGGGGAGATATGTGGTAGCGCTCTAGTGTTCCTAGAGCGGAACAGGATATGGTTATGCAGGAAGCCGAAGGCGGCCGCCCCGGCGCTCCGAAATAAAGTTGCTTAAAACCCAAAGCCTGGCTACCTCACCTTATTACAACCATTCGCCCGCTTAAGGGCGTTCTCAGGTCGCTGGAAATACACAGGCATGGTGGCGGTGACTACGAAGGGCTCCCCATGTCCAGCGGAAGTCAGAGGGCACGAGGGGGCAACAACAGCATGTCCCGGCCTGAGGAGAAAGAGAGAGGGCATTCGAGGGGTGCTGACGCATCCACGGGGCCGAGGCGCAGACGCATTACAAGTAGGAAACAGAAGCCTCCATGAAATGGGTAATAAACACAGAGAACGGCGCAAAAATAACCATGATGGCCGCTCCCACGGTGTACAATTCAAAGCAGTTCCAAAGCATACTATGCATGGGATTAGAAAAACAAGTCAGGTCCCAGGCCAGGCTTCCAAACTCCTCTCTATCTATCTACTCATCCAACTAACAGGTGTATATGTTCACCAGTACCGAATAACATGCTACATCTTTCCTTTACTAATCTATCACAATCTATCCCTATACAAAACACTAGAGTAAATGCATGACTTTTGTGATAGGTATCAGGTAGAGCAGAGAACAGGAACCCCAGTGGAAATGAAAAAGGAAAAGTCCCTTCACAGTGGCTCACAGAGTTTCACAAAAGCACTGCTGGATGGTTCCTCATCTTCTGCACACATAGGTGTCAAAGACAGCTCATGGGCTACAGGCAACAAAACCAGTGTGGTACAGAATTTTGAGCTGAACAGCAAAGGTTCTATAAAAACAGAGATTGACACTCTTTCTCAAGGGTCCAGTAAAACACTGGATAGCATCAAGACCAGCGTAGGATTTTGGAACGCAGGTGAGGAAGTCCTTCAGCAGGGGCAGAAATGTTCACCTATGGCAGACAACGACCCATGGCATCAGCCTCCAAGGCTTACAGGCTATTTATCAGATTCTCTTGCAGATATGCGGGAGGAAGGCATTTCCAGCTAATCACAGCGCGGCCCGGGAAAGACGTCACAGGGGTGTCCCGGGCCGGCAGCCAATCGCAGCGCAGCTTAGGACAAAGGGGCGGGGCTTAAAAAAGAATCACCAGAAACTGCCCCGAATCGCGTTTTCAAGAGAAAGCGTGATTGACAGCCTCTGTCTCCCAATGGCTAGCCTCCATTTATGGAGCTAGCCAATGAGAGGCAGAGGCGGTGCCGACATCCCTACTGTAGACAATAGTTTTCAATCTGAGAGTGGCACTGCGTACCCCTCGCCAGGTCGAAACCTAAAAAGATATAGGAACATATGAGGAGCAGAACTCGTTAGTGTACTGGTAGACCCCACTCACAATTACCTTCAATCTTAATGAAAGTACCTATAGATTGAACAGAATTGACCTGAGGAAACACACCTCGATTTCAGAGACTCTAAAAAATGCCAATGGATTGCACACACGAGTTAAAGACAGCATGACCCCTTTATCAAAAAAGATATAGGAACATATGAGGAGCAGAACTCATTAGTATACTGGTAGACCCCACTCACAATTACCTTCTATCTTAATGAAAGTACCTATAGATTGAACAGAATTGACCTGAGGAAACACACCTCGATTTCAGAAACTCAAAAAAAAGCCTATGGATTGCACACATGAGTTAAAAACAGAATGACCCAATTATCAAAAAAGATATATGAACATATAATGCAACAAGAGGTAGGAACATAGGAGGAGCAGAACTCGTTAGTATACTGGTAGAGCCCACTCACAATTATGTTTAATGTTTAAAAAAATAAATGTCGATTGAACAGAATTGTTCTGAGGAAATGCACATGGATTTAAGTGACTGAAAAATGGGGAATTGGCAGAGGACCACTGGGTCATAAGTCCACCGCGTGGTCTCAGTTAGGGATTGTAATGCATTCAAGCCGTTTCATAGGGTCAAAGATCCGCCGTGGTATCTTTCCTTAAGACTAGAGATATAATGCTGCTGTTTCGTGTGTGGCGTCCTGTAGAAATCAGGATGGGGTAAACTTGAAAATCGTAGGGATTGAATCAATGGAAACTTGGATAGCGATAAATCGCGGTGCTCCGTACGAGGGCTGGACGGCCCGTCCAGCCCTCGTACGGAGCACCGCGATTTATGAAACGGCTTGAATGCATTACAATCCCTAACTGAGACCACGCGGTGGACTTATGACCCAGTGGTCCTCTGCCCCACCCACTTGTCCTGATGAAGACCCCACAGCAAGGCTAATCTATCCTGCAATATCAGGGGGTCGAAACGTCGACCATTGTCTCAATTACGGCAACCTCACGCCAATATTCTGTATATTTATTGTACTTTGTGTTGGATGCCTTATTTTCAAATAATGTCGCCATTTTTGATGGCAGTTGTTGCTACACCAATTATCGCATAAAACAAGTTGTTTATGTATAGATTTTATTGTCAATTAATCCCATCACTTTCCCCTATCTACTCACTATCACTTCCCCTTTCCCTCCTTGGGGCACTGTATGACTTTCAATACAGTTGATTATTTAATGCAAATGTATATTCAAGATACTTGATCCCGCTGTGAATAAACCTTTGTGGATCTAAAGAATTGTTTCTGAATAATCTATTTGAATTGTACGTAATTCGTCCTTTTACACTGGGACCCCTTCCTTTCAGCACATTGTGAACCCAGGTCCCAGTGACGTTTTCTGGGTATAACCCCCCTTATAAATACTGTTGAGAGAGTAGAACAGGGAGGAAAAACAAAGGATTTTTTACAAAAAAGGTAGCGAAAGTCAGCATTTTAAAGCGTTATTACCACAGTTTAGCATTTTTTCGGAATCGCAGTGAGCCCACTGGTGTTGTGCCTTTGTTGGGAACGAGTTACGGTGGTGCGACCTGAATTGAGAGCATTAGATAACGTTGTGAAGGTCGGGGGTGACCATGCTGCGCAGTACGTACAAACCACGGTGAGACAACATGTGAGCGCCTGGTGTCAGAATTGACCTGAGGAAACACTTCGATTTCAAAGACTCAAAAAGGTGCCAATGGATTACACACATGAGTTAAAGACAGAATGACCCCATTATCAAAAAAGATATAGGAACATATGAGGAGGGGCCTGCACTTTGTAATTTGAATACTGGACCACTAAATGGACAGTAAACAGCTCAGAAAGGGGCTGTACTTTGAATTGGAACCAACAGAAGAAACACTTCTCAGGAAAGGGTCTCGAGTTTGAATTGAATGAATAGACAAACACATCTCTGGCTGAGTTGGAAGACTAATAATCTTTTCTTCTATCATGTTTTCCAGGAAAGAATAAAACGCTAGCCTCAATTTGTCCAAAATGATCATGAATTTTGTGACTGCCTCAGCTGTGCATGGTAATGGAAAACAATCAAAGTACAGGCCCAGGAGGGGCCTGTACTTTGTCAATCAGAACATAAAAGTACAGGCCCAGGAGGGGCCTGCACTTTGTAATTTGAATACTGGACCACTAAATGGACAGTAAACAGCTCAGGTCAGAGAAATGGAACAATTTCATGCAGAGAAATGGCATACTGGTCAAGCACACGTCAATATATCACCCCGCAGGAAACAGACTGGTGGAGAGATTTAATAGAGTGGTGACGGGGTCCGTTCAAGCAGCTATCTCCAACAACAAGGATTTGGAAAAGGAGATATGGCACTTGGTATGGGCGTACAGGATCACCCCTACAGGGACAGGGTACAGCCCCTTCCAGATATTAAGAGGCCGCGAACCATTCACTCAAGACAATAGAGTGTGGAAGGAAAAGACTATAGTGAGCGAATGGTCCGCTGCAGTGGTGCGAGACAACTTGGAAAGGGCGCAAGCCATTTACTCAAAACACTACAACAACCGGAAAAACGTGAAGGAGACAAGATTGGAAAAAGGAGAATGGGTGCGAGTAAAGTTGGCAACGCTGCAAAAGAAAGGAGACAGCAAGTATAGCAAGCCTATGCAGGTCAAGGAAGTGATGGGCAGAGCAGCTCTGCTAAGTGACGGAAACGTGTGGTCACTGGACCGCATGGCAAGATGCAACAAAGTACTACGTTGGGACCAGGTTGGAGCAGACCTGGAAGACAAGGAGGAAGGAGCTGCAGAGCAAGAACATTCTGAGATGCATCCGGATGAGAAGAGCCAAGAGCAGCAGGAAGAGAGACCCGGTGATGCCAACCAAGCGTTGGCGAGTGAAGGTAACGTGAATAGAAGAGAAAATAGTGAGGCTGCATTTGGAAGTGGAAGGAGCGATGAAAGGACTCAGGAAGGAGGTACCCCATCCACCCCGGTGAGACTGAGCCGGAGGGGGAGAGCGGTGGTCAAAACAGCCTGGTTCAGAGACTTTGACATGAACGGTGGACTGTGAGTTAACAGTTTCTGTATTGGGAAAAAGGGCGAGATATGTGGTGGCGCAGTCTATTGTATGCACGTCACGTACCGACGTGACGTGCAGGCGGCCATGTTCTGGCTGCGCGCACACAGGCGCCAGGATTAGCGCGAAAGCCGAGAGCGGTGCACCACCGGCTCGGCGCTCTTTAGAGGTTATAAATTAAATAAACCTGACGCAAACCCTCTACACTTGCAGTGTCTTCATTTATGGAACGAGTTGAATGGAACATGTGGAATTGGATTAAGCACATTAAATGGAGACTGTCGCCGGGGTCAAGAAGAGACAGCCGGCTTTGGAAATGGATTATTCCAGAGGTAGAACCCCTCGTTAATATAGTGGGAGATCCCACTTACAATTATTTGGATTGTTGAATGGAACAAGTTTAGTCTTCATGGAACATGTGGAATTGGATTAAGCACATTACATGGAGACTCTCGCCGGGGTCAAGAAGAGCCATCCGGCTTTTGAAATAGATTATTCCAGAGGTAGAACCCCTCGTTAATATAGTGGGAGATCCCACTTACAATTATTTGGATTGTTGAATGGAACAAGTTTAGTCTTCATGGAACGAGTTGAATGGAACATGTGGAATTGGATTACGCACATTACATGGAGACTCTCGCCGGGGTCAAGAAGAGCCAGCCGGCTTTTGAAATAGATTATTCCAGAGGTAGAACCCCTCGTTAATATAGTGGGAGATCCCACTAACAATTATTTGGATTGTTGAATGGAACAAGTTTAGTCTTCATGGAACGAGTTGAATGGAACATGTGGAATTGGATTAAGCACATTACATGGAGACTCTCGCCGGGGTCAAGAAGAGCCAGCCGGCTTTTGAAATAGATTATTCCAGAGGTAGAACCCCTCGTTAATATAGTGGGAGATCCCACTAACAATTATTTGGATTGTTGAATGGAACAAGTTTAGTCTTCATGGAACGAGTTGAATGGAACATGTGGAATTGGATTAAGCACATTACATGGAGACTCTCGCCGGGGTCAAGAAGAGCCAGCCGGCTTTTGAAATAGATTATTCCAGAGGTAGAACCCCTCGTTAATATAGTGGGAGATCCCACTAACAATTATTTGGATTGTTGAATGGAACAAGTTTAGTCTTCATGGAACGAGTTGAATGGAACATGTAGAATTGGATTAAGCACATTACATGGAGACTCTCGCCGGGGTCAAGAAGAGCCAGCCGGCTTTTGAAATAGATTATTCCAGAGGTAGAACCCCTCGTTAATATAGTGGGAGATCCCACTAACAATTATTTGGATTGTTGAATGGAACAAGTTTAGTCTTCATGGAACGAGTTGAATGGAACATGTGGAATTGGATTAAGCACATTACATGGAGACTCTCGCCGGGGTCAAGAAGAGCCAGCCGGCTTTTGAAATAGATTATTCCAGAGGTAGAACCCCTCGTTAATATAGTGGGAGATCCCACTTACAATTATTTGGATTGTTGAATGGAACAAGTTTAGTCTTCATGGAACGAGTTGAATGGAACATGTGGAATTGGATTAAGCACATTACATGGAGACTCTCGCCGGGGTCAAGAGGAGACCCTAGTATCATTAGTACATCAGGGTAGAAAAGTATACTCACTATACTTCCTAATCCCCAAAAATGAAGTCAATAACATCACTATAAGACCTCATAGCCCTAAAAAGGTCACTGAAAAACGCATAGTGCCCCTGCTGTGACAAGGATCTCAGACACTTACTTACACATGCCTACACTCACTGCACACAGGCAATATCTCAGATTTACCATACAAGGACAACACGATCATTACATAATGCATCCATTGGTTGCCAAACAGTGTCTACCCTTATTTATAGAGTTCCCCATGCTTACGGGTATGATGTGTGCATTATAACATTCATCAATAGTATATTAAAATTGCCCTAAAATCAATGTAAGATATAAGAAGTATATACACAAATGTACTGTTTGATTGGAAACCATAACTTGAAAGGTTCCAAAAAACCAATGTATGTGTAATATCTGTGCTGTTACACACATTATTTGGAGCAACAAACTATATCATTATCCCTATTTTTTTAAAATTATAGCATTGCATATCAACTACATTTCATAACAAGATTAACATTAAATGTGGCATTTCTCTACCAAGTGGACGTTGGCTGACATTAAATATATCTAAATTTAGAAAAGAGGTCATATTTGTGGTTTTAATATGGTATACGTAGCATTTACAAACGATACACATTTTTAAATATAACCGAACTATAACTTCAAGTTTGTTTAGTTTTTGTCCCAGACTTTGTGTAAAAAAATTTTAATTAAACAATATATGATCTTTTATCATATTTATGTTGTGAATTAACAACACAAAATAAAAGCTGGGAAAAATGACCAATTTCAACGTCAACATTTTCAACCAGGATGCCTATTCAAGATTCTTATTGCTTAAGAGGTTTAAATAAATTTTTGAGATATTTGCTTGGCGTGCTGTCATTGACATAAAAAGATGTCTACTGTTGACAAGAACTCTTTGCACACAGCTTAACATGACTGGTTTGTCAACTGTAAATAGAGGGACTGATCACAATGAAAGTGATGCGGTATATTTGAAGTACTAGCAGAATATGTATTAGAATTTAAGGTTAAAAAATATCTTAGTATTTCAGTGGGATACAAAGATTGTATTCTTTGAGAGGTGATTCATAGTATACATTTTGCAGTACCAAAATGATAAGTAGAAACTAAAATTGCAAAGCATAGACATTGTATGGAAGGAGCACAGGCATAGATCTTTCGGTATCACCCAAATAGTTGTAGAAAATTTTGGGCGACAACCAAATAGAGTGACTTCTCAGGGTAGATTTTCAGGGTTAGATAAGTTGAAAATCAGTAAACAGTAAGGAACTGCATAACACATGAAAAACACACGACTATCTTTCTGATTTGTTCCAGTATTCCGACCACACAGACAACTAAAAATTCAAATCATTATTATTTTGTGGGAACATGCTGCTAATAAGTCGTGGTGATTTTTGAAAAATCAGATAGCCACAGTGCTATTAAGAGATAGGATCGAACATAAGGCAAGCACCGTATGAGTGATGGAAATAGGTTGCTTTAAATACCTAAAAGCACATAGTAACAAGTGTGGATAATGGCGGTTGGTTTCAAGTTAGGAAATGTGCATTTCAATGTACTTAAAGGGTGAGGTACAAGCAATTTTATTTTTCAACATGCACTCACCATTTTTCACTCATGGATATAGAAGCAAAATATCGCTGATGCCAAACAGTAAAGAAGTTAACTTCCTTCATACCAAGAAGAGCACAGGACGACACTTCAGACCATGGTGATGTACAGCCGATTTGCAAAAACAAGATAAGTAACATAGTTACCATGCTTTTTCAAACACATTTGATACAAACGAAACCTCGATCAAAAGACATCGAAGACATGTCAACTTGGATGCATTTCACATGAATCCATCGGCGGCACTCATTGCATAGGACGGTGGCAAAACCAGACGAGGTACAATTACATGCACCACAGAAATCTAAGACAGAATCTAAAATTAAATAAAGAGAAACAATGCGTCATGAAACGGGTGTACTGTTCAATGAACATATTGAAAGAAGTGATAAACAATCTACAGTTGGGAGACATTGAAAACAATAATAAGTCTTCGATTCATTGCAAACAGCCAAAAACACCTAATACATAAAAAATGTACAGTTCACAATCCAAAAATACAGCGGTTTTATTTCAAAATAGAATATTGTTGAATAATTCCCTCTAACCTGAGAACTCCATGAGCTTCATTGCAATAAAGAGTCTGTAATCCTCCAGAAAAGCAGCATTTGTTATCTCTTGATGCGGAACAGGATAACCACTTAGGTACGATTCTGCAAACTAAACAAACATCACCGGAAATGAAATTTGGAAAAGTAGGGGAATGTAACCTAGTAAATCTGTAAAAACAATTTACTGTTTTAAATTGGGGAAAAATCCATCAAAGCTCACAAAATAGCGACATTCATATCGTGAAAATAATCTTAAAAAACTTAGTCAAAAACAAAGCAACATACACTTGCATTATCACCAAAGTAAGTTCCACAGTTGGAACTTAATAAGCATAGCTTAACATAAAACCACAGAAGGTAACATAAATAGATGATAACAGTATAGCAAAATTACCAGCATGCAAAAAACACCACAATTGTAGCTGTCCTGTTGCTTGACGTTACTTTCTACCATTAACTCCCATTGGTCATGATCTTTACAACCGATTGCCTGTAGGAAAGCACTTTACAAACATATCAAAGAGTTATTTTTCATATTTCTTCTACCAACAAAAAAATACAAGATGTAACTAGAATGAACAATTACTATCTTAAAAACATAACTCCCCAGTGTAACAAGACTTCAAGATTTACACAGATTTCAAAAACAAGTTAAGTATACTCTTACCTCCAATTTAATAAATGATGATGGTAGCTTGCAACATCAGCAACGATTGAGTCGTACAGAAATAAAAATTTGGACAAAGGTTTCACTATCTGGAAAGAAAAATAGAATGGAAAACAAGTATTGAAATTCAAGTCTTTTTACATACATTTCAGATTTCAAAACTTGTGGAAGGGAAATGCTAGCAGAGGGATTAATAAATTAACAAACATCAGGCATAACATTTATTACATGAAGAACACTTGTAGATAAAATAATTACATTTCACACTCACAATTAGTATCCAATGCATTCCCGTATTGGTGGGACACAGGACAGTCTCTTTTTCAAAAATAGGAAGCTATGAAATTAAGAACAAAATAAATATATTCAATATTCTCACAAAATTGAATAACACAATTATCAGATAAAACAAATCAGATGCAGGAAAGACATAACAGGATTTACCCGGCAAGAAGATGATGGATAATTGCCACTGAATACAGAGGAAGCCACTGTGCAAGACATCAATAAGCACTAAATATTAAAGAAATATAATGACGTGAGAATACTGTCTGAAAATGTACTTTAAAAATGAGTAAAAATAATAAGTTATCTGATGACTTTTTGTTTAAAAGAAAAGTACCTCTGCTCTTCGCATACATAGTCTTGACAGATAAGCATCTATCACCTTCAAAAGTATAAGAAGAAAAACTGTCCATTAAGACTTGCACTAAAATGACAAGCATACAAAAGTACAGTACGTACACTAAAATTTTTTATAAAGTAAGCATACCTCGTCACATATCCATTCATTAGGTTTCAAAGTAGCAAACGAAGAATCATATAGTTTATAACTTGAAACTATTGCTTCCAACCTTCCAGTGATAGATTTATTCCACACATCGAGAACTTGCTTCTTCAAAACACACTCAAATGATAGAGGAGATGGAGGCCATGATGGAGAGATTGTAAGCTGTGCTGTAGACGCAGAAGTGTGTGGTGGAGTTGCTGAGAAACTTGATGGAGATGGTGCAAGCACTGCTGGAGACATTGCGAACCGTGCTGGAGACCGGGCGAGCCGTGATGGAGACGGGGCGAGCCGTGATGGAGACGGGGCGAGCCGTGATGGAGACGGGGCGAGCCGTGATGGAGACGGGGCGAGCCCTGCAGGCGATGATGAAAGGTTGCTTGGAGGAGAGACATTTTGCAATTCTTGGGAACTTGATGGTGACAGTCGGAGAGGTGCAGAACATGATGGAAGCTGAGAAGACCAACTATCACTGTTCATTGTGCCTGCAGAAACATTTTTTATAAAACATTACTAACAAGTTCATTCAATAAACACAGTACTATATCGTGTACTTATAACAAATAAAAACATAAAAATTGTTCAGGATACTGAATTCGTCTGTTCTTTACAGTATCGTGTCAAAAACAAATCTGTCCATATCACTTTAAGACGAACATAAAAAAACTGCACCATGATTAGTAGGTGAAGAATGAAAGAAGTGTACTACAGCAAGAAATTACCTGGATTGCTTACATTGTAAGGCCTCAACATGTCCAAATTAAAAGTTCTACTTAATACTGTGTTTTTAGCATTCATTAGCTTTACACGCTTTCCTTTTACTTCAGAAACAGTGTAGGGTCCTGAAAATCTCTGCTCCAAAACGCCGCCTTTTCTGGTGGAACGCCTAGTATTTTGCAATAACACTAACTGTCCTTTTTGAAAGATGTATGGCTGATATTTCTTGCAAAGTCTATTTTTAAATTTGACTTTCTGCCTTTCCTGGCCAACTTCTATATTCTGTTTTGCCTGTTCATGCAAGTCTGCTGTTCTAATTTTCATTTCTGCAACAATGGAGGAATATTCGCTTTCTGATGGTAGTACATACTCTTGCTAATAAAGGAAACATAAAAATTAATAAATGATATGTAATTGCATAGAACTAAAAATTGACTTCATAAACACAATCTATTAACAAATAAGTAATACTTAGTGTGGAAAGAAAACTAAAATACTACATAGCAAGTTTTGCACACATACCAATTAACAAGTACCAATATTATTTCTACTCTTGGAAATCTCATACCTGCTCATCATCAAGCTCACAAGGGAATTTTGGTTCACGACCCAAGTACAGTAGAAAGGGGGAAAATTTCGTGGTGGAATGCGGCTTCGATCGTAATGAAAACAAAACATGGTCCAAATAACGATCCCAATCAGTCTGGTGCTCATTCACGTACTTGGTCAATGTGCTGTACAAAGAAACACGATGTTGCTTATGTGTTTTTTAAAAATAAAAATTCATTATTGGACATTCTTTTCAACAAACATATGTGATTATTACAGACTTAACATACAAAAAAACGTTAATGACGTTTAAAAGAGACACAATATCGAAACGATACAGCAAAGTATGCACAAGTCACAAAAATAAACACCTTGTTTGTGTGATTTTGAGCACATGTCATAAATCATCCGTAGAGCCAGAGTACACATAAAATCGATTGCAGCTCCATATGAATTTTCGAAATCTCATTTTACGGCTTACCTGATTGAGGTATTTTTGGGATACACCACTGCTAACCTATTAAGCCTCTCATTACCACACCCTATCCATTATGAAGTGTAGTAACCTCCCTGTTGCCCCTATCCCTCTCTCTGTAAAGCGATCAGATAACTATAAGATCTTTTGCTCGCTATATAACAATTTAAATAAATGAAGCTACAATTACCTTTTTATGTTGGCATTTGTACGCTCATCTAAACCATTTGTCTGGGGATGATAGGGTGCACTTACAGACCGTTTGATGTTCAACAGCTTACACATGTTAGCATTAACCTGAAAAGAAAAGTTCAGAACTTTCTAAAACAATTGTGCAATACAAGTTAACAATCACAAGGATTACAAAACGACAAACTAGATAATTCACAAATCAGATAAACTATGAGAATACATGAAAACAGGACAACAATGTCAGAAAAAGATACTTTGCTTACCTCGTTGACAAACTCCCGGCCTTGATCTGAGAGGATCCTTTCAGGACTACCATGGCGCAGAAAGATTTCCATACGTTTCAAAGCAACTTCAGATGCAGTCTTTGTTTTTAAAGGGAATGCCTCAACCCATTTCGATAAATAATCGGTTGCAGTTAAAACATATCTGTATCCAGCAGGAGTTGTTGGTAAGGGGCCCATCAAATCCACTCCTAGAAGCTCCCAAACACGAGTCACCTACAAATAAAACAATTGCAAAAGTATGGAATAAGAAATAGCAAAACATGATTCTGCGGATAGACCTTCAAATATAAAGTATGACTTTTCTTAACATACTTTTATCGGTTTTAACTCGGGGCACTTCATGAGAGATGGCTGTTCCTTTTGACATGCATCACAAAGTTTAATCTGCAAATACATAATTGCGATGCCCAGTTAAACATGATGTCTGATTATAAAAAAACGCTCACATTACAGCAGATCATAGTACAAAAAAAAAGGAAAAAATAAAGAAGATTTACATTCAACATTAGAAATTGAAATTACAGGATACAATAACACTCACCCATTCTTTGATATGAGTTGACATATCTGGCCAAAAAAAACGGGCACTGATGCTTCGCTGTGTCTTATTAATACCGGAATGACCACCAAATGCCGAAGAATGAAATTCATGAAATATATTTCGGGCAGCTTCAGCACCAACAACAACTTTTCTCTTCACATCCTTCAATTTATGGAACAAATGTCCATCTAACGACAAGAAATAAGAAACAAAAACCAAGATTGACCAAACAAGCACTATAGAAATGCAAAGTCAACAAGCAATACAGCACATATTATACACACTTTCGAGCATTGAGAATTAACATTACAAAATAAGATACCTTCACATACGAAGTTTTTGGACATTCGACGCAATGCATGCTTATCAACCTTGGTGAAATCAACTGGATACACATTACGGCTCAAATATGCCAAAACCTGATTGAACTTTAAGGGATCCATTTCAATTAGCACTAAAAAGACAAAAAAAAATATTTCCAATATGCATAAACAGCATGGGGACGACATTAAAATAAAATGAAACCATCAAAACATCGAGCATGTACAAATGATAACATCAATAGATGCCATACACTGTGAACTTTAAAAAAATACAAAGCCATTAAGGAGATGATAAAGGGAAAATGGCATCATAAAAGATGTCTGACTTTACAGTACAAGAAAATGTGATATACAGAAAGAGATATCTTCGAATTTTTAAAAAGGAATATGAATGTCAAACACTTTCTACGACATTAAACGGCTAATAACACAACATCATTTTATCTCAAAGCTAAAAAATAGAGGCAACATAGAAGGAATGCTACAAAAAGAAGGTTTCAGTATCATTACAGTGTGCTAAGGAAACGTTACTTTCACTATGGCTATGGAAATGACTTCTAATCATAAGACAGCATACTGCTTCAATACGGAGTACATTAATAAGGATGATGATAGCAATAATGACATTCAGAGACAATCAAATTAGAGCTCACGAAATGAGGTTTCAATAGATTAGTTCTAAAACAAATTCATTTTCTAACATTTTGCTGACACCAGGACATAATTTACATTGACAGCTCATTGAACCACTTAAGTCAATCGATGAAACTTCGATGAATACTCCGAAAAAAAAAATTAATGGGCTTAAATATCAGGGTGAGATTACAATGTAAAATGCACTCACCAACTACAAGGAACACAAGAGCCGTTTGCCGTGCTCAGAGAAAGCTTATTGAAAACAAGGAAGAGATAGAATACACACTGAAGTGGAACAGACGCCAAACAAGGTTTGGGCAGCAGACTGTAAGCAGGGCGGTGACTGTTATACTGTCAGCAGGGCTGCGAGTGTGACCTAGGCAACAGAAAAAAATCACAATTATTAATGTTGTCTCACATATTACAAACGTTGCACAATGAAGGTGTGATCAACAACTAATACTTGATAAAACACTTCCATAAACATCATTAATCACAGACCAGACACATGAGGTGGTTAACAGAAAAAGTCATTTGAGAAGGAATGGTCAGACGCCATTTTCAAAAATACCTAGATGCGTCACCGTTTTGAAATAATTCACACATTGGTGGGGTAAATAGAATTAAAGTTGAACAAATGCAATGCAAGCAGACGCAAAGCACAATATTATTTGATATTTTTTGATGGCTGCATTTTCAAACAAGCAGTGGTAATGCAATAGGTCTCGCATTAGAAAATATGGAGCTATTGGTCTTGTGAATGACAAATAATTCAATTATGTCTTGCTTTTTAAAATAGCTACATGGATAGCTTTGACATTTGCAAAGCCAATTGTTTTAAATTTTGAGAATGTGACACTTGTAGCATTTGGAATGCAACTAGTTTTTTAGTTACGTGACTTTGATGCCAGCTCTGGGCGTTAGGCCACATATCTAGAGAGTACGACAGTGCAGCAGAGAAAAGACACAGCACGCACACGCCCACCACAATTAGGCCTAGAGCACGCCTTGGAAGAGACTCTGGAGGACACTAGCGTTTACAGTCAAGGCTAAAATCGTGCACCGTTCTCTACCACTGGTTAGGCATTCGCTGCTACCAAAAAGGCGTTATTCCGAAGAGTAACTCGATGCGTCACATTTTTAAGAAAAAAATATGGGTGGGGTCCATAGAATTCCATAAGCAGATAGGAACTGCAAGCACATGCACGACATTTATTTTCAATTTGTGAGGAATAGAACTTAAACACAGTAAAGTTTGGAGTTTTAAAGTAACTCGATGCGTCACAGTTTAAGAAAAAAATATGGGTGGGGTCCATAGAATTCCATAAGCAGATAGGAACTGCAAGCACATGCACGACATTTATTTTCAATTTGTGAGGAATAGAACTTACACACAGTAAAGTTTGGAGTTTTAAAGCAGAAACTATTACAAGTAACTATTACGCTGGCTGCAGAAGCACCGTGATGGGGCCACATAAACGACAGAGCACGCACACGCCCACCACAATTAGGCCGAAGAGTAACTCGATGCGTCACAGTTTAAGAAAAAAATATGGGTGGGGTCCATAGAATTCCATAAGCAGATAGGAACTGCAAGCACATGCACGACATTTATTTTCAATTTGTGAGGAATAGAACTTAAACACAGTAAAGTTTGGAGTTTTAAAGTAACTCGATGCGTCACAGTTTAAGAAAAAAATATGGGTGGGGTCCATAGAATTCCATAAGCAGATAGGAACTGCAAGCACATGCACGACATTTATTTTCAATTTGTGAGGAATAGAACTTAAACACAGTAAAGTTTGGAGTTTTAAAGCAGAAACTATTACAAGTAACTATTACGCTGGCTGCAGAAGCACCGTGATGGGGCCACATAAACGACAGAGCACGCACACGCCCACCACAATTAGGCCGAAGAGTAACTCGATGCGTCACAGTTTAAGAAAAAAATATGGGTGGGGTCCATAGAATTCCATAAGCAGATAGGAACTGCAAGCACATGCACGACATTTATTTTCAATTTGTGAGGAATAGAACTTAAACACAGTAAAGTTTGGAGTTTTAAAGTAACTCGATGCGTCACAGTTTAAGAAAAAAATATGGGTGGGGTCCATAGAATTCCATAAGCAGATAGGAACTGCAAGCACATGCACGACATTTATTTTCAATTTGTGAGGAATAGAACTTAAACACAGTAAAGTTTGGAGTTTTAAAGCAGAAACTATTACAAGTAACTATTACGCTGGCTGCAGAAGCACCGTGATGGGGCCACATAAACGACAGAGCACGCACACGCCCACCACAATTAGGCCGAAGAGTAACTCGATGCGTCACAGTTTAAGAAAAAAATATGGGTGGGGTCCATAGAATTCCATAAGCAGATAGGAACTGCAAGCACATGCACGACATTTATTTTCAATTTGTGAGGAATAGAACTTAAACACAGTAAAGTTTGGAGTTTTAAAGTAACTCGATGCGTCACAGTTTAAGAAAAAAATATGGGTGGGGTCCATAGAATTCCATAAGCAGATAGGAACTGCAAGCACATGCACGACATTTATTTTCAATTTGTGAGGAATAGAACTTAAACACAGTAAAGTTTGGAGTTTTAAAGTAACTCGATGCGTCACAGTTTAAGAAAAAAATATGGGTGGGGTCCATAGAATTCCATAAGCAGATAGGAACTGCAAGCACATGCACGACATTTATTTTCAATTTGTGAGGAATAGAACTTAAACACAGTAAAGTTTGGAGTTTTAAAGTAACTCGATGCGTCACAGTTTAAGAAAAAAATATGGTTGGGGTCCATAGAATTCCATAAGCAGATAGGAACTGCAAGCACATGCACGACATTTATTTTCAATTTGTGAGGAATAGAACTTAAACACAGTAAAGTTTGGAGTTTTAAAGTAACTCGATGCGTCACAGTTTAAGAAAAAAATATGGGTGGGGTCCATAGAATTCCATAAGCAGATAGGAACTGCAAGCACATGCACGACATTTATTTTCAATTTGTGAGGAATAGAACTTACACACAGTAAAGTTTGGAGTTTTAAAGCAGAAACTATTACAAGTAACTATTACGCTGGCTGCAGAAGCACCGTGATGGGGCCACATAAACGACAGAGCACGCACACGCCCACCACAATTAGGCCGAAGAGTAACTCGATGCGTCACAGTTTAAGAAAAAAATATGGGTGGGGTCCATAGAATTCCATAAGCAGATAGGAACTGCAAGCACATGCACGACATTTATTTTCAATTTGTGAGGAATAGAACTTAAACACAGTAAAGTTTGGAGTTTTAAAGTAACTCGATGCGTCACAGTTTAAGAAAAAAATATGGGTGGGGTCCATAGAATTAAATAAGCAGATAGGAACTGCAAGCACATGCACGACATTTATTTTCAATTTGTGAGGAATAGAACTTAAACACTGTAAAGTTTGGAGTTTTAAAGCAGAAACTATTACAAGTAACTATTACGCTGGCTGCAGAAGCACCGTGATGGGGCCACATAAACGACAGAGCACGCACACGCCCACCACAATTAGGCCGAAGAGTAACTCGATGCGTCACAGTTTAAGAAAAAAATATGGGTGGGGTCCATAGAATTCCATAAGCAGATAGGAACTGCAAGCACATGCACGACATTTATTTTCAATTTGTGAGGAATAGAACTTAAACACAGTAAAGTTTGGAGTTTTAAAGTAACTCGATGCGTCACAGTTTAAGAAAAAAATATGGGTGGGGTCCATAGAATTCCATAAGCAGATAGGAACTGCAAGCACATGCACGACATTTATTTTCAATTTGTGAGGAATAGAACTTAAACACAGTAAAGTTTGGAGTTTTAAAGCAGAAACTATTACAAGTAACTATTACGCTGGCTGCAGAAGCACCGTGATGGGGCCACATAAACGACAGAGCACGCACACGCCCACCACAATTAGGCCGAAGAGTAACTCGATGCGTCACAGTTTAAGAAAAAAATATGGGTGGGGTCCATAGAATTCCATAAGCAGATAGGAACTGCAAGCACATGCACGACATTTATTTTCAATTTGTGAGGAATAGAACTTAAACACAGTAAAGTTTGGAGTTTTAAAGTAACTCGATGCGTCACAGTTTAAGAAAAAAATATGGGTGGGGTCCATAGAATTCCATAAGCAGATAGGAACTGCAAGCACATGCACGACATTTATTTTCAATTTGTGAGGAATAGAACTTAAACACAGTAAAGTTTGGAGTTTTAAAGTAACTCGATGCGTCACAGTTTAAGAAAAAAATATGGGTGGGGTCCATAGAATTCCATAAGCAGATAGGAACTGCAAGCACATGCACGACATTTATTTTCAATTTGTGAGGAATAGAACTTAAACACAGTAAAGTTTGGAGTTTTAAAGTAACTCGATGCGTCACAGTTTAAGAAAAAAATATGGGTGGGGTCCATAGAATTCCATAAGCAGATAGGAACTGCAAGCACATGCACGACATTTATTTTCAATTTGTGAGGAATAGAACTTAAACACAGTAAAGTTTGGAGTTTTAAAGTAACTCGATGCGTCACAGTTTAAGAAAAAAATATGGGTGGGGTCCATAGAATTCCATAAGCAGATAGGAACTGCAAGCACATGCACGACATTTATTTTCAATTTGTGAGGAATAGAACTTAAACACAGTAAAGTTTGGAGTTTTAAAGTAACTCGATGCGTCACAGTTTAAGAAAAAAATATGGGTGGGGTCCATAGAATTCCATAAGCAGATAGGAACTGCAAGCACATGCACGACATTTATTTTCAATTTGTGAGGAATAGAACTTACACACAGTAAAGTTTGGAGTTTTAAAGCAGAAACTATTACAAGTAACTATTACGCTGGCTGCAGAAGCACCGTGATGGGGCCACATAAACGACAGAGCACGCACACGCCCACCACAATTAGGCCGAAGAGTAACTCGATGCGTCACAGTTTAAGAAAAAAATATGGGTGGGGTCCATAGAATTCCATAAGCAGATAGGAACTGCAAGCACATGCACGACATTTATTTTCAATTTGTGAGGAATAGAACTTAAACACAGTAAAGTTTGGAGTTTTAAAGTAACTCGATGCGTCACAGTTTAAGAAAAAAATATGGGTGGGGTCCATAGAATTCCATAAGCAGATAGGAACTGCAAGCACATGCACGACATTTATTTTCAATTTGTGAGGAATAGAACTTAAACACAGTAAAGTTTGGAGTTTTAAAGTAACTCGATGCGTCACAGTTTAAGAAAAAAATATGGGTGGGGTCCATAGAATTCCATAAGCAGATAGGAACTGCAAGCACATGCACGACATTTATTTTCAATTTGTGAGGAATAGAACTTACACACAGTAAAGTTTGGAGTTTTAAAGCAGAAACTATTACAAGTAACTATTACGCTGGCTGCAGAAGCACCGTGATGGGGCCACATAAACGACAGAGCACGCACACGCCCACCACAATTAGGCCTAGAGCACGCCTTGGAAGAGACTCTGGAGGACACCAGCGTTTACAGTCAAGGCGCCATTCCGAAGAGTAACTCGATGCGTCACAGTTTTAAAAAAAAAAATATGGGTGGGGTCCATAGAATTCCATAAGCAGATAGGAAATGCAAGCACATGCACGACATTTATTTTCAATTTGTGAGGAATAGAACTTAAACACAGTAAAGTTTGGAGTTTTACAGCAAAAACTATTACAAGTAACAAAGGGGAACATGGCGGACCTACATGCAGAAATCTACTATTATGCTGGCTGCCATCGAAAAACGTCGAAAAATAATTCTAAATTTCGGTATGTGGCGCATTAGTAAAAGTGAAATGAGTTTTAGCCGCCGACAAGAAAACACAGACGTGTGGCGCATTAGTAAAAGGAACATTTCGGTATGTGGCGCATTAGTAAAAGGAACATGGCTTTTAGACGCCGACAAGAAAACACAGACGTCGATCAATAATTCAATATGCGCACTACTAAAAGGAACATTTAATAACTAAAAATTTACTATAACAATCACTAGAGCAATGACAACATTTTAAAAAAAGAAGGAGCAATTACTAAAAGGAACATTTAATACAGAACAACCACAATACCAAGAACAAGTATAAAGCAGCAAAACACAAGAGCAGAGGAAAGACTCACCGCTGAACAGCTTAAAAAGAATTTCACGAACAACGTCGTGGGATTATATACACAACAGAATTAGATGATTGGTTAAATAGAAGTGCAAGTAAACGTAAGCCTGCGATATGATTGGATGGACCGTGATTCTGAAATGTGATTGGCCTGCGACGAATGTGCGCAGATAAGGGGGTACAATGAATTATAACATACGTAGTGAAACGTCATGGAAACGTCACTGCGCATGCGCAATGTCTGTACGCATGCGCACAAACAGGGGGGGGACGCTCAGCCACGGGGGACGTTGGAACATGGAACACCGGCCTCAGCGTCTTGCGCCACCTATTCCAAAACAACACGGCCGATCCGCCCCGGGAAAGCGTGGGGGCGTACCAATGCCCGAACATGCCCGGGGGTGAACATTCTGCGAGGTTCACCCCCAGGAGCCCATTTCCCGTACATTGCATGTAGGTGTGAGGCTCCCGATCGCTCCCAGCCAGGATACTTCACCAAAAGGAGGCCTATGCCTACCTTAACTCTGACTTTGTTATGAACGAAGCTGGAATCTGAAAAGCTCCCCCTGCCTTCAGCTCGAAACAAAAGCAGGCCATATGCAGGCGCTGCTGAATGTGTCCAGGTGTCAGAAAATTACACCGGGACAAGTTCGGCGTAGTTCTGAAAGAAGTAGGAAAGGAACGTTGCACTCCGCAGCTTTGCAGAAGGGTAGACGAATTTTACGCTCTGGGCAGTATCTTGGTTAATCTTCCTGACGGCCCCCAGCGCCTGGAGAACCTTACAGGTGATTGTCTGCGCTTTACAAATTTGGATTATTATTATTATTACGCCCTGAAAATAGTGGGTACAGGGCGTCTAACTGCGTCTACCCTCGGCTCGAGCCCTGGTCAAGACAATCGCACCCCAATAAAACCTACCAACCAGCAAACCCACATCCCAACCGGCAAACTCACAACCCCACTAATAAAGGCTGCAGGCCGGATCACATTATTTATATGGGTGCTGGTGGTTAAGAAAAGATCTGAGATTAACTTCAAAGGTGTAGTGGGGCAGTGTGGGCAAGATTGGGGTGCATGAATGGCTGTATGTAGCTAGGATTCGTCCCCACATACAGCGGAGACGCTTTTCAATTACGTGGGGAAATGGGAAAATTTCTCCGTAAGATTCGCCTCCACTTTTTCTTTGCTGATCAAACTAAGGATGACAACCAACCAGACCTAGATTCCAACACTGGTCTTAAAAAGAAATCGACTTTTACCCCCCTACTACAACAGGTACCACCGAAGGTTGATGCCTTTGAAAAGGCTGTGATCCACCAATTAGGCTCTTTGGACCTTACCAAATCCGATACCTTCCAAAACCTATCTAAAGAAGAAAGACTGGCACTTAATACCTTGTCTAAAGATCAGAGCATAACAATAAAACCCTCCGACAAGGGCGGTGCAATAGTCATTCTGGATACCGCTACATACAGAGCAGAATGCCTCAGACAGCTGAGTGATACCAATTCCTATAGGTTGCTGACTACTGATCCCACCCATAGACTAACAGTAGAGCTGAAAAGTCTAGTGGAAGAAGCTGTCACAGAGGGCTGGATAACGGGACACGAAGCCCAGTTCCTGGTCACTGCGTATCCTGTCATCCCGCATTTTTACACCTTGCCCAAAATTCATAAAGCCACTAGACCACCCCCAGGACGACCCATTATCTCGGGGATTGGATCTCTATTAGAACCTTTGTCAGCATTTGTTGATGTCTTTTTGAGACCTTTGGTCCTCAAAATGTCAACCTATCTACAGGATACCAAAGATGTACTCCGACTGCTCCCTGAAATTCCTTTCGATCCAGAGACTGACCTTCTGGTCAGCTTTGATGTGGAGTCTCTCTACACCTGCATCCCGCAGGAAGAAACACTGGATACAGTTCGAGGTCTTCTAGAAGCTGAAACTCATGAGAGCATTACACCGATTAACTTCATTATGGAGTTGGCACGCATGGCAATGACTGAAAACTTTTTTCAGTTCGAGGAATCGCTGTACCTCCAAATATCTGGCACATCTATGGGGAGCATTTTTGCCCCGAGCCTTGCCAACCTCTATGTCTACTCTTTCGAAACACGTCATGTACTCATCCACAACAACCCTTTTTTTCATCACTTGTTGTTGTGGAGGAGATACATTGACGATGTTCTAGTGGTATGGAGGGGAGACAACACCTCTCTCCTAGCCTTCCAGAGTTGGCTCAACACTCAGGACCGTTATTTGAGATTTACGGTAGAATCCAGTAAAGTGGAGCTCCCTTTCTTGGATCTTCTCATTGTTCCCCTCGATGGACATTTGGCTAGCAAATTATACCGCAAGCCTATGTCAAGAAACTCACTGCTCCGATTTGACAGCCACCACCCTCGATCACGTCGAGAAAACCTGCCCTTCGGACAATTTTTGAGGGTTCGGAGGAATTGTTCTGAACGTTCGGACTTTGAGGCATTCTCACGTGATCTAGCTGCCAAGTTGAAGCAAAGACAATATCCGCCTACCATCATCAAAAAAGCACGGAAGAGGGCATTGAACAATCCCCGCGAGACCCTTTTGGCTCCACCTGTCGAAAAACCTCCATTGGAAAAACTGACCTTCGTGACCACCTTCAACTCAGCCTCTACACAGGTGCAGAAGATCATACGAAGGAACTTGCGTATCCTCAATACGGCAGGCACTAAGATTTTACCACCTTTGTTTGCCTTCAAACGCAATCAAAATCTTCGAGACGAGTTAGTACATACTCGCCCACGAGGTACGGTGGCTAATCCTGTTTCCACACTCTGGAATCTTCCGCCAGTACAAGGACACCACCCTTGTGGTAGCTGTTCTGTGTGTCCATTAACAGAGAAAACCTTAACTATTGATATAGGCACACAACGTCCCTGGGTTCTCAAGCGCCATACCAACTGCAATAGTGAGAAGGTTAT
Source organism: Lissotriton helveticus (assembly GCF_964261635.1). Classification (NCBI taxonomy): domain Eukaryota; kingdom Metazoa; phylum Chordata; class Amphibia; order Caudata; family Salamandridae; genus Lissotriton; species Lissotriton helveticus. The sequence goes on from NC_136065.1 coordinate 72,809,996, forward strand.
TTATCTGATCACGTGCCCATGCTCCCTTCGCTATGTAGGGATGACAACAAGGAAGGTGAAGCTCAGAATACAGGAGCACATGAGTACCATCAGACGGAACAGACAAGCCACCCGCCTTACCAACCATTTCCTCACAAAAAAACATAGTGCAGAAGAAATGAAGTGGGTGGTTCTTGAACAACCTTTCATCCCCCAACATGTCAAAGATATCACTCGGTATCTTTTTATTAGGGAACAGAAATGGGTTTTCAAACTCCATTGTGATACCCACGGGTTGAATGACGATATCCCCTGGATACAGATCTAGACACCAACATCACCATACAGTGAGAATTATGACTTCTGATTTCTATTCTCATGGTAGCATCATGTCTCCTATATCAGCGGCATTAACTTACTATCCGTATTCTCTTTAGTGCCGGATAATTTGCCACTCTGAGGGCATGCCACAAAACCGCGTCCCACTGTCCCCGGTATTACTGAGATAGGACTGACTATTATTACTCTATTTAGTTTAGAGAGTGGGCTAGTGCCAATATTCATCGTTTGTCATTTAACATAGAGTTACCCCCCTACCCCCCCCCCCCCCACAACATCTAGTTCATATTAGGTCTTTTTTCTGTGTGTAGGGACCCACTCATTGTATCGGGGTTTCCTTAACATAACACGCGGTTGTGTTTCCATCGGCTCCCCTCATGTTGGCATGCCGTTTTTCCACGCTTCTGATTGGCCGTTTCTGGGCCAATGGGGTACTCTGGCTGGCCTATCTACCAATCACATGAAATCACACATCTCAGTAAACAGACTTTGTTTATATGAGTATTCGATCGATCTAACAGCGCGCATCTGCTATGACCTGACGTAATGCGCCTCAACTAAGTGTGCAGAACTTCTTTTTATACACTCACAATGTTTTGATACTTGAAATCCTTCTAACTCCTTACTCCCCCGGCGGCATGGTCCTTGTCTATTGGGCAGCGCGGGGACCAATCATATGCTTACATGTGGAAGATGCACAAATGAGATGTGCTCTTGTATATACAGGTCTTTCCAACACATTTCATTTTATATTAGCGCACAACATCAACATGGTTTGAAGAGATACTAATAGTGTGGCGCTTACGGATTACAGACGAATAAACAAGCAACATCATTGACTACGGCGTTGTCAACCGAGTAGAACGCGAATGGCGCGTGCAGATTGGTCCTTCTAACTCCTTACTCCCCCGGCGGCATGGTCCTTGTCTATTGGGCAGCGCGGGGACCAATCATATGCTTACATGTGGAAGATGCACAAATGAGATGTGCTCTTGTATATACAGGTCTTTCCAACACATTTCATTTTATATTAGCGCACGACATCAACATGGTTTGAAGAGATACTAATAGTGCGGCGCTTACGGATTACAGACGAATAAACAAGCAACATCATTGACTACGGCGTTGTCAGCCGAGTAGAACGTGAATGGCGCGTGCAGATTGGTCCGTTCTCGGACCAATCGCTTTACTTCATTTCCTCCATTCACCAATGGGAAGAGAGGACAGGCCTCCTTACTCGTTTGCTGTTGCGCATATATCGCGCAAATTAAGAACATTCTAGTAGAGCTATACGAACAACACAGCCTTTTTTTTGATATTTACAAACATACAAATATAAGAAAATATAAGATCTTTAATGTTATTACACACTACGAGTCAGGAGTTTTGTACAGGGTCAGAGAGTATTCACAAAGGTCTCTCTGGCCAATCAGAGGCTACGGTTGATAGCTTTCACTTTGGTCAGCCTGAGCACTTTATAAGGTCTGTCTACCTTGTCATCGGTACCTCCCCCTCGGCTCAGTCAAAGCCCGAGGTACCGACGGACAGGTAGGTTATCTCACTCTATTTAGGAGGAGCTTGAGTCTGCCACATAGGCTCTGTTTTCCAAATTGACTTTTGAGTTGACCTATTTAGTGTCATGTTACTTTTACTCTATTTTTATTTAGACAGACTTCTCTTAATGCTTTCCCTAAGTCATTGTCTAGCCTGAATTGGCCTCCAGATCGCATTCTTGTATCCACTGCTTTACATTTTTAGCACTAGGTTATATTGAGGAACTTTCCAAATATGCATGTGATACAACGGTTGTAAATGAAATTGCTGTTCACTTTTTATTTTCCTCAGAGCGGGGCCTCTTATTGTTCTGAGCGAGCGCCAGGCATGGTGAGGCCTGTCCCCATAAATTCAATGGATGAGTTGCAAATAATATTTACTGTATTTGTTCCACTTAGGATATAAGGCTACTACATACATTGTGTAGTATATATAAAAATTGCCTTTCCAATTTTGTTATATGTGTGTTCCGTGTCTATTTTCTCTAAATTTTTGATACAGGTGATGAGCGATTGACCTACCTGACAATTTAACGGTAGGCACTCATTTGGGTGGTTCTTTATCAAGTGATTGTTCAACTTGTATGGTTATAGTTGCAGTAGTATCTAATTAAGCAGGTCCTGAAGAAAGCCTGTCAAGGCTGAAACATGTCGACCAAATCCATTTGATTGATAGTAATATTTGTTTGAATACTATCTACATACTGTTGCTTTTAATATTACTTCTGTGATGACCCCCTTAATAAAGTACGTTGCCTTGGCATCACACTAAGTAATTTTAACTCACGTTTTCTTTTTTCACTCTTTCACTGCAACCCCTCTCATTCAGCTATGTCATACTTTTTTCATCACTGGAGGATCTGTTTTTAGCTCTTCTCACAATATCACCTAGTGAGAGACTTAACAGATACCAGTCTTTGTACAAAAAATCCCAGATGATGAAATTCCGCCAATTGGTGGGCTGATGGGAGTATTTCATGTAGTGTACCTACACCTGTTTTCTTTCTTTTTTGTAAATAGACACGTGCCTTTGGTTTGAACTTGATACACAATATTGAGCTCTATGTAGACCTCTAGTATCCCTTGTGTGTATGTTATAGTTTGATTGGGGGACAGGCTACTGTGGAGGTCTCTAAACTCTTTCCCCTTAGACCCTCTTCTACTAGTGTTTTTTGTCGTGCATGAATGGTAGCCTGACATGCAGGAAGGAAGTATGTGGGTGTACTGCCGATTCATTCAGATGCAGAGAATGTGGGTGGTTCAGTGGGAACAGAGGCGCGGACAGGGGAGTTCTGACATGTAGGCAGTGCCTCTGTGAAGGTGGGCTAGACTACTAGATTATGGTCTGGAGAACTGTGAAGGGGTAAACTGTGGTTTAGGAGGGTTGCAGCCCCGGAGATCCTTTTGTGGCCGTCACTGAAGGGAGAAAGCTGCGACAAGTTGGTCTTCCCGCAGCACTGCATGCTCCATCTATCCAAGGCAGCAAAAAATAGGGGGGCATATTATCAACAACTAGCGATATTTATCGCTAAATGGGCTTAGCAACCTTTTTTTTATCGCCAAGCATCTCCGGATTTTATCGCAGAGATAACGTGCTATTAGCAACGTTTATCTCTAAAGCGATAAAATATCCGGCGATAGCGGCGAAATGCGTGAATATTGCTGGAAATCCAGCGATATACAGGCATTATTGCTAATAGGGACTTAGCCTGAATATCCACCTCCCATTGGATATACAGGTTAAGTCATGGTCTGAGCAGCTGTTAGGTTTTGGAGATATTCGCGCTTAGAGCTAATATTTCTATTGCTACGCCTGCATTGATAATAGGCGATAGTGATGTTAGCGACTGCTTTCAGTCGCTAACAGGTTGAGTACGCCCACTTTGCATGTCATTAGCGATAGCTGACATGCAAAGCGGGCCCCAAACCGCTCGCTATCGCCCACAAGCTGTCGCTAACTGCTGTTAGCGACAGCTTGCTAATAGGGCGATAAAATTATCACTGCTTTGCGGCTGAAAACGGCTGCAAAACGGCGATAATCTCATACCGCCCGCCGTGATAATATGCCCTAGAGTCGGATTTTGATCTTAATACACTGTTTAGGCTTCTGTTTTCTCCTAAATGGCTTCCAGTTTTGCCTTTCCATTATTAGCGGATTTTGTCTGAATTATACGTTAGATGTAACTCAATGAAACTCGCAATTTGAGATTTTGCATGACCGTGAATGAGTTGTTTAGGTCTCGTGACCTACAATGCGCGCAAGCGCATTGAGGGAGCGAGAATTCAAGTGCTCAAAATCCTCGTGAAACCACGGGCTTTTTGCTGCGGTTTTCATGAAGTTCACGTGGCCACAGGCACGCGCTTTTGGGCCATAAACTTGCATTTCTCCTCCCCCTCCCCAGCCAGCTTCCCCCAGGCCGTAGCAGCACTCCTCCCACTGCACTCGGCCCCTGCTGCTTCACACCGTGTCGCATTTCTCCTCCCCCCTCCCCTTCTCTGCCTTCCCTCCGTCTTTGGATTGTTGGCACCGAGCTGCTCCGCTGCCACACAGATGCTTAGTGTTCGGTTGATCTAATTAAGCTGTGCAGGTTGGGATTGTAGTTTGCATCAGCAGCGTCAGGTGCGAACTCTTAGATAAGAAAGCGCCACTTTCTGCATCATGTATGTTAGCTCTGGCTCCTTCAGAAACCAGCGGCCATTTGTCACTGCCAGATTAAAAATAGACCCAACTCTCAGCCTTGCACGATTTATATTTAAAAAGGCACGCATAACTCTGCGGGTTAATTACATTGCCGCAGTATTGTATGAAACTGCACAGGGCGGGCTTGTTACTCAATCATCTCCCAGGATTCGTTTTGCCAACAGCCACTTCATGCACGCCCCACTCCCCCTACTCCTCCCTCAAAGCAAGACATTTCCCAAAGCCACTTCATGCGCTCCGCAGGTCATAAACCGGCCCATCTGCTCGTGAATCAGCCCCCCTCCCAGTGCTGCCTGTCCTTCTTCAAAGGCAGCTTGTAACCCGAGCTGCCTTCTGCCATTGCATTCTGAACTCTTTTTAAACACTCAATCATGCCACCACCCCGTCTTGTGCGCTGGTCGCCCTTCATGTTTTATGCACTTTTGTTTTAATTTCCCCCCCTTACTTTTGTACCACCACTTCAAAGTTGTCAGAATGCTAACTCGAATCCAGTTCCCCTGCATCAAAGTCGCCCGCTCCAGCCATTACGCCAGAGCCTCTTCATTGCCCAGTTCTGCCTGATAACCCCCCACCCCCTCCCAAATCACAGGCATAACGGGATCAGCATTTTCGTAAAGGTCACTTTATCCACTGTATAAGGAGGAAGCTCTTCAGATGGGCGGAGTTGTGAATAGTTCAACTCATTGCCCGCGGACCACTGATCAGCTGTCTACTCCTCATGACCAGGGAACCGTGCTTAATGTTTCGGCTTAGCGCCCGTTTTTATGTAAACACAGGTAATACAAACAATGGCAGCTGTAGCATTATTTTCACAGCAGGCACCCGCTCCCATAACTCGTTTTTTAAAATTTACATTAAATCATGGCTGCAGGAGTCTTCTTGTGCGCCGCTGAACCAAGTCGTTTTTTTAATACTCAATCATGGTAGCACCGTCTTGTGCGCTGGTCCCCTTTCATGTTTTATGCACTTTGTTTTAATTTCCCCCCCCTTACTTTTGTACCACCACTTCAAAGTTGTCAGAAGGCTGACTCGAATCCAGTTCCCCTGCATCAAAGTCGCCCGCTCCAGCCATTACGCCAGAGCCTTCATTGCCCAGTTCTGCCTGATCAACCCCCACCCCCTCCCAAATCACAGGCATAACGGGATCAGCATTTTCGTGAAGGTCACTTTATCCACTGTATAAGGAGGAAGCTCTTCAGATGGACGGAGTTGTGAATAGTCCACAATACCTTGGATGTTGCCCCAGTGCTTAATTTGTAAAATATTAAGCGCCAGGACTCTGACCAATTTTGATGTATACATTATTCCTAAACAACTGTTCTACTCATCTCTAAATTAGATGAGCAGTGCCACCAAATGTTAGACTGTTCTAAGTATGGTGTTGACCATTAGATGCCAGTGCCGAGAGCACCGATGTTCCCGCTGATTAAACAAAAGAGCTCATGTTACAGAGGTCAACACTGGCACCACGTGAGGCTCTGCTTTGTTTCCAGTTTTTTACTGCACAAACCCGATCGAAGTCATTTCGCTGGAAACACACACTACGTTAAATTGCTCATATTAACAATGGCCAGTTCATAAAATTCAACTACAGTTTATATATTGCTGACTTTTCAGCAATTCACAATATTTTCAGCCTTTTCATTGTAAGTGGTTTCTGCCAGGCGTTCCCAGAAATACTCACATTTGTGTCACTCTGTACTTGTATACACTTCTGCTAAAATTTGATGTAACATGCCTTTGTAAATGTTTCTGTACTAAAACGTATTTTTTCCCTTTAGAGAAATGACCACTCCTACGCCTCTGCCACTTGTTAGGATGTTCCCTCCCCACTCGCCGCCTCAAAATAGATTCATTACTGCCTTTCACATTGCTATAGCTAAAACTTTTTCTATATGAGTATCATCCTGCAAAAACATTCAGGACTAGCAAACGGGTGCCTGGTGACCAACTTTTAAAGTTGAGCCCATAAAACAGCCCACGCTAAAAGATTTGCTTTGAAGCAATTGCAATCTACTGCCGGGAATTTAAGTTAGTAAATGCCACTGGTGAGATTTCTGCTTTAGTGCCAACTCTCGATGCTGAGATGGTTTGTTTCTCTCTCCTGCTAATTCCGGATTCCCTCGTGGAAATTTCATTCACCCTCCAACTCCAAATCCACCCTCCAACTCCAAATCCACCCTCCAACTCCAAATCCACCCTCCAACTCCAAATCTACCCTCCAACTCCAAATCCACCCTCCAACTCCAAATCCACCCTCCAACTCCACCCTCCAACTCCACCCTCCAACTCCAAATCCACCCTCCAACTCCAACTCCACCCTCCAACTCCAACTCCAGCCTCCAACTCCAACTCCAAATCCACCCTCCAACTCCAAATCCCCCCTCCAACTCCACCCTCCAACTCCACCCTCCAACACCAAGTCCACCCTCCAACTCCACCCTCCAACACCAACTCCACCCTCCAACTCCACCCTCCAACACCAACTCAACCCTCCAACTCCACCCTCCAACACCAACTCCACCCTCCAACTCCAACTCCACCCTCCAAATCCACCTTCCAACTCCAAATCCACCCTCCAACTCCAAATCCACCCTCCAACTCCACCCTCCAACTCCACCCTCCAAATCCACCCTTGCCAATAGGTCTCGCAGTAGGAAAGTTGGAGCTATTACAATTGCAAATAACAATGCCTTTTATTTTTGTTTTCATTTTAAAAACATAAAGGGCTTTGTTATTTGCAATTGTAATAGCTCCAACTTTCCTACTGCGAGACCTATTGGCAACGCCAGTGCTTGTTTTGAGTAAGTCCCTTTCTTTCCATTATTTTATTTCTGGCATGCTGCAGCCTTCTGCAGTGGATGCTTAACACTGCCACAGCCTTGTTCCTGTTTATGTAACTTGTCTAGTTGCCCATCGGACTCAATGGGCATTACATTTTCTTATCCCACGGGGCATCCACATGCCTTGGCCTTTTGGAGACATACATTCCACCTCCATCAAAACCTTGCATTCCTTGTATTCCTTTCTCTGTGGTTGTGCCTGAGGTTTGTTTGCACTTCGTAGTCCCAGGAAGCATTGCCTTGAAATATAGTTTTTTTAGGTCTCGACTATTCTATCACGTAAGTGATAAATAGACGAGAGTATAGAGGGCAAACCAAGCTCTGAAACCACCAGGCGGATTACGCCGAGTGCATGTGCCCGTGCACGCGCTTGCCGTTTGCTCCCTGAGCCGCCTCACATCATAGCATTAATCAGCCCTCCTCCAAAGACTTGTTTACAGTGCTGCCAGCCTATCACGTGCCCGCCGCAACTGCCGCTCCCCCGCCTGCTGCATCACTTGTCAAAGGAATGCTCCCCGCCGCTGCAATGCCGAGAGCTTCTTTGGCGCTGCTCCACCCCCCCCCCCCCCACCTCCCCACAGCAATGCCGAGAGCTTGTTTAGTAACTCAACCGTCGTCTGCTATCCCGCCAGTCTCTCTCCTGTCTCCCAGACCATCAGTCCCTGGACTCTTTCCTTTCTAGTGTCCCAAATGTCTTCAGTCTCTTATCGCTCTCTCTCTGTCCTCTCAGTGTTTCTCTCTTCTCTACCTCTGTGATCTCTCGCTGTTTCTCACCTCAAATCCCCCCCCCCCCCCCCCCCCCCCAGTGCTTGAAATGGAAAAATAGAAGTGCAGGTACTCGTTTCTGAGAAGTGCCGGTACTCTCCAATTAAAAGTATTAGGTTTCTCTTGAGAAGTGCCGGTACTCTGCCTATCAAAATAAAAAAGTGCCTGTACTCAGTACCGGACAGTACCAGCCCATTTAAAGCACTGCCCCCCCCCCCCCCCTGTGCAGCCGGTCCCTCTACACCCCTTCAACCTCAGTCTATTTCTAGTCAGGGTCTTTGAACACTCTCCCGTCACTCTGATCCCACCTCACACTCTACTTTGCGACCAGCTTACCTGCACACGCACACGCACAAGCGCACAGCACTTTTTTCGTCGCGCGTGCGCACAACTCACGTTTTTTTTACAATTATTTTTTTCCGCGGCCAATGCTTTTTAAATGCGCCATCAACATGTGAAAAGCACTCCTCTCCATCTGTCGCGTCCAAAGCATCAGGCCGTTTATGCGCTGGCAGAGGTGAATATTGCTGAATATGGATGCACCCGTGAGTGTGTCTGGTATCCGCAGTGTCCCGGACCGCTGCTGTGAAGCCGATGGTTGCCAGGTCTGATTCCGCTCTGTCCCTTCCTCTTAGCTTGTCTATCAGTAAATTGGTCCACGAGCTTGAGTGATTGGCAGTCAATATTAGTCTTAACCTGCAAGGCCGTGTGAAGGCAGGCGGTCTATTTTAGCTTCTGCCGCTCACAATTTCCTCGGCCAGGAGTGTACTGTCAATGTTTGCATTCCTTCCCATCCAACACCACAGATGACCATTAAAGCATTGAGCTAGACTGCAGTCGTTCGTTCCAATTATGTGTCACTCTTAGGGCTGAGACGCAATTTGTTCCGAACCTGTCATGTTTCCTTTACGTTTGGTCTATGTTTCTTTAATTCTCAATTGGATTATTCTTATGGTGAGATTCAGCATGGCTTTTATTGTTTATATGGGGTTAAAGTAAATATATTTCAGCACGGACATTCCGGGCTCTGTTCCTTTCCATTGCTTTGGTGCCATCTTTTCCTCCGCCCGCCCTACCTCCCTCCCGTTGTCCTTGCCTTTCACTCCCCCCCACCCCCTCTGTCCCTGCTCGTTGTCCGTGCCTTTCACTCCCCCATCCCTCCCGTTTCCGTAATGCCCCACACCCTCCAATTCAAACACATACAGAATCACAGGAAGGATTAACACCACTCCAGACTTATTGTTTTTCTCTACTTATTTGCTAAATGTGATCCTTCCATTGATTTGCTTTGTTTTGCTAAGTTTAATCTTTTTCTTGCTTTTCTTTCTTTTTGTTTACCATCTTTCTGTTTCTACAAACTACGTGTTATGTGTTGACCTATTTTCTCATCTGCGGTGGAGAAATATGAACTCTTAAGTTCAGCGCTATCTGCTCCTTCTGCTGTTTTTATTTATATTTCTTGGACTTCTGTGATTAATCTGCTTCTGTATTCTGAAAGTGTTGCTGCCTCCCTTGATAGCACAAGTCATCTGTTCCTAACTGATGGACTAATACCTTTTGTAGGCTTCCTATGCTATCTCTTCTCTGCATTTCAAATGCAGCTGGCATGCTCTAGGTGTCTGCTGTCAGACTGAAGCCAACCCATTCCATTTACCCGTCTCTGTTGACACTTCACTTAGAACCTGCGTCAAAAAGATGGTTTTCCATCAGTAGCTGTGACCTACTTGTGGAAAGTCGGAGGCAATTAGGAAAGTGTTCCCTTTTTGCAGACAAAACATGTTAATTGGGCCCCTTCTACTCCAGTCTTACGACTATAATTTATTTTACTGCAACAATTTCCATAACATCAACATAACCTGAAAATAGATTGTATTGTAATTGCATTTCTATAGCTATTGCTAGCCCTAATGAGGCATTGAAGTGATTGTTGTATAGAAAGCAAACATCTATCTATCTATCTATCTATCTATCTATCTATCTATCTATCTATCTATTTCTCTATCTCTTTATCTCTCTATCTATCGCCCTCACTCTATCTATCGCCCTCACTCTATCTATCTATCTATCTACCTATCTATCTATCTATCTATCTATCTATCGGCCTCACTCTATCTATCTATCACCCCCTATCTATCTATCTATCTATCTATCTATCTATCTATCTATCTATCTATCTATCTATCGCCCTCACTCTATCTATCGCCCTCACTCTATCTATCGCCCTCACTCTATCTATCGCCCTCACTCTATCTATCGCCCTCACTCTATCGCCCTCACTCTATCTGTCACCCTCAATCTATCTATCGCCCTCACTCTATCTATCGCCCTCACTCTGTCTATCTATCTAACTCTGTCTATCTATCTATCACCCTCACTCTATCTGTCTATCTATCGCACTCACTCTATCGCCCTCACTCTATCTATCGCCCTCACTCTATCTATCGCCCTCACTCTATCTATCGCCCTCACTCTATCTATCGCCCTCACTCTATCTATCGCCCTCACTCTATCGCCCTCACTCTATCTGTCACCCTCAATCTATCTATCGCCCTCACTCTATCTATCGCCCTCACTCTATCTATCGCCCTCACTCTGTCTATCTATCTATCGCCCTCACTCTCTGTCTATCTATCACCCTCACTCTCTGTCTATCTATCACCCTCACTCTATCTGTCTATCTATCGCACTCACTCTATCGCCATCACTCTATTTATCTGTCTATCTATCGCCCTCACTCTATCTATCGCCCTCTATCTATCTATCTGTTGCCCTCCCTCTATCTATCGCCCTCAATCATCTATCTATCGCACTCACTCTATCTATCGCATCACCACAGCATCACTCAGCACCACCACAGCATCACTCAGGGGCACCACAACATCACTATGCGCTACCACAGCATCACTGAACGCCCCAGCATCACTCAGCCCACCACAGCATCAATCTGTGCAACCATTCAACAACAATTGGTTCAAATATGTTCTCTCAATGTTTCAAGCTTTGTTACAAATGTCACAAAAAGATGTTAACATTTCACTTCTGTTCTGGGATTTTCGTCACAATAAAATACACTGAACATAATCTTCACAAAAGTTATTTACAAAAGTTTAATCTATTGCCATTACAAATTACAATAACTTTTATTTAAGTATTAATTATTAAAAAAATTAAAAACCATTGTTATTTGTAATATCAATACATCTAAGTCACGTAAATACCAAACATGTTGCATTACAAATGCTATAGGTGTCACATTTGCGAAAGTTATAACTATTGGCATTGTAAATGACAAAGCTATTAATTTCGCTATTTTCAAAACCAACACATAAATTAAAAAAAAATCATTTACAAGACCAATAGCTCAAACTCTCCGAATGCGAGACCTATTGCATTGCAAATGCTTGTTTAGCCAGGAGGTTGTGTTGCATGCTTGATTCCATTTCCTGCATGTAACGGAGAGAACAAGGTGAAATAGTTTGCAGCGTAACCATCGTCTGGAGTCATCATAATCCTTGTTTGCTTTTTTCAGAACACACAGCTGGTCTCCGTAGCATCTGTTTGTGTCCATGTGTGATCTTGAGTGACTCAGTGATCACCTTGTTGAGTCTTCGAGGGGAGGGGGGTGTTCCGAGTCCAAGGCCTGGGTGGCCACGTGCAAATGCAGTTTTATAGCAGTTACTGGACCTAACCTACCTCGCAGCAGGATTTTCAGAAAGTTAAAGGTGGAAATAGCCGTGAATGATGCCCCCCCCCCCACCCCCACTGTTTCAGATGACGAGGACTGGCGTACTGAACAGAGAGATGGCTCTGACATTTTATTACAATGGTCTTCTGAGAATTTGGACATTTCTGTGATCTCGGACAGCTATTTTTCCATGTATTTCATTGCACCAGGTGACTTACGTGGTTTCAGATAAATAGTGCACTAACGTGTTGTCAGAACATTTCAGAGAGCACAAAGGTGGTGGTCATTTGTAGAAGTCAGGGTTTTGACAATGAGGATTCTGTAAAATGATTTTTTTTAAATCTAGCTTTATAAATACCAGGATTCTACCTTTTCTGAGCGCATGCAACTGATGCATTACTATTAACCAGTTGAATGCTACAGATATCTGGCTCAAATCAGTTGCAATAGAGCCCTGAAACATCTCTGTTCGGACCTATGTTGCATTTGTGTTAATAGATTTGAAATGCACGGTGGTTCTGAGGTGAAACAGGAGCCTTCTTGTGCAGATGAAGCACTATTAGTCTCTCTTGATTTGGAGATACGAAGAAGTGGAGAGATTGTCCCAACTTTAAAGCTCTGGCCTTCGTTTGGCAATTGTAGAGCAAGTTAAAATTTGTTGGTCGCTATTTTTGCTGTTTGAGTGTGGCGATTATAAAACCTCAGTTTCCACTAATCTTTCTTTCTTTTAAGGCAAGTTCTTGGGCAACCAGCAGTTGAGTTAATGACAGAACCTGCCTTTCAGCTTCCGAGTGGACCGAAGGGATACAAGACTGTCTGCTGAAGACCTAGTGCTGGAAGGAGCAGGCTTGCGTGTGTCTGCGCCTCTCATTGTGCAGGGAACTCATATCCAAGTGAGAATATGCGGAAATATGTCTTCAGGTGAGACTAATGAGCTGAGACTGTTAATGTTGTGAAAGTTTGTTTTAGTGGCAAAGAGGGCAGGGGACTGCATGTTTGAAGACAAGCCTGGATGTATGTGTTTGTCATAGACAGGTGACAAGGCCCTGGTTACCTTTCGCTTCATCACCAGATTTGTGGGAGATCCAGTGGCTTTTGTGGTGGGATTATTGTAGTTTGACTGGTGGGTTTTTGGGCCTGGATATTGCTTGAAACACTTCTGGTAACTACAACACCAGCTGCTGAAGTTTCAGCCCACTTAAAGTTGAATCAGTGCCAGAGTTCGATCCAAATTACTTTATATCCCGCACAAACCCAGATCCTTTGTAAGAAAAAGGCCCTTTCAAAAGACCAGAGACATGAACATTTGCACAAGAGACTATCAAAACCTGAACATTCTTGAAATTCAGTGAGTAGACCTGAGCGCAGCCCCAAAATATAACTTTGCCCGCTACGGTCAATACTGTAACAGTTAGGGTTGCTTGTTTTTTCTTCTGTGTACCCAGTTTATACCTGATCTACTTACCTCCCTATTAGTAAACATCCTTTTATTAGGTCTCTCCTGAGCCAGCACATGTTCTGATCTGCAAGACATTTAGTGTGTGGGCTTTTAAAAGTCCTACCACAGCTTTTTGGCTGGCATAGAGCGTGCGGTTACGTGCACACTGACGAGCAGAGGCGCCATCTGGCTTTCCTCTCTCGTCATGGTGCGTGCACATCGTACACCACTCGCCAACCTGCTTTCACTTTACTTTTGCAGTCGCGCGCGCACCACTCACGTGCTTTTTAAACTTTTTCATTTAGCGCTTGCGCACACAACTCCCTCGGCCTCCCTCTCCCGGTACAGCCCCCAACTATGCATTCTCGCCCATGTTCCCTAATCTTTTCACTATTTTTTCTTTCCTCCTTCTTCCTGCTCTGCAGTCCTTACACCCATCGCCTCCTCTTTCCACTTGATTTCTTCGCACTACCTTTGCCATTATCGGTTTATCCACTGCCCTCTTATGCCGCCCCCATCTGTCCAGTCTTTGCTTTCTCCCTTCCCTCTTTTCCACCTCTGCACTGCCTCTCCTCCCTGCCGTCCCATCCTCCCTCCCTGCTTCAACAAACTCCTCTCGTCTTCTCCCCTATTCCGTCGCTTCTTCTGCATCGTCTCTTCTCCCCCTCCCGGCGCTCTTTGTGTTCTACACAGTTTTTGTTGTTGAACACAGTAAAACCACAAACCAATATGCAGAGTAATGAAACTTTTCTCCAAGAATTTTAACACCAAACTTAATTCTCAGTAAAGCTGGTTTTCTGCCGCACCCTCAGATAAACGAGCCTCGAGGAGAACGGTGTGCACAGTGCAAGACGCCCACTTCATGTCTGCTGAGCCCCTCATTATCCATCTATCTATGCATTCCCTTCAGAGACAGCCAGGCACTGCAGAAAGCAGTGGGGGTCGCCGGTGACCACTGACTCAAGATAAAGAGGTGGGTAGAGGGTTCTATATTTAGGAAGCTTACAAGATCTCCTGCATCCCGTCATTCCTACAGAGGACTCTACTCTTTATACACACAGGCTGCTTTAAGACACCGATGTAGTGTTCCAGACACACTGTTGAAAAGTGAGGTCATCCTTCTTGTGGGTAAATTGGCTTCAAATAACAACTGCATACGGGCTAACCCTCCCCTCCTCTGCTCTTTAACACCTTACATTACCCCTCCCCCTCACGAGAAGAAAAGATGGGTTTGGCGGGATAGCATCCACAGCATCCCCCCCCCCACCCCCTGGAGAATTAGGTGCGAACTTCCATCAGGCAATTCTTTTAATCTTTGGTGTCTTTAATTGATCTTACATCTAGCTGGGCTTTGTCATGGATGCTCTTACCAACTGCTGCCTCAGCTTCCCACAGGTTACAGGGTGTTCTTGTTCAGCAGAAAATACATCAGTTACATTGGTGGACGGTGACGTTTTCAGAAAAGAGATAGCACATCCCTCAAGCACAATGATCCTCACATTGCCTGCTCGGCCCCAGACAGTGCATGAGAGAAGTTACCCTGGAGGCGAACCTGTGCATGACGCCAGAGCCTCATTGGTAAAAAGAAAATACAAGCATTGGCATAGCCAATAGGTCTCGCCTTTGGGACCTTATAAGTATTTAGCTACACAACAGTTGATGTGGTTGCACCAAGGATATTGTGCTGCATAACTAAAAACTTATAAGGTCCCAAAAGCGAGTCCTATTAGCAATGCCAATGGTTGTTTCTGATTGTTTTGTCGCACATAAGGGCCACAGCCATTAGATTCGAGATGGTGTATATTTATTTCTAAAGCTGCATTGTTTTCTTGATATGATCTGGCATTCCTCTGCCCAAGCTCTAAGATCATTGAGTAACAAGCTGGTTTAAAGTTTGGCGTCATCATCGATTAGGGCAATGAGATGCTAGAGGGGGGGGCAGACTCGTGCCTTCTTTAAATATTGGTGGAATGACGGAACCTCTCCAGGAATCTGGAATGGTGTTAGTTGCCAGACAGTGTTTAAACAGTAGAGTTAACACCTTAGTCCAAACAAGCATTAGAAATGCAATCGGGCTCGGATTTTTTTGATTTTGAGCTAATGGCATTGTAAATAGCAATGTCTTTTCGTCGTGTGTGATGGAGTGTGTGCATGTGGTGTGTAGTGGTATTATGTGAGTTGTATTGTAATTTTACCAATGATGTCATGCTGTGCTTTAGATGAATATGTTTAAAAGTAAAGTGTACCATACTGCTATTGCTACAAAAGTTAATTGTGGATGCTTTAACAATTGATGCGTGCACTGATGGCTGGTGGTGTGTGTGTTTGGTGGAAGAGTGCACTGGCCGCTGGAGGTGTGTGTGCCTAGTGGAAGGGTGCACTGACGGCTGGTGGATGTGTGCTTAGTAAAACAGTGCACAGATGGCTGATGGTGTGTGTGTTTGGTGAAAGAGTGCACTGACGGTTGCTGGTGAGTGCGCCTTGTAAAAGAATGCACTGACGGCTGCCTGGTGTTGTACGCCTGATGGTGTTTGTGCTTGGTGAAAAAGTGCATTGATGGCTGGTGGTGTTTGGCCCTGGTGAAAGGGTGCACTGATGGCTGGTGTTATGTTGTTGTGTGTGTGTTTGTGTGTGTGTCTGTGTTTGTAGTGGTGAGTCTGTGAAGGTGAGTCTGTGGGGGTGAGTCTGTGGGGGTGAGTCTGTGGGGGTGAGTCTGTGGGGGTGAGTCTGTGATAGTGAGTGTGTTGTGGTGAGTGGTGATGAGTGTGTGGTGGTGAGAGAGTGGGGTGTGTGTGTGGTGTGCGTGTGTGGTATGTGTGTGTCGTGTATGTGTGTGTGGTGTCTATATGGTGTGTGTGGTGTGTGTGTGTGTGTGTGGTATGTGTGTGTGGGGTATGTGTGTGTATGGTATGACAGGGTCAGACTGATTTGCATATAGGCATGTCTGAACTGGGGTGGCAGAGTGGGCTAAAGAACGGTGATGGATTAAACCCAGATCGTTTGACTGGGTGTGAGTGTTTGATTAATTCAGATGCTCCGTCCATCACACCCCCTTTTGTACCGCTCTATGGTGTGTGTGGTCTTATGTGTGTGGTGTTATGTATGTGTGTGGTGGACTTATTTTGAGTGTTTGTTTCCTGCACACTCAGACACTGCCCCTACACATTCACACACTGCTCACACTGAACACTCACACTGTTCACCCTGCATAGTCACACCTGTTCATCTTGCACACTCATCTTGCACACTCACACAATGTGCACCCTGCACACTTACACACTCTGCACCCTGCACATTTACACACTGTTCACGCTCACACTCACAAACTGCAGTTACTGTTACTCTGCAGTCACTGTTACTCTGCAATCACTGTCACTCTGCACTCACTGTCACTCTGCAATAAGTGTCACTCTGCAATCAGTCGTTTCAAAAAACAAGGGAACCCAAAAAGTAACAAGGACCATGGGCCATAGATTATTAAGGAAAACAGTGGTCCTTGAAAAAAAGAAGTACTAGCAATTCAGATGGCATATAGACTCCAATCAGTACTATACCCGAGAGTTTTTTCAGTACCCAGCCGGGCCTGAATTTTTATTCAAATATAGGAGTAAATACAGAGACCAAACAAGAGGTCTAATTCAAAAGTTGATAGGGTACAAGCCTGCACCTATCCACAGCACACACGAACAAGGTTCGGCGGTAGGAAATTAGGAGGAGAAAAAGAAAAGGTAAAGAATTTCAGGCAAAGAGAACGTGGGAGCCAATTGTCCCTTAATACTCTGCAATCAGTGTCACTCTGCAATGAGTGTCACTCTGCAATAAGGGTCACTCTGATGTCACTCTGCACTCTACTGTCACTCTGCACTCACTGTTACTCTGCACTCACTGTCACTCTGCACTCACTGTCACTCTGCACTCACTGTCACTCTGCACTCACTGTCACTCTGCACTCTGCATTCACAATCTACAGTCTGCATCTACACTCTGCATCTGCACTTTGAATCTGCACTTTGAATCTGCACTCTGAAACAGCACTCTCATTCTGCACTCTGAAACTGCACTCTGAAACTGTAGTATCTCAGCAGCAGGGGCATCAACCACTGAGCTATCTCGCTCACTCGCACTCAAGGTAACTGCAGACTTCAACTAGACGCACACAGAGCCAATACTCTAAACTCATACGCATTCTGTACGCTGCACTCACTACTCACTACTCTGCATTCACTACTCACTAGTCTGCACTCACTACTCACTATTTTGCACTCACTACTCACTACTCTGCACTCACTACTCTGCACTCACTACTCTGCACTCACTACTCTGCATTCTGTATGCTGCACTCACTACTCACTAGTCTGCACTCACTACTCACTACTTTGCACTCACTACTCACTACTCTGCACTCACTACTCTGCACTCACTACTCTGCACTCACTACTCTGCACATTCACTCTGCACTCACTACTCACTACTCTGCACTCACTACTTTGCACTCACTGCTCTGCACTCACTACTCGGCACTCAGTAGTCTGCACTCACTATTCACTTCTCTGCACTGAGTACTCACTACTCTGCACTCACTACTCTGCACTCACTACTCTGCACATTCACTCTGCACTCACTACTCTGCACTCACTACTCACTACTCTGCACTCACTAATCTTCACTCACTACTCACTACTCACTAGTCTGCAGTTAATCTGCACTTACTGTCACTCTACATGCACTCTGCAGTTTCTGTCACTCTTGCACTTAATCTATACTCATTGTCACTCTGCAGTCACTTTGCATTCACTGACACTCTTGCAGTCACTCTGCACTAACTGTCACTCTGTACTCACTTTGCACTCACTGTCATTATTGCAGTTACTCTGCAGTTATTGCCACTCTGCAATTACTGTCACTCTTAGCTCACTGTTACTCGCACTCACTCTGCACTCACTATTAATCACACTTACTCTGCACTCATTGTCACTTTGCACTCACTGTTAATCTGTACTCACTGTTACTCTGCAGTTACTCTGCACTGACTGTTACTCTTGCACTTATTGTGCACTTACTGTTGCTGTCACACTCACTGTGCACATACTTGCTCTGCACTCACTCTGCACCTAGTTCCCTTCACAGCAGCACGGCAGACACGCACATGCGGCACTGCCGATCTGTGCTGATCTAATATGCAGAGCTGCTCTGTCTCATCATCCTTCTTGGGTCTGCAGGCAGCCGCTGCCTGCCACTGAAGCCTAGTTCCCTTCACAGCAGCACGGCAGACACGCACACGCCGCACTGCCGATCTGTGCTGATCTAATCTGCAGGGCTGCTCTGTGTCTTCATCCTTCTTGGGTCTGCAAGCAGCCGCTGCCTGGCACTGAAGCCTAGTTCCCTTCACAGCAGCACAGCAGCACTGCCAATCTGTGCTGTTCTAATATGCAGGGCTGCTCTGTGTCTTCATCCTTCTTGGGTCTGCAAGCAGTCGCTGCAGCACGGCAGACACGCACATGCGGCACTGCCGATCTGTGCTGATCTAATATGCAGGGCTGCTCTGTGTCTTCATCCTTCTTGGGTCTGCAACCAGCCGCTGCCTGGCACTGAAGCCTGATCTGTGCTGATCTAATCTGCAGGGCTGCTCTGTCTCATCATCCTTCTTGGGTCTGCAGGCAGCCGCTGCCTGCCACTGAAGCCTAGTTCCCTTCACAGCAGCACGGCAGACACGCGCACGCGGCACTGCCGATCTGTGCTGATCTAACCTGCAGGGCTGCTCTGTCTCTTGATCCTTCTTGGGTCTGCAAGCAGCGCCTGCCTGGCACTGAAGCCTAATCTGTGCTGATCTAATCTGCAGGGCTGCTCTGTGTCTTCATCCTTCTTGGCACTGAAGCCTAGTTCCCTTCACAGCAGCAGCACACACACGGCACACTCCACATCTGATGCATGTCATTCTCTAAATTGCTGCCTGTGCTGATCTAATCTGCAGGGCTGCTCTGTCTCATCATCCTTCTTGGGTCTGCAGGCATCCGCTGCCTGCCACTAAAGCCTAGTTCCCTTCACAGCAGCACGGCAGACACGCACATGCTGCACTGCCGATCTGTGCTGATCTAATATGCAGGGCTGCTCTGTGTCTTCATCCTTCTTGGGTCTGCAAGCAGTCGCTGCCTGGCACTGAAGCCTGATCTGTGCTGATCTAATATGCAGGGCTGATCTGTCTCATCATCCTTCTTGGGTCTGCAGGAAGCAGCTGCCTGCCACTGAAGCCTAGTTCCCTTCACAGCAGCACGGCAGACACACACATGCCGCACTGCCGATCTGTGCTGATGTAATCTGCAGGGCTGCTCTGTGTCTTCATCCTTCTTGGGTCTGAAAGCAGCCGCTGCCTGGCACTGAAGCCTAGTTCCCTTCACAGCAGCACGGCAGACACGCACATGCGGCACTGCCGATCTGTGCTGATCTAATATGCAGGGCTGCTCTGTGTCTTCATCCTTCTTGGGTCTGCAACCAGTTGCTACCTGGCACTGAAGCCTGATCTGTGCTGATCTAATGTGCAGGGCTGCTCTGTCTCATCATCCTTCTTGGGTCTGGAGGCAGCCGCTGCCTGCCACTGAAGCCTAGTTCCCTTCACAGCAGCACGGCAGACACCCACATGCCGCACTGCCGATCTGTGCTGATCTAATATGCAGGGCTGCTCTGTGTCTTCATCCTTCTTGGGTCTGCAAGCAGTCGCTGCCTGGCACTGAAGCCTGATCTGTGCTGATCTAATATGCAGGGCTGATCTGTCTCATCATCCTTCTTGGGTCTGCAGGCAGCCGCTGCCTGCCACTGAAGCCTAGTTCCCTTCAAAGCAGCACGACAGACACGCACACGCCGCACTGCCGATCTGTGCTGATCTAATCTGCAGGGCTGCTCTGTGTCTTCATCCTTCTTGGGTCTGCAAGCAGCCGCTGCCTGGCACTGAAGCCTAGTTCCCTTCACAGCAGCACGGCAGACACGCACATGCGGCACTGCCGATCTGTGCTGATCTAATATGCAGGGCTGCTCTGTGTCTTCATCCTTCTTGGGTCTGCACGGCAGACACGCACATGCTGCACTGCCGATCTGTGCTGATCTAATCTGCAGGGCTGCTCTGTCTCATCATCCTTCTTGGGTCTGCAGGCAGCCGCTGCCTGCCACTGAAGCCTACTTCCCTTCATAGCAGCACGGCAGACACGCACACGCCGCACTGCCGATCTGTGCTGATCTAATCTGCAGGGCTGCTCTGTGTCTTCATCCTTCTTGGGTCTGCAAGCAGCCGCTGCCTGGCGCTGAAGCCTATTTCCCTTCACAGCAGCACGGCAGACACGCACATGCGGCACTGCTGATCTGTGCTGATATAATATGCAGTTTGGTTTGCCCTGTTCCCATCATGCACTGGGACAGGAACAGACTAATTTGCATACAGCCAGGTTCTGAAACTGGGATGGTGCAATGAGCTAAAAAACGGTGTTGGATCTAGCCCTGATCTCTTGACTGGGTGAGAGTATTCTGCTTAATTCAGAGACTCTGTCCCTCACCACCCCTTGTCGTTAATAATTTTGTCCACCCTAAGCGTGGAAGGGTATACTCAGACATGAGTCCCTTGCTCATTGCACCATCAGGATTCAAGCAAGCCGGGCCGAAGACGGCTGTAATGCCAGAAACCGGTCCCCGGAAGCTTGTTTCCTTCCCAGTGTAAGAATTGGCTTTTGTAGTTTGGTTTGCCCTGTTCCCATCATGCACTGGGACAGGAACAGACTAATTTGCATACAGCCAGGTTCTGAAACTGGGATGGTGCAATGAGCTAAAAAACGGTGTTGGATCTAGCCCTGATCTCTTGACTGGGTGAGAGTATTCTGCTTAATTCAGAGACTCTGTCCCTCACCACCCCTTGTCGTTAATAGGATATAATATGCAGGGCTGCTCTGTGTCTTCATCCTTCTTGGGTCTGCAAGCAGCCGCTGCCTGCCACTGAAGCCTAGTTCCCTTCACAGCAGCACGGCAGACACGCACACGCCGCACTGCCGATCTGTGCTGATCTAATCTGCAGGGCTGCTCTGTGTCTTCATCCTTCTTGGGTCTGCAAGCAGCCGCTGCCTGGCACTGAAGCCTAGTTCCCTTCACAGCAGCACGGCAGACATGCACATGCGGCACTGCCGATCTGTGCTGTTCTAATATGCAGGGCTGCTCTGTGTCTTTATCCTTCTTGGGTCTGCAAGCAGTCGCTGCAGCACGGCAGACACGCACATGCGGCACTGCCGATCTGTGCTGATCTAATATGCAGGGCTGCTCTGTGTCTTCATCCTTCTTGGGTCTGCAACCAGCCGCTGCCTGGCACTGAAGCCTGATCTGTGCTGATCTAATCTGCAGGGCTGCTCTGTCTCATCATCCTTCTTGGGTCTGCAGGCAGCCGCTGCCTGCCACTGAAGCCTAGTTCCCTTCACAGCAGCACGGCACACGCGGCACTGCCGATCTGTGCTGATCTAATCTGCAGGGCTGCTCTGTCTCTTGATCCTTCTTGGGTCTGCAAGCAGCGCCTGCCTGGCACTGAAGCCTGATCTGTGCTGATCTAATCTGCAGGGCTGCTCTGTGTCTTCATCCTTCTTGGCACTGAAGCCTAGTTCCCTTCACAGCAGCAGCACACACACGGCACACTCCACATCTGATGCATGTCATTCTCTAAATTGCTGCCTGTGCTGATCTAATCTGCAGGGCCACTCTGTCTCATCATCCTTCTTGGGTCTGCAGGCAGCTGCTGCCTGCCACTGAAGCCTAGTTCCCTTCACAGCAGCACGGCAGACACGCACATGCTGCACTGCCGATCTGTGCTGATCTAATATGCAGGGCTGCTCTGTGTCTTCATCCTTCTTGGGTCTGCATGCAGTCGCTGCCTGGCACTGAAGCCTGATCTGTGCTGATCTAATATGCAGGGCTGATCTGTCTCATCATCCTTCTTGGGTCTACAGGCAGCCGCTGCCTGCCACTGAAGCCTAGTTCCCTTCACAGCAGCACGGCAGACACGCACACGCCACACTGCCGATCTGTGCTGATCTAATCTGCAGGGCTGCTCTGTGTCTTCATCCTTCTTGGGTCTGCAAGCAGCCGCTGCCTGGCACTGAAGCCTAGTTCCCTTCACAGCAGCACGGCAGACACGCACATGCGGCACTGCCGATCTGTGCTGATCTAATATGCAGAGCTGCTCTGTGTCTTCATCCTTCTTGGGTCTGCAAGCACCCGCTGCCTGGCACTGAAGCCTTGTTCCCTTCACAGCAGCAGCACGCACGCGGCACACTCCAGATCTGATACATGTGATTCTCTAAATTGTATTGATGGAATTTGCAGAGCTGCTCTGTGTCTACATCCTTTAAAAGAATGCACTGACGGCTGCCTGGTGTTGTACGCCTGATGGTGTTTGTGTTTGGTGAAAAAGTGCATTGATGGCTGGTGGTGTTTGGCCCGGGTGAAAGGGTGCACTGACGGCTGGTGTTGTGTTGTTGTGTGTGTGGCTGTGTGTGTGGTTGTGTTTGTAGTGGTGAGTCTGTGGGGGTGAGTCTGTGGGGGTGAGTCTGTGGGGGTGAGTCTATGGGGGTGAGTCTGTGGTAGTGAGTGTGTTGTGGTGAGTGGTGATGAGTGTGTGGTGGTGAGAGAGTGGTGTGTGTGTGGTGTGTGTTTGTGGTATGTGTGTGTCGTGTATGTGTGTGTGGTGTGTATATGGTGTGACATGCTGTTTTCAGTATTCGACTTAACCATGTCTATAGATTGGTCTAAGAACACTGATATAAGGCATAAGACAACAAATGTTTAGTTTTAAAAACATGCAAAGTTACAGAAAGTAGAAAAAACAGACTCTCGTACACTCTTGGCCTCATAAAAGTGAAGAGGACATCTGTTTTCTGTTAATTACTTCTTATCTCGTCTTGTCAGAGTAGTGTCACATTCCTGCCCTCTTCCCTGACCTCATGCTTCATGGAGACGGGGAAAACAGATTCGAAGCTTTGTTTTCCCACTAAGACAAGGATCCATTAAAGAAATTGGCAGCATATTGTCCCATACATAAGTCCCTAAAAAGTTTTTGTTTAATAGCAAATGTAAGAGGACCTGCAACATATTCGCTATATTTATTTCTTCCAATTATGTGATGTTCGTACCTTTTGTGCTGCTAGCTTAAATGAATATGGGTGTGCCTGTATGTCTGTGTGTAGTGTGTGTACTCTTCCATACCTACTGTAAGAGTGAACGAATGCTGCCTTCACTGTAGCTAGGTATTTGTGTGTAGTATATGTGTGTGCGTGGTGTATTGTGTTATATTGTATTTTAATTCCATTTATGTACCACTTACTACCCTTGACGAGGAGTCGAAGTGGTATGCTTGTATGTGCAGCAGGGTATGTGTGTGTGTGGTATGTGTGTGTGGTGTATGTGTATGTATACTGTATGTGGTATTATGTATGTGTGTGGTGGACTTAGTTTGAGTGTTTCTTTCCTGCACACTCACACACTGCCCCCTACACATTCACACACTGCTCACCCTGTACACTAACACTGTTCACCCTGCATACTCATCTTGCACACTCACACAATGTGTACCCTGCACACTTACACACTGTTCACCCTGCACACTCACACACTGCAGTCACTGGCACTCTGCTTACTAGCTGTACTTGTCTCCTTATGTGTACACGGTAATGTCACTGATGACTAAAATGTGCTTTATATTCGCACTGTTTGCATGCCAGCTATAAAAGTTTATCTGTTTTTCCCTTGCCTAGAACAAGCAAAGTTGTCGGGATTGTACCATAATCCATTTATAACGAGGTCGCCTAACATATGGCTGACTCTTCTCAGCCCTACCAGAATTTCAGACGCACAGTATGTCAGGACTGACTCATATTAGGACAGTATATCTCTGATTAGCAATAAAAGGCATGTTGCTGGAATACTGCATGCGCCTACTTCCCTTCACAGCAGCACGGCAGACACGCACACGCGGCACTGCCGATCTGTGCTGATCTAATCTGCAGGGCTGGTCTGTGTCTTGATCCTTCTTGGGTCTGCAAGCAGCCGCTGCCTGGCACTGAAGCCTGATCTGTGCTGATCTGTTCTGCAGGGCTGCTCTGTATCTTCATCCTTCTTGGCACTGAAGCCTAGTTCCCTTCACAGCAGCAGCACACACATGGCACACTCCACATCTGATGCGTCATTCTCTAAATTGCTGCCTGTGCTGATCTAATCTGCAGGGCTGCTCTGTCCCATCATCCTTCTTGGGTCTGCAGGCAGCCGCTGCCTGCCACTGAAGCCTAGTTCCCTTCACAGCAGCACGGCAGACACGCACATGCTGCACTGCCGATCTGTGCTGATCTCATATGCAGGGTTGCTCTGTGTCTTCATCCTTCTTGGGTCTGCAAGCAGTCGCTGCCTGGCACTGAAGCCTGATCTGTGCTGATCTAATATGCAGGGCTGATCTGTCTCATCATCCTTCTTGGGTCTGCAGGAAGCCGCTGCCTGCCACTGAAGCCTAGTTCCCTTCACAGCAGCACGGCAGACACGCACATGCCGCACTGCCAATCTGTGCTGATGTAATCGGCAGGGCTGCTCTGTCTCTTCATCCTTCTTGGGTCTGCAAGCAGCCGCTGCCTGGCACTGAAGCCTAGTTCCCTTCACAGCAGCATGGCAGACACGCACATGCGGCACTGCCGATCTGTGCTGATCTAATATGCAGGGCTGCTCTGTGTCTTCATCCTTCTTGGGTCTGCAACCAGCCGCTGCCTGGCACTGAAGCCTGATCTGTGCTGATCTAATATGCAGGGCTGATCTGTCTCATCATCCTTCTTGGGTCTGCAGGCAGCCGCTGCCTGCCACTGAAGCCTAGTTCCCTTCAAAGCAGCACCGCAGACACGCAAACGCCACACTGCCGATCTGTGCTGATCTAATCTGGAGGGCTGCTCTGTGTCTTCATCCTTCTTGGGTCTGCAAGCAGCCGCTGCCTGGCACTGAAGCCTAGTTCCCTTCACAGCAGCACGGCAGACACGCACATGCGGCACTGCCGATCTGTGCTGATCTAATATGCAGGGCTGCTCTGTGTCTTCATCCTTCTTGGGTCTGCACGGCAGACACGCACATGCTGCACTGCCGATCTGTGCTGATCTAATCTGCAGGGCTGCTCTGTGTCTTCATCCTTCTTGGGTGTGCAAGCAGTCGCTGCCTGGCACTGAAGCCTTATCTGTGCTGATCTAATATGCAGGGCTGATCTGTCTCATCATCCTTCTTGCGTCTGCAGGCAGCCGCTGCCTGCCTCTGAAGCCTAGTTCCCTTCACAGCAGCACGGCAGACACGCACACGCATCACTGCCGATCTGTGCTGATCTAATCTGCAGGGCTGCTCTGTGTCTTCATCCTTCTTGGGTCTGCAAGCAGCCGCTGCCTGGCGCTGAAGCCTATTTCCCTTCACAGCAGCACGGCAGACACAAACATGCGGCACTGCTGATCTGTGCTGATCTAATATGCAGGGCTGCTCTGTGTCTTCATCCTTCTTGGGTCTGCAAGCAGTCACTGCCTGGCACTGAAGCCTGATCTGTGCTGATCTAATCTGCAGGGCTGCTCTGTCTAATCATCCTCCTTGGGTCTGCAGGCAGCCGCTGCCTGCCACTGAAGCCTAGTTCCCTTCACAGCAGCACAGCAGACACGCACATGCGGCACTGCCGATCTGTGCTGATCTAATATGCAGGGCTGCCATGTGTCTTCATCCTTCTTGGGTCTGCAAGCAGCCGCTGCCTGGCACTGAAGCCTATTTCCCTTCACAGCAGCACAGCAGACACGCACATGCGGCACTGCCGATCTGTGCTGATCTAATATGCAGGGCTGCCATGTGTCTTCATCCTTCTTGGGTCAGCAAGCAGTCGCTGCCTGGCACTGAAGCCTGATCTGTGCTGATCTAATATGCAGGGCTGATCTGTCTCATCATCCTTCTTGGGTCTGCAGGCAGCCGCTGCCTGCCACTGAAGCCTAGTTCCCTTCACAGCAGCACGGCAGACACACACACGCCGCACTGCCGATCTGTGCTGATCTAATCTGCAGGGCTGCTCTGTGTCTTCATCCTTCTTGGGTCTGCAAGCAGCCGCTGCCTGCCACTGAAGCCTAGTTCCTTTCACAGCAGCATGGCGGACACGCACACGTCGCACTGCCGATCTGTGCTGATCTAATCTGCAGGGCTGCTCTGTGTCTTCATCCTTCTTGGATCTGCAAGCAGCCGCTGCCTGGCACTGAAGCCTATTTCCCTTCACAGCAGCACGGCAGACACGCACATGCGGCACTGCCAATCTGTGCTGATCTAATATGCAGGGCTGCTCTGTGTCTTCATCCTTCTTGGGTCTGCAACAAGCCGCTGCCTAGCACTGAAGCCTGATCTGTTCTGATCTAATATGCAGGGCTGATCTGTCTCATCATCCTTCTTGGGTCTGCAGGCAGCCGCTGCCTGCCACTGAAGCCTAGTTCCCTTCACAGCAGCACGGCAGACATGCACACGCCACACTGCCAATCTGTGCTGATCTAATCTGCAGGGCTGCTCTGTGTCTTCATCCTTCTTGGGTCTGCAAGCAGCCGCTGCCTGGCACTGAAGCCTATTTCCCTTCACAGCAGCACGGCAGACACGCACACGCCACACTGCCAATCTGTGATGATCTAATATGCAGGGCTGCTCTGTGTCTTCATCCTTCTTGGGTCTGCAACAAGCCGCTGCTTGGCACTGAAGCCTGATCTGTGCTGATCTAATATGCAGGGCTGATCTGTCTCATCATCCTTCTTGGGTCTGCAGGCAGCCGCTGCCTGCCACTGAAGCCTAGTTCCCTTCACAGCAGCACGGCAGACACGCACACGCCGCACTGCCGATCTGTGCTGATCTAATCTGCAGGGCTGCTCTATGTCTTCATCCTTCTTGGGTCTGCAAGCAGCCGCTGCCTGGCACTGAAGCCTATTTCCCTTCACAGCAGCACGGCAGGCACTCACATGCGGCACTGCCGATCTGTGCTGATCTAATATGCAGGGCTGCTCTGTGTCTTTATCCTTCTAGGGTCTGCAAGCAGTCGCTGCCTGGCACTGAAGCCTGATCTGTGCTGATCTAATATGCAGGGCTGATCTGTCTCATCATCCTTCTTGTGTCTGCAGGCAGCCGCTGCCTGCCACTGAAGCCTAGTTCCCTTCACAGCAGCACGGCAGACACACACACGCTGCACTGCCGATCTGTGCTGATCTAATCTGCAGGGCTGCTCTGTGTCTTCATCCCTCTTGGGTCTGCAAGCAGCCGCTGCCTGCCACTGAAGCCTAGTTCCTTTCACAGCAGCACGGCAGACACGCACACGCCGCACTGCCGATCTGTGCTGATCTAATATGCAGGGCTGCTCTGTGTCTTCATCCTTCTTGGGTCTGCAAGCAGTCGCTGCAGCACGGCAGACACGCACCTGCAGCACTGCCGATCTGTGCTGATCTAATATGCAGGGCTGCTCTGTGTCTTCATCCTTCTTGGCACTGAAGCCTAGTTCCCTTCACAGCAGCAGCACACACACGGCACACTCCACATCTGATGCATGTCATTCTCTAAATTGCTGCCTGTGCTGATCTAATATGCAGAGCTGCTCTGTCTCATCATCCTTCTTGGGTCTGCAGGCAGCCGCTGCCTGCCACTAAAGCCTAGTTCCATTCACAGCAGCACAGCAGACACGCACATGCGGCACTGCCGATCTGTGCTGATCTAATATGCAGGGCTGCTCTGTGTCTTCATCCTTCTTGGGTCTGCAACCAGCCGCTGCCTGGCACTGAAGCCTGATCTGTGCTGATCTAATCTGCAGGGCTGCTCTGTCTCATCATCCTTCTTGGGTCTGCAGGCAGCCGCTGCCTGCCACTGAAGCCTAGTTCCCTTCACAGCAGCACGGCAGACACACACACGCCGCACTGCTGATCTGTGCTGATCTAATCTGCAGGACTGCTCTGTGTCTTCATCCTATTTGGGTCTGCAAGCAGCCGCTGCCTGCCACTGAAGCCTAGTTCCTTTCACAGCAGCATGGCTGACACGCACACGCCGCACTGCCGATCTGTGCTGATCTAATCTGCAGGGCTGCTCTGTGTCTTCATCCTTCTTGGGTCTGCAAGCAGCCGCTGCCTGCCACTGAAGCCTAGTTCCCTTCACAGCAGCACGGCAGACACACACACGCCGCACTGCCGATCTGTGCAGATCTAATCTGCAGGGCTGCTCTGTGTCTTCATCCTTCTTGGGTCTGCAAGCAGCCGCTGCCTGCCACTGAAGCCTAGTTCCTTTCACAGCAGCATGGCAGACACACACACGCCGCACTGCCGATCTGTGCTGATCTAATCTGCAGGGCTGCTCTGTGTCTTCATCCTTCTTGGGTCTGCAAGCAGCCGCTGCCTGGCACTGAAGCCTATTTCCCTTCACAGCAGCACGGCAGACACGCACATGCGGCACTGCCGATCTGTGCTGATCTAATATGCAGGGCTGCTCTGTGTCTTCATCCTTCTTGGGTCTGCAAGCAGTCGCTGCCTGGCACTGAAGCCTGATCTGTGCTGTTCTAATATGCAGGGCTGATCTGTCTCATCATCCTTCTTGGGTCTGCAGGCAGCCGCTGCCTGCCACTGAAGCCTAGTTCCCTTCACTGCAACACGGCAGACACACACACGCCGCACTGCTGATCTGTGCTGATCTAATCTACAGGGCTGCTCTGTGTCTTCATCCTTCTTGGGTCTGCAAGCAGCCGCTGCCTGCCACTGAAGCCTAGTTCCTTTCACAGCAGCATGGCTGACACGCACACGCCGCAGTGCCGATCTGTGCTGATCTAATCTGCAGGGCTGCTCTGTGTCTTCTACCTTCTTGGGTCTGCAAGAAGCCGCTGCCTGGCACTGAAGCCTATTTCCCTTCACAGCAGCACGGCAGACACGCACATACGGCACTGCCAATCTGTGCTGATCTAATATGCAGGGCTGCTCTGTGTCTTCATCCTTCTTGGGTCTGCAACAAGCCGCTGCCTAGCACTGAAGCCTGATCTGTGCTGATCTAATATGCAGGGCTGATCTGTTTCATCATCCTTCTTGGGTCTGCAGGCAGCCGCTGCCTGCCACTGAAGCCTAGTTCCCTTCACAGCAGCACGGCAGACACGCACACGCCGCACTGCCGATCTGTGCTGATCTAATCTGCAGGGCTGCTCTGTGTCTTCATCCTTCTTGGGTCTGCAAGCAGCCGCTGCCTGGCACTGAAGCCTATTTCCCTTCACAGCAGCATGGCAGACACGCACATGCGGCACTGCCAATCTGTGCTGATCTAATATGCAGGGCTGCTCTGTGTCTTCATCCTTCTTGGGTCTGCAAGCAGCCGCTGCCTGCCACTGAAGCCTAGTTCCTTTCACAGCAGCATGGCTGACACGCACACGCCGGACTGCCGATCTTTGCTGATCTAATCTGCAGGGCTACTCTGTGTCTTCATCCTTCTTGGGTCTGCAAGCAGCCGCTGCCTGCCACTGAAGCCTAGTTCCCTTCACAGCAGCACGGCAGACACACACACGCTGCACTGCCGATCTGTGCAGATCTAATCTGCAGGGCTGCTCTGTGTCTTCATCCTTCTTGGGTCTGCAAGCAGCCGCTGCCTGCCACTGAAGCCTAGTTCCTTTCACAGCAGCATGGCAGACACGCACACGCCGCACTGCCGATCGGTGCTGATCTAATCTGCAGGGCTGCTCTGTGTCTTCATCCTTCTTGGGTCTGCAAGCAGCCGCTGCCTGGCACTGAAGCCTATTTCCCTTCACAGCAGCACGGCAGACACGCACATGCGGCACTGCCGATCTGTGCTGATCTAATATGCAGGGCTGCTCTGTGTCTTCATCTTTCTTGGGTCTGCAAGCAGTCGCTGCCTGGCACTGAAGCCTGATCTGTGCTGTTCTAATATGCAGGGCTGATCTGTCTCATCATCCTTCTTGGGTCTGCAGGCAGCCGCTGCCTACCACTGAAGCCTAGTTCCCTTCACTGCAACACGGCAGACACACACACGCCGCACTGCTGATCTGTGCTGATCTAATCTGCAGGGCTGCTCTGTGTCTTCATCCTTCTTGGGTCTGCAAGCAGCCGCTGCCTGCCACTGAAGCCTAGTTCCTTTCACAGCAGCATGGCTGACACGCACACGCCGCACTGCCGATCTGTGCTGATCTAATCTGCAGGGCTGCTCTGTGTCTTCATCCTTCTTGGGTCTGCAAGCAGCCGCTGCCTGGCACTGAAGCCTATTTCCCTTCACAGCAGCACGGCAGACACGCACATACGGCACTGCCAATCTGTGCTGATCTAATATGCAGGGCTGCTCTGTGTCTTCATCCTTCTTGGGTCTGCAACAAGCCGCTGCCTAGCACTGAAGCCTGATCTGTGCTGATCTAATATGCAGGGCTGATCTGTCTCATCATCCTTCTTGGGTCTGCAGGCAGCCGCTGCCTGCCACTGAAGCCTAGTTCCCTTCACAGCAGCACGGCAGACACGCACATGCCGCACTGCCGATCTGTGCTGATCTAATCTGCAGGGCTGCTCTGTTTCTTCATCCTTCTTGGGTCTGCAAGCAGCCGCTGCCTGGCACTGAAGCCTAGTTCCCTTCACTGCAACACGGCAGACACACACACGCCGCACTGCTGATCTGTGCTGATCTAATCTACAGGGCTGCTCTGTTTCTTCATCCTTCTTGGGTCTGCAAGCAGACGCTGCCTGCCACTGAAGCCTAGTTCCTTTCACAGCAGCATGGCTGACACGCACACGCCGCACTGCCGATCTGTGCTGATCTAATCTGCAGGGCTGCTCTGTGTCTTCATCCTTCTTGGGTCTGCAAGCAGCCGCTCCCTGGCACTGAAGCCTATTTCCCTTCACAGCAGCACGGCAGACACGCACATACGGCACTGCCAATCTGTGCTGATCTAATATGCAGGGCTGCTCTGTGTCTTCATCCTTCTTGGGTCTGCAACAAGCCGCTGCCTGGCACTGAAGCCTGATCTGTGCTGATCTAATATGCAGGGCTGATCTCTCTCATCATCCTTCTTGGGTCTGCAGGCAGCCGCTGCCTGCCACTAAAGCCTAGTTCCCTTCACAGCAGCACGACAGACACGCACACGCCGCACTGCTGATCTGCGCTGATCTAATCTGCCGGACTGCTCTGTGTCTTCATCCTTCTTGGGTCTGCAAGCAGCCGCTGCCTGGCACTGAAGCCTATTTCCCTTCACAGCAGCATGGCAGACACGCACATACGGCACTGCCAATCTGTGCTGATCTAATATGCAGGGCTGCTCTGTGTCTTCATCCTTCTTGGGTCTGCAACAAGCCGCTGCCTAGCACTGAAGCCTGATCTGTGCTGATCTAATATGCAGGGCTGATCTGTTTCATCATCCTTCTTGGGTCTGCAGGCAGCCGCTGCCTGCCACTGAAGCCTAGTTCCCTTCACAGCAGCACGGCAGACACGCACACGCCGCACTGCCGATCTGTGCTGATCTAATCTGCAGGGCTGCTCTGTGTCTTCATCCTTCTTGGGTCTGCAAGCAGCCGCTGCCTGGCACTGAAGCCTATTTCCCTTCACAGCAGCACGGCAGACACGCACATGCGGCACTGCCGATCTGTGCTGATCTAATATGCAGGGCTGCTCTGTGTCTTCATCCTTCTAGGGTCTGCAAGCAGTCGCTGCCTGGCACTGAAGCCTGATCTGTGCTGATCTAATATGCAGGGCTGATCTGTCTCATCATCCTTCTTGGGTCTGCAGGCAGCCGCTGCCTGCCACTGAAGCCTAGTTCCCTTCTCAGCAGCACGGCAGACACACACACGCCGCACTGCCGATCTGTGCTGATCTAATCTGCAGGGCTGCTCTGTGTCTTCATCCTTCTTGGGTCTGCAAGCAGCCGCTGCCTGCCACTGAAGCCTAGTTCCTTTCACAGCAGCATGGCAGACACGCACACGCCGCACTGCCGATCTGTGCTGATCTAATCTGCAGGCCTGCTCTGTGTCTTCATCCTTCTTGGGTCTGCAAGCAGCCGCTGCCTGGCACTGAAGCCTATTTACCTTCACAGCAGCACGGCAGACACACACATGCGGCACTGCCAATCTGTGCTGATCTAATATGCAGGGCTGCTCTGTGTCTTCATCCTTCTTGGGTCTGCAACAAGCCGCTGCCTAGCACTGAAGCCTGATCTGTGCTGATCTAATATGCAGGGCTGATCTGTCTCATCATCCTTCTTGGGTCTGCAGGCAGCCGCTGCCTGCCACTGAAGCCTAGTTCCCTTCACAATAGCACGGCAGACACGCACATGCGGCACTGCCGATCTGTGCTGTTCTAATATGCAGGGCTGCTCTGTGTCTTCATCCTTCTTGGGTCTGCAAGCAGTCGCTGCAGCACGGCAGACACGCACATGCAGCACTGCCGATCTGTGTTGATCTAATATGCAGGGCTGCTCTGTGTCTTCATCCTTCTTGGCACTGAAGCCTAGTTCCCTTCACAGCAGCAGCACACACACGGCACACTCCACATCTGATGCATGTCATTCTCTAAATTGCTGCCTGTGCTGATCTAATCTGCAGGGCTGCTCTGTCTCATCATCCTTCTTGGGTCTGCAGGCAGCCGCTGCCTGCCACTGAAGCCTAGTTCCCTTCACAGCAGCACGGCAGACATGCACACGCGGCACTGCCGATCTGTGCTGATCTAATCTGCAGGGCTGCTCTGTCTCTTGATCCTTCTTGGGTCTGCAAGCAGCCGCTGCCTGGCACTTAAGCCTGATCTGTGCTGATCTAATCTGCAGGGCTGCTCTGTGTCTTCATCCTTCTTGGCACTGAAGCCTAGTTCCCTTCACAGCAGCAGCACACACACGGCACACTCCACATCTGATGCATGTCATTCTCTAAATTGCTGCCTGTGCTGATCTAATCTGCAGGGCTGCTCTGTCTCATCATCCTTCTTGGGTCTGCAGGCAGCCGCTGCCTGCCACTGAAGCCTAGTTCCCTTCACAGCAGCACGGCAGACACGCACATGAGGCACTGCCGATCTGTGCTGATCTAATAACCAATCCCTTCGTTTAAACTATCCCTATTTCCTGATTTTCAGATCTCCTGCTGCTGGGTGGCACAGAATCCTAAAACCAGCATAACCTATCTAAAAGAGCTTCAGAGCTCATCATATATGCAATCAGGTGAGCATGATAAAAATGCAGACTTGCACTGAAAAACTATACCTACTATAAACATATACAGTCAACTGAAAATCCGACCAAGCATATGGACCCACTGCACTCGGGAGACTGAGCTTAAATGACTCCTTTGTCTTTATTGAACCCCTGTTCATATCTGGCCAGTAAATTAATTCTAGAAAGAAATGCACTCTGCTACTGAAACAGATATGTCATACAGCATTTCAATCTCACCTTTTCTTGTAAAAGAACTAAAACAAAATATTATGACTTTCGTACTTCAAAAATCAAATTAAACTTCTATAAATCCATGGGTCTATCCCACTGTCCTGTCAAAGGCGCTCCAAATATGCACACATTCCCAGATGTTTTTGACTCCATTGCACAAATTAAGCAACAAAAACAAGTTAATTATTTGGCTTCAGACTAGAGCAATCTTCTTGTTCACTTTGTATTTTTGTAGCTTTTCTGAGCGGTGAAAGTGTTCATTGATGCAGCGTAGTGACTCCAGACTTGCCGACGTGGTCTCAAGCTGCACCCGTTTTGCAGCGGCAGATCCTTTCAGAAGAACCTAAACTCTTTAGTCATTATTTAAAAAGCAAGGGTGTATCCCATGAATGAAGATTCCAGTCCTACAGCTACCGAGTAAGTGAGCTTCCTGGCGCTGATGGTGAGACAAGGGGATCAAATGACCGAGGGGAGAAACTCATGTGAAAATAAACAAATGTTAATGTAATTGTAATTTGTTTTGGGACGATCGGCTGAGATGGGGTGACCTGTAGTTCCAGGGGCAGCACATTCCACACTTTGGTACCCAGAAAGGCAAACAAGCTTTCACCTCTATGAATACCAAAGAACCTAGGCAGCTGAAAAAGAAGTGCTTTGGAAGAGCTGTGGTGACTGCCAGGCTCTAAGGTGGGATACGTTTTTGAAGGTACACTAAAAAGGTTTTATCAAAAAGTATAATGAGTCAAAGTGAGAACTTTCAATTTGATTCAGTCTCGTATAGAAAGACAATACATTAAATTCTTAAAGGCCTATGAAATGGAAATACAGCACAGAACAGAGGATAAGTCTGGCAGAACCACTTTTATCCTATTGGTTAAATACTTCAGATGCCTGTATACTGACCATTGGCACAATATAGTCTGCAAGTGATGAGTGAATGCACCACTGATTTATGGGTTGATTCAGGGAGTGAGAAAAGAAAAGTTACAGGCGAGCACACTCATTCGGTAATCTGTATTTAAATACTGCCTCTTTTTCAGCCACGCAAAGGCTGCAGAGGAACGCGCGCCCTATACATGCAATGCAGAATGGTGAACGCGCTCCCACCATCTGGATTGCCTTAGAAGGGCACCCTGACAGCTCCTAATTAAAATTAATGGTCTGCCGTGCGCGAAACCGCACAGAAAATGCCAAAAATGGCGGACGAACATTACATATGCCCTATCGCGTCAAGACTACTAAAAAAAACGTACCGCGAGGACCAATCACCATTCAGATTACAAAATAAAGCACTGCAAATGCACGAGCAAAAAATAATTTTTCCAGCACGAGACAGAAACCCGCTACAATACGGCTCGCAGCTCCTCCCCACTTCTAACGAAGTGGTGACGTCGCCGAGCCCGTAAAAATAGGGACGGATGTAAAGAAAGCAGTGGGAATCTTGTTGGGGCCTGGGGCTCCATCTTCATGCAGCCTTGCCAGCTTTGATGTGCAGTGTTCCTCTATTTGGCAATATATTTTGAGGATGGTTGGAGAGCCGGGTTAGGCTGGCTTCAGTAATGTTTGCATTAGTGCCCCTCCTGCTACCTATTGTAGGTTGATTGATCAGTGACCAGAATCTCTTTGTGTTCTTTTCCTTACTTGCAGCTAACAGTCGTATTCAAAAGTCCTCGTTTTTATGTCTCGCCTAGCTATCGCGTAAGCGATGCTTTGCGAGATATTTAGTGGGGCTTCTGAAAGTGCTCCCAAAGTCTTCAGGCGGATCGGGTACGGTGCATGTGCGCCGGGTGCGCGCACCATTTGTCAGCCTGCGTGATCACTTTCGCGGCCGCTTTGATGTTCTCAGTGAGCCGCGCGGCCACTGAGAACATCAAAGCGGCCGCGACAGTGATCACAAGCATGTGCGCCGGGCGCGCGCACCATTTGTCAGCCTGTGTAACCCGTTTGACATCTCTTTGATTGGCAGTCTTCCATCCTTCCACTGCTAACTTGCTAAACTGCTCTGCCATTTTTCATGCTGCTTTCTCACTGCTGTGCTTCTCTCCCACCCCAGTGTTGTTCTCCCTCGTGTGTTGCTTTTCTCCTCCTCCTCTCCTCCCTTGCCCTCCATGCTCACTGTCTTTTTTCCATTTTTTTTGTGGTCGGGAGGACCAGGCAGCACATTGCTGGTGACCCCTTTGCCTTGAAAGGTTGCTTTCATGCTACGTTTTAATTGGTTTTTTTACTGATCCATCTCAGATTGGTAAATAGGTTTGTTTTCATGCCATGCACTTTAATACTGAAGAACACCCCCCATCACGCACAAATTCTATTAATGATATAATGAGATGGCAGCTAATGCGATATATTTGTTTGTTCATATAATAAGATGCCTCGTCTTTTGAATCTTAAAGCTTGGTGAAAAAAAACACATGGTCGCACGCATCCACCTCCAATCAATCATACTACTGAAATAATCACATTAGCCGTGCTTTAGACATCATGCTCGAGAAAACATATCAGTCTCCGTGAAGGGATTCCCTATTGAGTGATCTAGTTGCAAATGTCACTTTTGTGTCGTAATTCTAATTGACTATAACTAGAAAGGATGGCTCATTAACTTGTAACTAATGTAATTGGCCATATCACTAAATGCATGGCCATCCCAAGTAATCTATACTAATATAATAAAGAGAGAGCCCAAACCTTTGAGGCGGGTAATCTCAGGAACCACAGCACCAATCACAACACCCAATACAGCTTTGGAAAGGGCAGTTGCAGCAGAAGGACATAGGCTATGCAGATGCCCACCATATACATTTCAAAGGTAAAAGAACCGTGCCAGCAAAGTAGTCCCTTGTGGGCGTGTCTGCGTTGTGCTGTGGGCAGGTGCTGGGGGCGTGACAACCGCTGGGGGCGTGTGGTACATTCCGCCCTTCATGCCATGTATCATATCGTGTGCTGTGGGCGTGTGCTGGGGGCGTGGGCGTGTGCGGGGCGTGGGATTACGGAAAAAAAAGCGAGCTTGTGCCCAATATTTCACTGTTTTTTCTTCCCAGGTTCTGTACATTCCAGCTCCGGGTGTCCACCCTGCTCCCTTTAAATACCCCTGTACCCCATAATCATTACCCACCCTTACTCCTTAAAACACCCAACACCCTTAAACACTAACCCATCTTAACCCTATAAATATACCCTGTACCCCAAAACCCAAACCTATCCCTAAACCCTAAAAATACCCTTTTACCCCAAAACCCAAACCTAGCCCTGAACCCTAAAAATACCCCTGTACCCCAAAACCCAAACCTAGCCCTCAACCCTAAAAATACCCCTGTACCCCAAAACCCAAACCTAGCCCTGAACCCTAAAAATACCCCTGTACTCCAAAACCCAATCCTACCCCTGAACCCTAAAATACCCCTGTACCCCAAAACCCAAACCTAGCCCTGAACTCTTAAAATACCCCTGTACCCCAAAACCCAAACCTACCCCTGAACCCTAAAAATACCCCTGTACCCCAAAACCCAAACCTAGCCCTGAACCATAAAAATAACCCTGTACCCCAAAACCCAAACCTACCCCTGAACCCTAAAATACCCTGTACCCCAAAACCCAAACCTAGCCCTGAACCCTAAAAATTCCCCTGTACCCCAAAACCCAAACCTAGCCCTGAACCCTTAAAATACCCCTGTACCCCAAAACCCAAACCTACCCCTGAACCCTAAAAATACCCCATTACCCCAAAACCCAAACCTACCCCTGAACCCTAAAAATACCCCTGTACCCCAAAACCCATACCGATCCCTAAACCCTAAAACTACCCCTGCACCCCAGAACCCAAAACTATATCTGAACGCTTAAAATACCCAAACACCCCAAAACATATACCTCAGTACCCCAAAACATATACCCCTATACCCATCCTCACCTTATCTAAACATTTTAAAAAAACATGCTTTTACCATTCATGCATTTACAACGAATTTCGTTGTAAATGTATGCGTGGTAAAAGCATATCAAATGTAATGCCATGCGTTATAATGGCATTGCGGAGTCATGGTACTTTCGTAATGAAAGTATGCGGAGTGATGATATGCGGAAAGAAAGTTGCGGAATAATTGGTGTTTACCCTCCCCCGGTAAGTACATTGGTGGCACGGCGGCCCACATCTCCAGCAACATACTCATATTTTTTCACCACCGATTTGAAAAATGCACAGGTCTCTCTCATTGATGGCCAGCACCGACATACACTTTTAGACACACCTCCCGCCACAAGTTCTAGAATTGCGAACTTTAGAGCTGGGGAGCTACGTTCGATTCTCGGCATCAGCTCAACATCCTGTGATTCCAGGCAAATCGATTTGTCTCCCCGTGCCTACCACAAATGAATGTGTTCTTCTGTAATGTAAATTGTGCTCATGCCATGTTGTCGAGTTCGCGCTATATAATATTGCAAGGAAAAATAAAGTAGGGAAACTCGAGTTCACACACTACTGAACACGCACTCTTAAGTGCATTAGCAGTGCACTGTGAATCGGAGCGTTTCACAGGCCTGTCACAGATAAGAAATGCTATCAAAACGAAATCCTACAAAACAATATACTACTGGCCGACAGCAATTTATACCCGGACAACGTCGGGACAGGCTGCTAGTCAGAAATAATTTGCTCGCACAGCTGTGTTTGATGCAGGTGACAGAACCCCGCTGTGGCACTGTTAGGTGCTCTTCTGCCAAGGCTGATGAATACTCTTCCTTAGGACTAGAAACAATTCCCACCTAATTGCTATGGAAACTCACAGTTCAAATGTTTACCCTGCAATGAGACCATTCACTCATTAATGCAAAGAGTTGGGTATCTAATGATTTAAAGAAAACACAAATAAGTGGCCACTTTGGCATAAAGAAACAAGCATTGGCATAGCCAACATGTCTCGCCTTTGGGACCTTATAAGTGTTTAGTTATCCAGCACAATATCCTTCGTGCAACAACATCGACTGTTGCATGGCTAAACACTTATAAGGTCCCAAAGGCGAGACCTATTGGCTATGCCAATGCTTGTTTTCCATTTTGGCACACCAGATTGCTTTCCTGAAGCGGTATCTTGTTTTACTTAAACTGAGTTTCACAGCCAAGGAAAAGCGCTGACAAAAATTTGCATTTTGATGTCGACTTCGCTTGTTAAGGCTTTCTAGGATTCTGTCAGTTTGAATTTAGACAAAGGAGGGTTGTGTGGCTGGCGGGAAATTGACTTGGAGTTTCTGAAGGATTTGATCAATGAAGAGCATCCACTGTCTGATAGGAGAGTAACGTTGGACTGTGGCTGCATTAAATTGGGCTCTTATCCATGGCATAACTTCCCGGCTAATTTAATTATCCCATTTCATCCATTTTAGATTTTTGGTCTGCACCCCAGAACTGGTGGAAGGAGCAAACTCCATTTTAATGGACAGATAGAGAAATTCATATACGGCAGTCTGTGATCACTATCAAAACGAGATCCTAAAGAGAAATCTTCAACGTATTTGAAGAGTCCAACAGTGCAGAGGCTAAAGTCGCTGGAAGAGATAGACTTTCCCGCAGCTCTTGTCCCGCCGAGAGGTATGTCGCAGCTAAGGCGCCCATGAAGGAGCCTGAGACCTGGGGAAGCCCCCTTTGTTAGAAAAAACTCAGCTAATTTATTCCGACGATTAGCTGATGGTAAATCTATAGCTGGGAGGTTGTACTCGATGTCCAGGCTATTAACCTCACAGCCTGTTGCATCCCCAAATAGACTGGTATTACAGTCGCTGGATAACAGGATGTTTGCTGACGAACATTTTAGTTTGAGGGCAATTTGTATTGATACTAGGTTTCCCAGTTTCTTCTTCCTAAATTTGGTAGGATTGATGTAGACATTGAATACTTAAAAAAGTGAATGATTTTTGATGTCTTGGAGTATTCTAAGATAGATTGGTTCGGCCCATGTTACTTTCAGAGTGATGTCATCCGCCGAGTTGTGCAGTGATGTAGCAATATAAACTGTTAGACCACCCATTGGGCGACCACACCTGTTAACTTTGATGGCTGGTTTCTGAAACTCACCATAGCCTGTTACAGGGACAATTGATTGAGCCCAAGTTTTTTGTAGTATA
Source organism: Lissotriton helveticus (assembly GCF_964261635.1). Classification (NCBI taxonomy): domain Eukaryota; kingdom Metazoa; phylum Chordata; class Amphibia; order Caudata; family Salamandridae; genus Lissotriton; species Lissotriton helveticus. The sequence goes on from NC_136065.1 coordinate 72,849,835, forward strand.
AGGAGATCGAAGTCTTTACAAAAAGTTGCGAATTTGTCATCTTCCAGTTTTTGCATGAGCCTGTGTGTGTTCAGGAGCATAGGCTGAGACTGGCCCTGCGCAGGCGCTGTCCAACATGGCTAAGATTGATTTGTCACAGGGTATTTCTTGCCTGAAGGGCAGTTGACAGCCAGACCCAGTCAGATAGGTTCTTACCAGAAGCATGTGGTCCATGTTGTTTTTTTGCAACCAAAGGCTTGGTCTGGGAAATCGTGTGAGTTAGCATGGCAGATATTTTAGAGCCTTGAATTCCTGGTACGCTTTTTAGAATGGAGCAAGTTGGAGGATTTTGCTGGTGCGTGAGCACAGTCATATATCCTTTGACCCTCACTCTCTCGAGTTTTATGCCCCAACCTTCAAAGACTGCAAATTTGCCAGAATCATTTCCACCCATGTTGGAGAAAGGAACGTGGCCTCAGTGGGTTCTGGTTCATATTTTCTTCTTGGCTCTAAACACTCGATCACAGAAATCTCAGCTAATTTTATATGTTGTAGATCAGGGATCGATTGCAGTAAACCAATAATATTGCCTCTATTTAGAATGTCATGCCCTCCCTCTGGTTGATAGGTGTAAAAAACACCTGGGAGGGGGTGTGGCAGGCGCACAGTTGTCAGAGTCCATCGGAAAAGAATGGTAGGATTGATTGACATCATAACTGTATTCAGTTTGGGGTGACCTGGTGGATACGTTGGAGCAATGGCTTGGAAGATATCTGTTTTGTTGTGGTTTGTTATTTGTTTGACTCTTCTATTTGGCAGGCTGTTAAGTTGTTTGCGTAATGAATGTGCGTTGATGCCCTTAAATGTGCTCAGAGTGGCTCTTCATTATTAACAGGGGGATCTTGTCCCTGTTCCTGACTGTTGTCAGGATCTGGGTCACCATTTGGGGCTTGATTCCGATGCGGTTAGGAAAGCATTCCCACCTAGGGCCCGATTACGATGCGGTTAGGAAGACCTCCTGACGGCATTTGCTCCTTCCGAATCGGATCGGGAACGTGTCTTCCCGACCAAGGGCCAGATTAAATGCGGTTAGAAACATAGGCTTCCATAGAGGTCAATGTGGGTCCAACCAAATCGTATCTGGAAGCATCCGAATGCATCATACTCGGTCGGTCGGAAACCATTTCCAAACTGATTCGATCGGGAAGATTCCCTTGTCGCATCAGAGTCAGGCCCTTAGTGTTAACGCCTGCTGCTGCTTCTGGTATAACTTGGGAGTTTGGTAGTTCCATCGAGGCAGCTTCTGACGCTGGAGTGCTTAAGGTAAGCTCTGGAGGTGGAGCCTTTGAATCCGGAGGAGGTGTGGTTTAGTTGTATTTGTTCTTTTTATGAAGATAGGATATAACAGCTTTTGCTTTATTTTGGTGGGTGCTCTGTGAATCTTATTCCTTTGTTCCCTTAGCCATTACAAGAGCATTTGCTTAGCCCTGCCAGTGGTGTATTACTAAGCAGAGGGGAAGAATCAGTGGTCCTTTAAAGGGACTGTGATGGTATCATGGAATCAGAAATGAGTACTTAATTCCCAGAAGGTGAGACAATACTTGTTCCAACGTCCAAAGCTGAAGTTGTAGAAGAGCGTTTTTGAAGCAACTTGCAGCTTATCTGTGCTCCTGGGCAGTGCTCTAAACCCTGCTCTCTTATTGGGGAGTTGGATAGTGGAAGCTGTGACTTAAGGTCCTGCAGCAGAGTTTCTGTAGCTTGCAGCAAGGTGGATAGTTTGTTTACAATTGGAAAGCACAGCAGGAGTCTGACAGACTTGCAGGAGGATCAGCCAGTTCTACCCCTGTTCAGGGTGTCTAATTTCCAATCATCACCCTTGATGAGGGTCACAAGAGAGCCAAGGATGTCTACTTCTGCGTCTAGTTTGTTACAGCAGTATATCAGGGCAATGGCCATGGATTGAATGGTGCTCAGCAGAGAAGGCCACACATCTGTCATTTTTGATGTTGAGGTAGAAGAGTTGCTGACTGTCAACTGCTGACCATGAGTTGAGAAACCTAAGTTGCCTGGTAAGACGATGGAGCTCTGGGTGCCCTTTACAGGTAGTTCAGGCTTTATTTCAGGCACTGTTTTTATGAGAAGGCTTGATTGTGATAGAGAAAGGGCAGATGAAAATAAAGATAAAGTTGGTGAATTAGTGATCGTAATAGAGATTAGAGCAGGGGATCCATCCTGCCCTTCTAAGGATCTTATCCGAGCCAGGCCTGAGCTGCATAACACTCTCGCAACAGCTGGGTATCAGCAGGACCAGGCAGAGCTGCTTCTTCATGAAGGTGAGACAGATTGTCTGGGTTCAGAGTTGACTGAACTGGTTGAGCTGTTTTAACTGAGTTTGTGCTGAACTCTAGGTCATCTAAGCCAAGATCAGGGTGAAATGGATATGAAATTTCCAGGTGAGGTATTAGACTTGGAGAGATCAGAAATTGACTTCCTCCTGCTCTAGTAGCTGTAAAAGATGTAACCAGTGGAGGCCTTTCGTGGCTGGGCAGCAGGGCTGTGGGTGCCGTCAACCTTGCCGTCTGCTCCGGTCTACGCTCATACACTTGAGTTCGAGCTTAAGAGGCACTAGATGTGGTATCTGATGGTGTGTAAGACAGTACAGTAGTTGCTGCTCTGATTGCCCCCTGTATAGCAACTTCTATAAGGTTAGCATCAGTACCAGCAGCCGGTGCTGAGTTTGCTGACCTCTGAAATAATTTGGTATTCAAATTCCTGGGAGCAGGTGGGGGGTCTTCCGCTTAGGGGTCTTCTGCTGTTCTGACCTTAGGAGCTGCCAAAGGTGCCAAGGACATTGGAAGGCTGGGGCCCGATGATAGGTATAAGGGTTGTTCCAAATCTGTATCACTCTGAATTTTCCGACGCTCAATGTCAATGGGGTCCATAGTATAAACCCTGGTCCTTCTAGGCCTTAGAATTGCGTTCCCCACCATTTTGTCTGCAGTTTGATGCTGGTGGAATTAATACAGCAGATGGTAATTCCAGGTTACTGGTTGCTTATTACTGATTGCTGCGCTACTGCGTTAGCTGCTGGGCTACTGAGATTTCCAAATTCTTGATGTTTGCCTGCTTGCTTGCTTTTTACTGGCAGAGCACTCATGTTCAGGGTGACCAGGAATGGCGGCAGGATGTAACAAGACTACAAGGTAGTCTGACAGGGAGCCAAGAGCCAAGGCTCTACCACTGCCAAGCAGACAACAAGAGAGAGAGCAGGAGAGACCAGAGCAAAGGGGTCCAAGGAGTGAAAGGGGAGCACGGGGCACAAAAGATGCACGCTGCATTGAACTGTGGCACCTGGCTCCTCTGCTCGTAACAGGCAGACACACTGAGTTTCCAGCACACCGAATGCCAGCTAGTGCACACCATTCGCTCCAACTCTCTCCCCTTTTACGTTTCAATTCCGAGCTCCCTTCCCAGACTCGATCCCTTCCAACTTCTGCTGTGGACAGGTGGCAAGGTCGCTGTAAAGTTACTGTGACATTGCGAGTGGGGCACACCAGGCTCACCTGTAGGCCGCAAGCGGATCTGACCAGGCCACCATTGCGGGCCCCTCGTACACACACTTCGCAGCAGCTGACTGCGGCCACTGCCCTCGCTTGCAGCCCACACCCCAGCAGCTCAGGAAGAAAGCCTTGCAGGCTGCCTGGAAGGCTTACTCTTCCTCCGGCTCCAAATCGCAACTCTCAAAGGTGTGTGATATCAGAGCACCCATCTGCATTTATCAGCATTTTGATGGCCTTGCCTGGGAAGGATGTAGGGAAGAGGTTAACACTTCACTTGAAAAGGTAGTGTCCTGTCCCTACACCAAAGTTTGACTTACCCCCACAGATACCCTGGCAGACAGGACTGGGAAGAAAGGGAGGAGTCTGTGCACTTCAGAGTGCTGCTTTGAAGTCACCTCCCACCTCAAAGGCACTTTTGTGTATAAGTACTGTGTCTCTGACTCCCTAAAATTAGACACTACTGGACTTGTAACTAAGTTTTGCACAAAGGAACTCTGTGCTGCTAAATGGACTCAACTGGACTGCTGATCTGGAAGGCCAGCTTTTCTGTTTGTTGCCTTTAAGCATACTGCCTCTCTGATTTTGCTGAAGGAGAGCTTGACTCTACCTTCCTCCAATTGATCTCCAAAGGCTTGCTGGCTTGCCTCTTGTTGTTTGAGACTCAGTGATATCACATTCTCTACCCTTGCTCCTGTGCCTGGCTCACTGAAAGTGGCCCAGATACTTGCAACACAGATTTCGACGCATCTCCTGTCTGTGTGTAAGAGAACCAGTGCATAGACCTAGTTGGGGGAATAAAATTGGCGCATTACATCAGAACCAGCGCTTTGCCTCAAGAGATCGACAAATCAGACACTGTATTGCCACCGCTGCAGCTTGGTGAGATCGATGCATCCCCTCGACTGCATGGCAGAATCCGGCACATCGCTCAACTTCGGCACACATCTTCGGAACTGACGCATTGCCTTCACTTCGTGTAAAGGATTGACAAATCTTGCTGTTTGAGATCAGGAAAGGTACTTTGTTCACCGGGGCCTGAGTGGGTCCTGGAGCCGCTTGCACTACATCGCGGTCGACCTCAACTTTAACCCGGGCCAGAGCGACCCAAAGTAACCCCAATAGCGATTTTTGCTGCATTTATTCTTCTAAAATTCAATATCTCTGCTTCTACTAATTGGAATTTTTGCGTTTTGGTTTCGTTTTGTTCACAATGAAATAACCTATTCGTCTAAACCAGTGCGGAGTCTTTTTGCGGTGTATTCATTGTGTTACTGTGTGTGTGTTACATAAATACTTTAGACATTACCTCTTTAGATAAGCGTGACTGTTCTGTGCCAAGGTACTAGAAGGTGAGCACAGTTTATCTTTTAGTGTGCATCTAGCCTACCCTGACTAGAAGGGTGATTCCTGTTATGTTAAAGGAACTTCTAAAGAACACGTACACCAGATGGTTTCATGGGGCTGGAGTCTAAGGAGGACTACCGCTTAAGTGATTTAGACATATGCCTGGCGGAACAGCCAGGTCTTAAGATGCCTCCTGAACTGAACCTAGGAGGTCAAAGATCTGATGTCCAGAGGGAGAGGATTCCAAAATTGGGGGGCCAAGACCACAAATCTCAGTGCCTCCAGTTTCTTGCGTTTCAAGGGTGGAATGACCAGGAGGTTCAGATGGGAAGACCTAAGGTCCCGATGGGGCATAACTTTGTACCCAAGAGGATACTAACACCGGACAGTTGCAGTGGGGAGCTTTAAAGGTGATGCAGCCCAGCTTAAATGCAGTGCGTTCAGCTACCGGGAGCCAGTGTAATCCTTTCATTAATGGAGTAACGTGGGGAGCATTAATTATCCAACACTATCCTGTGGATTCACTCACCATCGCTGCACCTCGAGGCTTTACCCTGGCTGCTGAGTTCGTAGGGTGCAGAGCCATCGTGTTGCCGCCTCCTGACCGGGCCCTGTGGCAGAGCTGTGCCGTCTTCCTCCTGGCGCTGGACCCGTGGCCTTCTCTTCTGGAGATCGACTGCTGGCGTCTTGGAGCTTCTGCGGCCGTGGGTGAGTGGGGTTGCCGCCGTGGTAGGGGGCCGGACTGTCCCGCTGGGCTCGGTTGTGCCGTGTGAGCGGCGCGGGTCCCCCGGTGTGCTATGGGCCGCTCTGTGCGGCCGCTGCGGGTGCCCGGGCTCGGTACTGTGGGCGGTAGGCCCCCCGCGACTCCCTGCTTGCTCTGCCACACGGTTTTGTGTGCCCCCTCCCCTGGCTGCATATTGTTTTATCCTGCCGCTCGGGCGCTGCCCGCTGTCCCCCGAGCCTCGCCTGCACACTATACTGGCCTCCTCTCTTCTGCTCCGGGCCGTGCCTGTTGGGACAGGACTCGTTCCCTCTGCGGGCCTGATTGCCTTTGGCCCGCCTACCCTTCACTACTGCTGCTCTTCGGTGAAGCCTATCCCGGCCCTCATTCGGTCTGCTGCTTCCCTGGGAGGGGCTGTGCCATTGCCTGGATCATTAGGCCTGTGCCCCCTGGTCCACGAGGCTGGTCCGCCCTCTGGAGTGATTGCTGTGTACACCTGGTTGCCGCTGGACACTTCGGGTGGGTGGGTGCGTGAAACTGCCTCTGTGGCTTCGCAGACGAGGTTGGGGGCTTGTTGGCTGCTCCGTCCGGCCTGGAGCGCTGCTGAGTGGATGTCTGTCGTTCGGCGGCTCGCCGGCCGCCTGTGTGGCCTCTGCGAGCGCCTGGGCTCAGGGCCGTGAGTGTCAGGCCCCCGCGAATCCTTGCCCACCCCGCTACAGCTAGGTGTGCTCCCCCTCTGATGATTCTTCACTTCTGGGGCCGCGTGCGGCCGGCCCTTTGTTCCCTGGGCCTGCCCTTCTCTGTCTGCTGCTCTTCGACTTACCTGGGCACTGGGACACCAGGATTGACTTTCTCTGCTACCTGTTGCCACATCAGTCCTCCAGCCTGCTCTCATCTCTCCGCCACAGATACCGGCCCACCGTACGTCACCACGATTGTACCTCAGGCGTCCCTGCAACCTACCGCCGCCGCACCTGTGGTCTCACTGGGGCTGCTTGTGCCCAGCTCGGTGGCCTGCTCTCCTTTCCGGTGCCCGGTGGCGCCCTGCTCCCCTGGTCCTGTCTGGTTGGGCGTGCCTTGGCGGATCCTTCATCTCTTGGGAGTGGAGATCTGGCCGGGTGTCTGGAGGGCGGTGTTTTACTGCTTCGTCACCTCCTAGGGGCTACTTGGCTCTTGGACTTGGCGGCACCTCAAACTTTCCCGTCTCCCTTGGGCGGGCGGGCACGGGCTGGCTGCCTAGGTTCCCTTGTTCTGCGGGTTGCTGAAGATCCTACTGTTGTGTCTTCCAGTCATGAGGAAAAAATATCCTAAACAGCCTAAGATTGCATTTGAACTCAGGAAGTCTTCTCGCCAGGATGGTACGGGCTCTGAGCATGCTGCTTCTATGGCAGACATTGGGGCCTTATCCAGCCACGAGGACGACCTCAAGGCCATCATGCTGGACGTCAAATCCACGGTGATCGGTATAGCCGCCTAGCTTGACCAACTCTCGGCTCGTTTGGACACAGTAAAGGCCCGCGTTGACGCCCACGACAACCGTCTCCTCCACGTTGAGACCAGGGTCTCGGATGCTGAGGATGCTGCTACACAAGACCGGCAAAAACTTTTTCAGATGGATAAGATCCTGGCCCTCATCCTAGACAAGAATGAGGACTTGAAGGCCCATTCTTGGAGGAGCAACCTCCGCATTACGAGTCCACAAACATTTCTAAGATGGAGGACTTCGTGGAGCAGTCTCTCCTGCTTATCATGCCAGGGACCGCTACACACGTTATAGTTCTAACCAATTAGGTTGTCATCTGCTCGTCACCGTTTGACTGGCCTTTCCAGAGGAGGCTTAAAGGTGCTTTTACATTTTCGTCTTTACATGTCCACGGACACACAATCCTGGGAGCCTGTTATTTATTGTTGAACCTAATCGCCAATGGTGTCCTTGTTATTTTCTTGGATCAAATTTCTTACGCCACATTGGCTTACACAGATTTTGAGTCTAATATTGAATCAAAATCAGCATACGGTCCTCTTTCTATCAATTTGAACTGGATTAAGTGTCTACGCTGAATCGGCATACATCCATTTAGAGCCCTGATGAAGTTCCAACAAGGAAGGAAATGCGTTGGCTGTGTGTCGTTTCTGGTAGAGATTACCAAGATAAAGAAAACAATCACTCTTGATCTGAATGAACTTTTGTTTGATTTCAAAGAGTGCGCCTTCCACCTTTCTATGAATTGCACCTTGGACGATGGGTGCGGGAAGTGTGTTGCACCATAATTATAACTATTGATGGTACTTGTGTTTCTGGTTGTGCTAGACCTTGGTCGGTCGTTCTGTTCTTTATCCTTTCTATTTGACTTCGTGAAGCAGTTGATTAGGGAAATATTTGGCGACGTCCTGTCCCTGGTTTTTATCGTAGAGCGCGCCCATCGTTCTCTCGGGCCGCATCCCGGCCCAGGACTGCCTCCCCGCCCCATCATTGCCAAGATTCTGAATTATCGAGACCGAGACGCCATTCTTAGGGCGGCTCGCGACAAGGGCACCATCACCCACCAGGGCAATGCACTTTCCTTCTACCCTGACTATACCCTTGCTGTTTAGGCTGCACGGAGAGAGTTTCTTCCTGCTAAACTTATTCTCCTAAAGCACGAGGTTTCGTACTCATTGGCTTATCCAGCGAAGCTCAGGGTTCGTCAGGGCTCAAAAACAATCGTCTTTCCTAACCCCAGGGAGGCTCTGGCGTTTGCTAAGAAATTGGACAAGAATGCCCGCTCCTCTCCCTCCACGTCTCAGCCTGACGGGGCTGGCCGCCTCAACGACAACGACTAAGATATGCAGACATTACTTGTTTATGACCCCTTACTTTGTGCTTGAGTGATGTTTGACGACTCTACTGCTTGGCCACCCTGCTTCTCTGCAGGGGAGAATGCCTAGCCCTGCCATGCCCTCACGGGATGATTCCCTTTACTCTCCCGGTTCTCCATCTTCCTAGTTGTGGATTCCTGGGGTGGGGTGGGAGGTTAACTCAGCCTATTTGGGGGGTTGGAGTGGGTGCGGGGTGGTTGGGGTTTTGTGCTCTTGGGTTGTTGTGTAGGAGGTGGATGGGGGGGTTGCATGGTGCTTTGCTCTCCTACTGGAGAGGTGGCTTCAGTGTGCCACCGTTTTGTTGCTCACTACTGTTTCTACATGTTGCTTTGCTGACACTGTGCTGCGTTCCTTTGACACTGTTACATGCCTGCTGCTCTGGTTATTTGCTCTTGATACTATAAGTCATGCTTCACTGTGCTCTTTGATTGGTCCTGCTCCTGCTCACTGTGCTTGGTTTTCAGGTTGACTTGTGGCTCTCTGGATCACCCACTTTCCCACTGCGCCACCTTTTGTGCTGCCCGGGGCTCGGCCTTCCTTATCCCTCGCAGAGATCTGCGTGCTTGGCACTGTTTTTCTGCCCATTGCTTGTGAGCCTTCCCCCTACAGCCACTCTTGCTTCACCCATCGGTGGTGCAATCCTGGGGGTCTCTACCCCCCTGGTCCGGATTGATGAACACTGTCCCCCTTACCCTCTGCTCCTTGCGATTGCGGTGCTCCTTGGGGGGGCCCCACCTCTGCTGCACAGGTTATCGATGTTGCTCCAGTCTCCTTATGGCTGAGTTGGTGTGCTGGTCCTGGAATATCCGGGGCCTGAACGATCATCGCAAAGCTCGCCTGATCCATTCCCATCTACAGTACCATAAAGTTGACCTCTGTCTCCTTCAAGAGACACACCTACTGCCTGGGACTCTCTCCAAACTCCGCTCCAGGTATTAGGGGAATCCCAGCCCACCACTTTTCATATTCTAGGGGTGTTTCTATTTTGATGCGACAGGGCCTTCCTTGGCAGACGGACAGGGCTATCCTCGACCCGGAGGGTAGATATGTGATTCTCCACAGCTTGCTACTGGCGCAGCCTGTCATGATTGCCGCCGTATATGGCCCCAACTGTGATAATGCGGATTTTTTCACCCATGTTTGGCACCCCATCTCCTCGTGCGGACCTGCGGCGATTATCTGGGGCGGGGACTTCAATGTTACTCCTTCTGCGGCTCTGGATCGGTCAGTCTCCCACGCCTTCCATCCACGCACCGCTGCGGCCCTTTCGTCTATTTGTACCGACAATGCTCTCTATGATGTTTGGTGGCATTCCTAGCTGCGGGAGGGCACCTGCTTCACTGGTGCGCAGGGCTGTTGGTACGGTGGAGTCCGCTTCCACCTTATGGGAAGGTTTCAAGGCCGTCATTCGTGGGGAGTGTAATCTAAGCAGGCAGGAGTCCTTCGTTCTATTTGTTCCACTCTGGAGAAGCTCGAGGGGGAATTCAGGGATTTGGAGGCCGCCCAGGCCCAAAGCCCCAGTTCAGAGACACTGGCGAAACTGCGCCAATGACACACCGAATTCTCCGAAGAGGCTGATCGCGAGTTATTCCTGGACAGGGAGGGCCGAGCACGCAGTTTTGGTGAGGGGGACCGCCCCGGTCGCACCCTCGCCAGCCTTCTTCACACTCCGCGCGCCGCTTCCTATGTTACAGCACTAAATGATGGTGGTTCAGACAGGACTACCTCCCCGGATGTCATCAAGTCCTGTTTTCTTGACTTCTACTCGCAACTCTATTCCGCTGGTGCGCCCCCGCCTTGAGTGGACTTTGACCAATATTTCGACTCCATCGCCTTGGTATGGCTGGAAGACCACCATCATAAACTTCTTGATGAACTATTCTCTAGAGAAGAAATATTGGCAGCCATCAATAGTCTACCCGGTGACAAGGCCCCTGGTTTAGACGAACTGCCGGCCTCTTTCTATAAGTGAGACTTTTGACGAACTTCTGGAGCCGCATTTCGCTGCAATGTATAACGACTCGTTTGACTCCTTTCCGCCTTCTCTGCACGAGGCGCTTTTAACCCTCCTTCTTAAACCCGATAAACCGCCTGGTTTCCTACCGTCCCTTGTCTCCTATTACCATCGATAACAAAATCTTTGCTAAGTTGATTGCTTCCCGTCTTCTCTTACTTATGCCTACTATCGCTCTTCCCGATCAATCGGGTTTCATCCCTGGGAGAGCGACCTCCCATAACCTCCGAACGATTTTCTTGGTGCTGCATCAAATTAATCCTGACCTTCCGGCCGTGGCTGCCTTGCTTGACGCCACCAAGGCATTTGACACGCTGGAGTGGCCTTTTTTATTCTACATCTTACCTCGCATGGGCTTTAGTGACCACTTCCTGCGCAACGTCAGACTCCTGTATACCAACCCCACAGCGCGTCTCTGCATTAATGGCCAGGTTTTGGATCCCATTGCCATTGCTCGTGGCACGCGTCAGGGGTGCCCATTATCGCCCATGCTTTTTGCTGTGGCGATGGAGCCCCTGGCTGCCAGGCTGCTGCAGCACCATACTCACAGGGGCCTTGGCTTTTTGTCTCATGCCTTGCTTGTCTCAATGTATGCGGACGATATAAAGCTTTATGTCCATCACCCCCAAGAGAACCTTAGCCCACTCGTCTGTGAAATCAATCACTTTGGTGGGCTGTCGGGCATCCAGGTAAACTGTAGCAAGTCGGTCCTGTTCCCCCTGACTGACGCCACGGTGCATTTTCCCCTTGACTTCCCACGTGTATGGGCCTCCGGCCCAATGCGCTATTTGGGCATTTGGTTCAGCAGAGACCTGGACGAATTGTGGAGATTGAACTTCGGGAGCACGGTGGACTGGCTGGAATCCAAGATCCCTTTGTGGAATAGGCTCCCGCTGACTTTGGCGGGTCGCATCGCCATAGCCAAAATGGTGGTTCTCCCAAAATTCCTTTATTTGTTTCTGAATATTCCCATCCCCCTCACCGCACATTTTTTCCGCAAATTACGCTCCTTAATTATCTCATTGGTCTGGGCACGTAAACAACCAAGAGTAGCTTACGATATCCTTACTCTCCCCATGTCTGCTAGTGGGATGGACGCGCCTGACTGTAAATTGTATGCTTTATGTGCTCAGGCTAATTTCCTGCACTTCTGGATCCACCCTTCTCCCTATCAGCTTCATGTTGCCGTTGAAGGGGATCTGGCCTCTCCCTGGCCTCTGTCCACGGCTCTGTTTGCACCCGCAGTGTGCCCTCGAGCTGAGGTCAACACGGTCACAACGTTTCGTTGGGCCTAGTCTGGCCTGCGCCGGCTGTCTGATGCTGCCTTGCTCTCTGCTAACTCTGTGCCCATAACAAACCACCTGGATTTCCCTTCCCTCCAGGCCTCCAGTAGGTTCAGGAGTGTGGTGCGTTTGGGCCTTGCGACGGTGGATGATCTCCATCCGAAGAACGCCTTTTTTACGCTCCCTGACGCATCGGGCCCCGGGATATGCTCCTATTTTACCAGCTTCGGGCCACGTGTCGGAAGCTACACTCTACCTTCCCTCTTCCCCCAGCCACTAGGCCCGCTCTGGATCTCATTTATACCTCCTCGTCCCCACACAAATTAGTTACCAAACTCTATGCTCTCACTCTGGGGTCTGTTCCCGTGGAGGAGTGTGGCTCACTGATTAGAGCGGCAGATCCTGATGCAGAGGTCTGGCCCGGGACCAGGGTTCAATACCCGACGCGGCAGGGTCCTGAGCCCAAAATGTCCATGGACTCGATAATTCTCGCCTCGGTGCCTATTCTAATCATGGGGTCCCACGCTGCAACTCTGGGCAATAGTTGCTTAATCTCCACTACGGCGGCCCACCGCTGCGGGATGCCTGGCTTTCACCCTGGGGATACCCAGTAGGGGTTATCGCACAGGGAAAAGCCAGGACGGGTTCCCAAGGCAAGCGCCTTGATGCCTTCGGGTGATACGTGTGCTATATAAGTTGCAATACATACATCACCTCAGACCGTGCTCGGGAGGCATGGGGAATTGATCTTGGGGCCGAGATCTCGCCAGCTGACTGGATTTATTGTTGTAATCAAACGAGGAAACTGTCACCAAATTACCGCTTCGCTTGATTCATTTTAAGTACCTTAATAGGTTCTACCGTACCCCGGTGCAACTCCCTAGGCTCGGGGTCATCCCTGGAGACAACTGCATGCGTTGTGACTTTGCCCATCTGGCTTGGCTTTGCCCGAAGGTCTCGGAGTTCTGGAGGACAGTTTGTTCTGCTATCTCTGACATCACTGGCGTGACAGTGCAGCCCGATCCACCTCTGTGCCTCCTTGGGTTTGTTAAGTTTTGCCCTGACGCTTCCGGTTGCTTAATCGCGATGCTGCTGGTCCTTGCTAGGCGTAAGGTGGCCATGTGCTGGGGTCACAAGCCGGCTCCCAAGGTTGAAAGTTGGCTTGAAGATGCCTCTCGATGCCAGACTCTCCTGTCGGAGTTCTTGGATTTGATTCCTGCTAGGTCCCGTCCTGTTGATATTTGGGGCCCCCTGATCACCTACCTCCTCTCCTGCTCTCATCCTAGTGGCGCTGCCTCTCCCATGCTCCCTGCCGGCCCTGAGTCCGCGGCGGCTGCCGGTGCTGGCCAGTGACTACATCCCCCCTCCTATAGTGGGCACCTCCGCCCCCTTCTCCCTGGCCCTTTTATAGCCACCAATGCTTGATATATGTTTTTCTATGTGGGAGTGATCTTGTTGTGATGGAACTGAGACATTTTTTACTTGTTTATTCACTGTGTTGGCAATTGACATCAATGTATCTTGGAGCGCATGTTCTGCTTTTTCTTTAGTGTATCGCACTGTGCTCTCGCACGCTGTACTATGTCTGCCTTGAATTTTCTGAATAAAGGTTTTGAAAATAAAAAAAAAAAATAATGGAGTAACGTGGTGCCATTTAGGCTGATGGAAGATTAGTCTAGCCGCCTGGTTTTGCACTAGTTGTAGTCATTTTGATTGATATGCCGGAATACCAAAGTAAAGTGAGTTGGCATAGTCAATATGAGAGATGACTAAAGCTAGTAATGCTTGGGTCACGGCTTCAGTGATAAGAAATTTCCTAATCTTCCTGATCCTTCGAAACTGAAACAAACAGGAGGAGACCACTGTCCCAATCTGGGCTTTCATGGATAAGTCACTATCAATAGTGATGCAAGGCTTTGGGTTGATCTCAAAGGGAGGGGGGTTCCCAGTTCGGTTAGCCAAAAGTTCGAATTCCATGTGTTTAATGGCCCTCCGACTAGTATCAGCTCAGTTTTATCCGGGTGCAGTTTCTGATGGTTGCTGTTCATCCATTCACTTATGTGTCGCATGGTAGATTGGAAGTTGGAAACAGAGGTTGCCGACTGATCGATATCAAAGATCAATTGGATATCGTTGGCATAGTTAAAGGTGAAAACCTTCCTTTCGCCAAGTTAGAGAATGAGGGGAAGTAAGAACAGGTTAAAAAGGAGCGGAAAGAGGGAAGAGTCCTGCAGCACCCCACAGGTCAGTTTAACCTTGGTGGAGGAAAGATGGGCGTGGCGTACAGCTTGAGAGCGGTCTACCTGAAAGGATAAGGGCCACTTAAGAGCCAAGCCCTAAATCCCGGCATTGCTGACACGGTAGGCCACAAGTTCATGGTAGGCCGTGTCGAATGCTTCAGATAGATCGAGAAGTACCAGAGCTTGAGTGGTGCCCTTGTCGGCCCCTCTCCTGAGTTCATCTAGGACCATCACAATTACAGCCTCTGTATAATGAGCAGAACGGAAACCCGTCTGTGGTCGATCAAGATAGTGGGAATGTTCAATAAAGGTGCTGAGACAACTTGCCACATGGGCTTCCAGAACCTTGGCTAGAAAGAGGAGCAGGGAAATGGGGCGGTCTGCCCAAGTTTGTTTTTAAAATGGGGACAATTTCCACTTATTTACATACATTATGAACAGTGCCCTAAATCAGGGAGTTGTTGAGGAGTGGAAGAGGGGGAACCGGACGTGCGGGGAAGACTTTCCCTTGAGATGTACGGAGGGCAGCAACTACTTTAGAAGGTTGGAGACGGCTTCACTGGTGATGGGAGGAATCTGCTCCAGGAGCTGGAGGGTTCCTGAGCATAGGGAATGGAGTGTTAGGAGGTACATTAGCAGGTATGCTAGACTTCATGGTAATGATTTTTTCACTAAAATAGGTATTGAGTGAGTCACATAGAGCTTGAGTGGGAGCTGTGACTCTATGAGGCTTGGATTGTTCGGCAACGATAGCAAAGATTTTCTTCGATTTGTTAGTGGAGCTCAATATCTTGTTAGTGGAGCTCAATATTTTGTTGGAGAAATAGGCGGCCTTGGTTAGTAAACTGGCATTTTTATATAATTTAAGATGAGTTAAAAATATATCTTTTTTGTCTGAGGAGTATTTTTGTCTCAAGTCGCATTCTGCTTGGTACAGGTCAAGTTTCTTGAGTTTTAGGTCTTCGGAGAACCAATGTTGGGCATCGTGGGGTCTGACTATATTGACTTTCTTGATGGGAGCAAATCTGTCACTGGCGGACTCAAGCCATAAATAAATAAATAAATAAATAATGCTTTCAGCGGGTTTGTTAATCTGATGCTGTTCAGGTGGGACCATAGTAGCAAGTTGACTGCAGAAGTTTCCAATATTGGAGCATCTCCAATTCCTTACCATGCGGCTCGCTTTCATGTGGGGCTTGGCTAAGTACATGTTGGTGAGGAAGAGTTTTATAAAATAGTTTTCAGACCAGGTGCATGGGGAGATCCTTTGATTAAAAATTGTCAAGTTGAATGCCCAACCTTGGTCAAGAGTATGACATTTGATGTGAGTGGCAACTGTCACATGCTGGACACAATTCAGCCCAGTGAGTAAGTTAGTCAGTTCGACAGAGCTAGTGCCTCCCAAGGTATCATTGGCCCAATAGTTGAAGTCCCCAATAATCAGGAATTTGTCATAGTTAATCTCTAAGTGAGAGCATTTTTCACCAAGTAGTTGGGGTAATGATGGCATGTTAAAAGGGGTTCTGTAGATTAGTACGCAGACCAAAGGGGTGCATGGGGAATCAAGTTTTAAAGTTAGGCAGTCGACCGACGGAATGTCCAGTGCTGCGAGCGAAGTGAACTCTAACTTCTGATGAAATATGGCTGTGACCCTTCCCTCTACTTTCCCAGGGGCCCTATTCGCCTGAAGGATATAATAATTGCTAGGGAGTGCTGCTAGTATGTATAGGGTGGACTCTTCACTGAGCCAAGTTTCAATGAGAAAGAGTATGTCTGGTTTGTCAGAGTCCAAAAGCTGAAATATTTCTAATTGGTTTTTAACCAAGGAGTGAGTGTTCAGGTATGTGACTTTGAGTTCAGTCCACCCATGACAGTCAGGAACGGAGGGATTTAAGTTTATATATGTGTTATGCCTGTTGAGGTTGTCTGGGCAGGGTGGCCAGAGAGTGAATTCAGGGAACAACTCTCTGCGCTTCATAATACCGAGGTTGGCCAGTTTGGAGCAAGTAGCAATATCAAGCGTCAACTTGCTGGCATGCAAACTTTTCAGCTCCAGGTGGGAGTAGCTTAATATTTGGGCATAATATCTGGCCCCGGCCGGATGCGGACGGGTGCAGACGGGTGCAGACGGGTGCAGACTGGCTGGCCTGACCTGGGTGCATACCCCCGCCAACGAAGAATTCAATTTCCAACACCCTGGCATTAACAATACCCAAATCCTTAATACCAAATCCTTTTGCCACTGGGCTCCTCACTCTAAAATATTTTGTAAAGTCCTGTAGGGATGATAGTCAGGGCCGGACTGGGAACGCAAACCGACCCTGGTAATTTAATCAGTCCGGCTGCAGGATGGGGTGCGTGGGAGGGGTGGTTGATGCCTGTGCGGAAAAACACTGCAGCTGCTTTTGTTACTGAGGGTCGATATTGCAAAAACGGCTCCAGGTAACAAAAACGGCCCCCCAGTGGTCTAAACGGCCCTTCCTCCCTTCAGCCCACCAGGGAAACGCCTGGCGCTCCCCACAGGCAGTCCAGCCATGATGATGGCAGCCGAGCAGCAGCCCTGACTGACTTCTGCTTTTGCTTCCACCTAATACGTAGGGAGTCGGACGCGGGAGTGACTACTTTAGACGAGTTGAGTAGCGATTTCCATAGAGGCTCCACCATTCTCTCCATTTCTTCCACAGTATCTTGCTTACAATTAGAAGGAATGGAGGGACAGGACCTTCCCTTGCTTAGGCCATTGTATCTGCCTGCATCTTCATCAGTAACGGCTGCATCTGGATGGGAGTGGTGGGGTGGGAAGGGGGGAAATTAAAAATATATGTTTTAAAACACACACACTTAACTGGCGACGGCCGACCAGCCGGCCACCGCCTCTCCTCCATCCTCTTCACCTCCAGCCGGCCACCGCCTCTCCTCCATCCTCTTCACCTCCAGCCAGCCACCGCCTTTCCTCTGTCCTCTTCATCTTGAGTTTGGCAGCAGGAAGCACCCAGGCTCTCAGGCTCCCCACAGCCAATACCAATTATGCAATGCAGTGTTGTGGATGGGCTGAGTTCCTTGGTTCGGTGCTCAGACAGACAGTGGGAGCCTGGGCATGTTCTCCACCCAGGCTGTAATACAGCCGGGGCGGAAAGCATGCAAATTGCACATGATGCTTTGGCCGGCCCGAGACAGCCGGCGTAGGCGTGATGCGCACTTACAGAGTGTGCCCACCACTCCTCTTTAACCTGTAGTGCTCTGGCGTCACGGAGCCCAGCTCGGTCCACACATAACAGACTGAGCCACTGCAGTAGGATAAATAAAATGATAATTATGCTGCGTTATTATCATTTTATTTTTTCTTCTTAAACTTCTCAGAGAGCATTGGGGCGACGGTCCTTCGTCTTAGCGGTGGAATCGTCGGTGAGTCCTGTAAAACATTAATATCCACATGGACATTAAGGGAATTCACACCTATCTGATTGGCTACGTCCCAGGTTGCCCCTGGAGTTTTCCCTGTGTCAAATTCCTCAGGACCATTAACAACGGTGGCTCCCAACTGAATGAACTCCCCTATGGAAAGGAATCACTTACTCTCTCTGATCCATTGAACACACGTTTCTGAACACAACGAACTTTGGAGAAATCGAGCCCCACACCCATGCCTCTTGATCTCAACAAACGGTCTGATGAGTGATAAGAGCACTGAGATACTTTGGTTGATTGGGATATCCAATCCCTGAGCCCCACCCTCTTCAACGTCTACTTGGCCCCTTCGCGGCCATCGTCAGGAATCACAGACTTAACATTGTATCCTACGCCAATGACACCCAGCTGATCCTCTACCTCACCAACGATCCTACAGCCGCTAGAATCAACTTTCACAGCGGGTTGAAGGCTGTTGTCACCTGGATGAAAGATAGCTTCCTCAAGCTCAACTCGGACAAGACAAAAGTGCTCATCCTGGGACCCACTCCGTCAGCCTGGGATGACTTCTGGTAGCCAGCTCTACTGGGTTCACCCCTCACATGGACCACGCATGCAACATCGGCATCACACTGGACTCCTCACTCACATTGAACCTCCAGATCAATGCTGTATCCTCATCCTGCTTCCAAACGCTCAACCTGCTTTGAAAGGCATTCAGATGGATCCCATCAAAAATCAAAAAGATTGTCACACTCGCACTCATCACCAGCAGACTTGACTACGGCAACAAACTCTACGCCGCCATCACCCAGAAACAGTTCAGGAACAGAACATTCAAAACACCGCAACCAGACTGGTCATCGACATCCCCGCCACAGCCACATAACACCTCCAAGAACGCCACTGGCTGCCAGTCAACAAGAGAATCACCTTCAAGCTCTTCACCCACGCCTACAATGCTCTCCCCAACATAGGACGAGCGAGAACGAACCACCGCCTCTCTTTCCTTGCACCTGCCAGACAACTCTGCTTTGCCGAACACGCCCTGGCTGCAGTCCCATGGATTCACAAGACCAGAAACAGCTGAAGATCCTTCATCTACTTTGCCGCAAAGACCTGGAACACCCTGCCCCTGCATCTCAGGAAATCCCTGTCGCTGATCTAATTCAGGAAGGACCTCAAGACCCGGCCCTTCGACTGAACTTCCACACCCAGACGGATTAGCAACCCCTCGCCCCAGCGCCTTGAGACGCTCACGGGTGACTAGCAGCGCCCTACGAACCCCGGATTGATTGATTGAAAACATCCAAATATTCAATGTCCAAATGTCCAAGCGCCACCAAAGGAGAATTCGGACGAGCAGGGCGTGCTTTTCACAAGAATAGACTTAAGGAAAAATAAGTACAGCTGGCAACAAGCTTTTGATTCTCGGACCAGCAACCTGGAAGTGACCTTTACCCAGCGCTGCGGGAGGGGGTGCCTTGGTGTCACTGGGTCTGGCTTATATTTGGATGCCGAGCAGAGACTACACATATCTGGAAAATCACCCTGTGAAAATATAAACTGGAAGTAATGAAAACAAGAATTAATGCTCTCTAGACTATTCCGAAATGACTTCTAAAGCAAATAGCTTTCAAGAAAACCTGTTATTCCAGCAATAATAGCTCCTGGCCCTGCAGGAATCCAAAAACATGCACAAATGGCCGGTATCTTAACAATGGTGCCTGCACTCCAGTGGCGTAAGGACGCTGCTCGAGGTTGCTAGGCGGCTCCTCTTGAAAAGTTACTTTCTCTTTCCATCTGAGACAAGTCACAGGGAGAATGCAGGTCTCTGCCAACAGTGACTTGTGTATTTACCTGGCTGGGAGCTTGGGTTTCGTTTCCATGTTTCTTTGTTCTCAGTGTCATGAATGACTGGTCGATGCAATAGCATTTTGATAGCGGAGCGCTCAGTTTGTCATGGCTTCAGGGCACTAGGGTGAATCAAAGCGCCGGGACGGTGCGGGGAAGTGATGTGTGATGAAATGAGCCTGCATTATAAGAGAAGTGTGTTGTGGGGCGAGGCGAGGGCGTGTACACGAAGAGACCCACATCACACACAGGGTAAAGGCCCCGGCTGTGCAGTCGACGCGGGCCTGCATCAACCAGTACTGGGGCTAGGCGGACAGAGCCTGGAAACTGCCCCATTACCAGAGGCAATTCAGATTGAGTAATAATAAAAATGTTTTATGAGCAGCACTGAGCCAAAAGAGCGCTGTCTAAGTAACTAACCCCCAGATGCATCAACAACCCAATTTGCGATTCCTTAATAGCGAAAAATACCGATTCGCTATTAAGGAATAGCAAAATGGAATGCATCAAGAAATCACTTAAAAAATAGCGATGTCTTAGAATTCCTTAATTGCGACTCGCAAATTGCGAGTCACAATTAAGGAATACCTTCCCATTCATTCCTATGGGCCTCTCCTATGGGCCTAGAGGCCCATAGGAATGAATGGGAAGACAATCTCAATTTGCGAATCGCAATTAGCGATTTGCAAATTGAGATTGCGATTTCAAGGGTGCAGGGGTGTCCAAAGGACACCCTGTTGCACCCCTGAAATTGATATGTGCACATATGTTGTGCACACACATGCCCCCCTTAGGGCATGTGTGTGCGCAACATGAAACTTTGAAAAATGCACTTCAGTGCATTTTTCAAAGTTTTTGCAAATTACCATGAAGCTGTACTTCATAGTAATTTGCGTGCCCTATTAGTGAATTCGCTATTTTAAAACTTTCATACATTGCATTTAAAGAATCTCAATTTGAGATTCCTTAAATGCAAATAATCGCAATTTAGCGATTTCTAAAATTGAGATTTTTGCATTTGGGATGATGCATCCCAAATTCAAAAATTCCGCTCGCACAGGGGCAGATTCTGAGAATCTGCCTCTTTGCGAGCAGATTTTTGTTCGATGAATCTGGGCCTAAGGGCCATAGGTATCAAGAAAATTCGCATTCGCAAAGGCCGAAATTCTCAGAATTTCGGCCTTTGCGAATGCGAATTTGCTAAATGGTATGCATAAAGCAAAATTTGGTGCAAAACAAGGAATCGCAAAATTGGTGATTCCTTATTTTGCAATTGCATTTAAGGAATCGCACATTTTGCGATTCCTTAAATGCAATGTATGAAGCAACTTCTAGTTGGTGGTAAGTTGCGGATTCCTTGAAAAATGCACATTTTTGCATTTTTCAAAGTGCCATGTGACGCACATACATGCCCTTAGGGCATGTATGTGCGCCACATGTGCACCCATACATATTTCAGGGGTGCAACAGGGTGTCCTTTGGACACCCCTGCACCCTTGAAATGATTCTTAATTTGCGATTAGCAAATTGAGAATAACTTCGCATTCATTCCTATGGGCCTCCTGGCCCATAGAAATGAATGGGAAAGTATTGCTTAATTGCGATTCGCAATTTGCTAAGCGCAATTAAGGAATTTAAAGAAATCGAAAAAAAAGCGATATTGTACATACATACAAATTTGCGATTCTCAAATAGCGATTTCTTAAAAATTGCTATTTGAGAATCGCAAATCAGGCTGATGATACATATGACCCTTATTATTTTCATTATTACTCAGTCACCTCAACTCTGTAAGTTCTATTTAAATGTCTTATTAGGTCTAGTTAAAGGCAGCGTTGGCTGCATTCCACATGCATTGTCGTTTATTTTTATAAAAGGGGCTTCAGAGTACTCCCCTTTAATCACTAAACGATGATGGCTGTAGGGTTTATCATTCCGCCTGGGGTGCATACATTGGAATTCAGGCACTGTTTTACAGACTATCAGCTAGATTTATCAAAGGGCCGTTTTGCGAGTCTGTAATAGTGATTCATAAGGAATCGCTATTAAGGACTTGCAAAACTGGATTCATGAATGAATCGCTAAATAAATAGCGATTCCTACACATTCCTTATTTGCGATTAGCAATTTGCTAATCGCAAATAAGGATGCGATTTCAAGGGTGCAGGGGTGTCCAAAGGACACCCTGTAGCACCCCTGAAATGTGAATTCACACTGATGTTGTGCACACACATGTCCAAAGGACATGTGTGTGTGTAACATGCAATTTAGAAAAATGCATTTAAATGCATTTTTCTAAGTTTTCGCTATTTACCACGAGGTTTGACTTCGTGGTAAATAGCGGTCCTAAATTGCGATTTCGCAATTTCAAAATGGTTCATGAATTGCATTTAAGGAATCTCAAATAGAGATTCCTTAAATGCAATTCCTCGCAAATGAGCGAATTCTTTATTAGCGATTTTTGCATTTGGGATGATGAATCCCAAATGCAAAAATTGCGCTCGCAAAGGGCCAGATTCTCAGAATCTGGCCCTTTGCGAGCGCAATTAAGCTTGATGAATCTAGTTGAATGTTGTTGCAAGCTATAATGCGTCACTAGACTTGTAGTCATATTCCGTCCACTCTACTTTCACTGCCCATCCAGGGCCGGATGTATGACGTTACAACGCATACTTTTACCACGCCTACCATTACCACGCATTTTTTACACCGCAGGATCCATTACAACGCATACCATTACCACGCATGTATTTACAACGCAGGTACCTTTACAACGCATACAATTACAACGTAAGTATTGGTAAGTATATAATATTTTTTAATATTTAATTTAATTAAAATTAATGTAATTTAATTTAATTTAATTTAATTTAATTTAATGTAATTTAATTTAATTAATTTAATTTAATCAATTTAATTTAATTTAATTTAAATTTAATTATATTTAATTTTTACCCTGTACCCTTTTACCCAAAAACCCAAAACTGACCCTGAACCCAAAAAATACCCCTTTACCCAAAAACCCAAAACTGACCCTGAACCCTAAAAATACCCCTTTATCCAAAAACTCAAAACTGACCCTAAACCCTAAAAATACCCCTTTACCCAAAAACCCAAAACTGACCCTGAACCCTAAAAATACCCCTTTACCCAAAAACCCAAAACTGACCCTGAACCCTAAAAATACCCCTTTACCCAAAAACTGAAAACTGACCCTGAACCCTAAAAATACCCCTTTACCCAAAAACTGAAAACTGACCCTAAACCCTAAAAATACCCCTTTACCCAAAAACTGAAAACTGACCCTGAACCCTAAAAATACCCCTTTACCCAAAAACCCCAAACTGACCCTGAACCCTAAAAATACCCCTTTACCCAAAAACCCAAATAATATTTTTAATAAAATAATATACTTACCAATACTTACGTTGTAATGGTATGCGTTGTAAAAGTACCTGCGTTGTAAATACATGCGTGGTAATGGTATGCGTTGTAATGGATCCTGCGTTGTAAAAAATGCGTGGTAATGGTAGGTCGTGGTAAAAGTTGCGTTGTAAAGGTTGTATACCTCCAGGGCCACCTCGGGCATGTTTATGAGCTCTAGCAGGACGTATATGCTGCACTCGTTCCGATTTGCGTATAACGAGTTATGAGGCCCACATAGGGCAGTTCTCAGGCATGGTATCGGGGCCGGATAATGAACTGCTTTGCTATGATTTTGCCAAATTGAGAAAACCGTCATGGGTGGGGTCTTTTTTTTTTTTATCCAGTCGGAGGGCATAGAGCACGCCCACCGCTGTCAATTTGTTCCTTTCTGTGCCTGTCAAAATTGCTTTGTTTTCATTTGCGAAACACTGGTCGTTGTCCCGCCTTTGGGTGTGTTTTAACTTTTGTGGAGACAGCCTTTGTTACAAGTCCCCTTTACTCGTGGCTTTATTTATCGTGTGTCTTTTTTTTTTTATTGAATGGTGCCACGCTGTTTCTTGTTTTATTTGCAGCTCGCCACCTTTATTTGTAAGTATGCTGGTTGTGCCTTTCTTTTGTTTAGCACTGTGCTGCTGCACACCTCTTTTTAAATACACACGCACACATTGCTGGTCCTGGCAACTAATATCCGAGGGTGGAACGGACTCACTCTGTAGCACTCCACCTGTGTCGCTCTCTAAATTCTCCCCCATCCCTCACCCGCCTCAAACTCAAGCACTCACGTCAGCGCCACAATCGCCCACTTGAGCTCAGTCTGCATATAAAGATGGAATCTGGGGGTTTAGGAGAAACAAAAAGGTAAGTGCTGGTGCGGGATATGCTGTTTACCACAATTGTATTGTATTCTAATTGCATTTATGTAGCACTTACTACCCATGACGAGGCGTCAAAGCGCTTTTTCAGCGGGTAGCACGCTACTCCAGGACCCATAGAGGATTAGTGTTGAATTATTATAGTGAAATATGCAAGTACATTTGAAGTGGTGGATAGGTTAGTCAGTTATTTGGATTTGGAATGATAGTAGAAGGATAGAGGAGGAAAAAAGGTTTGTATTTATGTAGCGCTTGTTACCCCTGATGGGTTGTTGAAGCACGCCACTCTAGAACCCAAAAAGGATTAGTGGTGAATTAGTATAGTTGAATATGGAATTTGAGAAGTGAACACTTTAGTCTGGTAATTTTGATTGAAAATGATAGTGGAGGGATAAAAGAGGGAAGGTTTTTTTTGTTTGTTTTGTTTTTAGGGCTTAACAGTAGTAGGAGGTTTTTGGATGAGTAAAAATGTGTTTTGGAGGGGAGGAGTCAGAGGTTGTCAGGAGTCAATGCATTATTTGTGCAATCCAATGATACATATCTTTGCCCACTGCAGGGTGGTTTTACATTTCTCAAAGGAAAACCAATTGAAGCAGCTAATACCATAGCAGTTGCAGCTCCAGAGGGAAGTGTAGATTTAGAGACCTCTAATAACATGTGGATTTGCATTTCCTCATCTTATCCCAAATCTGAGCTTTCACTCAGTTGCCCAACGGGCTCCCCATACTCCAATACATTCTTTTAACGGGGCATAACAATTTCTGCAACCAGACTGATACAAAATGTAAGCGGTTCATTTTCAAAATGGCCTATAAGATTTCCACCTCCAAAAGGCTTCCTTCGCTTTCATCGTCCTCTTTTTCGGTCTCATCCTATGCAACGCATTCAGGGACCTAATGCCATCGGTAGCGTGCATATCTTGTCGAGCGCGCGGCGCCATATGGTGGCGCCCTATGGTCGCACCAGGGTTTGATTGGGATTAAAAATCGGCCCGGCAAGATAAAAAAAGCGGCCCACATTTACATATTGCCTTTGCAAAACGCTGCTTCAGCGAACTTTTACAAAAAAAATGGGGTGGGGTAAAAAAATGCTCAGACTAGCTTGCACTAGTGAAACACCTGAATACAAGTGAGGCCACTTTGCTCCGGACACTTGCCCCGCTCAATATTCATATGTAAATGGGCCGGCCCCAGCTTGAGAAAGGGAGTGACACATTTGCCCTTTAATAAAAGGGAGGTGATTGAGGCCACTCAGGCAACCACTGGGCTGCTGGCATCTGAACAATGCACAGAAACCACCAAATCGAGCCCCAGACTGCTCAAAAAAAGCAGCCCACAGCTGGAACTGGACACCGGCCCCTCGGGCTTTTCCCAAGTGCCCACGTTACCAATCCGATGCTGGGTCGCATCCTCCCAAAAGGAAATCGCCCATGCCCCCTCTCCCTGCTGCCACTTTCACTGCCACGCGGCCAATGTCCGCGTGCGAGGCATGCGCGTGCCTCCTCCTGCTGCCGGCAGACCTGCTGTGCTACTTGTTTGTTTCCCTGCTCTCCTGCAGAGATGAAATGACACGAAGCTGCAGAAATACCACTTGGCACTTGTTTTTTTTCAACTGACAAAATAATATATTGCAGGCTCTTGTGACCCCTCCATTAGTGTGCTCCGTTCCGCTGTCCGATTCATAAAAGGGGGTGGTGATGGACAGAGCATCTGAATTAAGCAGAACACTCCTACCCAGTCAAAAGATCAGGGCTTGATCCATCACCGTTTTTTAGCTCACCGCACCATCCCAGTTCAGAACCTGGCTACATGCAAATTAGTCTGTCCCTGGCCCAGTGCATCATGGGAACAGGGCAGACCAAACTACAAAGCCAATTCTTTACTGGAAAGGAAACAAGCTTCCGGGGACCGGTTTCTGGCATTGCAGCCGTCTTCGGCCCGGCTTGCTTGAATCCTGATGGTGCAGTGAGCAAGGGACTCATGTCTGAGCATACCCTTCCACACCTGTAGTGGCCAAAACGATTCATAAAAGGGGGTGGTGATGGACAGAGCATCTGAATTAAGCAGAACACTCCTACCCAGTCAAAAGATCAGGGCTTGATCCATCACCGTTTTTTAGCTCACTGCCCCATCCCAGTTCAGAACCTGGCTACATGCAAATTAGTCTGTCCCTGGCTCAGTGCATCGTGGGAACAGGGCAGACCAAACTACCAAGCCAATTCTTTACTGGAAAGGAAACAAGCTTCCGGGAACCGGTTTCTGGCATTGCAGCCGTCTTCGGCCCGGCTTGCTTGAATCCTTATGGTGCAGTGAGCAAGGGACTCATGTCTGAGCATACCCTTCCACACCTGTAGTGGCCAAAATGATTCATAAAAGGGGGTGGTGATGGACAGAGCATCTGAATTAAGCAGAACATTCCTACCCAGTCAAAAGATCAGGGCTTGATCCATCACTGTTTTTTAGCTCACTGCACCATCCCAGTTCAGAACCTGGCTACATGCAAATTAGTCTGTCCCTGGCCCAGTGCATCATGGGAACAGGGCAGACCAAACTACCAAGCCAATTCTTTACTGGAAAGGAAACAAGCTTCTGGGGACCGGTTTCTGGCATTGCAGCCGTCTTCGGCCCGGCTTGCTTGAATCCTGATGGTGCAGTGAGCAAGGGACTCATGTCTGAGCATACCCTTCCACACCTGTAGAGGCCAAAACGATTCATAAAAGGGGGTGGTGATGGACAGAGCATCTGAATTAAGCAGAACATTCCTACCCAGTCAAAAGATCAGGGCTTGATCCATCACTGTTTTTTAGCTCACTGCACCATCCCAGTTCAGAACCTGGCTACATGCAAATTAGTCTGTCCCTGGCCCAGTGCATCATGGGAACAGGGCAGACCAAACTACCGAGCCAATTCTTTACTAGAAAGGAAACCAGCTTCCAGGTACCGGTTTCTGGCATTGCAGCCGTCTTCGGCCCGGCTTGCTTGAATCTTGATGGTGCAGTGAGCAAGGGACTCATGTCTGAGCATACCCTTCCACACCTGTAGTGGCCAAAACGATTCATAAAAGGGGGTGGTGATGGACAGAGCATCTGAATTAAGCAGAACACTCCTACCCAGTCAAAAGATCAGGGCTTGATCCATCACCTTTTTTTAGCTCACTGCACCATCCCAGTTCAGAACCTGGCTACATGCAAATTAGTCTGTCCCTGGCCCAGTGCATCATGGGAACAGGGCAGACCAAACTACCAAGCCAATTCTTTACTGGAAAGGAAACAAGCTTCCGGGGATCGGTTTCTGGCATTGCAGCCGTCTTCGGCCCGGCTTGCTTGAATCCTGATGGTGCAGTGAGCAAGGGACTCATGTCTGAGCATACCCTTCCACACCTGTAGTGGCCAAAACGATTCATAAAAGGGGGTGGTGATGGACAGAGCATCTGAATTAAGCAGAACACTCCTACCCAGTCAAAAGATCAGGGCTTGATCCATCACCGTTTTTTAGCTCACTGCACCATCCCAGTTCAGAACCTGGCTACATGCAAATTAGTCTGTCCCTGGCCCAGTGCATCATGGGAACAGGGCAGACCAAACTACAAAGCCAATTCTTTACTGGAAAGGAAACAAGCTTCCGGGGACCAGTTTCTGGCATTGCAGCCGTCTTCGGCCCGGCTTGCTTGAATCCTGATGGTGCAGTGAGCAAGGGACTCATGTCTGAGCATACCCTTCCACACCTGTAGTGGCCAAAACGATTCATAAAAGGGGGTGGTGATGGACAGAGCATCTGAATTAGGCAGAACACTCCTACCCAGTCAAAAGATCAGGGCTTGATCCATCACCGTTTTTTAGCTCACTGCCCCATCCCAGTTCAGAACCTGGCTACATGCAAATTAGTCTGTCCCTGGCCCAGTGCATCGTGGGAACAGGGCAGACCAAACTACCAAGCCAATTCTTTACTGGAAAGGAAACAAGCTTCCGGGAACCGGTTTCTGGCATTGCAGCCGTCTTCGGCCCGGCTTGCTTGAATCCTGATGGTGCAGTGAGCAAGGGACTCATGTCTGAGCATACCCTTCCACACCTGTAGTGGCCAAAATGATTCATAAAAGGGGGTGGTGATGGACAGAGCATCTGAATTAAGCAGAACAGTCCTACCCAGTCAAAAGATCAGGGCTTGATCCATCACTGTTTTTTAGCTCACTGCACCATCCCAGTTCAGAACCTGGCTACATGCAAATTAGTCTGTCCCTGGCCCAGTGCATCATGGGAACAGGGCAGACCAAACTACCAAGCCAATTCTTTACTGGAAAGGAAACAAGCTTCTGGGGACCGGTTTCTGGCATTGCAGCCGTCTTCGGCCCGGCTTGCTTGAATCCTGATGGTGCAGTGAGCAAGGGACTCATGTCTGAGCATACCCTTCCACACCTGTAGTGGCCAAAACGATTCATAAAAGGGGGTGGTGATGGACAGAGCATCTGAATTAAGCAGAACACTCCTACCCAGTCAAAAGATCAGGGCTTGATCCATCACCGTTTTTTAGCTCACTGCACCATCCCAGTTCAGAACCTGGCTACATGCAAATTAGTCTGTCCCTGGCCCAGTGCATCATGGGAACAGGGCAGACCAAACTACCAAGCCAATTCTTTACTGGAAAGGAAACAAGCTTCCGGGGACCGGTTTCTGGCATTGCAGCCGTCTTCGGCCCGGCTTGCTTGAATCCTGATGGTGCAGTGAGCAAGGGACTCATGTCTGAGCATACCCTTCCACACCTGTAGTGGCCAAAACGATTCATAAAAGGGGGTGGTGAGGGACAGAGCATCTGAATTAAGCAGAACACTCCTACCCAGTCAAAAGATCAGGGCTTGATCCATCACCGTTTTTTAGCTCACTGCACCATCCCAGTTCAGAACCTGGCTACATGCAAATTAGTCTGTCCCTGGCCCAGTGCATCATGGGAACAGGGCAGACCAAACTACCAAGCCAATTCTTTACTGGAAAGGAAACAAGCTTCCGGGGACCGGTTTCTGGCATTGCTGCCGTCTTCGACCCGGCTTGCTTGAATCCTGATGGTGCCGTGAGCAAGGGACTCATGTCTGAGCATACCCTTCCACACCTGTAGTGGCCAAAACGATTCATAAAAGGGGGTGGTGATGGACAGAGCATCTGAATTAAGCAGAACACTCCTACCCAGTCAAAAGATCAGGGCTTGATCCATCACCGTTTTTTAGCTCACTGCACCATCCCAGTTCAGAACCTGGCTACATGCAAATTAGTCTGTCCCTGGCCCAGTGCATCATGGGAACAGGGCAGACCAAACTACCAAGCCAATTCTTTACTGGAAAGGAAACAAGCTTCCGGGGACCGGTTTCTGGCATTGCAGCCGTCTTCGGCCCGGCTTGCTTGAATCCTGATGGTGCAGTGAGCAAGGGACTCATGTCTGAGCATACCCTTCCACACCTGTAGTGGCCAAAACGATTCATAAAAGGGGGTGGTGATGGACAGAGCATCTGAATTAAGCAGAACACTCCTACCCAGTCAAAAGATCAGGGCTTGATCCATCACCGTTTTTTAGCTCACTGCCCCATCCCAGTTCAGAACCTGGCTACATGCAAATTAGTCTGTCCCTGGCCCAGTGCATCATGGGAACAGGGCAGACCAAACTACCAAGCCAATTCTTTACTTGAAAGGAAACAAGCTTCCGGGGACCGGTTTCTGGCATTGCAGCCGTCTTCGGCCCGTCTTGCTTGAATCCTGATGGTGCAGTGAGCAAGGGACTCATGTCTGAGCATACCCTTCCACACCTGTAGTGGCCAAAATGATTCATAAAAGGGGGTGGTGATGGACAGAGCATCTGAATTAAGCAGAACATTCCTACCCAGTCAAAAGATCAGGGCTTGATCCATCACTGTTTTTTAGCTCACTGCACCATCCCAGTTCAGAACCTGGCTACATGCAAATTAGTCTGTCCCTGGCCCAGTGCATCATGGGAACAGGGCAGACCAAACTACCAAGCCAATTCTTTACTAGAAAGGAAACAAGCTTCCGGGGACCGGTTTCTGGCATTGCAGCCGTCTTCGGCCCGGCTTGCTTGAATCTTGATGGTGCAGTGAGCAAGGGACTCATGTCTGAGCATACCCTTCCACACCTGTAGTGGCCAAAACGATTCATAAAAGGGGGTGGTGATGGACAGAGCATCTGAATTAAGCAGAACACTCCTACCCAGTCAAAAGATCAGGGCTTGATCCATCACCTTTTTTTTAGCTCACTGCACCATCCCAGTTCAGAACCTGGCTACATGCAAATTAGTCTGTCCCTGGCCCAGTGCATCATGGGAACAGGGCAGACCAAACTACCAAGCCAATTCTTTACTGGAAAGGAAACAAGCTTCCGGGGACCGGTTTCTGGCATTGCAGCCGTCTTCGGCCCGGCTTGCTTGAATCCTGATGGTGCAGTGAGCAAGGGACTCATGTCTGAGCATACCCTTCCACACCTGTAGAGGCCAAAACGATTCATAAAAGGGGGTGGTGATGGACAGAGCATCTGAATTAAGCAGAACACTCCTACCCAGTCAAAAGATCAGGGCTTGATCCATCACCGTTTTTTAGCTCACTGCACCATCCCAGTTCAGAACCTGGCTACATGCAAATTAGTCTGTCCCTGGCCCAGTGCATCATGGGAACAGGGCAGACCAAACTACCAAGCCAATTCTTTACTGGAAAGGAAACAAGCTTCCGGGGACCGGTTTCTGGCATTGCAGCCGTCTTTGTCCAGCGCTGCCCATGGCCTTGTTTGGAAAGAGCCCAACTCTGCTCCGGCTGCACCATCCCTGGATGACTCGAGGGCCTTCTCTCGGTGCTCAGACGAAGAAGCAGCTCATTTTTCGGGGTGGGCCGTGGCGGGGCAGGCGGGTTCTCCTCGGTCCTGCTTCCCACACCCTGTATTTGCGCGTCGATTCCGCTCTGGGCTACGAGGCTAGGCGGGCGTCCGGACAGACGAGGAGGCTAGGATACGCTGCCTGTTACATGCCAATGAAATGAACTCCGGTGCACAGACACCGACATAGCTGACCATTCAAAACATTCACCCTATGGCGAAATAGCAACGTCACTCCTCTCAATGCAAAGCACACGGCAAGGCCAGCACTGTTTTGGGATAATCGAATATTCCTGGAGCTGAATGAATCAAGAATGCACACCACCCAATTCTGCCAGTCACAAGTGTGGGTGTACTTTATAATAACCCATTTATATGAGTAATGTAACCATAACAAACCCTTAGAATACGTCTCACTACTTACTGCCCCGAGTGCTGCAAACTCACCTTAGAAACGTGTCGTCGCAGCAACACTGTAAAACACAAACATGTCTAGATGAATGCGCGAGAGCACACACGGAGCTCGTCTCTGAATGGTGGAACACATCAGCAGGTCACCACGAGCCTCACAAACGCTATTCTATAGATATCCAGGTACATGCATCAACCTATTTAGGAAGTGCAAACGGTGCGAATCGGTAAATTCGGCCGTTTGTGCTTCCTAAATACGTTTTTGGGATGCATGAAACAGTTTTTCAAAATTCGCTTTTTTTTGCATTTCCTAAAAATGCGAATGCATTTAAGGAATCGCATTTGTGCAATTCCTTAAATGCAATGCATCAATTTTTAAAAAAATGCGAATTTTGAAATAGGAAGTGCATATTAACACGAGGTTGACCCTCGTGTTAATTTGCGAAATTCTTTAAAAAAGCACAAAGAAGCATTTTGGAAAGTGTCATGTTACACACACACATGTCCTTAGGACATGTGTGTGCGAAACATGCACTTTAAAATACATTTCATGGGTGCAGAGGGGGTCCTTTGGACCACCCTCTGCACCCTTGCAATGCATCAACAAATTGCGAATTCCCAAAAAAAGAAATGCAAAACGGCATTGATTCCTATGGGCCTCTAGGCCCATAGGAATCAATGTAATGCCATTCCTTAATTGCGATTCGCAATTAAGGAATTGCAAATTCCGAAAATTAAGAAATCCTAAAAAAATTAGGATTTCTTGATGCATAGGATTTTGCAATTCCTAAATTGCGATTCCTTAATTTTCGCAATTTAGGAAATGCAAATTCCTACATTGATGCATGTGCCCCCATCGGGCAGGCCCATGCGTCAGAGAGCAGCACCTTTGCCGAGAGGGGATTTTGTTAACCCACCAAAGAGATCGAAGGCCAAGAAGCCGAGGTACAGTGCCCTAGCCCTCGTGCCCTTAGTGCCGGTCCCGAATACACCCGTACCTCCGGTATTGGTCCCCCTCGCACCTCTGCCAGTAGTTTCTGTGCCCACACCACCAGTGCCGGTCATAACGCCGGCACTCCCTAATCCCCCGCCTGTGGTGCTGCTTCCGGTCACGAGTGTGCCGCCGACACCCGCTTCCTTGGCTGTCGCGCCAGCGCCACCGGACATGCCTCTCAGGGTCCCAGATGTGCCAGCTGGCAATCTGGACCCGGTCCCTGCTGAGTTGGTATCCCAGATAACCGCTTTATTACCTTGGTTGCAAAAGGGTGGTGTGTTTCCTGCCTCATCAGATCATGCGGCAGAAGCGGCAAAGCTGGTAGAAAAGATTAAAGCTGCAACGGCGGCTGACAATGTTGCGGTGCCCTCATCTTCTTCACTTACAGGTTCCAGTCCCGCCCAACCGGCAATGGTAAGGAGGTGGCTATGCCTCTCTTGGGGGACGGCTCAGTGCCATCCAGGAGTGAAAATTTGGCACAACATGTGTCGCAAGCAGTGAAAGAGTTGATTTGGGCGGGAAAGTATGTTTACATTTTTTCATTGCTGCTAGACAATAGGGAAATGGAACAGGCCAAGTTACTGAAGGAATGGATGCATCCGAATGAATGGAGGGCACAGTGCTCCAGGTTCAGGGTAGATGAGACTTTGAAGAATTGGATCAGGGCCTTTTCCGTCCTTACGGCTATCACAGCCGAACGCCCCCCTAATGTACAGGCAGCTATGGCTTGCTATCAAAGCAGGATTGCGGGGTGGAGCGATCAATACACTGGGGATGCGTGGAAAGAGTATGATGTGAATTTCAGGAAAGCAAAGGAATTTGACTCATCACTGGCATGGGACAGAGTAGATTCTATGTCTTGGCATAAACAGTTCTCGGGGGACACAGCCCCATCCCAGGCCAATAATGCAGTCAAGGTGTTCTCCGCCAGACCCCAACAGCCCTTTCGGTCTTCCCAGGGGAGTGAGGTCTCGGGGAAAAATAGGGGGGGGGGAGGGTCGGAGAGAAAGGGTGTTTGCTGGGACTTTAATAAGCGCTCCTGCACAAGGGCCCAGGGCACCTGTAGATTCAGACATGCATGCGCAATCTGTGGTCACCCATCCCATTCTGAGACAACCTGCAGGTCCAAGCAAGGCAACCACGGCCAGAGGGGAAGGGGGAAGCCTGAGTAGTGCAGACGATTCGGGACTTCCCACACCGATAGACGTTTTGGCAATGATCCCATGGTTGAATAGATACCCGGACCACACAGCGGCCACCCTCCTACAGGAAGGTTTCTCACAAG
Organism: Lissotriton helveticus; assembly: GCF_964261635.1. Lineage (NCBI taxonomy): Eukaryota > Metazoa > Chordata > Amphibia > Caudata > Salamandridae > Lissotriton > Lissotriton helveticus. The sequence goes on from NC_136065.1 coordinate 72,882,944, forward strand.
GTTTTAGGATCCCGGCGGGGGGGTACACAGGTAGCGCACTTTGCAGGAACCAATTGTCGGTGAAGCATAACCCTGAGGTTGTGGGGGCGAAGATTAGCAAGGAACTGTCACTGGGCAGGATAGCGGGCCCCTTCCAGGAGGTGCCTGTCCCCAATTTTGTGTGTTCACCGCTGGGAGTAGTACCTAAAAAAGAGAGAGGCGAGTTTAGACTGATTCACAACCCGTCGGCTCCAAGAGGAGCATCCTTGAATGATGCAATAGATGAAGGGATTTGTAGTGTGAAATATGCCTCATTTGACCAGGCAGTTGATTTATTGCGAGCCCTGGGGCCGGGGGCATTGATGGCAAAGTCGGACATTGAATCGGCTTTCCGTCTCCTCCCAGTCCATCCGTTGGATCACCACCTCCTAGGATTCAATTTCGAAGGCAAGTTTTACATGGACAAATGCATGCCCATGGGCTGTTCCATTTCATGTGCTTACTTTGAGACGTTTAGCTCATTTCTAGAGTGGGTCATGAGACAAGCGACGGGCCACCAACAGGTCATGCATTATCTAGACGATTTCCTTTTCTTAGGTGCAGCGGGCACTCAGGAGTGTGCTTGGGCATTGCAGGAATTTTGCGTGCTCATGCGGGCTTTTGGGGTCCCGCTGGCACCAGGGAAGACGGTTGGCCCGGCCACCTGCTTAGAGTTCCTTGGGATCGAAATCGACTCAGTGGAGGGATGCTTCAGGCTGCCTAGGGACAAGGTGGCTAGATTTAGAGCAGCGCTTTCACAATGCCTACGCAGGGACAAGGTGACCTTGCAACAGCTGCAGGAAGTAGTGGGGCAACTGAATTTTGCCCTGCGGGTCATCCCAATGGCACGCCCATTTTCGCGCTCCATTGCACAAGCGATGAGAGGTCTACGAGAGAAACATCACCGCACGAGGCTGTCATCTGAGGTTCGCCAGGATATGCATATATGGATGGCATTCCTGGCGGATTTTAATGGCAGGATAGTGTGGCACGGTCCGCCCGCCACATCAGCAGAGTTGGGTTTATGGACTGACGCTGCTGGTAGTGTGGGCTTCGGTGCCATTCTGGGGACCAAGTGATTCGCCCAACGGTGGCCGGCGGAATGGAAAGCGTGGGGTCTGACCACCAATATTGGCTTCCTAGAACTCTTTCCAATATGGGTGGCCTTGAAGGTCTGGCCGAAACACCTATGTAATCAATCAGTGGTGTTCTGGTCGGATAACATGACAGTTGTGGAATGTATAAATCAACAGGGAGCACGCTGCCCCTTCATACTCCGCCTGATAAAGGAGATTGTGTTACAGTGCTTAAAATGGAATGTGGTCTTCAGAGCCAAGCATGTCCCAGGAATCCTCAACAATGCAGCTGATTCCCTCTCTCGCTTTAAAATGCAGGTATTCAGGGAGCATCTTCCTGCAGCAGACCGCTCGCCAGCTCACTTCTCGGCAGTACTTTGGCAGATTGGTGCCCCAGACTACAGGACCTCGTGGTTGCTAGCTTAGCCCCCAGGACCAAGACAGCTTATGAAGGGGCGTTTTTGTCTTACCAGGCTTTCTTGGGGATGGAATGGGAGGCTAGGTGGGCGCAGGAGGACAGTTTTGCGGCCTACTTGGAATCAATGCACAGGGATGGCGCTCAGTGGCGGCGGCGAGCAGACATAGGGCTGCGGTCTCCTTCTTCGCGCAGGTGTAGGGCATGCGGGATCCTACTAACACCTTCATGGTGCGCAAGGCTTTGAGGGGTTGGCGCCGCCTACAAGGTCACGCGCCAGATGGAAGAAGGCCCATTGGACTGGCTCGGCTGACAGCCTTATTGGGAGCGCTTCACAGTGTTTGTAGCTCCGAGTGGGAGGTACTTCTGTTTAAGGCTGCATTTGCCTTGGCCTTCTATGGGGCTCTGAGAATTAGTGAATTAGTGGCAGGGTCAAAAGGGGATACGCTAGGCGGCCTGCAGCGGGCTTGTGTAAAGATCAGTGAGGATACCATGTGGGTGACAATTCAGAGGTCAAAGACCGACCAGGAGTCTCGGGGTCACATCTTAGTGCTCCACCGGGCACGGGCCAACCCTTGCTGCCCGGTTTCACACGTGGAGTTACTCCACAGGCAGCGAGAGGGCACGTCGGGGGGTGCACTGTTGTGTCACGCCGATGGCACACCATTGACCAGGTACCAGTTTAGGCGAGTTTTGGAGCTGACGGTCAGACAGACAGGTTTCGACCCCAAGGAATTTGGCACTCACTCATTCAGGATTGGGGCAGCAACTGAAGCAGTGGCAAGGGGTCTCCCGGTAGAGAATGTAAAGAGAATAGGGAGGTGGTCGTCAGAGTGTTACAAACGATATGTCCGAATTGACTTGTTGTGACAGGATGGTGCTCACGCCTGGTGTCTTTCTGGTTTTTTGCAGTTTCTCAAACCTGTGACGCAGGGGAGGAACTCGCCGGCGGGCGTTAACGATCAACACCATCACAGCACAAACAACAGGAGGGACACAAGGAAGTGGTGACTTGGATTGTGGGCCATTCTTATGTGAGGCGTGCGGAACATGTTTTTCTTTCAGGAGACCGTAAGAAAAGGGCCGCACAGAAAGGGTTTCTGATCTCCTTTTTCGGTAGAGGGGGTCTGTGCCTCAGCCAGTTTAGGAGCTTCTTCCAGGGACTCTTAGCGCAGCAGCCTGCCCCCTCGTCAGTGGTGATACTTCACCTGGGGGAGAATGATTTGACCAGATTAGGGAGGCGCATCCTTATTGAGGAAATCATCTCCACTGCTGGGTGGGTCACGAGGATTTGCCCGGGCTGCACAGTAGTATGGTCGCAACTTATCCCCCGGTGGCAGTGGCGAGGGGGGAACTCTGTCAGGGCGTTGAATCACTCGGTAAAGAGGATCAACACACAGTTGGACAAACTATTCCGAGCCCCCCGGTTGCAGACGATTCCACACGGGTGTATCTGGGGTAAGCAGTTCTATCTGGGGGACGGGGTACACCTGACTGAGGCGGCGAATGTCCTGTGGTCTAATAATATCTGGGCGTGGGTAGAGGGATTCGCTAAGTAAGTCAGTTCATGTTTAGGGTTAGGAAGGGGGAGGCCAGATCGTCGGTTAACAATGCTGGCCTGTGGCGGTAAGGTCATGACCGGTGAGCAGCTATTTTAAGGTCTGAGGGGGCGGGCATCATCCTATGGAGGTTCCCGTCCAGGGGGAGGGGCCATTGGCCCTTCCTAGAACTTCAGGGGCAAGGTAACTGGTGCTTCAAAAGGGCGCAGGTTGGAGGAGTCACGCTTTCCTTAGGCTGGTAGCCACCCCGCGCGCGCATACTTATGACGTCAACAGATGGCGCTGAGTAAAGGCCCTCCTTAAGTGGGTAAATGGAGTTCACGGCGTGGACCGGGTAATTACCGGGCCCGGCTGCGCATGCACACATCTTGTGGTGAGGCGCAGCTAGTAGGACCTGACACCGGTTAGCGACCTTGCCATATGGCCAGAAATGTTAGTATATTAAATTTCAGATGAGCATGTTAGATTCGGCTAGGAAATAATCTGTATTAGAGTTTTTGTTAAGGATAGTCTATCACACCTGTTGACAATCATGTATCTAATGTCCTGCTGATTTTTTTGTATACAATTAAAATGTTGTTGTTTTATATCTTAATAAATACCGCCGGGGGGGTCTCGCGACCCCCCCCCGCCTTCCAAAGATAACAATGTTTACATGTCCTTGTTTCCGGGGGTTGGTGTGGTCATCCGGAGGGGGCGGCAGCCAGTCAATGACCATGTACGTTTTTGGGATGCATGAAACAGTTTTTCAAAATTCGCTTTTTTTTGCATTTCCTAAAAATGCAAATGCATTTAAGGAATCGCATTTGTGCAATTCCTTAAATGCAATGCATCCATTTTTAAAAAAATTTGAATTTTGAAATAGGAAGTGCAAATTAACACGAGGTTGACCCTCGTGTTAATTTGCGAAATTCTTTAAAAAAGCACAAAAATGCATTTTGGAAAGTGTCATGTTACACACACACATGTCCTTAGGACATGTGTGTGCGAAACATGCACTTTAAAATACATTTCAGGGGTGCAGGGGGGGGGGGTCCTTTGGACCCCCCTCTGCACCCTTGCAATGCATCAACAAATTGCGAATTCCAAAAAAAAGAAATGCAAAACGGCATTGATTCCTATGGGCCTCTAGGCCCATAGGAATCAATGTAATGCCATTCCTTAATTGCGATTCGCAATTAAGGAATCGCAAATTCCGAAAATTAAGAAATCCTAAAAAAAATTAGGATTTCTTGATGCATAGGATTTTGCAATTCCTAAATTGCGATTCCTTAATATTAGCAATTTAGGAAATGCAAATTCCTACATTGATGCATGTGCCCCCTAGTGTTTTAGGAATCGCAAACGGTGCGATTCGCAAAAATCGGCCGTTTGCGATTCCTAAATTGCTTTTTGGGATGCATCATCTTTTTTCATAGAAATCGCTATTTTTTGCGACTTCTTAAAATGCGATTGCATTTAAGGAATAGCATTTTTGCAATTCCTTTAATGCAATGCATGAATGTTTAAAGAATGGTGATTTCTTAATTAGAGTGAGCAAATTAACACGAGGTTGGACCTCGTGTTAATTTGCGAAAAAATTCAAAAATGCACAAAAATTCTTGTTTTAAAGTTTCATGTTACACACACACATGTCCTTGGGACATGTGTGTGTGAAACTTGTACTTAAAAATACATTTCAGGGGTGCAGGGGGGGGTCCTTTGAACCCCCCCTGCACCCCTGAAATGCATTAACAAATTGCGATTCGCAAAAAGAAAATCGCAATTTGTAAATGCCTTCCCATTGATTCCTATGGGCCTTTGGCTGTGCAGACGCAGCTGAATGGTCTGCATTCCCCATTGAGGCAGAAAGTGAAGTGCAAGAAGAACGTGGACTCTCTTCCTTGTTACTTCCATTTTATAAATACAGGGCCTCATTTATCAGGCCGTGCGTCACTTTTACGCTGCCAGTGTGTCACTTTTTTGTGACACACCAGCAGTGTAAAAAATGTGCCTTGTTGCACCATATTTACAAAGTGACGCATCTAGGTAGATGTGTCACTTTGTAAACTCCTGCACTACATTATACCTACGCCAGGTATAATGTATGCAGGGGATATCAGATTTCACTGCGCCACTTCCAGGACACAAATGCGTCAATTTCTTACGCCTGCCTCACAGCAGGCGTAAGACTGACGCAGGCCCTTTCACATGGGGCTTGTCCCATGTGAAAGGACACATTGCTGGAGTTGCGTCACTTTTGTGACACACTCCAGCAATGCGTCACTTTTGCGCCATACAAATACGTCAGAAATACTGACGTATCTGTAACTCCTTGCACAATGATGCGTCATACTGTAAATATGACGCATCCTTGGTGTCGCAAGGAGGGGCAATTGAAAAGTGACGCATCGCTGTTTTCACGCAGCGATGCGTCACTATTCATAAATGAGGCCCGTGTGTTGAATCTGTGTGAATCTGAACATTCGTGTTCCATTAAAAAGAATGCCTCGCTTCGTGAATAATTCATGTCATTTCAAGGACTGCATAATAATAGTCATTGACAACCTGCGTTTTATGAGATCATGTTTACTCTTTTCTTTCTGTGATGTTGTCACAAATCTAGCCTGTTAAGATTCTGTGAATGGCCTTACAGTGTAACACCAGAGCTAGAGGAAGAATAAGCACACAATCACTCATTTGTTCCCACGAGTTTTTTAAATATATTTTTTATTTTGGTGAATACTTATTCACACCTAGGTTGGTTGTTGCTTGTTAAATCTTTTATATATGTCAAGGTGAACCGAAGCAACTTGTTCTCAAATGTTTTTTTTTATTAACATCGATGTATGGTAGCACCAAATTCTTGGACATGCTTTTAAAAAGATATACAAAACAGCCTTTGCTCTGCTTGGTCGCTGGAGCCTGCTGGGGGGGCGAACATTTAAATGTCAGAAATACACACATTTGAGCAACCAAATGGTCTTTCGAGTCATGTAGTTAAGCTGAAGGTTCACGCCCCGCCAGTGGGGTAATGCTCAAGTTTAAGCACATATGACACACCCGCAATCGCAGCCACACACATGACTTGCACATTGCCAGTGACACGCATCGAGAGCACACAAGGCACGCAGACCCCTCTCCCAACATTTCTGTGCTGCCCTAAAAACAACACTTCTACTAATGCCATCACACACAATCTTCACATTTTAATTGCCCACATCATGCACATAAATTATTGTGCATTTAATTCACAGGCAGCCACGTGCACTGGCCATAATTGTGCGCAATGACCCCAGGGTCTACGCAGTCCTGCTCCCACAAACTGCCGCTCACACACACGTCCAGGTGTAGTCTTTCGGTGAGAGTCTACCCCATTCTGCCCTTGACTCATGGGTGCAAACAATGTGCAGGTTGCGTTGACAATACATATTGCGAACGGGTTCCATCTGCATACAAACTGGCGGGCTAGTCGGTGACTGCCATTATACTTGACTATGGATTCATTTTTCCTGATTCTTTTCTTATTTCTGTGTAGTGAACGTTTCCAGTAAATACCATGTATGCGTCATAGGGTTGCGTCCCAGCCAGGCATTAAAGAGCTGGGGGTGGACAGATTTGAATTCTCCTGACTACGATTGGCTTTTCCGAACTGAGGTCACAGTAGCCTTAATGAATAATATACTGCCCTGATTTAAGAAAAGATATCATGCAATGCTTCGAAGGACCTCAGAAAGATGACAGTGTGAGCAGGCCCCTACATCCTGCGAGCTAAGGGATACAGATAGGTTGCTGCAGCAAACGCTCAGCTATCTTAGGGATAAGATAGTGCTGGTAAACACATTCACAAGCACAGCCTGAGAGAAGATATGACTGCGGACTCACTACTGAGTCTCTTAGGGATGACGTAAGTAATAACGGAGTATGTCTGCCTCGAATACTTTGCGGTACAAAAGGGGTGGTGATGGACGGAGCATCTGAATCAATCAAACACTCACACCCAGTCAACAGATCTGGGTTTAATCCATCACCGTTCTTTAGCCCTCTCTGCCACCCCAGTTCAGACTTGGCCATATGCAAATCAGTCTGACCCTGTGCCTCATGGGAACAGTCCAGCCCGAACTGCCAAGCCATGTCTTCCCTGGACCGGAAACAAGCATCCCAGGACCGGTTTCTGGCATTTCAGCCGTCTTCAGCCAGGATAGCTTGAATCCAGTGGCAAACCCTTGAATACTTGTCATGTGTTTGTCTGACTGGTGCAACAGGTCTTCTCTTTCAAGAGACGAGAAGACAAACCAGCACCAAACCATGTTACATTAAACTTATCTCACCCAACAGAGGACACATGATGCCATGCCCTGTTGGAGGAAAAGACTTGTGGACCGCAAACTCCCCAGCTCTGTCTTGAAACATCCCAGGAGCATGCTGGGTGTCTTCTGTCCGTATGCAAATACCCTGATCCTTGCTTTGCGTAAGGGCGGGCTTGGACTTAGTTGACTGTGCACATTGCCAGCCATTAGTTCGATCGAGACCCCAGTGTCTATGGTGGCTCTCACATCCTGGTGGTGGATCTTGATTATTGCACCTTGGAAGTCGTCGCCTCTTACGTCGTGGTTGGTCTACTGCGAACACATAGTGGACCGAGTAGTCTCCCATGTCATCGTCCATGTCTTCACTGTCGCGTGCTTCAGCCACTGTCTGTGCTGCTTCTTTCTGTGTTTTTGAGGACCGGCATACTGCCCTGAAGTGGTTTCTCCACCCACAAGCAGTGCACTGTTTCCCTCTCACTGGGCAGTCCTGCATGTGATGGGGCGTGCCTCCACAATAGCCACATTCCTTTTTTTGCTGTCTTTTCCCTGAGTTTTGGCGCGCTTTGGGCCTCACCACATTCGCCTTTTCCACCGCGTTGACTTGTTCCCTCTTGATGGGTCAGTGGAGGGCAGCATCCATATGGGATGCCCTGGCTTGTGACCGTTCTTTTGACCGACCCAGGGTGAGGATGTCTGCTAGAAACTTGCCTGACTCCTGAAGGCTGTTCACTCTGAGCTTGGACGAGTAGCACCCTTATATTATCTGGCCTCGGATTTCTTCCTGTTCATCTTGAAATCCGCACATGCTGGCCAGTTCTTTCAGACGCCTGTGGAATGCATCTAACGACTCCTCCGCCTCTTGCTTGGCCTGGCGAAAGATGAATCTTTCATAGTCCCTGTTCGCCACCGGCTCGAAGTGCTCATTTAGGACGTTGAGCAGTGTCACACGTTTTGGGTTTGGCCTCAACCAGGGTTTTGTAAATGCGGTGGATGTCTTTGCCTCCTAGATGGAGAAGTAGGGCTCTGCGCCTGTCCCGGGCTATGCCCGCCCCTTCAAAGTAAATTTGGAGACGGTCAGTCCAGTCCCTCCATCGCGGGGCAAGGGATGAGGGGGCGCCGTCCACCACAAAGGGCTGAATAGCTGGGATTAACATCTCGCGGCACATGCACTGCCTACCTCCTGGGCGTGGTAGTAGCCGCCTGGCCGAGGGTGACGAAGGTGCAGTCGGGTTCCCCCTCTATGGCCTGTGGGTGCTAGGCCTCCATGTAGTGTCCTCCTCTTCCAGCGTGCTGGGGGCATACACCTGCGTGGGCTCTGACAGGGTGTGAAGAGAAGAGATAGCCCCTCTTCTTTCCAGGCACTCTCAGGGGCTGCAGGGCCCTCACTGGATGCAGCAGACTTGTCGGGCACACAGCAGGCCTGCGCAGGGCAGTCGGCTCCCACGTGGTTTCACGGCCTATATCAAAGGCTCTCAACCACTCCGGAGATCAAAGCCCACTAATTGCCGTAATTGGGCTCATTTCCGCCTCATCGCCAGTGTGATGTGCACCGCGTGTGTGCATATAATTAGTGCTGCGGGCACAATTAACGAGGGACATGGCTTGTGTATTCAACCGTGTGGTCCCGACTGCCTGAGCCGGGCCATGCCCCTTTATTTTATAGCCGGTGCGTGACGACACGCGCTAGCGCTAGCGTGAGGCCTCCGAGTGCAGGTAAACTGCACGGCTACCCCTCCGGAGGACACTACAGCCGCCCTCTAAGGGTGCCCATTGCATCGGCAGCCTCATTTCCTAAATTCACGTAATCCCCTGTACGAACATCCCACCATAGTTATTTACATCCTCTTTTTATAGGCATCTTCAAACACAGATCTGGTTAACACTGCAGGCACCTCTCATTCCATTTGGTATCCATATTGTCTCCATATGTACCTCTATTTCGTTTGATATATTATCTGCACTTCGGCTCACCCCTTTCATTAAGCATCTGCCTTATTAAATATCTATATAATTTCCCTCCCACATGCCTTCCCATTCTTAACCGCATGCGTGCGGGCGGAATTCCGCTCGTACGCTGAGATTTTTTAAATCGCACTTTACGTGACGAGCTGGGCTCGTCATCAGCGTGCGAGGAGGCTACGCCATGACGAGCCCAGCTCGTTATCAGCGTCGAAGGGGTTAACTACCACCCTGTTTCAATATTTGCCCAGCAATATTCGCGCTACGTTGGTTTTACTTACTGCTCCATAATGACTAAATCACACCGATGTCAAGTGTGGCAAATCGAGCCTCTCCGTACTTTTAAGCCATAATCTTGTTGCATCCCTTCACTTGATTCCCTTTTTTCTAATCTAATTCTGTGTTGTGCATGTATGTATTAAAGATGTGACACTTTCTTTAAAAGAGTTTGGTGTTTCTTAATTGGTTTTTTTTTTGTTTTAAAATTTCAGTACATCTTTCTCTCAGTGCTGCATTTGTAGATCTGAGAGCATTAAAAAAACATTGTTTTTTTTAATTCACCAACAATGCAAAATCATATTTGTATGCTGATAATGAAATTACCAAAAGTCAGGATGGACTCTTGCTCTGTTAATTGACTATATATTAGCAATTTTCATAGCTATATAACTCTAAAACTAAAAGGGCATGACTATTGTAGCCAAGCAAAACAATTGTTTGTAACGGAAGAGCACTTGCTGCATGAGTTTGTGGCCTTGAGTTTCATCTAATATTTCTTTAAGAATTAAATCAATTTGATTCAGCAATCAACTATTTAATTAGGTTTTGATTGTTTTACTTGGAGTCAGTACCAAGTAGGCAGCTTCCCTGCATGTAGGTCATCATGAATGGTTACTCTTGCCAAAAATGTTTTTAATTTCTTTCAATATTGGCCCCTCCTTCTCTCTCTCGTATTCTCTCACACCTCTCTCTCTCTCACTAACTCTTCCAGCCTCTCTCATATTGGTTCCCTTCAGGTCTTCGAACACACTCTCTCTCCTGTGTCTCTTACAGATTTCTGTCCCTCAAACCCACGCTCTCTCTCTCTCTCTTCTCCACTTCTTGGATTGTCTTCTATGTACTCTTTATGCGTCTTTGGTCTGCTCTTCCCTTCTTTCTCTCTTTCTTACACACTCTTTCTGCTTCTCTGTCTGGAATTCATTCACAATTTCCTGCTCCTCTCTATCATCCATTTCTATCTATTCACCATGCCACATGATTCCACTACAGAAATACACTACATACCACACAATTCCACATCTATCCCAATTCAACCCACATAATTCCACTCAAAACCACAAACATCCCCTCCACTCCAAACCAAAGAGTATGGGTAAAAGACATTGTCATACACAACTCCAATAGCTCTAACTCTCACAGATGCAAGACCGATTTAATTGTAACTGCTTCTTCTTTTTGCTCACAAGTCAGTGCCTCGGAGGCACCTGTCTGCTGTGAGGGCCTTTCTTTCCTAGCAACACTTCAATATATTGGATCTTTTTTATTCGTCTGCACTTTCCTGAGAAAGAGAAGGTGCTGCCTGGAATTTACTTTACAGCAGTCTGTTGCCAGGCAAGGTGCTCTGATTTGTTCTGCATGCATTTGCAAATATGCTGCAGTAATTGGCTAGGGGCCCCCTCCAGAGCAGGGGCACCTGGGACCCCTCAACGTTGCAGGGTCTGCAGGACCATGTTTTACAACCCTGCCCATACGGTCAACCGACGAGAAATAAATGTGTCCCTCTTGAGACACGATCCCTGACTGCTGCTCTCCCTTTTTACTGAAATTATGGTTTTGTTGCTTTTTAACATTTCCTTTCTTCTTGCACATATTTCACCTTTCTTTAGAGGCCAATCAACCTATCTAATTAAGTTGTGTACATCTTTTTCAATGTATTTCTAGTTGACCACATTTTTGTATTGTAAGAAAACAGGCCTTTTCACTGGTATTCTCCCACTTTTTGTTCTTTTTTTAAATCTTTTTATTATTTTCATCATCAGGGTAGCCAAAAGCTTCAAACAAAATACAATCATATTATAGCACATCACTCCACCAGTCTGTAGCATTAGTATAGTAACAAAATAGAGTCTCATCTAGATCCACAGAGTCTATACATAAACGTCCCATATAGGTCATGACACTGTTTTCAATGTTCCTCCTCCGAACTGTCCTCATTTTTTTTTGGTGGCGGTTCACAAATGTCACCTCTGAATTTGTTCCATGCTCCCCACACCCTGCTCCATTTCCGGGGGCAACCCTGACTAATAAACACTGTTCTTTAAGCCACCGTAGCCGTGTCCATGTCTTTGCACCAGGCAGTTAGGGACGGCACTTCCGTTGCCCCCCACTTTTGCGCAATATTAAGTTTAGCGACCATTATCCCCAATGTTGCCCAATTCTGCCCTGGATGAGTAAGGATACAGAAAAGGGGGTGGTGATGAACAGAGTGTCTGAATTAAGCAGACCACTCTTACCCAGTCCAAAGATCAGGGCTTGATCCATCACCGTTATTTATCTCACTGCCCCATCCCAGCTCAGAACCTGGCTATATGCAAATTAGTCTGTCCCTGGCCCAGTGCATCATGGGAACAGGGCAGACCAAACTACCAAGCCAATTCTTCACCAGAAAGGAGACAAGCTACCGGGGACCGGTTTCTGGCATTTCAGCCTCTTCGGCCCGGCTTGCTTGAATCCTGATGGAGCAGTGAGAAAGGGACTCATGTCTGAGTATACCCTGCCACACCTATAGTGGCCAAAAACGATACAGAAAAGGGGGTGGTGGTGAACAGAGTGTCTGAATTAAGCAGACCACTCTTACCCAGTCCAAATATCAGGGCTTGATCCATCACCGTTATTTATCTCACTGCCCCATCCCAGCTCAGAACCTGGCTATATGCAAATTAGTCTGTCCCTGGCCCAGTGCATCATGGGAACAGGGCAGACCAAACTACCAAGCCAATTCTTCACCAGAAAGGAGACAAGCTACCGGGGACCGGTTTCTGGCATTTCAGCCTCTTCGGCCCGGCTTGCTTGAATCCTGATGGAGCAGTGAGAAAGGGACTCATGTCTGAGTATACCCTGCCACACCTATAGTGGCCAAAAACGATACAGAAAAGGGGGTGGTGATGAACAGAGTGTCTGAATTAAGCAGACCACTCTTACCCAGTCCAAAGATCAGGGCTTGATCCATCACCGTTATTTATCTCACTGCCCCATCCCAGCTCAGAACCTGGCTATATGCAAATTAGTCTGTCCCTGGCCCAGTGCATCATGGGAACAGGGCAGACCAAACTACCAAGCCAATTCTTCACCAGAAAGGAGACAAGCTTCCGAGGACCGGTTTCTGGCATTTCAGCCTCTTCGGCCCGGCTTGCTTGAATCCTGATGGAGCAGTGAGAAAGGGACTCATGTCTGAGTATACCCTGCCACACCTATAGTGGCCAAAAACGATACAGAAAAGGGGGTGGTGATGAACAGAGTGTCTGAATTAAGCAGACCACTCTTACCCAGTCCAAAGATCAGGGCTTGATCCATCACCGTTATTTATCTCACTGCCCCATCCCAGCTCAGAACCTGGCTATATGCAAATTAGTCTGTCCCTGGCCCAGTGCATCATGGGAACAGGGCAGACCAAACTACCAAGCCAATTCTTCACCAGAAAGGAGACAAGCTACCGGGGACCGGTTTCTGGCATTTCAGCCTCTTCGGCCCGGCTTGCTTGAATCCTGATGGAGCAGTGAGAAAGGGACTCATGTCTGAGTATACCCTGCCACACCTATAGTGGCCAAAAACGATACAGAAAAGGGGGTGGTGATGAACAGAGTGTCTGAATTAAGCAGACCACTCTTACCCAGTCCAAAGATCAGGGCTTGATCCATCACCGTTATTTATCTCACTGCCCCATCCCAGCTCAGAACCTGGCTATATGCAAATTAGTCTGTCCCTGGCCCAGTGCATCATGGGAACAGGGCAGACCAAACTACCAAGCCAATTCTTCACCAGAAAGGAGACAAGCTACCGGGGACCGGTTTCTGGCATTTCAGCCTCTTCGGCCCGGCTTGCTTGAATCCTGATGGAGCAGTGAGAAAGGGACTCATGTCTGAGTATACCCTGCCACACCTATAGTGGCCAAAAACGATACAGAAAAGGGGGTGGTGATGAACAGAGTGTCTGAATTAAGCAGACCACTCTTACCCAGTCCAAAGATCAGGGCTTGATCCATCACCGTTATTTATCTCACTGCCCCATCCCAGCTCAGAACCTGGCTATATGCAAATTAGTCTGTCCCTGGCCCAGTGCATCATGGGAACAGGGCAGACCAAACTACCAAGCCAATTCTTCACCAGAAAGGAGACAAGCTACCGGGGACCGGTTTCTGGCATTTCAGCCTCTTCGGCCCGGCTTGCTTGAATCCTGATGGAGCAGTGAGAAAGGGACTCATGTCTGAGTATACCCTGCCACACCTATAGTGGCCAAAAACGATACAGAAAAGGGGGTGGTGATGAACAGAGTGTCTGAATTAAGCAGACCACTCTTACCCAGTCCAAAGATCAGGGCTTGATCCATCACCGTTATTTATCTCACTGCCCCATCCCAGCTCAGAACCTGGCTATATGCAAATTAGTCTGTCCCTGGCCCAGTGCATCATGGGAACAGGGCAGACCAAACTACCAAGCCAATTCTTCACCAGAAAGGAGACAAGCTACCGGGGACCGGTTTCTGGCATTTCAGCCTCTTCGGCCCAGCTTGCTTGAATCCTGATGGAGCAGTGAGAAAGGGACTCATGTCTGAGTATACCCTGCCACACCTATAGTGGCCAAAAACGATACAGAAAAGGGGGTGGTGATGAACAGAGTGTCTGAATTAAGCAGACCACTCTTACCCAGTCCAAAGATCACAGCTTGATCCATCACCGTTATTTATCTCACTGCCCTATCCCAGCTCAGAACCTGGCTATATGCAAATTAGTCTGTCCCTGGCCCAGTGCATCATGGGAACAGGGCAGACCAAACTACCAAGCCAATTCTTCACCAGAAAGGAGACAAGCTACCAGGGACCGGTTTCTGGCATTTCAGCCTCTTCGGCCCGGCTTGCTTGAATCCTGATGGAGCAGTGAGAAAGGGACTCATGTCTGAGTATACCCTGCCACACCTATAGTGGCCAAAAACGATACAGAAAAGGGGGTGGTGATGAACAGAGTGTCTGAATTAAGCAGACCACTCTTACCCAGTCCAAAGATCAGGGCTTGATCCATCACCGTTATTTATCTCACTGCCCCATCCCAGCTCAGAACCTGGCTATATGCAAATTAGTCTGTCCCTGGCCCAGTGCATCATGGGAACAGGGCAGACCAAACTACCAAGCCAATTCTTCACCAGAAAGGAGACAAGCTACCGGGGATCGGTTTCTGGCATTTCAGCCTCTTCGGCCCGGCTTGCTTGAATCCTGATGGAGCAGTGAGAAAGGGACTCATGTCTGAGTATACCCTGCCACACCTATAGTGGCCAAAAACGATACAGAAAAGGGGGTGGTGATGAACAGAGTGTCTGAATTAAGCAGACCACTCTTACCCAGTCCAAAGATCAGGGCTTGATCCATCACCGTTATTTATATCACTGCCCTATCCCAGCTCAGAACCTGGCTATATGCAAATTAGTCTGTCCCTGGCCCAGTGCATCATGGGAACAGGGCAGACCAAACTACCAAGCCAATTCTTCACCAGAAAGGAGACAAGCTACCGGGGACCGGTTTCTGGCATTTCAGCCTCTTCGGCCCGGCTTGCTTGAATCCTGATGGAGCAGTGAGAAAGGGACTCATGTCTGAGTATACCCTGCCACACCTATAGTGGCCAAAAACGATACAGAAAAGGGGGTGGTGATGAACAGAGTGTCTGAATTAAGCAGACCACTCTTACCTAGTCCAAAGATCAGGGCTTGATCCATCACCATTATTTATCTCACTGCCCCGTCCCAGCTCAGAACCTGGCTATATGCAAATTAGTCTGTCCCTGGCCCAGTGCATCATGGGAACAGGGCAGACCAAACTACCAAGCCAATTCTTCACCAGAAAGGAGACAAGCTACCGGGGACCGGTTTCTGGCATTTCAGCCTCTTCGGCCCGGCTTGCTTGAATCCTGATGGAGCAGTGAGAAAGGGACTCATGTCTGAGTATACCCTGCCACACCTATAGTGGCCAAAAACAATACAGAAAGGGGGGTGGTGATGAACAGAGTGTCTGAATTAAGCAGACCACTCTTACCCAGTCGAAAGATCAGGGCTTGATCCATCACCGTTATTTATCTCACTGCCCCATCCCAGCTCAGAACCTGGCTATATGCAAATTAGTCTGTCCCTGGCCCAGTGCATCATGGGAACAGGGCAGACCAAACTACCAAGCCAATTCTTCACCAGAAAGGAGACAAGCTACCGGGGACCGGTTTCTGGCATTTCAGCCTCTTCGGCCCGGCTTGCTTGAATCCTGATGGAGCAGTGAGAAAGGGACTCATGTCTGAGTATACCCTGCCACACCTATAGTGGCCAAAAACGATACAGAAAAGGGGGTGGTGATGAACAGAGTGTCTGAATTAAGCAGATTAGTAAGGTTGTTTGGCTCCCATACGTTTAACAATCACCTCCTTGGTTCTGGTACCAATGACACCCCTGCTGTCTGCGATATTGTTCTCATTATTTTCTTCCAGTATTCCGCGATTTTCGGACAGTGCCATATGGTGTGGTAGAAGGTACCTTCCTCCCCACAACTTTTAAGACAATAGGTATACTGTGTTTTTCCCATCATGTATATGGTGTGTCTGGTGTAATAGGTGCGATGTAGGATTTTAAGCTGCACCAGTCTGAGTCGAGAAGGTATGCCCACCTCCCGTGGCGAGGCCAGTGCCTCCTGCCATTCTGTGTCATCAAGGTCGCCTAAGACAAGGGCCCATTTGTCCCTGAGCGGTGTCGTAGGGTCCGGGATGTTATTAACTAATTTCCGGTAGGTGAATGACGTAGCCCTCTTTTCCATACATTCCGTCAGTAGCCTGTCCAACAAGGGGGAGGTCTCAGGTACCTCGGTGCCGTGTGGTATGGCCTTGGTCAGTGCGTGTTTTATCTGCATGTAGTGAAAGATTTCAGTGGGTGCCAGTTCGCATTGTCGCTGAAGATGTTCAAATGTGAATACTTTCCCCTTAGACTACATGTCCCCCACCGTGGATATTCCTATTGCATCCCATTGCTCAAAGCCCTTGCTATTCCTGAGTCGCCCTAATCGCTTAGTGTCCCAAAGAGGACTAAGTTGGGTCAAAACCGCTTGCCAGACCATTTTTGCCTGCGCCGCATGATATTTTTTGACAGTGTGCGGTGTGGGCCCTATCAACGCAGGGGTATGCCCCTTGTTGTAACGTGCAGAGAGTACATTTCCAGGTCCCAGTAGAAACCTGTCCGCACTCTATGCTGGGTCTGACTGCGGGGCATGGATCCACTGGTTGATCACCTTTAGTTGCGCTGCCCAGTAATACAATTGTATACTCGGGAGTGCTATTCCACCATCGTACCACCCACGGGTCAACTTATTCTGTGCTATACGTGCTGGTTTGTTACCCCATAACAGGTTAGATACTTGGGCCGCTATCTTTTTTAAATAGCCTGGAGGTAGAGGGAACGGCGTGTTTTCTAGTGCATACAGGAAACGGGGAAGCGCCATCATTTTAAAGAGTGCTGCTTTTCCTAACAGCGTCAACGGTAGCGACTCCCATTGTGTTGCATCTCTCCTCAGACGCTCCAATGGGGGCACTAAATTTCTGGAGAAGAAGTCATTTGGATTGGTTGTAACGTATATACCTAGATACTAAATGTGTTTTCCGCGACCCGGAGTGGGCAGTCAGCAGGGAGTTTTGGCAGGGGACCATGCAAGACATATAAGATAGTTTTTGACCAGTTTATGGTGTACCCTGATGCCCTTCCGAACAGCTCAAAGATATTGAGGAGAATCAGTATGGAGCGCCTGGGAGATGCCAGATATAGCAAAACATCATCCGCATATAGGGAGATGCGGTCTTCCCACCCATCTGTCCACCTGAGACCCCGTATCATTGGCTCCCATCTGATCCATGCTGCGAGTGGTTCTAGCACCAGGGCAAAGAGTAGTGGTGACAGGGGACAGCCCTGACGCGTTCCCCTTGCAAGCGGAAAATCATCGCAGATGTGCCCATTGGCTGTAACATGTGCTACTGGTTTAGTGTACAGAAGACGGATCCACGCGCAGAATTTGGGGCCAAATCCCAAGTGATGAAGTACCGCGAATAGGAAGAGCCACTCCACCATATCAAACGCCATTCACGCGTCCAAGGAGAGTACAACCGCCGGCTCTTGAAGATATGGAATTCTGGCCAGCACTCCATGTAGGCGTCTCAGGTTCAGTGCCGTGTTTCTGCCCGGCATAAACCCAGACCGATCCGGATGTATCAGGGTCTTGAGATGCGGTGTTAGTCTATTTGCCATTAATTTTGCGAGGATTTTGGCTTCCGCATTGATCAGTGAGATCGGGCGATACGAGGTACACTCTGCAGCAGGCTTTCCCGGTTTAGGTATCGCTACTATGGTAGCTAATCTTTGATCACGCGATAGTTCGCCGCCCTTCAGGTTGTCGGAGTACAATAGTCCCGCAGTCTTTTTATATAGCTCAATAGGCATACCGTTTGGTCCCACCGATCCTCCCACTTTTATCCCCCATTTGTTCTACTAGATATGCCTCTACTACTAGCTGCTGGTCTTCGACTCTGACAGTGCATTGAAGCCTGCTAACCAGGCCCCAGTGCCTGTGCTCTTCGCTTAAAACTGATGTGTGAATTGGCAACCCCAATTGAGGACTTTACCCCCAGTTGTACATGGCACCCTTGGCGTGGTTTCCCATGTCTTTTTTGCCTCCTGCATTTTTGCTGTGTGCTTGAGTCCGCTTTTGCTGGTCTAGATGCTTTGGGCACTTTGAAACTGCTAACCAGTGCCAAAGTGCAAGTGCTCCCTTGGTAAATTGTGTTTATGTATTGGTGTTTCCATGATTAGCTTATTTTTGTTTACTACTAAGTCCCTAGTAGAGTGCACTGTGTGTGCCCAGGGCCTGTAAAGCAAATGCTGCTAGTGGACCTGCAGCACTGGTTGTGCCACGCACATGAGTAGCCCTGCAAATGTAACTCAGACCTGCCACTGCAGTGTCTACGCATTTAGTTTGTAACTGCCATGTGTACCTGGCAAGTACACCCACTTGCCAGGCCCTAACCTTCCCTCTTTCTTATATGTAAGGCACCCCTCAGGTAGGCCCCAGGTACCCTTCGGGCAGGGTTCAATGTATGCGAAAATAAAATAAAATTAAAATAATACATTGCATTGTAAATATCTTGATAACTGATGTTGGATTTTAGTTGTTTTGGTCTTGTTTGGTTTAGATAAAGATCACTTATTTTTCTAAACTGGTGTGGTGTCCATTTGTAGTGATTTCACTGTATTACTTTAAGTGCGCACAAATGCTTTACACACTGCCTCTGAGATAAGCCTGACTGCTCATGCTAAGCTACCAAGGGGGTGAGCAGGGGTTATTTTAGAAGTGAATCCCCCTTACTCTGACTAGGAAGAAGGGTCCCTACTTGGACAAAGGTGCACACCATTGCCAACTAGAGACCTCCATTTCTAACCTCCCCATTATAAGTCCCTAGTATATGGTACCAGGGGAACCCAGGGCATAGGTGGGAAAGAGGCCCCCAGGGTGCAGCCTGATTTTGTGCCAGCCTGAGTGACCCAAGAAAACTATTGACAGCAGGCCTGCCTTTTCAGACAGCAGGAACAGTGCACACTACTCCATGTCAATTTTAACCCCCGCCCATGTGTGTTAAAGTCAATGCACTGCTTTTAGTATGTGCCATTCACCGCTAAGGAAGGCCTCCTGAGCCCAGGAGGCAGGGTGCAGAATATTAAAGATGAGGACATGTAAGTGCAAGCTTAGTTATCCCTATTGTGGCCTTTAGCATTAAAGTACACTATAAGTGAAAGGTGGTCCATAGAATAACATGGACTTGCACCCAGATACTCTCTGGGTAGCTAGCACCATTATGGCACCACTATCTTCCTTAGCTCCAACTCAGCATCCCCTGACTGAGGGACCCTTGTGGAAGCCAGAAGCACCCTCAAACTCCCCTAGGCTACTTGTCCTCGTCCCCTGCACACTGCAGGTAAACATACTTCCAGGATCTTAAGACTCACCTGCCATCGGGTCTGCCAAGGGATGGACAAAAACCAGATGGTCCAGTGCATTGTGGGAGTTGTAATCCTGCCTGCCTGCTACTTCACTCTCCTGGACCCCCTGAATTTGCCATACCTTTTCACTGGGATTGCCACTGCCAAGGGTTGTTGGTCGGCAACGGAGTCCACACTCGACGCTGCATTTAGCGGAAACACCGTGCAACCAGCCTCTGACATCAGCAACTGTATCTCCAGTTTATTTTTGCATTGTGTTTCTTGCAATACTGTGTAAGAGGTAAAATCAGCACCAACCGCGGCTCCCATTCAGCACCACGGACCGTCAGAGCACCTCTGCACCCAGACTCTCTAGGCCATGAAAAAATGATCTGACTGTCGAGGCCTGATCCTAGGACCCGCACAACCTTAACCCTGCAAGGGTTCCACGTAACTCGACCTTAAAGTGGCCGGTTGTCGCTAGTGGTTTTTCCATTGACCGCAAATCTATGTTTTTCATGTATTATTTTGCACTGATTTAATATCGCTTCTAATATCTATAACTCTGGTTATATGTATGCTATTCAATTCATTTTGGTGTCTCACATAAGATAGAAATACACTTTATTTTAATACATTGGTGTCAGATTTCTTTCAAGTTCTGTAAATTACTTATCGTCCATGTTGGTACTCTGAAATGCTTCACGCCAGTTCCTCTAGTAAAGCTTGACTGCTCTTTGCCACTCTACCAGGATTGAGCTAAGGATATATTTGTGTGAATCCAAGGACCATATTTGGGGTATGGAGATAACATTACATGGTGAAGGCTAACCCCACACCACATAATATTCCAGTTTCGTACATGTATATTTTGAGTTTGCAGATATCTGTGTTCTCTTGCTTCTTAACTCTCTTGTATTTTGACCAGTTTAAGGCTGATCTCTTTGCTTTTCTGAAGAGAAGCCTGGAACTGAGCCCAGCTACCAGGAAGCGAGCAGGAGGTGGGTAACTCTGGAAAGTTAGGGCCTGAATTACAAAGGGGACTCCCTGCTCATGGCTGTATTCTGTTCATACAAAAGTGTGCTTGCACAAGCTATGGGTACTTCTGAAAAAGAACTTGTGTAAGTAAAAAAAAGTGATTTACTTGTGAGCTTGTGTTTGAGAGACCTACAGATGACTACATTTTCACTTGTGGCAGTCGCTGGGGTTGTACCATGAGAGTACCAGTGGCGGCTGGTACCCTAAATATTTAGTGAGACAAACACTGACCAGCAATGCCCTGGGGAAGGAGTACTGAGGTGGGAGCAAAGTGTTCGAAGGTTTCTCTGGTCCCCCAGGTACACTGCTGTCATTAGCCCGCTGTCTTCGACTCCGCTGTCATCCCTCTCATCAGCACTAGATTTTCCCTTCTTCCCTTCATTACTACCTACCTCTCTTGATCCAACAGTTTTAATGCCTAGCAGTACACCATCAATCACTTTCTCATTCCCTCCCACTAACAGCTGGAACTGCAGGTCGATTGCTTGTGCTCCAATAAAAGCCCACAAAACTGCCAGTAAATGCGTCTCTTTTACTGCCAGCCTTGCTTCTCGTAAGCAAGGACTATACGTACAAAGTGAGGGGCTTATTTATGGACCCTTGCGTCACTTTTGCGCCGCAAGTGTGTCTTTTTTTGTGAAGCACCAGCAGTGTAAAAAATGTGCCATGTTGCGCTATATTTACAAAGTGACGCATCTAGGTAGATGCATCACTGTGTAAACCCCTGCATCACATTATACATGTGCCAGGTATAAAGTGACAATATGAACAGCAAGAGCAGAATTTCCCAGAAAGCTGTGCTAAGAGTTAGGGATGCGTGGCAGAGATGGGGGCAATGGCTTGTGAGCTGCGTTGGCATGTATTGTAGGAGGAAACGCTTCTGTTTAGTTCGAAAGTTGGAAGGCTAATTGTGCAACATGATCCGCCTGCAGGTTGTGTCCTGTTCCTGTCAACATCAGGGAAACGTTTTGGAGGGAACATCAAGTGAGAAGCCAAGTGACGTGTGCTTTAGATTCCGAGCTTCTATAGGGAAGAAAGTTGAAAAACATAAACGATTAACCGGTCAAATAAAGAGGAGTGTACTAGTATGTACTCAAACGCATTTTAGTACTGCATTTTCGCCTCAGGTCATTGGTAAGTAAGTAAAGTAAAGTTTTTTTATTTGCACAATTAATTAAAATCAATGCAAAGTGCACTCACAGAAATGACCATTGCGTAGTAAAAAAAGAGAGAATGTACACAGATCAATTACGAACACAGAAGGATTGAAAATTAAGAGGACAGATGATAATGTCACTGGAGGGGAAACAGGCGCAGACTAGGTCAAAAGACAAAGTTAGGGGAATTAATTTCTAAGATAAACTTAACAAAACGCGCCGCCAACTGCGGGGAGTCGCCCCTCATGCAAGCGTCTAATGCGTCTTGGCAAGTCCTGATGTTAAGAAGCAGCCAAATTGGACGCAGCCAAAAGTTTCTTTGAGCTTGGAGTTTTCGACACATGCACAAGATATGAGTAAGGTTTTCGTCGTCCAGCTTGCGAAAGCGACATTGCGATGATACTTCTTTCTTGTATCCTTGGCCAAACTTGTAGGCCATCAGCGGAATTAGGCCGTATCGGAGTCGCATTAGTTGAAGTTTTGTGTGGAATTTCGTAGAAGATGCGAGATAAGACGGAAGAGTTTTCGGGGCATATAATTTGGAGACCCAAGGGCCATGGGAGAGCTGGGCGACACGTTGCTCGTCAGAATCGCTTGATAGAATTTTTGCTTGTTTGGTTAGGAGTTTTGTTTTCACGTTGATAGGGACGGAGGATAACCATATGTCCTTTTCTTTGAGGGATTCAAGGCATGATGTCAGATATTTACTCCAGGAGGTTTTGTGGTTACTGAAGACTGACTATAAACAGCTCTTTAAGGTGTAAGGGCTAGCATGCTTAGACTTTAGGCAATAGCTGATGTAACGTGCGCTCATTATCCATCTCTGGGAGGACAATAAAAATTCTTTCCGGATTTGGGCGTGGGCAGTTGAAGTTGGCAGTCGGAAAACCCTGCGATAGCACGCCGATGGAGCTCTGTCCAACCAATTATTCATTTTGTCCTTAAATGTTATTGCACCGAAGGAGATTGTGGGAAGAAATTTTGCTGAAATCAGTTTTATTAACGGTACTAGGTCCTGGGAGTGCAAAGCGCTTTTCGTTCTTATAAAGGCCCCTTCCAGGGAGCGAGCAACAGCCTGCATTTCAGTTATATGCGCAAAGGTTCTCCCTTTGTGATCGATCCACACTCCCAGATACTTATAGGCGGAAACAGTTTCCAATCTCTTCCCTTCGACGAGCCACGTGATTTTTTTAGTTTTGCCGGAGGATATTGTCATTGCTTTGGTTTTTGACACATTTATCTCGAGCATGTTCGTGATGCAATACTGGGCAAGGGAATCGAGCAGTCTTTGAAGACCCACCTGGGTTTGGTCTAGCAGGATGGTGTCATCAGCATATTGGAGAGTTTGGATCTTTCTTAACTCTATTCCTGTAGGGAAAGCACGGACGTGTGACAACCATTCTGGGAGATCCGCAAGGTACAGGTTGAATAGCATTGGTGCAAGGGTGCACCCTTGTTTTAAACCTCTGGTGGTATAGATTTTATTGGAGGTCGACCAGCTTGATGTAACTCGCACTTTTACCCATGTGTGAGTGTGTAGGGCGATTAATGCTTTCAACAATGACTGAGGAATGCCCCATCTTGCCAGTTTTTCCCATAGTTTTGGCCGACTAACGCTGTTGAAAGCTTTGCGAAAGTCAATGAACCCAAGATGTAGAGCCTTTCCTTTTGAGGCTAGGGTGGATTTCATCAGATGGGCAATACATATCAGGCTGTCCTCGATGTGGCACCCTCTTTGGAAACCAGTTTGGGTGAAGGGGACCAAGTTGTTATTTTCCACCCATTCGGTGAGTGCTGTTAATAGCTAGCATATGCCTTCCCCTCCACGTCTAAAAGGGCTATCATCCGATAGTTATCGGGGTTGGAACGTGAGCCTTTTATGTGGAAGGGAATGAGGAGCGATCCTTGCCAAGACTCTGGGATGGGGCCACCCAAAATTGCGGCCTCGTAGGGGGGTGTCAAAATCTGGGCCCATTTTCTGGCGGAGGCTTTGAAAACCTGGGTCGGGATTCCGTTCGGACCAGGGGCGCCGCCCGAGCGCATTTTCTTTATTATTCTGGTTATATCGTCCGTTAGTGTATTGATGAGGACTGTTGTTCTGTCCTGATTAGTTAGTTGATCAAAGATGGCCGGGCTATTAGCACTCTGACCATCTGGTGCAGAATAAAGCGCTTTGACACAGGACTCCCACTCCGCGGGGGAGCTGTTAGTTGCGGTAGGAGGTTTAGTTGTTTGACTAGCCTTATTAACCCAGTTCCAGAATTTCCTTTGATCTTTAGACTATATAATCTCAAAGGCTATTGCCCAATGCTGTTCTTCTTCCAATTTCTTTTGAGTAAAGCGAGCCTTCCTGTAAGCTTTTCGTGCAGCATTTATGTCCTCCTTTAGAAGGTTGCGATCACTTTCATTGTAAACAATTGTTTGTTGGAGCTTATTTAATTTACTTTTGGCAGTGGTTGTGTGGTAAATTTCTTCTTTCTATCCACTATTACTGCAGCATTGTGCAGTTGAAAACGTAAATGTCTCGTGACCACTTGGGTAGCACACATACTCGTGAGAACAGTCTTCAGCCATTGCTGCTCGTTAATGTGGGTTAGGTGTATAGTTCTTGTGAGTTGTAAACACGCTCTAAGGTTGTCTTGCATGGATGTGCAAAGCCCGGCTCTGTAGTTGCAGCAAGCCACATATGTGCATGTATGAACACATTAAAATGATTGTATGCACAGCAAGGCAGCCTTGTGGGGACATGTGAGTGCCAAGAGGGCCATTTGCGAAACTCAAAGTGGAACCCTTGGTGTGCGCACAGAGGGTGAGAGCACAGCAATGACTGCACAGATACACAAACTAGGAATTCCTTATGTGTTCACACATACACAGAGCAATTAGACTCGGTGCACACACACCAACACGGCCTGGTGTATGTATGTATGCATGCATAGTAAGGTGACTATATATACACCCAGCCTGGTTAGATAATGGGCTATGGTAGAATCTGCATTGAGATGGCCGTGTTTGGCTAGTTTCTGATTTTTCCTGTTTCCCATCTTGCCATGTCACATTAGCCAAACACCTTTCATATGAGTAATTTAAAAACAAAGCCAGCTTAGACGTATACATGAATGTTAGATCTTAGTGCTCTGAAGTGACCTAGGCGATATTTCGGAGATTTACAACACTGTGGGGCATATTATCAACAGCTATTTCGCCGCTTTAGCTGGACTTTTTCCCGCTAAAGCAGATATATTTTTATCGCCCTATTAGCAAGCTGTCGCTAACAGTAGTTAGCGACAGTTTGTAGGCGATAGCGAGTGGTTTGGGGCCCACTTTGCATGTCAGCGATATTTATCGCTAATGACATGCAAAGTGGGCATACCCAACCTGTTAGCGACTGAAAGCAGTCGCTAACATCGCTATCGCCTATTAGCAAGGCAGGCGTAGCGATAAAAAAGTTTGCGCTAAGCGCGAATATCGCTGAAAACGAACGCCTGCTCAGACCAGTTCTTAGCTATTATATCCAATGGTAGGTGGATATTCTGGCTAAGTCCCCATTGGCGATAATGCGTTTTGGATTACCAGCGATATTCACGCATTTAGGCGCTACCGCTTGAAATGTTATCACATTTGAGATAAACGTTGCTAATAGCACGTTATCTCTGAGATAAAATCAGGCGAAGCACGGCGATAGAAAAAAATATCGCTAAGCTTAGTTAACGATAAATATCGCTACTTGTTGATAATATGCCCCTGTATGTGTAGCACATTGATAAGAACATGTGGATAACTGAAGTGGGTCACTAGAGTGAAATAGAGATCCTTGGTGTAAACACGGTGGAAGTTGAGATTCCAAACTCTTCGGACCTCACAGGGAATTGGGGCTGGAACAGAGACAGTCACATGTCATGCCGTGCTTGACAGGAAACACTCAGCCTAAAACCAACTTTTTTCAGAGGCACTGGCATGTCATGTGGTGTGGGGAGTGACGGGTAGGGTGTGGGCTTTGAGGATGCCATTTTCGCTACTATCCATTATGCCATTGCTCTTTATTTCTCCAGCCCTGCTATGTTTTCTCAGATCATTATCGCCCTAGGATTATCACTATGCGAATATTTGTTGTTTGTGGCCACTTTTAATTTTTTGCTTGCAAAGCTAGATAATAGGCCCAAGGCCACAACTAGAAATTTCGGGGCATATTGGCAAGAACCTTGTTAAAATTATCGCCGTTTTATCGGCAGGAAACTGCTGCTAAAACAGCGAGAATGGACTTTCTAATATGGCCTTATAACCCGCCGTAGATGGTTATACCGGCTATTAAAGGCCCTCTCCAGCGTTAAAGGCCTGAGCCGAAGGAGAGGGGCCTTTAACAAGGGAAAGGGACTTTAATAGCCAGTATAGTCCAACTACGAAGTGTTATAAGGCTCTTAGAACATTCTGCCACTAGAGGGCAGAATGTTCTAACAAAAAAGAACAAAGCCTTATGGGAGCGGGAAGGGATTGGAATCACCTCAGGCTCCCTGAAGCCTTTGTTCACAGCCAGAGCTGAGAACAAAAAACATTGGAATGTTGGAGCTCCAGGCTTATACCAGTCATTATAAGCCCGGAGCACTCCATTGTTTTCAATGGAGCTCCCAACATTCCAATGTTCTAATATGCGTTACAGAATTCCAATAGAAGCCCAGGTTAGATGAGCAGGACAGCTAACCTGGGCTTCTATTGGAATTCTATAACGCATATTATCAAGCCCATTATCGCCATTTTAGCGGCAGATTCCTGCCGATAAAACGGCAATAATTTTAACGAGGTTCTTGCTAATATGCCCCGACGTCACTTATGAATGCGGCCACAAATTGCTGCTCAGTCAAAAAAAGCATGTACCCTGCTGGTTGTTAATAGAATCTTCCAGAAAATTGACTAATGTGTGATGTGATTTCCAGTAATACTATCTTTACTTCCAACATGTCCTATATATTTTTCAAACCACATTTGTGACCACACAAGCCCATGAGTGACTGCAGATGACGGTTTCAGCTTAAATAAGCAAGGACTCATTGGCTGAACTCCCAGGTCAGCATTGCACATAGCTGCTCGTACCTGCAGAAGTACTTGTTAGAAAAGGTGGAACGTGTCCAGAAGATTCAACCTAAAAAGGTTGAATCTTCTGGACACGTTGAATGTGCGTATGGCAGGGCTTGAGAACAGAAGAAAGCTGCTCTTGAATTCTGAAGGGTGTATCAAAAAATCACCAAGGGTCTAGTAGAACAGGAAAATGGGATAGTGGTAGACAAGGAGAAGAAGTTAGAGTGAGTAAAGCAGGTAAAAAGATGATCTCACTTTTCTTTGGAATACGTTTTTTAAAAAGTGCAAAACTATTTGATTTTCTAGAGCAGATAAGCAGTGCATCAAATAATCACGAAGAGAGTCAGAGAAAGTAGAAAAACAGAAATAGACCTGACAGTCCTTAGCATAGAGATTAATGTCATAGATGTAACAAAAAATCGTAGAGGCTAATGGAATTTAATACATTGTGTAGAATAATGACCGATTAAGGAGTTGCCCTTCTCCTACCACATGAGAAGTGACAGTTGGTTTATTTTTTGTTTTGAAAGTGTGCATAGGTTTTGCTTGTTGATTGCTGTGTCTATTGATTTGACACTTTTTGGTGTGAAAATATATATTACCTACTGGCGGTCGCCAGTAGGTATATATAGTTAGGATTTTTTCTCTATGGGTTTTTTGAAAATTCTATGTCTAATAACTTTGGCGTTTGTGGACGGAATTGGCTGAAATTTTCAGGAAAATGGCACATTTTGTTTCTGAGCAGCCCCTGAAAATTGGGGGGGGGGTTCGTCCAGGGGGGGTCGAGAAAAAAGGGGGGTCCCAAAACAATTTTTCCTACCGGGTCACACTGTGCTTTCACCGGAACTGAGGTCTGCAGGATTCTAGTAATTCAAAGTGAGGCTGGCGCCAGCATGGGAGCGCCGACGTCCCGCGGATACAGTTTCGTCACTCCACGGGCGATCATGGCAGTCATTCCCCATCGGGGGTAGGAGACTCCCGCGGCTCCTCTAGAATCTTCAAGGTCGTGGAGGACTACGGTGGTGGAGTCAACCAGTGACCGGGCCATTTCTTTATGCTGGGCCCGCTCTTGCCAGGTCGACCGCCATTTTGAGAGTTCGGTAGCTACTGGCGATCGCGGGGTCAAATGAGCGGACGGGCTCCACCCTGCCGGGCGAGACGTTGCAGCATGGCCACAGTGGAAGAACCCTTTTCCGGGCACCTGGAGCGCTGAGGGTGCAGCTGGGAAGCCTCCACCTGGGGAGGCGGGAGAGGCCTGTTCGCACCGTCTCTCCCTCCCAGTGCACCCCACGGCGTCTCGCTTGAGATTTGTTATGGCCGGACCAGGCGATGAGGACGAGGGGGGGGGGGTCGGAGGCATGTGCAAGACATCCCCCCCCAGTGTTGTCGCAGCCATTATTCAAGAAAGAAGAAGTGTCCCGTCCGTCTTCGGGCCGGGCTTCCGGTGGATGTCGGCCGGACGCCCCTGGCTCTGGCCCCATGAACGGGTTCCTTGGTTTATCGGCTGCAGCCGGATCCCGTCGGCCTCGGCCCCCCGACCGTTGGTGGCCGGACCGGAAGAGCATGTGGCGGGACTACCTGAAACTGTCAAGGGCCACCGCGGCCGGACTGGGAGAGAGAGGGGAGGGTCGAGGAGATATTCCCCCCCCTGCAACTCTTCAGCGTTGTAAAGGCAATCCCCTGGCCGGGTCCCGCTGGCCTCGGCCTCTCCTCCGGCTACACCCTACGTTAGGATCTCCTGGCCGAGGCGTGGCAGCAGGACCCGCCTTATATGGGCTGCTCCCGGCTGGGCGTAGCCGCAACCCTGCCCCACCTTGGAAGTTTCCAGAGTGGGGGCGGATGTTCTACTGACTTGCATTTTCCCTAGTCTATCGATTTTTTTGGCGTGGCAGGCGGTGGGACAGCGAGGGGTGATTTGGTTTCTCTTACTGTTTTTCTGGTCTCTCACCACTGGCATATTTTAACGTTTTCTTGCTTCTAGGACATTAATAGGTTTTATCATTACGTTATGTTATCGTTTCTTTGTTCGTTGTTTAATAAAAGTTCATGTTCATCAGTGGCCTACTGATTTTCGTTTTCCTATTCTTTTCTTTCCAGGTTGTTTCATGCTAAAGTTTCTGTTAACAGGATACAGTGATCACTTCGTTATTATTGCATATGTCCTTTTCACTAGGGGTGCTCTCTGGTCGGGCCAGATGACGTATCTCTAGTAAATGGTCCGGGTGAAACAGGTGCATCAATCAGTGGGGAGTAGATAGGCATTACAGATTACAACGGGGGAGAAAGGTCCGCATTACGTACCCTTTCACTATTTGCAAAGATTTTCCTACGTATATTTGCAAACAGGGAATACCTCCAAAAAGAACCAATTCCCAAACAGTCAATGTTTGGGGAAACAATCAATCAATGAGGAACGAAATAGGCACGACGTGTTAAAGGTTTGCGTTACCTACCCTTCACTATCTGCAAAGGGAGAGAGAATATTCCTATTCTTCCTCGTTTGCAGGCAGAGAAGATTCTTAAGAGAACCAACTTCGAACAATTCAATGCTCGATTCAAACAATCAACAAGGGGTACTGTGAACACAAATGAACGCCGCTTATGTACATACACATTGGTATTATCAACAGGTTGTTCCTAATGTTTCTATTTTAGGGAGGTCAAAAAGAGATCCCATTAGTGGCCTACTGATTTTTCTCGATTCCTTTTGTTTTTTTACACGATTTTTCGCTATCTGCAAAGACTAAACAGAGTATTGCGACTCTGTGCTTGTTTGTAAATAGAGAATGAACCAAAGAGAACAATCAATCAAATGGAGAGAGAAGCAGGCACGACGGATTACAACGGGGGCAAAGGCCTGCGTTAACTACCCTTCACTATCTGCATAGAGAGAGTACTCCTAATAGAAATAAGGGGTGGGGGGCAGCATTCAAAGCAGATCAGTGTGCATAAACACGAAAATGTTTTTACTTACCACGTACTTGACATTCGACAGCTTATGATATTTGCTATTAAAAAACCATTGAAATTCACTGAAAAAACCATAGGTTATAGACCATATATAGTTAGGAATTAGCATTTAAAAAACCTTATTTTACTCACACAAAACCATTGAAATTCCATATATAGTTAGTTGCACTAACTATATATCGCGCACCCGCAATCCACTGCTGATCATGTCACATATTACATCATTCATGACATGGTCAGTGACATCACTGATGACATCACTGATGACATCTCAAATGACATCACTGATGACATCCCTGATGACATCTCATTTGACATCATTCTTGTGCTAATACAATAAACCTCTTCAGACTCTAATATAACCTTAGATACACTCAGTGTATACAGACACTCACACACTGCCACTCATCCATGGAGTTACTCACACACCCAGTCAGTCATGCAAAGAAACAATCTCACCTCCATTTCTTCAACTATACAGTTAAACACACCTTACTTATTGAAACATATACTAACACATATTTACTCTCTTATACAATCCCTGATACAAGTTCACAATGATCGATACAACCACTCACTCATTCAGTGGCTCTCATGCACAGTTATTTATATATGCCAACTCTCACATGTACTGTGTTTAACATATGTACTTACTATGACATGTAGCATTGAGATATCCATTCACTCATCAATACACTCATGCACACAGTCAACTGCCCATGTAGCTGTTTCCACATGCAGTCTTGAACTCATACACCTAGTGAATAAACTGCTCACACATCTATGCATAGAGTCACACACCTTCCAGCCACCCCCACACAAACTCAATCTCCCATAGAAATACTTGGGCAACCAATTAATAACACATATAGCCTCTCGTATAGCTAATGATCAACACATGCAGCAGTTTACATCACAACAGACATAATGATGCACAAATTAAGACAGTTTAGTCACTAACCCATGCATTCAGTGAGACACATTTAATCACTCACTCATACAGTCAGTCACGCACCTACTAAATCCTTCATCCAGACACTTATACATCCACTCATTCTTCAATATGTAAGACATATTTTAACTTTACAGAAACATACAGTCACTGGATGTTGTCATCAGTGATGTCATCAGTGATGTCATTTGAGATGTCATCAGTGATGTCATCAGTGATGTCACTGACCATGTCATGAATGATGTAATATGTGACATGATCAGCAGTGGATTGCGGGTGCGCGATATATAGTTAGTGCAACTAACTATATATGGAATTTCAATGGTTTTGTGTGAGTAAAATAAGTTTTTTTTAAATGCTAATTCCTAACTATATATGGTCTATAACCTATGGTTTTTTCAGTGAATATATATATACCTATATACCTATTAGCTGCTCAACAATCCAGACACAACCAAAGAATAAGAATGACTGGCACGGTAAGAAATAGTTCCACAAAAGTACATCATAGATACACCTACACCACATTTTCTCGGGAAACAACCTTTACAACGCAACTTTTACAACGCACTACCATTACAACGCAACTTTTACAACGTAAAATTCATTACAACGCATGTTTTTACAACGCAGTCATTACAACGCATGACACTACATCGCACACCACTACAACGCATGTCATTACAACTCAGTTATTACAATGCATACCATTACAACGCATAAGATTACCATCCAACACTTACCCTACTGTTGCACCCCCTGGAGTTAGAATAGTAATTTTTACCCCTACACTATCCAAAACCTTTCCTACTGTTGCACCCCCTGGAGTTAGAATAGTAATTTTAACCCCTACACTATCCAACACTTACCTTAATTGCAATGTAATGTAATGCGTTGTAATGGTATGCATTGTAAATGTAGTATGCGTTGTAGTGGAATGCGTTCTAAAGGTATTTTTAAAGAATGCGTTGTAATGGTATGCGTTGTAAAAGTGTGCGTTGTAATGGATGTTGCGTTGTAAAAAATGCGTTGTAAAGGTGTGCGTTGTAAAAGTGTGCGTTGTATCGTCATACATCCCATTTTCTCACAGCCACACCATTAAGAGTCCTACTGCTTAATATGTGTCACATTCCAGCATTTGAATTCAATATTGGCATCATCCCTGCCAATGGCAAACGTATCCTCTCTTCTCTGAAATCTAACATCAGTGACGTTTGAGACATGTATAGCGCCCAATTTAAAATTATTCAAGATATTAAACCATGCCACATAAGAAGTCACGAACAAGCCAACCCAGAGCGGTACAAACTCATACCAATACCGGATACATGCCATTTGGAATAATAACACACACGTGTCAATGCACATCACGTTCCTATTACAAGTGCTAAGGAGTGGTCAGTCCGCATTCTTTTTGTAAAAATCATCACCTGCAATGATTACGCGAAAATGAGCGAATACGTGTAAGCAAAATGTATTATGATGTGTGCAGAAAATGTCATGCAGTAATGGACAGGGTTGGATTGGGGACACAATTCGGCCAGGGCAGCCACAAAAAAGTGGCCCACATTCATAGATTGCAACCTTTAATAATACACTGCTTAGTTAGTTAATGAAGCTAAAAGATGACAAACATTTGCGGCAATAAAAGTATTTTATAGCTTATAGAGCCAGTACCTAAATAGGAAATTAACATTCCAAGGAAAAAATATACTTTAGAAGCACAGTTATCAAAAATACTAGGCACAATTGTGTTGCTTACCCATACGTTTGCTGTGGATGTTTTGCTTAATGTTCATTGGGAAACAAGATACGGCAGAGACCTAAACTGCGTTTACACTCATTTTTTCATGATGTTCATTTTATTTTTTGCAGTGCTTAAGAGAAGCCCTTCAATGTTCAGAGTTTGGTGAAAGATGCATATGTGTTTTTTGGTTTTACTTGCGGCTGGCATCACATGTATGTTCTGAGAAAGGGAATGATTCTAGTGTGTAAATACAAAAATAAAATACAGTGTCACTTTCCTTATAAGAAGTTTTATATAGCACGAACTAGGCCCAGAGTCATCGGAGCGCTTTATGTGTGCACCAGTTAACATTAAAGAGAGTCATATTCTTTTTAGGTTCCTGAGGATTAAGTGATTTGCCCAGAATCACAAGATGATGAACTGACGGTGGGACTTGAACCTGGTTTCCCAGTTTCAAAGTCAACTGAGGCCATAACCTGTCCCTTTTGACTGCAGTAATTCTTATGTGGCTGACAAAGGAGAAGAGCAGATGCAGAATTATCTCCACAGCTTGCTTGGAGTGGAGGAGGACAATAACTAAGGCACTTAATCACTGGGCCTCACAAACCCCCAACTCTCGATGCTCCAGTCCTCTCCCCTACTGCAGGCCCCTGAAAAGTAGGTGCTAATGGCTTCCCATCAGCAGCTCCTTGAGGCCTCTGTCACATCTGGAAAGAGGCAGGCACACCTTATGATGTGGCAGTCAGAGCAGCCTATGGTCATTCTGCCACATGAGCCCGCTGGCCTGACTTCAGCTGCATGGGTCATGTTTTGTCAGGTGTAACAGCCTTTCATGCTGTGCACCACAGGCGGAGTCCAAAAAACCGGCCCACCAACAGGCCTCGGCCAGAGGCCCATCGGCCGATGCCCGATTGCCCGCCTAACCAATCGGAGGCTGGTAATGGACCTGGGTATTGTGGTACTCACTTGTTACCGTCGATCTCGTAATGAGGGTCAACGACTTGTTGAGTATAGGCTGGGGGCCTGCACATGTTTGGAATCATCTGTTCCATGCCTGAGCCCCACATTGCATGACATGCCTCTAGCAGCAACATCCTTAGTGATTGCACATGCACCCTCAAAAAGAGATGTGTATTGTCATAAAACCTTTCAGATTCAACCTATCTTTCAGTTTCTGGGGCACAAACCACTCATATTGTTTAACAGGGCTACTTTATAAGCGCGTACTCTTTCGATTCCGAAAGAAGTGAAAGAACAGGAATTATGTTGTTAATGCCCCCATCTTTATTACCTTAAGAAAGTAATAAGAGGATTCCCAGGGGACCCACTCCCCCTCATCCTGCTGCCGGCAGAGCTCTAATGTTCTAAGATGCGTGTAGGGCACACTTTGAAAAAAACTGCTGCTCAGAAACAAATAATTTCTATCCTGCTACTGTGGGCAACTCAAACAAGCATTGGCGCGCCCCTCTCCTTTTAACCCTCATCCCGCTGGGTTTTGCTGGAGTATATATGCGCTGGTCGGGGCGGTTAAAAATAATAATAAGTCCAATAACGACAAGTACATAAAGCGCTATGAGACAGAACTGACTAAAAACGAGTGTTGAACTTGACTCTTTTTGCAGAGTCATCCCTGAACTTTTTGCCTTCCTCCTGCATTTCTTCTGACCTGTTGTTGGCTGTTTTATGACTCTGGGCACTTTACCACTGCTGATCAGTGCTAAAGTGCATATATGCTCTCTATTGTAAATTATTGTTATGGATTAGTGATTGGCTCATTTGATTTACTTATCAGACCATAGCACAGTGCACCATGTGTGCCCAGGGCCTGTAAATCAAATGCTGCTGGTGAGCTTGCGGCACTGGTTGTGCCACCCACAGAAGCAGCTTGTAAAGTGGGTCTCAAGCCTGCCATTGCAGAGACTGTGTGCAGTCTAGTACTGCTATGTTGACTTGGTAAGTGCACCCACTTACCAGTCCCTAACTCTTCCCTTTTCTACATATCAGACACCCCTAAGGTAGGCCCAAGGGCAAGGTGCATTGTATGTAAAAGGTCGGATATGCTCTGATGTGTGTGGCATGTCCTGATAGTGAATTACAGCCATTTTCGTTGTTTCACTATTGCAAGGCTACCTGTCCTGATGGGCCAGATTGGGCAGTTTGATTATAACATCTTATAATCCTAACTGAACCTGGGAACATGGTAGAAAAACGAATTTAGTATGCCTGAACTCAGAATGATAAAATACATATTTTAGTGAAGTTGGTTTTAAAATTCTGTTTTTGAAAATACCACTTTTAGAAAGTAGGTATTTTCTTGCCTAACCATCCAGCCTGCCTCTGCTAGGTTGTGTATTGTATGTCTGGTTTGCGAATGACAGCGACTGGGGAGGCTCCAAGAGACAGGGTGAGTCAGCACAGGGCGGAATAGACCTATCAGCATTGGGAGTGGTGGGAGGAGTAACACCTGGGTCTGAACAGGGTGGTGCCTGCCTTCCACAATGCTGGCTCCACCTCTTGTGGTGTGTCTGAGGACCCTGGCCCACACTGACAAAAGAAGAAGGTGTGCACTGGCAGAATGCACCCAGAACTGGTTTGAACTAGGTACAGGACCCTCTGCCTTCAGAGGACAAAGGATGTACTGGTATAAATAGTGGGACCCAGACCCCAGAACTTTAGACCACTTCTGGGAAAACAAGACACAACTTTGCTGGTGAGAAGAACCAAGGAAGCTGCAGGAGTTTGAACTGCCCGACTGCCAGTGTTCTGCGCTGCTGGGTTGGCCTGTAGTGGTTTCTTTATTGCCACGGAAAGGAAAAGGAACTTCTAAGGAACTTTCATCATCTTGCAGAATATTTCTCCAAGGGATTGAATTGAGCTTACCTCCTGCCTGAAGTCTCAAGGATACAAGACTTCACCCGTTCTGTTTGCCTGCATCTGGAACTTTCTGTTCTAGTTGCTACAGAAGGAAATTGCGACACTGATGCCGGCTATCTACGCTCTGATATGTGGTTGGGAGGCTGCATGACATCATGTTAAAGCAGTAAGGTTTTATTATATCCTGCCCCTGATTGTATCAAGAATAGTAGTACAGGGGATCTCAATATTACAACTGGTAATTCGGGAGTGAAAATAGTTATTAAAACTGCCATGGAGTAAACTTTCTTAAGTGTAAATGGACGAGGACATATCGATAAGCTACGTGACACATGATTCGCATCAATGAACCTTTAATCCCAGTCTTATAAGAACAATGGTGCTGGAATTTAGACATCTATATCGCAATTTCTGATATTAATTAGCTTTTAAATAACTAAACATATGTATGGACATCGAGTGCCTTGATCAAGTCTAGTGCTTTAACCAAACAGATACCAGATCTGTAGAGAAAAGAGAAGATATTCTATACCATTCTAAATACCACTGGTGTGAACACCCTGAGGAAGGCTTAAAACCGAAACGTGTTGGTAGCAATAACGATCTGTAACCAGTTTTGTTTATATAATAAGTGCAGACAAGATGTGCGACAATCACGAATTGATTGAATTACATTGAATATTATTTATAGATACTGGAAACAACTGTAATTATCTATTTGTCTGAATTTAAGCTATTGGTACCCTACAAGTAGACCACACCCCACTGCTATTTCTGTGGTTATATGTGTATAGAAAAATATTTATGATGTATTTTTTAAGTAAATGATCATTGATTATATGTATGTATGTGTTATTAATAATATTTGACATCAGTAATATAAAAGTGAGATGGAAAGGAAATAAAAAAGATATATTTTTGTAAATACAGTAGTATTGAGTGTATGATTATCTAGAAATCTATGGTATGACTGCTGCACAACTTAGTATTTAGCACTATGCCCAGTGCAAGACCGTTTTCCAAGTAAGCCGGCGATCTACGCCACACTCTGCATCGAAGCCATGAGCGCTGCTCCGACTTGCATCGTAGACCCAACGCCGGCCGCCGTGCCACATCAACGCCAGCGAGCGACATTGTATCCTGCCATAAGCCATGAGCGCTGCTCAGACAAGCGAAGTAGGCCCGATGCCTGCTGCTGTGCCGCATTGACTCCGAAGCCGACATCATTGCAGAGCCGATCCTCAACGTGGGTGGCCATCGTACGGAACCGTGGTTTCGGCCCCAAAGTGACGACACCTCCTCTCCGGTAAGGAACAGACGCCTCTCCTGCTTTGCGCAAGCTTCGAGGACCCGACACATCGCCTCCTCCGAAGCAAGGAACCGACCCTGCACAGTGCCAACGACACCGCACCTCCCCGGTGCCGTGAGCTGTCTTTGTTTTCGTTTTTCTGAGGTACTGTTCTTTGTGGGTCTGTCTTGACTCCGGGCCCGACGCCGCGCACCTCGCATTCGGTGCCCTACTTTGGAATTTCTTTGACCTCGACATCGTGATGACTTCAGTTGGGGTTATCTGTTGCTAAAGACTGCTTTTAAGTGAATAACCTATGTTTGAACTATTTCTACCATCTTGAAGTATTATTTTTGATTACAGTATTGTGGATTTTTGTCGTTTTGGTCTTGTGTTAAGTCTATATAAAGAATAAGTATTTTTATAAAACCTGTGCAGTGTCCGTCTGTAGTGTTTTCACTGTGTTACTGTATGTGTTCACAAATGCTTTACATGCTGCCTCGGAGATAAGCCTGTCTGTTCGTGCCAAGCTACCAAGGGGGTGAGCAGGGGTTATCCAGGAGTGTAATCCCCTTTCCCTGAAAAGACACAAGGGTCGCTATTTGGTCGAAGGTACCTTCCTCTGACAACTAGAGACCCCCAGTTCTAACAACGAGCATTTGAAAAAGTGCTTGTTGTATGGAGGAAACTAGTGGGTGGCACAGCAATCAGAACAAGAGTTTCCAGCACATCTGTATGCTCACTGCTTCTGCTCCAGTACTGTCAGTAACTGTGCTATCCTGTTATGTGTGACTTGCCTGGAAGCCAGTTTGTTGGCTATAAACTAAAAACAAAGGCCCAAATATTTGGTTTAATTGTTCTACTATTGAGTGCATTGAAAAATCCCTCAAGCACTAGGCATTTGAAGCTAACTTGATACAAATGTTGGTTCCTGGCATAAACTTGAAATGAAGACCCTTAAGTTGTGATGTGTTTAACTAGGTTGCTTCCACTCTAACAGAGCCACTGCAACTGTTTTGTAAATATTATCACAATATTATCACAATAATAATGTAGTAATGTGCCTATTAGTGTTGAAGCTTCCATGTTAAACAACAGCAGATATTACAGCACCCAGCATAATGTGCTGCATGGCTAAATACTTATAAGGTCCCAAAGGCGAGACCGATTAAATTGCAAATGCTTGTTTTAACACACAAAACAATTTAACTACCTGCAAATCAACAGTTAGGAAAGCACAAATGGTGCACATTTTTTGTAACTCTAAAGTGTGATGCAATCAAAGATTTTAATAGGTTCAAAACAAACTAAGACACTTTCTTTGGTGGAGCGCAATGATAGATATTAGGTGAAACAAAATTTCCACACATAGTCATTTGGGTACTCTAAAGTTTCATCAGTAAAACTACATGTCTCTGCAAATTTAGTGTCCATTCCAATAATAAATGCGCTGCTCCGAAAATGACAGTGCTTAACCGCACCGTGTTTTAGTGATACATTAGCAACAGTGATCTCCAAAATGCACCTCTTGCTACATATTGCATCCTCACTACTCTTCTGCTGATAAGGCATGACTCAATTGCTGCACTTGCTCTTTGTGTGCAGGTTGAAGGTTTCACAATCCTTACTGCTTGAGTGATCGAACATTGAACGCTGTACCTCATACTGGACCGGCATCATACTGGACTCCTTGCTCATGGTGAACCACCAGATCAACGCTGTCTCCTCATCATGCTTACACACTCTTTGCCCTCTTTGAAAGACATTCAGATGGATCCCCTCTGAGGCCGGAAAGACGGTCACCCACGCATTCATCAGCAGCAGACTCAACTAAGGCAACGCACTCTAGGCAGGCATCACCCAAAAAATCCTCAGGAAACTACAGAAAGTTCAGAACACTGGAGCCAGACTGGTCCTCAACATCCCCCGCTGCAGCCACATCTCTGAGCACCTGTGAGAACTCCACTGGCTCCCAGTCATCAAAAGAATCAAAAGAATCACGTTCATGCTTATCACACATGTCTACAAAGCCCTACACGACTCGAGACCAGCATACTCACACCACTGCCTCTCATTCAACGTACCCACCAGACACCTCCATTCTGCCGAACTGGCCCTTGCCACATCCCTCGGATCCGCAAGACCAGAATCGGAGGAAGATCCTTCCCATACCTCACAGCCAAAACTTGTCACACCCTGCCTCTCCACCTCAAACTTTCTCTGTCACTGACCCAATTCAAGAAGGACTTCAACACTTCAACTGAATCACAGCACCTGCAACCCCTTCCTCCCCTCCCAGCACCTTCAGACACTCATGGGTGAGTTGTCGCGCTTAACAAACAATGATTGAATGATTGATTAATTGACCTCCATTCTGAAAATTGTTCCAACTCCGCTGAAGAAAATTAAAACAAAATGACATGTACACAAATTCCAGAAGTGAAATGTCCATTGGGCCATGTCCGTCTTCAGACTTTGGACTAAAAAAAGAAAGAAAGAAAGATTATTTTCCTTTGCACTGTCCTGCTCTACATCCCAATGGTCATTAACAGTTTCATTCAACCAGGAAAGGAGATCACATATAGGAGCTTTGTGCACGAATAATAATAAATATCAATGCAATTTCTTCCTGGGAATATATTGCTTGCAGATGTGTGAATACAAAAAAAAATATACAAATGGGAATAACAGGCAAAGCAAAAAAAACAATGTTGAATGCAAAGTCTTGAATGAAGAGACAATACGATAACAGAAGCAATGGCAAAGCCAACATGTCTCTGCTCATGGCTGGCAATCTTGGAATGGGATGGAGTTTTATTAAAAAAACAATTACAAGAAGGTGTTTGGCATCACAACGCATATATCATCACCCTTAAATGCGACACTATGAGTCATTTATAATTTACTGATCCAACATGCCTGAATGCTATGTGCGTCTGCTAAATTAAAATGAAAAATATTAAATAGGTTGCACAAATAGGTAACCAGCAGCCCAACAGCACTGTACAGTTGCTGGACCCTTATAAACAAACAAATAATTAAATAAATACAGTTATTATCATGGAGGAAAGAGGTGGGGTACAGATATGAAAGAGTCTGCGACTCCGTAGCACTTTGCAGCTGTCAGGCCCTCATAAAGTATAATTTATGATTTGTGATCCCGGTTCTCTCTTGGGTGAAATGCTATTGAAGTCTTAACCGCTTAACCATGGCACAAATTCTCCTGCAGTGCGGGAGAGTTAATGAGTGGGCGGGGTTGCGTCAGCCAATGGACATGCGCAGCACAAGCGAGGTAGTGCTGGCGACGGCCGTTGGCCAACAAGAGCACGGAACGGGTTAAGCATTTGAATAGTTTCGCCCTCTTGCGGGAATCCCGGAGCACTTCTTCATAGCATATCTTCCTAAATGTAGATGTTCGTCTTTCTTCAGGAACGTCTGCAGAAGCACTTAAGAAAGAACATACTATGCAGCCTAGAAAATAGGCTACAGTGGTGAAATTAGATTGTTAAAAGGGTCAATGTGCCTATATAAAGATGCGCTATGAAGGAGAATTTCTCCTTCCTTTTCTGAAGTGGGAAATAGTTTAAAGTTAGTCTGAGTGTAGTATTCTGTACTGGAAAGCTATCCTTCCAGTACAAAAAAATATGCTAGACTCATGCAGACACCCTTGCACTATGGTGCAAATGTGTTGATGTGGCGCACTGCAGCTAATTTCAGCACCGGCACTAGGGAGAGTGGAGGAGAGTGCCATACTTCTGTAAATATGGCGCTCTCATGCTGCCTTTTTTTGTGCAATGCAGTGCAGCATTTTTGCCTGCTAAGCTGCGTTGTGTGAAATTCTATTAAATCTCCCCCTTAATTTACAAACATGAACTTAAGAACATTCTCACAGTCCTCCATGCAATTATGATGTTTTCATTTGTCAACAAGGAGACAAGTCGGTCTGCCATTCACACTATAAATAAATATATATATACACAAAAACATTGCTTTTATATATGGAGCAATATTATTTTTTGATTAAACCATACATGTGCGGTTTTTGTATAGCATACATCATGATCTGAAAATTACTTTAAAATGTCCTCAGGTTTGGGGATCATGAAAAATGAGGATCTGGGAAGAAAAGCGATTAGCGATTTGCTTAAGATCACAGGTCAAGGGGGGAAGCTGGGATGGTAAACAACCTTTACAACGCAACTTTTACCACGCAGTGCCTTTACGACGCAACTTTTACAACGCAAACCATTACAATGCATTGCGCTGGGGGGCGCTCTAGGATAGGGAATAGGTTTAATGTACTATCCAACACCTTCCCTACTATCCACGGGGACTGGAGTTGGAATAGTAAATTAAACAATTCACTATCCAGTGCCTAAAAGCACTATGCGTTGTAATGGTATGCGTTGTAAAAACCGCGTTGTAAAAGCATGCGATGTAAAAGCATGCGTTGTAATGTCATACATCCAGCTGGGATTTGGCCTCATGTTTTCTTTTCGGACATTGTGCTATTCTGCTTGTTCTGGAATATCTTTTTTTCTCTTCATTTTGACATGAATGAAAAAGCTTGGGTTTAGTTGTTTTTTGCATAGAAAATAAAGTAGCATGTGTTTAGAAACTCACCTGTTAAATTAACTTGACATAAGTAGTCCTTCTAAAAAACAAAGGTAATTCCAAAGGAAATTAGACTGTTTTGTACGGAAATCACCCAGATTTAAACAGACATATAAAGTGATCCCAATGAGTCTGTTTTCTTGTAGAAAGCATTGTGAGCAATGTGTGTTTCAGGGTCATAGACAGACGGCACATATTATTAATTAAAAAGACAAAAATAAGATAAACCATGAAAGCACGTCTACTGTGGAGGCTGAAAGCACAGCTTGAAAAGTGAGAATTTTCCAAGAAGCAAGAACTTTCTGTAGACGGTGCCAGATTCCTTAGTGCTTTGTTTTATTGTGTGCTCGAGCTCCACCTAACACAGCAGATTTAGCCTTTGTTATGCGCGCTCCAGACAGGCCTTCTGCATGGGGAGAAAATGTAACCTGCGCGCGCGCCCAGGTGCGTAGTTTACAGGGAACTGTGACCATGGGCTGTATCTATAAAAGTTACAAGACAAAAGACAATCAACATTTGAGGAATAGTATTACATAAAACAAGCTCAATCTAGGAACCCATCTAAAATCAATAGTCAAGTATCCCCTTTACCCTACATGTAAGGGGAAAATGACATTACACTGCAAAACAGTAAACTATTAAAAAGAATAAACAAACAGTTGTGGTAGCGCTCTAGTGTTCCTTTAGCGGAACTGGAACCACGTCACAGGACGTGGTAGGCGGGGTCATTGTTCTCTGGCGCTTAAGCTGGAGGAAGTCAGCCTCGGCGCTCTAATAAGAAATAAATAAGTTTAACACCTAACGCGGTGTCTGAGCCTTATTACAATGGCGACGAGGGTGGGATCACGATTACCCGAACGCACGCGACCTCTGAAATTGCACGCATCTCGCGTGAGGAACGAAAAAACGGACACGGAGCGCGGCAGAGGAGCCGGCAAGACAGCAAAGAGCGTGGAAAGGGCGCCAAAACGCTCGAAAACGCACACA
Organism: Lissotriton helveticus; assembly: GCF_964261635.1. Lineage (NCBI taxonomy): Eukaryota > Metazoa > Chordata > Amphibia > Caudata > Salamandridae > Lissotriton > Lissotriton helveticus. Next base: position 72,925,219 of record NC_136065.1, read on the forward strand.
AGCCAGAAGGGGACCCCACACAGTTGCCAGAGCCCAGAAAAGGCCACAGCCCGAAGAAACTATACCCCGAGGGGGTAGTGTGCACTGCGAGGCTGCTGACGTCACCACGAGGATCCCCTAAGTACCTGGCCAACACCACGGTGAGCCCTTGAAGTGCCTCTGCACCAGGGGGAAGAGGCGCACGCTGGCGGAAACCGCAGGCCCATCGAGCAAGAAGGGGGGAGGCAGCTCACGAGCCACTACTCGCACCAAAGAAAGTGGACTGGGAGTGGACAGCGAGGGAGAGCACAGAGAGGACGAGGGAGAAGAGCAAGACGCCCCAGGGAGTCCGTCCAGGCTAACAGTCACTGTACCAAAGCCCAGGAGGAACGCCCCAGCCATGGCGAGCCAGAGCACATCCCTCACCCAACTAGTTCCATTCCTCACGAAAAGCGGAGAACCGGAAAGGAAATGGGAAGACTGGAAGAGGTACTTCCTTAACTATCTGGAGGCGCTAGAAGAAGAAGGGGACACCCCATTCTCGAGTAAGAGGAAAAAGAAGATTCTGCTCCACAACTTAGGTCCAGAAGGGCTCAGGATCTACGACACGATCGTGAAAGGAGAAAGAGCCGCAACGGACACGGAGGTATTTGATCATGCCATCGAAGACTTGGACGCACATTACAGGCCTGTGGTGTGCGTTGCCATTGACAGATTTAACTTCTTTCAGAGGAAGCAGAAGAGCGGAGAGTCCGTGGATGAATATGTTGTAGCGCTGAGAAAGCTAGCTGCCACGTGCAGATTTGGAGGACTGCTGGATGAATTCATCAGGGACCAAATCATCATGCATACCTCTAGTGCCCACATACAGGAGAAATTGTGGGTGAACGGCGACGCTCCACTCAAGGAAATCTGGGCGATGGTAAAGAAAGCAGAACTATCGAGAAGGTGCGCCCAAGCGGCGAAGAGAGACGCCCAGGAAACGCAAGCGGTGTGTAGAATAATGGCGCCAAACAGAAACGACCGTTGGAGGCAAAATGAGACGAGGAAGACCCAGGGAGGAAATAGAGCTGATTTCCCCAACAAATCACAGGTGGACAGCAAGTCACACAAGACAGGAAAAAACCAGTGTTACAGGTGTGGGAGCTCTAACCACCTAGGAAACGACAAGGCGTGTCCTGCTTTCAAAGTTAGATGTTCGTATTGCAACATCTTTGGACACTACGAGAAGGTGTGTCGCAGGAAACCGAGGAATGCCGTGGTGCGCTTGGTGGACCAGGATCTGCGAGATGATTACAGCGATCAGGACGACAAAGGGGAGGAGGAGGAATTCCTGTACATTGACGTCCAGATTCTGGAGATGGATGGTTCCAACTCAGACAAGCCCAGGCTGGATATGCACATAGGAGGAATACCCTTGGAGATGATCGCGGACAGTGGAGCGCCCATCTCGATCGTCCAGAGGCAGGTGTGGGAAGACAACTTCGCATCAAGGATCAAAGGAGCACTCCTACCCATGGATGTGAGACCGGTAACGTACACTGGACAAAAGATCCCCATGCTAGGCTACTGCCCGCTCTTGTTTGAATTTAGAGGCCGCCATGCGCAGTGCAAGCTGTACGTTGCAGAGAGAGGCCCTTCCGTACTGAGTTGGAAGGACCAGGGAGCCTTGGGGATCCAGCTCAACCCAGGAGGCATAGAGAAAATCCTGCTCATGGATATGGAAATCAAGGAAGACGTACAGCTGTGGCGGAAGACATATCCCAAGGTATTCAACGGGCAGATAGGTGAGCTGGGAAAGTACACGCACCTCATCAAGCTGAAAGAAGGGGCAGTACCAGTCGTCCACAAAGTGAGGAACATCCCGTTCCGCAGCAGGGAGGCGGTACAAACAGAACTGGAAAGGTTAGAAAAAGAGGGAGTCATAAGGGCAATAGAGAGCGCAGAGTGGTTGTCGCCCCTGGTTGTAGCCCAAAAACCCAATGGCAAGGTACGTCTCTGCGTGGACTTAAGAGAGTTAAACAAAAACATTGTCATAGACAAATTCCCTCTACCACGCATCAGTGAAATGCTGGCGAAAACGAAGGACGTCGCATGGTTCTCCACAGTGGACCTCTCGTCGGCCTACCATCAGGTCAAACTCCATCCGTCGTGCACCCACCTCACGTCGTTCATCACGCCATTCGGGTGCTATGAGTTCGTGAGGATGCCCTTCGGCCTAGCTTCAGCCGCTGCTGTATTCCAGAAAATCATGCACAAGCTCCTGAAAGACCTGAAAGACGTCCTCTTCTTTCAAGATGACATTCTGGTGATGGGGAAGTCGAGGCAAGAACACAATGTGAAACTTCACAAAGTACTACAGAAGCTGCAGGACAGTGGGTTGACCGCCGAATGGACCAAATGCAATCTAGGCGTCCAGTCAGTCACATACCTCGGACATGAGGTGAGCGGGCAAGGGATAACGCCGAAGAAAACAAACATGAGAGCCATCATGGAAGCACCCACCCCGGAAAAGAAAGAGGATGTTCGGTCATTCCTAGGAATGGCCGAGTACTACAGCAAATTCATTCCTCATTTCGCTACAAAGACACACCACATACGACAGCTGCTCAAGGAAAAGAACCGGTTCCAATGGGGGAAGGAAGAGCAGACCGAGTTTGACGCGCTCAAGCTGGAAATGGGAACAGCCATTCCCCTCAAAGGATTCGACCCCAAAGCGGAGTCTATTCTCACCACAGACGCCAGCGATCGAGGCTTGGGAGCTGTACTGATGCAGAAAGGGGAGTCAGGAGAGATGTCGACTGTCAGCTTCGCCTCCCGCTCGCTCTCACCCAATGAGGAGAAGTTCAGTGTGGTGGAGAAAGAAATGCTGGCAGTGGTCTGGGCGGTCGAGAAGTTTAGACAATACCTGTGGGGCGCCAAGTTCCTCGTGAGAACTGACCACAAGCCATTGGTTCGCGTGCTAACATCCAGCGGACATGACCACGCTACACCCAGGATAGCCAAGATGACTCTACGGCTATTGGACTATGTTTATGAAGTCGAGCACATCCCTGGACCACAGAACAAAGTTGCCGACTTCCTAAGTAGGGCAGCTGCCATGGAAGAAGCACGGAACGAGGACAGACAAGAATGGGATGGGTACGTGGTAGCCACCATCCAGGACACTGAAGAGGTGATAAGCGCCCAGGAATGGGAGGAGGCCTACGGTGTAGATACAGACTTAGTAGCTGTAAAAGGTTATGTAGTCCACGGCTGGCCAGAGAAAAGACACTTAAAGGAGGAACTGAAGAGGTACTGGGAAGTCCGAGAGGAACTGTCCTTGGCTGAAAATCCAACGTTCTTACTCCGAGGGGACAAGGTAGTACCGCCCAGAGACTTGTTGGAACGACTGATGTCCTTGCTACATGAAGGGCACCAGGGAATCACAAAAACGAAAGCCTTGGCCAGGCAAGCATACTGGTGGCCTGCCATCGACGCGCAGGTGGAAAGACATGTGCGATCTTGCGAGTCTTGTGCAAAGTCGGACAAAGCTCAGAGCATGCTGAGACCACCGCTGGGAAGGTTTCCGATTCCAGATGGGCCGTGGGAGATGTTGTCGGTGGACATAATGGGGCCAGTCCTGAACAAGGAAGGCACTCAAAAGTATGTGGTAGTTGCCATCGATAGGTATTCTAAATGGGCCGAGATACAAATCTTGGAGCGAGTGGACACTGAAGCCGTGATAAAGTTTTTGCGCACCACGTTTGTCAGCGAAGGAATTCCAAAGATCATCACCTGCGACAATGGACCCCAGTTCACTTCGGAAAAATGGACAGCCTTCACCAAAAGAAACGGAATCGAAGTGAAGCACACCCCGATCTACCACCCGGCGGGGAACGGCCAAGTGGAACGTTTCAATAGGGTGATCATGGGCACCATACAGGCAGCCATTGAAGATGGAATGGATTGGGAAAGGGAGCTGGAGAAGATGATTTGGGCATACCGGATCACACCGGGTAGCACAGGCTACAACCCCTTCAAAATCTTAAGAGGCAGAGAAGCGTTCACCAAGGACAATGCAGCGTGGAGGAAGTTGATTGTCCAGAGCAAGTGGTCACCGGCGGTGGTCAGGAAAAATTTGGAGAGAGCTCAGGAAGTCTACACGTCCCACTACAACAGAAGACGGAACACTCGCAGCACAGAACTGGACAAAGGTGATTGGGTAAGGGTGAAGTTGGCCATCATGAAGAGACAGGGAGAGAGCAAGTTCTCACCTCCCCTTAAAGTGGTGGAACCCTACGCCAGATCGGCTCTCTTGAGCGATGGTAAGATTTGGTCAATGGACAGAATGGCTAAATGCAGCAAGATACTGAAATGGGAAGATGATGTGGAAGAAGGAACAGAGGATGTCTTGGAAGAAGGAGAAAGCGAAAGTGAAGAAAGGACAGGAAGGAATGAGATAGGAATAGAAGGACTAAGGGCAGGTACAGAAAGAGAGCGGAGTGAAACGACGGGAGGAAGAAGCAGAGGAGAAGAAGGAAGTGAAAGGATGACGAAGGATGTGGAAGTAGAAGGGACGAGAGAAAGAAGAGAAAACGAGACGACGGGAGATGAGAGAAAGAATGAGAGAGTGGAGACTCGAGCAGGGAGGAGAATTAAGGTACCAGAGAGATTTAAGGACTATGAAATGGACTGGAAGTAAGACTTTGTACATTTGGTTATGGTGCATAAAGGGGGGAGATGTGGTAGCGCTCTAGTGTTCCTTTAGCGGAACAGGAACCACGTCACAGGACGTGGTAGGCGGGGTCATTGTTCTCTGGCGCTTAAGCTGGAGGAAGTCAGCCCCGGCGCTCTAATAAGAAATAAATAAGTTTAACACCTAACGCTGTGTCTGAGCCTTATTACAACAGTTGTGGCTGCAGGCAGCAACTACCTTGATTATTTGCAACATTACTAACAAAATCTCCAGCATGGCTTACTTCGAAGCACGAGAGTCACAATGCATGAAGCTTTTCTTAAAAACAAATCCCATTTTAACTCTTTTATAAAACAAAAAGGCACTGTAGAGAGAAACACATGCACACAGAAAACTTTCCATAGCATTTTTAAAAGACAGATCAGCTGTCAATTCAAAATGAGAAAGGCAGATGTATTTTTGCGGCCTGGTTATGTTAACTTAATCACACAAATGTACATTGAACTTTTTGTTAATAAATCTGCTCTGACAGGATCCATGGCTTCTGATATCTGTATTATCTAAAGGTTGAAGGTCTATAACGTTTTAAGTTCTTTGCTGTGGTTCCACATGTCACTGACATGTAAAGAGTAGCCCGAGGACAGGGCCGGCTTTAGGCAGTGCAACCGGTGCGGCCGCACTGGGCGCTAACATGTAAAGGAGGGTCGCTAACCTCCGGGGGAGGCGCTGTGTTTAGAAATAACTTATGGCAAGCAAACGGGGCGGAGCCAGGAGGAACATGGCGGCAGGCTGAACGCAGAGGCTCTGGAAGACTGCTCGGTCGGCTGAAATGAGGAGGCGAACTACGGGAAACCAGGACGCGTGATTCGGCAATCGTTGCGGTAAGAGTGCAATGGCGCTGCTTAGAGGTTACGAGCAGACGCTGTTAATCTAATTTGCTAGTTTTTTCTTTTTTCGTTTCCCCGAGGTTTGGGCTCAGTTCCGGCTTTGGCTCTGGGATTACACTCCCTGTTCCCCCTCAGTGGAGGCAGTTGCGGCGCTAGGACCCGGGATTCAGGGGCAAGTGAAATGCGTATGAATTTCAAGGGGAAGACGGAGGAAGGACGATTTGGAGAACGCAGGACGAGTTTGTGGGTTTCGAACCCGCTCGGTTTTGGTGATACTCCAGCTCCGGGGGCCAGTCTGCAAGGACATTTGCTACTCTCCTTACTTTGGTGGTCTATCAACGCACATATCAGCGGTAAGGCGCTTTAAGGCGGGGTTAGTGGTGAAGCAAGATTGCATGGATCTGGAGTTGGCAGCTGTGGTTCCGGTCAACCCCACAAGTGAGGGGGAGGTAGAGCAGTGCCGAGAACAGGCGCAGAGGCAGAAATTAGCTGATAAATCCGTTCCTCCTCTAGTCGCGATCCCCAATCATTGTTCTCCCCCTATCCTTACCTCGGGTGTTGCTCCTGTTATTAATAACTCTACGCGGGAACAGAGAGAGCTGGAAACTGCATCACTTTCCCCGCCAAGGAGACGCAGGAACAGATATCAGCTCAGATCACAGCAGGAGCTGAGATCGAAGGGAGTGTTGGACTCAATAGAAAGGGAGCGGCCTATGCCATTAACCCCCGGCAAAGGGGAAAAAAAGACAGGGACCATTAAAAAAGCCAAGGGGTTGAAAGTAGCTCAACTCCCCCCAAAAAACACCCCTTCACTTAAAACCTACTTTAAATTAATGGAGCAAGCAGCGGGTTCTGAAGCGCAGTTGGATACAGCCATGGCTGCTTATGGGACCGGGGCTCTCCCGTTCCCTTTGGAAAATCATTTTGCGCCTCTGGAGGGCCTGTTGGAAGCCGGAAGTGGGGGAGTCGAGTCAGTCGAAACTCCAACTATTGAGCCCCAGGTCGGGCAGTCAGTTACAGCTAGTCCCCTCCCTCCTCCCTCACACCCCTCACATCCTTCTCATTAGGTTTCGCACCTGCGAACTGATCGCGAAGCGATCGTCGCAGCGAAACCTTTTGCAATCGTTTCTGCTTTCAAGGAGTGAAGGGAGACAGGAGACAAGTGATGTGCACGCGCAACCTTGGAACTGGGATCAGGTCGCGCGCGCTTCCTGTCTCCCATGGCTCCTTGGAAGCAGAAACGCATGCACACACACATACAGACCCCTCCCTCCCCCCGCCGCGCATACACACACATAGAGAACCCCCCCAACCCCCCCACCCGCCGCGCACGCACACACACACACGAGAACGCCCTCCCCCCCCTCCGCCGCGCATACACACACGCATGCACACACATACATACAGAACACCCCGGCACTTACTGCCTCCCCTGTCAGCTGCTCCTTTCCCCCTCCAGTGATCTGGCTAGACCCGCCGGTCACCTCCATCTGCGCCCTCGGTTTCACAGACTGCCGCTGGCATGGACGGACGGAGGCGCGCGCACTATTAGACCTGCATATAGCCTCCCATGGTCCACCGTTCTCCCCGCCTCGCACCGTCTGCGCACTGTGATTAGTTGCATGAGTGCCCCGGTGGTAACGAGGCCGCCCAGTCCTGAGCCACTCCTTGCCTCATATCCTGAAATACCATCAGGAACCGGGATTTATGAACCCACAGAAGCGCAGACACTGCCCGCAGCTGCCTAGAACGAGGTGAGGCCGGAGGTTGGGAGGAGACACGCGCTGATCAGGGAAACACAAACAGGAACGTTTATTTTCACTTTCTCAGACACAGGCACCATGGGAACTGTAGTCCAGGGAAAAGGGAAGTTCTGCGCTTACGCACGTAGAGCTAGGACTTACCTGACGCCTAAAACCTCTCGTGTTGTAACCGGCGTGCGGGAGCCGATTCACCTAGAAATGTGACAAACTCGAGACAAGCTGGCTAGGTGACGTTACATAATATCTGGTACCATTATATGCATTCGAAAGTTGAAACAATAAGTGTTATTTCAATGTACGGCTTCCTTACTGGAGGATTCTGTGTCGTTTGTTGAAGACTGATCACAATAACGCTTTTGGCTAATATTAATTTATAGTTTCGTAGACGTTAATAGATTCTTGCGTCTGAAGATCGAAACTGGGCCGAGGATAGCAGGTGGCGCGAGCACCAGCTCGTGATGATCCCTCCCACACGCCCTCTCCAGTCACGAGCCCTGCTATCTTCCGCATCCCAGCTGTGCAGGGGTGTTCCAAGCCCAAAATGACTAATTCTGACGATGTTATTCATCCGAACTAGCTAAATGAGTCATTTACATAAAGTTCCTTTCACTGACAATACAGAGGGAAGACCCGGGCGCGACCCTCACAGGTGACTGCTGTCACTACAGTCTCAGCAATGGGCCGCGCCTCAGGCATCGTGATCCTCCAGAGATGGTTGCGGGAGAGTCTGGAGACCCCGTGTGGCTCACCGCCGGCAGTGTGACTGTGACACAGAGATAGAAGTAAGTAATAAATGGCCAGGCAGCTGCCAATGCCGTACGTGTAGTCATGTGTTGTGAAGTTGCTGAGCACAAAGGAGGACACCAGCCTCTTCACGAAGCTGCTCAGCCTCAGAATCATTGCGGAGTGTTTAGGCCATGATGAGGCAGCCTGTGCAAATAATTGCCGCTCGCCTCAAAACAAAGTGAATGCAGCCTGGAGTGTCTCTCTCTCACTCTGCTTGGCCTACACATGTGCTTTCACTGAATGGCGCTAGCGCAGGATCACAATACTGGTGCCATCCAACACATTACTGTCAGCGCGGCCACCGTCGCAGTTAAGTATTAATTTTCTTTGTGACAGTCTGTTAATGTAATCTGGGGCTGGGCAGGGCAGGTTGCGGTGCGCTGACCATGGCGGACACCACTCACGGCTCGCTAATGATTTGTATTCGGCTTGAGCAGTGCATTGCTGAAGGCAACTGTATTCAGAAAGTTACAGCGTCCTGATTGCACTAGTGCGCCATACTCACTCTCCCGAGGCTTGCTAATGCCCTTGTTGTCTGCGGCGGCTTGCGAGTCCTCCGACTACTGACTCTCTCATTTATGATCTAATCTGTATTAAAAACAACCTACAAGGAATTAATTAGTGATATTTAGGCAGCTGTCATCAATTAAGTCAGCAGAGAAGATCCGTGTATTAGGGCCCTCAGTAGCACTAGCGTGCAGTGCCAGCACTGGTACCTGTTCCCCATTAATATATATGGCAAATAGTTGCTTTTAACTTTCTGGTACCTTTATCGACAGAATTGTCTCGATGAATTTCTGCTGCCGTCCAGTGCTGGCTGTGTTAAATTCCAGGAAGGTCGACACCTGTGTTCAACTTCCTGCCCTCGACACACAAGTGCAGGTTGTGCCGTTTCATTTCCGGCGCTTGCTTTGAGGCAGTTTTAAAATCGTTGGGTTTATAGTTGCTCAAATGTGTGTAATTTATATGTTTCTCTCACCTTCATTGCTTGCTTTTGCTTGTGATAAAGTGTCACTCATAGTAATGTCACTCATAATTACATTGAAATTATGGAAATGTCACACATGGCAATCTGAAACCTTGGCAGCTATGAAGAGTTGCTATAATACCGGAGGTACCCATTTTCAGTGATGCAAATAAAAATATGATTGTTAAAAACAATACCTTAATTACCATTCTCGGTTATGTTTTCTTTTTATATGCTGTGAGATGGAGACACATTGGCAACAACTGCAAGAGCATGCGTGTAAACAACAGTGAAAAAGGAAGAACGACTTACCTGTAATTGTTGGCTCCCCGCTTTCTGTTGCACCTGGTTTCCAGCATATTTAGTAGCCACAGCAGTGCGACGTGCTCAACATGGATGACAAATATAACACGAATACATAAAAGCCCAAGAACATATTTAGCCCTTAACCTTACATGATGCATCTGTTAAACCTAGAATTTTTAGAGTAATGCAAATTTGAAGAGGGCATTCCTGATCGGTTCGGCCATCCACGTCCTTGCACAGTTTCAAATACTGAAAATGCAAAATGTTCACCATGGTGTAACTGTAAAGATTTCATGTGTCAATCTGACAGAATCGATTAAGCCAAAGCACAATAAAGAACAATCCACAGAAAATCGATCTGGATAGTCTTAGAATGGCCATTGACTTACCAATAATTTTATGACCAACACCCAAACAATGTTTATTAGTTTTGCCTTTTTCCAATAGCAGAGAAACCACTTCCAATGCTGAACTGGTACATAAAAACAAAAAGTAATTGTGGGGCCCAAAGTTTTCTTCGGAGTCCACTAGCAGCTTTGCCCAATACCGAGCTTGCCTAGTCTTGATTTCATCGCACACCTCCCACCCTCTACACTTTGCATCCTTATCTCCCGCTTGCTGGTTCCTTTGTGTCCCCGCTTTCCCTCTCCGTCACTTATCATAGTTCTTGCTTTCTCGTTCTATCTCCAATGTCAGCCTTTCTCCATCTTGCTTTGGGTGAGTGTTTGATGATGAAGAATGACTTCTGGTCCTCAAAAAACAAAGTGCCAGCCTACCCACAACCTGCAACCACCTGCACAAATTAAGCATCGGATAACTCTACAAACAATTTAAACACCACCCTTTCCTCAATGTTGATTCCAGGCAAAGGGACACTGTAGCAAAGAACCTAATCGATGAGGGTAAAATGCTTTGCACCTTTGGCGTAAAGTCTTAGCCTTGAAGGAACTTCGCCATCACAAAGAGTCCCCCTAGAAACATCTGGCAAACATTTAAAGCACAAATACTCATTAAAGTAGCTAAAGAAATGCTTTCCCCTTGAATGACTCGCACTCAGAACCATCCCCAAGAGTTTAACGAAAGGACGGAGGAGGATGGAAAATAACAATCTATGAGAAAGGAAGGGAAATTAGATGTTTTGTCTCTATGGAAGCGATACAATTTTTTCCAGTCTGAGTGTTCAATAACCTTTTAAAAAGATAAACTATGCTCGAAGAGATTTTGTCAAAACTCTCAGGGCCAGGATTAATTCCTAGCAAGCAAAATTAGACTGCAAGAATCTCTTTTGCATAAACAGACTCCGATTTAGACTGTCAAATTCTCAGCCTTGCATAAATATCTCCCTGGAAAATAATCCATTTATACTATAAACTATAATCAAGCACGTCCCACAACCACACAAGACTGGACGGAGAATGGTTAACTAACCCGGTACCAATGCATGCTAAAACCGAATCTTTTTGTGGAATTTTCCAAAACTAAACTATAGGCAACACCATCTTGAATAAGCATAAACGTAATCCACTATACATAATCTAACTTCGGTAGAGAAATACTTCTGAAAGTTTGGGATTTTGGCAGTCTATATATTTTGAATGTCTTATATTTTTGCAACCAAGATCTCTGCAGTCTTTGTTTCACATGGTACCGATAAATTCCATAGACCAGGTGTTATCTCGATAAAAGTAATCAAGTGTGTGACTACTATGTATTAGCTCGCAACTTTGAGACGCCACTTCTCCAATATGTTTAAGCAAGAGTGGCAAAATGTGCAAGATGTCCGCCCGATTTGTAGTGGACAAACAGCGGTCTAGTTGCAGAATAGAGATAGTCTAAGAACTTCTTAAAATATGGACTTGACTATCAAACATTCATCTCCTTTTGATGCAATGTTTCTATTGTGAAGAGTACCCTATACTGTGATAAGTTAGGCATAGGCATGTTACTTTTAATATAAACAAAAGTAAATAATGATAACTGACAGGGTAAATATCTGCTTCTTTTCGTTTATTTATGCCAAGTACACTGTCTTATAAGACCACAGTTTACTTTACAGGTATTTAGGTTTTTGTTTGAACCGGAATAAATTGCATGAATATCAAAAGGTTAAAAACAAAAGTACTTAATTCATTCCACTAAGTTCCCTACCCTCTTTGACTTCAAGTAAACAGGTATTGGTATCATCATGCAAACATGACCACTACGTTTAACTGTTCTCGACAGTGATATGTTTGCCCCTTTTCTCTTTCGATACCCTTTTCCGGAGAATGCCGGTAGAGGTGGGATAGGCTGATAGTGTGTGAGAAATTGTTATTGTATGTACTACCTACGAATCACTTTTAAAAAAAAATAATCTTAAACGTTTTTTATGCTTTATTTACTTGAAAAACCGTTGAAAACTACACATGACAATGGATGCAGAGATAATTTCAGGTAATGGAGTAGTTGCTAATTTCCTTATCTCTGACATTTCTATGTGCTTGGTAAACTTAGGTGCAACATTCTAGTATCTCCTGTTTGACACTTTTATTGACATTTCACAGTGAGTAGAAAAAAACAGATACTTCCACGTAATGATATTAGATATAATAAATGATAAATGGAAATGTGCCTCAAAGGACCCTAATCCAATCTAGACCAGCCTAAAGGTGACAGTTACACAAAACTCAGACTGCTGGGAGTTATATTTGCAAACCTTCATCTGTTTTACAAGACTACTGGAAAAAAACACCAAGTTGGAGTCTGATTCTGGTTCTCCATCTTGGATTGTTCTTTAGTTGAGGCAACTTTCTTCTCCACCTTGGAGGCGACTTTTCTTCTTCAAAGACGCTCCCTTTAATAGAAAACAGGAGAGTGCACGCGCGCGTAAACGGATCATGTCACACGCGCTTCCTGTCTCCCATGGCTCCTTGGAAGCAGAAACGCACACACACATACAGACCCCCCCGCTGCCGCGCATACACACACATAGAGAACCCCCCCGCCGCCACGCATACACACTCACACATAGAGAACCCCCCCGCAGCCGCGCATACACACACGCATGCACACACACACACATACATACAGAACAGCCCGGCGCTTACACACACACACATCCCTTACCTAGTCTCGGCGTGTCTTCTCATCGCAGCTTGCGCAGGGACAGCCGACGTGCACACGCACGACGACGGCGTCTCCTGCGCTACAACCGTGGTTTCGGTTTCGCGCCCTAACCTTGCTATTGGCTGTATTACCGCCAACCGGCACTTGTTTTATTGTTTTTGCATTTCCGTTGCATCGTGTCCCTGGCATTTTGATTGAACTCTGGGACATCGTCGCTCCTCGAGCCTTTAGTGAGGGCGGCACGGTAAGGCACAAATAACCCCGCCGTGAGCTCGGGGGGTCTACGTCTCTTTGGATTGTTCCCACAGGGTGTTGGTGAATGGGGAGAGTGCGGCGTGCAGGCTGAGGGATGGCGTATGTTGGCCGGGGCAGCTGCAGCGGGATGGGACAGGGGAGGTAAACAACTTATTCAAGGTATGCTGGGGGGACATCATTAATGATTGCGGCATTCAGGCTAGTGGTCGCCCGTTCATGCACTTTGAAAGTATGCAGGGTGTCATGGGGGACTCTGTGTTTGGGAGGGGGGCGGGGCAGTGGTTCACGCCCCCTCCCCAAAAGAGAAAACCATGCCGAGCAGCATAACGCTGGAGAGGGGCGTGCCTGTGCAAGATGACAGAGAGCGCACTTCGATTTATCCTAGCTTTTTGAGAATATCCTTGGACACTTTGGGACTCTAGTTGTCGGAAAGGTAGTGGATGAAGAGTTCGCCGCGCTATTGAAAAAGTAATGATATATTATATAATAGTCGCCACTTTGTTTCCTCCTTCCCGTAAAAAATAGCATTCCTGCCTGCATGCGCCATGCTTGGGTTTTAAAAGTGGACTTTTTAGCAAGTGTTGCTGAGGGGTTAATGCCGGTATACCTCCGCATCTCGCCCCAAACGTTACTTTTGTTAAAGTAAAGCACTACACCGGGGAACTACCCCTCTCGATAGAATTATGTTACGTGAATCAGGCATAACGTATACGTTCGCGTTAAGGGTGCACTGCTACAGCTGCGCCGGTAATATGGTTGGTGATCCAGGGGGCGCGGTACGGGTGCTGCATAGGATGGACAGTGGAAATGTACAACGCCAGCAGGCACTGGCTGCACGCTTCGATGGGACTGTAAGGGGAGTGGCTGTTTACCTTCTCAAAACTCTCACAGCTTCCCAGAGGACTCCTCTAGGGGCGTCTTACTAGTACTCCATCACTCCTTGTCTTTTCCCGCCCTCTCTCCCTTTCCATGGCGTGACAGGCATTCTCACACGGAAGCTGCAAGCTTTCTGCGTTGTTCACCTCCTTACACAAGACACCCATCTCCTTAGCGCTCACACATCAACAAACCAAACCGCCCCCCCTCTAACCACAGCGCTTCACATATTCCTAAAAATGCCTGCCCCCAAGCCACAGCATAGCCCGCCCCTCTGCTATTCCACCCACACTACGAGCTCCACCCTCCGCAAATGCATCGCAAGCCATTCACCACCCCCCGAATATAACTGGCACCGACAGCCCATCTCTCTCACACATTATGCCAGCCTCCTTGTGCACAGTGCGCATACTTCAACAACGCATCTCCCTCAAGCCACAGCCTCTCTTCGCACCTACCGAGCCCTCCCACTTTCATTCCACGCCACGGTCTTTTCCAGCCTCTTTACCCTCTAACCGTGCCTCCTATAGTGCGAGACCCGTGGTACTACTCGCCCACCTCGCATGCACTCGTCGGCCTAACAGCTGTGAGCCCGTGCCTGAGGTGCATCATCAGAGATGTGTGAATAATAACTGCGTCAGACCCGTGCGTGAGGTGCATAGTCAGAGCTGTGTGAATAATAACTGTCAGCCCCGTGCCTAAGGTGCATCATCAGAGCTGTGTGAATAATAACAGCTGTGAGCCCCGTGCTGAGGTGCATCATCAGAGCTGTGTGAATAATAACTGCGTCAGCCCCGTGCCTGAGGTGCATCATAAGAGCTGTGTGAATAATAACAGCTGTGAGCCTCGTGCCTGAGATGCATCATCAGAGCTGTGTGAATAATAACTGCCGGCGGCCCCGTGCTGAGGTGCATCATCAGAGCTGTGTGAATAATAACTGCGTCAGCCCAGTGCTGAGGTGCATCATCGGAGCTGTGTGAACAATAACTGTGTCAGCCCCGTGCTCAGGTGCATCATCAGAGCTGTGTGAATAATAACTGCGTCAGCCCTGTGCTCAGGTGCGTCATCAGAGCTGTGTGAATAATAACAGCTGTGAGCCCGTGTCTGAGGTGCATCATCAGAGCTGTGTGAATAATAACTGCATCAGCCCCGTGCGTGAGTTGCATCATCAGAGCTGTGTGAATAATAACAGCTGTGAGCAACAGCATACTCTTGCACACACTCTCACTGCTCACCAATTCAAAGTTTGCTAAAAAATGTATGCAACGCATTGTCATACACAATGCCAATAACTCAAACTTTAATGCTGCGAAACCTATTGCATTGTAAATGCTTGTTTTATATGAGCTTTGGAAGCTTTACAGGGCCATCAGGGTCCTCAGGTTTCTCTGACTGTAGCGGTTCCCACACCACAATTATCTGGAGAGGGGGGCAATACTCATAGCCATAGCAAGGTTTTAACTCAATCAAAAGATCTGGTCCAGGTTCAGGGAGGTACGAGGCAGTCAGAGAGCTCAGAGGGAGACAGGCTGGGCTCCCTGTTTCAATCCTTAAGGGGG
The DNA here is from genome assembly GCF_964261635.1 of Lissotriton helveticus. Taxonomy (NCBI): domain Eukaryota; kingdom Metazoa; phylum Chordata; class Amphibia; order Caudata; family Salamandridae; genus Lissotriton; species Lissotriton helveticus. The sequence continues at coordinate 72,940,380 of NC_136065.1, forward strand.
GACCTAATGACCAAATTTGAGATCTCAGAAAATAATCAAAAGGCTATTCATGACCGGTTTGATTTGTTGGAGTCCAAATTAGACGATGTTATCACCCGGACTGGAAATTTGGAAGCTGAAGTTACTGCTTTATCTGAATTTGTCCACGTGAACTCCAAAGATATTGACACCCGAAAACTGCAGAACAGATCCCTTGCTATGGACTTGGAGAGACTAGAAACGCAAGCCCGGCGGAACAATCTTAGAATCTTGAAAATACCTGAAGGAGAAGAACAGGATGATATCAAGGGTTTTGTCTGTAAGCTTTTAAGGGATGGTGTCTTAAAAGACCGGCATGACATCGACTTGGAGTCTGAAATACAAAGGGTGCATAGGGACCCCTTCAAGCTTCATACAGACAGGAAAGCTCCCAGGAAGATTCTAGTGAACTTTCAATCCTACAGTATTAAGGAGTTAATTTTGGGAAGATGTTTATCCCAGTCTGTCCTTCATCATCGGGCGAACCCATATTTAATAAGATCAGACATTGGTGGGAGAACAGCCCAGAGGCAGTGCGAACTGGGTTCTAGGATGCCCGAACTGAGATCAATTCAGAGCTCAAGTCCAAATGAAATTTCCTGCCTTATTAAAGATCATGTGGCGGAACAAAATGTACAACTGCAGTCAACCTGAGGATGTAGATGTCCTTCTTTCTCAGATGAGGCAGAAATAACAGTACAATGAGAAAATAGAAAGGGGGAGGTGAGAATGGGGGAAGGTAAGAAAAAAGAGCAAAATATGAGGCACAGCATAGGGTGGACCGCTATAACAACATGATAATGACAACTTCAAAAAAAAAAAAAAAAAAAACTAAAGGGATAAAAATAGATTATAAAAATGGTACGGTTTTATCTTAAGCACCATCCTCTCTAATATTAGGTGTTGTAATATCATGCTGCCGCCGGTATACTTGAGGACAATTCAGCCACGGGCAGTCCTCCTGGGGCCCTAAAGGCGGTTACATCATCAGGTATGAAGGGAGTGTTCCTCGGGGGCGGGGTGGGGAGGGTTCACTGGGTGGCAAGGAAAAGGGAAAAACGTCCTTGTATGTAAAGAAGATATCTTATTCACTTAAAGCTCTGGATGTGTGGGAGGTAGGCGCCGGGATATGAGCAGGTCAACAAGTATAAAAATCCTCTCCTGGAACGTGAATGGAATAGGAGAAGGGAGAAAACAATCCAGGGTCCGTGAATTTTTAAGAAACTCAGATGCCCATATCATTTTATTACAAGAAACCCACCTAGAGTCAGATGCTTGTAAGATTGTTTTCGGGAGATTGGGGTGGGTGCAAGAAATATTGTGCTCCAGACAGAAGGGAACAACTAGGGGGGTTGCGATAATTATTAGGGCAAATAGGGGGATAAGGTTGCTAAAATGGGATACTGATCAGACAGGTAGGTGGCTTGTGGCGGCCCTCTCGATCTGCGGCATTCCGTACACCTATGCCGTTTATTATGGCCCTAATGAGGATAACCCTACCCCCCTTTTGAAATTGGGGGAAGGATTACTTGAGACATCGGCTCCTCTGATTGTAGGGGGGGGATTTTAATTTGGGTTTTGATTATACCTTAGACCGGACTTCTAAGGTGAAGTATCACGCTCCCACTAAATCTATCTCGGCTCTGGGAGTCATTATGAAAGATTTTAATTTGCTGCATGTCTGGAGATCCAAATATGGTTCTACTAGAGGTTACTCATTCTACAGTAAAAAGTATAAACAGTACTCTAGAATAGACTATTTTTTAACGGATCAATGTTTGCTTGCAGACATCATTTCGGTTTCCCTTACTCCAGAGGGGATTTCCGATCGCTCTGTAGTCGAATTAGTCTTCACATTGAGTTCTAGACCCATAGATATCAGGTGGACTCTAGATAGGACGCTGCTCCTGGACGACAGAGTAAAGGCAGAGGTGAAAGAAAAAGTCACTGAATATTTCATCTTTAACATTGGCTCCTCTACGGATCAGACAGTATGGGAATCCTTTAAGGCCTTTCTACGTGGACACTTGAGTTCATTAATGCCTCATAAGAGGAAAACTATAAGGAAAAAAAGGTCAGACGATCTGAAAGCAATAACAGAAAAGGATTCTGAGTTACAGTTGGCTACTGTCTCAGATAGGGGGAGGATCCCGGAGCTGGAGAAGGAGTTGTTAGATCTACAAAGTTCACTCAAAGTTGCTGATGATAAGATCATTAAGGATAGGTGGGAGGACAGCAAATTAAAAAACTTTGAGTATGGAGAGAAATGTGGGGCCCTGTTGGCTTGGAAGTCTAGAGCAGAGAGATCCAGGAATAACATTGAAGTGTTGATTCAAAGGGAGTCAGGTCTTTCAATCATGGAGGACGGGGCTATAAGGGAGGAAACCAGGGGGTTTATGAAAGGCCTATATCATGAAGATATGAGCTTTGGGTTAGAGGAGGCCCAGGCCTGGCTGATCCAGAGAAATCTACCCCAAATATCAGAAATTAATAGGAACTATCTGGCGAGTGAGATCACGGAGGGGGAAGTAAGAGAACAACTTAAGAAAATGAGTTGTGGTAAAGCTGCTAGCCCAGATGAGCTATCAATCGAGGTATATATAGATTGTTTAGAGACATTGGTTCCTGTGCTTACCACACTCTTTAACAGCCTTTTGATTCATGGCCATAGCATTCCCCCTTCATGGTCTGAAGCCACGATAACTCTTATAGCGAAATCCAACAAGGACTCCAAAAAGATAGAATCCTATAGGCCTATCTCCCTAGTGAACTCGGACCTGATGCTCTATTCTGGGATAATGGCTACTCGACTTGCCAAAATTATAAAATCAATTATTCACCCTGATCAAAGAGGGTTTATCCCAGGGAGGCAGTTGAATGAGTTAACATTCCAGGTGATAGGAGCGATCGATGTCGCGGAAGAGAGGGGGCTGCCACTAGCCATAGTGGCGATAGATGCAGCCAAGGCCTTTGATCAGGTAAACTGGTCATATCTTTGGGCAACTATGGCTGGTTTTGGGTTTCCTTCCATTTTTATAGAGGGAATTAAATCACTCTACCAGAGTCCACGAGCAAAAGTCCTGGTTAACGGAGGCCTGTCTGATTGGTTTAAAATCTTCCGTGGTACCAGGCAGGGCTGTCCCCTGTCCCCCCTTTTGTTTGACATCTACATTGAGCCTTTTGTTTGCGCAATTAGAGCTGATCAGGTAATTCGACCCTTTAAAATAGCAGACCTGGAGCTCAAAGCAGCTTTGTATGCGGACGATCCCCTCTTATATACTTCCAATCATGCGGAGGCAATTTCTCGGCTATTTCAACTGGCCGAGGAATTTGGAAGGTTCTCTGGATATCAAATCAATAAGGAGAAAACTGAAATAATGGGGTGGAATAATTGTACGGTCATTCAGGGGGCCAAACATCAAATGAGGTATTTGGGAATCCATCCGACTCAAAAACTGAATGATATTCCTAAATTCAGTTGGCAGATAGTTGTGAAAGAGTTTACTAAAACACTAACAAGATGGAGCAATCTGCCTCTGAATTTATATGGACGAGTTAATCTCGTCAAAATGACTATACTCCCCAAATTAACCTTCCTTTTTAATGCCATCGCATTACCCTTTGCCCTGAAAGATATGATGAGCATGCAAGGGAAGATTGGATCCTTTATATGGGCCTCAAAATCTCCCAGGATAGCCTGGAAGAAATTAGGGAGGGGATTGAAGATAGGTGGCCTGGCCCTACCTGATTTATTTTTATATTGTCATGCCTTTCACTTTAAAAATGTTAGGTTATTAGCCAATAAATTGGACTCTTCTTCGCAGGGCCGCCTTTTTCAGGCGTTGTTGCACGACCAACCACAGATCCAGGAGTTCTTCCTTTTTAAATTTGGCGACCAGAAATTCTACAAAAAAGTCTGATTTAAGATTCTGCAGACAGCGCTTAGGAACTGGTTATATATCCGGAGAGCCCTGGGGATTCCATATTATAACACTCATGCCCCAATTTGGGACTCCCTGGGCACGCCAGAATGTCTTCAGGATTAATTGTCCCGGCCATTAAAAGCAGCAGGTCTGAACAGATGTGGGGATCCCAGTGGTAATTCAGGCCTTATAGACTGAGATTCTCTAGCGACCCTGACCAACAGGTCTTTAACAAGATTTAAATTCTACCAACTTTCTGCCTGGTGGTCAAGGCAGGCACTGGAGTTTGAAGATGAAACTGGGATCCTAGATTCTGTCTGCAGGGGGGAACTTTGGAAACGAGAGGTCTCGTTTTGGTACAGGTTGCTTACTGGGGTAAAAGGAACGTTAAAATTAGAGCTGGCGAGCCTTTGGGGTAACTTGTTATCTGATAGCCCTGAGGAAACTCAAAAGATTTGGACAGACTCATTTTGTATGTCCCAGAGCCTAATAAAACCGGCTAATCTTAGAGGAAATCATTTGTTTACTGACTATAGGGTATACTGGACCCCAGCTAAACTATCTAAGGTTACGCTACATCAGTGCTTTACAAACTGTGCGTCACGACACAGTAGTGTGTCACCTTCCATTTGTGGGTGTGTCGCGTGAATGCTCTCTTGGGCTGAACGTATTCAGTGACGCAGGCGCAGTGCAGCTGAGTACCCGGAGGAAGAAGGAGAAGTGACTGTCAAGCGTGTGGCCTTGTTCATTTTGCGATGCAGTGAGGAGGAACTGCCTCTGCACCCCATCCCAGGCGCTCGGTGAGTGAAATTTCCGAAATTGTTAAAACACTGTTGGCATCCCTCTCTACTTTTCACCTCTTTTGTTTCACCCGCTCACTCTCTCCCATCGTTTCTTTTTCCCTCTTCTCATTCTGTTGTCTAAACAACTGAGCACGTTCATGGAGTGATCGCCGCTGGCCCGAGGCAGTCATAACAGAGGCTATTAGGGAAGCGTGTGGTTCAGGAAGGCCCCGAACACCGGGCTTCAGCGGGGGCACGATTCAGTGTGTTAAGCGGGGCAGACGGACATAAAAGGCAACCACACCCTGTGTGCGGTGATAGCTCCAGACAGGACAGCGGGCCTGACTGTGCTTGGGGTATGGGGGACATACCTTGAAAGTCCAGTGGTGTATAAATAACAATAGATGCATTTCAGCTTTTAATGCAAAATTCCCCCCCAGCCCCCATGGTAATTTAGCTGCTAATTGGCCAATGTCATGTGTGGCATCTTCCAGACAAATCTGGCTTAGTTACCAAGAGCACTTTGCACGCTGCTATTTTCAAGCCCTTGCCACTGCAATGCATTTACTTTAAGGCTTTTAAAAAGCGCTGCAGATCATAGATTTTCAGCCTCAGAGTGATAATAGAACGATAGAAACTAGAAATTTTAGAATGCCAAGTCCGATGTTAAAAAAACTTCAGCCCATATTTATGATGGTTTTGCATCGCCCTTGGTAAGGTAGCACAAGGGCGACGCAATACCTAAAATGACATTTACCAAACAAGACAAGGCCAACTTGCATGGCCCTGCGTGGCTTTGGAATTGTGGAGTAACCTAAGCCAGCGCAGATTGCTGCTTTGCGTTACCCTGCCCTAGGGAGGTATTCCATGGGTGGATGCGTGGGTGTTCCTGCGCATCCATCCATGGGTTTTGGCGCATTTCCAGATTTACCTTTAGTAGTAGACCTGGGAATATGTCAAAATGCTACACGTTCCAGGGAAGGTGTAACCAGGTGAAATATGTTTATTTCTCCTTTTTTCCTCTTTCCACGTAGTACTGCCTGCCGTGTATGGAAATAGTGAGATGTAGCTGCTGGAGTCCCTTCTGCGATGTTAGAGAGTTGACAGCAAGTCTTTCACGTTGGGTCATGTCTGCTGCCCGCATAGGTGGTTCGGGCTCACGCACTGCACGTGCTCATGTTACCGTGTCCCTAAAAGAAGATTGCCAAAAAAAGTGTGTCACTGTGATGTGTGGGGTTGTGCGGGCCGGAATAACAGGCGTGGAGGCCGGATGAAATGGGCTATGGCTAGCACGAGTTTTATTGCAGTTCACAAAGACAAGCTCTGGTGCACGGTTTTTAGGTACAGTCTTTGGGGTTCGGGAGGGTCCCTTGTGAGGAGCGTCCGCAGGTAAGAACACAGACAGGAGGTCCACTGCTGGGCTGGGTGCTTCTTCCGGGTTGCGGGCCTTGGGGCGTCCCTCGGAGATAATGGAAAGAGACACAGGGCAGTTAGTTCCTATGTACATGGAACTCGATCGACTGACACCAGCACCCGGGAGTGTGAGGGCGGAAACAGACCGTGAGGGAGGGCGGTAGGGTAGGGAAAGAAGGGAAGAGACCAGACCGGATATAGGGACAGGGTGAAAAAGGGGGTGTGGGGTGGAGGATAATGTACAGTGGAGGGTGTCTATAATATACAGTGGGGTGCGCGTCTTTGGTGCATGCAGAACAGCTGTACACTAATTACACTATCTACAAGGGGAAGGGTAAACACGGAGAATGTTAACAATTCACTCACGTGCCCCGCCGTAACTCTCATCCGAGTTACGGCCGCTTTCCAGCCGCCTCCTGAGGATGCCACCAATCCTCGCACCAGACGTCTTCCTCTTCCTCCTTCTCTCGGCTCGTCCTCTCTCCTGCAGACTCCGCCGTCGGTTCTCCGCGTCTCGCCAACTCCTGCCACGAGTCCACCGCTGGGAACCCTGTCTCCTCCGCGTCGCTGGCTTTTCTATCATCCGACTGGGTTCCTGGGAAACGGCTTCCGGGGTCAGGCGAGGTCACTTCCGGTCCGTCGGTAGCCGGTGCCCTTCCGGGGTCAATCCAGGTCGCTTCCGGTCCGCTGTGTTCCGTGGATGCTGTCGGTGCCTGCAGGGAGACAGAGAGAGGTGTAGCCGGTTTTGGCTGTCGGTTAGTGATACCGCCCGTATGGGCGTTCCTGCAGTAGCGCTGAGCCCGGGGGGGAGGGGGCGACCCTTTACAGTCACCAACATGAAAAGTTTGGAAAGCTATGCGCTAGATAATTACTATTGCACTAGATGCAAACTCCCGGCAGCTGACGACCGACACATGTTTTTAGAATGCTCAGAGATTTCTGAATACTGGAAGACTGTTATTGGCTTTCTGGAAAAGGTCCTATCAGTCCCCCTTACATGCTCTCCTAGATTAGTTTTTTTCGGCTTGCCACTTGGCTATAACATCAATAGCTTTGCCTCACAATTTATATTCTATGTGATGGTTATAGCAAGGAGAGAAATGTGTAGAGAATGGAAATCGGAGGTCCCTCCCAGGTTCGCTGACTGTTTAAAAAACATTATGTTGGTCAGTAAGTTAGATATGGCTTACCAAGCGGAGAGCACAGATAGGATGTGGTCGGCACTGGTGACTTGGTCGAAGATCTAATGACGGTCCAATGATTATGCCAGAGGTTGTGTGGAACCTGCCCTCCCGGGTTTCAGAGGCGTTACATCAGTGGGAACGGGAGTTGGACAAGGAAACAGCCTACCTCTGGGAGATTCCTGTTTGTCGCACACTGAGTCCAGGGCGGTAACTAAGATCGACAGTGTGAAAGGCATCTGGAGTTCCCATCTTGAGTATTCATCATCTGGTGGCATGTATGAGGACAAAAAAAAGAGAAATGAGAATTTCCCAAACATTAACAGGTAGTCTATACCCACACATCTCTAAAAAATCAAAGAGATGTCTGAGAGACTATTGGGTGTTTTGCAACAGTTTTCGTTGTGCGTGGCTTTAGACTACCTGGATGATGTTGCTAACATACTAAATTTTTAACTAATTATACAACTTTACTTTCCTGATTTGCCCTAAATTCATATTACTTCTAATTACAATTGGCATTTTTCGTAAACATTTTTCTAAATGTTTAAATCGGGTCACCTTACCTTTAGATGTCTTCCATCTTCCAGTGAATCCATTCTTTAAAAGAAATCCAACATGACATCCACTGGCTTGTTTTAAATAAAGTTATCCAATTTTTTTTCTGATTGAAACAATTTCCCAAAAAGTTTTGTTTTCCAAAAAAAAACCTAGTTCCATTCACCAATTCCAACTGTGTAAGATCCAAACAGCAGAAGATCGAATACCAACTTTTCTTTAAACGATCCACATCCCAAGTCTTCATAAATCTTCTTTTCCAAAATCGATCTCCAAACCAAAAATTTATTTTGATCCCAAAAATTCCACCTTTTAATCCACAAACGTTCCTCTTTCTTCTTTACTCGATTCCAAAATTGCAAAAATATCGATCCCAATAATCCATCCTTTGAAAAACAATGTCCACGATCCGTATCCAAAATTCCAATTCCAGTAACAAACAATTCATTCCAAAATCCAAATCCTGGTACTCGATCTTCTTCTTAACACATTGAATTTATACATACCCAGAACGTACACATTATAATTTTTAACATTTTCCAATCTTAACACAATTTAAATACTCTAAATAGGGGACCCGAAAACGGCATACACTAGATACATAACCGGAGACATGCTGAAATTCTAAAAACTATGTTAACATTGACACATGCAACCTCTCCTTATTCTCTCTTTACAATATATATAGTCCTAAACATTTTTTTTTACATTTAAAATAGTTTGTGAAGTTTCCTACCTGAGCGCAGTTCTGCTTCCTGCTGCTTTGTCCAACGTCGCTCTCCAAAATGGCCACGATCTTCACGTTTACGAGTCTACGTCATCTGGAGTAAGAGACAACAAAAAAGGACAATTTATTAATATTATACATTATTGTACATTATGAAGTTACAAAAGTTTATTGTACAAAAGAAGACATTTAATTATTTTTGTAAAAATGTAATAAAAAATAATAAATTATTCTTTTTTTACTATCTCTTTTTAATAAATATTTTTAAAACCAACTATGTATTCTGTGACTTTATATATCTATAAATGTTATTACTTATTTAAATATGTTTATACTGCTATCTTAAATGTTATTTAAAATAACTTACGTCTATTCTTCTTCCAAAGTCCACTCCAGTGATCCGCATCCAGTAATTAATGTTCTTGTAAATGAGATTCGCGTTTAACATACAGGTTGCGGTGGAAATAAATGAAGGACAATACTTGTCATTGAACTCAATGGGAAAGCGTAGGAATTTTTTATAAATACATACTTTACTTCTTTTTTAAATTACTATCACTATCTCACTGGTTCTTTAATTAAACTACTTATTTTATAAATTAATAAATGTTATTTTTAAATTACTTTTTTATAAAAAATTAATACTATTTTTATAAATACTTTTCAAAAATAATGAATTAATTTCCAAAATCAATGTAATTAATTTAATTACAATCTTTCTTAGAAATTAATACTAAAGTATATTTATAATTACATTTTAAAAATAATAAATAAATTTTCAAAATCAAAGTAATCTTTTTTTTAAAGAAATTAATACTAAAATATATGTATAAATACTTTTCATAAATAATAAATTAATTTACAAAAGCAATGTAATACATAATTTACTATTTTTTTTATTAATACTTAAGTATATTTATAAATACTTTCCTAAAATAATAAATTAATTTTCATATGCAATTAAAAAAAGTATTTACTATTTTTTTTTAAACATTAACAAAAGTATATTTATAAATACATTTCATAAACAATAAATTAATGTTCTTAATAAATGTCTTTTATAAAATGTTTAAATTTAGAAATTAATGCTAAAGTATTTTTTTAAATACTTTTTTAAAAACAATTACTAAATGAATGTTCTTTTTTAATTACTATTTCTTTAAGAAAATAATACTAAGGTTTTTTTAAAAATACTTTTCTTTAATTAAAAAAAATAATGTTCTTTATAAATCTAATATTTTAATTACTATTATTTTTAGAAATTAATACTAAAGTATTTTTAAAAATACTTTTCGGAAATAATAAATTAAATAAATAAATGAAATTTTTTAATTACTATTTCTTTAAGAAAATAATACTAAGGCATTTTCTTAATCCTTTTCTTTATTTAAAAATTAATTTTCTTTATAAATCTAATATTTTGATTACTATTCTTTTTAGAAATTAATACTAAAATATTTTTAAAAATACTTTTCGGAAATAATAAATTAATGTTCTTCATATTAAAAATAATAATAGTAAAAAAACAATAATAAAAAAATAAATAATAAACATATTTATATAACAATTATCTTAATTTCAAAATGTAATTAAAAAAAGAAAAAAATTGCATTGTAATAGCATGCGTTGTAATAGCATGCGTTGTAAAAGCACCTGCGTTGTAATCGTTGCGTTGTAATAGCACTGCGTTGTAATAGTTGCGTTGTAATGGATGTTTCCCAATATTAGAAGGTTATGAATGATCTGCCATGGGTGTAAAAACACCGGAGAAAGGCCATCTCCCAGGTGGCGTGCATATGTATACTTAGCCATGGATTTGGAAAAAATAATCAGAAACTACCAATGTTGACTTTAAACAGCTGGTGGAGTTTAGTCATCTCGAGCAGCTAATCTTTGTGCAAGACAGCTTTAGTATTAAGGTGTGTGTCCGGCCCATGGATTAATCGAAATGACTCTTAATCTAAAAGGTAATTCAGGCTTTTCTCAAAAATATTGCATCAACTTGTCTATGGATTCTCTATACAAGTTTAGGCCTTACCCTCTCACCTGTAAAAGGTGATGAAATAGGAGGCGCTCCCAGGCACATTTTCCTGGAGGAAACACTATTCCGACCAAGAGGATGGTGCACTGGACAGGAAAACACCCCTAAGTTCCAAACTGTATTATGTGGGTCCATAGCTACCCACTGACTTTGGCGTACCCTCCCTTCTCCCCTGCATGGGAAAGGATAAGATCACTTGTTTGTATTGCATGCCATGGTGGCATTCATGTGTCGCTTCATACTCCTGACAAGGCAGCACGCGTTGCAGTTTGTGTCGGGCTCCTGGTGTCGCTTTGGGGTGCATGGCCGCTGGGGAACTGGATGAAGTTGGGTCCAACATGAGAGGTTTGGGTTAGCTGCTCGGGATTAAAAGACACGTGCTCTATAGTTTCGGTGCAGTGCAGGCATTGCTTCCGGACAGTTTTTCTTCGGTAAGCATGTTCGTTGAAATGTACAAACTAGCAATTAAGTGACAGTTGTGCTCCCCTCCCCTCTCCCTCCCACCAGGCATTTATTCCCCACCTTTTATCTATTTCTTTATGCGTTTCTCTATAGCGTCAGAGCGCTTCACCATAGGAACAGTAATGATACACGAGGAGGAGAAGATTACAAGTGAACACGTTACAAAAGCAAACTACACGAGGGACAATTGTGAGCAAACCAAATGCAAGAGGTAGCAAAGGGCGCAACACAGGAGGAAAAAGTGAGGTGTGCGCAGTGTCCAATTGGAGGTGTAATACTGCAATGTATGGCAGACCCTCCCTCCCGGCCGCGAAGTACCGTTAGCGGGGGTGCGCACCCCGCGTGTCCGTGCAGCGGCCCTCCACCCTTTCTCTTCAATGCGTGTCTTTTGAAGCTGGTTCCCCAGTCTTCCGCCGGATTCTGCCGCCACTTGTCGTTCAGTTTGAAGCTCCCGCGGGGAGCGTCGCCACCACCGTTCGAGGAGCTGCCTTTAGCACCTTTACATGAGCGATTCCTAGGGCTGCTCTTTCGGAGAAAAAGAACCCCAAGACATCTCCTCTTCTCCCGTATGTGCGTCACTGCTGCGCCTGCGAAAGGCTCCCGCCCAGCTCCCCGGAGGCCGGGGGCAGGAGTGGGAGCCGCAATGCATCCCTAGCACTCCTTTTTTTTAGGTCTCGCTCTCGAGACCTATTGTCGCCCAGCTGCCTCTGAAGGGAGACAGAGCGGTGTACGAGCCTACCAGGGTCTGTGGACGCGCTTATGCAGGCCGGCCGAAGGCACGCACACACACACGCGCAGACACACACACGCGCAGACACACACACACGCAGACACACACACACTCACACACGTGCAGACACAACCACACGTGCAGACACACACACACACGTGCCAAGCCCCCCAAGCCCCACTTACCGCATCAGTGGCCTCAGCCGCCACTCCTGACTTCTGCTGCCACCGGTCCTCTGGGACATCCACTCCATGGGCGCGGGCTTCTCGCAAAGACGGAAGTCCCGCCCCACGACAGCCGTGAGCGTGCACATCCTGAAACCGGAAGTTCGGGAGCGTGCTCGCTCACGGCTTGTTCAGTCTTGTGACTTGGGTGCACCCATAGGTGCATATTCAATCAGAGGTCGAGCGATCTTTAGGAACGCACACTTTCAATCTAAAATCCGAGGCTGGCACCCCACTCCTCCCGCTGAACAGCATTACTGTTTTTTCTTGCCCTCTTCTCTCTTTTTACTAAGGACGGTGTTTTCCTATGCTACATCCATATACAATCTGGGAATGAGGAGTCATGTCAATGATGGTACCAAGAATACAGGATCCTATTTGCACAACATACTTCTGCCTGGGGGCACACACATAGAACCAGGATGATTAAAAGAACTACTACCTCGTGCAAAACGTATTAGTAAATGTGGAGCTGCGAATGTGATTGTTCGAGGAGGTGTATCTACTTCACACAGTGAACACTCAGAAATCTGTGTTAGCAATTATTCACTATTTGCTTGTTTCTTTTCTTACTGAGCTACTCTCACTGTAGGCACGATGTGCTTTTTTAACGGAGCACTGTTCTTTAAATTTTAAATACGTTCCGTTCCCCCTTCCCTCTGCCGCTGCACGAACGCCTGCAAGGCAGGCGCTGTCTTAATTAAAAACAATTCAGAAAAGGGGGTGGTGATGGACAGAGCATCTGAATTAAGCAGAACACTCCTACCCAGTCAAAATATCAGGGCTTGATCCATCACCGTTTTTTAGCTCACTGCACCAACCCAGTTCAGAACCTGGCTACATGCAAATTAGTCTGTCCCTGGCCCAGTGCATTATGCATTTACAATGCAATGGTTTCGCATTTGGGAAAGTTATAGCTATTGGCATTGTAAATGACAACATTTGTATTTATGTGTTGGTTTTGAAAACAGATAAATAAATGTCATTGTAATTTACATTGCCATTAGGTTAATCTCTGCAGTCACTCTGCAGTCCCTAGCACTCCATAGCTCTCCCTAGTCACTCTGCACTCTCTAGCACTCCCTAGCACTCCCTAGTCACTCTGCACTCCCTAGCCCTCCCTAGTCACTCTGCACTCCCTAGCACTCTGCACTCCCTAGCACTCTGCACTCCCTAGTCACTCTGCACTCACTCCCTAGTCACTCTGCACTCCCTAGTCACTCTGCACTCCCTAGTCACTCTGCACTCCCTAGTCACTCTGCACTCCCTAGTCACTCTGCACTCCCTAGTCACTCTGCACTCCCTAGTCACTCTGCACTCCCTAGTCACTCTGCACTCCCTAGTCACTCTGCACTCCCTAGTCACTCTGCACTCCCTAGTCACTCTGCACTCCCTCGCACTCCCTAGCACTCTGCACTCCCTAGCACTCTGCACTCCCTAGCACTCTGCACTCCCTAGCACTCAGCACTCCCTTGTCATCTGCACTCCCTAGCACTCAGCACTCCCTTGCAATCTGCACTCCCTAGCACTCCCTAGTCACTCTGCACTCCCTAGCACTCCCTAGCATTCTGCAGTCACTCTGCACTCCCTAGCACTCCCTAGCATTCTGCACTCCCTAGCACTCTGCAGTCACTCTGCACTCCCTAGCACTCCCTAGTCACTTTGCACTCCCTAGCACACCCTAGTCACTTTGCACTCCCTAGCACTCCCTAGTCACTCTGCACTCCCTAGCACTCCCTAGTCACTCTGCACTCCCTAGCACTCCCGAGTCACTCTGCACTCCCTAGCACTCTGCACTCCCTAGCACTCCCTAGCACTCTGCACTCCCTAGCACTCTGCACTTCCTAGCACTCTGCACTCCCTAGCACTCTGCACTCGCTAGCACTCTGCACTCCCTAGCACTCTGCACTCGCTAGCACTCTGCACTCCCTAGCACTCCCTAGCACTCTGCACTCCCTAGCACTCTGCACTCCCTAGCACTCTGCACTCCTAGCACTCTGCACTTCCTAGCACTCTGCACTCCCTAGCACTCTGCACTCCCTAGCACTCTGCACTCCCTAGCACTCTGCACTCCCTAGCACTCTGCACTCGCAAGCACTCTGCACTCGCAAGCACTCTGCACTCCCTAGCACTCTGCACTCCCTAGCACTCTGCACTCCCTAGCACTCTGCACTCCCTAGCACTCTGCACTCCCTAGCACTCTGCACTCCCTAGCACTCTGCACTCCCTAGCACTCTGAACTCCCTTGCACTCCCTAGCACTCTGCACTCCCTAGCCCTCCCTAGCACTCTGCACTCCCTAGCACTCTGCACTCCCTAGCACTCTGCACTCCCTAGCACTCCCTAGCACTCTGCACTCCCTAGCACTCTGCACACAATTCAGAAAAGGGGGTGGTGATGGACAGAACATCTGAATTAAGCAGAACACTCCTACCCAGTCAAAATATCAGGGCTTGATCCATCACCGTTTTTTTAGCTCACTGCACCAACCCAGTTCAGAACCTGGCTACATGCAAATTAGTCTGTCCCTGGCCCAGTGCATCATGCATTTACAATGCAATGGTTTCGCATTTGGAAAAGTTAAAGCTATTGGCATTGTACATGACAACATTTGTATTTATGTGTTGGTTTTGAAAACAGATAAATAAATGTCATTGTAATTTACATTGCCATTAGCTTAATCTCTGCAGTCACTCTGCAGTCCCTAGCACTCCATAGCTCTCCCTAGTCACTCTGCACTCTCTAGCACTCCCTAGCACTCCCTAGTCACTCTGCACTCCCTAGCCCTCCCTAGTCACTCTGCACTCCCTAGCACTCTGCACTCCCTAGTCACTCTGCACTCCCTAGTCACTCTGCACTCCCTAGTCACTCTGCACTCCCTAGTCACTCTGCACTCCCTAGTCACTCTGCACTCCCTAGTCACTCTGCACTCCCTCACACTCCCTAACACTCTGCACTCCCTAGCACTCAGCACTCCCTTGTCATCTGCACTCCCTAGCACTCAGCACTCCCTTGCAATCTGCACTCCCTAGCACTCCCTAGTCACTCTGCACTCCCTTGCACTCCCTAGCATTCTGCAGTCACTCTGCACTCCCTAGCATTCTGCACTCCCTAGCACTCTGCAGTCACTCTGCACTCCCTAGTCACTCTGCACTCCCTAGCACTCCCTAGTCACTCTGCACTCCCTAGCACACCCTAGTCACTCTGCACTCCCTAGTCACTCTGCACTCCCTAGCACTCCCTAGTCACTCTGCACTCCCTAGTCACTCTGCGCTCCCTAGCACTCCTGAGTCACTCTGCACTCCCTAGCACTCTGCACTCCCTAGCACTCTGCACTCCCTAGCACTCTGCACTCCCTAGCACTCTGCACTCCCTAGCACTCTGCACTCCTAGCACTCTGCACTTCCTAGCACTCTGCACTCACTCTGCACTCCCTAGCACTCTGCACTCCCTAGCACTCTGAACTCCCTTGCACTCCCTAGCACTCTGCACTCCCTAGCACTCTGCACTCCTAGCACTCTGCACTTCCTAGCACTCTGCACTCACTCTGCACTCGCTAGCACTCTGCACTCCCTAGCACTCTGCACTCCCTAGCACTCTGAACTCCCTTGCACTCCCTAGCACTCTGCACTCCCTAGCACTCTGCACTCCCTAGCGCTCTGCACTCCCTAGCGCTCTGCACTCCCTAGCGCTCTGCACTCCCTAGCGCTCTGCACTCCCTAGCGCTCTGCACTCCCTAGCGCTCTGCACTCCCTAGCGCTCTGCACTCCCTAGCGCTCTGCACTCCCTAGCGCTCTGCACTCCCTAGCGCTCTGCACTCCCTAGCGCTCTGCACTCCCTAGCGCTCTGCACTCCCTAGCGCTCTGCACTCCCTAGCGCTCTGCACTCCCTAGCGCTCTGCACTCCCTAGCGCTCTGCACTCCCTAGCGCTCTGCACTCCCTAGCGCTCTGCACTCCCTAGCGCTCTGCACTCCCTAGCGCTCTGCACTCCCTAGCGCTCTGCACTCCCTAGCACTCTGCACTCCCTAGCACTCTGCACTCCCTAGCACTCTGCACTCGCAAGCACTCTGCACTCGCAAGCACTCTGCACTCCCTAGCACTCTGCACTCCCTAGCACTCTGCACTCCCTAGCACTCTGCACTCCCTAGCACTCTGCACTCCCTAGCACTCTGCACTCCCTAGCACTCTGCACTCCCTAGCACTCTGAACTCCCTTGCACTCCCTAGCACTCTGCACTCCCTAGCCCTCCCTAGCACTCTGCACTCCCTAGCACTCTGCACTCCCTAGCACTCTGCACTCCCTAGCACTCCCTAGCACTCTGCACTCCCTAGCACTCTGCACACAATTCAGAAAAGGGGGTGGTGATGGACAGAACATCTGAATTAAGCAGAACACTCCTACCCAGTCAAAATATCAGGGCTTGATCCATCACCGTTTTTTTAGCTCACTGCACCAACCCAGTTCAGAACCTGGCTACATGCAAATTAGTCTGTCCCTGGCCCAGTGCATCATGCATTTACAATGCAATGGTTTCGCATTTGGAAAAGTTAAAGCTATTGGCATTGTACATGACAACATTTGTATTTATGTGTTGGTTTTGAAAACAGATAAATAAATGTCATTGTAATTTACATTGCCATTAGCTTAATCTCTGCAGTCACTCTGCAGTCCCTAGCACTCCATAGCTCTCCCTAGTCACTCTGCACTCTCTAGCACTCCCTAGCACTCCCTAGTCACTCTGCACTCCCTAGCCCTCCCTAGTCACTCTGCACTCCCTAGCACTCTGCACTCCCTAGTCACTCTGCACTCCCTAGTCACTCTGCACTCCCTAGTCACTCTGCACTCCCTAGTCACTCTGCACTCCCTAGTCACTCTGCACTCCCTAGTCACTCTGCACTCCCTCACACTCCCTAACACTCTGCACTCCCTAGCACTCAGCACTCCCTTGTCATCTGCACTCCCTAGCACTCAGCACTCCCTTGCAATCTGCACTCCCTAGCACTCCCTAGTCACTCTGCACTCCCTTGCACTCCCTAGCATTCTGCAGTCACTCTGCACTCCCTAGCATTCTGCACTCCCTAGCACTCTGCAGTCACTCTGCACTCCCTAGTCACTCTGCACTCCCTAGCACTCCCTAGTCACTCTGCACTCCCTAGCACACCCTAGTCACTCTGCACTCCCTAGTCACTCTGCACTCCCTAGCACTCCCTAGTCACTCTGCACTCCCTAGTCACTCTGCGCTCCCTAGCACTCCTGAGTCACTCTGCACTCCCTAGCACTCTGCACTCCCTAGCACTCTGCACTCCCTAGCACTCTGCACTCCCTAGCACTCTGCACTCCCTAGCACTCTGCACTCCTAGCACTCTGCACTTCCTAGCACTCTGCACTCACTCTGCACTCCCTAGCACTCTGCACTCCCTAGCACTCTGAACTCCCTTGCACTCCCTAGCACTCTGCACTCCCTAGCACTCTGCACTCCTAGCACTCTGCACTTCCTAGCACTCTGCACTCACTCTGCACTCGCTAGCACTCTGCACTCCCTAGCACTCTGCACTCCCTAGCACTCTGAACTCCCTTGCACTCCCTAGCACTCTGCACTCCCTAGCACTCTGCACTCCCTAGCGCTCTGCACTCCCTAGCGCTCTGCACTCCCTAGCGCTCTGCACTCCCTAGCGCTCTGCACTCCCTAGCGCTCTGCACTCCCTAGCGCTCTGCACTCCCTAGCGCTCTGCACTCCCTAGCGCTCTGCACTCCCTAGCGCTCTGCACTCCCTAGCGCTCTGCACTCCCTAGCGCTCTGCACTCCCTAGCGCTCTGCACTCCCTAGCGCTCTGCACTCCCTAGCGCTCTGCACTCCCTAGCGCTCTGCACTCCCTAGCGCTCTGCACTCCCTAGCGCTCTGCACTCCCTAGCGCTCTGCACTCCCTAGCGCTCTGCACTCCCTAGCGCTCTGCACTCCCTAGCACTCTGCACTCCCTAGCACTCTGCACTCCCTAGCACTCTGCACTCCCTAGCACTCTGCACTCCCTAGCACTCTGCACTCCCTAGCACTCTGCACTCCCTAGCACTCTGCACTCCCTAGCACTCTGCACTCCCTAGCACTCTGCACTCCCTAGCACTCTGCACTCCCTAGCACTCTGCACTCCCTAGCACTCTGCACTCCCTAGCACTCTGCACTCCCTAGCACTCTGCACTCCCTAGCACTCTGCACTCCCTAGCACTCTGCACTCCCTAGCACTCTGCACTCCCTAGCACTCTGCACTCCCTAGCACTCTGCACTCCCTAGCACTCTGCACTCCCTTGCACTCTGCACTCTCTACTCTGCACTCTCTACTCTGCACTCTCTACTCTGCACTCTCTACTCTGCACTCTCTACTCTGCACTCTCTACTCTGCACTCTCTACTCTGCACTCTCTACTCTGCACTCTCTACTCTGCACTCTCTACTCTGCACTCTCTACTCTGCACTCTCTACTCTGCACTCTCTACTCTGCACTCTCTACTCTGCACTCTCTACTCTGCACTCTCTACTCTGCACTCTCTACTCTGCACTCTCTACTCTGCACTCTCTACTCTGCACTCTCTACTCTGCACTCTCTACTCTGCACTCACTACTCTGCACTCTCTACTCTGCACTCTCTACTCAGCACTCACTACTCTGCACACTCACTTTGCACTCTGCACTCAATTTTATCAAATACTGAGGAGAGGGGACTGCCTGGAGTGTGGTTATGTGGAGAGAGAGAGGCCGCATGCAGCGTGCTTATGTGGAGAGAGAGGATGCTGAAAAGTAAAGGTTATCAAAAACCGAGGAGAGGGGACTGCCTGGAGTGCGCTTATGTGGAGAGAGAGAGGCCGCATGCAGCGTGCTTATGTGGAGAGAGAGGCTGCCTGGAGCGTCCACTTCCATGGAGATCGACCCGCCCGCCCCAGCTCCACGAAAAAATGGCGGCTGCATTGACGAGAAAAAAAAATAAAATAAACAACCGCCCACCGCCGCATGACGATCGCAAAGTGCGGAATGAGTAAAAATCACGGGAACGCCCACGAATCTGCTCGCAGAATGACGAGCAGATCTCTCTTCCAATGGCTAGCCTCCATTTATGGAGCCAGCCAATGGAAAGAGAAGGCGGGACAACACACATACTGTAAACATTAGATTTCGCCTGCGCCGAAAAGCTTTCGAGGAGGCGAAACCTAACAATCTGGTCTCATAATTTACACACTTAAATGGCAGCCTTGTTTCTTTTCATTAGCACTCTGCCAAAGCAAGCCTTCCTATTCACGCAGCAAGCGCCGCGCTTCATCTGACCCCTGCACTGCACCGCTCTGAAGAAGTCAGAGTGTCTAATATTGCTAGATAATAAGTGCTTTCTGGTGTTGCATGCTGTCGCCCAACCCCCTCCTGATTTGCAGCTTGACCTGTTACCCACCCCCCCTCCCTCATCGCTGCTTACTTTGCACACAAGTGAGATGCACTAACAACGTCTCTGCTTGCAAGCAGCTTCTTCTTTTTTAAATGTTTGATTTATTCGCACACAGCACCCCGCATGGTCAGCGACTAGCTGCCGCCCCCCCCCCCAATCCGGCACCCAACACCAAGGAACGTGGACACGAGACGTGTTTACTCTTTGGAAGGCGGGCGCTAGTCGCCCGGCCGTATTTATTAAAGTATGAAATTAAAAAGGGTTTTAATTGCATAATCAACAATGAAATACAAAAATCAGCAGGACATTCAGTTATACAATCGTTATCAACAAGTTTGAGAGCCTGACCTTAACAAAACTCTAATACAAGTTGTTCCTAGCTTAACTAAACATCCTATCTTGATTTTTGTACATTTCTGGCCATATGGCAGGGTCACTACCGGTGTCAGGTCCTACAAGCTGCGCCTTCCCCTTAGAAGTGCGCATGCGCAGTGTTACCCCGGGAATTGCCCGGTCTACGCCCCAAACTCCATTTACCCACTAAAGGAGGGCCCTTACTCTGCGCCGATGGCGTCATGAGTCCACGCGCGCGGGGTGGCTACCAGCCTAAGGAAAGCGTGAACTACTCCTACCCGCGCTCCTTTGCATATTACCTTGCCCCTGGAGTACTGGGAGTGGCCCGCAGGCTCCTCCCCCTGGGCGGGAACCTCCATAGGATGATGCCCGCCCCCTCAGACCTCAAATATGTGCTCACCGATAATGACCTTACCGCATGCCCCATACCTAATAAATACGACGACCTATGGAAAAAAGTCTAAAGGACAACTACACTGGCTAATAAATAACAGTATCCACGCATAGCTAAAGGGGAAAGAAGGCCTAACGATACATGGCATAAAATTACAATTCGGTTCACGCATGTTGCTCATAATCACAATAACTACGTATATCTACAAAGGGAAAAAAAGGCCTAAAGACACATATCTTCAAATATAGTTCACTTCACACATCATTTTTCTACAAAGGGAAAAAAGGCCTGACAACAGATCACAAAATACCACAACAACCTACTCTCTCCCGCGGTCTATACCTATGAAACTTACCATTAGACCGGACATAACGCTGCTTAAACTTTGTACCAAGGGATGGTGGGTGGGAAACAAAGAAGCCCCGAACGCGGGGCACAACGTTCAGCGAGGGAGCGTCCAGGGACAAGGAAGTCTCCTGGGCGCTCCCTACCTCTTATTCCCGAGGGGCCGGGTGGCCCCTCCTCACGCCCGCCCCCCCCGACCCGGAACCAGTCCATTGATTCCGGGTCAGGAGGGGCGCCGGCCAATCGGCGGTGGGCCGCGCCCCCAGGGCACGCCCCCACCGTCGAAAGACCCGAGGGGAGGGGGGGTGAGGCGGTCGCCGCGCCGCCATGCGTGCGGGGGGGCCGAGGGCCCCCCCTTTTCACATGGTCAGCGACTAGCTGCCGCCCCCCCCCCAATCCGGCACCCAACACCAAGGAACGTGGACACGAGACGTGTTTACTCTTTGGAAGGCGGGCGCTAGTCGCCCGGCCGTATTTATTAAAGTATGAAATTAAAAAGGGTTTTAATTGCATAATCAACAATGAAATACAAAAATCAGCAGGACATTCAGTTATACAATCGTTATCAACAAGTTTGAGAGCCTGACCTTAACAAAACTCTAATACAAGTTGTTCCTAGCTTAACTAAACATCCTATCTTGATTTTTGTACATTTCTGGCCATATGGCAGGGTCACTACCGGTGTCAGGTCCTACAAGCTGCGCCTTCCCCTTAGAAGTGCGCATGCGCAGTGTTACCCCGGGAATTGCCCGGTCTACGCCCCAAACTCCATTTACCCACTAAAGGAGGGCCCTTACTCTGCGCCGATGGCGTCATGAGTCCACGCGCGCGGGGTGGCTACCAGCCTAAGGAAAGCGTGAACTACTCCTACCCGCGCTCCTTTGCATATTACCTTGCCCCTGGAGTACTGGGAGTGGCCCGCAGGCTCCTCCCCCTGGGCGGGAACCTCCATAGGATGATGCCCGCCCCCTCAGACCTCAAATATGTGCTCACCGATAATGACCTTACCGCCACAGGCCAGTATTGTTAACCGACGATCTGGCCTCCCCCTCTAGCCCCTATCTAAGGACACATCCTCCTACCCCAGCCCTCCAGCCAAGCCCAGATATTGTCAGCCCATAGGACATTACCCTCTTCTGTCAGATGAACCCCGTCTCTCAAGTAATACTTTTGACCCCAGATGCACCCATGAGGTATTGACTGTAACACGGGGGTTCGGAACAACCTATCCAGCCGTGTGTTGATCCTCTTTACCGAGTGATTCAACGCCCTGACTGAATCGCCCCCCCGCCACTGAAGTCGAGGTATTAGTTGTGACCATACTAGTGTGCACCCGGGGCAGGTCCTAGCTATCCAACCCGCTGTTGAGATAATCTCCTCAATCAAGGTGCGCCTGCCCAGTGTTGCCAAATCGTTCTCCCCAAGGTGAAGTATCACCACTGACGGTGGAGCCCGCTGGCGTGCCAACAGCCCTTGGAAGAATCCCCTAAACTCGTGAAGACACAACCCTCCTCTGCCAAAGAACGTGATATTCAACCCTAGTTGTGCCGCCCTTTCCTTCTTGTCACCTGACAGGAAAACACATTCCGCTCGCTTCACATATGAATGACCAACAATCCAGACATCGTTCTTTGTTGTTTCCTGGTCGCCGCTCCGTGCCGATGAATATTGGCGGTGCCCGACGACAAATTCCTCCCCTGCGTAACAGGTCTGAGAAACTGTAAGAGAGCGGAAAAGAGACCAAGCGTGAGTGACAGGTAATCATAGCATGTCAATCCGAACATAACGTTTATAGCAGTCTGACGACCACCTCCCAATTGTCTTCACTCTGTCCACTGGGAGGCCCCCCGCCACCGCCTCAGTTGCAGCCCCAATCCTGAAAGAATGAGATCCAAAATCTCTAGGGTCAAGACCCGCTTTTGTAACCCCAATTTCGAACACTCTCCTGAATTGATACCTGGTCAAGGGGCTCCCGTCGGCGTGACAGAGCAACGCCCTGCCTACTGAACCGACCAATAATCCCATGAGTGTTTCCACGTGCCTCACCGGGCAGCACGGGTTGGCGGGGGCCCGTTGCAGAACTATGGTGTGACCCCTAGCTTCTTGATCGGTCTTTGATTTCTGGATAATCACCCACATGGTGTCACCCCTTATCGTCACCCCAGCCTTCTGCAAGCCACCTAGTATGTCAGCCTTAGATCCTGCAACAAGTTCACTAATTCTCAGTGCCCCATAAAATGCCAGGGAGAATGCCGCCCTAAAAAGAAGCACTTCCCACTCTGAGTTGCAAACAATCTCCAGCGTGCCCAGTAAGGCTGTTAGCCGGGCCAACCCCATGGGCTTCCTTTTATCCTTCTGGTGTCCTTGAATACGGCGCCATCCCCTTAAAGCCTTGCGTATCATAAAGGTATTGGTGGGATCCCGAAAGCCCCTAGCTTGAGCGAAGAATGACACTGCTGCCCTATGTCTGGTTGCCGCTGCTACTGAGCGCCCCTCTTTGTGCATCCATTCTAAATAGGCTGCAAACCCATCCTCCTTTGCCCAAAGCACTTCCCACTGTGGCCCCAAAAAGGAACAATAAGACAGAAACGCCCCTTCGTAAGCCGTCTTGGTCCTGGGGGCTAGGCTAGCGACCACGAGGTCTTGTAATCTGGGGCACCAATCTGCCAAAGTACTGCTGGGAAGTGTGCTGGCGAGGGGTCTGCTGTGGGGAGATGCTCCCTGAAAACCTGCATTTTGAAGCGAGAAAGGGCGTCAGCAGCATTGTTTAAAACACCAGGGACATGTTTGGCTCTAAAATTGGCATTCAGTTTAAGGCAACGCAGAACAATTTCTTTGATCAAACGAAGTATGAAAGGACACCGCGCCCCCTGCTGATTGATACATTCCACCACTGTCATGTTATCTGACCAAAACACCACTGATCGGTTACATAGGTGTTCGGGCCAAACCATCAGTGCCACCCATATTGGAAAAAGTTCCAGGAAGCCAATGTTGCCGAGCAAACCCCATGTGTTCCATTCTCCTGGCCATTGTTGAGCGACCCACCTATTCCCTAGGATGGCACCAAAGCCCACACCACCGGCCGCATCGGTCCATAGTCCTAACTCCGCTGATGTAGTGAGCGGGCCGGGCCAGACCACCCTACCGTTAAAATCCTCCAGGAATGCCATCCAAATAAGCATATCCTGGCGAATTTCAGCCGATAGGCGCGTGCGGTGGTGCTTTTCCCTCAGCCCCTGCATCGCGTGCGCGATGGAGCGAGAGAAGGGGCGAGCCATTGGGATGATTCTTAGTGCGAAATTCAGTTGCCCTACCACCTCCTGTAATTGCTGCAAAGTGACCTTCTCCTTCCGGAGGCATAACTGTAGCGACGTTTTGAATTTGCGCACCTTGTCCCTAGGTAGTCTAAAACATTTCTCAATTGAGTCAATCTCAATGCCCAGGAATTCCAAGCAGGTGGTCGGGCCCACTGTCTTCCCAGGCGCAAGCGGGACCCCAAAAGCCCGCATGAGCACGCAAAATTCCTGCAATGCTAGTGCGCACTCCTGAGAACCCGCTGTACCGAGGAAGAGGAAATCATCTAAGTAATGCATGACCCTTTGATGGCCTGTCACCTGTCTCATGGCCCATTCAAGAAATGAACTAAACATCTCAAAGTAGGCGCAAGAAATAGAACAACCCATAGGCATGCATTTGTCCATGTAAAACCTATCCCTAAAGGTGAAACCTAAAAGATGTCGGTCTGCCGGGTGTACTGGGAGGAGGCGGAAGGCGGACTCTATGTCTGATTTCGCCATCAGCGCCCCGGGTCCAGTGGCCTGTAATAAGGTCACAGCCTGATCAAAAGAGGCGTACTTAACACTACATATACCTTCGTCAATGGCATCATTCAGGGAGGCCCCCTTTGGCGTTGATAGGTTATGAATCAATCTGAATTGCCCCTTCTCTTTCTTGGGGACAACTCCCAGTGGGGAACACACAAAATTGTGTACTGGCACTGCAGAAAAAGGGCCAGATATCCTGCCTAAGGAAAGCTCCTTGTCAATTTTGGCGGCCACAACAGCCGGATTGTGTGTGACTGATAATTGATTCCTACAGTGCGCACTACCTGTGTATCCCCCGGCCGGGATCCTAAAACCTTTGGAAAAACCTTCCTGGAGTAGGGTGGCCGCTTTGTGGTCAGGGTATCTGTTCAAGAATGGAATCATTGCCACCACATCCACTGGAGTGGGGGGGCGTGACGCGTCTGACTTATAGTGGCCTTCCCCTACCCCTCTGTCCTGTGTTACCTTGCTTGGACCTACAGGTAGATTCTGGGTGAGAGGGGTGCCCACAGGAGGCACATGCATGCCTAAACTTGCACGCGGCCCTTGTGCAGGTACGCTTATTAAAATCCCAGCACACCCCTTTCTTTTCTGGCCCACCTGCCCTAAATTTCCCAGGCACTTCACTCGTTTGGGGGGGCCGAAAGGGCTGCTGCGGTCTAGTGAACACCCTGCCCGCACCGAACTGAGGGGGAGGTGCAGTGTCAGAGAACTGTTTGTGCCAGGCCATGGAGTCTACCGTGTCCCATGGTAATGCTCTATTGAATTCCAACGCCTTCCTAAAATTTACATCATAACCCTTCCATGCTTCCCCAGAATACTGTTGACTCCACCCCACAATCCTGCTCGAGTAGCAAGCCAATGCAGCCTGCAGATCTGGAGGACGCTCAGCCTTAACTGCAGTGAAAACGGCCCATGCTTGCATCCAATTATTGAGATTTTCCTCAACCCTAAATCTAGTACACTGCGCCCTCCATTCACTTGGGAGCATCCACTCTTTCAGTGCTTTTGCCTGCTCCATTTCCCTATTATCCAATAATAAAGAATAAATGTACACGTATTTATCAGCCCAAATCATTTCTTTAACAGCTAAAGACACATGTTGCGCTAGATTTTCGCTCCTCGAAGGTACTACACCGTCCCCCAAGAGTGGCAATGCCACTTCTTTACCAAGTGCGGGCACCGGGAGCGGCTGCCCTTGTACTCCGTCCAGCTGAGGAACACTTGGACCTGCAAGGGGAGAAGAAATTGGCAATGCAACACTGTCGGCTATCGGTGCCGACCTGATTTTTTCCACGAACCTTGCCGCCTCTGCCGCATGGTCTGCAGAATTCGGGAAGGCTCCCCCTTTTTGGAGCCATGGCATCATGGCCGTTAACTGAGCTACCAATTCAGGCGGCATTGAGTCTACGTTACCCCCCGGGACAACAGGTACCACTGGGGTTATGCCCAGTGGTCCTGGCACAGCTGGCGGGGCGGGCGCCGGGTGTGGCCCGCCTGCACCCGGGATTGTGGGCACCGGTGCAGGAGCAGACCCAGCGTCTACTGGTTGACCTGCCGGCACGGGCACCACAGGGGCAATGGGTGTAGGCACATGCGGGGGTGGGACCACCGCGGGCGGTGCGGCGGGTAACGGATCCACTGGGCCTGGGGCGGGGACCGCCTCCTTGGGTCTCTTGGACCTAGGTTTCCCTTGCGGGGTGACAAACTCCCCTCTTGGCACTGGTGCCACCCTCTTGCGAATCGGTCGCCCCGACGGGCCCGGTGCCTCGCTCTCTCTGTCATCCAACCGAGCCTCCCGCTCCTTAATTTGACCTAGCTGTTGCTTAATGTCACACATCTCCCGCATCATAGCCCGCATCATAGCCTCCATGTTGGACCCCCTTTTTCCACCCCTCGGGCCCGGCATGACGCTTACCCAAAAACACCTGCTGCCTACTCTCTTAGTTCCCAACAGTTCAACTGTGTGTACCTTGCAGATGGAGGGTCACCAGGGGGCTTTCAGCACCATGCAACGGCGACCGCAACACTAGCGGCTTGTCCGCTTATGTAAGGGGTGAGTAAACCTAATGTAGACCCACCCGGCGGCCACCAGGAGCGATGAATGCTAGCCCCCCGTACCCCTCTTACCGATCCCTCCTGTATCCTCGCCGGCGATGATGGTCCGCGATCACAGCCCCCACCACGTTGCGTGCCCTGTCTGCGAGTGAAATGGGCCAAAATTGCAGTTTAAGGTTTGCCTGGGATAGAAAACAAGTATTAATACCGTGTAATAAAAGCAGGAACACTTTTAGGAAACCCAACTTAAATAGAGAGGACGATTGGACCCTCCCTGTTAACCACACTGTTGCTGTGGGACCTAAAAACACCTTGTATCAGCGACCTTCAAAATAACACATATGCAAAAGGCCAGTACACTTCTGCACCAAAACTTGCATTCATTCCCCTGTATTGTGCGCTTTTGTGCAACAACAAGTAAATTAATAATTAACACCACACAGTTAGTCAATACCATACAGTAGTGAAACAGTTATCAAATGTCGCTACTCGTTTCCTTACAAGACAGACATGAAAACCTTTATCACAGAGGGGCTCCGATCCAGGTGCTGCCCTGGTCGACCCTGCTTCCCTTCCTTGCACGATAGCAACGGCCTAATCTGCCCTGAGGCCACAAGCGTGAGAAACGGAAGGCGCAAATGGTGAATTATACAAAGACAGATGCCACTCTTTCCCGCGCCTCTGAATTACCCCTTACGGCGGGAAAACTCCCTTTGCCGGCCAAACACGGCGCTTAATCCTTGCCGCTGCCGTGAGTTTTAACGTTTGAGCTCTTTACAGTTTTCCAATTCTGCAGCTCTGGCAGGATCCGAACCCTAGCCTGTGATGGCTGTGCCCACCGAAGGTAAGTAACTTAACTGTGCAGTCCAGCCGCCCCTCTACACGATG
Organism: Lissotriton helveticus; assembly: GCF_964261635.1. NCBI lineage: Eukaryota > Metazoa > Chordata > Amphibia > Caudata > Salamandridae > Lissotriton > Lissotriton helveticus. The sequence goes on from NC_136065.1 coordinate 72,967,729, forward strand.
GTGAGAGTATTTTTGCCTACTAATTCCTGGCCCAGAATCTCATCCTGCATCTCAGGTTTTGAACACCCCCCTGAGGCCGCTGCAGCAGGGCGAGCCGTGCAGGTGCATGCGCGTTACTCCCGCTTAGCTCTCCCGTTCACGAATGCGGGGCCCTCCCGCTTAGCTCTCCCGTTCACGAATGCGGCGCCCTCCCCGCCAAATACCTCTACACACGCCGGTCTCCTCACCGCGGGCTCGCTCAGGTCCCCGATGCGGCGCCAATCCCTCGCCGCTCCTACTACCAACGCCCGTTAAACCTGGAAAACAAAAGGTGGAAATTATAGACAAAGGAAGCCCCGAGCGCGGGGCACACCGTGAATCCTTCGCCGCTCCTAATACCAGCGCCTGCTGGTTCCTAGCGCGATACCTCGCTGAATCGGGTTAATGAACCTGGAAAAGAAAACGAAAAAATTATCAAAACAAAGAAGCCCCGAACGCGGGGCACAACGTTCAGCGAGGGAGCGTCCAGGGACAAGGAAGTCTCCTGGGCGCTCCCTACCTCTTATTCCCGAGGGGCCGGGTGGCCCCTCCTCACGCCCGCCCCCCCCGACCCGGAACCAGTCCATTGATTCCGGGTCAGGAGGGGCGCCGGCCAATCGGCGGTGGGCCGCGCCCCCAGGGCACGCCCCCACCGTCGAAAGACCCGAGGGGAGGGGGGGTGAGGCGGTCGCCGCGCCACCATGCGTGCGGGGGGGCCGAGGGCCCCCCCTTTTCATTCTGTGTTCTAGGCTACTCGTGGACATCACGCCCCCTGCTCCACGCCTGTATGAACCTGCCTGTGTCCCCTGGAGTAGAGGATGATGTGCTGCCCATAACTCCATGTGTATTTTGTTTTTTATTGTTTATGCTATAAATCGCTTCATTTAAACCTTTTGCCAGATTTTCGCGCTTGGGCTTCTTTTAGTAGCCTCTGACGATGCTTGGGCTTTTTTCAAAGGTGTTGTGCATGTCACCCTCCCACCATACACCTATACTTAACCCCTTCTTTGTTTCCCTGAGCGCATGGGATGAGTGTTCCCCGTATTACACGGGAGTGTGCTGTTAGTGGGTGTGCTCTGGCGAAGTAGATAGCGCTTTTATAAATGCAAATTACATTGCAGCTAAAATGTACTTTAAATTCACTCCTAAAGCCATAGGTTTTCAGATTGCACACAGGTTTGCAGCGGATGTTAGCTCACTAATACAGCTGTAATTCTGGTCTCTCTCTCCGACTGGTCACATTCACGGCATGGAGTGAACTGATGTCTGCTGCCTGCGTTTGGAAACTGAACACGTATTTGCAGATTTCTGTAGAGCACCAAGATAAAGCCTTTCTAATTTACAAACACAGTTTCTCTCAATATTTAATAAGTCAATGTGTGAATTGTTGCACCTTTTGGTTATTTTTTAGATTTGTATGTTTACTCTAGAAGGAGACTCTTTTTTATTTAAAAAATGTGTCTGAGACCGCTGTGGTGGGCGGGCCCCTTTCTTTATTAATTAATTGCGATGTTTGGACAGTTGTGTCCATACTTCACTTGTTCATTAAATTTAGATTTTAGACTCCACGTCTTGCGTAGCACCTTCAAACACTCCTGCTTTTTGAGCAAACAGCATTTCTCATGCTGGTATGTATAAGAATACTATTTCCGGTTAAAAGGAAACCACAAGTTCCAAAATGCAAAGCGGTATTGGCTCAAAAAAATCATGCACGGACTGGTAGTATCCACATGGTCAGTTCACAGCAATAAATATGCGCAGTTAGTGTTCGTGCGTTTTGCACGTGTGGATTTGTTTCAAATATCCGATAACGGATATTGTTTCAATACGAGGAACATTATAAACTAGTCAGTCATCAGAAAAGTATGAACAAGCCATCGTGTTCTTGCACTTTATTTGCTCTCCACAGTTTGTAGGGATGATCCCCTTAAGAATTACACTCGAAGCTTAAAAAAATCGACCAAAGCTGTGTATTATCGTATTAAGTGATGTTTATAGCTACTGAAACAACCCAGAAGTCTTTCTTGCCTTTTTGAACACCAGAAGATTGGGAATACTGCCAGAGGTTCGGGCGAGAATCAAAGTGTAGTGAGAGGGCACCTTAGTCCAAGGTTGGCACACAGTCATGACTGACGCAAGCATGTTTGACTCAGGGACCGCAGCGTTTTCCGCAATGTTATGGTTTTCCTGCATTTAAGACATATTCATTCATATTGGTTGAATAATTTGCAGATTTCAGATCACACCTGATTTGTATTGTAGCGCCGCGCAGTGGCAGGCCCTTGGCAAAGGTCAATTGGTGACGTTTTGGGGCTGATTGCAGCGGGCAGCTGTTGAACTGGTAGCAATGCGAGGAAAGTCTTGTCGATAATCACGGTACTGTGTTGTTTCAAAGCCACACTACGGAAATGACTCAGCCACAGAAGATGCCGCGTCATGTGGCGTTTCTAAGTGCATCATTTGAGCCTCCATTGCCTCCTCACTCTTGTGGCCATCCTTCCTGCATTGTATTTCTTGCGTCCGACTTTGCACACATCTCTCGGCCACTTTAAGATGGCCGCCGCATTCATGCCTATTAACCCAGGTATCTCTCCTCCGCGTGGGCGGAGTTAAGAGCAGGTGATCGCACCTGGGCTCGATTGGCGGCTACTTTTGCCCATTTACAGCTGGAGATGGCGCCCAGCCTGCTCTATAGTTTCGGTGCAGCGACGAGATTCTACCTTCCGGACAGTTTTTCTTCGGTGAGCATTTTTGTTGAAATGTACAAACTAGCAATTAAGTGACAGTTGTGCTCCCCTCTCCCTCCAGGCTTTTGTTCCCCACCTTTCATCTATTTCTGTATGCGTTTCTCTATAGCGCCGACTTTCTCCGAAGGCGTCAGAGCGCTTCACCATAGGAACAGTAATGATACACGAGGAGGAGAGGATTACAAGCGAACACGTTACAAAAGCAAACCTTAAGTTACACGAGGGACAAACCAAATGCAAGAGGTAGCATAGGGCGCAAGGCGGGAGGAAAGAGTGAGGGGTGCGCAGGTAGCGGAGGTGTAAGACTGCAATGTATGGCCGACGCGAAGAGCCGTGAGTGGGGTGCGCGCCCCGCGGCTCCGCTCCTTCTCTTCAACGCGCTGGCCCCCAGGCTCCTGCCGGACTCTGCGCCTGAAGCTCCCGCGGCTCCGCGCCTTCTCTTCAATGCGCTGGCCCCCAGGCTCCTGCCCGACTCTGCGCCTGAAGCTCCAGCGGGGAGCGCCTTCTCTTCAATGCGCTGCCCCCCCAGGCTCCTGCTGGACAGGGGCGGCTGGTGACATTTGAAAGTGGTAGGGCGTAAACTAATTTGCATATTGCACCGCAGCGAGCGCAGCGAGCGAGCCCGAACCACCTTGCATTCATCCATACATCATTCATGCATCCACCCATCCATCCATCCATCCACCCACCCACCCATCCATCCACCAATTCTGCATCTATCCTGCATCCATCATTCATTCATGCATCCACCCATCCATCCAGCATCCATCATTCATTCATGCATTCACCCATCCATCCATCCTGCATCCATCATTCATTCATGCATCCACCCATCCATCCTGCATCCATCATTCATTCATGCATCCACCCATCCATCCACCCTGCATCCATCCATCATTCATTCATTCATTCATCCATACACCCATCATCCACCCATCATCCATCCTGCATCCATTCCTGCATCCATTCATGTGTCCACCCATCCATCCACCCACCCATCCATCCACCCTGCATCCATCATTCATTCATGCACCCACCCATCCATCCACCCATCCATCCTGCATCCATCATTCATTCATCCACCCATCCAGCATCCATCCATCATTCATTCATTCATGCATCCACCCACCCACCCACCCACCCAGCATCCATTCCTGCATCCATTCCTGCATCCATTCCTGCATCCACCCATCCATCCATCCATCCATCCAGCATCCATCATTCATTCATGCACCCATCCATCCACCCTGCATCCATTCATCCATCATTCATTCATCCACCCATCCTGCATCCATCCTTCATTCATGCATCCACCCATCCATTCATCCACCCATCATTCATCCATCATCCATCCATCCATCCACCCATCCTGCATCCATCATTCATTCATGCACCCATCCATCCACCCTGCATCCATCATTCATTCATCTACCCATCCACCCATCCTGCGTCCATCCTGCATCCATCATTCATTCATGCATCCACCCATCCATTCATCCACCCATCCATTCATCCATCCACCCATCCTGCATCCATCATTCATTCATGCACCCATCCATCCACCCTGCATCCATCCTGCATCCATCATTCATTCATCTACCCATCCACCCATCCTGCATCCATCATTCATTCATGCATCCACCCATCCATTCATCCACCCATCATTCATCCTGCATCCATTCATGCATCCACCCATCCTGCATCCATCATTCATGTATTTTATGACCATATAACTTGCACACAGCTTGTCGGTGTTTAATACCAGTCTCGAACCTTGTACTCCAGCACCAATGATACATGATTAATATTAATTGTTTTTAAAAACATGTATTTATTCGACACCAATTTCACACCTTAGTCGGAACATCATTTTTATTTGTTTTTTAAAATATCTATTTATTTAACACCAAAGTAAGTCATGTATACATTTTCATGGTTCGATAAGAGGCTCGAACCTGGTTTCCAAGCACCAAAGTCGGCCGTGCTATCCGTCAGGGGTTATGTAACCGGGCTATGTAGTGACCAGCCAATCCTGCGCCAGGATTGGCTGGGGGGGCACCATGACTCCTCGCCCAGTCGCCCTGTGTAACCCCGGGGGCTGCGGCCCGCCCCCTGGTCCTCTCTCTAAGGGGGAATTCACAAGAAAACGATCTGCGCATGCGCGGGCATGTTTGTGCCCAAAAATACACTTGCGCAGCTGCAGCAGCCCGATCCTTCCCCCCCCCCCCCCCCCCCCCCCTTGCTCACTCCGGGAAGGTCGGGTGTCTCCCGGTTTCCCGGCCGGCAGATAGCGCGATTTTTTAAAATAATTGTGTTTGGCTTCTAGTGACGACGTGGTGGGTCCATGGGGCTTAGTGGGGCTTCGCCCCCACGCCCCAATGGACGCACCGCGCCTGCTGCTGGACTCTGCGCCTGAAGCTCCCGCGGGGAGCGCCCCGCGCTTTCTCTTCAATGCGCTGGCCTCCCAGGCTCCTGCCGGACTCTGCGCCTGAAGCTCCCACGGGGATCGCCCTGCGGCTCCGCGCCTTCTCTTCAATGCGCTGGCCCCCAGGCTCCTGCCGGACTCTGCGCCTGAAGCTCCCGCGGGGAGCGCCCTGCGGCTCCGCGCCTTCTCTTCAATGCGCTGGCCCCCAGGCTCCTGCTGGACTCTGCGCCTGAAGCTCCCGCGGGGAGCGCCCTGCGGCTCCGCGCCTTCTCTTCAATGCGCTGGCCCCCAGGCTCCTGCCCGACTCTGCGCCTGAAGCTCCAGCGGGGAGCGCCTTCTCTTCAATGCGCTGGCCCCCCAGGCTCCTGCTGGACTCTGCGCCTGAAGCTCCCGCGGGGAGCGCCCCGCGCTTTCTCTTCAATGCGCTGGCCCCCCAGGCTCCTGCCGGACTCTGCGCCTGAAGCTCCCACGGGGATCGCCCTGCGGCTCCGCGCCTTCTCTTCAATGCGCTGGCCCCCAGGCTCCTGCCGGACTCTGCGCCTGAAGCTCCCGCGGGGAGCGCCCTGCGGCTCCGCGCCTTCTCTTCAATGCGCTGGCCCCCAGGCTCCTGCTGGACTCTGCGCCTGAAGCTCCCGCGGGGAGCGCCCTGCGGCTCCGCGCCTTCTCTTCAATGCGCTGGCCCCCAGGCTCCTGCCCGACTCTGCGCCTGCGGCTCCGCGCCTTCTCTTCAATGCGCTGGCCCCCAGGCTCCTGCCCGACTCTGCGCCTGAAGCTCCAGCGGGGAGCGCCTTCTCTTCAATGCGCTGGCCCCCCAGGCTCCTGCTGGACTCTGCGCCTGAAGCTCCCGCGGGGAGCGCCCCGCGCTTTCTCTTCAATGCGCTGGCCCCCAGGCTCCTGCCGGACTCTGCGCCTGAAGCTCCCACGGGGATCGCCCCGCGGCTCCGCGCCTTCTCTTCAATGCGCTGGCCCCCAGGCTCCTGCTGGACTCTGCGCCTGAAGCTCCCTCGGGGAGCGCCCCGCGCCTCCGCGCCTTCTCTTCAATGCGCTGGCCCCCAGGCTCCTGCCGGACTCTGCGCCTGAAGCCAGGGGCGTAACACAGACCCCGCGTTGCGGGGGGGCCTCGTGCTCCACGGGGGCTCCTCACTACGCAGAGCAAGAAAGCTTCCTCATGCGCAAAAACGGCATGGTGCTAAAAAACGGAGATTACAGAATTAAAGAAAGTTACTGTGAATGAAATAAGTGTAGTGCCCTAGAATCTGTTAGCATTCTAGTGCTAACTCTGTATTTACACTTAACACCCACCCACCACTGATGTCACTGGTCATGTGACACAGTACCAATAAAAGAGGCGGAGCGCACGTGCTCTGGGCCAGTTGCACCGAGCAAGCAGTGTGTCCTGCGTCCAGTCATTTACCCAGCATGAGGGCCTTAGGCCCGACCCTACAATGGCGACGAGGGTAGCTGTGCCCATGCGTGCCAGCTAAAAGTAACATCGAGGAAAAGGGAAGAGGAGAGCTGCCTGCATCGACAGCACACCCCCTTTGAAGCGTGCCAGCCGCCGAAAGGCCCGTCGAGCCCCGGGCCTGAAAGGAAAAGAGAAGGTGACCGGGAGCTCACCCCGCACCTCTCCAGCCTGCCGTGGTCCGCCCTGCCGTGGCGGAGCCCCAAGAAGACAAGCGGAGCCATCGCGGTGCCCACCCGCGGAAACACAGGCCCGTCGGCCGAAGGTGAGCCCCAGACTGTGAAGCACTAAAAGCGGAGCCCACCCGCTATGAGCCACGAACACTTAATACGCCCCCTGCAAGGAGAGCGGCGCCAGCTATCGACTTAAATTAAGCAAGGCTCGCGGAGCCCACCCGCGGCCTGCCTGCAGCGATGCGGCGTCGGCCGCTATTGCCCCTGTTATTGAAGCAAGACTCGCGGAGCCCACCCGCGGCCTGCCTGCCGCGACGCAGCATCGGCCGCTATTGCCCCCGTTATTGAATCAAGACTCGCGGAGCCCACCCGCGGCCTATCCGCAGCCACCCCTGCCCCGCCGCACAGCGGCTGACCAAAGCTACTGCGGCGTAGAGGAATGGGCCCGCAGCGTGTGGGGAGCTGCTGGGCCCTGGAAAAATAAAGCGGAGCCTACCCGCTATAGGAGGAACTTTGCCCCATCGAGGAGCGAGCACGGCCACAGCCCCCACTTCCTTCGCGGGTGCAGCCGAGTGAGCCCGCCGCGGTGAAGGAGGGTTAAATAAAAGAGAGACCAGCAGGTTCGGGCAGCAGCGACGACCCTTCTCCCCGCCCCGCGCAGCGTGTGACCTGAGGGGCTGCTGCGGGCGGGGAGTGCAAGATTGAGACAGCGCAATGCCCGCAGTGAAGAGCAGAAAGCGCCTGGAAACAAACAGAGCAACTCACCTTAGTGAAGGGGAGCCTTCTGGCGAGCCATCCAGCAGTGACTGTTTCAGGCCGCACTCCGGGTCCTCTACTCCAATGACCCCAGCGAGAGCCGAGCCTGGAAAAACGAACTCAGCAGCCTATAGAGAACACTTCCAAGGCTGAAACCAGTGAAAGCATCACGGCCATCTAGTGGCCTTTTGGGGACACTGCAGTGAAGGGGAAAAGACAGCTTCCAGATAAGCCTGCACAAAGGCGAGTGATCATTGCAGCTTTGCCCTAGCAGCCCCAAGTGTGCCACAGGACAGCAGACTCCCCACGTAGGACACTAGCAGCCAAGTTAAATACCACAAGGTGAGACAAGACTAGGACAATCAAAGTGAACACAACGGCAGCACTGAACAGCAGGCGCAAGAGTGGGTGCAGAACACTGCCACACCGGAACCCCACCAAACAAACACACAGCCAAAACCACGTGACCCCCAAAAGCGATGCCTAGAGATTGAGAGAGAACCACCTGCGGGCAGGTGGCTACTCCCAAGAAGAGAGGAACGTGCCACAAAGCACAAGGAAGGTTTGCTGCAAAAGACTACGAAGGGCAGCAACCTGCCCGCCGTCACGTCCAAAGATGTATACAAGCCATCACACTGCCGAAGAAGAGAAAAGGTAATGGCGCAAGAGCGCGCCAGAAGCATAAAAGAGCGCGAAGACAACCCCAGGAACGCGCCAGAAACCCCAGAAGCGCATCAGGAGTGCAGCAACTCCACGCAGGACACTACAAAGGATCGCAACCACCAACGCAAAGGAGAAGCAAAACAGAAGAAAATCCATGGAGTGGTGACGTAACCCTCCAGAAGCGAACACCCAAGAAGCATCTACGCCACGCCAGAAGAGAAGACAGCGATGCCTGGTGGCCACAGGTCATCGCTGCAACAAAATGGCGAAAGTAAGAACACCCCCACACGAACCAACAATGGTTCTGGAACTCAGCACCAGGACGTGCGAAAGCGCATGACGCAAATGCGCAGCAGTGCGGACAGCACTAGCCCAAAGCAGCAAGTCACAAGAGAAGACATGAAGAGCGCACCCAGATGCGCACCAAACCAACTCAACTGCGATGAACAGGAAATGGTTGCGCAGACAACCCGCAGCATTGAAGATACACCACAGAAGCAACCTGACCACTCAGCTTGGTCACAAAGCACGAAGTCGACCAGCCAGATGGTCGCAACAAGAAGCCTACCTGCCGGACCTCGGCAGAAGGGACCAGCACGAAGTCCAAGAAGCTCAGCACCACAAATCCTACCTGCCAGACCTCGGCAGAAGGAACCAGCACGACGTCCAAGAAGCTCAGCACCACAAATCCTACCTGCCAGACCTCGGCAGAAGGGACCAGCACGACGTCCAAGAAGTTCAGACAATGCACGGTCCGACGACCTAGACCCACGAACTTCAACCACACAAATTAACGAAAGCAACAGGAAGAAGAGGTGAAGGTCGCGACGCTAACCCTGGGAAGCGAGTAATGAGAAGTTAGTGTCCTAGGACTAGGACAAGACCAGGAAGACACGTGCAGAGTGCGCGCGCTGCATGGGGAAGCCTGGCCAGAGAAGATGAAGAAAAGGGGAACAGGGTACGTTGCGAAAAGAGGAGAAGAGAAGAAGAAAGATCGGAGCGGCACACTGCCACCGAAGAAAGGAAGGAAAGAGAAGTCAGAGTGACACCCAGTCACTGCAAGGAGAATGAAGAAAGAACAGAGTGGCCACTGCCACTAAGAAGAAAAGAAAGAAGACGCAATCAGAGTGGCACGACTGTCAAGCTAAGAAGAATGAAGGAAGAACAGAGTGGCCACCGCCACTAAGAAAAGAAGAAAGGTGACAGGCACTGGAACACCGGAGTGCAATGGAGAACAAGCCTGGTAAGAGCACCGGCGGAGCAGACCAAAGACAACCACCTACGAGTCATCCATCCACATGGCGAACGCAGAAGGGAGCAAGATAGACTGTTGAAGACATCTACCTCTGGGGTTGGCGGAAGATCGAATGGCGAGAGTGCTCACACATCCAGCTGATGAACTGACCGCTCCACACCGACCCGTGGCAACCCAAGAAGAGGCCTCAAGGAACTCTGGTGGCAGCAAGTCCCACACGGGAGACAGATCTACAGAAGCACGTCTGCAGGACCCAAGAGGATGAAAGCCTCGAGAGCAATGAAGAGAGTCGACAACTCAACCTTCAGGTGGAACTAGGACACGACGGTGAGGCTCGTGGAGCGCCCTGCTCACGGCCCGAAGGCTATGGTAGAGCAACGCGACCGAAAAAACACCAGTCCAGTGGAAACCTGGCAAAGAGGTCCTCCCGGACATCTTGTGGCAGAAGAAAACCGGCGAGAGGGGCATCCTAGTGAGAGGGATGTTTGCACCTACTCTATTCACCTACCAAGAGTCAACACTAAAGCCTGCCCGGAAACATCACAAAGCCAGAAGAGAGATCAAAACCAGATGACTGTTGATACCCATGTCATCCATCTATCTCTCATCACCTACAGAGCGAAGCAAAGGAAGAGCTGAGAACACCAGACAGACAGCACCGACAAAGAGTGAACCCGCCGAACAACTGCGAACCGTGCCACCGAGAACTATTAGTCCTGAACGCAAGAACTATACTGCCTGCGGCTTGCAAGCAGCCAAAGAGACTCATTTTGAAAGCGAAAGTCCAATGTCATTTTCTGTGTTTTCCTTCCCCCACAGGTTTTGGACTTTTTCCGTTTGGTTTAATTTTTAACCAATTTGGGAAGGGATGTAGTGCCCTAGAATCTGTTAGCATTCTAGTGCTAACTCTGTATTTACACTTAACACCCACCCACCACTGATGTCACTGGTCATGTGACACAGTACCAATAAAAGAGGCGGAGCGCACGTGCTCTGGGCCAGTTGCACCGAGCAAGCAGTGTGTCCTGCGTCCAGTCATTTACCCAGCATGAGGGCCTTAGGCCCGACCCTACAATAAGTATTGTATTAACAGTTTACAGAAAAGTATCAGGTCTGTTACGCTATGTAAGGTGTCAGGAAGATTATTCCATTCTTTTCGTTGACTAATGAAATGACACGGTCTCTAAATGTATTTTTTTTTGGTTTGGGGACAAGGAGAATATTTGTGCGGCTCGGCCTTAACGGTCTTGGGGGTTTATGGGCTCGGACATTGATTTTTAAAAATGTAGGAGCCATGCCCTATATGCCCTCTACGTGATGTACCTGACTCAGAAGAAAGACTGAAAATTGTGGAAGAAAGACTGCACCTGATGGAAAGGTTAGACATTAGTCATTCGGCCATCTTCGAAGTTCGTAGGCAATGGTTTTTCTTCTATTGGGCTAATTCCAATGTCAAATGTTTGGCTGATGTTGAGAAGTCATGTCATGCCAGAGAAAACCCTTTACACACAGTCTATGAACAATGTTGTGCCTGTGCAAAGTGGGCACTACATCGAATATGACCTTGCCACCTGCTCCTTTAGGACCATGTAGTTATATTCAGGGTCGTAACACAGGCCCCCATGTTGCGGGGGGGCCCCTCAATAATTAAATGGTGCGCACGGGTCGCACAGGTTCGCTTGGACATCACACGAGTCTGGACTCGGCAGAGCAGGGTGCCAGACGAACTACCCGCATTATTCCTCTAGCAGCACGCTATTGTCCGTGTAAATAAACAAAGCTATTTCTTATATCATTTTATAGGCAGTAATTCACGAGAAAAGCAAAAATGATTGCTAGTAACTCTGGCATAATTAACATAAGAACGGAATGAAAGGTAAGCATGCAAGATCTGAAGCACAGAGACAAAAGACGTGAAGCCCAGGGCCGTAGCCACAGAGGGGCTGACGAGGGTCTTGCCAGCCCATATTTCAGACTAGCCCCCCCCCCCCCCCCAAATCTGAGGTCCTCATATTGCTGTCAGTTTAAAACTTTCCATAACATTTCTTTTTTTTATTTTATTTTTTGCTAACCTTCCATTTTAAAGTTAATGTGGCTGTAAATTGTGTCTGCACTCACGCAGGGGCAAATTTACAACTTCTGGCACATCTGGCTAATCAGCAGGGATGCGCCAGAAGAGTTGCGACACATCTGCCCACCCGTGCGTCACCACTGATGCGCCACATTTACAATGCGGTGCACCATGGGGCACGGATGGGCAGATGCGTGTCGCCTCCCCCGGTGGAAAGGTGGCGCTTTACTGGAGTTGCGTCGCGATCGCCGCGCAGCTCCAGCAAGGCTCGGGGTGCCCCTATGGCTAACTTGCTGCGTCAATCCTTAAGCCTGCTTCAAGCAGGTGCAGGGTTTTGACGCAGCATGGCTGTAAAAGTGACCAAGTGAAATCTCGTAGGCGTTCCTGCGCCGGAACCCCCCCCCCCCCTGTACTGGCACACCCACATGTGGCACAGGGCTTTACAACGTGAAGCATCTCCCTAGATGCGTCACATTGTAAATACCCCGCAGCATGGCGCTGGCTTTGCTCCGCTGCTGCGTCACAGAAGTGACGCAACAGCGGCTATATTTGGCGTAAGGGGCTTGTAAACCTTACCCGCAGTGTTTTGCTGCACCTGCTTAGATTGCCTGGTGCCACACCTCCTATTAGGCAGCACAAATGCAAAGTGTTTATTTGGATCAAGTACCGGGCTGGTTTATCCTACGCCTGCATCATGCAATGCCAGCAGCCATCGGGACCTTGTGGGACTCGAGCATCGGAGGAAGTAGCAGGCCCTGCCGCCCTGAAGATAGAATAGTACTGGTAGGCAAGAAAAAATCTAGTTTGAAAAGGGCGTTTTGGACAACTTGCAGCTTACCCACCAGCCACTCTGGTAATCCAAAGTATAATGCATAATCTAGTCTTGACGTTATTAGGGCCTGAATTACAGTTGGGAAAGATAAGAAATGTAGACATTTCCTCCAGAGACAATAGGACCCCAAAACAAGTGCCCACCACTAACCCAATTTGAGACTTAAAGTACCAAAAAACAGAACCAGTTTTTTCCGCATTACACTTTACAGGGCTTGCTTGCACCTGGATGCCCTCCCAGGTTATTCGTGTGCTATACAAATCAACATAACAACTGATTATGTTCCATCTTATTGTGTATGGGCCTCCAACTACGCCCTTCTATCGTGCTGATCTCCTTTTACTCTGTTGTACTATGTTTTGTGGCCTTCTTTTGTTTAGTTTGAACTTAAACATTTTCTGCCACTTGGTGACGCGATCGTCTGTCTCGTAATTAACCTGTGCCTTAAAGGTACAGGTGATGCTGTTGCCCCATTCCACCTGATTGGTTCCCTCTTGTTGGCAGAGCTTCACTAATTCAATGGGGTTAGGGCCTTTGGTTCATGTGGGTCACAGGGAGGATGGTGGCCTGACGTAGTCCTTCAGGGTCTCTGGTTGGGTGCTAAGGGCAGCCTCATATGGCACATTGAAAGCAAAATCCTTAGGGAGGGATTTTGTGGCTATGGCAGGGTCTATTACAGAGGGGGTAAGTGTGTTTGATGTCCGGGTTCGTATGGATCGTCAGATTGCATTCCTGGCTGTTGCGTTAGCAGGTCCTGTTAATGGCGTCTGTGGCGTCCTCCTCTGCGATCATGGCCTGACGGTTTCTCTGGTTGCGGGACTGGTCGGCGGATATGGCTGCAACTTCTTTATTTCTTAGGCTGCTGTTGGCAGTGTCTGGCTGTTCGGTGACAGGTGGGTGGTCTGCCTGGCTGTCCTTCATGGATTGGTTGAACGCCTGGTCCTCTTCTAGTGATTCTTTTGTTTGGCTGCTGGTGTGCCCAGGAGCTTCCCACGTGCGTACCCCCATTTAAATTCCTTCCATATGGGCTGTCTTTGCCCAGGTGGGTAGGGGGGCAGGATATTTTACCTGATGTGGGTCCCTCGGGCAGTGCTCCTGGTTTGGAGCCTTGGGCTGTACGGTCGGCACATATGTGGAAGGTAAAATGCTGTGTTCCTTCCTGCATGGGTGTGGAGCTTCGCTTGGAGATGCCATCTTATCAACTTCATCTTCCTTCCTCCAGTTGCGGGGTACCTCCCAGCTCTTGTTCCAAGGTGGGTCATCCCAGTTTCTCTGGTTTTGATCGATCTGGGGTGTATGCTGTTCTTTTTCCTGGTACTGAAGGTTACCGGGGGAATATCAGTCAGGAGTATTTCAGCCGGTGTTAGGTCTGTGGTGCTTAGTTTTCATGGGTGGCGCCCATTCCATTCAACTTGTATCCTTATTGCAGCTACTACCTCCAAGGTCTCCTGGGGTCCTCATGGCTGCATCATTTTGCAGGTAGTGTTCCTACATGTTCTGGTTTGTCTGTGTCCTAAGTGATTTCTGGGGTGCGCTGTGTGTGTGTGGGGGGGAGGTGTCGAGGCTTTTCCAGTTCCTGGTGCTGCAGTTAGGTTGTGGGCCGATCTACTGATTTTTGCCATAATGTTGGCTCAACTGATGGCTGTTCTGTCTTTTAATCTTTGCAGGGCAGTTGCTTTTATGGGCTCAGTCGTCGTCAAGTTCTTCTGGGCTCACTTGCTCAGCAAGTTCTGGACTGTCAGTCTGTTCACCTGTGCAGGGGGTTTCATCCTCTCTGGATGTTTGCCCTTCTCCTCACATGTTTGCCAAGGTGTGTTGATTGTGGGGCCGCCCCTGGGTGGGCCGGTTTACGTGCCCTGACATTGCACTTCTTCCCTGGTTTTGTTTCCGGAAGTAGGGAGCATTGGTTTTGAGATTGGATGTCCTGATGGGTCCTTGGCCTGTGGGCCTAATGTTTGTTTCCCTCCGTTTCCCTGCTCCTGAGGTTTCCGTTTCTGTTTCGGGTTCGGAGGTGGAAGGCTCGGGTTGTTCTGGTGGCTCCAGTGTGGCCAGTTCGGTTTGATTTCCTCTGATGTAGTCGATGGTGTGTCTGGAGTGGCGGGTAACACTGGTTTGCTCTGCCCTTTGTTTTCAAAGTCTCTCGATGCCCTCTCTGATGATTTCCAGGTTGGTGTCCTGGGGATTGATTGCAGTGGCATTATGTTGCAGTCTCTCTGCTTCTATCTCCTCTTTAGTGCTGGCGTCCAGAGGGTGTCTGCCAGGTATTCTTCTGTTTGACACTGGAAGTTGTTTGGGGTTTGGTGTGTTCGAGCGCATGTGGTTCCATTTTCTATTTCTCTACCTCAGTCCTCCAGGATGGGCTTTTCAGACTTTCCTGTCCCCTGGAAGGGTGTCTGGTGGTTGTTCTGGGACTGTCTCCAGGTTCTTGGAGAGGTTGTTCATTCTACATCCATTCCGCCCAGTTTGTATCTCCATGTATGGGACGGCACCTTTAGACTTTGCAGGCGTTTTTTTCTAGTGGCGGTAAAGTCGGCTCGAAGCAGGGGATAACAGAGGCCCCTGCAGCCCCTGCTGTGCGGGGCTCCCCAAACTCCAGGGGGCCCCCTCAGCACAGCACTTTGGCCGAAGAGCTCCTGATAGAGTCCAGAGCGGGCCCCTCCACATATCTTGCAGGGGGGCCCCCTCAAGTTTAGTTACGCCACTGCAGGGGCAGCCCTGAGAGCCGGCATGCATCCCTAGCACTTATCCGCTTGTATTCGTATTATGTAGACGCCACTTCGGAGGGAGGCTTACGGAGGCTGCATGATGCGGACTTTGTAGGGAGCTCTGCAGCTAGGGGGGGGGGGGGCGGGATTAGTTTGCCCCAGAACCCCACTTCGGTCCGATGGAGCTGCCTGCCTGCCTCCTGCTGTCACCGCAAACAGTCCAGGGTCACACTGGGTGTTGATTGCTTTGCCGTCGTTCTGAAGTCGTGTTTCATACATGTGCTTGGCGCCGCACTCCTGCTGCAGATCCTACAAACGTCAGGCGCAGTCTGCGAAGTGCCGCTGCTTCCTTCTCCCTTCCCCCTACTTGTGTTCCTTTCCTGCGAGGCGCAAACCTAGGCAGACAAGAGCCCCATTCACCAGCATGGGAAGCTGGGATAGCAAACCTAGGCAGAGCAGAGCCCCATTCACCAGCATGGGAAGCTGGGATAGCAAACCTAGGCAGAGCAGAGCCCCATTCACCAGCATGGGAAGCTGGGATAGCAAACCTAGGCAGAGCAGAGCCCCATTCACCAGCATGGGAAGCTGGGATCCCAGTTCAGCAGCGGCTCTCAACCGTTTGACTTCTGTGCATCTCCACTTTATCCCCACTGGACCGCGGGGACCACCACCTGAGCAGGGTCGACGAGTTGTACCTCTAAATACTTTGCAAAATACACTAAGTGCACCTCAAACCAATGCAAAAATCATTAGTTTCCATTCTGAAATTCCCATTTTAATGTGGCTGGGAACGAAGCATGGAGCGCTTCAAAATGTAGGTTTTTTTTCTTTCTCGGTTGGTCTTTAATATTTTCAAGAAATGATCATAGCCCCATGCTTATTTCAGGAATTGTTAACTGTTCAGTAGTTGGCAAAAAGCATATACATACGTGCTTTGGCCTCACCTCTTGCCGGAGTCTATAAATCGTAAAAAGAGTGATCCATAAGACGTGTTTTCTGTATAGCCCGAATACACCCTCCCACTAACCCTCCCCATCCTGTATGTCCATCATTGCTATCCGTACCAGTGTTGTGGAATGCCTCCATTGAGACCTCGGGCAGTCTGTCTTGAGTATCCTTCCCAGAACCCTGTGACGTTCTATACTGCTGGTGTGTTATACATCTGCTAATCCGGGGTGATTGGGTCCATGTGGCAGACTCGTTGTCTGGGGGTAGGTGTGGTTGGTGTTCTCCTGTCACAGGGGCCTGTCATCAGACCCCTTCCTCCTCTCTTGGTAAATGTGGTCTTCTGTTCGCCTGCAAATTACGCCCTATTGCGGGTCTGTGCAATTCTTTTAAAGGGAATTATCCCTCTGTTGTTTTCATTCTCTAACGCCCCCAGTACGCCCCAATTTGGGGTCAGTATCTGCCGTTAGGCAGTTCTCAACCGTGCATACTGCTTTAGGGGGTCAGTGACTCTTAGGCCAGTAACGCTCTGTTCAGAGTCAGTATTGCAGACAGTCTGCCAAGACCCATTTTCTTTGCAGGCTGCCCTTACATTTTGTTGGCACCTGGGCTGTGTGGGTCCAGGGCTTGGTCCCTTATTTTGCGGGTGTGAGAAGTTGGCCTGATATATGATGCTCACTAGTTCTAGTGATCATCTTGTATCCGTCCAAACAACCCTTATGGTGATTGGTTGTAAGTCAACCTTATAGACCAGCTATCCTAATGGTAGCATGGACAGAGCAGTCTAAGGCTAAAACTCTTTTGGCATGTGAAGCCAGCCGGCAAGTGACCAGACAACGCATCGAGTAGCAAACCAGCAAAAGAGCCCCACGCAGATCTCGTGGATACTGGAGGGCTGGTCTTTGGTGCAGGTGCTGCTCGGGACTGGGGCTTTTCAATCCCCAAAGCACTCACTCGAGGGTGCCTCAGAGGTCGTGCTGGAAGCGAAGTGCAGTTCTTCAAAGATGGCCGGTCCCACGTCTCTCGTTGCACCCACGGATCTCAGCTGTGCTGCAGATGTAGGTAGAGGTCTGGGAGTCCGTGTCTCGTCGAGCTCCGAGGTCTGGTTCCGGCAGGAAGGACGACAAAGTGAACCGCTACAACGCTTGGTGGTGCCTGCTTGTGCAGGGTGGTCACTCCTTGGCCACAAGGGAGATTTCTTCAGTCTTCTGTGGAGCAGAACGTCGAAGTCCAGAGTTTCTTCTTTGTAGAGTTGTTCAGGATAATCTAATCTGGAATGGGACCAGCCCCTACCTTTATTCTGCTAAAGGGGGCTGTACTATCGACTAGGTCCCTCCCACGGGATGGACCAGGAAGGGGGGCGGTTACACCCCCTATCCTTTGTCAGGTTTCGTGCCAGAGCTGGAGTGCCCCAGCAACTGGTTTGAACTGGGGTATGCACAGGGACACCTTGTGTGCCCCAGGCATGTCTCATTCCTTTCAGCCCTTCCTACCTCAATACACAAAGTCCTGTCTGGGGTGGTGCTAGCACCTCCCAAGGCAGGAAACCCTTTGTCCAGGACGAGCTATGTTCGGTTCCACGCCAGATATTGTTATAGAGTCCTATGCGAGCAGGTCCTGCTGGGGCGCGCGGTGTGGCGACTTCACCACAGGATGTGTGTGGTCTCCGTCAGAGCAGAAGTTACACATCAACTGTCTAGCGCTCTTGGCAGGCTTGTTCACGATACAGTGCTGGACCAGGGACTCTATTCATTCTTGTGTCCTTCTCAAGATGGGCAATGTGTCGGCGGTCCGGTACATCAACCATCTGGGAGTTTAGCGTTCCAAATCCCTTTCGCACCTGGCGGCGAACTTTTGGCAGTACTGCCTGGATCATCAGGTCTCGGTCACAGCCGAATACCTGCCGGGCCAGAACAACCAGGTGGCAGATTACCAATCACGTCGTTTCCATGACGTAAGTCTCTGGAAGCTGCATCCGGGTGTGTTCACGGATCTCCAAAACCTATGGGGTCCTTTCTCGGTGGACCCTTCTGCTTCCGGCCTGGATCACCAGCTTCCTCGGTTCTTCAGTTGGAGGCCAGATCCCTTGGCGGAGAGGTCGGATGCGTTTCTACAGAACTGGAAGGAGGAAGCAGGCTATGCCTTTCCCCCATTTGCCATGACCACGAGGGTGACAGCCATGAAGTTGGGTAGGTGTATGTTATTTGGCCTTAGTTTTCCTAGAACAGGAGTCTGTAAACTTTTCTGTAGTGAGAGCTACTTCTGATTTGTGAAAATCATTGTGAGCTACTGAAGGCTAAACAACTTGTGCATTGTAACCAGGCGCCACTACGCCCAGTTTCATTGACTTTAAGGCTAATGTCCATTGGAGCAGATATTATGGTTTGAAAAAAAATACTTGTACTAGGGACACTGTGACAATGCTGCCATGTGTATCAGTGAGTGTGGTCTTTGGGTATGTATGAACATGCGTGCTTATCTGATGTATTGAGATGGCTTCTTTGTTACCGTAAAGGCCATTGTGGCTCGGTAACAGTTGTTGTTGCCCCTTCGGCTGTGGTTCTAGGATAAGCAGCTGATGGTGTATTTCTGCTTCTATGGCATTGACTGTGTGGGTGTGACCACCTTCTGAAAGGGGTATACTTTTGGGAATTTGGGGGCCATGGGCTTCGCCTTTTAATGCGTGATCCAGATCTGGTCCTGTTACCCAAAGTTCTGCTTTTTCATTGATGCAACTCTTGATGCACTTACCGTGGGAGATATTCGTATCGGCTTCACTTAGGCCGTCAATGGTGTCAATGCTGAGACTGGTATCTGGAAAATATTTAAATTGTTTAGGGTCGCCGCATTCCTGGTTATTTTTAGCGGGTTTTGTTTCTGTGGCTACTTTTAGGAAGTCTGTGATCAATGCCAGTTTGCTGCTATTTGGGCATGAGTAATGCCTTGTGGGTGCCAATGGTATGCCCTTCGTGCCACCTTCATTAGTAACAGGCAGGGCTGTCTCAGCCACTTTTTTGCTGACAGTAGATTTTGCGCTTGCGAATCCGGGGATAACTGCGATGCCCTGTGTTACGACTTCCGTCGCATACTGCTTGTCGCGGTTTGTTTGCCTTGGCTCCGTAAATGACATTCCTTCCTGCGCAGTTCCTGATGCTGTGCTGTGGTCCTCCATGACCAACGCCTTGGTGACCTCCGTTTCTATTTCCGATTCCATCTCCCTTTCTTTTTTGGGGTTAGATGGTGATTTTTTCTTTTAACTCCTCCCCCCTCGTTCTTCCGGACCTCATGATTGGGTTGTTGCCCGCCCACCTTGCGACTTGGTGCTGTGGCGAAGATTTTTTCTTTCTTTTTTTTTGCTTAAGGCGAGGCTGCGGATATTTTTTTTTGGAGAGGGTCGTTATTAATTTTTTTGCGGATTATTAAAAATTGTGTTCTATTTTGTTTGTTGGTTTATCTTTGTTTGTTTTTATTTTTCTGTCAATTCGCCCTCCTTTTTTGACACAACCGCTTTCACCAACCAGGAATGTTAGGCTCCTGCTCCTGCCTGTTCTTAGCCTGTTGTGGAAAAGTAAATTTTGCCATGTTCTGTGTCCCTACGCGTCCTCCATCATATGTTATGTGTGTATGATTAATATGCATATGTTATTCCCCATGTTTGATTAAAGACGCAATTACAGTTGTGTCCATCTCTAGTATGCCAGTTTCCAGTTCTCGTGAATACTACGAATATCAGGCCTATGTAAAGTTACGTTGCCACGTTTCCCAGTGTGCACGTTATTCCATTGTAAAGTCCCCGTTTCTAGGCCTCAAAAGGGCCTGGACACCAGATTCAGCTCCTGTCTCCTGAGCCTCGCTGAGGAGCGATACAGCCCCCACCTGTATCCCTGACCCTTCACTTATTTCCTGCCTTGCAGTGCCCGGTTCAGCCTGGCTCTGCCTCTGAGTCTGCCAAGAGTATGTTATGATTCTAGTTATCAGTCCAGCCCTCCTTCTCTGCATTCCTAAAGCTACTGAACTGCATCAATAGTTTCCGTCATAGTCTAGCCTTTACGTCTCCATGTAAGAGAAATACTGTATTTAATGGTCATTCAATATTCTTCATCACGCACTACATGTAGAATAATGCATGCTCCAGTCTTAGAGTCTGTTCGCCTTTACCCCGATAACTTTTGGATTCTATCAACATGTTCTCTAATCAGATACTAGATACTGCTTCAGTACATGTCGCCCTGACTCTCCAGACTTCAGTCTCTGCTCCTAGCGCAGAGTTCGTAGCCCCCAGCTTCTCCTAGTAATACGTCATTGCCAGCTTGCGCGCACCATCAGGTTAGAGGTCCCGGCTCCTTAGGTAGCCCCCTCCATGTTTCCGCCCCATTAATGACATATTCTGTTACGTTTGCATCACATGTCTATGTATACGCCCTGTTACACCTACTTTCACCCTTATCTTTCGCGACTGCTACGCGTCACACCCACTGCTCCGCCTATCGTATGTATTGTAATGCAACTGTTTTAGTATATATGATCGTGCACTGTTATTAAATGTTACGCCGATTCCGATCCTGCCCCCGGCAGCGCTGCCATCCTATTCCTGTGCAGGTTGTCCTGTTCCTGTCCTTTATGTTGTAATAAACCTGCAAACTCCTACTACCTCGAATCTTGACTCTTATTTATTGAGCTATCTGTTATTCATTTATTCATTCAAAAATAGAGGTATTTATTTATTTACCACATAATGGCGCCCGAATAGGGACTTGCCCTTTCCCCACGCGTCGGTGAAGCCACGCCGACCCCCTGACCCTCTGCAGTCGTGACGGAACTCTTCTGCGCACCGGCAGATATTTCTGCTTCAAGTATCCCTCAGGCCCACGGAGGAGGCGGTCCAGCATCCAGACGAGACGGTGGAGGAACGCGGCGAGTCCCGACCAGAGCCCAAGCCGAGAGTCCAAGGTCCGAGGTATCCGGAGGCCCACCCGTAACAGAAGTCCGAAGTTCGTCCGTCCGGCGTCGAAGCAGTCCCGTCCAGTCTGAGGCCTTCCGTTCTTACTGCCCGGTGAGTACCATTACTGGGGTAGTATCTAGACAGGGTCAATCTAATTGACTCTGGTCCGTGGGTTGGTGGTACACAGACCCACAAAACGAAGTGTCCACTTCGGTGGATGCGGGTCCTGACGTGTCTCTTTATGAGACCGGTGAGTTTCGTACTGTTTCAGCAGTGCATCTAGTTTCTGTTCCAGTCAGTTCTGTTCTCGAGAAAATTCATGTATTCTGTGTTTCGTATTCCAGGTAGTATTCTGTTCGAACTGTTATTTTAAATGTTCATGTACTTTAATGTCGTGGTATGAGTGTGAAGTAATTATCGTGTTTATTGTGTATTGTGTCCAGATTATAGTTCAGTCATGCCGCTCTTTTCAAAACTGCGTCAGTTAAAAACTAGAAAAGGTCTGCTAGAAGCAGCAGTTCCTGTCCCGCCTAGGGACAGTCCAGGTCATTTTATGTATCAGAAGCATGGCATAAGCACCATATTATATCTAGATTTATGGGTAGAGTATACCAAACAGTTAGAGGAAAAGTATAGATGGCCCGTATCAGGCACATGGGATGCCGAGTGCATCATGCGAGTAGAAGAAGCATTATGGAAAAAGAAAGCCAGACAGTCACAGAAAGATGCCATCGAGTTATGGCGCAAAGAATCTCATAAAAGAACCGAAAAAGAAATCAGAAAGTCTGAACTAAGTAGAGCATCCTTAGAACGAGCACAAGAAAAAGAATTAATCGAGATGGGTGAACGAGTTAAAACCGAACAGTCAGACAGACAGAGGCATGCCCTTATTAAGGGTATGTATCCTCTTCTTGCCGAGGGCTTGCCAAAAGCGACCCCGGAGGCATCCAGTAACTTTCCGCCACCACTAGTTCCGACCAAGCTACGTCACAAACCGACCGCAGCTGATATTTTCATTTCGTCCTATTTGGACGACACAGTCCCAGAATATGCAAATCCCGCTCCGCCAGTCCCTGTAAATCAGGCACTTCCCGCTCCTCCAGACACCGGAGTACCTGTTACGGTACCCCCGGTCCAGCCCGCCATACAAGTCCAGCCTGCATTTCCATTTCCTACTCTGCCAGGACGAAGAGCATCAGTAGACGACTCTAGTTTAGGGGCCGCAGGAGGAGGTCCTCCTCAGACCCCGCCGCCACACAAGCGTTTAACGTTAGCCGAATTACATGTACAAGCGTCACAGCGTACGCCCAGATATCAGTCTGTTGCAGAAATAAGAAAAGCCCTTAACGAATGTGGCTATGATCCAGTCCCAGGCGAGGATAATATGGTATTATATTCATTACGCGTGAGAAAGGTGACCGAGTATCTAGTCACCCTACCAGATATGAAAGAAGATCTAGACAGAATATATTGTTTCATCCGTACAGGGAATGATCCAGAAAGTATTAGTGACGTCATGTGCCAAAGAAAAGTTGAAGTCCAGCTCATGCTATTAAAGTTTCTGATTAATTGTTTAATACGAGAACAAGATTATCCGACCAAAGATCGAGCCGAAATGAAAGTCCTGACAAAGTGGAGTGATAATATAGCCGAGGGTAAGCATAAGACTATCGGTAGTATAGAGAGTATGTACAAGAAAATTCGTAAAGAAATAATAAGGTTACACGATCAACGTAAAGCAGCACAAGTAAGCGAGAAAGAAAATGACTCTTCTACAGAAGAGGTAGAGGACGAGAATCCCGACAGAATAGCGTATGTAGGAAAATCTAGATTACCGGATCGCCATTTACGTCTAGAACACAAGCCAGTTTTTCACCATCCAGCACCAGAACAAGGTTCTCTAGAACAAGTATTTCAAGCTACCGATCACATTCTGAAATCACGAATCGGTTACAGTGAATTAAGTACCATGCATGAACAAGAACTAGTCCGATCAGCAGTCCGATGGATTACTGATTCTACCACTTTTCCAGACGAAATAGTGGCACAAATGTTTCTGAAATTGCCCCCAGCCGAGCAGCGACTGGCGGGTATGTATATGATTCAGCACCTCATTACATTGTATGAGGGTCAACATTCTGATCCAGGTCCGTTACACGATGTCCTGAACGAGTTACTCCAGTATAAATGGAAAGGTTTAGGTACCGATTTAATTAGTGTCATTCTAGAACAGCGCCACAAATATAGTATGTTTTTGAACCCGCATTTTGTTCATGTCTCACCCCCAGAAAGTAAACCCTTTTACATAGACAGACAGAATCCGTTACGAGAAGTGCATCCAGTTAAGACAGACGGTGGTGAGATGCAACGAGTGTTTGTTTACACCCCTATCACAAAGATGGAACTCTTAGAGATGAAAAAGTTAATTCCCTGTCATGATAAAGATCCAGCAGGGTTCCACCGAGAATTAAAAGACATGCTCCGTATGGGAGAATACACGTATCCAGATATCATTAAAATGTTAAAGGTCCTATTGCCCGCAGGGGTATATGAGAAACTCAAAGAAAAAGAATGGGAGGTGGGAGAGAAAGATCGATTGGGCAGTTCTAGAAGCTGAAGATAAGATACGAGTACCAGGTACCGGTCTTGGAGATAAATGTAAAGAATTACCTGAACTATTAATACAAGTTTTGCCCAGACTATTAGCAACTAAAAAGGAAGACTGGGATGCAATCTCAGCCTGTAAACAGAAACAAGACGAAGACACTAGTGATTTTTATTCTAGATTTGAGAAATGTTTTACCATAAACAGTGGCCTCAAGACAAGTAGTGAGTCATACCCTCATCTTTTTGTTACTAAATTAGTCGAGAATTCAAGTCCACAAGTTAAGAATCGAGTTTTGAAAGTCGAAAGTACCTGGCAAGCTAATACCCCGTCCCAGATGTTACAGATGCTTCAGTATCACCAGAATAGAATCAGAGAAGAGCAAGAACACGAGAGAAAACGTATGAAAGATACGAAAATGAAAGTACTAGTTGCACAATCTGTTCCTCAAGACAGTCAGAAGACGGGTCTGAATCAAGCCAGTCATCCTGCAGCTCCCGTTAAAGGGAACTGCAATTATTGTAAACAGCCAGGTCATTTTATAAACGAGTGTGCAGTTCTGAAACACAATATAGCTACCGGTAAGACTAAAGAAAGACCACGTCCGCCTAGACAAGAACAAGTTTCACAGACTTCTCAGCCACAGAATGCACAACAGACAGTTACTGTACCGCAGCCCATCGCTGCAACACAGCATGTTACACAGCAGATGTATCAGTATGCACAGTCCGAGTATCCAGAGTATCAGCCATATTCATGAAACAGCCTAGAGAGGGAGGTAGGCTTGCCTCTCATCGAGATACCTGTAGATCAAGAAGGTCCCTATGTTCATAGTCAAGTACTAGGGAAAGACAGAAAGTTTCTGATTGATACAGGGGCAAGTAGGACCACTATAAGTCACGCCGAAGTTCCAGGGGCTCCGCTCTCAGGCTCTAGAAATGTTTCCCTTGGATTTTCAGGAAAGCCTATCGTAAATGAAATATCAAAGCCAGTTACTCTAGAAGTAGGTCCATTGTCCCGCACTACTGATCTGTTACTTACTAAGTCATGTCCAGAAAATTTATTAGGCATTAAAACACTGAAAGAGTTAGGTGCAGTTATATGCTGTTCCCCAGAGGGAATAAGATTGTTCCTACGTGACTTTAAGGGTCACTATGTGTTACGAGATTTTGATCCAAGATTGTCTAATGTCCCGCAGCATCTATGGGCGCAAGGTCCAACTGATGTTGGTTTTATGCAAATCACACCCCATCGTGTGACTCTCAAGCCAGGTGTAGTGTTACCACGAATCAGACAGTACAGATTGCCACTTGAGGCTGTAGCAGCCTTATCCAAAATTATTGACGAGCTCATGGCTCAAGGAGTAGTGGTAGAAACTGACTCCAATGTATGTAATTCTCCGATCATTCCTGTCATGAAACGTACTGATCCGAATGCACCTCCAGTATATCGATTAGTGATTGATCTCCGAGAACTTAATAAATGTATTATTCCCCAGTACCCAGTTGTCCCAGATATTTCTTCCCTATTGACAGCCAGTGATTCCGAAGCCACATTTTTCACTGTCATAGACCTCAAGAACGCGTTTTTCAGTGTCCCCATTCATCCAGACAGCCAGTTTCTTTTCGGATTTTGTTTAAATGGAAGGAGCTATATGTTCACACGCGCTCCTCAAGGTTTCACAGAAAGTCCTAGTATTTACAGTCAAGCACTCAAGAGACAACTAGACAATATTCACATGCCAACTGACACTGCCCTGCTCCAGTATGTCGATGATCTACTGATCACAGCCCGTTCTGAACATGCTTGCGAGCGAGCGTCACTTACAGTCTTGTATTTCCTAGCCGAGATGGGGCACAAGGTGTCCCCTTCTAAGCTTCAATTCTGTGTCCAGCAAGTGGTCTACTTAGGACACTTACTGTCCAAGAGGGGTAGGCAGTTGACACCTGACCGTATCCAGTTAATAGCGAGTCTTCCTCAGCCCAAGACCCAGAAGGAGGTACGTGCTTTTATCGGCCTTACTTCTTATTGCAGACAATGGATTCCTCAGTATGCATTTCTAGCCAAGCCACTGATACAGTTAACGACACAGGAGGCAGCCGTATCGACTGTCCTCCCTTGGACATCTGAACATACACTTAGTTTTAATGAGTTAAAGAAAGCCCTATGCCAAGCTCCAGTTCTAGCTACACCGAACTACAGTAAGCCTTTTACACTTTTTGTCACTGAACGCGAAGGTACAGCATTATCTGTTCTCACACAAGATCAAGCAGGACAATACAAGCCTTGTGCTTATTTTTCGAGCACATTAGATCCTGTAGCCCAGGCTCTGCCTGCGTGCCTCAAGTCAGTTGCAGCCACAGCACTAGCTATCAGACAAAGTGATTCCATAGTCTTAGGACACTCCCTGACAGTACAAGTCCCACACTCCGTGGAAGTCCTTTTAAACCGAACACAAACTCAGCACTTGACAATTGCACGTTTAACAGGTTATGAATTGACACTGTTTCAGCCACACATAGAAATCAGACGCTGCAACGTTTTAAATCCTGCTACACTGTTACCGTCAGTTAATCCAAATCCTGCCACACACGATTGTGTGGAAGTAGTTAACATCATGACCAAGCCAAGACAAGATCTGACAGATATTCCATTACCAGATCCCGACCTGACACTTTTATGTGGATGGTTCATGCATGAGAACTAGTACAGGAGAACTAGTAGCTGCGTATGCAGTGACTACTGACACTGAAGTTATTGAAACACACCGTATTGACACCCTGTCTGCTCAAGCAGCAGAGCTAGTTGCTCTGACTCAAGCCTGCATACACGCTAAGAACCGGAAAGTTAATGTTTACACAGATTCACGTTATGCATTTGGAGTCGTACACGACTTCGGAGTGCTCTGGCAGGAGAGAGGTTTCATGACTTCTCATGGAACCAAGATTCAGCATGGTCTCCTTATTCAAGCTCTGTTAGATGCTATACATTTACCGACATCCATTGCCATCATGAAATGCAAAGCACATACGAAAGTTACTGACATTATTTCCCAGGGTAATGATCTGGCAGATCGCACAGCCAAGCTTACAGCACAGACACCAGACATTCCAGTTAATAAGACACCGACACTTACTCCAGATCCGACTACATGTATGACAGTTAAGGACCCTACTCAAGATGTCATAGATATCCAGTTACATGCTACTCCCGATGAAATCAAGAAATGGTCCAAACAAGGAGGGGTCCAGACAGATCAGGGATGGGTAACGAAGGGTAGAGCCACATGGTTTCTCCCCGACTCTATGGTTCAAGTCATTATCAATACCGCACATAGTCCAGCACATCTAGGAGAGAAAGCTATGTTAGACAGTATCCAGAACATTTGGTTCAACAAGCATTTACGAGCTGCAGCCAAGCAGAAAGTCCGTACCTGTATGATATGTTGTCAGTTTAATCCAGGTAAAAGTGTCCCGGTGGAACAAGGTGGATTCCAGCCCCCTGAACACCCTTTTGAAGTCCTCCAGATGGATTACATTCAGATGGAGCGATGTCGAGGTTTCAAGTATGTCCTTGTAGTTGTATGCGCTTTGTCCAGGTGGACAGAAGCATATCCAGTTCCAGATTACACAGCCGCGACCACTGCCAAGCAGTTGGTTCGTGAGTTCTTCCCCCGTTACGGACTCCCTAGAGTCGTGTATTCTGACAACGGCCAGCCATTCTCATCTGAACTCATGAAGCATGTTTCCCTGTTGTTAGGGTACCAGTGGAAGTTCCATTGTGTACGCCATCCTGAAGCAGCCGGTCTCGTAGAGAGACATAACCAGACCCTGAAAATCCGCATTGCAAAGGTTTGTCAAGAGAAAGGTGTGGACTGGCTAGTAGCTCTGCCAGTCGCTCTGTTTTATATGCGCATGGTCGCACATTCCAGATCAGGTCTGTCCCCGTATGAGGTCGTTTTCGGCCGCCCCCCTAACATGTGGGGTACACCTAGACCTCGAAGTATTACCGATGTTTCAAGTAATATGCTGACAGATTACCTAGCTTCCTTGATGTCTGCCCTCAACTCTTGTCGTTCACAGGTTGCCGCCGCATTTCCAGACAATACCGAGGTGGCACCGCATGAAATCGTTCCCGGATCCATGGTCCTAGTGCGAAATTTCGATCGCTCAAGTCCGCTGGAGCCTCGCTGGAAGGAGCCCCGACAGGTCCTCCTCGCCACCCGTACAGCCGTGAAGTTGGAGGGACGCAAAGGCTGGGTGCATCTTTCGCACATCAAGAAGTTTTATGGATTGAAGCCAGTCTCAAAGAACATTTCCCAGGATTTAAAGGACTGCCAAAGTACCATTCTTAAGGACTGTCCCGCAAAAGACAATGTTACTGCACCCTCCCTGTTAGAGACAACTCCGCAACAGGAGTATAAGCTCAAATTAAGGTCTAGTAAAATAAGTCAGCCAGTTTGATTGTCTAAGTCCTCCCCTAGGTGAAACGGTTAGACCGGTTTCTGACATGTATAAAATAGACCCCCATAGTGAGAGAGTTAGTCAAAACTCAATCCGATGTATCGTTTTTCTAAGTTTCATATTATTTCTCAGCATTATGATTTCCTGCACCAGTTATGCATTTTACCTGTATTTTCCAGTTTCTCATGTAAATAAGTCTTCTAATGTTACAGTAGAGCACACGTTTAGTGATCTGCCTCCTCATGAACTCTCTTACCGCCTCGCTATGCGTAATAACTCTTTTATCCGCACGTTACATTATTCACACCAGACCAGCAATGCCACTAATTGTTGGGTGTGTGGTCGACTCCCCCCTTTCCAGACACCGAAGGGAGTTCTGCCACTCTTTCCTTATCCATTTTCACATAATGGTTCGTGTGGAGCATGGTCCACGTTAACGTCATCCTCAACAGATATGTCTTTTCTTAACAGTACATGTTTCCCAGACAAGCAAGGTCTTCCCCACAGAACAGGGTTAGATCTAGAAAACGAAGTTTATAATTTAGGTAATTATTCTTCGAATTTCATGGTCCTGAATGTTCAGTCTGATACTACTCCAGACTTACCTGCTATTTCAGTACTACCAGTCAAAGGTGAATTATGTGTCCGAAATAATGGTTCCGTACATGTAGGACATAGTGATTGTACTACTATTGTCAAATATAGTGACAGTGGGAAATCTATTTTCAAAGCTTCACGTCATTCTTATTTTATTTGTGGCCAAACCGCATATGTTCGTCTGCCCCTCGATTGGGAGGGAACCTGTTACATTGCCTTCCTACTGCCACCAGTTTTCCTAGCCCCATCTGATTATCATAGAAATACACATCTAGTACACATTAGACATAGAAGGGAGATCGAGTCCCCAATTGTCGATTATACTGAAACTGCTCTAGAACAGTATACAGATTTCAATAGAGGTTTCTTCTTCTTTATAGGACCTATCCAGAATAGTAAGCTAATCCGTAGGTTAACAAGAACCCTTGAAGCAGTAGTTAATGAGACTGCCTCTGCTCTAGGTAACTTAACTGAAGAGCAATCTGCTATGAGATTTGTCGTTTTGCAAAATCGTCTCGTCCTTGACGTCATACTGGCCGATAGGGGCGGGGCCTGTAGAGTCATCGGATCTAGTTGCTGCATTTTCATTCCAAATAACGCGCCGTCTGTTTATTCAGCTATAACCAGACTCCATAAAATTGCCCATCTGTTACACCAAGATCCAGGCACCTGGACATGGTCCGGTTGGTTCTGGAATATAATTTCCGCCTGGGGATGGAAAGTCTTGTCCTTTCTAGGTATTGCAGTAGCGATCATATTCAGCTGCTGCCTCTGTATACAATGTGGCCCTGCGATTTGCGGCATTTGTGCTACCTCTTGTATTCCTAGTCCCAAGCCCCGTTCTAAAACCCGTTCCAAGAAAATTCGAGACGAGCAAATGATACTGTATGAAATGATAGATGGTATCATGAATATTGATGTTTCCTGATGGAAACGTAGTGACAAGGAGGGAATGTGGAAAAGTAAATTTTGCCATGTTCTGTGTCCCTACGCGTCCTCCATCATATGTTATGTGTGTATGATTAATATGCATACGTATTCCCCATGTTCGATTAAAGACGCAATTACAGTTGTGTCCATCTCTAGTATGCCAGTTTCCAGTTCTCGTGAATACTACGAATATCAGGCCTATGTAAAGTTACGTTGCCACGTTTCCCAGTGTGCACGTTATTCCATTGTAAAGTCCCCGTTTCTAGGCCTCAAAAGGGCCTGGACACCAGATTCAGCTCCTGTCTCCTGAGCCTCGCTGAGGAGCGATACAGCCCCCACCTGTATCCCTGACCCTTCACTTACTTCCTGCCTCACAGTGCCCGGTTCAGCCTGGCTCTACCTCTGAGTCTGCCAAGAGTATGTTATGATTCTAGTTATCAGTCCAGCCCTCCTTCTCTGCATTCCTAAAGCTACTGAACTGCATCAATAGTTTCCGTCATAGTCTAGCCTTTACGTCTCCGTGTAAGAGAAATACTGTATTTAATGGTCATTCAATATTCTTCATCACGCACTACATGTAGAATAATGCATGCTCCAGTCTTAGAGTCTGTTCGCCTTTACCCCGATAACTTTTGGATTCTATCAACATGTTCTCTAAACATCAGATACTAGATACTGCTTCGGTACATGTCGCCCTGACTCTCCAGACTTCAGTCTCTGCTCCTAGCGCAGAGTTCGTAGCCCCCAGCTTCTCCTAGTAATACGTCATTGCCAGCTTGCGCGCACCATCAGGTTAGAGGTCCCGGCTCCTTAGGTAGCCCCCTCCATGTTTCCGCCCCATTCATGACATATTCTGTTACGTTTGCATCACATGTCTATGTATACGCCCTGTTACACCTACTTTCACCCTTATCTTTCGCGACTGCTACGCGTCACACCCACTGCTCCGCCTATCGTATGTATTGTAATGCAACTGTTTTAGTATATATGATCGTGCACTGTTATTAAATGTTACGCCGATTCCGATCCTGCCCCCGGCAGCGCTGCCATCCTATTCCTGTGCAGGTTGTCCTGTTCCTGTCCTTTATGTTGTAATAAACCTGCAAACTCCTACTACCTCGAATCTTGACTCTTATTTATTGAGCTATCTGTTATTCATTTATTCATTCAAAAATAGAGGTATTATTTATTTACCACACTGTGGGTAGGGAGGGAGGACGTCCACTGGGGAAACAGCAAGAGAGCTGGGGAGCGGGGTCCGGAGCCGTCAGCTGCTCGGCATTCTCCCACTCACGTTCTCCTGCATCTGTTCTACCCCAGCTCCGCACTACTGCCGGACAATTACAGGCAGTTACAGAGGGAAGTTACGGAGACATGGCGTAGCTCCTGCAGTCCTCTCGCAGTCTGCCGTCCATGCTGGAACCCCTGGAGCTGCCGGGCCGGAGCCACCAAAGTCCACCTCCAAGGAGCGGAGGTGACTGGGTGGTAAAGCTGTGGATCGGGAACCGGGTGGGGGTTAGGGCTGACTCGTGACTAGTGAATCGCTGCTGGACCGAGCTAGAGCATGCCCATACTGTCGGCGGACGTTCGTGCTCAGCTCTCTCCACCTCACCTCAGCCTCCGACCGGCGCTTCTCTATTTCGCCGGTGTCGTCCGCTGCCTGCAGATTGCTGCCTGGCTCAAGCTCCTGTGAACTCCAATGTCAACTGCTGCACCGATGCTGACCTCCGGCACTGCAACCACTGCTGCGGGCTGATTGAAGCCACCCGCAGGGCTCACGGAGCACTCCGCAGGCTTCCTCACTGCTGCCTCACTGATGCTTGTCATCCGACTCCTACAGCTCACCGCAAGTGATTTCTCCTTCCATGCATAATTTACCTAAACTTGAATGACATTTTGAAAACTTTAGTAAATTTTGCACAATGTTGGATGAAAAAACTTAGGAAATGTTGGCTGGTTTGAATAAAGTTTAACCCTGGTCTACTTTTGTTACATTTTTGCTAATAACTGCTGCATCTTCTTTCAAAATAATTACTAGAATGTTTTGGAATATGACAAATACCACTATCTTTGAGTACGATGAGCTTTGTCAAGAATTGGTTAAATGTGATATACCATGTATTACAAGTAAATATAAAACATGTTCCTTAAGTACTCTGTTACCAAAAGATGAAATACATTTCAAGAGAAAACGATGCAGTACAAATAGAATATATCACATAAAGGGAAACTGCCTGTAGTAATTTAATTTGAAGGTCCTGTTTCTGTGCCAGCGTAATTTGATAACATGTCTAACGGCAGACTGATTCTTAGCCTTCATGGAGACGACAAAGCAATTTCTGTAAATGACTGCTTTACGGCTAGTATTTACTTAAACAACATATCCTGGTGCTAGCTGATGCAAGCAGCGATTTCATGTCGCCGTTTATGTGCGTCAGTACAGGGAATGTGTTGAAAAGATGAAAACGTGTCCTTAGCATGCACAACAGCTCTACAACCATTTTCCAAAATTGGTTGTGAAAGTATTCCTGTTAATCACAGCGCCCGTCATGCGCTGCAATTAACAGGAATACTTTCAGAAATGCCCACCCATCAGCCCGCAGCCTCTCTATATAGAAAAGACATGCAACAAGTCCAAAAGCACGACGTGTGCTTCACACATTGTGCTTTTGGACTTGCTTCATTTCTTTTCTAAATAGAGCGTGGCTGGGTGCGGATTGTGGGCCATTGTGAAAGTATTCCTGTTAATTGCAACGCATGACGGGCGCTGTGATTAACAGGAATACTTTAACAAAGGCCTCAGGCAACCGGTAAATTGCCGTTTTTTCGCAGCTCGCGTTTTAAAAGTGGGTGGATGCAAGAACGTGTGTGCGCTTTACACTGGACACTGCGCGCTCGATGCCTTAAAGGTGCGCACGTTAGAGGGAACACTGCCTAGGATATTGGACTGCCATTTCAGCTCTTTTATGAACTAGACTGACAACCTACCTACCAAAAGCTCTTGAAACAGTTTGTTCACCTCTTGCTGGATAAAATTCCCAAGCTCTGCCAGTTTATGGAGCAGTACCATAGCTCTTTCATACCCAAACATGTGGGCATTAAACACATGGATTCTGTAAAGGTTCGTTTTGACCCTGTGATTGACAACATTCTTATTTGCTATGTACAAGACTCATTTTGCAAGTCACGAAAAGCTTTTCTGAGTTCTAAAGTGGATTTTGTGACCTATACAAAATTGTAGTTTGAAAGGGACTTCAAACTGCAATACGTAACCTCAAAGGAGGTGGGAACTGATTTGTAAAGCACTAGGGGTCTTCTTGGAATCCTTTTCCTATTAAGAATCTGTTTGGGAGCCTAGGAGAAAAGGCAGTGGTCCTTCTGAAGTACTCTTAAACAGGAAAAATAGGAAACCGGTATTGTTTAAAAGCAGCTCTGCTTCCTTAGGAAACCTTGGCTGCGTTTAAAAAAAAAAAAAAAAAAGTTTTCCATCAGGGAATGCATAAACAGGGATGGTTGTCTGCTACTATCCCAGTGTTTGCAGCCAATCACAGAGTTGCAAATGGCAACCTTGGTAATGAATATTATTGAGGCTGGCTTTTTTGCGACTACCTGCACATGGTGGTTTTGCCAGTTGACCTAGTAGTACATATTCTGATAGATACATCTACCAGTGTATTCCTCACCTTGTGAATATCCCCCTGCATCAGCAGCATTCGGAAATTCTTTTTGTAGCTTCGCGCCGACGTGGATGACATCATAGAGGCACGGTTTCACGCGCGACTCCGCTGACGTCACCTACACTATAACAGGCCCACGCCAGCGTGATGACATCAGTTCCCTTTTTTCCGCGTCGTCAACGCTACCGGTTTTCGAGGGATCGACAGTAGCTTTGTAGTAACTTTGGTACTCTGTATTTATTTTCTCCGTTTCGTTGTCTTCTGTCGAGATGTCTTCGAAGAAGACTGGATTTAAGGCTTGCGGGGAATGTGGCAAGACTATGTCCATTACTGACCCGCATGAGTGCTGCGTCTGGTGTCTGAGTTCCAACCATGATGTCGAGGATTGCCCATCTTGCAAGAAGATGACTCCGAAGGCACTTCGGGAGAGGGAGACTAAGCTCCTCGTTGCAAAGCTTAAAAGTAAGAAGGATAAGAAGACTTCGAAGTCACGGTCTCTGTGTTTGAGGTCGAGGTCTCCATCGAGGTCGCGCCCGAGTCGTCTTCTGCTCATGCTTCAAAGTCCTCGAGGAAGAAGCACAAGAGGAGCCATTAGTCACGTCATCACTCAGGGAAGGACTCGAGGCTGAAATCGCAAGTGAGGCTACTTCGTAAAGAAGTGGGAGCTTCGGCGTCGGAAGCCCAGGACTCAGATGGTGAGGCTTCGCGTGCGAATTCGCCTGAGTCACCGAAGCAGCAAGCAAACCCTTCTCTGGATCCGTCCAATCCTTTTGGTCAGGAGGATGAAGGTGAGGTGGAGGAGGTTGGTGAAGGCGAGGTTCCAGTGCCTGCGGGTTCGTAGACCCCGGTGCCACGGCCTGAGATCGACGTCGAGATGACTCCGTTCACTCGAGAGCAGCCTAGGGGCCTTTATCCAGACTTTCCGGCTCCAGGCCAGGATCCATCCCAGTG
The DNA here is from genome assembly GCF_964261635.1 of Lissotriton helveticus. Lineage (NCBI taxonomy): Eukaryota > Metazoa > Chordata > Amphibia > Caudata > Salamandridae > Lissotriton > Lissotriton helveticus. The sequence continues at coordinate 73,001,946 of NC_136065.1, forward strand.
GTACAGGACGGAGCATCTGAATCAATCAAACACTTACACCCAGTCAAAAGATCTGGGTTTAATCCATCACCGTTCTTTAGCCCACTCTGCCACCCCAGTTCAGACATGGCTATATGCAAATCAGTCTGACCCTGTGCCTCATGGGAACAGTCCAGCCCGAACTGCAAAGCCATGTCTTCCCTGGACCAGAAAAGCTTCCGAGGACCGGTTTCTGGCATTCCAGCCGTCTTCAGCCCGGCTTGCTTGAATCCAGTGGCAAAGTGAGCAAGGGACTCACGTCTGAGCATACCCTGCCACACTTATGGCGGCCAAAAGGGGTACAAAAGGGGGTGGTGATGGATTCATCCCAGTTCCTGAATGCTATGTTTGGTGTTTACTCCAGGGCAATGTACTCCTCTGGTGCACCCGTTGGTCCCACAGGTCCTTTGGCGTTCAACTTGGGTGTTCCTCAGGCTTATGCCCCTGAACCCTTTATTCCTTTCATGCCGGCTCTTGCACTGCAGTGGCACTTTTAGGCGCCGCCGAGGCCTTCGACTCCGAAGCCTTTGACGTCAAACCCATCGATGCCAATTCCGTCGACGCCAGTGTCCACGACTCCGATGCAGGATTCCGTTTGACCTCCGGTAAAACTGCCTCGCCCGGCTTCGGGTTCGACGCCGGCTCCGACCCCGGCGGAGTCTGTTCTGGATCCATCGACCTCATTCATGAAGGAGAGGTTGAGGCGTGAAGCCCAGAGACTTCTGGAGGAGAAAAGGTATCGGTATGCGGACGTGGAGGAAGGAGAGTTACAGGATTCTGATGATCCTTTTGATGACCTGAGAGAGGCCAGTGGACTTGAGCTGTCTCCTGAGTGGGATTTGGCTTCTGTCAGACGTGCCTTCCAAGGATATGCAGCCTTATCACGTTATTAAAAAGGCTGCGGGCTTGTTGAATATTACTCTGCCCACTGCTGAGTACAAGTCTAATATTCTTACTGAGGTCCTTCATTCGCCTTCCTCAGTTGTTGAACCAATGCTGCCATTTAATTATGCTTTGGCTGAACCCATTTATGAAGTCTGGAAGAAACCTTTAACAGCTCCTGCTGTTTCAAGGGCTGTGGCGAGGAGGTATAGGGTGGCACCTAGTGACCCGGACTTTTTGTCAACACACCCCCTACCTGAGAGTCTGGTTGTGCAGGCTGCCTGCTCAAAGGAGTCTGCGGGTGCTTTTCCGCAGGTTCCTGGGGAAAAAGAGTCCAGGAAGCAAGATCAGGCTGCCAAGAAGGTCTTCTCAGCCAGCATGGCATTAAAATCTACTAATGCAACTTGTCTGATGGGACGATACATCCATGCCTTGATGGATTCCGAGAAGCAGTTAGTGCCAAAAGTACCTGAGGTGGATATAAAGGACTTTCAGGAGGTAATTTTGGACACTCAGGCTGCTGCGAAACAAGTGATTCAGAGTGGGCTGGACACGGCTGATTCGGTGGTGAGGGTCATGGGCTCTTCGGTGGCCACTAGAAGAGCTGCATGGTTAAAGTCATAGGAGTTCTCTGCAGATGTTAAGTCTGCTTTGATGGACTTGTCCTTTGATGGGACAGGATTGTTTGGCAAGAAGGCTGACGCTGCTTTAGAACATTTCAAAGACAGCAGGGCCACAGTGAAATCTTTAGGTCTTCAGACAAGGGGTACTACTGGAAGGCGCTTCGGGGGATTGGGCAGGTTTTCCTTTCGGACCCACAGACCATCTCAGCAGCAGCCACAGCAACATACGCTGTACAGGTGGTACAGGGGCAAGCAAAGAGCCTGTCCTCTAGGCCATCAAGCTTCCCCCTTCCAAGCCCCCTACCACTGCAGCAAAGCAGCCCTAGATCCGCCATTCCGGATCATGTGGGGCCAGTGGGGGCTGGCTTACCCATTTTCTATGGGATTGGGAATTGATTACTTCAGATCTTTGGGTTCTCAGTCTCGTGGCGAATGGGTATGCTTTTTTCTTTCTGGAATTGCCCCCAAATTACCCTCCTTGCCAGGGTTTTTATTCGGAGGACCATCCGCTGCTCCTACAGGAAGTAGTCCTGGCTCTGTTCAGAAAGGGTGCAATAGAGGTGGTTCCAGAGCAGGAGAGGGGTCAGGGATGCTACTCCTGGTATTTTCGGATCACCAAGAAGGATGGCAGGCACCGTCCAATCCTGGATCTCAGGATCTTGAACCTTTACCTGAAGCAGGAGAGGTTTAAGATGCTCACCCTTGCACAGGTTCTTCAAGCGCTGCTGGAAGAAGACTGGATGGTGTCGATCGACTTGCAGGATGCGTATTTTCATATCCCAATCCTGAAGTCACACAAAGTATCCCGTTTCACGGTTGGGTCGCAACACTACCAGTTTGCGGTCCTTCCATTTGGTCTTACTACTGCGCCTCGAGTCTTCAACCAGGTGATGGCTGTGGTGGCAGCACATCTCAGAAGGTCTGGGATACTGGTATTCCCGTATCTGGACGACAGGCTGATCAAAGCAGAATCTCCAGAGATAGTGCTCCATCATCTGCAAGAGACAACTCAGTTGTTGCACAGGTTGGGTTTTTCGATAAATGTACCTGTTCATAGGTGCGGTACTGGACACTACGGTGTGTCGTGCATTCCCTCCTCCTCAAGGTTTGTAAATGTAAATGTTTTTGTACTTGTATAGCGCACAGCTACCAGCAGTGGGTTTCCCGGCGCTTGTACGAATACCGCAAGGGAACCCTTCCTGGCTTTCCCTGTGAAGTGTCCACTCCTGGGCACCCCCATGGTGCAGACCAGGCATCCCTCGCGTTGTGGGGGCCGTTGTGGAGACTAAGCAAGCTATTGCCCAGAGTTGCAGCGCGGGACCCATGATCAGAATAGGCACTGAGGCGAGAATATCCGGTCAGGGGAATTAATGAGCCCGAGACCCGCCGAGGCAGGAATCGAACCTTGGTCCCTGGCCAGGGCTCTGCATCGAGGTCTGCCTGCTCTAACCATTGAGCCGCACTACTCCACGACATACAGGAAATGATTCCTTTATTTTTCAATGTTGCGGTTGTTCCAGTCCTGAAGGTCCTTCGCCTGCTCGGTCTGATGGCTTCTTGCATTCTGTTGGTCAACCATGCAAGCTGGCACATGTGGGCGCTCCAGTGGTGTCTCCGCAGGCAGTGCTATCAGCACGGCAGAGATCTCGGAGTCAGTAAGGATGGAGAGAAACTGCAGTGGATCTCTTGGTGGAGCGTGGAAGGCAATCTGTCTCAAGGAAATCCTTTTCAACTTCCTCCATCGGTGGCCACAGTGATAACGGATGCATCCACTCTAGGGTGGGGTGCTCATCTGGGGGATCTGGAGATCAAGGGTCTTTGGTCTCCAGAGGAAAGGTTGCTTCACATCAACCTTCTGGAATTGCGGCCGATATGTCTGGCGCTCAAGGCCTTCCTCCCTTCTCTTGGCGGTCAGTCAGTTCAGGTCCTGACGGACAACACGACCGCGATGTGGTATGTCAACAAGCAGGGAGGAGTAGTGTCTCAGTGTCTCTGCAGAGAGGCTCCGCGTCTCTGGTCCTGGGTTCAGGACCATCAGATTTGTCTGATGGCAAATCTGGCCGGAGTTCTGAACATTCGTGCAGACAGTCTCAGTCGGCAGTTCTCTGCCGATCACGAGTGGAGGCTTCACCCAGAGGTGGTTCGTCACGTCTTTCAGACGTGGGGGACTCCTCAGGTGGACCTGTTTGCCGCTCACTGCCCGTCATTCTGCAGTTTCCGATGCAGGGAGCCTTGGGGGACGCATTTCAGTTGAGTTGGGGCTCGCAACTCCTTTACGAGTTTCCTCCCATACCCTTGGTTCCGAGGAAGATTCGCCAAGACCGGGCCCAAGTTATATTGATCGCCCCGGATTGGCCAAGAAGGGTGTGGTACACGGATCTTCTCCACCTTTCCTCGTGCCCTCTGCTCCGTCTCCCTCACAGGGCAGATCTCCTCTCCCAGATGGAGGGGCAGGTTCTACACCCCCACCTCTAGACCTAACACCTTCATGCCTGGAGATTGAGCGGGGCAACCTGATTTCCTTTTCTCTCCCGCACGATGTGGTGGATGTCATCTTGTCGGCCAGGCGTGACTTCACCAAGTCCATTTATTCTTATAGATGGTCTAAATTTGTCGCTTGGTGCGGGGAGAAGTCCAGTGACCCTTTAAAGGCTCGTTTGTCCAATATACTTCAATTTGCACTTTCCTTGGCCCAACAAGGTTTTGCGGTGGCAACTATCAAAGGTTATTTGTCGGCCTTATCGGCTTTCCTTTGTTTGCCAGCCCAGCCCTCTTTGTTTAAATCTCCTATTGTATTACGTTTTATTAAAGGCCTTACCAATAAATTTCCTCCTACACCTTTTATTGTACCTCAATGGGTTCTCCTTTTGAACCTTTACATACATGTCCCTTTAGACTTTTGTCTTTTAAGACTATTTTTCTGGTGGCAATTACCTCGGCAAGGAGGGTAAGTGAGCTTCAAGCTCTTAGTTCAAAGCACCCATTTTTATCCATTCATGCTGAAAGAATGGTTCTCAGGACCAGGGCTGCTTTTCTGCCTAAGGTGGTAAATCCTTTCCATCTGGGGCAGTCCGTTACCCTCCCTACCTTTTATCCTCCCCCTCACCCTTCCAAGGAGGAGGAGAGACTACACTGTTTGGACCGTAAGAGGGCGGTGAGCTTCTACCTGGACAGGACAAGAAGTTCAGGTTGGATGACCAGCTGTTTGTTGGATTTACTGGCTGCAAGAAGGGGAAGGCGGTGCACAAGCGCACGCTCTCGAGATGGATTATCCTCTGCATTAATATCTGCTACGCCCGGGCGGGTAAGGACCCTCCAGAGGGTATAAGAGCTCACTCTACTAGAGCATAGTCCTCAACATCTGCTTTGTTTAGGGGTGTTCCTGTTGAGGACATTTGTAAAGCGGCGACTTGGGCTTCCCTCCACACTTTCGCGAAGCATTACTGCTTGGATGCCGAGGTGAGGATGGAGGGCCACTTTGCGCGCGCTGTCCTCCAGGATTTTCTGGTATAGGAGAGTGGACACCCTCCTTCGGGAGTGGGGACTGCTGTGGGACTTTATTCACAAGGTGAGGAATCCACTGGCAGATGTATTTATCAGAAGAACAAGTTACTTACCTTCGGTAACGCTTTTTCTGGTAGATACAATATCTGCCTGTGGATTCCTCACTGACCCACCCGCCTCCCTGTTGTCCACTCTTCTATACTCGAGTTGTTGTATTGTATATATTTTATTGTCAAAGGAAATGTTTATTATGTTATTGGTTTCACACTGTGTTATATTGACATTTGTGTACTGTGTATATTTCTGCTGTCATCGGTCCGTCAGTGTGCCTCGAAGGCACGGAAAAAAGGGCGGAACTGATGTCATCACGCCGGCCTGTTATAGTGTCGGTGACGTCAGCGGAGTGGCGCGCGATGCCGTGCCTCTGACGTCGTCCACGTCGGCGCGAAGCTACAAAAAGAAATTCGGAATGCTGCTGACGCAGGGGGATATTCACAAGGTGAGGAATCCACAGGCAGATATTGTATCAACCAGAAAAAGCGTTACCGAAGGTAAGTAACTTGTTCATTTGGTTTGTAAAAATGACCATGCGCAATTTGTGGCCACTTTTTGCTAATGGAATCTTTGTGCATCTGGACTTTGGTGTTTTCCATACCAGTTAAAAATGTCATATCCATCATTTAGCTTGCAAAAGAATCTGCATCTTTATGTATAGTGTAAATTGCTTCCCAGTCAGCCTACAATAATAAGTAGACAAAATTGATTCTCCGCTAGGAATTGATCACTAAGAAAAACCTTGCTATCAGTGCTAAACCTATGGTACCCCATCTTCTGCTTCTGTTTTAATGTATTATTTCATGTGAATAACAGCCATATGTTCTCATGCCATATGGAATGCAAGCCTGTAACAATTGTTGTCATAATTTTTGTTAAACCCAAGATCTCTGTTAATGGGGTCTATGCTTTCGTTCCAGTAAAATAAACAAGTAGTGAGAGTTGTGAATATTTTAGTTAGTCAGAAAAAATCCATTGGGTCTTCATATTCAATACTTTTTGGTTACATTTACAATAAGGGTCAATAACTTTTTTTATTTGTGTTCAAATTGTTTTTATTGAGCAATAAAAGGAAAAGAAAACCAGGTACAAAAATAATATATACAAGCATGAGACAATCCGTGTGGGGATCAAATAAAGTAGGATAAGAAAATAATCTGAATTCAAATACAGGTCCCTTTGCTTAAAGAGGTTCGATGTCGTAATCATTTCAGATGACAGTCATAAGTGGAGTATTTATCTCACGTTGTTACTGGTATCATAGTGTGGTATACATGCTGAAAGATATATCAAATCAAGATGGCGCTTTGTAGTGTGTACAGATTATCAGCTAAGACATCATTGCAGAAGCTAACAGGACAATCTTACATAGGGCAGAGAGTAATAACTAAAACCAGAAGCATACATTGTGTTACCACTGATTGTGTTTTTTAGTATGTAGGACATGGTGCTGCAGGGTAGATCTATGCCTAGTACCAATACCAAGACATTCAGTGTAATCCACTAAGTATTCCAGTAGTGCTTTGTTTCACATAACCAGTAATGGGGATGATATCGTTGTCAGTTAGACCGAACAGGTAACATCCTACGGTGGGTCAAACGAGAAGGAGGAAGCGTCAAGGGCACTCCACAATTTCTTGTTGGTCATATGCAATGGGGAAGAATGTAAGGCAGCATTATCAGTACCCCTAATAGATGACAGCCACTCTTTCCATATTGTGAACAAGACCTCCGAGGCATTCTTCCACTTGCATAAAATGACTTTGCATGCTAGCGTAAGTAGTAGATCTAGTAGTTGGCGGTCATGATCTCTTGAAAGCATTGGGTCTATTGCACCCAACAGTATGTAGATAAACTCCCTCTTTGGTTTGATCTTAAATATGTGTTCAATGAAGTTAAAGATGCTGGACCAGTACTTTTGTAATAAGGGGCAGTGGAAGAGCATGTGTGGTAGATCTCCGTCCATTAAGGAACAATTCCAACATGTGGGGGTATCTCGTAGTTTAAGCTTAAATAAATTTTGAGGGGTCCAGAAAACCCTGTTGAGAAGCATATATTTGGTTTGGGAAAGGATCGGGGACACCTTATGTGTAAGGGCTGAGGTATGAATCTTATCCCAGTCGAGGTCTATGCCTGTGGAATTCGAAAATGAGTGTGTGGATAAGGCTGTTTTCAACTTTAGGAACGCATAGAAGTCAATTGGTTGAAGGCAGTATTTAGTTTGTATCGTGGAGTACGGCAGTGGTAGACGACCTTCGAATAGGTCAGAGACCATGTTAATGCCCTTAACCGACCAGTGTTCCCAAAAGGGTGATATTCGGTTAATCCGGATAGTTGGGTTGTGCCACAGGGATGATGAAGTCGTTCTTTTTATCTGGAGGCCAGCATTGTGGGTTTGATCAAGTCTGAGTGCTCTCCTGGTGTTTAGCATAATGTACTTGGAGTGTGTAAGGTGAGACAGGTCCATTGTGAGTATCGTGGGGAGAGGGGCTTTGCCTATGATGGAGCTCTCTATTTCAATCCATAGTGGTGTATAACCTGAGTTGTCATTAAACCAACATGCTCCTTGTTTACACAAAAATACAGCTTGGTAGTTCCTAAAATTTTTGTGTAAACAAGGAGCATGTTGGTTTAATGACAACTCAGGTTATACACCACTATGGATTGAAATAGAGAGCTCTATCATAGGCAAAGCCCCTCTCCCCGCGATACTCACAAGGGTCAATAACTTTAACATCAGATTTCCCAAATCATTTGTATTATTGTTCCAGCTTCATTAAACATGCATTGAACACTGTTGAGCTTACACCTAAACCTGTTACCACCTTGGGTGCTATGGCTTTTCCCCTCCTGTGCAGATTGATTGATAATCCCATTGTTCATGACAAGGTCAGCTCGTCATTAGCACAGCTCCAGTGTGCCTCATGACGAGCTGAGCTCATCATGAGCATGGAAGGGGTTAAACCTCGGTCTGTTCCCCAAGAGTTTGCTTCACTGGAGATCTGACTTTCAGAACAACTCAACACATATTTGTTCAAAGCCAAACATAGACGATATTTTCTGGAAGAATCCTGCAACAGTCTTTTATTGTGCAGATGTCCCTGGATCATAATCAGTCCTTTGGTTATTAGGTCTCATTCCATTTGGAGATAACTTATGTCTGCAAAGCTGATTTTGGTTCAATCTCTCTCGTCTTTCTGTAAACACTGGAGAATTTCTTTGCTTACCAAGTTTCTCAGATTTTTTTTTTCTTTGCAAGGATGTACTCATTGGCACTTAATTTTAGGAGGATTCCTCCATGAAGGAGACCAAGTGGGAAATGCAGACTTGGAATGTCTCTGGCTCTTAGTTTCAAGGACCCCATTGTTAGGGGCTGTGAAGTCTGAAACTGAGTTATGTTAGCCCTCAATAGTATCATGTGTACATTGATGCATAGTAGGCTATTATGAATTTCCCCAGCACGTCTGCAAACTCTCACATATATTGGTAATCATAACCTTAGTAGAATACATGTCTAATGCCTTTCATTTGCACCACTCTGGCCTGGAAATATCGATTTTATAGTTATAAGATTGATTGTGCAGGTGCCAGGTTCAGTTTACATTCTGTCCGGTTTTCCTTTTTTGACTAAGGAGCTAAACAGTGCACTTATTGAAATCACGGGAGCATGAAAATTCCTATTTCATAAAGGGAATTTCCTGAATTCTTGAAGTTTTTAATTCCTTGTCAGATACAGAAAATGTATTCTGGTAGGTACACTTGCATTCTGATTTCTTTTAAAAAACAGACGGTATTGTCGATAAAGAAAACCCAACCTGGTACACACGTATGTAGGGCTGCTGTTGTCAAAACAGTTTTTCGTATGTCTTGTAAAAAATGTGAAAAATATGGGTTTCCAAATTTGGGACGTCTGTAGATGTTGGTAGGGGTTACGCGTGCCTGATTTTTATTTTATTTTAGGTAGTAAACATTTAATAATTATGAATTAGGTCAATTGTAGAATAACTGAATTTTAAATTTACCAGCAAAACATACTTTGAAATCATTGAATGCAAGTCAAAGCAGACTAATCAGAAAATATACTTATAAACACAGACTCCAATAGTACCTAGTGTCAAAATCGGTCAAGCAAAGCAAATAGATGCAGGAGTAAAAAATGTGTTAGATTGTTTAAATGCACTCTGATATTGACAAGGACTTCTCCCCATCTAGGCACATAGCAGTACTAGAAGAAACCATTAAAAAGGGAATCCACGATGCTGACTCAGAAGCTCGCAAAGTAGCAAGAGCGTAAGTTTTAAATTAATAGCTCTTGGTACGTTGAGAAACTTGTATGCTTTGATAATCTTCTTTGGGTCTATTAATAATGTAGCCCAACTTTATTTTCCTTACTTTTCCTGATCTAATCTCATATATTGTTTGTGACATGTTAACTTGTTCATTTTTAAAAAAAAATATGTTCCTAGAGGATACTTCCTTTTTATTTATTTAGCAGTGATAGCATTTTTGAGTACCTTTTTCAAGTTTTCCATCTAAGGTATAATTCCTTCCAATGGTTCTCCAAAGTATGTTTTTTTTATCCTTGTTGAAATTGTAGAATGAGCACCATGTATATTTATAAAAAGACTTCCATTGTCAGGAGCGAAAGTGTATTACAATGTAATGCCCATATTTGGCGCTCAGCTTTTTGATATTTGAGATAATACATTTTGTTCTAATGCTTTTATTCATTATCGTGCCGCTCGAAGTCGTTTGGACATTGAAACGCTTGCTGGGTCCTTGTGCTCCACGGATCATTTTCTGCATTCTTTGCTGGGGAATCTGCTGACCTGAAGAGCGGGTCCCTGTGTCGCCTTGGTCGAATTGCTGCTGACTGTGGCGAAGTGGGACTGCGAGGACCAGGGTTCAGTGCTCCTGACATTGCACGCACCTGGTGCCTCTTCCCGCCTCCCCCCCCCCCCCCCGCCTACCTGGAGCTTGAAATACGACTCGCGGCCCCCACTCCACGGGTGCCGCTCGAAGTCGTTTGGACATTGAAACGCTTGCTGGGTCCCTGTGCTCCATGGATCATTTTCTGCATTCTTTGCTGGGGAATCTGCTGACCTGAAGAGCGGGTCCCTGTGTCGCCTTGGTTGAATTGCTGCTGACTGTGGGGAAGCGGGACTGCGAGGACCAGGGTTCTCAGCGCTCCTGACATCGCGCGCACCTGGTGCCTCTTCCCGCCCCTCCCCTGCCCGCCTACCTGGAGCTTGAAATAAGACTCGCGGCTCCCGCTCCGCGGGTGCCGCTCGAAGTCGTTTGGACATTGAAACGCTTGCTGGGTCCCTGTGCTCCACGGATCATTTTCTGCATTCTTTGCTGGGGAATCTGCTGACCTGAAGAGCGGGTCCCTGTGTCGCCTTGGTTGAATTGCTGCTGGCTGTGGGGAAGCGGGACTGCGAGGACCAAGGTTCTCAGCGCTCCTGACATCGCGCGCACCTGGTGCCTCTTCCCGACCCTTCCCCCCTCTATTTTAGGAGCATTAATCCCGCAACCGCGGGACGCGCGCGGGCGGTGCCGGGCGAAGCCCGGGCGAAGCCCGGGCCAAGGGCGGGCCCGTTTGTGCCCGTTAGAGACCGTTATAGACTGGACTGGGCCACCCTGCTAACTTGTTTTTGCACATTCATACCCCATTATCCTCAATATTGGGTGATATCAAATTTGGGGTTCTGCTGGCATATATACACCCTAAATTCCCCTTTTTTGTATGTAAGACTGTATTATAAAACGTTTATGTCTACACGAGGCAGTAGAAGCAAAACTGCCGCTAAGGAGGGACAAATAACAGGTCCTAAAGATAATTTCATCACCAGAGCAAACACCTTTATAGATCAAAGTATCTCCCTGATAGAACGCAGAGTGTCTCAAGATCTAGCTAACGCAAAAAGGTCCTCTATGGGCCATTTGGCGGATGCACAAACGCCGGAGCAACGCAGTGACCTTGGACCGAGTGAAGCCTGTGGCCAAAGGCTTAGCCTTCCAACCACGGTGGATCTATCGGTTTCACAGCTCTCCGACTTACAACTATCATTGGACTTAGAGAAGACCCCAGATCTGGTGCTTGAAACTACCCCAGAGGTATTAAGACAGTCAAGAGGGAGGAGGGAGGGTGCAATAAATAAGAAAAAATGTATAGCCCAGAACAATCAAGTCAAATAAAACACACAAGATTTCTAATAAGACAGGAGAGACTCGAACCACCATACCACAGAGAAGAGAACAGGAATTTCTTAATGTGATTGTTCATCAGGCACTACCCGATACCCCGGCTCTTATTACCGGCGAAATTACGATTGGCCTCCCATTAGGCAAGGAGGCAGACGTTAACACTGATCCCAACGACCACCTACTAACTAAAATTGGAGACCTTTTCAAACAATTACTTAAACCATTAGAACTGAGATTGGGGCAAATAGAAAAAGCATTAGCTGGTCTGACAACTCCTGCAAAAACAAAAATGAACCAACTGGGACAAAAAACAGGGGGGGCGAAGCAGCCTGCTGCAATCTCTAACGTCCTAAACAAACAACCTATTCCACCAGTAGCTAAACCAGTCCAACCACAAGTGAACAAAAAAAAAGACATTAGACAACACCCTAAGTAATACTCCGATTAATATCACTAATACTAACTCGGTACATAATAACAGATTCAAAAACACCAGCAACACAGTTAAATGAAGGATGGGATAGAGGACCCCACGACGGAAGATTCTCCATCAATCTCCCACTGGAAGCCAGTCCTTTCACAGTTGTAATGACTGGCGTACCAGAACTGGGAGATCAAACTAATGAAGCAACCTGGTCGCTAAAGAACAAGGTCCAACACTGGTTAAATGTAAATCGCCCACCTCCTCCCTACTGTTCACCCAAGATCCTAATGGTAAGAAGAGCCCCTTGGGTAGGACACGGAAAAAAAACTATACAAGGTGATTGTGTCATCATTACCTTCGATGATCCCAGATTAGTTGATCACATCTGCTCATGGGACTATCAGACCTCAACTGGGGCTATAGGAACAAAGCGCCTTTCCTTCTTCTACCCCTTGAGAAATCGAAATGGTTATCTTTACGATGGATCTTGGCATACAGTAGGCCCTCTACATCGGGGTAGAGAAAGGGACGACTGGGGAGGACCTTACCATAGAGATCCCTATAGAGAACCACCACCCTGGGAGGGTTGGAACGGTATTCCAACGTCTAATAGATTATGCGGCCTTGAGCTAGTTGACTGACCACCACAGGATAAAAAACATCTCAGTTCCATAAAAAGGGAATTAGAGGCTCATGGTGGACCACAGAAAACTAAGACCCTAACTAGAGGTCCCCAAACTCTAAGTGTCGTGTCTTGGAACATTGCCGGTCTCCGCCCCAAGATTGAGGACGGTACCGCCATAAGTTTCCTAGACAGACACCAAATTGTATGTCTCCAGGAGACTTGGTCATCAATGGAATTGCACCTTCTGGGTTTTAGGACGTTTTTTTTCTCCAGCTCTGTTTGGGAACATGGGCAGAGCAAAGGGGGGATTAACTATTTATATAGCGAACACTGTCCAAATAAAAATAACCACCCTTGAACTAGACGCAAACTTCCAGCTTCTTTCCCTCACCCTACCAAAAAAATAGACTATCATACTCATTAACTTCTATAATAATTTGGAGGAAGCAGAATTTATGAGTAATACTAAACCTAAATGAAAAACTCTCATATCTTAGACAGACAAAAGGAGGTAAAGGTGCTGTCTTCTTCCTATGGGGAGGGGACGTTAATTTGCACCCCTGCCTTAACAAAAATTGCAGTGAAATGATCAGGGACCTGGACATTCCCCTTATTCATTTCTGCCATACTAAATCAGGCATAGCTATGAATGACCTTATGTCTGACTTGGCACTTATAATAGCCAACAACTTAAACCCAAAAACAAGAAAGCCAGAGTCGATATATGTAGGGAGAGGCTACCAGTCCACTGTCGATTATGTTCTTACATCTGATGGGCTGTCAAACAAGATTAAACATGTTGAGACTATCAAATACATTAAGTGACCATCTTGCCATAAAGGAAGAGGACAACACACAATGGAACCCTAAACAACCCCAAATAGTGACACAAAGCAAGGGGGAAAAAAGTGAGCAAAGCAATTTAATTGTTCATTTGTGGAACAGAAGACTATGTGAGATTGACGAAAAAGTTTATCAGCAAAGGCCTAGATTTTGCGCCAACTCCGCAGGAAGATCTCTTCAGATTGAGCTGTGAGTCAGTGAATTTCTACCGCAAGATTAAATGACAAGTTTATTTTCAGGATAAACCCTCGCTGCAAGAAACATCGCACTCAGGCTTGAGAAAACCATCTTTTTCTCCTCCATCCATTGCCCTTCTATGTTAAGTCCTCAGCATTGAGAAAGCTGAATTGAATGATGTCCTAAGGTTGGCACCAGAAACATGATTTTAGAATGTCTAGTGAAGAGCGGATAGCAATAAGCACCCTTGCTGATGACCACTCCATAACAATCAAGTCTGCAGATAAGGGTGGAGCGATTGTCATCCTTTCTACTGAAGATTACAGACCAGAATGTTAAAGTTTAATGGGAGACACTAGATTTTACAAAATCATTAACCATCATCCATCCCAGAAGCTCCAATAGAAGATCAGGGTCATGGTCCATGAAGCTGAAATGTTAGATGGATTACTAGAAAGGAAACGGACTTCCTCATTAACCAACAACACCTTATTTCGACTGCTTTCCTAAGATCCACAAAGAGAAAAGACCCCTACCTGGGAGGGCCATCGATTCATGGATCAATTCCCTCTTTGAGCCACTTTTCAAATTCTCAGATCATTTCCTTAGACCAGTAGTCAAGAGGATCTCGACATTCATTAAGGATACCTAGGATGCTCTAATTTTAATTGAGAGTATTAACACCACAGGAACAGACCTGCTAATTACATTGGACGTGGAAGCTTTGTACTCAACCGTCCCACATCCCACACTTATGGTTGTGAAGAAAATGTTAACATCTGAGATGTGGGAGTGCCACTGAGACGTGCGTGTGCCACTTTGGTAATCAGAGAATGTTTTTCAATTCAAGCAAAATCTGTACCTCCAGATTCAGTTGACCGTCACCTCAAATCTGGCATGTCTTTACAGCTACGAGAAGTTTTATACTCTCTTAAATCAATTCCTTTAAGAAGTAAACCCAACTTTGCGGCAGTTTTATCAACAACATCTTGATAATCTGGAGGGGCTATCGAATTGTTGCTTTGGAATACAGGAAATGGGTAAATCTCTGTGATCCAGATCTTAAGTTTACGGCGTCTATTTCCAACAAGAAACTCCCTTTTCTTGTCTGATGATAACCATCGATGAAGGCCAGCTAACAACAAGAACCTACTATAACGCTATGGATCATAACCGCTTATTACTAATTGATAGTGCCCATCCTCGAGCCTTTAGCGCAAATTCCTCTTTTGGTCAATTCCTAAGTATTAGAAGAAATTGTAGTGAAACATCAACCTTTGACAAACAAGCTGAGGACCTGAGTTACAAACTTTACAACTGTAACAATCCAGATACATTCATCCACTCAGACTGGAAGAGAACGAGAAATAACCATAGAGAAGCACTTCTAGAACCTCAGGCAACAAAAGATCATCTCAAACTGACATGCATCACTACATATGCACCCTTTTTTCTAATAGTGTCTAACAGGTTGTTAATAAAAGTTGGAATATTTTAATCAGTGGAGGGCTAAGTATTGAACAATCCTATTTGCATTGAAACAAACAACTAATTTACGAGCTCTCTTGGTTCACAGTAAACCCAAATAATCAAAGTCCACACAGAGAGCCTAACTACTTGCTAGTGCCTTTCACATATAGTTGGACACTATCCAGGCAGACTTTGCAATATTTGTCCCCCAACGAATCCTACTTAAAGAAGTTGATTTGGGACCTGCAGGATCATGGCAATTTTTAAATCACACTAACTACAACACTAATAACTGCATGTATCGTATTCAATGTCCATGTCTGTTGAGATAAATGTGCATGACTACCCGATCGATAAAAACCCTCATCTATAAATGTAGGAGCAATGTGCGATACCACTGGATCACGACTAAAATGTGTGTCCACTTTGTAACTGAAAAACTCAGGATGATATGCAGTGGGGTGTTCTGAAGACCTTCAGAAACACAGGAGATGCAGAGAAAAAAATGTTCACCCGACAGCAACACTGGATTTTCTGTTTGACGAGTTACATCGCATGCCTGCATGACGAAATCCCTTGGGGGGGAACTATGCAGATGAGAATTCTCAGATTGAACTGGCACAGGGATACATACATTGTTCTGTAGTGGCTCATTAGACTAATACACCCTTGATTCATATCCATCTTTGCTTACTCATAAAATCAGAATATTTTCTGTCAATTGTTTCTTGATGTAATTCAATGTAACTTATTTAGGTGTATTTTCTCCCTCCCACTCTCTACATCACTACCACAGTTATATTTAGAGTTATATAGGCTAAGACAGCAATTCTTGCAAGAATCACCCATATTCTGCTTTTGGCAAAAATGTCAAACCCCTAAACTAGGCTCATTAAAATTATTTCTATGACTTCATCTTAAAAATTGGGATTGAACAAGTAACTTTGACTATTCAGTCAAGCTACATATAGCACTAAATAATTCAAATATGCATGAAGCTTTGGGAGCTATTTATTCTTGGCAGCACTTCAAATGTATTTTAAGTAGTCAAATGTCTGCTCTTTCCTTCGAAACTGACTCAAAATACTGTTATCTGCTTAAACACTATAGTGTATTATTATCTCATTGCAAAACATGGTGAAGTGCGACGTGTGAGAGCTGTTCAGTGATATTCAAAGAAATGTCAAGGCAGACTCCATTTTGGACAATTTGCCATTGGAGAGAAACACCAACATTGGAAAAACTCAAGATTATCCGATGCTTGTAGATTCTGTGCTTTGTGTGAGGAAAGTATGGGCCATATCCTTTGTTGCTGCATATACTTCACATAGAAGGAAAAGGCCTACTGCCTCCAGCCTTCCATTGTCTGGGGGTTAGAACCTGTGCTTCTTCGGTAAGAGTATTTGAACACTAAAGAAATGCTGTTGGTTTACTGTCTAACTAAACTCATAAAAATAACACAAAGTAAGCAGATTGCGCATATTCTGGAAGTAGACTCTTTTAATCGATTGATTTACTGATTATCTTACCCAAATGTTTGTGTTCCTTCCTATTATTTGTATGAGATTAAGAGACTGATTGACAGTTTTATTTTATTTTAAATGTTTAATTGTACTGCTATTGTAGTGGTTTAATCAACTACACAATATATTATTATTATTATTATTAGTAGTAATAAAAAAAGGTGCAGAGTATAAACAAAAAGGTCACACCCTAGAGGAGCAACTAAATCGGGTTGTGTCGCTCGAGTTTTTGTGCGCTGAAAGCTGTTTCGGGGGGACCTCACAGAGAAGGTGTCAGAACTCATTTAGCACTGTCTGGCTATGACTTCCAGTAAGCTCTGCTTGCAGATTTGGACTCACCAAAAAAGTCACTATGGCAGATCAATTTGGACTTGGCAAGGCAACAAATCCATCTGATCAACTCAACGACCTCACCATCTACGAAATCCAGGTTTGTTCCATTTTGTGGTTTTGGTGACATACCAGTGGCATAGTCGGGAGCTTGATGATGACATATCTGACTTTGACCGACCTTTGCCGGCCACAGTATTGAACGATGTACTGCTGGAAGATCTCCACTTCCATGAAAAAGACTAAGTTAAAATGTTTAATACTTTGGTCAGGACAACTTTCTCAGTAAATCCAAACTCTTCTCCATTTCAGTCTCCCAGAAGTCGTATCTATATTCCGGTCAACCGTGAACAGTGACTTTTGATTGGAGCTTTACTTTTTCCCTTAAACTTCAAAAATTCATATGGTTCCCCATAGCCTATTTTTGTGATATTGGTGTCTGTTGATCAATAAATTATTCTCTAACTTTCTAAAATGGCTTGGAAATTGTATTGGGTTGTGTCTTTTACTTTGAAATTGTTGTACTGCTTGAACTTAGCATGTCATTATCTGCAGATATCCTGCTGCGTTTACCATAGCTACCAGTAGGTGAGCAGAGATTATCTCAGAACTCTGTTTTGCCCTAACCAGATTGGGTTTATTGAGTTACCAGATGGGAAATCCCATTTCTGACATACACCATTTGTACCCGGAGCCCCAGATGCAAGAACTTAAATCAACTTAGGCTAATCCTGCTTTTCTGATATTGGCAGTATCAAAGGTTTGAACTCTCATGGATCCCAGGCATTGGCTTTTGCTTTTGCTTGGAAGTTAGATGATCTAATATGTTGGATCCAAGACTTAGCATGAAATGTATTACCAAAATGACCACCATGTCTTCTTTCTAGTGAATTAGAAACATTTTTACTGCAGTACCAACTTCAGTCAGGGCCATTAAATATGACCTGCTACTCAGCATTCCAAGGTATAACCTGTAGTTTGCTTACCTGTGGATCGAAAAAACAGTCATTTCAGTCTAACTGAATGTATTTGGTTTTGTTTTTGCTTTGTGCTTGCCATGATTCTTTGTTCGTATAAGTAAAGTTGAAAAGTAAAATGGTCTGAATATGTCTCTTTGATTTCTTTTCTTTAGATGCTACTGGCTCTTCCACAGGCACTCAAACAAAGAAGCGGATCAGCTATTTAATAACCTAGAGTCTTGTTTTAAGAAAGCCCTCCAGTCCCACATCAAGGGAGCAGCCAGCCTTGTGTCCCTCCCCCAGTCAGATCGATCGTCCAGCTCACAAGAGCCTCAAGTAAGTTTTTTTTTTTTTTGCTTCTGAAAGTGCACGCACCACATGAATGTTTATATTTTAAGTGCTTTGCATGTCTGCTCAGATCAAGGGAGAAATGCTTCTTCCTAAAGATTACTCTACTTTGAATCTTCTCAAGGATTTCAACTGCTCTGGAAAATTTCATTTGTTTATAGTAATAGGTTGCATATGTCACTAGGAGTGTTAGACTCTATTCACTGGTCTGCTAGACTCCACTAGATAGGATGGTGCTGATACATAAAAGTGCAACCTATACTTGTAGTGTGAGCTCCTCCTCTTGGAGTTCCCTAGACTAGAGGATCTAGTGTTTCCTTTGTTAATGTTGCAGTCTTTTTGCAGTTTTGCTGCACGTATTTCAACACAAATAAGTTATTTTGACAACAGACTTGTCTCCCCGAGCACTTTGAACTTTACATCATATTTTAATTGTAAGTGCCAAAAGTTGGTCACTGAACCTCAAATACCAGTTGCATGTGTTTGTGGGTTCACGTAGGTATCAGAATTACGCGATGAGACCATTCCGCTTTCAACAGCAACCAGTTTTTGCTGCACAGTTACTATTGTTTCATACCTGGATGACACCACCGTTTATCGAAACCTTGCTAGGGATAAGCCGGGCAGAGGCAGAACTAAAGGAAGAGGACAACACAATGGAACACTAAACAACCCCAAATAGTGACACAAAGCAAGGGGAAAAAAGTGAGCAAAGCAATTTAATTCATTTGTGAAACCGAAGACTATGAGATTGAAGAAAGTTTATCAGCAAAGGCCTAGATTTTGCGCCAACTCTGCAGGAAGATCTCTTCAGATTGAGCTGTGAGTCAGTGAATTTCTATCGCAAGATTAAATGGCAAGTTTATTTTCAGGATAAACCCTCGCTGCAAGAAACATCGCACTCCGGCTTGAGAAAACCATCTTCTTTTTCTCCTCCATCCATTGCCCTTCTATGTTAAGTCCTCAGCATTGAGAAAGCTGAATTGAATGATGTCCTAAGGTTGGCACCAGAAACGTGATTTTAGAATGTCTAGTGAAGAGCGGATAGCAATAAGCACCCTTGCTGATAACTCCATAACAATCAAGTATTCAGATAAGGGTGGAGCGATTGTCATCCTTTCTACTGAAGATTACAGACAAGAATGTTAAAGGTTAATGGGAGACACTAGATATTACAAAATCATTAACCATCATCCATCCCAGAAGCTCCAATAGAAGATCAGGGTCATGGTCCATAAAGCTCCCATTTAGAGCCCCACAAGAGTTTGTTGATTTGCCTCTGGTTAGATGGTCGGTTGCCTTTACTGGAGGCAATGTTGGGGCATCGATACACCCAGCGCAGTCCGGTGACGCAGGTCTAGAAATGGTCGGCGGAAGCAGACCCTCTCCCCTTTGATTTAGGCAGGCCGTCACCCCCCCCCCCCTCGCTAGGCCAAGAGCACCGGGGTGGCTATAGCCCAGGTGGGGGCAGAGGAGAGAGAGCAAGGTGACACCTGCAGACCAGGGAGCGTAGAGGCATCGCTTATCCAGCAGTAGATTCCCGATCACGTTGGAGAGCGCCCCACGCACTTAGGGGCACAGGTAGGCAGTTCATACGAGTCGAGGGTGAGGGCGCCCCCAGAGTCTGGCCACTTTATGGGACTATATTATCCCAGGTAAGTCCACAGTCACGATAGTGCCTTATGAAGAAATGGGAAGGTGGCCCGCCCCCGCAACACAGGGCCAAGTGTGAGGCAGCAACCGCTCGGTTCAAACCTTTCTCCTGTAGCCGGTCTCCTCGGGGCAGTTGAGGCGATGCCCTCTACGGAGGGTTAAATCCCATTCCCCATGTTGTCGAGAGGCCAGGTGCTCAAGGGTAGGCTGGGTGGGCCCGAAGAGCGCAGCCTCCGGAACACCCTCTGGCGAGTCACAGGTAGGCCGCAGATCACCCCAGTTCGTTGCAGGCGGAGCGGCCTGACAGGGTAGCACACTGCCTTGTGGGGGTCCCCTCTCACCTCACAGGGATTGATGATGGGCCCGATCAGGGCAGCAGTCGATGGCCAGCGAGAGCGGCCGGCCTAGGAGTGGGCAATGTGGAGTGGTCCCCGGCAGTAGGCCCAAAGCCGGGGGCTTGCGTAGTTGTCGCTCCGGGGGGTGGGGGCTGCCGTCCGTAGCCATACTCCGGCTCCGATCGCCTCAGCAAGGCGGAGGCGCCGCTTAGCGGGAGACAGTTGGGTCTGCCAGTCCAGACACTGTTGTGTTCCGTTTGCAGATGCTCCCCGCTCCCAGAGTAAGCGCTGGAGTCGAGGCTATCGATAGGGGGAGGCTCTGGTCTCCATTTTGGGCCGATGCGGCAGCCGAGCCTTGGAAGTCCGCAGCGGGAGCAGTGGCCCGGAGGCGGCCAGGGAGCAGGAGGAAGCGCCCAGGTAGGTCAGCGATAGATGCCCCTTTATGGATGGGGTATCGCTGGCACTGGCTGTGAGGGGAAGTCTTCGTTATGGGCGAGGGCCGAGGAGCCAGTTCAGAACGCGGCCATTCCTCTAAGCTGATAGCCACGCCCCCTCCCCCCCTCAACGTAGCTTTATTGAAAAGTAGATAAACCGGTAAGAAGGTCTCTGTCCCAAGTCCTAAGTATCCACATACAGTCCCGCCGTGAGCAGCCTGCTAGCTGCTCAGCCCCATCCATCCAACTGTCACTCTGCTCCAGTCATCCAAGCATACTTCACACCGCCAACACACCAACATCCCACTCAGAACATTCATACCGGCTGAGCAGCCAGGGACAGGTTAACATAGGAGAGAGATCGCAATGGGAGATTATTAAATATGTAGATATTCCTTCCTCCTAGTTTTAGCTGGGATCTCTAACGGGACTTGAGGGTAATTTGACTGACAATGGAAGTCTTTTTTTTGGTTCATAATGACCAAGTGTGGATTGATCTGCAAGTGCAGCCATTGTTATAACCCTGCCTGCTCCCCTTCTACAGCAGGGGGCGCACAGAATGCTAAATGGTAAGGATTGGTCTTCAGAACAGGACTTTACATGCAGATTTGGACATGGTAATTCTGGCTCTGTGATATTCACCAATTTGAGAAACAAAAACTTGGAATAGCTTGACTGAAGTGCAGGATATCAGTCGGACTTATTTCTGGCCACACGCTGTCCTCGTACAAATATAGCCACTTCTAATCAGAGCCTGAAGCAACAGTACAAATTGTGCACATTTTTATATTTGCAAAGTTATAAGAGGTGAAGCGAAATAATTTGAGTGCAAAATTGTACGCGCTTAGCATAAAGTGAAAACAAATAGAGCTGAAATGTATCCCTTTGCTGATGTACTGGCAGTACTTAAAGATAAATGTTGGTGATATTCAGCAGATCACACACAATTAGATCAGATTTCATCTTCACGTTTTTCTCAAGATCCTTGTTGAAAAATAGTTTTCGAATGCTGCGCATTAACTTTCAGTTGTCATCGGAGCTGCCCTGACTGCTAGTGGCCATAAGAACAAATGCTGCACAGTCATTCTCAGTTCTTACCTAATCCGCCATGTGTGCTACTGGCTTGAAGAGGACTCTGTTTCGATCCCTGATGTGTTGATATCAGGTTTATGATTATATATGAATTAATGTCAATCCCACTAGAGAGAACGGTTGAAATATCTATTAATTGTGTTCTTGCCGAAAACTGAAACAATCATTTAATAACATTAGGGAAATTTTATCCGATGATAAACAGGACTGGGAGCAGCGGATACTTGCTGTAAGTATTTGACATAAGTAACATTTTTATTGCAGTGTTTATTTATTTATAGAGTTTTGTATAGCGCGGACAAGACCCGTGGGTATCAGAGCGCTTAACAGGGAAAAGAGTTACAGGTATACATTATAGTAACAGTAATAACAACAACAACAAATAGATATGGGGTAGAGGGTAATATACCGTAAGGACATGATTAGATATATAATTACTAGTGTCTGTGCAATTAGCATTAGGTGACGAACGAGGTTTAGCTTGTGTCCTAGTACCAATACAAGCTCGATGAGGTAGGGTTATATGACAATCCAGTGCATATCAAGGATAAGATGGATAAATAAATAGGGTGAGAAAGCCGTTACATATATTATGTCTGTGAGATATAGTTATAAGTTCACAAACAAGTGAGGTAGTTATAGGTTACCAAAATACGAAGTAGCAGTAACGTGTCTAGCCTCGGCTTGACCATGGAAATACAGTTCGATATCCGTTATTGATCCTCCAATTTTCATGCCGCGGACAACCCTCTGGTAGCGTAAATGATCATCCCAATAGTCCATCGGCTTCTTTAGGTAGGGTATTTACTCATCAAGTGGGTCTTCAGTTCTCGTTTGAATGTTGCTGTATTTTGAATCTTCCTGAGGTTTGGAGGGAGTGAGTTCCAGATTCTGGGCGCAGCTCCTGAGAATGCTCTGTTGTAGGTCTTTTTCTTGTGGAAAAAGGCTGGTCGCAATAGTAACTCTTTTGTGCTTCTGGTAGGTCTGTTACCTCCTGATAGCTTAAGTTTCTTGGCTAGGTAACTAGGCGTGTTGTAATGAACCGCTTTATGTGTAATACAGGCCATCTTCATTTGAATTCTGGCCTCGTAAGGTAGCCAGTTTAGTGCTTTCAGGTGTGGAGATATGTGATCAAATTTCTTCGATCCCGTGATGAGTCTAGCCGCTGCGTTGAGGCAGGCTTTTAGTGGTGCTGTGGATGTTTTCGGAAGGCCAGATAATGTGGTGCAGCCGTATTCGATCCTCGATCACTAATGATTGGATAGCCAGTTTTAGATCCCTCACTGAGATAAAGGGTTTCAGTTTTCTTAAGTAATTCAGGTGGAAGCGGGCGCTCTTGGCCATTGAGTTAATGTGTTGTTTCATGTCGAGGTTTTCATCTAGCGTGATTCCTAGTGATTTAGCTGAGTTAACTAGGGTCGGGGTGCAATTTAGCGCCGTCACCAGTTTAGTCCATTCCTTAACTTCAGATTGGATCCTTGTCGGTGAGATTAGCAGGAATTCTGTTTTCTGGGTGTTTAGTTTCAAATGGTTCGTTGTTAACCATCTCAGGGCTCTTTAATGTCTCGTTTATTCGGTCAATGTCCTCAAGGGAGGTGATCTTCATGTATATTTGCGTGTCATCTGCATACATATGATAGGATATCTGAGATTTTTGAAGGATCTCTGTGAGAGGTTCTACATACAAGTTGAATAGATCAGGGGATAGCGTTGAGCCTTGTGGGACCCCGATTATATTGGGTGTCGGGGAAGATATTACTTGGTTAACCTGGAATCGCTGAGTCCTATTCTGTAGGAAAGAGTTGAACCATTTCAGCACATTTCCGGACAAGCCCATCCTATCTTGTAGCCTGGTCATTAGTATTTCGTGCTTTACCGTGTCAAATGCTGATGACAGGTCTAGGAGGATCAGTAGACATGTTTGATTTTGGTCTAGAGCCTGTAGGGCATCATCGACAATATGCAGAATCGCAGTCTCAGTACTGTGCCCTGTTCTGAAACCTGACTGGCAATCATCTAGCAGCGAGAACTTGGTGATGTGTTGGCTTAGTTGGCCCTGCACACATTTCTCAATGACTTTGGCCAGTAGAGGGATGTTAGTCACTGGTCGATAGTTGTTTAGGTCTGTTGCATCAGCTGTCGGTTTTTTGCTGATGGGTACTACCTGCCCTGTTTTTAGGCAGTCAGGGAGGATCCCTTGTGCAAGTGAGGCATTTATTATCTCGGTCCAGATTGGAACTAGCGTGTGGCTGATTTCTCTTACACATTTTCCCGGTGGTGGGTCTTGATAGTGGTTGTTAGGTCTCATTTCGGCCAGCGTTTTGGCGATCTTTTCCTGGTCGTATAATTCGAATGTGTCCCAGTTTGCCTTGTTTTTTGTTTGAAGACCCTCTGTTGACGCATTGGTCTCCTATATAGATGGAGGAAGGGTCATAAGGTTGGCTGCTGCGTTTGTGAGTTCAACTTCTAGCATTTTCGATTTTTCTGTGAAAAATGATGAGAATTCCTCGCAGCTTATGGGGGTTTTTGTGTTCTCTTGAACCGTTTCGGCTAGTTTATTTGATTGTTGTTTTAAGATCTCGAAGAGTTTTCGTGGTCTGTTTTTGGCATTGTCCTGTTCAGCTCTGATAAATTCTTTTTTGGAGTTGATTATCTTTTTGTTGTAATCTTTTCTTGCTTTTCTGAGGGCTCTCAGCTCGGGTGAGGCGGGATGTTGTCTCCATTTCCTTTCGGCCATTCTCAATTTGCGCCTGTCCTCGTTCAGTGACTCACTAAACCAAGGATTTTTTGGCTTCTCTGAGCAGTTTTTCAGTTTTTGGGGCATGGTGTCATTAACGATATTACCGATCACCGTTGTGTAGTGATCGGTCAGCGCATTGACATTTTGCTTATTAATGGGTGGCTTCAGGTCTTTCTCACACCTTTCAACCAGTAGTTCAATATTAGCCTCTTTTGTGTCTTGGATCAGTTTCTTGAGCTTGCGTGGTTGCACGGTCTTTCCCTTTTTCATTGTAGGTATCGTGAATGTTATGATGTGATGGTCGGACCAATCACATGGTTCTATAGCGAGGATTGATGTCTCTGTATTTCTTGAAATAATCCAGTCTAAGGTCGCTCCTTGTGTGTGAGTGGGTTGGTTGCATGCTTGTGTAAGTTTTAGCTCACAAAGGAAGTCTACAAGCGAGTTGACCAGCTTGTCATTGCCGTCGTTCCAGTGGAGGTTAAAGTCGCCTAGGAATATGTTATTGGCCTCCGAGTTAGAGTTGGTCGTTATGATCTCTATCAATTGCTCTGAGAACTTTGCGTTGTCTCCTGGTGGATGGTAAAATGCATGCAAGTTGCAACTTTGATTATTTGGTGATCTCACATTAATACCAAGGTATTCACAGGATTCTAGGGGGTCAGACTGGAATTCACGGACCTCGATCTCTGAACGGTGAATGCACGCTATGCCTCCTCCTACATTCCTTGGTCTGTCTAACCTGACGATGTTATATTGTGGTGGTATTAGGAGATCCATGGTAGGCGATGATGATTCATTGAGCCATGTTTCGGTGAGGCTGTTGCTTTTGGGTGCACCTCACTGTATGTTTAACTACTCCCTGGAAATCTTGAACTGGTTAATATTGTACTTTAGGGATGGACATGTGCAACTGCCGCTTATGTGATAAGCAGGGCTGCTCTTCCCTTGGGGAAAAAGCCTGTAGTGACAGTAGAACAGTCCTCTCACTAGCTGATTATTGTAATGAAACTGTGTCAGACACACTATCCTTTAATATCAGTGAGTACAAGTTACCTACTCATTTTGGCAGCTGTTATAATGAAATATACTGATCACTTTGTCTTCCTCATATTCTTAACCTTTTGAAATCTTTGGATTCTATAATATCTTGTACAGGTATATTTGAAAAGCCCCCTTTAAGCCACCAAAATATTGAACAGCGTAATTTCAACTGCGCCTTTGATATTTCACCGTCATCCACTGTCAGGAATGTGAAATGGGAATGAGCTTTGATAGTCCTTACAGTTAGCCTTTCCTGTACATCTTAGATTTTCTGTAGTGTGTTCCTAACTTTTTCATATTGTTGAGAACGTTGGCGTTTTTTGTGGGGAGGAGTGGTGAGAGTGGATTTTAATTTCTCTGTTAGCAATTGAACATTACTACCATCAGGAGGCCTACCTTCGCCTCTCATATTTTTGGACATGTAGGTTTTTCCAAGGTTCATTGCAGGATGCCAACATATTAATTCTCAATCATTTTAAATAAAATCTGCTCCATTTAATTTCACAGCTTGCTTCGTTTAATGAATATCGTATGTAAATTACTGCCTCCAAACCGATATCATCAGGCTCTTATTGGTGTTGACTAATGTTAAGTGATTGATCATGATAATGGTGTCAAACATTTTGTGACATTTCCTACACCTGTATGAAATACTTCTTAAGCAGGAGACTTCTCTGCGAACAGCTTTGTGCTCCAAGATTTGTATGAGCACCATAGATTTCTTCCTTAGTTAACATGTATAATGCCTCTTTGACTTGATGGCATTCAACCTATTATTGGTCCTTTGTACAAACGTATCTTAAGACTGGAGGTGTATGTCTTCGTGGGCCCTCAATTATTTATTTATTTATTTTTACCTATTGTAGAGCGCACTGTAACCCTGCGGGCATCCTGGCGCCAAGACAGCAAAAAAGGACCGATATAATAGACAGGTAGACCAGCTGGGCGCCACTGATGTAGAGTTAAAGACTCAGGGAGCAAACTTTGGGAAAGAGCCAGGTCTTTAGTCTCTTGCGGAACGGCATTAGGTTCTGTATGCTCCTAATTTCCAAGGGAAGGCTGTTCCAAAGGCGGGCAGCCGCCACACTAAAGGCTCCCCCCCCCCCCCCCCCCCCCCCCCCCCCCCCCCATAGTTGCTCTCTTTGTCCTTGGTATCCTGACCGAATAGGCAGATGAAGAGCGAAGGTTGCAAGTGGGTACATACCATTGAAATCTGGCTTGGATCGGCTTTGGTCCTTGTCCATGTAGTGCTTTCAACGTTACGCACAGGGATTTAAACAAAACCCTTTGCGCCACTGGGAGCCAATGAAGCCCTGCTAAAGCCTGAGTTGTCGAGGAGCGATTCAGCGCAAGCTTGGCTGCAGCAGTCTGAAAACTCTGGAGCCCGGCAATCAAGCACCCCGGGGATTCCAGAAGCAGGACATTACAGTAGTCAAGACGGCTTAAAATAATGCTCCTGACTACTGTAGTTCTTGCCTGCACAGGCAGCAGCGGTAGTATTTCACGCAGTCCTCAAAGAGTGAAACAAGCTCCTACTAATTTATTAATATGGGACTCCAAGTTCATTTTCTCATTAAAACTGACCCCAAGATTGCGTACATAGCTTACTGGTGCCAGCGGGCCATTTGTGTTTGTTGGCCAGAAATCATTCGGCAATCCTCGATCTTTCCCACTTTACAGTGTAAAATCTGTCTTTTCACTGTTAAATTGAAGCGAGTTGCCCTCCAGTCATTTTGCAAATTTAGACATGCAGGCATGAAAGCTTTCCAATGAATCTGCGTGGTCACCATCCAGGGACACAATGAGCTGGGTGTCATTGGCGTAATTAATCACACTGATATTATACATTTTGATGATCCCCAGCAATGGTCGAAAGTACACATTAAACAGAATAGGGCTGATGGAGGACCCCTGTGGAACTCGTTGTTCGTTTTTTGCAAATTGTGGCTGGAAAGGAGGGAGCGCTACTGCTTGCCACCTGCCCGATAGATATGAACGTATCCATCCAAGTGCCACACCTGTCACTCCTACAGATTCAAGCCTTGTCAGAAGAATATCATGGTTGACCGTATCGAATGCGGCGGACAGGTCAAGCAATACTAGAGTTGCCGATTGCCCACCTGTCTGCCCGCATTCGAAGATTGTTCAAGACGGTCACCAAGGCGGTCTCTGTTCCATGACCCGGTCTAAACTCCAATTTTTCCTCAGCCAATTTATTATTTGTCTCCAAAAAGAGACCGTGCACTACTGACCAGACACTCTACGATCTTGGTCAGATAAGGTAAGAGGGAGATGGACCTGTAGTTCTTATAACATCCAGGGTCTAGGGTAGTTTTTTTCAGGAGTGGCGTGATAATGGCCTGCTTCCAGCTGAACGGTACCAGTCCATTGATGAGCGATGGGCAGCACAGTTGATGCAGAATGGGGAACAGCTCTAGTTCGAGTGCTTTCATTATCTTATGGGGGATAGGGTCCAAGGATGACCCAGATGCAATTCACAGGGCCGTTCGGGTGAACTCCTCTATCGAGGGTATCAGTAAAGTATCCATGATGACCGTAGAGTCTACCAGTCATCATGGTCAATTAAATAACGACCTTGACAGCCGATTGGAATCCTTGAAAGAAATCAGGATAAACACCTTCAGCAGAATTCATCACATGCGTATTTACCTTTTTTGATCTTTGTGAAAGGCACAAAATACACCTTTGGCAAGGAAGCACAAAAAGTAAGAACAGATCTAGATGTACAGAATTGGGTTACACAGTGATACTCAATTTACTGAGCTCAGAAGAATGGACAGCTGCGTCTCCCTTGCTTGGATTGAAACTTGTGGCTCATGCTCACCTGCATGGTAAAGCTGCTCTGACTTGCTTTACTGGTCAGAACAGACTGCATTTTAAGATAGTTTAGTGTGTTAAAGGCAATTGCTACAGAGATGAATCAAGTAAATCGTAAGGTGAGTTCAGGTTATATAGCTCAGGTATGTTATGTTATGTTAAATAGAATGTATTGAGCGCACGTACGCCCGTAGGCTTCATGGCGCTATTGGAAGATTTGCAGAGACATAACACAACAGAAAGAGGCAGACATTAACTATGGGTAGGCTTGCCTAAAAAGCCAAGTTTTGAAAGCTTGTCTAAAAGCCAGAAGGTCTTCGTGAAGTCTCAATGTCAGTGGCAGAGAATTCCAAAGGGAGCAGGCTAGATAGTGAAAAGAACCGCCTCCCTGGCGTTGTTTCATAATACGAGGCACAACTAGCAAGTTCTTGTGACCTGAGCGAAGAGCACATGAGGGAATGTACCTAACAAGCAGGCTGCTAATAAATCCAGGGCCCTTACCTTGTAGAGCCCTAAAGATAATGCATCCAGCTTTAAAGGTTGCTCTCTGCGCTACTGGCAACCAGTGGAGACCGGCCAGACCCGGCCTGATGGACTGCCACTTGGGTATCTTGCAAATCAACCTGGCCGCTTGGTTCTGAACCAGTTGTAGTCTCTTGAGCTGCCCGGCTGGAAGACCCAAATACAAACTGTTGGAATAGTCCAGGCGGGACAGCACGAGAGCGATGATAACTTGGATCAGAGCAGAGTAAGTTAACAGGTGGGCAATCTTCCTGATCTTACGGAGTTGGAAAAAACTTGAGGATACCACCGTCCCTACCTGACTTTTAAGAGAGAGGTCTTCATTAAAAGTAACCCCTAGGCTTTTTACCGTTTGGGACTTGGTTGGAGGATTTCCCATTTCTGGAGGCCAAAAATGTGGCCCCCAGTACAGTTCACTCTTCCCAGGCAAAATCAATTCAGTCTTGCCTGGGTTGAGTTTCAGGTGATTTAGACTCATCCGTCTCTGGATGTGGACCATGGCCTCCCGAAATTTGGTGGCAGCGCCAGGGGAGTCCAGGCGAAAGATCAGTTGCAAGTCATCCGCATAGTTAAAAATTAAAACTTTAAACTTTCTTAGTGAAAACAACAAGGGTCGTAGATACAAATTAAATAAAAGTGGGGACAAGGACGATCCCTGAGGGACTCCGCATTCATTTTTAATTTTAGGGGTTGTAAAGGTTCCTAGTCTCACTGCCTGGGTACGATCCGAGATAAATGACTTCAGCCATCTGAAGGCCGAGCCTCTAAGGCCCGCCTGCTCGACACGGTCGACCAGGATGGTGTGGTCGACCGTGTCGAATGCGGCCGACAGGTCAAGAAGTACTAGTGCTTGATGAATATCCTTGTCCGCATTGCATCTAAGTACATTCTGGACCGCCAGTGTCACCATCTCTGTGGAGTGCCCCGGTCGAAACCCAGCTTGATTAGGTTCCAGATATCCAGTGGATTCAACAAAACTAGAGAGACTGCTAGCAGCATGTGCCTCAAGAATTTTTGAAAGGAATGGTAGCAAGGATATCGGACAATAGTTTGATGGATCGTGGGGGTCCAGGCCAGGTTTTTTAATCAAGGGAATGAGTAGAGCGTGTTTAAACCCTACGGGTACCTTTCCCTGATCAAGTGAATCATTTAGCAGAGGAAGGATCCCCTGAGGGATAGATTGCCCTATTTCTGTAAAAATGTGGGGTGGGCAGATGTCGTCGGGTGAACCAGACTTGACACGTGCCAGGAGAGCAGAAAAGGTTTTGGAGTCTAGGGCAGGGAAGGCATCTAACGTGGCGGGATTATTAAAAATATCATCCAAGGGAGATGATGTAGGAGAGCTTGCAATGTTGCGTTTTATTATTGCAATTTTCTCTCTGAAGTATTCATTCAGAGAGTCGCACAACTTCTGAGTGGGAACTATTGAGGGGGCTGTCCTGTCATCGTCGCAGAGCTCATTGACTATATTAAATATATCTTTAGTTTTATTGGAAGAGGTTAAAATTTTTTGGGAGAAGTAATTGGTTTTATGTTGATGCAGAATTTTTTGAAACTCCTTCCTAGCAGCGCAATACACTTCTCTATCTTGTGGGGAGTAATTTACTCTCCACTTCCGTTCCTTTTGTCGTACCCCTAATTTAAGATTTTTCAATTCTTGGGTAAACCATTTATGGGCGTCGTTTCCTCTAATACTGGAAACCAGTACAAGGGGGGCTGAAAGGTCTGCTGCATAGCGTAGCCAGTTTGACAGAGATCTCTCGCCAGAGTCCAGGTCATCATGCGGCAGAGGTATAGATTTGCTTAAAACGTTCATGAATCCAGGAAGATCCATAGATTTCCATTTACGGAATTCTTTGCCCATGCATGACCTGGCCTTGACGTTCCCTCGTATTTCTAGCGTGAACTGAATGACGAAGTGATCCGACCAAATACATGGACTGATAACAGGGTTAGGTAGTGGTAGGTTATGCGTCCAGATTTGGTCGAGACTATGACCTTTCTGGTGAGTAGTGGTGGTAGTTAGTGAAATTACTCCAAATATCTGGATATAGTATATAGTGTTAATTTTCCTGCTGCTGAAGTGTGTGGCCTGCAGGTCATAGGTTTTTATGTGAAATAGTTCAGTGAATTAGTGCGTTTAATGCAGAAATTCCTGTGTGCTGCAGACTGAAAGTTTCAGTCGTCATCAAATAGTTTGGTGGTTTATGCAGCATGGAACCGGCAAAACTAGCAGCTTGATTTCTTTCTACTTTTAACTTAGGTTTTCATACTTAAAGTTGGACAAAATGGGTGTAATAAATTGGGTAGTAATTAACACAAGTCCTAGAACTATCGTCTGTTTAGTGTACTATATAAATGGGCAATTTTTAAGGTCGGGGCCAACTGGGCCAAGATGGTGTCATGTGCCAGTTTGTGCTCTTAACGAACGGATTGGAGTTAGACACTGTAACCAAGCTGAGACAAGACATTAGACCCCTTGACACATGGGAACGGCTCTGCGACCGTGACAGTGACTGGTTGCCTGGGACATCAGCTGAAGCTGGATCAGAGTGGTCCCAGCCAGGGAGCAGCTGGCTGTCTAGGACGGAGGGGTGGTGAGGCCTGGGAGCACAGGAAGCCGTTTACTCATGCCCCTCCTCCTCCACATTGAACTTGACCGCGGTCCGCTGACACTGCAGGGCTTCCCCCTCCAACTGCTGTGCTATCTGCCACCAACAGAGGACGGTTATGATGTAGTGTGGGATGCTCTTGATTATTGCTGGCCTCCTCTGGATTATTCCCAGCTGTGGACTGCGGATGCTGCGGGGGCACCACCATCCTACGTACCAAACTGCCCGACACCTGAAATTGTCCTATATTGACTGGAGCCCTTGTTGAAAGCTCTAGAGACAGCACATGGTACCCTGGCACGGCCGGGCCGAAGCTCCTACAACGCTTGGTGATGGGAGCTGAGGCGGTGAGAGAGATCCGAGCGGTATGAGGAGACTCCCGGTCCTCGGTGGTCTGAACACTCTTTGTCTGCTACAGAGTGAGGCCTGCTGAGGCTGGGGCGGAACGTCCTGGGTTCTTGCCCGCCCTCACTACATCCTGCCTGACCGGGTTCTGCTGGAATCGTGGGGGCCCATCCCGCCCTCCCACACAATAGGGCGGGATGGCCAAT
Organism: Lissotriton helveticus; assembly: GCF_964261635.1. Classification (NCBI taxonomy): domain Eukaryota; kingdom Metazoa; phylum Chordata; class Amphibia; order Caudata; family Salamandridae; genus Lissotriton; species Lissotriton helveticus. The sequence continues at coordinate 73,033,754 of NC_136065.1, forward strand.
CCTGCTTGGCGGGACCCCGAGGAGTGGGGAAGCGGTCGGCGACCAGCTTGGGCCCAAAAGTATTGAAGTGGGCCTGAGAGGGGTCCAAGTGCCCAAAGAGATTCTGGACCCACTTGCGTGGGAATCTAACTTGTGACACCTTTGAGGTGGGGACAGAGGAAACTGGCAGAAGGCACACTGGTTGGTCGAAGCAGAACGGGGCATTGAGCCTTCCCTACCCAGATGCGCTGACTGTGGCCCTAGAAACTTGCGTGCAACTGGAGACTTGCCTGTGGCCCATAAGTTGGCCCGCTGATACAAAGAGGCCAACAGGGGACCCGAAATCACCGCTGTTGTGGCTTGCTGGGGAATCTGGCGGGGTGGCTGTAGAGTGTAGGAGAGTAGGGTCTGCTTCCTATGGTCACCCCCACTTTTTGCTTTGCTTTACTGGTTTTTTGACATAGATGTGGCTGTGGGCCTGCTAATCGGACCCACAGCCCAGATGATCTCTCTAAATTCATACCATGTACTTTAGGTACATACACAATTGGGAATTGGTTCACCTTATCAGCCCCTGTATAGTGTACCCTAGGTACCCAGGGCATAGGTGCATCCAAGGCCTACCAGGGGCTGCAGCATGTATTATGCCACCCCTGGCTGGCCACTCACATTGACACAACTGGCTGATGGCTCAGCTGGGGCAAGGTCGTGTAATCACCCCTTGCTTAGGTATGGTATTCCTTTATCTAACTTATACATAGACACACATGAACCTATAAGTCACTCCTATGGCAGGCCTTAACAATCCTGAGGGCAGAGTGCTTGGTTTTATGTGAGATGGTGCTCTAGCATGAGCTGAGCCTGTCTGCAGCTTTCGGAACCATGTCCTTATAGCTGTTCTATGATATAGCCAGACCATATACTCTTAAGTGCATTATAATCCTTGCGGATAATGCTAACTTTGGTTTGGCTGTGTCATACCCTTTGGAATACTACCCCCTCGCCAATTCTGGCTACGGGGGTAGCATTCCACCCTTCTAGAGGGAGAAGACATGTTGTTCCTGACTATCCCGGTTAAAGTTAACCAGAGCCCCAGCGTCACAAAATGGACGCTGCTGCCACAGACACAAGTCTGACCTCCTGCTTCTGGGAGTCCTTCCAGTCAAGGAGGCTTGGACAATACGTTTCCTGCCTGGGGAGGTGCGAGCATCACCCCAGCCAGGACTTGGTGTATTGGGACAGGGAGGGCTGAATGAAATGAGACACTGCCTGGGGCACACAAGGTGCTCCATGCATTCTCCAGTTCAAACTGGTTGCTGGGGCACTCCAGCCCCAACTCTGGCGCGAAACTGTACAAAGGGAAAGGGGTGTAACCACCTCCCTTCCCTGGTCCCACCCATAGGAGGGACCTAGAAGGTAAACCAGCCCATTTTATTAGTATAAAGCTAGGAGCTGAGTCTTAAGACTTTAGATTTATCCTGACTGAAACTTGAAATGAAACTCTGGACCTTCGACATTCTGCTTGAATCTAGAAGACTGAAGAATCTCCCTTGTGGCCAAGGAGTGACCACCGTGTGCAAACAGGCACCATCAGCGATCAACGGCTTGCTTTGTCGACGTTCTCGCCGGAACCTGAGCACAGAGCCTGACAAGTTCCAGACGACTTTGACCCTTTTCGATATCTGCTGCAGAGCTGAGATCCGTGGAGGCGACCAGAGAAGTGGGACCGGACATCTTGGAAAACCTGCGAATTGCTACTTGTGCAGCTTCTGAGGCACCCTCGAAGTTGTGCATTGGGGATTGAGAAGCCCCAACCTCAAGCACCATCTGCACTGAAGATCAGCCCTTCACACTCCACGAGTTCTGCGTGGGGCCCTTCTGCATTTTCCTGCTTGACGCGTTGTCCGGTTGCTGGCCCGCTGGCTAGTAGCCTCTGTGACGACCATCCTTTGAATCTTCACCACTGGTCAGGTTGCTCCAGACTGTTCCCTGCTTACCTGCAAAGGAGAAGCACCTCAGACCTTGCTGATCTGCATCAGAAGCCATCTTCGATTCCGGCGTGGGTTGCCTTTGCCAAGGCTTGTTAACTCCAATCCAGAAGTAGACTCCTCCATCATCGAGATCCTTCGTGGGACAGCCCGTATCCAGCTCCTGGTCATTGTCGACGCCTCTTGGTCCACGTGGCTGTAGAGACAAGCTTCACGACATCACCTGATTGCTCCTCGACATAGTCTGGTTCCTTCCTGCTCCTCGACATAGTCTGACCTGGTTCCACCCTGTCACTGGCTAGTGACCCAGACTCTCTCCCCTCTGCTTTCAGGTACTCTTCATCCTCGATCCGCCCTTGGAGCCACCCGGAGATCTTCCTCCTGGTCGCCTGCAGCATCTTCTTACAGGTCTCCATAGGATCCAGCGAAGAAACCGGACCCATCTTGACACCTATGCATCCATCTCGCGTGGGTGAGGTAACACGAGTTCTTCAGTGCTCCTGTGGGTATTGACTATCCAAGTGTCTTTGTTTTTAGTTGCTATCTGCTAGTTCAACCGGAAGTGTCCTAAATCCACTAACTTCTGATTCCTAAGTTCCCATTGACTTCTATGGTAACCCGTATGTATGTAAAGACACTGCACGCACCTCCCGTGGGCCTCCTACTTCCTAGCAATTGGTAGTACAGTGTAGCCCCAGCGATGCCCTCGGTCTACTCTTTGTCCGTGACGTGTTTATTATACCACTTTCTTAATATATGGTTTCCATCGCCCCTAGGGCTCGACTGTATGCTGATTAAGTAACTTGTTATGTGCTTGTGCCTCTTACCTCCTAAAGACTTCAGAGGGGTTGGGTTAGAAATAAATACATATATATTTTATATATAACCTGTGTGGTGTCCTTTCATTTGGTATTCAAGGGGTTACATATGGTAAAAAAAGCTGGCTTTACATGCCCTCTGAGTTTTAGCCTAAGACTGCTTAGTCCATGCTACCTCTAGGATAGCTGGTCTATAAGGTTGACTTACAACCAATCACCATAAGGGTTGTTTGGACTGATACAAGGTGCCCACTAGAATAGTGGACATCATATATCAGGCCAACTTCTCACATTAGAGGAGGCCCACCTTGGCTCAGAAGCCTACCTGAAAAGAGACCCCTTTGCTACTTCCTGACAGTGCCTGTGAATCCGCCCTGAGGCCTAAAGATGCCACCAGTTTATCACCGGCTGGCGGGGCTCACCTGCCTCTCATGCGAGGCATCCCATTCTGCCCCTCCTGACTGCAGGGAGACCCTTGTGGATCCGGGGTTGCTCGTGCTGTGACACCCCTGAGACTGGCAGGGTGTCAGCAAGCTGGCCCTTGAGGATGGAAGTGGTCTCCAAGGGATTTGCCTCACACACCGTTGACACGGAGTATGGGGCTGCTCGTTCTGCAGTGCCATCGACATAACAGGCACAAGCAAGCAGGCCCTGGCGACTACGACCCCTTCTGGGCACCACTGCTGATCACACTGGTCTGAGGACGTACTGGACTGTTTACATTGCAGCATGCCCTAATGCTCCCAGAACACATGCAGGTGGGTCATAAACAACTTGGTAGAAACTGACCCCTGCCGACTTCCACTGAGCTTGCATCTCTGAGGGTGACTCAATTTGCTGGACCACCAACTGCTCTAAGCTCTTGTAGCCATTTGAATTCTACAAACCGGTCATGGGACACCTAGTTTCTGGAATGCAACCAGTGACGCTAAAGCAATCATCCAGCTGGAAAGGACGGTACAAGATTAGACTGAGACAGACTTGCCTGACTCTGAGTCCTTGTAGGCCAAAATAAATGTTGTCAAGCAGACGGTAGCAAACACATGAAGCACCCTTGATCAAACCCATTCTTCCCTGCAAAACAAAATTGACAAGATTACAGCAGACTTCACCTTACTGCACACACATCTCCGCAAATTGACTGACCGAGTATGTGAGGTTGAACACACAATAGTTGAGTTCCAGCCAACAGCACACGACTCAGCATTGCAACTTCAGAGTCTGTTACATAGCTTTAATGTACTAGAAAATAGAGTGGAGGATGCTGAGGAAAGATCCAGATGCAACAATGCACGAATTGTGGGACTTCCAGAAGGTGTCCAGAACTGGAATTGCACCTTATTTCTGAACGCAGAGCTCGCTCCCTTTTTCACTGTAGAACGGACCCATCGTGTGCCAGCTTGTCGCCTGCCTCCAAGGGCTATTCTTAGACCCTTCTTATTTTGTCTACTTATTACAGGGACTGCTACTCCATTTTGTGAGCATCACGTAAACTGCAGAACATAGTAATGGGCAGTGCATTTACTATGTTCTTCCCTGATGACACCATGATGCTGTAGCGACAGAGGCTCCTTCCTTACGGACAAGCAGCGTCTTCGGGAGTTAGACATACACTACTCACTTCTGTTTCCAGCCCGACTACATTTGACGAAAGATGGCTCCACACAATCGTTCAGCCCTGCTGAAGAAGTGTGGCAATGGTTAGAGTCCCCTGGCCTTGCAGCAGCACGCCCCTCGCACCATGTGAGGGAGTGCCCTAGAACTGCCACAGGAAGATGTTGCCTTGCACGCCAACAAAGGGAGAGACTCCCGGTGCAGCCTGGCTCCACTCCAAACCTGGAACAGGTGATCCTAGAGGCATGATGCATGATCACAACCAGAATCTGGACGCAACATCTTTAAACTCCTTCAGCGATGATGGCCCCTCCACTACATGGCCCTCTATAACTGAATCAATGGCTCCGCCTAGGGTCACCCCTCAGCCCGCGGACCATCTCTTATGAATCACTGTTGTCTGACAATGCACTGAGACCCATTTGCCTTGCTAAAGCTCCTCCTTTTTTCCCATTGTATTATCTGCACTGTAGGTGCTGGCACCACAGCCCAACAGGACATACCCCCATGGCATTGAATTTAAATTAGACGTTGTACTGCGACACACATTCACACAGGCATCATTTACCCCACTAGATGCTGTCTCTGCATGTTGCGAATCGGGCCTAAAGCCAATTAGCCTGCAGGGTCATCACTTGCCCTCAATAGTTTAGCAGTTTGGGCGGATACCAGTTGTCCCAATGACATTACCTGTTTGAACTTTCCCGTTGTCCCGAGTTGGACTGGTTGGCGAGAGTTCCCCAAGATCCCTAATCCTCCTGGTCCTTTAGTGCAAATGTTCACACTGAGGAACCACTCCCCTTGTGGTGTTGTCACAGGTGGGACCCCACTGCACTTCCCTTATGACCCACGCTAATTTTATCACATAGAATGCGAGAGGCATGCATACTCCCTCTTTCTGTTACGCTGAGTATTCCTACCTGAAAAGCCGAACCCCACCCACAATATTCCTGCGGGAAACACACCTAACACTGACCAAAGCCTGCAAGCTTCAACGGCAGTGGCAAGAACATGTTAGCTACGGACTACTCATTTGCCAGGGGTGTGCTGATCTGTGTTAAGCCGGGGGTTCCCTTCACTGTAGATGACCTTATAATAAACTTGAATGGCCCGTTTGTGCCAGTAGGGTCGGTAAATGCCCCTAATACAGATCAGACATCATTCCTATGCATGCTATCTTATAGACTATCCGTTTAGAGCGGGATCCTGTAGCTCCTAGGAGGTGATTTTTTACTGTCCTTGACACCTCACTGGACCGCTCCTCCCCTCACGCACACTGGCCACATCTAATGCACAGGCCCTCACTGACTGGCTACTGCACTGGCAGCTTACCAACATATGGTGAGTTCTCAATCGAGACACGCGGGTATGCTCTTCCTGTTCCTCATCAGACATCCTGAATGTAAGACATGGCCACTTTGTGAGTTCCATCAACCTGTTTCCCACCGTTCAGCACACAGATTAATTTGGCCACACACACTATGACCAAAACCCCAATCGTACAACAGACATGGAGTGACACTTTACCTCCCATACCCACATAGTGGCAGCAACACGTCGCGCTTGAAGACCCGCCCTTCCGTGCATCCCTGGGTACAGCCACAATGGATTATTTTGAGTTCACCTACGACACCGCCACAGACAAACTGATGGAATGGGATGCCTTTAAAGTGACAGTCATAGGGCTCTGCTTGGGGCTGACATGGAATACTTGTAAACAGGATGGTGACATTGTGCGCATTGAGTGCAAGCTACTGCACCTTGAGATGTGCTCCGTTACTGACCAACTTCTGGCCGATACACGAGTGAGCATACCTCTTTGTTGGAGCGACTCTGGTGCCTGAACTACACCGCTCACTCCCCAAGCAATGTCTAATCGGGCAGGGCGTCTTATTCTCTCATACACGCCTACAGGACACCACCTACACCCTCAACACAAAATACATGGAGAACTACACTTTGCTTTACTTGTCAATCACGGATGCCAGTCTGATTCGCATGGAGGCCTTCTGCTCCTCCACGCTCCTCCTTCCCACCATTACCCATGAACAGTGCAAGGATCTGGAAGAAACAATAACTTATTCAGAAGTCTGCGGGCGTTTAAAGCTCTAGCAACCGGCATTTCCCCTGGCCCAGATAGCCTACAAGCTGAGTATTATAAAGCGTACACATGCGAACTCCCCATCTACTCACTTTCTGCAAACAATCTCTAACTGCACATATCCTGCCTCTATCACTCCGCAAGGCATTACTTATCTCTTTAACCAAACCCAACAGGGATCACACAGACCGCTGGTGCTTCTTAACACAGACTACAAAATCTTAGCCAAGATTCTGGCAGACCCCCTGGTTCTACTGCTGTTCCATCCGGGCCAAAATGTATTTTTACCAGCTCGCAACACCTCATTAAATCTGCAATGATTCTTCCTGGTCTCAAAATACTCCACGTACCTTTGGCCACAATCTTGATGCTTGGTCCTAGACCTTGAGAAAGCCTTTGACTCGCTGGAATGGGGTTTTCAATTTGATGCACTGCATCGCTATGAAATTGGTGGCCGCTTTCTCCGACTGATTAGATTGATTTACACCATGCTTCTGCGGGCTAAAGTAATACAAGCAGTGGCATAGCCAACAGGTCTGGCCTTCGGAAGCTTATAAAAATGTTGCCATGCAGCACACATTTTTTTATTTAGTTTTTTACACATTAAGCACCTTTATAAAATCACTCTAGATGTCGACGAAAAGGGAAAAACAAAAGTCAATCAAGTGCAGTGTTAAGCATAATTTTTTTTCGCTGTGCATGTGCAAAGGACAGATTCTGAAATGCACCTAAAAGAGACCACTACTAGTTACATTATCAATGGGTTAACTGATGCTGCCACCATTGCTTCCTATGCAAGATCTAAAAAGTGAGACCAGAGACAACCCTGCATCCAGAGCGTAGATATCAAACCGGAAGCGAACCGAAGGCTGCAACTACCCATTTCCGGAGGGCAGCCAGTAACCGTTCCCGAATACAAACAGTAGTCACTACTCGCCCTCCAGGTATAACCGCAGAACCACATCATTGAGGCGCAACAGAAAGGCACCGTGTGTTTCAGAAGTTGATGGACACCATTAGCTGACATACCAGGTATACAAGCTTACCAAGATGACGTTTTAATATTTTCAAATATGATTGCAAATCATAGGGCACACGTTGACTATTTAGGTCATCATATTTCCGGTTGTGATATACATCCTATATTTTCTTTGGCACAGGCTATATAGGATGTAACTCCTTCTCATGATAAGTACACCTTGAAATCTTTCTTCGGTAGGAGTGAATGTTATTCAAAGGTTATTCAAGGAAAAGCAGTGATAGTACAACTACTAGACAATTGTTGCAAAAAAATGTATAATTTGTCTGTGATTCAGCTGAACAAGCTTTTGCAAGAGTCAAATCTTTGATCACGAATGCACTAGCTTCATCCGCATTCAAACCTGACTGCAAATGTATTCTAACCGTTGATGCAAGTCAAATTGGGATAGGAGCTGTCTTGTCTCAATTTTCTGATAACAGGAAACACGCTGTGGCCTTCACTTGTCGCTCGTTGAAAACCTCAATCACATTACAGTACAATTGAGAGGGAGGTGTTGGCTTGCTCTTGTGCCATTAAGTAGTTTAAAACCTTTCTTTGGGGTATTAGTTTCAATCTTTTCACATACCATTAGCCTCTAATTAAAATATTCACCGGTAATGGCTCAGGAAAAGCACCAGCAAGATTAGTCCGACTCCTCTCACGGTTACAGGATTACAACTTCAAACTTTACTTCATCCCTTGAGGCAGAAACTCCAGGCCTTTTTTTTTTTTTTTATCCAGAATGCCTCTTCAGAATGTTTACTCTGCTGAGGATGTCTAGTCGGTGGTGGCTACTTTGGATGATCTACCTGAAAGAAACAGTGTTGGATTCCTTACCATAGTGTAAGTAAATTTATTATGTATAGTTAATTAAATCCTGTACATTTGTTACATTTCAAACAATTTCTTAAAATATGATGACCAAGTCTATGTAATCGTCTTTGTAAAAAAGGCATGCAGTGAGAAACCGAGGGTGATTGTCGGACGTGTTTTCCTGAGCCAGGGCAGGCTAGTCTTTTGTGGCCCAAAGTTCGTCCATTAGGTCCCAGAGCCAAAAGTTGCTGCCAGTTGTAGATTTTGAAGACTTTGCTCTATCGTGGTCAGAAATTTGACATATCTGCAGTTCAGTTTTGTATTTGCAGGGTTTAAGCATGCAAGCACAGCCTGCCTTCGCGTGCTGGTCCCTATCTGCTTGAGCTGGTCCCTTAGTAGCGATCGACGGACTTGTCGGAACTCTTCGCAGAGGCAAGTCATATGTAATATGTCTCCGGTTGCTGATTTGCAGACAGACTTCATGGCCATTGCTCCTAAACCATGGTGGTTGGTGCTCTCTGCTGGGCAGGATCCCTAGTCTATATTTCAAAAACTTCAGTTTTGTAATTTTTGGGTAGCCCTGGCTGAAGTAAGGTTGTGGTGTCAAGGATTTGTACGTATTTAATGTCATCCACGCATGGTTTCTTTTTGCAAAAGCGGCCTTGTCCTCTATTAGGGATATGGTTTTTCCAAACCACTTTTTTAAAAGGGTTGTGCCCCAGTTGCATGTCCCAGAGTGCGGATGCCTTGACAGCCCCCAAGGCTGCCTTCAAATAGGAGCGTGCCTGAGATTCGTCTCTGCTTTGTATGTCTTGCCACAGCGTTGCGTTTAAGGTGTCTTTGAAGGCTGAGCGAAGTTTGTGGCAGCAGATAATGAAAGCTCCTTGTCTTGCAAGGGCTTGTTTTTTTAAGCCAAACTCGAGCCTTATTTGGGCAGGCGAGGTGTAGGACGGGAGTGAGAACAGAGTTCTATATGCTTTTACCTGGATGTTATCTAGGTTCTTGGAATCTCTTCCTCGTAGTGCCTCACTACCATAGGAAATTGAAGGGAGCAATTTAGCCTGGATGACTTTTAAGTATGGTGTTAGTCGGTCCCGCTAGTTGGTTGCCTAAGTTTTTCAATGTGATAGCGATCAAGGCCCCTCTTCTTTGGATTTCCTCCATCTGCCGGACAAATGAGCCTTCGGTGTCGAAGATAAGTCCCAAGTATTTATATTCAAGTGAAGACTCTACTTTTTGGCCCCCCAGAGTCCAGTGCTTCTGGTGTTTATTCCTGGTATTGATCGACATTGTACGCGTTTTGCTTAAGTTGATTTTTAAGTTGTTTTCCGTTGCGTAACTGTGCATTTCGATCAGCAGATTCTGGAGGCCGATGTATGTGTGGCTTAAGAGCACCACGTCCGCGTATAAAAGATTGCTTAGGGTTTTTCCTCCCAGCCTTGGAGAGTGGGAGTTGCATGTGTTGAGTCGGCCCGATAAATCTGCCATAAACAGGTTGAAAAGGTCGGGCCAACACGCACCCTTGTTTTAGCCCTTTGGTCGTACAAACTTTGGAAGACAGATGGGTCCCACTTCCCAGCTTCACCTGCACCCAGGTATCATGGTGGAGTAACTTCAGCATGTTAAGAAGTGGTTGAGGTATTCCCCATTGTGCAAGTTTCTGCCACAGCATGCCTCTCTCGATGTTATCAAAGGCTGCGGAGAAATCGATGTAGCACAAATGCAACGGCAGTTTTTTTGTTTTAGCTCCGTCAATAATCAGCGAGATTGCCAAGATGTTAGTTCAGTTTTTTGTTTTTTTTTGGAAACCCGTCTGGTTCCATGGTATATTCTGCTTTGAGTCTGCCCATGTCACGATCTCCTCTAGGATTACTCCAGCAAAGTATTTCGCCTCGTTGTCAATAAGGGCTATTAATCGGTAGTTATCGGGGGTCGTTTTGTCTCCCTTTTTGTGTATGGGGACAATCGTCGACCCTCTCCATGAGTCTGGAATTCTGTGTAGGAGTCTAACTTCTGAGAACAAAGGTTGTAGTATTGTTGCCCATTCTGTATCTTTCGCCATGAACAGGGCTGGCGGGATGCCATTAGGACCTGGAGCACCTTCTTTCCTGCCCTTGCTGATCTGTTTTTTTATTAGGACTATTTGCTGGGCTACTGATGGTGTCAGAGTGTCGCCGGGATGGGGTTGATCTCCCCGGTTTGTCGGTGTTGACATGGTCGTTGCGAGTGCTTGCTCTCCATTGGTACTGCTTTGTACCCCTGTCTGTCCCAAGGGATCATTGATGTGGCTGCCAAGGTAGTTAATCCACTGTTCTTCCCCAATGTGCGAACCGAGGTCCTTATGATCTGGGCGTAAGATCTTATTTACTGATTGCCAAAAACTAGCACTATTGTTACTTTTAGAGTCGTATAAGAGTTTAGCCCAGCCTTCGCTTTCTGCGTCTTTCTTTATTTCCCATTTTGTATGTTTGAGCTCCGCCCTTTGTTTTTTCAATATGACTCGGAGTCGTCATTTTGGGGCGCTGCTCTAAGCCTCCGTAAGGATACGTTTACAGCTCTTTTTTGTGCGCGTAATTGTGTTTGTTGACCCTTCTTTATGCTACTTCTGCTATGCTCTGTTTTGTGGTTGCCTTTAGGAGCGGTCCTTCTTGCCAGTTTGTTTACCAGTAAGTCGGTGTATTGCTCCCAGTGGGAAATATGCCCAGCTGCGTCTGATGTATCTGTTTTGTATAGTTGGGAGGGCAGTTTCAGCCAAGGTGGTTGTTAGTCGGCGAACATTTGATTTTCCTTAGATGGATTGTGTAAATCTCCCCCAGTGTGTAATCTGGCCTAATTGCCGTTTGCGTCCTTGCTGTCAGATGGCTTTCCTGAGGACGATGATCACTTCCCCCTGATCCCCATTCTAAATTCCAGGATGTATGGGAATAGTGCCAGACTGGCAAAAGTGTAGTCCAGGATGGAGCTGGCACTGTGGGAGTAGAAAGAAGCTACTGGGGGGGGAGTCCGTCGGAAATCTGCCGTTTAGTGCCTGGAGATTTTGATGTTCTAAATCCTGTAGAAGAGCATTATTTTGGCGCTTTCTCCAGTTTGGAAAGGAGCTTTGAGCTGGTATGCTGTAAATTTTGTTGAGTGAGAGGGCATCGTCGCCTTGTGACGAGCCAAGTAGATTTTGGTTGAAGTCCCCCGACACGAAGAGGAGTGGGTTCTCCAGTTGGGTGGCGTGCTCTGCCAGTTGGTTCAGGATGATCCTTGAGTCTTTGGCTCTGTTTGTAGGTTGAACATATATATTAACAAAGCAGACTTCTTCTTCTTTGGAGCCCAGCTGTAACTTGATCTTTACGGATAAGGTTGACTATGTCGATGAGGCCAGATGAACTGCCGAGGGTATTGATATGGTGGATACATATGTTGCCAAACCTCCTGACCGATGTCCAAATTTGTTGGTTTTTCGCCGCAGCTGTTGAGAAGCAAGTGAAACCCGGAATGTGTTTTGTGCTCGAGAGCCAGGTTTCCTGCAGCATTATAATGTCGAATTGTGAGATGTACTTAATGAAGTCCGGGTCATCCATTTTTGAGGCTAGGCCATGTATGTTCCAAGAACAGATGCCAAGGACTGGCACCCTTCCTCTGGTGTCTTCTCCCAGTTGATGTGGGCGTCATACCTCTTCGGGGCATGTGAAAATCGTTCGGGACAGTGTTCCTTCTAGTAGTGCGTGGTTTGAGTCAGTTGTTTTCTTTGTAAATGCTTCTGCCCATTCCCCCGAGCTGTTTCCCTTGGGGTTGGCGATGGAGGATGTACGAGGCTGATGGTTCCTTGGGGCTGATTTGCGCCACCCTGTTGTGAGCACTGACTCCGAGCCAGTTGTCGTCACGCTTTCCAGTGGTAGCTGCCAAGTGCTGTTATCCCTTTTTGTCGGTGATCTTCCCAGCGCACCCCTTAGTACGCTGCAGGGGTTGGTCTGTTGCATCGCTGGTGCAGCACTGTTACTTCTGCGGAGAGGCGAAGGGTATGCTGGTCTTTGTAAAGGAACGAGCTTAATACCCCAGTTCTTAAATTGGGCTGCTTCTGATGCAATTAGGTCAACGACATCGCTGGAGGACCAAGTCGTCCTAGTCGCCTCCTGGCTGCTTGAATTCGGAGCGGGCAAGAATTCAACCAAAAGTAAATCTTTGGAGTTAATGCCCCCCAAGGTGGGGACACATTTAATCAATTTAAGAATGTTGCCTCTGTTCAGCACGTCCTGCTGCCCTTTCGATGCATATTCCGGGTGGAAGACAAGGATCTCAGTTAGATGCATTTTGTTACCGACTTCCTCCAATTTTACGTTTGCAGCATGGGCGAGTGCTGCAACGCCAAGATCAGATTGAGTAGTATACGCTACTGGATTTCTGCCCTCACCTGGGGGATTGGAGCTGTCGGTTGGTGCTTTGGTTGGTGCTTTGATTGGCATGGATTGCTTCAGTGTTTGCATCTCTTTTGGCCAGATTGACTTTGACTGTTCAGATTGGCTGTGGGTAGAGTGGATAGTTACGGTTTTCATAAGTGTATCCCTGGTTTGATCGTCTTGCGATTGGCATGACGTATGGCCTGTTGGTCTTTCCCTAACCCCCTCCCTGATGATCGGTGGGTTGGGTGTTTTTGTTGCTGCTGAGGTTTGATGGATCTGGTTGAAGCACTCGGAGGGATTGGCCGTTCGTTAAGAGGCTTCCCTGGTAGGCGATGTCAAGGCTGCCAATTGTCGTTCAGTGACTGGCTCCTGCTTTGCGAAAGACACCATGGACTGTGTGTGCTGGCTAGTGCTTGTCGCAGTGGTTGTGTGTGTATCTAGGAGTCCAGGTAAGTTAGCAGCCGGTCGGGCTTGGGGCCCCTCTCCTTCCTGATGCAAAGGGCTGCTAGTTGAGTTTTGCGGCTGGGTTAGACTGATAGCTGCTGGGGTTTCCCCTGCAGGGAAGTTGTCCGTGAAAGAAGGCTCCATTCGTTTCCTGGTAAGGCCAGAGAATATAGGAAAGTTTTGCTGAGGTTGGCGACAGATTTTGTGTGCGACCTTTTCTTTTTTGTTGTCGTTGTTTTGCATTAAGTTTTTTTGGGGACTCAGATTTCTTCTGGGCAAGTTCCTCGTTCGCAAGGGATTCGTGGTCGGTTGAGATTTTGTCATGTGGATTACTGCTGATATTACTTTCTGCGAAGTTAGTGGAGCCCGTTTCTTTAGGGTCTTTGCCTTTGTGCAGCGATTTTATGTCCGTAATTAGATCTGTTAGCATTGAAGGCAGTGTGGCAAGTTTGTCTACTGCCTGATTGCAGTTACAGCTTAAGTATGTTTTTGTTTGTGCTCTTTGTATCAGGGTGTTCAGGTTACCTAACTTTTCGTCAATCCCTGCAGTAAAAACTACCAGTGTGTTGAGGAGATTAAGTTGCAGATCCATTTTGTCCAATTGATATTGCATAGCTTCCACAGCTAGCTGGATTGTATTTAGGAGGGAGGTCCAGGCTCCGGTATTGTGGTCTTTTCCCTGGTCTCTGTCGATTGCTCCGATATTGTGAACTTTTTCCTGCTCTCTCTAATTTGCCAGTTGAGAATTCGCAATCGGGGCAGTGTTGATGGTGTTGTCAACCAAAGAGTAGTTGAGGGAAAGCAGGTTATTGTTGTCTAGGTTGTTGGTTGTTGGCTTGTCCTCTCGCCCCTGTGCGTTCTGGTAGGATGGTCTGGCCCTACGTTCGGCATCCCAACTGGAGTTATGCTGGTTGGGCTTGTGTTGGCTGTATTCCGTGCTGAGTGCTGTACTGCACGAGAGACTTTATGTTGAGGCGTAATTGCCCGGTTCTGTGAGTGGTGAGGAGCCTATACCACCCAGGTGGACTTTGGTGAGGATACTGTGGTTGGGGCTCCTGAGGTGTCCGCCCTGGTCTGGTTGAGTATCCTTGGGAGTGGCCGGAGTTTGTGTCTTTACCGCTGTTAGAGGCTGTAGTCCGGCCCCTACTCCGCCCGCACTCAAGCGTCTGTCTAGAGGGTCCGGGTTTTTTGGTTTTCCTACTTGTGCCTCTAAGGTGGATTTTAGGTTTGCAGTGGACCCCTCCGATGGTCATTTTGGAGTACAGCTAGCCATGTGGGCAGGTGTTGGCTGCTGTTTGGAGGTAGAGTCCGGGGACTTCCCAAACACAGGTGAGGTCTCTAGAGGCTCAAATGATGCGCTTGAACTTGACCTGTGGTTTGGAGTACCGTTTTGATGGAAATCAGCCATGACCGTGAAAGTTCCCTGGGGCAGGGTGCTTTTAGCACGAGTGGTAGTGTCGCACAGTGGTGCACCTTTACCCAGCAGCGGTAAGGGTAACAATGGGGATTGCAATCCCTGGAGGTGCTTGTTGCTTGAAAAAATGGCTGAGCCTGCGTCCTTTAGGAACTCAAACTTAGTGTAAATTTTAGGCTGGTGGAGCTTTTTCCTATTGAGGGACTCAGTAGCCGGCGACACTTGGAGCAGGTCCTTTGAGTGCCCCTGTTTCGCTACGGTGCTGTCCAGGCCCAGTGGTGACTCAATTAGGGAGAGAAGATCCTGCTCCATTCCGAGGGGTGTTGGTCCATCGGTGGCTGTTTTCTTATTCTTATTCCCCTTTTTTGTCTTTGCTTTGTTGCTTGCTTTGTTACTTGAGGTTCGCTCCGGTGAACCCCTGGTCTTTCCAGACCTCATTTTGCTCTGTCTGCTCTCTGAGACTCTCGCCGCGACCCCCTCTGCGCTTACTGATTGATCCATGGAGTGATCGGCGATGATAGGTGATAGTAGCTGGAGCAGTTCAGGAGTAGGAGGAATCTGGTGGAGGGTTGCGAAAATATAGCTGGAGGGGGGGGCCTGGATCACCTGTGAGTGGAGCACGCCGGGGGGGCCCCCTGGTCAGTCAGACCTGGTCAGACTGCCCATCAGCCAACCCCTGGGGCTCTTACTTCGCGACCGCCTCGATCGGCTGCCGCGCTCACAGCTCCCACCCCCTCTGCAGGATCCCTCAATGCTGTATCAGAGCAGCGCGCAGTCAGTTGCTCGGACAGCTTCCTTTCCTCGCCTTAATCCTGACCTTGCCTTGCCACTTTTCTGCCTCTTTTCTGCCAGTTAGTGCCTGAGTTCCCTTGGCAGCTGGAGGGCGCCGCAGCCTCAGTGGCCTCCGCTTTGGCCACAGCTTTGGTGCACCACACTCATGCTCCCCCAAGGCTCCGGTACACGGCTCCAGTACAGGTGTAGTCCGGGTCTGGGGTTGGAGCGAATGAGTGATAGTGCAAGCAAGCAGGTACAATCGCGGTACTGACAGACAGCAGGCGGGTCAGGTCCTGTGTGTGGGACTCTTCCCAGATCAAGGTATAGGTGTATAAAGGTGGGCGCAGACGCTGAAAAACGGACAAGTACAGGTGCAGGCAGATACAGGTTCAGGTTACCTCTGCAATGCCTCCTTGCGTGACTGCCGATGCGGGCGCGAGACCTTGCTGCCTCTGGTGAAAGTCCAGTGTCCGGTAACAGGGAAGGTGCGCTATCACCGCTACCACCGCTGCGCTGTTGTGCCTCCCTGCTGCGCCCGTGTTTGCCGTGTTAATTCGTGTTAATTCGTGATTAGGAGCGGTTCTCAGCGTTTCACAGCTCCCGGCAGCCTTCTGGCGTCTGAACCGAATGGCGATCGGCCGTTACTGGCCGGCGTCTGTTAGCTCTCCAGCGCTCTCTGGTGGCTGGTGGATTCCTTACCATAGAATATTCCCAGGCGCAGACTGGATCCGGAAAGTTTTTGTCAGCAGTACCCCTGCGTGTCAGTAGGCGTTGTCTGCAGCTCCGCGTCAGTCATCGGCGTCGTGATTGCCGGGATGACGTCGTCGGAGTACTTAGACGTCACCCTCGTGCGCTGATGTCAGTTCTTCTTCTTTTTTTCCGCACCAGCAAGCGCAGATCCGGGAAGAGCGGTACTTCTAGTAATTTTTTTTACTAACTTTTTGGTCTATTTTGGATCGATTTTCGAGTCGATTTCGACTCCTGGTGCCAGTAGGGATGCCTGGATTCAAGCTGTGCGACGCCTGTCACTGCCTGTCGGTGACCGACCCCCACCGCCGGTGTCTCTACTACCTCGGGGCCGACCACGACGACAAGTCGTGCCCCGACTGCCAGGCCTGGACGTCGAAGGCTAGGCAGGAGCGGTCCCACAATTTTCTCGAGATCCGGCTTTCGGCTCCGCGCCGCTCGAGGACCCGGTCGAGGAGAAAGTCGAGGGGCCGGTAGCGCTGCCGGAGCCCACACCGTTCGTCGGGCACCAAGTCCTCGCATTCTGGTAAGTCGAGGCACTCTAAAAAGAAGTCGAAGAAGCAACATCACTCTTCAGACTCCCCTCGCGCGACGCAGCTGAGGGTTCGGTTGACACCACCCGCGCGGCTCCGCCGGAGCCGTCGCATCCCCGCCGGAGCCGTCGCATCCCCGCCGGAGCCGTCGCATCCCCGCCGGAGCCGTCGCATCCGGCCCCATACCCTCGGATACCTGGGCTGCATGCGACGCCGGAGGAGGTACGTGATTTCCTTGTGGCCATGAGGACTCTCTTCCCTCCGTCGAGGCCTGTCTGCACGCCTTCGTGCCCCATCGGTGTGCCTTTGGACCCGACTGGGAGCCCTAGCAGGCCTTCGCCTCCGGCCCGGCACCGTCGGGGGCTTCGGCTCCGGCGCCGTCGTCGACTTCAGTTCCGATGCCGCAGGGTCCCGAGGGATCCAGGCCTGAATTCCGGTCGACGCCAGTTGACCTCACGACTCCTCCGCTGGCGCCGACCCCGATGGTGTTGCTCCCGGCGCCGTCTTTGGACGTCACCGTCCCTAGTTTCAGCCCTGGTCCGGGAATGGCGTCGGATCGGCGCAGTCTCCAGCGTAAGTGGGTGAGCAATTCACCTATGACCCGGCTCTGTCATTTCTGCCTGTTTATCAGGACACGGATGAACGGGAGGACTGGGAGGGGTCTGAGGAGGACCCTCTGGCACGACAGTGACAGTTAAGTCAGGACTGGGCAGATGAGCTGGGGGGGGGGGGGGGGCAGTGTTCTTGACACTTCGCCTGACACTGGCTTTATCTCTCCTCCCGCCGTGGCTACGTAGGAGGGTGCTGCTACCTATGGTGTGGTGTTGCGCAAGGCGGCCAAGTCCTTGGTTCTTGAGCTCCCTGCTGCGGCCTTGAGGACTAATCTCCTCACCGAGGTGCTTGAGCCGCCAGTAAGCTCTTCGGAGCCTCTGCTGCCGTTTAATGAGGCCCTCACGGACGTTCTGCTGGGCACTTGGTCCAAGCCCTCCACAGTGCCCCATGTGGATCGGAACGTGGCCCGACGCCACCACTTGGCTCCGGGCGACCCCTGATTTCTGTCCGTACACCCCACCCCTGAGAGTCTGGTGATCCAGGCCTCTACGTCCCAGACCGCATTCCCGACTGATCCTCTAGATCGGGAATCTAAAAGGTTTGACCAGTTTGGGAAGAAACTGTTCTCCTCACTAAGTCTGGGGTTGCGGTCTATCAGTACCGATTGCCTTTTGGGCCGTTACACCCACTCCTTGTGGGATACAGTTGCGGCTGTGCTGCCCCAGTGCCCGGAGGAGTCCCAGGCACGGCTCGCCTAAGCTCGTGCTGAGGGGCAGAATACAGCACGTTATTCAATCAGATGTGGACTTGATACCACAAACTCACTGGGCAGAGCGATTTCCATGACGGTGGTGATCCGTCGCCACGCCTGGCTGAGGTCCGCCAATTTTTCGGGGGATGTCCAGAAAACGCTCATGGACATGCCCTTTGATGGCCGTTGCCTGTTCGGTGACAAAGCAGACTCAAGTGCGCTTGAGCGTTTCAAGGACTCCGGGGCTACGGCAAAGTCCTTGGGCCTGTCGGGCCCACGCCAGCAGACTTCTACTTTTCGTCCCTTTTGTGGCCAAGGAAGGGGCGCTCCCACACGTTAGTTTAGCCACAGACCGCAAAACCAACCTCAATGTGGTGGTGGACGTGGTAACCACCGTGGCGGTGCCAGGGGGACAACGGCAAGGTCAGTCCACATCCACCCCCGCAGCATCCGCCTCCAAGCCTTCCTAGTCCATGCTTTCAGGCCCATTCGACTCCAGTAGGAGGCAGGGTTCGCCATCACCTACTCCACTGGCCTACCATCACCTTGGTCAGGCGACCCCTCCAGCCATGCCACCACAGTGCCACCGCATGTCGGGGGATCACTTGCAACTTATGCAGGACGAAGTTAAGGCCCTTTTGGCCAAGGGGGGCCATCGAGCGCGTTCCTGGGCCAGAAGTAGGACGTGGTTGCTACTCTCACTACTCTCTGGTTCCCAAGAAGGGCAAAGGAGGCCTACGCCCTAACTTGGACCTCCGGAGCATCAACGGCTTCCTCCGGAAGGAGAAGTTCAAGATGCTGATTTTAGCTCAGGTTTTAGCTGCTCTAGACCCTGGAGACTGGATGGTGGTGTTGGACTTGAAGGACGCATATTTCCACATCCCTGTCCTGCCGGCCCACCGGCGCTACCTGAGGTTCATGGTAGGCCGCGAGCACTTTCAGTTTACCGTGCTCCCCTTCGGCCTCACCAGTGCCCCTCGGGTGTTCACAAAAGTGATGGCGGTGGTCGCAGCTCATCTGTGCAGATTAGGGGTTCCAGTCTTCCCCTATCAACGACTGGTTGTTGAAGGCGGGCTCTCCCCAGACAGTCTCCCACCTCCAGACTACGGCCGATCTCCTGCACTCGCTGGGGTTCTCCATCAACATGCCGAAGTCGCACCTGTGCTCCTCTGGGAAGCTCCACTTCATCGGAGTGGTTCTGGACTCGGCGCAGTTTCGGGTTTATCCTCCCGAACAACGGGCTCATGATATTCAGGCTCTGAATACGATCTTTCAGCCCTTATCCCGAGTTTCGGTCAGGCTGACTCTGCAGCTCCTGGGGCTGATGGCCTCCTGCATCCTGCTGGTACATCTCGCCAGGTGGCAGATGCAGGCTCTGCAGTGGGACCTGAAGTTTCAGTGGGCACAGCATCAGGGCAACCTGTCTGACCACTTCCTGATCTCAGAGGGCACTGCAAGACAGTTACAGTGGTGGCTCACGGACCGCGATTGGGTCAGCGGCATATCCTTCTTCCTTCCCCAACCAGAGCACGTAGTGGTGACGGATGCGTCCCTCCTGGGATGGGGGTGCCACATCGGAGAGGGGGAGATCAGAGGCCTCTGGTCTCCGACGGAGTCCCGGCTCCATATCAACCTTCTGGGGCTGCGGGCGATCCAACTTGCACTGAAGGCATTCCTTCCCTCTGTCCGGGGAAGTGTAGTGCAGGTGTTCACGGACAACACCACCCCCATGTGGTACTGTAATGAACAGGGTGGGGTGGGGGTAGTGGACCCTTTGTCAGGAGGCTCTGCGCCTCTGGACAAGGCTGGAACACCAGGGCATCACCCTGGAACACCAGGGCATCACCCTGGTGGTTCAACACCTGGCAGGTTCCCTGAATGCCAGGGCGGACGAACTCAGCCGCCGGTGCATGATGGATCATGAATGGCATCTGAACTCGGACGTGGCGCAAGGTTTCTTTCAGCAGTGGGCAGAGCCTTGTTTAGATCTATTCGCCCCGAAGTGAACGCGCAATGTCATCAGTTCTGCGCGTTGGAATTTCCAAAGCGGCACTCTCTCTGAAACGCTTTTCGTCGCGAGTGGAGCTGCGATCTGTTGTACGACTTTTCGTCTATACCACTTCTGCCCAGAGTGCTGAAGAAGATTAGATGCGACCGAACCCAAGTCATCCTTGTGGCTCCGGACTGGTCACGAAGATACTGGTATCCCGAGCTACTCAGCATGTCAGTCGATCCCCCGATTAGTCTGCCTCTTCAGGAGGACCTTCTGTGGCAGCATCAGGGGACTGTCCTCCACCCAAATCTGTCCACTCTCCACCTACATGCGTGGAGATTGAGCGGCGACAGTTGGCCATTTGACGTGCCTCCTGAAGTCTGTGACGTGATTCTGGCAGCCAGGCGTCCCTCCACATAATTGGTATATGCCTGCAGGTGGATCCACTCTCTGCCCCTCTTGCTCATGTTCCCTCCTGTTCCTTTCGTGATGCCTCAGTGGGACTTGAATCTAGTACTTACTTATCTGATGTGCGCTCCCTTTGAGCCATTTCATAATTGTCCTCTTCATCTTCTGACTCTTAAAACTGCTTTCCTGGTTGCCATCACCTCTGCCAGAAGAGTGATTGAGCTCCAGGCTCCGTCTTCTAAGCCTCCTTTCTTCTCTGTCCATCCGTACAAAGTTGTTCAGAGGACTCGTCCTTCTTTCCTGCCCAAGGTGGTTACAGCCTTTCACATCGGGCAGGCCATCACTTTGCCCACCTTCTTTCCGCCTCCGCATCCCTCGAAAGAGGAAGAGAGGCTCCACCGTCTGGACCCAAAACGTGCGCTCTCTTTTTATCTAGACGGCACATGCCAATTCCGTGTCGACGACCGGCTCTTTGTTGGTTACGTGGGCGCTAAGAAGGGACGGGCGGTGCACAAGTGGACCATCTCACGGTTTGTTTTGTGCATCAAGGTCTGTTATTCCTTGGCTAAAAAGGAGCCTCCTGTGGGGCGACGCGCCCATTTCACTCGGGCCATGGCGGCTACTACTGCCCTGGGTCGGGTAGTCCCCATGCAGGACATCTGTCAGGCAGCTACGTGGGCCTCGCTGCACACGTTTGCCAAGCACTACTGCCTGAACAGCCAAGTCCGGAGAGATGGCTTTTTCAGACGTTTCGTTCTCCAGGACTTCCTGGTGTGATCTTGGTTCGCAGACCCACCAGCGGGGTTGGTATTGCTGGGGTATTTATTCTAAGGTAAGGAATCTAACACTAACCTGTTTCTTTCAGATGCACAAGTTACTTACCTTCGGTAACGATATATCTGTAAGAAACAGTAGTTGGTGTTAGATTCCTTACCGCCCCACCCATCCTTCCCGTTCTGCGAACTGATATCTAGTGTTAAGGTATCTCCCTTTGAGGGCCCTCGTTTCATGGCAGCAGTGTCGGTCTCTTGCATGGCTCTGCGTTCCTGGCGCGGAAAGCTTTCATACCTTTTCTTAGTTCTCATTTAAATTCTGTTCCTCGCAACAGCGTCTTGCTGACCAGCCTGCACAGGGTGAAATATGCGTTGGCTGAGCAATATCAATCTATGGAACGTTACCATAGGACAGTTTTTATTAACCTTTTTGATGTCTGTGATGCTAACTGGATTATTGCAATCTGAGACCCTACCTCTGTCATTAATGGAAGCTTAGCACCCTGGCCTCAGCATTTGTAATAATTTGAATCGCAAAACAGTTCTCAAGATATAGAGAAACAAGCATTGATCAAACAAATACACACGTGGTGAAATATTTTGTTTAATTCACAAACAAATTTGAAAAACAAATCAAAATTTTGAATGTTATTGGGAAGGAGTTCAAACTGTGTACATCTCCATCGAAGCACTTTGTAATTGTATTCTAGGAAATTATATTATAGCTGAATATGTAAAATATAGCGATACATATTTGGTATCTATACTTGTTTGCACATTTGGACTTTACTAATTCTAGATAATGGACCCATTCTTTTGTGGTACAAAGATTCCACCCATTTGAAGCTATTCTCAGATGTTAACAGTTAGCAGAGAATCGCTTGTCCCGGGGCCCTTCTTTTGGTACTAATGAGAAAGCTATATTTATCCTTACCCATACCATAGTTGCTGCAACCAGTCAGATCACTTTGTTGTGGAGGAAGACCCTGTGGGAATCCTTTTTACAATGGATGCTTCTTTATAGATTTGATTCATAAAAGGGGGTGGTGACGGACAGAGTATCTGAATTAAGCAGAACACTCCTACCCAGTCAAAATATCAGGGCTTGGTCCATCACCGTTTTTTAGCTCACTGCACCATCCCAGTTCAGAACCTGGCTATATGCAAATTAGTCTGTCCCTGGCCCAGTGCATCATGGGAACATGGCAGACCAAACTGCCAAGCCAATTCTTTACTGGAAAGGAAACAAGCTTCCGGGGACCGGTTTCTGGCATTGAGCTAAACGGTGATGGATCAAGCCCTGATCTTTTGACTGGGTAGGAGTTTTCTGCTTAATTCAGATGCTCTGTCCATCACCACCCCCTTTTATGAATCGTTTTGGCCACTACAGGTGTGGAAGGGTATGCTCACATGAGTCCCTTGCTCACTGCACCATCAGGATTCGAGCAAGCCGGGCCGAAGACGGCTGCAATGCCAGAAACCGGTCCCCGGAAGCTTGTTTCCTTTCCAGTAAAGAATTGGCTTGGTAGTTTGGTCTGCCCCGTTCCCATGATGCACTGGGCCAGGGACAGACTAATTTGCATGTAGCCAGGTTCTGAACTGGGATGGTGCAGTGAGCTAAACGGTGATGGATCAAGCCCTGATCTTTTGACTGGGTAGGAGTGTTCTGCTTAATTCAGATGCTCTGTCCATCACCACCCCCTTTTATGAATCTTTATAGATTCAGCAGCTGAATTAGGATTTGTGTCCTAGCCAATGCCAGTCGGACTGCAGCAGCAGAGTCTGGGCAGTTCTCACCCCTGGGCACTATTTCCAGCGCTGCCAATTTTGTAGTGCACTAGCTGCACAAGTACTGGCCTGACTGCAAGGCAGCCTGAGTGTCAAGCAAGGCCTTAGTAGTCTGAGGCCATTGAGAAGCCACGATAAGGTAAGAGGAGGTGCCAGTAAACCCCTAAGCCCCACTGCTGCCTCCATGAGTCCACTACCACTGACCACTGTGCATGGGTCTGCGACATTTGGAGCATGGGCAAAATATGCTCCACAGTGAGCTTGTGTTAATACTTGATGTCCCCAGAGTTAATATTCATTACCCCTTTCCCATATTGCTTCTTCACATAAGTGATGGTTTTCCAATGAGAGCTGGACAAAAATTGAGGACTGCAGTATTCCCATGTTACTTTTAAACTATAATCGCTGCTTACTAGCCTCCTGTGCTAATTTGGAATTTTCTCCAGACAATGAACGAGGACCAGGCCTCTGTACTCTGGAGTTCTGCTAGTTTTCCTGTGAAAAACACAAGGAATCGAGACACACTCTGTGTTTGTGAGAACTCTCCCCGATCGAAGTCCTTGTAAATGGACGTTTGCTCCCTGCTCTATTTTTTAGGTCTCGTCTATGCAGAGCTTGCGCTGTCTCTTCGAGGCATGCTATATTCAGGATATGGGCATTAGTCTCCGCCTACTTTCCGCCCACCTTTTTAATTGGCTCCTGTCCCTGTCTTTTGTAAATGGTGGCTTTTCATTGGTCATTAGGTTTATTAGTCCCACCTTAGTACTCCCATGTCTCTTCTTGTAACCTCCCAGGAGGACACCCCTGTTACATGTGTTACACCCTAGGTTTTAGTTTTCTTAACCCCTTCAGTGCTAATGACAAGGGTAACTCGTCATGGAGTTTCCATTGATTTCAATGGAAAGTCAATGGACCTACATGCACACCCCTTAGCAGCCAAGTGGTTAAAGTCCTTCAGACAGGACACTCACTTGGTCCTAAAATAGGTTGGCAGTTATTACTTTACTCGCTAGCACATCTCACATTTATATTAGACCTTCTATAAATTTCCCTTCATCACCTCCACATAGACTACAACCTAATCCGGAATTAATATAATTACTCTTTTGTCACTGTTCAAAGCTACTAATTGTATATATGGGCATAGCTATTTAAATGTACTCATGGTACTGTCTTGCATGCAATGCATTATGGGTAGGGTGGATTTACCATATCTTCTGCAGGGTGCAGTACCATATGTGACCAAACATTTATGATGCTCACTAGAAACCTCTAGGAGCAGGTTGCGGTACTGCACCTAGACAAGCAGTGCTGGTGCATTGCTGCCTAGGGACCTCTAGGAACAGCTTGCAGTACTGCACCTAGACATGCAGTGCTGGAGCCTTGCTCACTAGGGACCTCTGGGAGCAGCTTGCGGTACTGCACCTAGACAAGCAGTGCTGGTGCCTTGCTCACTAGGATCCTCTAGGAGCAGATTGCGGTACTGCACTGAGACATAAAATGCTGGTTCCTGGATCACTACGCAAGCATTTGCAATGCACTAGGTCTCACATTACTGAAAGTATGAGCTATTGGAGCTGAATTATTATTTGCAACAACAATACCTCAAACTATCAGTAATGCGAGACCTATTGCATTGTAAACCCTTGTTTGGTTATGCAGCAGTCTCTATTTCACACACTTGCCTGCCCTTGTTGATCTTTTTCAATAATAAGTCACCAACTGCATGACCTGCTGTTCGTGTTTTCTTTTTTTTGTGTAAAATGGCAAATGCTTTGTTCACAGCTGAAGAAAATTAGATCTTTATCATCGGTGGAGCTGCAGAAAACAAAAACTTCTTTCAACTTTTGCGCCTGCTGGAAAAAGCGTTGAAACTGTCTGTAAAAGACCTGCGCTCTCAGGTAGTCAGAGAAGCATGCATCACTGTAGGGTAAGTAAATGTATTGAGTTGAAAAGTTTATTGTCCATCAAAATATGTCCTGACTTTACAGCATTGGAACATAACATTTGTTCCTTTTGGTTAAATGTATCCAAATATCTGTGGGTCTTGGAAAACTAGTACATTTTAGGACCACTGAGGCATGTAACCCCTGGAATACCAAATGAAAGGACACCACTCAGGATATATATAAAATATATATGTATTTATTTACTAACACACTCCTCTGAACTCTTTATGAGATCAGAGGCAAAAGCACATAACAAGATACTTAGGCCCCGATGCATCAAAAAAAAAATCCGCTCGCAAAGGGGCAGATTCTCAGAATCTACCCCTTTGCGACCGGTATTTTTGCATTTGGAATGCATCATCCCAAATGCAAAAATCTCAAATTGAGAATTCGCTAAATTGCGATTGTTTGCATTTAAGGAATCTCAAATTGAGATTCCTTAAATGCAATGCATGAAAGTTTCAAAAATAGCAAATTGGCTAATGGGGCACGCAAATTACCACAAAGTACAACTTCATGGTAATTTGCAAAAACTTTGAAAAATGCACTAAAGTGCAATTTTCAAAGTTTCATATTGCGCACACACATGCCCAAAGGGCATGTGTGTGCGCAACATATGTGCACAGATCAATTTCAGGGGTGCAACAGGGTGTCCTTTGGACACCCTTCTACCCTTGAAATCGCAATCTCAATTTGCGAATCGCTAATTGCGATTCGCAAATTGAGATTTCTTGATGCATTCCATTTTGCTATTCCTTAATAGCGATTCAGTATTTTTCGCTATTAAGGAATCACAAAATGGGTTTTTGATGCATCTGGGGGTAAGTCAGAATACGTTAAGTTGCACAATTTACAGTTAGGCCCTAGGGGCGAAGCAAACCATATATTAAGAAAGTGGTATAAGTACCACGTCACGAGAAAAGGAAAGGCCTAGGACCTAGGGAATCGCTGGGGCTACACTACCTGAACCTTAGTTTAGAAGTAGGAGGCCCACAGGCGGCGCGTGCAGTGTCTTTACACACACGTGGGAGTCAATACAAAGTCAATGGGAATCTAGAAGTTAGATTTAGAAGGATTTAGGACACTTCCAGTTTAGCTAGGAGGAAACAACTAAAGACTTAGACACTTGGATAGTCAATACCCTTAGGAGCACCGAAGTACTCACGTTACCTCACCCACGGACGGCGGGAGCATAGGTGTGAAGATGTGTTGGGTTTCGTCGTTGAATCCTATGGAGCCTTGAAGAAAGATGCTTCAGGCGACCAGGAGGAAGATGTCCGGGTGGATCGAAGATGAAGAGGACCTGAAAGCAGAGGGGACAGTCTGGGTCACTAGCCAGTGACCGGGTAGAACCAGACGACGTCTAGGAGCAATCAGGTGCTGTCTTGAAGCTTGTCTTTGCAGCCACGCGGACGAGCAGGCGTCGATGATGACCAGGTGCTGGAGAGGAGCTGTCCCACGAAGGATCGCGCAGATGGAGGGGTCGACTTCCGGATTGGAGTCAACAAGCCTTGACAAAGGCAACCCACTCAGGACACAACTAAGGCTTCTGGTGCAGACCAGCAAGGTCTGAGGTGCTTCACCTTTGCAGGGAAGCAAGGGCCAGTCTGGAGCAACCAGACCAGCAATGTGGATAAAAAGAATTGTCGTCACAGAGGCTACTAGCCAACGGGCCAGCAACGGGACAACGCATCGAGCAGAACACAAGCAGAAGGGCCCCACGCAGAACTTGTGGAGGGCTGGTCTTCGGTGCAGGTGGAGCTCTGGTTCGGGGTTTCTCAATCCCCAGTGCACAGCTTCGAGGATGCCTCAGGAGCTGTAGAGTTAGCAAGTTGCAGGCTTTCCAAGATGTCCGGTCCCACGTGTCTCGTCTCCTCCACGGATCTCAGCTATGCTGCAGTCGTGAAGAGAGGTCTCAGAGAGGTCTGGAAGTCTGGGCCTTGTCAGGCTCTGTGCTCGGGTTCCGGCGGGAACGTCGACAAAGCAAGCCGTTGATTTGCTGGATGGTGCCTGGTTGCCCAGGGTGGTCACTCCTTGGCCACAAGGGAGATTCTTCAGTCTTCAGCTTCAGCAGAATGTCAAAGGTCCAGAGTTTCGTTTCAAGTTTCAGTTCAGGATTAATCTAAAGTCTCGGGACTCCGCTCCTAACTTTATACAACTAAAAGGGGCTGGATTACTTTCTAGGTCCCTCCTATGGGTGGGACCAGGAAGGGGGGTGGTTACACCCCCTCTCCTTTGTCCAGTTTTGCGCCAGAGCTGGGGCTGGAGTGCCCCAGCAACTGGTTTGAACTGGGGTATGCATGGAGCACATAGTGTGCCCCAGGCAGTGTCTCATTCTATTCAGCCCTCCCGGTCCCAAGACACAAAGTCCTGTCTGGGGTGATGCTCGCACCTCCCCAGGCAGGAAACCTATTGTCCAAGCCTCCATGACTGGAAGGACTCCCAGCAGCAGGAGGTCAGACTTGTGTCTGTGGCAGCAGCATCCATTTTGGGATGCTGGGGCTCTGGTTAACTTTAACCGGGTACAGTTGTTTCAACATGTCTTCTCCCTCTAGAAGGGTGGAATGCTACCCCCATCGCCAGAATTGGCGAGGGGGTAGTATTCCAAAGCGTATGACACCTTACACAACATGTTTGGATAAAGCCAAACCAAAGTTGGCATTAACCGCAACGATTATAATTAGGGCTCCCGTTTTTATGGTATTTATTTTTTTAACATTTCCGTCTGTATTTATCCATATTTATTTTTGTCATTTTATCTGTATATAGCTGTATTTATTTTTGTCGCAAGCAAAAACAGGCGTTTCAGCACGGTTGTTGTAGGTTTAGCAATATGTATATAGGTGCCAAATTAAGTAAACACAATACAGTCAGCTGAAAACTTGGCCACAGAAATTACTAGCAGAATTAGTGAGCTGCTGCTGTCTTACAATATTGAAAACACTGTGAATGCTTAGCCATGATTATTAAATGTAAGCACATTTAAAATTTCGACACGTGCACCTGTACACTTTCAGTGACCTGAAATTAGTCCCGCCCCCTGAAATGTGGCTCTAGTTGCGCCTCTGCCAACTACGGTAGCCTGCAGAGGACATGACTGCGGTTTCGCCTCTGAATTTTTTTTGCTACTTGCGCATGAGCGTAGAAAGCACCTGCCCTCTGGGGCATGGAGCACTCACACATGTTCCCATTTTGGCCCGGATTAGAGGTGCGGAATGCAGCTTGAACATTCACAAAGCGAGGAGGCTGTCACTAGTTCAAGGGCCCCTTGAGCCAAGCAGAGGGGGCCCCTCATATCAGCAGCTTCGACCTCTGCACCCATGAACCCAAGAGGGCACATGTAGGTAACTTTAATGGCATTTAAACTGTGAATTAGGAGAACACGTAATTGTGTGCACCACTGCTCACTACTGGCATCCGTCAAAGTGTGCAATGCTGAGAGCAAACACGCTTCCCATTCAGCACTGCACTTCCAGAGCAATGCTGCTGTAAGGCACTACGAGGCAGCTGCTCGAGGAGTTACTAGGTGGGTAGCAGACCTGGACACCTCATTTTTGGGTCAGTGGCTGCAAAAGGTGCACCTGTCCGTGGGGGGGATATTTGAGTACTCTCAATAAAATACACGGCAGCAACGCTGTGTGCAAGATCTGGTGTGACTCACTCATTCTTGCGTTGCGCACACACCTGGCTGCCTCTCTTTTGGGTGAAGTGCTAGAGACTGGCGCGCAACGCCCATTGTGCTCAAAGAGCTTCAGCACCCCCGCCTCCCCAGCCCCCTTTGTGTGTCAGCCCGGACTGAGACTGATTCCAGGGACATTCAAACATGAGCTTATCTCCGCCGCATCGAGTACTTCGAAGGTGTTTAAAAGTCCATTTGAGTGTTAACTAGGCCCCTGTCAGAGATTAATGGCCCAGCAGGTGTTAATGTGGGCAGGCATACCCCGCAGTCAGGAAGAGCGGGCATGTCCGCTAACCCTGGGCTCAGGGCTGGAGCACGGATTGCGGAACAATTCTCAATCTGATTTGGTCGTATTTTTCCGCTTTAATTTTATGAATACAGATGGAAGAAAAATATTTTCCTGTCTGTATTTATATGTAAAAATCCGTTTAAACGGAAAACCGGGAGCCTTAATTATAATGCACTTAAAAGTATATGGTATGGCAATATCATAGAACAGCTATAAGGACATGGTTCCGAAAGCTGCAGACAGGCTCAGCTCATGCTAGAGCACCATCTCACACATAACCAAGCACTCTGCCTCCAGGATTGGTAAGGCCTGCCATAGGAGTGACTTATAGGTTACTGTGTCTATATACAAGTAGGTATAGGAATACTACACCTAAGCAAGGGGTGATTACACCACCTTGCCCCAGCTGATTGATCAGCCAGTTGTGTTTATTTAAGTGGCCAGCCAGGGGTGGCACAATACATGCTTCAGCCCCTGGTAGGCCTTGGGTGCACCTATGCCCTGGGTACCTATGGTACACTATACAGGGACTCCCAAGGATGACCCAATATCCAATTTGGTATGTACCTACAGTACATGGAGTCCATTTTACAGAGAGAGCAGATAGCCTGGGGTCCTGAATAGCAGGATCCAAACATTACTGTGTAGATGGGCTAGCCCTTCAACAAGCTTATGTGAGCCAAGCAGTTCTAGGTACACTATTTCAAACAACTGTAACTCCCACAAGTTAGCCACCGCTTATGGTTAAGGACTGCTTTACGGTCTATGCTAAGCATATATATTTACAGTCACACAAGCCTCGAACAATAAATTCTACTTCACCAGTAAGCATCTGTTGGTGGCATGTAGTACTGTAGATTTACTGGCACCCCCCGCTTCTCCATGACACCAGTGTTTGTTACTGTTACTTTTATTGGTTATTGCAAACTCCTTTAACATGGACATCTGATTGTACTATGCTCTACTTCATATTCCATCCTCCCCAGCACATTATCAGCAAGAGGAGTCACACTATCTTATGACTCAAAAGAATTTCTTAGAAGAGAAACAACTTGCACCCGTCTGAGCCCAATACTAGATGAGGATTATGCTAAGTATGTAAAATTACAGCACTACATGCCATGAACAGATTCTTACTGGGTAAGAAACATTTCCCTTTCCTTAGTTTATGGATGTAACCAGAGTCCTAGTGTACTGGGCTGAGTAATGAATAGAGTAACTGCAGGCTTACTGTCCTGGGCCCAATGTGGTGGAATATCATTGATGCTTGAGGATGACCCGGTGCCATTTGTGGTTCTGAATGGTGGGTGCGGGGGTCACTTGCGCTTAAAAACTGATTGTGGTCTCATTTGACCCTTCTGCCTAAACTGTAAGCTGCAGAACCTGTTCATGCCCAGTGGCGGTAAACATTGGTGGTGGCAGTTCCTCAGATAGCAACTGCTTAACCCCTTCGCTGCGGCGGCTATTCTGCCGCAGTGCTAGGGGGCGGGGGGCCGCGCGGCGCTCCGACGCTGCTGACGGAACCGCTCCATCACGGCCCTTGGGTGGGCTGTGCTTGAGTTGAGATGATTTATAAAGCGTCACGGCCCCGCCCGCTTAATAGAACGCGCTGCGAGCGGGCCGTGACGGAACTGCTCAGTCACCAGCACAGCCCACCTGAGGGCCGTGACGGAGCGGTTCCGTCAGCAGCATGGGAGGGGTTAAAGAGCAAAGGTAAGGTTGATTGGTGCCAGTTTTGCCTTTGCTGCTGGCCTTATGGGCAGTAGATGGTGGTTCCCCATGTGTGCATAACTGTGGCTACTTTAAAATGGTGGCCAGAACATGAACCCAAGGGAGGTACCATGTTGATAAAGAGCATCCACACACAATTGGGCACTAAAGGACTCCATCAGGTCCAGTTTTGTCTCGCATCTCTTTCCCAGACATAGTGCCCCAGGGGAAATAACACCCGAGATTGAGCAGAGCTTTTTGTCCCATTGTCCTTTACTGCTGAGTGAATGGCCTTAGAGGGCAATTTCCTAAATGTCCCAGCTGCAGTTAATTTGGGCTGCGCTGTTAGAGAGGAAAAACAAAGGAGAAGTTGTTCCTGCCTCATGAAAACATATGGTAAAGGCCACAGAATTCTCCTGAGATTCCGGCATAGGAAGAGGCGGGCACAGCTGGGAAGAGAGCCCTGAAGATGTTCATTACCGTACTGTGATTGGATCTCGCAGAAAAAACAGACTGCTGTGAAACCTGTGGAATGGAAGTTGACGATCCTGGCAGGCAGAGTATGTATCGTGGAAAAAAACTGAAGAGGATGGCCACTAGGGTTCAGAGTAGAATTCACATGTTAATGTGTTAATTAAACTATAACAGCACACATTCACCCTAAGGTTTCTTGCTGCCAATTGGTAGCAATAGTGGGGGCAGGCTAATGGCTACGTCACTAATTCCCATAAGTGGAAGGCTTGTTTGATTAATTACGTTTTTAGGTATTTCCTAAACCTCCTGTAATCATTGGTGAGGCGAGGAGCAGGAAAATGAGTTCTAAAGAGTTTGGGCCAGTACAGATTACCTAATACCGCCCATCCTTTTCTTTTTAAATGTAGGAATAATCGTTTGATGAGGAGGAGAGTAGCAGCCAAACAGTGTATTTTTTGATTCTGGTTTAGATAAATTGAGGGCCCAGATCATGAAGGGGCTTAAAGGTGATGCATCAGACTTAAACTGCATTCTTATTTTCCACTGGAAGTCAGTGAAGGTCCAATATAGTGTAATGTGGCAAATCCTGGGTTGAATAAGTCTGGTGGGTTGTGATTAAGCCCATCTGAAAGAGACACGTTAGTGATAGATTCCTTACCTTAAAATATCCCCCAGACTGGATCCGGAAAGTTTTGCTTAGAAGTACCCCTGCGCATCAGTAGGTGGCGTCCTGCGGCTCCAACAGTCGCTGGGGTCGTATGCGCCGAGATTACGTAACGGAGACTACTTAGGTGCCACCCATGCGTGCTGGCGTCCGTTCTTTCGTCAGTAAGCGCAGATCCGGTTAGAGCACATACCCTAGTTATCTTTTGACTATCTTTTTGAGACTTTTCTCGTGTAGGTTTTCTCTGGTGCTGGTAGGGATGCCTGGTTTTAAGTCTTGCGGGACCTGCCGTCATATGTCGGTGGTGGACCCTCATGACGTCTGTCTCTACTGCCTGGAGCGCAACCATGACTCCCGGTCCTGTCTGGACTGTAGGGCTATGGCCCGAAGGCATTGAGGGAACGGCGCAGGAAGTTGCTTGAAGTTTGGCACTCGTCCCCGCGCCGTTCGTGATCCAGGGGTCGTCCTCGTGACCGCTCGCTGAGCCGTCACCACCACTCCTCTTCACCCTCGGATTCGGGTAAGAGACGGCACAAAAAGAAGTCAAAGGAGTGTTGTCGCTCTCAGACGTCCTCCGTCGGTCCACGGATGCCAATGGAGCCTGGGAGTCCCGCGACCTACCCGGGTCCGTCGGCGACTCCCGCACAAATGCAAGAATTCCTTGCTGCCATGGACTGCCTGTTTAGGCCTCAGGGTCCCGCCAGTGCGCCTTCAGGTCCAGCGGTCCCATGTCTGGATCCTGCTGGTCCGTTGACTCCTACGGCTGATCCAGCCCTGGCGCCGCCAGCGGCTCTGGTGCCGCAGGATCCTGCGCCCCTGGCTCCGGCCTCTGCGCCTAGAGGTCCTATACTGCTGGCTCCGGCTCGGGCGCTGCCCCAGCGGCGCAGCCGTGGATACCGCTGGTTCCGTCTCTGTCCCGGTTCCCGGAGGGATTTGCCCCCGCCTGGGATCCGAATTGGGCGCCGGTCCTTCACTGGTCCCTGCCCCGCCGCCGAGGCCTGTGCCTACGGCGCCACCAGAGGAGGATGACTGGGAAGGGTCTGAGGACCCGCTTGCTCGTCAGTGTGATTCTGAGCAGGACTGGGTGGACGATTTGGAGGAGGCCGGTGGCCTCGACATTTCCTCTGATCCGGGGTTTGCCTCTCCCCCGCCCACTATGGAGGAAGGTGCCTCGTTATACGGTGGTTCTCCGTTGGGCTGCTGAGGTCCTTAACCTCTATCTCCCCATGGTGATCCTGAAGACAAATCTCCTCACTGAGGTGCTCCAGCGGACGTCCACTTCATCGGAGCCGCTGCTGCCCTATAATGCCTTCACCGAAGTCTTGTTGGGCACTTGGTCACGGCCCGCCACAGGGGCCCCTGTGGATAAGAACGGCGCCAGGTGACCCTGCCTTTCTGACCACTCCTCCTACACCCGAAAGTCTGGTTGTTCAAGCTTCTACGTCTCAGTGCCTTTCCCATGGCTCCGCTGGATAAGGACTCTAGGAAATTGGAGCAGTGTGGCAAGCGGTTGTTCTCTTCGGCCAGCTTAGGACTGCGGTCCGTGAACACTGCATGCCTCCTGGGCCGCTATTCCCTCGCTTTGTGGGATTCTGTGGCTGACATGTTGCCTCTGTGCCCGGAGGAGGTCCAGACTGTGTTGTCTCAGGCTGTGGCTGAGGGTAAGGACGTGGCTAGATTCGACATTCGTTGTGGCTTGGATACCCTCGGTAGTGCAATTTCCACGTCCGTGGCACTGCGACGCCACACCACACCTGGCTGAGGTCCACTGGGTTCTCCCTGGACGTCCAGGGTTCGCTCATGGACATGCCTTTTGACGGCACTCGCCTGTTTGGTGATAAGGCCGACACGGCACTGGAGCGTTTTAAGGACTCTCGAGCTATGGCCAAGTCCTTGGGCCTTTCCACGACGCGCCCGGCCAGATCTACGTTTCATTCCTTTCCTGGCCATGGCAGAGGTGCCCCTGGCCGTTCGTTCAGTCAAAAGCCTGCGCAGAACCAGACTCAGCGTGCCCATGGGCGCGGAGGCCGCCGAGGTGGCTCCGGGGGCCGGCGTGAGGCTCAGTCCACCTGCGACGTCTACCTTGAAGCCTTCCTAGTCTGAGCTTCGGTTCACACCCCACGCCAGTGAGTGGCAAGATTCGTCATCACCTTCCCCATTGCTGTTCTGTCACTTCCAAAAAGTGGGTGCTGCAGCTCGTCCAGAGGGGCTACTCCCTCCCCTTCGAGTCTACCCCCCCCCCCTCCCCTGGCCATGCCACCCCGGTACCACCGCATGTCGGGGGATCACTTCGCGCTTCTCCAGCAGGAAGTTATGGCCCTCTTGGCCAAGGGGGCCATCAAGTGTGTTC
The DNA here is from genome assembly GCF_964261635.1 of Lissotriton helveticus. NCBI lineage: Eukaryota > Metazoa > Chordata > Amphibia > Caudata > Salamandridae > Lissotriton > Lissotriton helveticus. The sequence continues at coordinate 73,067,768 of NC_136065.1, forward strand.
CTGGGCCAGACGTAGGACATGGTTGTTCCCACTACTTTCTGGTCCCCAAGAAGGACAAAGGGGGTTTGCGCCCCATTTTGAACCTCAGGGACGTCAATCGCTTCCTCCGGAAGGAGAAGTTCAAGATGTCGACTCTGGCTCAGGTCTTGGCTGCCCTCGACCCTGGAGACTAGATGGTAGCGTTGGACTTATATTTTCACATCCCCGTCCTGCCGGCCCACCGACGTTGCCTGCGGTTCACGGTAGGCCAGGAGCATTTTTAGCTTGCTCTGCTCCCTTTCGGCCATACCAACGCCCCACGCGTGTTCACGAAAGTGGTGGCGGGGGCTGCAGCTCACCTGCGCAGGTCAGGGGTGTCGGTCTTCCCTACCTCGACGAGTGGCTGTTGAAAGCATGCTCGCCCCAGGCAGTCGTCACCCATCTTCCGACTACGGCCGACCTCCTGCATTAGCTGGGGTTCTCCATCAATGTGCCGAAATCGCACCTCAGAAGCTCCCTTTTATTGGAGCGGTTCTGGATTCGACGCAGTTTCTAGTTTATCCTCCCGAGCAGCCAGACTGGGATATTCAGGCTAGGATTCTGATCTTTCAGCCTCTCTTTGGTTTCAGTCAAGGATGACTCTCCGGCTCCTCCGCCTGATGGCCTCCTGCATCCTGCTAGTGCAACATGCCAGATGGCATATGCGGGCTCTGCAGTGGGACCTGAAGTTCCAGTAGGTGCAGCATCAGGGCAACCTGTCCGATCACGTCCAGATCTCGGAGGGCACTGCACGACACTTGCAGTGGTGGCTAACGAATCGCGATTGGGTCAATGGCGGATTCATTGAGATCCCACCACTAAGTCTGACTGAAGGTGAGATACGAGATTCAACAGGCACACAGGTACCATCTTCTCTGACCATTGCTAACGCATTAACAAGCAATTCTTCTCAACTGTGCACATTTGATCTGCTAGATCAAGTGGTTCCACTTTCACCTACTGTGGTAGACGATTTCTTTGCCAGCCTAGACGACCTGATGTTTTCTCCTGACACCGAGAATAACTTCTGATTCATGAACACAGAATCCCCTGAACTCTGTTCAAAAACATAAAACTTTGACTTTAATATCTTTCCTTATCAAAACAGAATGGTTTTTCTGTGGTACAGAGTGATCTGCTTGAGGTAGACCTATTCCAAGAGAACAAGAAATTCATTTTGAACATTGACTGAGGTACTAGTTTGCCTTGTCTACACTATTAATATGACATGTTAATAGAATGGTCTCGACCTTTTTCTTCTGTATTTACGAGACATTTTATGAAATCCATGAATATTCAGCTAGCATATTTTGTTATGACTTTATGCTTAGATATTCTTCACTGAAGTACATTGCATACTGTAGAAATGCTAAAATTATTTTTTCTGCATGCCCAGGTAAAATGCACTTTATGTTTTTTGGGGTGGGATTGTAAACACTAGCTTTAGATATGTTCAGTGCCTACATGGTTAGCTTATTGAACTTAAAATCGTGGAGTGAGTGTTGTAAACGAATCAAGGACCCTAGTATAAAATTCCTGATATTTATGCCTTTATATAGGTAGATTGTATCATATCCTTTATAAAGGCATGGAAGTCATTACCATATTTGGCCCAAATACGGCCCGGATACTTCCACTAAGCTCCAAGAATTAACATTTTCTTGGAAAAACCCGCCTTCAGCAGCCCGGGCCTTCCCCCTGCTTGAATATTAAGTTCTCCTAGAACTCTCGGCATTTTCCAAGAATTGAGCCTTTGAGTGACTTTATTAAGTCCAAACATGCGTCAAACTCGGCACCTTCAAAGTATAAATATGCCTTGATTTGCCCAATCAAACACATGGTGGTTTGGAGCAGATTGACTATCTACTTGCCCGACGCCCTGCAGCAGCAAGTGCCGAAGGAAGCCGACTCTCCAGCAGACGCACTGCGAGACTCTGCCACTTCTCCTTGCCGAGAAATCCAGTTCCAGTGCTTCCAGGTTACCCTTGCGGGTATCTGGGAAATCGAGTCCCGAGAACGAGATACAAGACCGCCTTCCTTCTAAAACCAAGGTACGGAGCTGATTAGCCCTCTTAGAGAATTCTTGGAATTACATTACTGGCAGGAAAAACTCCTAGACTTAAACTCCTCCTCCTATGCTCCCTCCCTCGTACTAGACTTAGGTTAGGTACACCGGGATAGGTGTATTTTAGAAGCACCAGTTGAGTACTTTTAGTCATCCTTTATTACTGTATGTATTTTATACATGTTATACCTTTTATGTACTTTATGGCTTAACACCCATATCATGCTTTTACAGTACTGAGTGAATTAGCTATCTATTGTTTCTGCAACTCTAGAGATTGCTTTCTTAATCCTAGGAAACAAAGTGGTCATGTTTATTCGGTTGTCGGAAGCTAATCCCTTCTCATGAATTCGAGAGTTTCTAGTGACCTGTGGGCTAGCTGGCACTCACAATTAAGTCTAATATATTCGGTATAGACCTAGGGGACTTCACTCCTACGTCTAAGCTACAGGATATATTATTCCAATGCGCAGAGCCTATTGGGAATATAGGAACTACACTACACTTTTATCATCCCTGTAGGGGGTGTCACAGAGAGGGTCTGGAAAAGGTACATGACCTTAGGCAAAGCAGTAATTTGAAGTGCGGCCATTTGTCCGAGCCATGATGGCCGGAGCTGTTGCCAGTGGATTAAGTAATTCCTAAGCTGCCAGAGAAGAAAACTGTAATTTTAGGGTAGAGGTTATCTGAATTGAAGAAGCCAGTTGGTTTCTGAGGGACGGAATGGCTGTATTCGCCCATCGTACTTTAAGTTGTGTCACCAGTGTCGAGGACATTGATAAGTTGAAGGCCTGAAATTTATCAACATTATCCTGAAATCCTGAGGCATGGCCGAAGACTGTCAATTCAGTTAAATAGACTGTGAGAGCTTTGCCAGGGTTATCTAGGACGTCATCGGCGTACAATCTGATGGAATGCTGTTCCCCACCAAAGGTTACCTCTGATATTGGAGTTGTCTCAAACCCGCTGGGCCAGCAGTTTCATATAGAGCGCACTAATTACAACAAGGAGCTAAGGGGATAAGGAACAGATCATGCCCCTCTCACCATAACATGTACAACACAGGACCAGTTCCTGCGGTAAATGCACTCCTCCTAATCCTAGCCAACCAATAGCATTTAGTTGGAGCAGCGGCTATCAATTTAACCATCTTATCTTACTAGATCAGGGTCACCCTTTTCACAGTTAGAACATCAATTAAAAATTGATAGTGTACAAAGAAAAAGGAGAAAAGTGTAGGTGCTAGGGAGACAGTGCCGGTCCGTGCACCAAGACTGGTGTACTGCAGGTCTGGACCCAAAGTGAGGAGAAATGTGTCAATCTTAATGGCACATTAATCCTATAAGTGTAAAACCGAGCTAGATCACACTGGCCAAATGTACTTTATTCTGTGCTGTGTGTCTGCTCTATTTAAAAAGCCGACATGTTTCGTTGCCCCTTGAAAAACTTACGCCAACTTCTTCAGGGCGTGGTCTGTCACTCCATCCTGCACCAAATTTCATGTATGTGCCGTTTCTCAGCTCTCGACAGGCATACCTATACCTCGAGATTGGATGTACTTCGGTCACTGTTTTACTGTTTTTTGACCCTCGTGCTGCCGCCGTCAGCCGGGACCTCACGTGTTGCAGAGCTCTGCATCACGTGAGGTCCAGGCTGTCTCCCTAGCAGCTACACTTTTCTCCTTTTTCTTTGTACACTATCACTTTGGTTGGGAGTGGTGGATGCTGATGATGAGAACCTAGGCAGCAGACGAGTACCTTCCTGCTAGCCTCCATGGCGTAACTCCCATGAGGCTCCATCACTCCCTTCCCACACTTTTTCTGTCCATCTCTTCTCTCCTTTCACTCCAGCTAGTCCTTTGGGGGGACGGGAGGGTGAGAAAGAGAGGAGTCACAGTGAAAACAGCGCAACCAATTTTTAATTGATTTTCTAATTGTAAAAAGGGTGACCCTGATCTAGTAAGATAAGATGGCTAAATTGATAGCCGCTGCTCCAACTAAATAATGCTATTGGTTGGCTAGGATTAGGAGGAGTACATTCACCGCAGGAACAGGTTCTGTGTTGTACATCATATAGAGCGCAAACAACAAAGGTGACAGTGGGCACCTCTGAAGCGTGCCTCTTCCAATAGAGAAGGGTGCTGAGGTTTGGCCATTCACTCTCGACTGTCGCACTAGGGTGGCTGTAGCAGCTTATTACCCATGCTCTTAAACTCTCTCCGCATCCCAAGTGAGTTAAGTTCGCTTTGAGATATGGACAGTTTACCTGAAGGCCTTCCCTGCATCAATCGTCTGCAACATAATCTTCCTGGTCGACCGCTTAGCTTTTTCAATAATGCGCAAGATGCGTTTAGTGATCTCGATCGATAATCTACGACATGTGAGGGCCCAGTCTCGTGGCAAGTATACTAGTAAAGAGTTTAATATCTACGTTCAAAAGATATATTGGGCAATATGAGCTCCATTTCTGTTTATCCTTTCCAGGCTTAGGGATTACCACTATGGATGCAATCCACATCGATGAAGGGATGGAGCTTGGTCAGGCAAATGAATTAGATAGTCTGGTTAGAATCGGAGCCAGGACATGGCAAAAGGTTTTGTAGAAGATGGCTGGGAACCCATCTGGTCCAGGGGATTTCAAGGCTTTCTGGCAAGAGGTAGCTGAGAAGATGTATTCTGGATGGATGGGGCAATCCAGAGAGGTTGCGTGTTCTGGAGAGTCATGTAGTGTTTGCCTACTGGAGTTATGTAGCATGATGTACCAGATCAAGGGTTTGTCTGGTATAGTGTTCTGTATAAAAGTCTCTAAATGCAGAAGCTATAGATTTGTCATTGCAGTTTGTTAGCCGGAGGCAACCGCACTTGTCCCTCCCATGTAAAAGGAGTGTCGTAGTTGGAGGGCTGCATATTCGGCCCTATCTAAATCTATACTTGCTTACTCCAAGCGGGCGGCCGTTAACTGGCGCCAAAACCTCGGGCCTGGTGCACTGATAAGTTCAAACTCCTTTAACTGACAGGAGAAAGGATCCCTCTTCTCATTGCGAATCTTGTTGTCTGCAGCTGAAATAGCTACCAGCTCACCCCTTATGACTGTTTTCAAAGCCTCCCACTGTGTAGAAATCGATATATCCAGAGTGTTGTTCACTTCTAGGTAAGTGCTTATGGCTTGGTTAAACTGTTTCACCGCCTCGGGGCAATATAAGAGGGTCTCTTGTAATAGGCAAGTTTGTGTGGGATGCTCCATAGGATGAAGTGCCATAGTGAGGGATACCGCCACATGGTCTGAAAGGGCGGAGAGCCCGATCTCGGATGTGGTAGTCAATGTTTGTAGATCTTTCACCCGGAGGAAATAATAAAGCTGTACACAAGTTTTGAGCGTGTAAGAACGGATGAAGTTCCCTCTGTATATCGCGCAGTCTCACATCCCGCAACTACTGATAATACCCTCTGTCCCCTGGAGAGAGACCTAGCTTGGCCGGACCTATGTGCTATTCTATCCATTTCGTTTTTGAATACTGGGTGAAGATCCTCCCATAAGGACCCTCCCATAAGGACCTCAGAGCTTATATGGTGCCTACTATTAAAGATCAATCCGCAGTGTTCATATTGTATGCAAGGAGCCTGCCATTCAATTCTGCTGCTTTGGACCTTATCCTATCTCTGAAGGAGTGAGCTACTAATATGGCCACTCCCGCTGACTTAGATGCTGATGAGAAGAATTAATGGGGGAAAACTTGGATTTTGAGCCGATGCCAGTCCCTCAACAAAAGTGCAACTCTTGAGCAAACAGATGTCTGTCTTGGAATGCTCTAGATATGATACTACAGGTCCGCGCTTGACCGGATTGGTAAGGACCTTCACATTTAACGTGAGGACTCCGATAGATGTATGGGTCATATAGGTATTCAGTCTTATAGGTGTTAGTGTGCAATGTCCCAACTGTATGAAACCTGCAACCTTCTCTGTTACTACCCAGTCCTTGTTGAAAGCATGATCTGAAATGTGTCAGTATCAAGAGTGAGTACTTTCCTCAAATAAAAAGAATACAAACCGTTAATAACACAAAGAACTTAAACATCAAGTCCAATACTGAAAGTTTAATTTACAGTTCCTTTGGAGCACAGTGAGTGGGTCAGTTTTGTGGCCTCTGGTCCCCATCTCCACCGCCCGCTGCCCATCCCACCAATCCAGAGCTCGTTTTCATTGTTGTATGCCCAGCAATATCACAGGCTCTGTTTTGACCAGCTCCCCCCAGCAACTCCTGCACTGGCTGTTGTTCAAGTGAACTTTTCACTGGGTCAAGGATATGCATGCTTCCTGATATTGTTTTGCGCCTTTGTCAGCGTGGCAGTCAACTGGTCGAATACGCCTGGGAGCTCATTTGTGAGTTTTGGGCAGCAAAGATGTTGATGCCCAGAAATTAACAGGTTTCCTCCAAAGATATTGGCTGGTATGCTAAGCAGAAGTTAAGCCGGACTGGGTGGCCCAAGGAATAGGAGACCCCTATGCTCCGTAGGTGAGAGGTTCAGGGTGAAATTCACGCAGTTCCTGCAGCGTGATCGCCGCTAGATCCTAATAGTGTCTGTGTATGCTCCGTAAAGTGCACTGGATGTTTCTCGCAGTCTTTGCATAAAATGGACTCCCGCTAGACCTACTGGGCACTCGGGCAATTTTAATCTTAAAGTCTGATGGGGCCTCCAGGATAAAAAGAAAGTTTAACATAAAAGGTAAAAGTCTGAGCCTTCTGCTTTCAATGGCACTCTTTTAATGCATCTGTTATTCCGCTGCAATCTGTTTTCTAAATCTTCAGCATGGGTCCGCAGTTCGAACTGCTGTTCTCGTAAGCAAATATTTTCTTGTTGTAGGAGCTCCACTTCCTCCTTATGGCTATTTTCTTGGTCTTCAAGAGCTGCAACTCGATCCCTGATCGTGTTGATGTCCTATCAGATCTCCTTGGTGTCACTTGAAAGGTCTTGTTTGAGTGCCTGTAGATCATCCCGCAGAGATGTGACCAGGGTTTTAAGGAAGGAGCACATCACAAGTTCCTCCACGCTGTCTTCGTCTTGGTGATGGCCTGAGTTGGACGTCGATGAGTGGTCCATGGCCAGGATGCCATCTGTTTTGGTTAGCATTTTTTTTAGGTTGTGGTCCTTTTTCGTTCGGGTTGTTGCCATCTCTCCTAGACTCAAGAGATTGTCTCCCAGTTCTGCATCGCCCCAGCCTTGGTCTCCGAAGAATTCCGCAGTGCGTAGATCTTGGTACAGGCGAATTCTAGTAGGGGCAGCTGGCCCATTATGCCCCCCTAGCGCCCGGGTGCCAAGCAGGCAAGTGTCTCACTCAGCCATCTGCTAGAGTCCTTGTCAGCTCTGCCAGTTGCATGAGCTCACAGTGTGTTGTCATATCTGTTAACTGGGATTCGAGGCAAGTGGCTAAAATGCTTCGGTTATAGGCCCAGTATGGAGCGGCTCAGTATCGTGAGTCTGTGATACAGCACATGTGGGGGTTCGACCAGGGCATGCCCCAGGGTCAGCGTCGCCATGAAGTTAGACCTAGGTATGGAGTAATGTATTAGCCACGGAGGGCCTCACTAAGCTGACCAGAGAATCCCAGATGGCCGGAGTATGGACCAGTGTAGTAGCTGCGGGTGGCCTCTCTAGGCTGTCACGAGAACCCCAGAAGGATATCATCTGCGGTGGTTTAAGCAACGTTCCCTTGTCTGTCTCCCCCGATGCAGAAGTGTGGGCCTGGTGCAGGGCTAATTCACTTATTATCTGTAGTCGGGCGTGACCAGTTCTCCATTATAAGAATCTCCTAAGACCTGGATATCTAGCACTGAAAGACCATGCTCCAAGAAATCCCAGCACAGGGTTTGGCATATCTGCAGGGAAGCTGTGGATTCTAATAGGCACTCTGAAGTCAATGGGGCTTAGATTTGGGTCTTCACTTACATGGCCTGGATGGGAGAGCCCCGGGCCTGTTGCAGCATAGGCTCTAGGGCCGTCCGAAAAGCAGGCAGCGGTGTTCCCTGGGACCTTGCAGGAAATCACTGCTTGCCAACCAGTCACTTGCGTGGGCTCCCAATTCCAATCTCTCCCCTGTTATCAATCTGTCGAATGTTCACTGCCCTGGCTTGCCGAGGTCGGGCCAGATGGCTGATCAACGCCGCACCTCGGGCGATAAAGGGCGACATGCAGGCCGCACAGCACGACTTCTGGCATGTTCGGAAGGCTGCACTGCCCTGCAGGCAGTTGGGCTCACCTCTTATTGCTGCAGGAGGGGGAGTGATCCGCTGTCCAGTGGTGTCACTGTATCAGAGGCTTGCGGGTGTCACTGAGGTACTGTGACCTCTTTCGGTTGCTAAAGTCAGGGCCTAGTAGTAGACTTTTTTAAAAACTTTATGTTCGAGGCATATGGGCTGCAGATGGTACATTTATGAATAGATCGCCATCTGGTGTTGGGCTCGGATGATTGCACTTTGTTTTTCTTCTGGAGAAGTCTTTGTCGTCATAGGTGACTCCTCCTCTCGGTGTTAGTGCGCATGGGCATCGGCTCCATCCTTAGATTGTTTTTTTCCGCCATCGGGTTCGGATGAGGATCGAAGCGCTCCGGACCGACTTCAACAAAGAAGGTTATAACCGGCGCGTATTCCTTTCCAAATCGACGGTATCGTTATCGAACGCGACTGCACCCCATACCGACGCGATTCGAAGGACGACGACTACGAGAAACTCTACGTAGTCCAGCCCGGGGTCCATGGAAAGGACTCCATTCAAAAAATGTCCAACGTGTGGTGCTAAGTTCCCACACAAGGACCTACACGAAGTGTGCAACCTCTGCTTGTCCCCTGAACACGAATCCAGGGACTGTGAGGCCTGTGCAGCATTCTCGTCAAAGTCGACGATTAGAAACCGTCGAGCCAGAAGACACGAGGTATCGAGAATGCAGTCACAAGCAATCCCGGAGCTGTTCGAGGACCAGCAACCAGAAGAGGAGGAAGAAGAGGCCGACGAGGCGGGGTCAGAAGCGGACGAGTCCGACGTCGAGAAATTCGACGTCCAACAAACCGTGAGTGACGACGTCCCTTTACCGAAAAACAAACCCCGCACGGTGTCGACCCCGCCCTCGAGCCCGGTCAGACAACCGAAAAAAGTTTCCAACGCCCCGCCTTCGAGCCCGGCAACGAAACAGAAACCGAAACACTCGGTCCCCCATCATAGTGGTTCCGGTTCCGATAAACCAACCACATCGACACCGAAGCACCAAATAAAGGAAAGCTCGAAGTCGAAGCAGTCCATGTCGACACCGAAGCACGCTTCGGCGCCGAAAACACCCTCGACACAAGGGACATCTTCGATACCGAAGAAGTCGGATCCGAACAAAACTTCGGCACCGAAAATACAAATGGACATTTCAAAGAAAAGACACCTTTCGGAACCGAAAACTGCGGTACCGACACAGGAACACGGAACGGATCCTAAACAAAAGACTTTGTTTATTGACCCAAAGACTGGCAAGGTAGTCACAGAGCTACCTAAAAAGAGGAAACATGAACATTTGGACGACAAGGCTCATCCAAAGAAGAGAACAATGGGGACGAATACAACTCCTCCCCCTTCTCCCAAACCTCACACACCATCTCCGCCTATTCCTCACAATAGGCCAGATATTCCTCCCACACGTCCATCTACACCTACAACAGATGGAGAAAGTGACACAGGGGAGGGGGGACACCCTGGGGATGATGAGGACACAATCCCAGAGGAGGCAGACCCATGGGAGGAGTATAATGTGGGATCAGGTAATGATACCGACCTTGAGTCATATCCCTCAAAACCTTCACCTCCTGATGACAATACTGGGTTTGCACAACTCATTACTAGAGCAGCAACATTTCATAAGGTAGACCTACATACAGAACCTCTAGTACAGGACTTCTTATTAGAGACACTACCTACTGCACAAAGAACATCAGGAACACTACCAATGCTAAAAGGCCTTCTCAGTCATACATCAGAGATATTCAAAGACCCAGTGAGGGCTAGGGTATTGAACCCAAGAATTGATAAAAAATATAGGGCAGCTCCAAAAGACCCAATATACATTAAGGGACAAATTCCTCTAGACTCACTAGTGGTCACAAACGCTCGCAAGAGAGCAAACTCTTTATCTACGGGAGAAGCGCCACCTCCTGACAAGGAGTCTAAACTAATAGATGCCTCTGGCAAGAGAGTAGCATCTCAAGCGGCAAACAGTTGGCGCATAGCTAATACGCAAGCACTACTCGCAAGGTATGACAGAGCGCATTATGATGAGTTAGAAACACTCATCAAACACCTCCCTAAAGAACATCAAAAGAGAGCTGATCAACTTATACAAGAAGGGAAGTTAATTACTAACACTTCAATAAAGTGCGCCCTAGACGCGGCAGAAACTGCGGCAAGGTCGACAAATACAAGCATCATGCTAAGGAGACATGCATGGCTCAGAGTGTCAGGATTCAAACAAGAGGTACAAACCTCGTTACTTAATCAACCTTTTGATGGGAAAACACTTTTTGGCACAGGGACAGATGAGGCCCTAGAAAAAATGAAAAAAGATACAGAAACGGCTAAATCAATGGGAGCATTGCAGCAGCCGACACAAAGAGGTTCCTTTCGTAGATCCACCTATAGAGGAGGATCCAAAAGTACAGGTACAAACCAACAGCAAGCCTCTTTTACACCTACATCACCCAGAGGTAATTCTAGAGGTGGATACAGGGGTAACAACAACAAGGGTAGAGGTCGCGGAAACAACAACAACCGCAACTCTCCAACCCCAAAACAGTGACTTCATAGAACTTCCCCCAGACCATATAACACCGGTAGGGGGACGTCTATCACAGTTCCTACCTGTCTGGGAAAACATCACATCAGACAAGTGGGTAAGACAAATTATCCAACATGGTTATTGCCTAGAACTTACAGCTACCCCACCAAACATCCCCCCCAAACAGCGTCCAATGAAACAAGATCACCTGACACTGTTAAAACAGGAAGTAATATCACTGCTAGAAAAGCATGCCATAGAGAAGGTTCCACAGCACCAACAGGGAACAGGAGTATACTCACTATACTTCCTAATCCCCAAAAAGGACGGGTCTCTAAGGCCAATACTGGACCTAAGACCTCTCAACGCATACATAAATTCGGAACATTTCCACATGGTCACGCTCCAACAAGTACTTCCTTTACTGAAGAAAGGGGACTTTCTTTCTACACTGGATCTAAAAGACGCTTACTTCCATATCCCTATTCACAAAGCCCACAGGAAATACCTCAGGTTTGTGGTAGAAGGACAACACTATCAGTTCAAAGTCCTCCCATTTGGTATCACGACGGCACCAAGAGTGTTCACAAAATGCCTGGCAGTGGTAGCAGCTCACCTAAGAAGACAACAAATTCATGTCTTCCCATACTTGGACGACTGGCTAATAAAAGCCAGGTCGCAAGAGGAGTGTCTGCAACACACACAAAAGACAATTCAGCTACTACACCAGCTAGGGTTCACGGTGAACTACACAAAGTCACACCTACAACCAAACAAAGTTCAACAATATCTGGGGGCTACCATAGACACAGAAAAAGCCAAGGTGTACCCCAATGCAATAAGAGTCCAAGCAATGCTTACAATCATTCAGAGATTTCAGCCACAACACTCACTAACAGCAAGAGTGTTCATGCAGCTACTAGGCATGATGTCATCCTGCATACTGCTAATACCATATGCAAAACTACAAATGCGTCCGCTACAAGAATGCTTAGCGACACAGTGGAATCAGGCTCAAGGACAGATTACGGATCTGGTGTTGGTAGACGACCGCACACACCGCTCTCTGAAGTGGTGGAACAGAACAAACATTACCAAGGGGCGGTCGTTCCTAGAGCCAATTCCACAGGTGACAATAACAGCAGACGCATCGCTCACCGGATGGGGAGCACATATGGACAAATACACAGTACAAGGAAGGTGGAGTGTGCAGGAAAAAACACTGCACATCAACTATCTAGAACTACTGGCAGTGTTTCTAGCATTGAAAGCCTTTCAGACACATGTTATCCACAAAGCAGTCCTGATCAGAACAGACAACATGACAGCCATGTATTATATTCAAAAACAGGGGGGGACGCACTCTCTCCAATTATCCAGACTGGCACAGGAGATTTGGAGATGGGCCATTCCTCAAAACATCTATCTGTTAGCCGAACACCTACCAGGAGTTCAAAACCAGATAGCAGACATCTTAAGCAGACAGTCGGAACAAATACACGAATGGGAACTGCACCAACAAATACTGCAGCCATTCTTCCAAAGATGGGGACAACCAGAGATAGACCTATTTGCCACTCATCAGAACGCAAAATGCCAAAGCTTCGCGTCCAGGTACCCACATCACCTGTCGCAGGGCAATGCGTTATGGATAAATTGGTCCAACAAATTTGCATACGCTTTTCCCCCTCTCCCACTAATCCCATTAGTGGTCAGGAAACTGCAACAACATTCAATGACAATGATACTAGTAGCACCCACGTGGGCAAGACAGCCGTGGTTCACCACGCTCCTGCAACTCTCACAAGTGCCACATCAAAAGCTACGAATTCTACCCATGCACCTTACACAGAACCATGGAGAGATAATGCACCCAGATCCAACTCAATTGAATTTAGCGATCTGGCTCCTGAAATCATAGAATTTGGGTACTTAGATCTCCCCCCAAATTGCATGGAAATAATTAAGCAAGCGAGACGTCCAACCACCAGAGCATGCTATGCAGCTAAGTGGAAGAGGTTTGCTATACACTGCACTAATAACAATATCAACCCTCTAGACGTATCAACAAGGGAGATTATTTGCTACTTGTTACACTTACAGCAATGTAATCTAGCGTACACATCTATCAGAGTACATCTAGCAGCTATAGCAGCATACCTACAAAACAGGCAGCGCATATCACTGTTCAGAGTACCAGCGATAAAAGCATTCATGGAAGGTCTTAAAAGAGTCATTCCACCAAGATTACCACCTACCCCAGTCTGGAACCTCAACGTAGTACTCACCAGACTAATGGGGCCACCCTTCGAACCTATGCATAGGTGCGAAATACAATTCCTTACATGGAAGGTGGCATTCCTTATAGCCATTACCTCACTCAGAAGAGTAAGCGAGTTACAGGCATTAACAATACAAGAACCATTCCTACAGATACACCAGAATAAAGTGGTTCTTAGAACAAACCCAAGGTTCTTGCCTAAAGTAATTTCAGCATTCCACATCAATCAGCCAGTGGAATTACCAGTCTTCTTTCCAAAGCCACAGACGGTGGCAGAAAGGGCTCTACATACACTAGATGTTAAAAGAGCCATTTCATACTACATAGAAAGAACACAAGGTTTCAGGAAAACTAAACAACTATTTGTAGCATTTTCCCCAACACATAAGGGCAATCCTATCTCTAAAGCAGGCATCGCAAGATGGATTGTAAGATGCATACAAATATGTTACATTAAAGCAAAGAGAACATTAACTGTTCCTCCTAGAGCTCATTCCACAAGGAAACTAGGAGCATCTATGGCATTTTTAGGGAACATTCCCCTAGATGACATATGTAGAGCAGCAACTTGGTCTACACCACATACATTCACAAAGCACTACTGTGTTGATGTACAGGCTGCACAACAAGCCAGAGTGGGCCAAGCTGTATTAAAAACTCTATTTCAGACAGTTGCGACAGACACTGGTGACCACCGCTAGGGAGGTAACTGCTGTACAATCTATTCATAAATGTACCATCTGCAGCCCATATGCCTCGAACGGAATATGCTACTTACCAGTATGCATCTGTTCTTGGCATAGAGGGCTGCAGAGTGGTACATGCCCTCCCTGCCTCCCCGGAAACCTGTGTCTGTCCCAACATTATCTTATTTAGATACATTTACATGGGCATATCTTTATGTACTACACTACACTACTCCATCTAACCCTACTATGGCAAAACAATCTAAGGATGGAGCCGATGCCCATGCGCACTAACACCGAGAGGAGGAGTCACCTATGACGACAAAGACTTCTCCAGAAGAAAAACAAAGTGCAATCATCCGAGCCCAACACCAGATGGCGATCTATTCATAAATGTACCACTCTGCAGCCCTCTATGCCAAGAACAGATGCATACTGGTAAGTAGCATATTCCTTATTCAATTTTTCACACACAGAACTGAGCAGTTCTACGACAGTTACCCACTGTAATACCTTTCAACTTATTTCCATTATACATCTGAGTCCTATACACATTTCAGTTATTTATACAAGAATGGCACAGCAATATATGTCAGTATACTTAGTTTTTTTCTTTTTTTTTTCTTTTTAATGATGTGAACTTTTTTTTTAAGTTTCCAAAACCTTTATTGACAATTATAGTTATGACACTGCTTTAGGCCAACAACCCGGAGGCAGGCATCGAATTTGGCATTAGAGAAACTAAGATACTTATTGCAATCATTTACAACATCTTCGAAAATATGACATTCTCCAGCAATATCGACGGTGTCTTAGAGTGACAAATTTGCATGATAGATTCATCTAATAGTGATATAAGGCTTTGGCATTAACAAAACAAAGCAACCCCATTCGGCTAGCATTATAGAGCAGTTATCACACATCATATCTATGCAGAGAACGGATCTACAGAATCTATGCACTTCCAGAGACTAGAACAGGTTCTCGCTGTATCAGCTGTTGTCAATCCAGTTCTTCGTAATAACATTCCTCACATTCACACAGCATTCATCCGTCTGGCATCCTCACCTCAAAAGAAACAATCAGCCATTCAGTCAATATACACACTTAGTCAGCACACAAGTCTGTACCCCCATGACTCAGACATTCAACCAATGGTTCCCATATATCAGGAGGCCTGGTCCTCGGTGGCATTAGTTCCCAATACGTTGTCAATTGGTCTTTGCAGTAAACAGCTGATTTTATCCAATTTGCTATCGTAAGCGGAGGCCCTCTCTTCTAGTGGATCACAATTTGTTGCTTTGCCAGCAGCAGTAAGAGGGCAACCAGTTTACGTGCATTCTTACGGACCTCTGGGACATACCCCAACAGCGCCATCAGAGGGTCTGGCGTTATATCCAATTCTACCATGCGACCCATATGCTGGAACACCTCTGTCCAATATTTTGATATCTGCCGGCACCCCCATGTTAGGTGGAAAAAGGTAGCCATCATATCCCCACATCTCCAGCATTTAGCAACGCTCTGCAGACCCATCTTCAGTAGTTGTTTAGGTGTACGGTAAACCCTATGTAAGTAATTAAAATGAATCCGTCTCAGCCTAGTTTGGTGACAGATTTTCGAGCTGTGAGCAGCAGAACTGCCATTTTTTATCGGTGATCTCTAATCCAGATTATGCTTCCCATTCTGATTTTGAGGAGCTAAGTAGCTCCGGAGAAGTGTCCTGCATCACTCTATAAATGCGTGTTATTAGTTTCCGAGGCGATTCGTTAGAAAGCAGTTCCTTCAACGCAGGCAGCGCAGGAGGAGCAGCCGGAAAATCCGGATATCGAGACCTGCATGCCGCTCTAACTGGTAATATAATAACATGTCTGAGGCATTAGGAATGTCGGGCGTACACATGTTTTGTAAGGTTAGAAACGTATTATCCGGGTACAAATCTCTGGCCTTGGTTAGACCTCTTTCGTGCTCGGTCCTTCACACCCCTGTCCATGATGGGCCCCAGCAGTGGGTTACCTCCTAGCGGCATCGAAGGGGCAAAGAGTTCCGGATTCCCCGCTCTCTTGGCTAGTTTCGACCACGCCCACCGTACCACTTCCACCTTGTTTATGTCCGTGGGCGATCTTTTATAAGGATGATAGACTGTAGTATTCAGAGGTGTGGGTGTAGCCATATCTAACTCAATTGCAAAATGCGGTTGGAATGGAATCGGGTGGTACCAGTAGTGTAGGTATTGGGCTTGGGCATTATATGCCTACAGTTCGAAGTCAGGCGTAGCAAGTCCGCCCTGACCGAATGGGAGCGTCAATAGGTTCCAGGAGACCCTAGGTTGTTTTCCCGCCCACACTAGTTCCAAAATTGCTGTCCTGAGCCGTTTAAAAAATTGCACGGTGAGAGGCACGGGAACATTAACAAACATAGAAATTTTGGCAATACGACCATTTTCGTTATTGCTATACGCCACGTGAGGGAGAGCGGCAGTGTCTTCCATCTCTTAACCTTTCCTTCCAGCCAGTCCATGGCCGAGCCATAATTGGCAAGCCAGATTTCTTGTATGGACCTGCTGAACCAGATGCCCAGGTATTTAACCTCAGTAGTCTCCCACTCAATCGGGTATGCTGTGTCGCACCGCTTAGTGTCATCAGTCAACGGCAGCATCACCGATTTCTTCCAATTTATCATTATGCCGACAATCCTCCATATCGCACAAACTCCCTCATTAAGGGATCAAAATTCTCCTCAGGGTTAGTCATGTAGATGGTCATATCAGCGTACATGGATATTAGTAGGCCGCGTGATGTGAAGCCTATGCTGCGATGTGTGTGATGTTGCCGCAACCGGGCCGCTAGGGGCTCAGTAGTGATAGCAAAGAGGAGCGGTGACAGAGGGCAACCATGTCTCGTGCCTCGTGAGATGCGAAACAGGTCAGAACATTGCCCATTGGTGTTAACCCGCGCCATGGGGCCAGTGTGTAGAGCAACTTAATGCGCTGTATGAGTAACGGGCTGAGGCCCATGCGTGTGAATAGAGCAAACAAAAAACGCCACTCCAAGGAGTCAAATGCTTTTGTGGCATCCAGCAAGGCCGCAGCCGCTTTAAACTCATGGCTCAGGTAGTGTAAGAGGCCAAAAAGCACTCAAGTTGTGAGAGGTTGTGAGAGGTCGAGCGACCAGGCACGAAGCCGGACTGATCGCACAGTGCTATTTGGAGCAGCATGGGTTTCATTCTGTCAGCCAATAGCCTGGCATATATTTTAGCGTCCAGGTTTATGAGTGAGAGGGGTCGGTAGGAGTCCGGACAAGTCACATCCTTATTAGGCTTAAGTAGTGTGATTATCATGGCCTCACGGAGTGTGGGTGGCAACATCCCGGTGTCTACAGCTTCCTGGAAAACCCCGTGTAACCGGGGCGCTACCACATCAACGTATTCCTTATAAAAGGCTGCCGTCAGTCCATCCGGGCCAGGTGCCTTATCTGCCGGCATACTCGCTATCACAGCACAAATGTCTTCCACATTGAACTGGAGATCCATATATTGTCTTGCCCCATCATTGAACCATGCCAGGCTAATCGTGTCTAGATAAGTTTCTATATCCGAGGCCTCCGGGTTCGTCAGAGAGGTGTACAGTGATTTGTAGGAGGCCGTCATAGTGTTTAGTATGTCCCGTGGGGTCCGAGCAGTCACGCCGCTCGTGTCTGTGATGTACCCTGAGCCCCTGGGTGTGCGCAGCAACGATGCCAATGTTTTCCCGGCACGTTCGCCCTCACCATATCTCCTAGCTTGTGCATATTTATTAAGAAAGGCTGTCTCCCTCTCCGCCTCTTCTTGATATTTCGTTAGTGTAGCCCTGAATGTTCCCTGTGTCGATGGTGTCGGGGATCTGGCAATCTCCTCAAGCCTCGTAAGTTCTTTCTCCAAATTATCTAATATGTTCCTATGGATCCGAGAACCCCTGTTTTGAGAGCCATGCAGTGGCCTCTAGCAATAGCTTTGAACGCCTCCCACAACACTCCCGGCGAGTCCACAGAGCCCTCATTAAGTTCAAAGTACTCCGTAAGTTTCTCGCGTAGTTCCTCATGGAACACCTGGTCAAGCAACGCACGGGATGGGAATCATTATTCGGACTCACTGGTGCATGATCAGAAATGGATCGCGGGAGTAGATCAGTCTCTATTACTAGAGTGTGCATGTCTTTCGATAACAGCCAATAATCTATGCGCGACCAAGCGTTTCGATGTGCGGTCACGCATGTACCCATGCGAGTACCTGGGTGTAGGGCCCTCCAGGAGTACACGAGCTCAGCGTCATCAATTATATCCGCCAATGTTGCAGCCGCTTTCTTGTGGTGCTCACGGGAAACCCCTTGTCTATCGTCAGTCGGGGAGAGTACCACATTAAAGTCACCCCCGCATAATGGTGCTGCGCTTCCATACATCTGGGCCTTATGCCATACATTTTGGAAAAAGGAGGGGCAATCAGTATTGGGGCCATATACATTTACTATCAGTCTGTGTACCAAACAGCGTGCCAAGCAAAATTATAAATCTGCCCTCCGTGTCAATAATCTGTGTGTGAGTGGACCACTGCAATGCCTTACGAATCAGAATAGCCACACCACTGGCGTAGTTTGAATATGGAGCTTCAACCACCACCCCCCATCTGCCATGTTTAAGTATTGGTGTTCTGCTAGTAGCCAGATGTGTTTCCTGTAAAAGGCAGATATCTACCTCTTTACGCAACAAGTAGGAATGTACCAGTCTCGCCTTTCTACGATCATTCATACCGCGCACATTCCAAGAAAGACATTTTATTGACTTCACAGTTGTTCAATAGGCATTACATCCTTCATCGCGCTCATTGTCACACATACCCACTTGTACTCTCCAGTCCTAGCTGACCTAAAATCCGAACCATCAATAGAGAATGCGTCTAGCAGCTGTAACCAGTGAGATTGTCCACAGTTCACTATACCATAATTTCCCAACAATTTCATCCACACCGAATTTATACAGAAACCTGTTCTGTCGACAGAAATGACTTTCTCTTCCCTTCTGTTTGATAAACTCAGAATGCTACGCCAATTGTCCCCTCCCAACCCACCCGCATCAACCCCCCAATCAGGTCGTGATAATGCCCCTCCCCTCCCACCAACATTCCCAACCATAACAAATACCAGAGTTCGGGAATCATCCCAGAGGGTACGCAGGGTGACCGCCTTGCTCCCCTGCACTTTTGGCAGGGTGGCCGAGCCATCGGCTTCACAACCACATCTCCAGGACCCACCCGCGCACAAAACGAACAAACATCAATAGAGAGGGTGGCTCGACTCACGTAACCGCAATCTGCCTTCAGAGATGGTGACTAGGATCCCAGTGATAGCAATCTGCTACTCTGCAGTCTTCCCCAGTACCATCATACGGAACAGAAATCAAAATGAAAAAGGTTACTTGATTCATTGTATGTCGCTGAGCCGGTCAGCAGTGTCCTGCCTCTCCGGAGTAGAGCGCTGTTTTTGTTCCTTGACCAGTTGTTTTGCATATTGTAGCACCGCTTTTGCGTCCACAAAGTATGAAGGCCTGTCAGGGCTTTGAACCCGCAATTTGGCAGGGTAAATGAGTGCATATTTCGTTCCGGTCTGTTGGAAAATCTTTTTCGCTGGTATAAACTCCCTGCGAGCCGCTTGCACTTGCAGGGTGAAGTCCGGATACATAGCTATGTCGTTGCCCCGATATTGAATTTTGTCTTTCTCCCGTGCAAGGTGCAGTATCGCATCTCGATCCCTGTAGTTCAAAATCCGGGCCAGGATTGGCCTAGGCGGGGCACCCGGTTTAGGCCTAGGGCCCAAAGATCTATGGGCTCTCTCCACCAGGAACATAGGGAACAATCCCTCACCGAACAGGTCCTTCATTATATCCTCAATATAGCGTTCCATGTTCGATATGTCGGTGGATTCCGCTATTCCTGTTATCCGTATGTTCCGTCGGGACCTCGCCTCCAAATCCTCATTCTTCTGCTGTATCAGGGCCAACACCTTGTCCATGCCTCTCACTTTCTTATCCAGCTCGGTTTGACCTTCTTCAGTCTCGGTGACGCGTGTTTCCAGAACACTCACCCTACCGTCCTACTTGTCCATTCGTTTCGTAATGTTGTCTATCTGAGTAGCCATGGTGTCCATTTTTGCATCAATGCTCTGCAAGCCAGACTTAAGTTCCTCGAACATCATTCAGACATCTGCCGCAGGTAGCTGGCCCGCTGCTTCCTCTGCAGGTTCCTTGTCCGCACCCCCCGGGTCGGACGGTTTAGGCAGTTTGGTTCTGTCAAAAGTTATTTTGGGCTGGCGAGTCTCGGGTTTCCCCATCGTGGGACCTCAGGCGGACTCCCGTGGTGTACACACAATAAAGCAAGAGGATTATCGCAAATATGAAAGTGAAGGACTCAAATCTTCTACTGGAACTTATCGTCTCACACAAAATGGCTGTCGTGGCACTGCTCGGCAGGGCGTTGGCTCGCAGTCCTCAATGACGCAGTATTCACTGAATGCTACTAGTTTCACACCTTCGAAACGGACAAACTTAGCCGCCAGAGCAGGCTCAATCTTGGGCGAAGTCCCGCAGCACAAACGACACCAAAAGATCGTACACCGTGCAGATATAAAAAGTGTTCTATATCTGGTGCTTACTCCGTTATTCTCCTTTTAGGGCAGCTAACATGTCCCACATTGCCCTTCAGTAGGCCCACCAAGACAGTCCCACTGCCTCCGGACGGCGCAGCAGCGTCGAATACTCAGACCAGGCAAACAGAGTAGCACTCCCGTCCGTTTATACCAGTGATTCAAAATGGCGGTGCCCTTCCCTGGCCACGAGTAGGGTGGTCCCAGTCAGTGCAATCTCAATGACGGGCATACAATCGCACCGAGAGGCGAGGCAGGGCGACATGCAAAAAGCCAGTTCACCGTGGGGACGGTGGTGCACCCCGCTGCGGCACCTCCCGGTCGGGAGACCAAAATGCACTGACCTGAGGCGATTCTCGTCGGCAAGCGGGCTCAGTCAGAAAGTTCACCGCCGCAGCAATCAGTCCAGTTACTTTTCAAAGCACACGCTGCAGCGTACAGGTCTCCATGCGAACCTCCACCGATTGACAACCCCTGCGTGCCGTACGAAGGCAGGCAGCCTGCTCAGGTATAGTTCGAACGCTTCTCCGGTGGCTCACGCTACTCTAGTCCCCGGTCCCAGGCACTTGCGTAGGCCTCTCATCCGATCCAGGAGAAAGTTAGTCTTATCTCCGGAGCAGCAAATGTCTCATCAGTCACACACCGACAAGTCGAAGCCGGATGCCACAGCAAGCTCAGGGCACAGGTAGATCCGAAATGCAGCGTGATTTGATCGGATAATTAACAGAATTTGCGCTCGGCCGGCGGAGCTGCGAGGTTAAGAGGCCATTCTGTACAGCGGCCCAGCCACGCCCCTATGTCAGTATACTTAGTTAGGAAGATGTCCAGTCACCAGTCTCTAGGTGTCGCTGCTACTGACAGATCCACTGTCCCGCTCGGCTTCCGTCCCCGTTGGAGTCAACAAATCCCTGCATAACTCTCTCCAAATTACAATGTCTTCCTC
Source organism: Lissotriton helveticus (assembly GCF_964261635.1). Classification (NCBI taxonomy): domain Eukaryota; kingdom Metazoa; phylum Chordata; class Amphibia; order Caudata; family Salamandridae; genus Lissotriton; species Lissotriton helveticus. The sequence continues at coordinate 73,089,238 of NC_136065.1, forward strand.
TAGCTTCTCATCCTTACGACAAGCCTTCATATGTTGGAATATTAAAGTAAGGGTGCGGCTGCCATCTTGCCAAGTCCGGGTCGCTCTTAGCCGGATGCCTTTGACGGAATTGGGGAGTAGGTATCTGTTTCTCCGGCTCACCATGGGGCGCACCACTATCAAAGGCATCCCAGCACCTCTGCGGGGCTGTCAGCTGGGCAATTACAGTGATGTACATGGCTTTGGCTGGTGGCGGGATGGAGATCTGGGAAAAGACGTCCTACCCATCCGCCATCTTGGCCATGCCCACTGAAACGCAGAATAGACTTGAAATTCCACTGGAAGCAAGGGAGCCATCAATTCTGATAAGCAGAGTCATCAGCATAGTTGTAAATTTGGCAATTCAAGAGATCCATAGTCCAGCCATGGCCTTAAAAAGATCTGAGTGGACAGATTGTGTACTGTCCCTCATGAAGGATCTCATCCAACCAAGGGTGGACCCCTGGAGTCCAGCCGCCTCCATCCAGTCCACTAATATTTAATGGTTAATTGTGTTAAAGGCTCTTATCAGATCTAACACCACCAGAGCGGAGGGCAGGCCTTCATTGCAGGCCTTGCAATGTAGTCAACTACTGCCAGCATGACCGACTCAAGGCACTGCTTACAGCAAAACCCAGCTTGATGCCTATTTAAATGGTTAGAACAATGTTGGAGGAAGGGCGTACACTGCTTGTGTCACATGGGCTTCTAATAGTTTAGCCAGAAACAGCAGATAAAAAATAGTATGCTATTTTTTCAAAAGAAGGGGGCTTCCCCTTGTTTTTTCTGCAAAGGGATTACAATTGCTTCCTCATAGGAATTCGGGATGCTTCCACGTAGTAAGAATTTAATGATCCAAAAAAAGGCCGGAGATTTCCAAAACTAAATGTTTCAGAAACTTTGATGGACACGGATCATTTGGAGAGCCGAATTCCACTCTGGACATAAGCTCCATTAGATGCACGTGTCCAGCTAGCCAGCATCTCTAGTTAACTGACGTTTAGCCATTCACCTTAGATAGAAAGGGAGTTGGCTGGGGGCCCTCGGAAGAGCGGTGCTTAAACCAGAAGCATTGAGGTATACTCCTCTGGGGGAGAGGTCGGAAGGCAATAGATATGTTGGTATTTTTATTCTTCTGCCCCCTTCTTTTGCAGCTGCTAGTGACCGTTGTGGGTCTGCTGAGTTAAGCAGATACAGTTTTCGGAGATTTAATAAATAATTCTGGGCATTATGGATAATTGGGTGTCTTACGAGCTTGTAGCAACTACAATTCTGTAGCTTGTGATTTGACACGTGAAGGTTTTATTTTATCAAGTGTTCTACACATAAAAACTCACTGACAAAAGAGGAACCGTAGACAATGAGGGAGGAACATTAGGATTCAAACACCCCCCCGGCCATGAGCAGGTAATCTTACAACATAAATTTGGACTGCCAATCAGTGCAGAGCCCTATGGTATAAACATCCACTAACAATGAACAGAAACTATGGTGCATAAACATCCATTGAGCAAGAGCAGGGAATGGTAGGATATAAATAACCACTAACCTTAAGCAGAGAACCATTGGAATTGAAGTTCCACAGAAAATACCCTACACATGTCCACTGACAGGATGATACCATGTATTCACAGTCGACGACAGAAGGAACTTTAACACATAACAGAAGTTGACTTGGTGAGAGGGCTGTAGTCATAATAACATCCACTAACCTTAATCAATGAATCTTTTGATATAAATGCCCATTGAGGTTAGGGTAGCCATCTAAACATCTATACAACTTCCGAGTTGGCCTTTGTGGCTGAGTGTCTTACACATCAGGAATCCGAAGTAGACCAGCAAACTGCATTGAATCTACAGTGGTGGCTATACACAACTTATGTTATAGTTTACCATATGTGCCCAGGAGCGCCTCTTAGTGTAGCAAAAATGTATCACAAGTTGCTCTGTGATAGCAGATTTGTCACACTGACACACGAGGGAGCTGTTGTCCTTGGACCCCTCTACCCTTGCTTTGCCAAGCTCAATAAACCATCTAAGCACGTACATTTCCCCCTATTTTAAACAGTTATTTATCTCTGCTATCTTGTTAATATTTGTACTTTTATATGACCAAACCATCACAGTGGTCACTTCACAGTCAATAACAGTTAAAGGTACACAGTGTAGTATAGGGATAGAAGAGACATACCAAAGTGATCCAGTCTAAAGATACTAGGATTGGGGAAAGTGGTCAACACATTAAGAGGTGAAGAAATGTTGGCTTTTGTTGAAGTGATTTTTAAGAGCACCCTTAAAAGGGACCAACGAGTGCCACCTTTGGTGAAAGAGAATCCAGTGTCTTAGTACTTGCCAGGCAAAGGTCTGATTTGCACTTTAAGGTTGTTTTCCTTTGGTGATATTTTTTTTAATAACTTTATTTTTGGTATTTTCTCATTTTGAACATAGTACGATTTCACACTTTAGAACACATCAGCATGGTACAGTATGTAAGTCAATATGTAGCAGTTTATATCCAACACATTCAATGAACTCATGCATGCATTTGATAATTATGAACAAACATCCCATTGTGCGTTACATATAGTAGCCATTCCGACCCCATCTGTATCATGATACATCCTCAGTTTCCCCCACAGTAAACGACATGGGATAACGCTTTGGGTCAGACCTCTATCCGTAAAAATATGGCAACACTATGTAAGTTCGTCCTTCCATGAATCTCTAGTCTGCTTCACTACCCCCAACATCCTCATGCTCCCCCTGCGCTTCTGGAGTAGATGTCTCTTCAGACGCTGCCTCCTGGTGCAGCAAGTAGGCCTGCAGTGGTCCCCAGATGTCCTTGGGTCTAGAGGACAAGGGTAAAGTCTCCGCATGTACCTTGCTCTGGTCCTAGCAATACACCATATCGTGAACCCACTCATTGAATTTAGGAGCTCTTCCTCTCCCCCATTTACAGGCAAGTCGCCGCTTGGCTAGCAGCAATACCATATCCATGAATTTTCTGTTGGTCTTAGGTATCTGTGCAGTGTATCCCAGTAAAAACACTAATGGGTCTGCGGGAACCTGTGTGTCCAACATCTGTTCAAGTGCTCCATGTATAGTCTCCCAGTACTGTGCCACTTGTGGACATTCCCAAGCTAAATGTAAGAAGCCGGCGCCAGACCGCCCACAACGTTAGCAGCGATCAGCGTCAGACTATTTAAATCTATATTTACTCATTGGAGTATAATAAAGTCTGTGCAGATATTTATAATGGATAATCTTGAAGCGGCAACTGGCTGTCATGCACCTGGTAATAGCACAGCGGTACTCCCATTGTTCATCGGTTATTTCGACACCTAAATCCTCATTCCAGTGCCTCCTTGCCGTGCTTGTGACTTCTGGCGTGTGATTGCTGAGACTTTCGTATATGCGCAATACCATTTGCGCACCATCGCCGCTACCCAATACAACATTGAGGGGGGCAACGCAGTCTGGCTCACTAGGATAATCTGGGAGAAGAACCCTCATGCTTTCCCTTAGTCTAATGTAGTAAAACACCTCTAGTGGGTTAGGAGTGTATTCACCGAAAAAACATTCTCGAGTACGGAATTTTTGTTCAACGAATAAATCCCCCACGTTATGTGGAGTGCCCGACACATCCTCTGGAAACCAGCCTCCTGCAGCAATCCTACCCCTGAAGGATAGGTGAGAGGCATTTGTGGTGCATACAGCAGTGGCGCCCGAACCCTACGCAGCAACCTCTGCCAGGCATCTATCGTGCAAGTTACAGTGGTTGGAGGGGTGTCTAAGTCCGCCGGGGCCCCATAGACAATGCCATTCAGCGGTATAGGATGTGCATTCCAGTCCTAGACGGCGATTTGGGGCATGTAGCGAGTGGGTTTCACCCAGTGGTATAAGTAGTGGGCCTGTGCACTTATGTAGTATGCCTCGAAGTCCGGGACGTCAAATCCTCCTTTACTATATGGTTGTGTTAAAACCGCCCATTTGAGCCTTGACCGCAGCCCTCCCCACACTAGCCTGATCAAGTCGGATTGCAAGGTTTTAAAAAAGAAGGCATTGGGGTAATACAGGATATTAAGGAAGTAATATAATAACCTGGGCAATATGACCAGTTTTACAAGGGAGACTCTGCCAGCCATGGACAGCGGAAGCGCGATCCACCTCGTAATATTGTCTGTTAATTTCGTTATGGCTGTCCCATAATTGAGTCCCAATGTCCCATCCCTGTCTTTAGAGATCTGAAGCCCCAAACAGCGTAGCTCACCATGGCACCATTCCAGAGGGAACTCCCGCACCGCAGGGGTCAGGGGAAGAAACTGATTTCCCCCAGTTAATCGCTTCTCCGGACAGTCTGCCAAAGGCAATGAATTCTTGTAATAGTGCATTCAGCTTGTTTTCAGGATCTGCGACATACAGAGTGACATAGTCCGCATATAGAGAAATAGACATCTGGCACTGGAAGCAACGGAAAGCACAATCCTGATGGAGCTGTTGTATACTACATGCCAGAGGTTCTATCGCGATGGCGAATAGGCGAGACAGCGGGCAACCCTGGCGGGTGCCCCTAGTGATCTTGAGTGTGTCTGAAAGATGTCCATTCGCAAGGAACTTCGCCGTAGGCTCTGTGTATAGTAGCTGCACCCATGCTATAAATATAGACGGAAACCCCATTTTATATAAGACGGTGAAAAGATAGCGCCACTACACGGAGTCAAACGCTTTCGAAGTGTCCAGAAACACAGCAGCTAGGGGTAACTCCGGGGCAACAGTCTGTATGAGGGAGAACAACGTCCGTAGATTGAGATGTCGCTCTCGTTGGGACAAAGCCCGATTGATCGGGAAGTATTATTTTAGTCATTAAAAGGGACAGCCTCGTTGCCAATACCGTAGCCAAGATTTTTGCGTCACAATTGATTAATGACAATGGCCTGTAAATTGTATCGCGTAGGATCCTTGCCCGGTTTCAATCATCACTTCACGCATGGATCCGGGCAGAATCCCCACCTCCAGGGATCCCTCAAAAACCTCTTTCAGTACCGGCGCCATGATGTCAATATAGCATTTATAGAATTCCGCATAAATTCCATCTAAGCCTGGTGCTTTTCCATTCCCCCGGGACATTATGGCCTCCTTGATTTCATCCATCTCGAACGGCGCACTGAGGAAGGTTCTGTGCACGTCACTCAACCAACATAGACCTAGGTCCCCCAGAAAACCATCTAAATCTATATCCCTGGTGGATTGTGTAGTGTATACGTGCATGTAGAGTTTATGGAGAGTCTGTAAAATCCAGTCACTGTCTCTGCACGTCTCACCCTCTCGATCAATAATCTCTAAGATGGTATTGGTGCCTCATTCAATCCGTACTACCTCAGCCAGTGCCCTTCCCGGTCGTTCTCCCTCACTATATTTACGGGTTATCCAGTATCTACTTCTAAATTTCGCTTCGCGTTGCGCCTCCTCTTCGTAATCAGTCAGTTTTGTGCGAAACTGTTTGTGTGCAGTCCCTCCATCCCGCCCCGCCATTTTGTCTCTCAAGCTTTTGCAACTCTCTCTCTAATTTAGAGTGCGCCGTATGTCTTGGAGCACCCCGAAGCTTTTGGCCATAAACCACCCCCGAACTGTGACCTTCACGGCCTTCCAGATCATCTCAACACTGTCCACCATGTTCTTATTGCGGGGGAAAAAGTCCTTTATATCCTCCCTTAATTCCTCGCGAAAAACTGTGTCTAGTAAGGCAGTGGGCTGAAGTCGCCAGGTGCGCTTAGGGCGATCATAGCCGGGTATAGTCAACGCGACTAGGACAGGACAGTGATCCGATTGGGTTCTAGCGAGATGTCTGACTTCCGTGATCCCAAGTGCTAGGTCACCAGTCAAACAATCAAGTCTCGCCCAAGTACCCGTGTAATAGGTAAAGTGTGTGCCCTCCTGGAGCGTGGGGTGTATATGTCTCCCAACTGTCCACCAGGCCTCCCTCTTCTATGATGCCCCCCAATGCCTCTCGCATTCTAGGGTGATAATATGCCTGTCCGTCTGCTCTATCCAGCGAGGGCATTACTGCCACATTAAAGTCACCTCCCCAGACTATATGTCGGGACCCGACATCTAGAATCTTGCCCCATAGTAAAGTAAAAAACCCCGGATTGTCCGTGTTAGGAGCAGAACAATTGACAGTTGTGATGACATCACCTCCCAACCTCCCCCACATTATTACATAGCGTCCTGCCTTGTCCACCAGCTGTCCCACTAGTGTGAAGGGGACCGAACGATGGATCAGTAAGGCAGTACCTCTAGCATAGGAGGAATAGTTAGAAAATACTCCGACTCCTGCCCATCGGCTTGCAAAGGAAGGGTTAGGTTGAGGGGCCATATGCGTCTCCTGCAAGAGCACAACGTTTACATTATGCCTATCTAGGTAGGCCAAGACTTGTCTGCACTTTCTAGGGTCCTTAAGTCCTCTGATATTCCATGATAAAATCTTACAATTATGTGTGACCGTATCACCCATCAGTAAAACACAATGCATTCAGAATAAAACCGCAAAGTATAGTATGGTATCATCATCCTCCCAATTCTAATGCCGTTTCAGAATGTGAATCGTACATTTGACACCAACAGGTTAACTTGTAACAACCCCCTCCACCCCATCCCCTACTGAGGCACCCCCAACTAGTCACTGATGTCAGCACCTGCCCTGGGCCCCCTGCCAAAGTAACCCACCAAAAAGTACCAGCAGCATACAGTACCTCCCACACCAACGCCCCAACCCCTCCCCACATACTGTCCAGAAAAATGCACCATTCTCCCAGTGCTCCCTTCCCGGCCCTTCCCCCCACCCACTGAAGCAACCCCAACATGCCAGAAGATTCTACCAACACCCCCCCCCCCCCCACCCATCCCACCCAACAGGAACATTATTTCTATCACTATGATACGAGTCAACATTGGGGATCACCCATGGGGGAAACGCTTCAGACAGTCACACAGCCACCGTCCCTCTTTAAGCCCCAAGACCTGTACGACCGGTGGGCTTTAGCCAAGGAGGGGCGGTGGGGCCTGGAATACGTTACCACTGGAACACCAGTCATTCCAGTCTTGTGCAGTATGTAGTGTCCCCAGCCACTTTGCTTCCGTATGGGGCACCAGCGTCACTCAAATCATCTATAGGACTCATAAAAAGGTCACAAGTGTTCCCGCAAAAGGTCAAGCATTATCGCCCTCTTCCTGAGGATTGTCGGGCTTTGCCGCATCACGATCCTCTGCCCCACATTGTGCCTGCTTCCATTGTCGAAGATAGTCCTCCGCATGTTGTGGGTTGGTGAAAATCCGTTGTTTACCCTGGTGTGTTACCCGCAGCCTCGCTGGGTATAGTAACGCATAGTCGATCTGCGCTGCACATAATTTCTTTTTCACCTCTAGAAACTTGTGATGTTCTTCTTGTACTAACGGAGTAAAGTCCGGGAATATTGTGAATGTCACACCATCATATACCAGCTTCTGCTTCGTGAGCAGCCCGCAGGGCCACGTCGTGGTCCCGATAATTTAGCAGGCGCGCTAGGATTGGCCTCGCCGGTTGTCCGGGCTTCGGTTGTGGGCCTAAAGCTCTGTGTGCTCGCTCGACGATTAACTGTGCAGAGAACGCCTCTACTCCAATCGCGGACTGCAGGAGTTTCTTGATATAGTCCTCCATACGCCCCGTGTTTGTGGATTCCGGGATATTGACCACGCATGTTATTTCGCCTGCTACGGGCTTCCAAATCTTAATTTTTAGCCGCGATCGTCCGGAGTAGGTTGCCCATCCGCGCCAGCCTAGTTGCATGACTGGCCGTGCCATCATCCGAATCTGAGATAAGCCTTTCCACCTCCGTCAACCTTTCCTCGTGCAGGTCAACCTTGTGCACTAATGCATCCATTCTGGAGGACATTCGATCCACTTTATCCACTACAGTGGCAAACCCCAGCCTCGTTTCCTGTAGGATTTGGCGCAGATCCCGATCTGTGGACGCCTCTCCACCATTCGCCGCGTCCACGCTATGCTGTTCAGCCGATGAGGAGCCCAGCTTGGGTCCCTTCTTGGAGGTCTCGAAACTGAGCTTTCGTTGCCGATTATCTAGCTTCCCCATGTTGTCTGTGAAGAGGTTGTATCACGGTCTCACCCGCGTCTCACCAGGGCCCAGCACCTAGGGCTTCCACGTGTCGTGGGGCGTGGAGTTTGCACCGGGTTTACCAGCCTTGTATTCAGTAGCCTCCAAGTGCCTATCTCTACATGCACCTTCTAGGCAGCAACTAAACACTCCAGCACGTTTGCCATATGTCCACAAGCACACAGAGGCCTAAGTAGCAGTGGGAAGCACGTTCTCCGGTGCCAGGCAATCCCTGCAGCATCCAGCCCCTGCACACCGCAAAGCGCCTGTCACTCTCCTTGCCCCAACTCGAGCTCGTCACTATGCTTTCTGTCTCGTCTTTTAGCGTAGCAGGGGTCCCCACAGCCAATACAACTACTATGGGCATGTAGTCCAGCAGTCGAAACAATTGTGCACGCACCGACTCGCCGCAGCCTGGCTGAGTCCCCAACCGGCATAAACGCAGTAGCGTGCCTCGCTACTTCAGGGCCGTGGGCCGCAGCTTAGAGGCGATCGCAGTCTCTTGTTTGGGTCCCACGGCGCCTTTTTCCAACTCACCCCGGTATCCGATGTGGCTTCCGTGCGCTGGGGGCCTGTACGCCGCCTCGGGGGTCACCGTAGTTTACCGCGACTTGTAGTGACTTCTCTCTCAGGGAGGGGGGCCGCCTCTCACGCTTCCCCCACTGGACTCCCTGCACACTATAGATCGCCGGGGGCTGGCCCCTCGTTATCTGCCACCAACCGTCCAGGCCTACCTACCTCGTGGCAAACCATGGACTCTCCTGCCACCAGACGCCGCTCAGCTTGTACCCTGACGCTCCAGCGCCACTCCTGGGGAATCTTTCTTCTCTTGTCTCTCAGGCTGGGAGCATACGATCGGTCCCAAACTTGCACCGTAGCTGGGGGATAGGATCAGCTACTCGTTTCCTTCGTGGCTTCCGGTAAGCATACTATTTTACAGGATTAATTACGGATGATTGTCCCAGGCAGTGGGAGCCTTACCACAAGGCTGCCATTCCGCCTGTGCGCCCTCTAGCGCCCCCTTCCTTTGGTGATATTTAAATGTCTGTATTGGACTTGCCTTTTGTGTTATACAAACACATGCTACTGTCAATTCGTAATGAAGATATACAAATCGGGAAAACATTAAATGACAGTGTTCATACTTGTAAAGTAAAAAAACGCCAAGCCTACGCAAATTTATCAATAAACTGCTGAAAAATAATTGCAATACACAAACATGGCTTGTATGTGTTATGCTAGATTGTGTAAAATGTATATTACAGAATGTTTAGCGTGTTAAGTTTGTCTCCATTTATAAAAAGCATGACATTTGTTGTGGTGTGTCAAAAGGAAAGAGTAAAATTTGTATAGCCCCCCAATTGACCCAGCAAAGTTAATATTTTATTGTCTTGACATTTGTTCTTTTTTTCTAGTTATGTTTCATCAGTCTTGGGGAACAAATTTGACCAGGGTGCCAAAAATGTAATGCCAGCTATTAAATCTGGTTGCGAATAGTACTAAAGTAATGGCTACATCTGGTGGTGAAGCTATTCGATTAATTATACGAGTAAGTATGTTAAAAACAAAAATACTTGTTTGCAGGATTTGCTTAATGGCTAGCAAATGTCTGTGCCTAAAGTTAAATGTTTAAAATGTGTAACTATTCAGTGGATGTATTCTGAAAAGTGTTAACATGACATGTAGCATATGATGGGAAAATATATATTTTTTAATTGTACACATTTGTGCACAATGAGTGTTTTTGGAATGTGGGTGCAGGAACTAGTATAATGGGTCAAAGAAATAAAAATTCAACTGGCAGCATTTGTGGAGAAATTATCGAGAGAATTTCTTGTTTGGAATCAGACATTTGTCTTTATTATTTTAGCTGCAGAAGTGAGCCTTAAACTCCAAACAAAGCACAACTCATTACTTGTATTTTCATTCATGTACTTAGGTCAGACCTTTTGCAGTAATACATGTTTACAACTAATGCACTAGAATGGGACTCTACAAGTGAATGATGGCAAGTGCATTGCATTGTTTACAGTTTCACATTGAAACGTTTTCCAAGGAAGACCAACCTTTATATCATTTGGGGGAGAAGCGATGTGGAATGTTTTGTTCAATGTACGTTTCTCCTGTCTTGGTCTATATTGCCAAAAAGCTTAGCCAATAATCAGAAGGAAACAACATTAGGTTTCCATCGTCACCATTTGAAAGGTTAGATTCAAATATTATTGGTTGATGTTAATTTTGCATTGTGGCCAGAAGAGGTAGAGGTTATGTGTGCAAGGTGCCAAAGTTACAACAGTGATTTCAGTTAACTGAAGCTCCCTTTTATTGCACTTACATTCTTATTTAAATTGACTACAGTCATTAATCCATGACAAAGTGAACTATCATTGTCTGTTTCCAGTATTGACACTGATGCTGAAGAAGCAGAGTAATTGACTTCCCCCTTTTCCAGGGAAAGAATGAGGAAGAATATTTGTTTTAAAACAGCATTTGTTGGCAGCATGCTTGAGAAGAAATAGCTTTGCAATTTCTCCACGGTTGTCTTGTACAGCTTGTTTGTTGCACGTAGAAGTGTTGAGTTTTGCTGAGCTGTTAAAAATATATGGTACCAGATAAGCAAATGTTGAAATGCTGCTAATGAAAAAGAAGAAAGGACAGAACTCCTACACATTTTCTCTATCCTGTTTTGCCTTTCTTGTTTTACAGCATACACATTCTCCCAGAACTAGACCAATTACTACTTCCTGTGCATCAAAGTCTGTTGCAGTTAGAAGGTAAGGGAACATTTTCAATGTTCCTATGTTCTCTTGATGTCTTCACTTTTAACAAGATAGTGATATATTAGAATTTGTTCTGCAAAACTGTATGCAATGGGTACGTGTAGGAGGATGGATATCTGACTATGGTTACCCTAGATGTTTTGCCTTGTGTTTAGCTGGTTTTCGACTTAGTTGGCCTGGGATCCTGCTAATCAGGACCCCAGGCTATCTGCTCTCTCTGTAAAATAGACTCCATGTACTCTAGGTACATCTCCAATTGGATATTGGGTCACCTTATCAGCCCCTGTATAGTGTACCATAGGTACCCAGGGCATAGGTGCATCCACGGCCTACCTGGGGCTGCAGCATGTATTATGCCACCCCTGGCTGGCCATCCAAAATTGACACAACTGGCTGATCACTCAGCTGGGGCAAGGTCGTGTAATCACCCCTTGCTTAGGTATAGTATCCCTTTACCTACCTTATATATAGACGCATAGTAACCTATAAGTAACTCCTATGGCAGGCCTTAACAATCCTGAAGGCAGAGTGCTTGGTTATGTGTGAGATGGTGCTCTAGCATGAGCTGAGCCTGTCTGCAGCTTTCGGAACCATGTCCTTATAGCTGTTCGATGATATTGCCATACCATATACTCTTAAATGCATTATAATCCTCGCGGTTAATGCTAACATTGGTTTGGCTTTATCCAAACATGTTGTGTAAAGTGTCTTACGCTTTAGAATACTACCCCCTCGCCAATTCTGGCGACGGGGGTAGCATTCCAACCTTCTAGAGGGAGAAGACATGTTGTCTCTGACTATCCCGGTTAAAGTTAACCAGAGCCCCAACATCACAGAAATGGATGCTGCTGCCACCGACACAAGTCTGAGCTCCTGCTGCTGGGAGTCCTTCCAGTCAGGGAGGTTTGGACAATAGGTTTCCTGCCTAGAGAGGTGCGAGCACCAACCCAGACAGGATTTTGTGTATTGGGACAGGGAGGGCTGAATAGAATGAGACACTGCCTGGGGCACACTCGGTGCTCCATGCATACTCCAGTTCAAACCGGTTGCTGGGGCACTCAAGCCCCAGCTCTGGCGTGAAACTGCACCAAGGAAAGGGGGTGTAACCACCCCCTTCCTGGTCCCACCCACAGGAGGGACCTAGTTAGTAAACCAGCCCCCTTTAGTTGTATAGAGGTAGGAGCTGACCCAGGAGAAATTAGATTCATCCTGATGAAACTTTGAAACAAAACTCTGGACCCTTCAAAATTCAGTGGACTTAAAGACTGTAGAATCTCCCTTGTGGCCAAGGAGTGACATTCCTGGGCAACCAACCAGGCACCATCCAGCAACTCGACGGCTTGCTTTGTCCCAGTTCCCACTGGAACTCGAGCGCAGAGCCTGACAAGACCTCAACTCCAGGACTCCTCTGACCCCACTGCACGACTCCAGCACAGCTGAGCCCCGTAGAAAGCGTCGGAATCTGTGGAACCAGGCAACTTGGAAAGTCTTCAACTTGCTACCAGCGCAGCTCCTGAGGCATCCTCGAAGCTGTGCACTGGGGACTGAGACACTCCGACACCGAGCTCCACCTGCACCGAAGACCAGCCCTCCACACTCCACGAGATCTGCGTGGGGCCCTTCTGCTTGTGTTCTGCTCGACGCGTTGTCCGTTTGGTGGCCCGTTGGCTAGTAGCCCTCTGACGACGATCCTTGTGAAACTCCATAGCTGGTCTGGTTGCTCCAGACTGGCCCTTGCTTCCCTGAAATGGTGAAGTACCTCAGACCCTCCTGGTCTGCACCAGAAGCATTTTGTGTATCCTGCGTGGGTTGCCTTTGCTTAGGCTTGTTGGCTCCGATCTTGAAGCCGACCCCTCCATCTGCGAGAACCTTCGTGGGAAAGCTCCTCTCCAGCACCTGGTTGTCTTCGACACCTCCTGGTCCGCGTGGCTGCAACGACAAGCTTCACATCCGCACCAGATTGCTCCTAGATGACGTCTGGTTCCTACCTGGTTCCACCCGGTCACTGGCTAGTGACCTAGACTCTGTCCCCTCTGCTTTCAGGTCTTCATCTTCGATCCACCCTTGGATCCATCCGGACTTCTTCCTCTTGGTCGCCTACAGCATCTTTCTTCAAGGCTCCATTGAGAACGACGAAACCTGACACACTTTGACACCTATGCACCCGCAGCCCGTGGGTGAGGTAACAAGAGTACTTCGGTGCGCCAGTAGGGATTGACTATCCTAGTGTCCAGATTTACTAGTTATTTGCTCCTAGCTAAACTGGAAGTGTCCTAAATCTTCATTTACTTACCTTCTAAGTTCCCATTGACTAAACATTGACTCCCGCGTGTGTGTAAAGACACTGCACGCGCAGCCTGTGGGCCTCCTACTCCTAACCTAAGGGTCAGATAGTGTAGCCCCAGCGATTCTTTAGGCCCTAGGCCTGCTCCTTTTCCAAGTCGTGGTTCTTATACCACTTACTTAGTTTATGGTTTTCCGCGCCCCTTGGGCCTAACTGTATATTGTGCTATTTAAAGTATTTGCTGAGTGTAACTTGTTATGTGCTTTTGCCTCTGTCCTCATAAAGAGTTCAGGGAGTGTGTTAGTGAATAAATACATATATATTTTATATGTATCCTGTGTGGTGTCCTTTCATTTGATATTCAAGGGGTTACATATGGTAAAACAGCTGGCTTGAAACGCCCTCAAGAGTCTTTTAGCCTAAACCTGTTCTGTCCACGCTACCACTAGGATAGCTGGTCTATAAGGTTGACTTAAAACCATCACCTTAAGGGTTGTTTGGACTGGTACAAGGTAATCACTAGAACTAGTGAGTACCATATACCAGGCCAACTTCTCACAGTATGTATTGGATATAAGTGGAAATGTCTTTGTGGATGATGTAATCTGTGTTGTTATTTAACTTTCACCTAGTTATTGAGCTTAAGAATGTGCTCTGTGCATCTCCCAAGATCTCTCCAGATACTCTTCTGGATCAGGGAAAGTTGAACTGGTCCCTCATGTGAATAGAATGCAGATATTCCTGTGCTCTACACATTTCTAAAAGCTTGGAAAAATGTTTCAGTGGCTTCGGACAGCCAGCAATCTGGAAAATAAGAAATTGTTGTACTTCATCACTTTTCACCTTTTGTGATTTATGTAAATTTTTCTTTTTCCAACTTTGATCATAAGTGGTCTTGTGGAGAAAAAACTGGTGTGCAAAATAGAGCAGTAAAAAAAATGTAAATCGGGTCTTGCTGATTATATTTGACACAGATACTGGTCACTCAGGTTGAAGGCTGCAATTTGCTGTGTGGGTATTTTTCTCCCTTGAAGACTCTTCACAACTCGGAAAGGAAAACGAGCCGAGTTGGATATGATTTCAACATTTATTGAGCCATTTTTTAAGGACACAATGTGTTTTGACCCAAATGGGTCTTGCTCACATGTCCATTACGAGGTCAGTGCATCATTTGATGACATTTAAAACTATTAACTTGTAAAGTTGTCATTGAAAACAAGCAAAGTTTACACAACAAAATGAATGGTTAACATCTAACTTATATACTGAAAGACTTTAATATTTAATATACATTGAACAGCTGTTTTAATTGAACATCGGAGTCTGAGAAGATTGAGGCATTCAGAAAGCCAATGCTTTCTTCGGCTAACCCAGCCTTGAAGTCAAAGAAGTCTGTTTATTGGGCCGATATCTGCACACTGTTTGGGACATAGCTAGCGAGATCTTGCTGGAAGTCGTGCAAAGACCTTCGTTCCTCGCTGGCTCAAACCATTCAGCATGGTCAAGTCACAGCTAAATACGGGATTGTTGCTATCCTTGATACTACTCATCGTTTTGGAAAGCTGGTTGGCAGCAGTGTTGTGCTCCGCTGCAATGCATAGATATGCTCCACAGGATTCTCTGGAGACTTACAGGCTTTTCTCGTGAATATACCTTTCAATGACTTGTACCTATTCAGTGAAAAAGCAGATTCTACCTTGGAACGTTTCAAAGAAAGTAGAGCCACTGCACTGCACAGTTTCTTCACCAGTTTAGGAAATTCTGAGGCTACTCTAGGGGGGCTGGCACATAGCAACATCATTCTTCACAGGCACTGCTTCAATCACTTCTGTCCTTTTGAGGTGAGGAAAGATTATCTGGCAGGCAACTTGCCAACTACCAAGGGCATTACTTCTACCAGGCCTTTTCCCCTGTGACAACACCACCAATCCTCTTTTTCTTTCCATTAGTGGTCCACACCCAACCTGGGGGAGGCAAGAACCAGCACATTTCCCCAGGGTGGCAACGTTCGCGTTCGATATATGGGTTCTTTAAATAATTCAGTATGGTTATATCCTACCCTTTCTTTCTGCTCTGGGCAATGAAGGCGGGCTCGCCGCAGTCAGTTGTGGACCACCTTGAGATAACAGCGAACCTCCTGACATTGTTTGGGGTTCATGATCAATGAGCTGAAGTCTCATCTGTCTCCTTTGGAGCTTTTCCTTCATTTGATCTGTCCTGAATACTGTACAATCTGAAACGTTAGTGATAGATTCCTTACCTTAGAATAACCCCAGGCGTCAGACTGGATCCGGAAAGCTTTTGTCAGCAGTACCCCTGCTCATCGGTAGGCGGCGTTGTATGGCTCCGCGTACATCGTTGGCATCGTAGTCGCCGAGATGACGTCGCTGGAGCTACTTGCGCGCGCTGATATCCGTTCTTTTTTTTTTTCCGCACCTGCAAGCTCAGATCCATAGAGCGGTACCCCCAGTCAGTTTTTGACTGACCTTTTTGGGACTTTTGTCTCTGTTTTTTCAGTCTTTGACTCCTGGTGTATAGGGATACCTGTTTTTAAATCTTGTGCTGCTTGTCCCCACACAATGTCGGTGATGTACCCGTATCGTGAGTGTCTCTACTGTCTGGGTCACTACCATGACTCTGAGTCGTGCCCTGAATGCCGGGCCCTAGCTCTGGAAACTTTGCGGGATAGGTCCCAAAAGTTGCTGGAGGCCCGGGAGTTGGGAGGTCGAGGGACCGGTCGCGGAGCCACCATCACAATCGTTTGACAAAGTCTTCGCACTCTGAGTCAGGTAGGGTGAAGCACAAAGTCGAAGCGACGTCACTCTTCACCTAGCATGTCGCGCGACACGGATGGGGGTGCCGGTGGCACTGCCCCCGCGGAGCCTACGAAGTTGCTGATGGCCTACCTGCCCTTTTTTGGGTCTATCGGCGACTGCAGCCCAGTTGTAGGAGTTCCTGTCAGCCATGGGACGTGTCTTTGGGCCGTCTTGCCCCGTCCGCACGCCTTCGTGGGGGTCCTCGCTCTTTTACGTAGTCTGCTCCGTCCCGACGTCGTTGACTACTCTCGTCTCGATGCAAGAGACCCCCATAGATCCCAGCTGATGCCGGTTGGCCTAGTACGACCTCCACCGACGTTGACAGCACGACCACCGGCCGGCTCCATGAACCGACGCCACCCCCGGCTTCCACCCCGACGTGGGGACGGTACCAGACCGGTGTCGATCAATGCCGATGGGGAATTTCTATCCCTTTCTCCATCCACCTCATTCTTTTCCACCTGCCCGGCAGGCTGGGGAGGACAGAGGACTGGGAGGGGTCTGAGGACCCTCTCGCAGCCCAGTGCGTGTTAGACCTGGACTGGGAAGAGGACATGGAGGATGCAGGTGACCTGGAATTCACTCCAGAACCTGGCACACTATTTCCTCCTACAGTGGCTACGGAGTACGGTGGTACATATTCTGTGGTGTTACGTAGGGCGGCCGAGGCTCTCAACCTCTATCTCCCTACGGTGGCAGTCAGGACTAACCTCCTGACAGAAGTGCTTCGGCCGGCGTCTTCCTCTACGGACCCGCTGCTGCCCTTCAATGACGCACTTTCTGACGTTCTTTTGGGCACCTGGTCCAGGCCCAACATAGGGGCTCCTGTGGATAACGTGGCCCGATGCCATCGCCCGGCCCTGGCGATCCCCATTTTCCTCTCCCAACACCCTACTCCTGAGAGCTTGGTTGTCCAAGCCTCTGCGTCCCCAAGCACATTCCCTTCCGCACCTCCAGACAGGGAATCCAAGTAACAGGAACAATTTGAAAAGAATGTTTTTACTTCCGCCATTTCAGGCCTGCAGTCTGTGAACACCGCATGCCTCTTGGGCCGTTATTCCCATTCTGTATGGGACACGGTTGCGCAGGTGCTGCCTCAGTGTCCGGAGGAGGCCCGGACGGGGCTCTCCCAAGCTATTGCTGAGGGGAGAGACACAGCCAAGTTCACGATTCGTGGTGGCATTGACACCACAGACTCCCTGGGCAGAGCGATTTCCTCTACAGTGGCTCTATGCCGCCACGCTTGGCTGAGGATGACTGGCTTTTCCGGGAATGTCCAGAACACTCTGATGGACATAACCTTTGATGGCGCGGAAGACAATGCGTTGGAGCAGTTTAAGGATTCACGGGCTACGGCCAAGTCCTTAGGCCTTTTCGGCCACACGCACTCCTTCCGCTTCTGCTTTTCGCTCCTTTCGTGGCCAAGGAAGAGCTGCCCAAACACATTCCTTCCAGAGCCTAGGGGGCCATGGAGCGCATCCCGATGCCAGAAGTAGGTTGTGGTTGCTACTCCCACTACTTCCTGGTTCCAAAAAAGGACAAGGGCTTGCGTCCTATTTTAGACCTTCGGAACGTCAATCGCTTCCTCCGGAAGGAGAAGTTCAAGATGCTCACACTTGCTCAGGTCTTACTTTCATATCCCCATCCTGCCGGCCCACCAGCGTTGCCTGCAGTTCACGGTAGGCCACGAGCACTTTTAGTTCACTGTGCTCCCTTTTGGCCTTACCTGTGCCCCTCTGGTGTTCACGACAGTGATGGCGGTGGTCGCAGCGCATCTGCGCAGATATGGGGTTTCAGTCTTCCCTCATCTCGACGACTGGCTGTTGAAGGCGGGCTCGCCCCAGGCAGTTGTCTCCCACCTCCAGACTACGGTCGATCTCCTGCATTTGCTGTGGTTCTCCATCAATGTGCCGAAGTCTCACCTGATTCCCTCTGACACTCCTTTTCATCATAGCGGTTCTGGACACGGAGCAGTTTTGGGTTATGATTCTGATCTTTCGACCATTGTCGTGGGTTTCGGACGGGATGACCTTTAGGTTGCTGGGTCTCATGGCCTCCTGCATCCTGCTGACCAATCATGCCAGATGGCATATGCAGGCTCTGCAGTGGGACCTGAAGTTCCAGTGGGCACAGCATCAAGGGAACCTGTCAGAGTATGTCCAGATCTCGGAGGGCACTGCACAACAGTTGCAGTGGTGGCTCACAAACAAGCGTTGGGTCAGCCGCAGATCCCTCTCCCTTCCCCAACCGGAGCACACAGTGGTGACTGATGCGTCCCTCCTGGGACGGGGCAGCCACATGGGAGAGGCGGAGATCAGAGGCCTCTGACCTCCGGCGGAGTCCAGGCTCCATATCAACTTTCTGCAGTCCGGACGAAACTACTGGCACTGAAAGCATTCCTTCCCTCTGTCAAAGGGAGTGTCGTTAAGGTGCTCACAGACAACATCACCACCATGTGGTATTGCAACAAACAAGGCGGGGTGAGGTTGTGAACCCTATGTCAGGAGGTTCTGAGCCTCTGGACATGGCTGGAACATCAAGGCATTTCCTTCGTTTCAACACCTGGCAGGTTCTTTGAACGCCGGGGCGGATGAACTCAGCCGCCGGTGCATGATGGATCACGAATGGCGTCCTCACTCTGAGGTGGCACACGGCCTCTTTCAACAGTGGGGGAGACCCTTGATTAGATCTATTCACCACCGAAGAGAATGCGCAATGTTCTCAGTTCTGCGCATTGGAATTTCCAAGGCGGCACTCGCTAGGTGACGGTTTTCGTCACGAGTGGAGTTGCGGTCTATCGTACGCTTTTCCGCCTATACCACTTCTACCCAGAGTGCTGAAGATCAGGTGCGACCGGGCCCATGTCATTCTTGTGACTGGGCTCGAAGGGTTTGGTATCCCGAACTACTCCGTGTGAGCCTGGATCCCCCGATCCGACTTCCTCTTCGGGAGGACCTTCTATCGCAGCAGCAAGGGACGGTCCTCCACCCGAACCTGTCCAGCCTCCATCTACATGTGTGGAGATTGAGCGCGACAGTTGATTCCTTTTGACTTGCCTCCTGAAGTCTGTGACATCGTTTTGGTAGCCAGGCGTCCCTCCATAAAATCGGTATAAGCCTCCTGGTGGAACACATTTGTGGCATGGTGCACAGCAAAGGCTGTGGATCCCCTTTCTGCCCCTCTTTCAGAGGTTCTACTGTTGCTTCTTTCTCTGGCCCAGCAGGGCTCTGCTCTGGGCACTATTAAGGGCTATCTTTCTGCAATTTCAGCCTTTCTCAGGCTCCCTGGTCAACCCTCTTTTCAAATCACCTGTGGTAAATAGATTTCTCAAAGGCATTACTCACCTTTTCCCTCCTAATCTGTTTGTAATGCCACAGTGGGACTTGAATCTGGTTCTTGCCTATTTGATGTGCGCTCCCTTTGAGCCACTTCACAATTGTCCACTTCGTTTATTAACTTTGAAAACTTCTTTCCTGTTTGCCATCACCTCCGCTAGGCGCGTAAGTGAGCTCCAGGCTCTTTCCTGTAAGCCTCCTTTTCTGTCGGTCCATCCGGACAAGGTTGTGCTTCACACTTGTCCCTCCTTCTTGCCAAAGGTTGTCACTGCCTTCCACATTGGGCAAACTCTCACCTTGCCCACTTTCTTTCCACCTCCGCACCCTTCCAGAGAGGAAGAGGCTTCACCGGCTGGACCCAAAACGTGCACTCTCATTCTACCTGAATCACACACAACAGTTCTGTGTGGATGACCAGCACTTTGTTGGCTACGTGGGGGCCAAGGAAGGCCGGGCTGTACACAAGAGGACTATCTCCCGCTGGGTTGTCTTCTGTATCAAGGCCTGTTATTCTCTGGCTAAAAAGGATCCTCTGGTGGGATTGCGTGCCCATTCTACCAGGGCGACGGAAACTACTACTGCATTTCGACGTGGTGTTCCCCTGCAAGGCATCTGTCAGGTAGCCACGTGGGCCTCGCTGCACACTTATAATACGTTTTATTGCCTTGACAGTCAAGTCCGGAGAGACGGCTTCTTTGGCCGTTCTGTTCTCCGTGACTTTCTGCGATGATCTTAGTTCACAGACCCACTACTGGGGTTGGTATTGCTGGGGTATCTATTCCAAGGTAAGGAATCTTTCACTAACATGTTTCTTTCAGATGAACAAGTTACTGTATGTCTGTAAGAAACATTAGTTAGTGATAGATTCCTTACCGCCCCACCCATCCTCCCTGTTCTGCGGACTGATTTCTAGGGTTCAGGTAATCCCTTTCAGGGCCGTAGCTTCAATGCACCAGTGGTCTGGACCCTAAACAGAAGGTATTAATCCTCAGACTGAATATATTACCACAAAAGTGACTCTAAAAAGAAGGGCTGATGCAGAAGAGGAATATATTATTCCTTTGAAGAAGAGAACTGTTGGAACTAACACTTCCCCTCCTCCTCTTCCTCCTACTCTTCCATCACCCCCTTCTCCTCGGTTTCTACCTGTGCCAACTTCACCTGAACATTCACCACCACATACACCTGACAATCGGGATAATGGAGATGGCATTGGGGATGATGATGATATTCAGCCTATAGCTGAAGACCAATGGGACGACTACAGCACTAACTCTCCCACAGGCAATGATCCCGACTTATACCTAACCAAGCCCTCTCCACCGGACGACAGTGTAGGCTACATTGAATTGCTGGGTAGGGCAGCTAATTACCATTGGGTGCTGCTCCACAAAGAGTCTCTAAGAGGATTTCCTCTTTGAAGCCCTCAGCAGTGCACAAAAATCATCACTCATGTTATCCATGCTCAAAGGGATGATTAGGCATTTAGACGATATCTTTAATGGTCCTGTCAGGGCACGTATCCTTACCCCTAGGGTAGATAAAAAATATAAGTCCGCACCACCCGACCCAGTCTACATATACATATATACAAACATCAGTCCCAGGCAACGCGCTGTTCGAGCACCACAGGGACATGAACACCAGAGATTTGTGCTTAATCCGCTTTTATTTTCCTTGATATGGTGGTATGACACGTATCAACCACTGTGGGTGGCCTTGCTCATGTGTGTATATATGTAGGTGTATGTGTACATGTATGTATGTGTATGTATATATGTATTTATATGTGTGTGTATGCATGTGTATGTATATATATGTGTGTGTATGGATGTATGTGTATGTATATGTATGTGTATATGCGTATGCATGTGTATGCATGTGTGTATGCATGTGTGTATGTGTATGCATGTGTGTGCGTATGCATGTGTGCGTATGCATGTGTATGTGTGCGTATGCATGTGTGTGCGTATGAATGTGTATGCGTGGGCGTATGCGTATGTGTGGTCGGTATGCATGTGTTTGCGTGTGTGCATGCGTGTGTGCATGCGTGTGTGCATGCGTGTGTGCATGCGTGTATGCATGCGTGTGTATGCATGCGTGTGTATGCATGCGTGTATGCATGCATGCGTGTGTGTATGCATGCGTGTGTATGCATGTGTATGCATGTGTGTATGCGTGGATGCCTGTGTGTATGCATGTGTGTATGCATGCGTGTGTGTATGCATGCGCGTGTGTATGCATGCGCGTGTGTATGCATGCGCGTGTGTATGCATGCGCGTGTATGCATGCGCGTGTGTATGCATGCGCGTGTGTATGCATGCGCGTGTGTATGCATGCGCGTGTGTATGCATGCGCGTGTGTATGCGTGTGCGTGTGTATGCGCGTGTGTGTATGCGCGTGTGCGTGTGCGTGTGTGTATGCGTGTGTGTATGCGTGTGTGTATGCGTGTGTGTATGCGTGTGTATGCATGTGTATGCATGCGTGCATGTGTATGCATGTGCATGCATGTGTGTGTATGCATGTGTATGCGTGTGTATGCATGTGTGTATGCATGTGTGTATGCATGTGCATGCATGTGTGTATGCATGTGTGTATGCATGTGTGTATGCATGTGCATGCATGTGTGTATGCATGCATGTGTGTGTATGCATGTGTATGTGTGTGTATGCATGTATGTGTGTATGCATGTGCATGCGTGTGTGTATGCATGTGCATGTGTGTGTATGCGTGTATGCATGCGTGTATCCATGCATGTGTGTATCCATGCATGTGTGTATCCATGCATGTGTATCCATGCATGTGTGTATCCATGCATGTGTGTATGTATGCATGCGTGTGTATGTATGCATGTGTGTGTATGTATGCATGTGTGTGTATGCATGTGTGTATGCATGCATGTGTGTGTATGCATGTGTGTATGTATGCATGCGTGTATGCATGCATGCGTGTATGTGGGCTATGTGTGTGGGGGGGCCTCTGTGTGGGGGGGCCTCTGTGTGGGGGGCCTCTGTGTGTGGGGGGCCTCTGTGTGTGGGGGGCTCTGTGTATGTGTGTGTGTGGGGGGCTGTGTGTGTGGGGGGGCTTCTGTGCGTGTGGGGGGCTTCTGTGCGTGTGGGGGGCTGTGTGTGTGTGGCTCTGTGTGTGTAGCTTTGTGTGGGGGGCTCTGTGTGTAGCTTTGTGTGGGGGGCTCTGTGTGTGTAGCTTTATGTAGGTGGCTGTGTGAGGGTGGCTCTGTGGGTGGCTTTGTGTGTGGGTTTAGAGAATAAGCTATTGGCATTGTAAATGACAATGCCATTTATTTGTTTTAAAAACCTAAATTAAAATGTCATGAGCAATGCCAATAGCTCTAACTTTAACAATGCCGAGACCATTGCATTGTAAATACTTGTTTAAATCCCAGTCATCAGAGATTTTCTAGAAGGTTTGAAGAAAGTGTTTCACCCCCATTAGGCATCCTTCTCCTCCATGCAAGCTTAACGTAGTCCTTTCTTGGCTGATGTGGTAGCCTTTTGAGCCTATTCATAAGGCTTCCCTCCAGCTCCGGTCTTGAAGACCGGTTTCCTGTTAGCTATAACCTCGGCCTGTAGAGTTGGTGAACTGCAGGCAATCTGTTGTAAAGAACCATATATAGTTTTTCATTCCCCTAAAGTGGTTATGAGAACAAATCCTAAATTCCACCCTAAAGTAGTCTCGGAATTTCATGTGAATCAAACTATTTCACTGCATACGTTTTTTCAGCATCCCTCTTCTCCAGCCGAGAGGTCGCTTCATTCCCTTGATGTCAGGAGGATGTTGAAATGTTATTTGGACAAGAATAAAGATATCCGTAGATCAGACCAGCTATTTGTAAACTATAGCTGTGTGGGTACTGGTCTAGCTACATCCAAACAGTTCATCTCCAGGTGGATTGTTTCCTGTATTCAACTGTGCTACCAAAAAGCCAACAAGACCCTCATTGGTAAGCCTAGGGTTCATTCTACCAGAGGGAAAGCTGCTACTGCGGCTATGCTTCGTAACATTCCTGTACAATCTGTAAGGCTGCCACGTGGAAGTTAGTCCATAAGTTCACTAAGCGCTACTGCCTGGACACTGATGCCAGGGTCGATGCGCAGGTTGGACAGGCTTCCATTCGGAATCTGTTTTCCTAAGTGGATAGGTCTCTTCTCTCTCTTCCACCGGCTGGGGTTATGGGATGGGCTTGCTAATCTATTCACAACCTAGGAATCCCCTACAAGAGAAGGAATAGTTTCTTACCTGTAACTCCAGTTCTCTTGTAGGGGTATTCCTGTAATGAGTCATAAGTACCCTCCCTCCTCTCCGGTGGAAGACGCAGGCTTATCCAGGGTATGGCATAGGCATTCTCTACACTACGCCTTCAAAAAGAACTGATGTAACTGCCACTGGCTATGCATCATGGGATACTGGTGGTCTCTGGAGACCCTGAAAGGCACAGTATCTATGTTCAGGCATAATGGCAGCCTATGGGGCTCCTCTGTCCTACCTTTTCATCTTTCAGAAAGAGTTCTGTGAAGGGGAGTTTACTGTGTAAATTAAACTCCATAAATTAAAAATAAAATGTAAGTACTGGCTACCTTTTTTGTTTTCAAGTTGAAGTATTGGCCAGTGTAGCCTAGTTAATTAGGCTGCATTGTCTTTCTATCTCAAGTGTCTACACAGGCCTTCCCGCAGAAAGGCGAAGGATGACAAGTTAAGAGGATATATCTAATGAAGTGCTCCGGGTTTCCCTGCCCGTGGGCGGGACTATTCACAACTTGACTTATAGCGGAAATACCCCTACAAGAGAACCCTGGTACAGTCTTCAGTTTTTAGTGAACCCAGCTACACGAGTGCTATTTAAGTTAGTCTTTAGCACTTTGAAAAATTATCCAAACCTTGTCCGAGGTTTCACACAAGCCCTGTCTCCAATCTCTTGATTCGTATAGTTAAAGGTACAGTTTTCAGTGCCAACTGAGTATCTCTTGCTCCATATACAGTCTGACTCCTGGACCGGAGGTGACACCTGTACGTCGTGTTTCTGTCAAATGTATCCGACGCTCTGCACCACCGACTCATCTGGCAACTTAGCACATGGTTTGCAGCCACAATGCGCTAGCGCCAGTTTACTATAAGGTGGATCCAGTTTTCTGTATTGAAATACGAAAAATGAATAGAAGGGTTAAACCTATAATATGCTAATCACACTTTCTGATGTGACTAGGTCCCGGTGCACGAGGTAGTACCGTTTCAGACTCAACGTGGCACCCTGCACGTGCGGTCCAAGTACTGCGCAATGAGCCTAGCAGTCCGCGTTTGTGAATGTTGCTTGCACGCGCCTTTCCTCTGTGTTCAATAGTGTTGTTTCTTGTTTTGTGCTAGTTTGCTGCTGTGGGTACAGCAGTCTTGAACGAATCTGAAAGTGTGAGTCAATTAAAATGAGCATCTTGAACATTTGAGACTGCAGCTTGAATATGAACCTGAAAAGTGCTCCATGAAGACACTTATGCGTATCATGTTTTCTTACGTCATTTGAATTTTGCTTAAAAAAAATATTTGTTTTGAAGATTTGTGTTTTTTTTTAGTTTATGCTCACAGGTTTTTCTGAAAACGCGGCACTAGATTGTGCTGATTGTTCTTTGTGCTGGAGCTACATTTGCCTCCTCCATTTGGTACTTAACCACCCGTTATGGTGTTCCAGTTCTGAAGCTAATGTCGCCAGAGGACAACCTCTGCCACCACCTGAGCCCTTGTGTACTCCATCTCAGCACTACAACTTCCTACAGTGATGGTTGCACTGCTGGTATAAACATTCTAAGAGGACATGCTAGTGTGTGCAAGTTCGATTGTACTGCTTATGCGGGCACACAGCAGTCTGAAAAGGGTACATTTTTATACTGCACACATTAACTCAGGCGGTTTACAAGAAGTTATTCAAGAATGATAGAAGCTGTTTGAATTGGAAGAACTAGTTTTGCTGTCCTCTTAATTTGAAACTAGTCCTGGCCTCTCCCTCACTTGGGACTCCATTCTGTAGCCACTGAAATGCTGGCAGGGTCACTGTCAGGGGAACCGCTTTCAGCCTCCATCTTGAACTATTCTAAACCAGGTTATCCTTAATGGATCCTTCTGACTTCAGTACTCCTACCTAGTTCACCTCCAAGTGACCCTGCTCGACGCCGCTGCTGATCGCATCGACGCTGCAGCTTTTTCGGCGCCGTGAGCTCTGCTCACTCTTACAACAACAACGCCGTATCCTGCTTCGCCACCGTGAGCGCTGCTCCGGCCCGACACCTCTCGACGCCGCTGCTGACCGCACCGACTCCAAAGCTCGATCAACGCCTCGACGCAGATACCTCTCGACGCCGTGGATCATCGTTTTCTTCATTCTCAAAGGTATTGTTTGTGGGGTTTGTTTCGACTCCGGGCACGATGTAGCGCTCCTCGTGGTCGACGCAGAACTTTGGGAATAGCTTGAACTCACTGTCGTGTGACTCCTGTTGGGGTTACTTTGTTGCTGTGAACTGTTGTTTTAGAAGAAAACTTACTTTTGAACTAATTGCGTTAAGAAGAAACCTTCCTGAACTATTTTTCCTTCCAAAGAGTAATTATTAATATTGTGGTATATTTTTTAAGCATGGGCGGATTTTGCGGATTCGCAATCCGCGGATTGCGAAAATCCGCGAATTCTTGCGGATTTTGCTTTTTTTTTGTGTTCGCACGGGTTTCTGCAAGTTCGCGAGGGTTTCGTACAATTTCGCAAATTGCAAACTTACTTGTCGGTTCGCCAGTTTTGCGAACTTGTTGTTTCTACGTGCCCAGCCTGTTTGCAAGCCTTTCTTCATCACTGCCACCCTCTGTCAGCACTGGCACTCTTTGTTCACCCATGCCACCCTCTGGCTCACCCATGTCACCCTCTGTGTCATCACAGCACCCTCTGGTTCACCAGTGTACATTATTGGGGGAAAGCAAAGCACTGCCATCCTCTGTCAACACTGGCACTCTGGTTCACCCATGCCACCCTCTGGCTGGCACACCCATGCCACCCTCGGTGTCATCACAGCACCCTCTGGTTGACCAGTCGGTGTACATTATTGTGGCAAAGTAAAGCACACCTGCTAAGTGCTTTAAGTTTTGCGAAATTAAATTACAACACCTGCCCTGCCCCAACTGACATTAATGAAGGCTTGCACCTGCTTGTCTGCTCCCTTTACTTTGTGTTGCAATGTAAATTTTTTTAACAGGATCTTTGTTGGCAATGGCATACTTGTAACTATTCTCTGACTGTCAGAGCAGGGTCACACAATAGTTGCAAGTAGGCAACCGAATTCTGGAGGGCACCTTCAGGAAGCACTACAGGGAATGGTCACAAATGATGAGCTTGAACTTTTGCACCTGCTCATTGGTTTTGCTTTTGCAAAAATCGTTTTTCGGTAATTTCGCGCTATTCGCGAGGCGCGGCGTCGTGCGAAATCGACCGTGGAAGCCGCGAACTTGTGCGAATTACCCCAAGGTTGAGTATGGGCGCCGCCATTTTGTTTGCGTGACGTATTTCCGTTTCCGCCCGCTATGTGTAATGTCGCGGAATGAGCGCCTTGCGAATACGAGTTCGCGAGAGAAATCGTGTGCGAACTTACTTACGCGCACGTGATCGGGCCGCCATCTTGTTTTTCATTCATTCCTATGTGTCTGGGCATGGTGTTTCTATCCTCTCTATCTCTGCCATCCTTTGCTTGTTTTAATATTTTTTTGATCTATTTAACTTATTTATCCCTCTAGTTTTCTAGCTCTATATTTTTGTGTTTTAGGCTACTTTTGTTTACTTTTCCAACTACTTTTTAAAACTTTTATTTTCTTCTTCCCTAGTCTTATTCTTTTTCATTTTTTCTCCTTGTTGCTACCACCTGCCCAGACCATTGTGAAGCCATCAGTCAAGCTGCCCAAGACGGGCCCCGCAGCCTGTGCCCGGCTCCCGTGTGGCCGTTTGAGGGCGGAAATGGTGGTGCCCAGGGACATCTTCAGCCCTGAGGAGGTGGGCGCACTGGTTTACTTTGTACAGCGCCGCCTCCCCAGGACCATCGCGGCAGGATCGCTCGTGGCTACAACCTCCAGGAGCGACGGAAGCGGTGGGAGGAGGTGTGCCGGGCCCTGTTTGACATCTCGGGGGTCCAGCGCACCTACAACCAGGTGACCCACCGCTGGACGGATCTCCTGGACCGGGAGCGCGACCTGCTCGACCTGCTGGGAGTGGAGGTCCCCGGGCTTGGTGAGTAGTAGTAGCAATTTTTTCATCACTCACTACTCTGTTTTTTCTCCTGCTCTGTGTGCTATATTGGAAATGTTTGTTTTAACTTTTTTACAAAGAGCAATAATGCTGCCGATTACATTGATAGTAGAGGTAAATTAATATTTCAAAATCTTCTGTGCATTTCAGGTGCACTGCTCTCCTTCTCTGTGGCGGTGCCACTGCTTATTTGTTTTCTATTTTGTGTTCATTTAATGGTGCTGAGTAATGTATGAGTGTACTTTACAGAACTGCGTAATGCTAGACACAAAGGGGCAGATTTACAAGCCCCTTGAGCCACGTTTACGCTGCCTTACCTGACGCAACAGCGACGTAAACGTGGCGCATCCCTGCGAGTCATGTACAACGTGATGCATCTAGGGAGATGCGCCACGTTAAGGCCTGGGCCTGCACCACAATGGGTGCATTCCCACGCAGGGGGGGAGCGGTCAGGCAGCTGTGCGCCTCGCAAAAGTGCCTGCGTGAAATCTACAAGATATAACGCAGGCACTTCCGTGACGCTGCTACGTCAATTCTTTATGCCTGCTTGCTTGAAGCAGGCGTAAGGACTGATGCGGTATGTTGAGTATTGGGCAGCCCTGAGCATTGCTAGAGTTGCATTGCGCCTGCGACGCGACTCTAGAGATGCGCCCCTCTTTCGTCACGAGATGCGTCACGCATCTGCCTACCCTTGCGCCAGGGTGTGCCGCATTGTAATTGTGGCGCATCTACCGTGACGCAAGGTTAGTTTTGCGTTACGCATTTGTTCTGGCGCACCTCTGGAGGTGTGCAGCCCAGAACTCGTAAGTATGCCCCTAAGTTTCAGATTTGCAATTACCTGCGCATCCCTGCAAAGTGTGCGGCACGCCAGCACCACCCATGGTGTGCCGTATTTACAATGCGGCACACCATGGTCCCAAAACGTCACCGAAGCGTTACGCATCGGTGCCGTAAGGCGGCACATTGATGGAGTTGTGTTGCAACGATGGCGCAGCTCCAGCAATGCTGCGTCAAGCCGTACGTCTGCTTCATGCAGGCGCAGGGTTTGAGTCACGCATCATTGTCCTAAATGACTGATTGAAATTTGATATATTCCCCATAGCCACTTTTAGCATGCGTTCCTGCGCAGGAACGTCCTCCCTTGCGCTGGAACGCTCCCTTATGGCGCAGGGCTTTAGAATGGGATGCATCTCCCATATGCGTCACGTTGTTAATATACGCCACACCATGGCGCCTCTCTTGTTGTGGCGCTGCGTCACAAAAGTGACGCAAGAACGTAGCAAAAGAGCTGCAAGGGGCTTGTAAATTTGCCCGTAGAGTAGAGGCTCAGGTGCAGTCCTTCCTTTGTAGCCCTCTTTTTGGCTGAAATAGTTGGTTCTTGTTCTTTCTAAATGTTTGATTTGGTTGACAAGGACATCGACAAGCAGCAATCATCAATGTTTTCTGTTCTTTCTTTCATGTTGTACGTCAGGTCCCCCAGGGGCAAGCGGACGGAACAGGAGGATGCTGTGGCTCCAGAGGGGGAGGAGGATGCAGGCCAGGGCGGCGAGTGCTCCTTTGCTGGCCCCAGTAAGTTTTCATTTAAATATAGAGGACCTATTGTTGTCCAAGCGTTCCTAATTTAATTTTTTCGAAATAGTGTTTAGATAGGAGCACAATTCATAATACTACTGTTGCAGGGACAATTCTCCACAAACCGAACTATGGACACTAAACACCAGAGTAATAATATTTCAGAGTGGCGTGTTTGGCGCAGTGTATAAACCTGGTAGTGTCAGAGGCACGGACTCCTCCTTGCAAAAATTGCAAAACCTTTCGCTCAGTCACTCTAGTCTGGAGGACCAAAAACCACAGAGTCTATTCAAGTTTAAAAGCTTTATTAAAAGTAAACACATATGTTAAAATTAAGTTAGCTGGAAATGGAAGAATGTTTGGTGCTGAGTTGATGAGTAATGGAACACATTTCTTGTGGTCGAGCCGAGCTTTCACCTGGTTTGAAGTTGATGTTGCTCTTGTCCTTAGAAGTCCAGCTTCTGTCTGTTCAGAGAAAAATGGTGTGTTAAAATTAAGCAAGCATTCATCAATTGTGACAAAAAAGTGCAGCAAGACAACAGCTTTTCCGTGGAAGGAGGGACATTTTTACTTTAGATTAGACAGTCAATTACTTTTTCTGTTTTCACATTTCTTCATTCCTAGACCAAATACTAGTGAGTGGTGTAATCTAACATTCTTAAATCTACTTTGTAGGTGGAACATCTGGTGGCGGGGCCAGCTCGGATGTGGTGGTGGTGGTCGACTCCGAGGACAACTCTGGGGAGGAGGTGGCGCAAGTCGCCCAAGAAGATACTGTGAGGAAGCAGACAGTGGTGGTGGCGGGTAGAGGTAAGCTGGATCATGGTACTAGATAGCATATGATGTGTATCTACAGAGAGTAGACGGTCACTGGATGAACTACGTGTTACTTTGAAGAGCATGTAACACCGCACCCGCACGTCCGTTCCAGTGTAGGAAAGGCAAGGAAAAGAAGTTGTAATTTTGTCAAAAAACTACCATGAATAGTAGCAGTAGTTTTTATTGCAAGCACAGCATATATCGGGTTAATAGTACGGTGGCCACTCCCCACCTCTTAATAATTTTAGTAGTAGTACGTCATTCATGTGTGGATGTGACCGATGTATCACTGGTCACTCAATAAAAAGCAAAGCACCTGAAGTCATCCCATATGTAAGCAAATACATCCCATGTGAAGTGATAGATAATCCCATTATTTAGCTCCTTGATTTTCTTTTCTTAGTGTTTATTTGTATTGTAGGGTGAAAGTTAAATTAATTAAGCAGTAGCCCTTGTAACAGAGCATTCTCAGTGCCACCCGTAATAGAAAAGTAAAAGCTTCACCACCTGCATGTACTGGACCGGTACAGTAACGCAAGTGTATGTCACTCATCATGGCGTGCGTCTGTTATTTTTCTCGGGTGCAAGTTCACTGCGCTGGCATTATGCCGGCTTGCAGGTAACGTACCAAACAATTTTGCCCCCTTGCCCCTCCCTGCGGACGCCCATGATACTGGCCTCAATAGCTTTGTACTGCGCTGGCTAGTTGCTAGTTGTACTGTGACACAACTTTCTGCTGAATCATTTTGTGTTAATCATATTCTTAAAGAGCATTGGTTACAGATTGTCTTTCTTTCTTCATATAGTTGGTCGTACTAAAACATCCAAACCATCCAGGAGTATGCAGGCTCTACTGGCCCGGCAACGGAGGCTGGATGCCACTGTTGCGGAATATCGGCGGCTGGTGGAACTGGAGGGGGAGGACACGCAGTCCAGTACATCTAATGGGACACCTGCATCCTCCTCCGCGCCCCCACTTTCTGCCGGTCAGCGCAGTGCTCCGGCGGTACGGAGCCGGGCTGGCAGACGCCACCGCCGAGCATCAAAGGCTGTCCCTCACAGTACTCTCAAGGCTCGCTTGCGCCGTGCAACCCACAGAGTGTCCGACCTGGAGGCGGAGGTCCGCAAGTTGAAGGAACATCAAAATTTGTTGGAGGGCCTCCGCTTAGACCACGCCATCCTCCGGGAGCAGTACGATGCCCTGGCCCTAAGGCATGATGCCCTGGAGGCCAAAGTCCACAGCATGCATCCTTAGTGTCCCTTGCCCCTTTTTTAGAGACTTTTGAGGGGTGGGAATTGGGAGTTGGCGTTTTTGGGGACTTTTGAAGGACTATTTATTTGTTGGGGTTAGGGAGGGTCTTGCGGGAGATTATTTTGTTAGGGATATAAAAATATACTTTTTCAAACTTTATCTGAGCATACCTGTTTTTTACTACTTTTGAGCCTGGTGGGTGGTGGTTTTGCAGTAAGTTCGTTTTACTGAACACGGTCATCGTGTTGGTTCACGTGTAATTGGCCAAATGAGGAATGCTGCGGCATCAAAATCAAGACAGGTCTGCTGATGGGCTTGTTGTTGCTTGTGATGGGGTGATTACAGTTTTGTTGTGAATGTGATCAAGCACTTGCTAAAGAAAGACACACACATGAATAACAGTGAATAAGGACGAAAAATAAAGTTAATGAATCATTGACTCATTTTCAGAACTCGCTGTCAGGGAAGCAGAGCTCGTCCTCAAACTCTGCAAATTGAGTCGGTAGTACTTCTGGTAACTGAGGAAAACTTCCCTCAGGTAGGTCGGCGTCCTCCTCTTCTTCCTGCGTGCATTCTCGAACTTTGTAATCTGGTGGTATGAAGTGCTGGTTCATCTTTATCATGGTGAGCCGCTCCACATTTGCGGGCAAGAGGCGGGACCTTTTGGAAGTCACAATGCCACCAGCAGAACTAAAAACACGTTCTGAAGACACGCTTGCGAGTGGGCAAGACAAGTAATTGATAGCCAGGTTGGTGAGCTCTTGCCATATGTTTCTTTTCCCATGCCAATACGCCAATTGGGTCCTCAGTAATATTGACCGCTGTTGAGTCATCCAGATAGGCCTGCACCATTGAAACAATGTTCTCCCGGATTCCTGTACTTTGCACTTCTGTGTCCTTTCTGGGACAAGGAAACCCTAGCTGACTTAGCCAATCCTCTTCAGACATATCGCCTGGGCCTGGTGCAGATGATACGGTTGCTGGTGTGGTTAACGGCTCAGAGGAAAAGACACTCACTTCTGCCACAGGCACAGATGCAGAAGTGCTTTTTTGGGATGCCTAATGGCCTGCTGATTCACTAGTAGTACTGTCTTCTCCTACAGTTTCCTTGCACTCTCTTTCAAAAGGAATGGCTGACTGAGTTAGCCAAAGTTTGTACTCTGTAACATCTGATGTTTCAAAAGGAATTAATACTTTGCCAAACAATGGCTTTTTGTAACGTGGATCCAGAATAGTAGCACAAATGTAGTGCTGTTGTTTCTTGATATTTACAAGCCGTTCATTGCTAACTAGGCGTTGTAATAATCTCTGCGCCAACTCATATGCTTCATTCTTTCCAGCGTCCTTTAATTTTGAAGACACCACCTTGACTTGGTGCTCGAGCTTCAGCAACAATGGGATAGATTTGCTCAAAGAACAGTCCTCCCTGCTGACTTCACGCGTGAAGACCTCAAAAGGACGAAGCATGTCTGTCAGGCTTTTAACTAGCTGCCATTACTCCACCGCTAGCATCATTTCTGTCGCACCACCACTAAGGTTGTAGACCTACTCATTGACTACTGGAAACAGCTCATACAGACGCTCAAGCATGTAGAAGGTTGAGTTCCAACGTGTTGCCACCTCCTGGATAAGTGCTTTCACTGGCATACTACGTTCATTTTGCTTGCGCCTCAGCTCCTTCCGGGCCTTAAAAGAATGGTTGAAATGTGTGCATATTCTTCTGCAGATGGTCAGTATTTTGTCGACTGCAATTTCTTTTTTCAAGAACTTTTGCACGACCAGGTTTATACAGTGCGCCAAACACGCCACTCTGAAATAGTCACCGTCCTCCGTGGCCTTAACTACATTGCTGCCATTATCAGTAGAAACATAACCAACCTTGCATTTTCTTGGGGGCAGCCATTGCGAGACCTTTTTGTTAGTCATCCAAAATGTTGTCTGCAGTATGACTTTTCTCCATGCCAAACATGGCTAATGTTGCATGTTTACGAGCACCCTTAAAAATCTCGACCAAGTCACCACCTGCATTTATCTGTTTTGCAACCCCTGAAAAAGAGACCCAGTGTGCAGTGATGCACATGTAATCAAGGGCTTGGCAACTGGTCCACATGTCTGTTGTCAGGTGTACAGTGTGAACAGCACTCTTCTGCAAAGCTGCCCTAATCAACTCAAGCACCTCTTTATGTAGTGCTGGAACAGCAACCCTGGCAAAATAGAACCGGCTAGGAACCTTCCATTTAGGGGCCAGTGTTGCCACGAGTTCAAGGAAACCCACACCTTCGACAAACGAAAAAGGGAGAAGGTCCACCGCTAGCATTTTAGCCAGCTTAGTGTTATACAGGCGCACAATTGGGTGGTTGCGTTGAAATGACGCATCTGAGGAGAACATGGCTGTAATGGTGCGCTGGACAAATTTACTGGATGATGCTGATGCCTTCTTCGACCCAGTTCTGCTCAGTGTTGACATTTTCCGCATTGGTGTGTCTCCCAGACTGTGTGCCTCCTATGTGTTGCGGAGGGTGTGGTGCTGCCAGGGGTACTGGGTGCAACCGGACAAATGTCTGACGCTTCTTCTACCTCCCCGTCATCTTCAGATGAAACATCTAGTACGGGTATATTTTGGCCACTTGACCTTTGGGATTGCTTTCCCTCGATGTTTGCTAGGTGCGCAAACCATTCCATACTGTGCCTTCTTTGAAGATGACCTATCTGGCCTCCGGTACCATAGTTGGTACCAGGCTTACCACGGCTAACTCTAGTCTTACAAATGGAACAAATGGCTAAGTTATCATACTTTGCATGGACACTAAAAAAGTTCCAAACTGGGGACTGGAAACTTCTGGTTTTGCCGCACGAGGTGATACTGCCAATGCCAGATGAAGCAGTGGTGGATGAGCCTTGCAGACATCTACTGGGTTGTGCAATTATTGCAGCAACCCTACTTGAGGGAGTCGAGCTGGATGGAGTTCCCCTCTGGGGAGAAAATATGGGAGCTGTAGGTTTTGTTGAACTTGTTGTACTACTTGACTGCGTTGGTGGTGCTACCAGTGCCACGTCGCCAGGGTCACGCTCAGCATGACGTCGGGATAGGGTATAAATGTCTGTCTGCTGCATGGCTGGTGTGGCTGGAATGACGTGTGTGATGACTAGGTCATTGCTGTCATCCTGTTCAACAACATCAGAATGCACCACTTCATCAAGTCCGACGTTTGGATCCATAAGTATGAGCTTTCCAGGGCCCTTCCTTTTAACATTTGATACCTTTCGCAGCTCATGGTGTGCCTCCCTCTCAGACGTCGGAGATGGTTGCCAATCTAGATCCAGATCATCATCTGATGGAGCGGGGCTTGAAGAGGAACTTCTACACGCACTCCTTGATCTTTTCCTTGCTGGGGAGCTGGGAGAAAATGAATCCTCAAGAGGAGTGCCTTCGTCTTCCTGACATGATACCCCGGCTCCAAAGTCAATTTCCTCCTGTGCCCCTACTTCTGGAAGAACAACCATTGTAAGGCACTTGCACCGATCCATGCGCCGCTACAAGGGCCTCTTCACTGACCTCTACTGGCAACTCTCCATGGACCTCCCCTTCTCGGCCAGCTCCTTCTCGGACAGCTCCTTGCGCATGTACTTGTGCTTGTACTAGTAGCCCATGCAGTTGTTGTTGCGGCTTTGGTTGTTGAATAGTACTTGTGAGATGAGTTCCAACCTGTGCTGATGGTGTGCTGCTACTTTCTTGCGATGAGCCAACATCACTGGTCGTTGGTGATTGAACCACTAAACAGGCTACCTGTGCAGCACTCATGGTGGACCTTTGTTTTTTCCACAAAAATTTAGTGGTCGAGCCACCAGTCTCCTTGGTAAGTGGTGCCACTTGCTGCTTCTTCTCCTTAGTAGAGACATCTTTCTTGCAAGAGGAGCTACGGGCACCTCTTTTTGGAGCCATCTTCTTCAGATGTCGGAACAGCAGGCCGCAGCAGGACTTCTTCCTGGCACTGCTGCTCAACGATGATGCGGAGTTATTGACTTTGTGCACCTAAAAGCAAACGAAGACAGAGGAACATCAGTAAAATATATGTTGCATATGTAGCGCTACAATTAATAGTTTGCAAGTAGGCATTTATGAATACACACGTGCACACCACACACTATGGAAATATCAAAAATAAGAATTGCTAAATTTTTGGGAAACAGGAATTTAACATTGATCCAAGAGAGCACACACAGAGAGGGTTGTAGTTTCACCAGTACCACTGACTCCCCCTGGGCACAATGGGTGAAAGCAAGGCAAAATGGGTGCAGGCCTATGGCACAAAGCTCACTGCCTGCCTTCAAAATGGCCGCTTGACCCCCATCCACATGGCTAGGACCATGCTTCAAAATGGCCCCCACCAACATAGCCAGCCCCCAACCCCTACTCCAAAAAGTCAAAAAACACAACACAAATCAAATCACCACAATCCAATGCCATCCATCAAGTTTCAGAAGGTTTATGCTGCCTGCTGGTGGTTTTCTGGTGCAGAATTGCAATTTTTGCAATTTCGCGAGTGCGAGATTGTTGCTTCACGACGCGAACGTGGCGAAAAACCAGCAAAATCCGCGAACAGACCGATTCTGGGCCCCCTCGGCATAATGGATGAAATCAGAGCGCACTGGGTGCAGGCCTATGGCACAAAGCACACAAACTGGCTTAACAATGGCCCCTAGACCCCCACCCACACGGGACCAGGCAATAAAATGGCCCCCACCCACATAGCAAGCCCCCAACACCACCCCAAAAAGTCGTAAAACACACAAAAATCACCACAATCCAATGCCATCCATGCCCTGGCCAGAATCCTGTTAAAATTCAACAAAACAGTTGTATCATGCATGCACCCATAACTAAGCCTGGTGGTTTTCAATTCATGTGCAGAATTGTAATTTTTACAATTTCGCGAGTGCGAGATTGTTGCTGCGCGGGACGCGAGCAGTGCGAACACAGGCAAAAAACATTTTTTAATCCGATTTTCGGTAAATCCGCGGGAGTTCTAGGCCCCCTGGGCATAATGAAAGAAATCAGAGCAGACTGGGTGGGCCTAGGGCACAAAGCACACTGCCCGACTTCAAAATGGCTGTTTGACCCCATCCACATGGCCAGGACCTGCAGGACCATGCCTCAAAATGGCCTCCCACCAACATAGCCAGCCCCCAACCCCACCCCAAAAAGTCGAAAAACACACACAAAAATCACCACAAACAAACATCAACTTATCAACTTACTTGTGAAATCAAATTTCGAATCCAAAAGGCCTCAAAGCCAAATATCCAGCAGCATCCACAAAAAGTGATCCTTCCCAGTCAAGATCGAATTCAAAGTGGCCAGGAAATGGACTAAGCAATGGGAGGAGCTTGCTGGACAGGAACAGGAAGTTGGAGACTGGGGCACTTCCTTCACCCCACCCCTATGGGAGGAGCTTGCTGGACAGGAACAGGAAGTTGGAGACTGGGCCACTTCCTTCACCCCTCCCCAATTGTAATTTTTGTAATTTTCGCGAGTGCGAGATTGTTGCTGCCCGCGCCGCGGACCGCGAGCAGTGCGAACACAAGCAAAAAATCCGCAGCGCGCGGATTCGCGTATTTTCGCTACATCCGCGAGAGTTCCCAGATTGCGGATTTACCGAAAATCCGAAAAATCCGCGAGCGGAACGGATTTTACGCCCACGCTTAATATTTTTGTCATTTGGTCTTGTGCTTAGCCTTATATAAAAAGACTTATTTTTATAATAACTCCTGTGTTGTGTCCATCTGTAGTGTTTCACTTTATTACTGTATATGGTCATAAATGCTTAACACACTACCTCTTTGATAAGCCTGTCTGCTCTGCCAAGCTACCAAGGGGGTGAGCCGGGCGTTATCTGAGTGTGTAATCCCCTTGCCCTGACTAGAGGAGGTGGGTCCCTATTTGTCAGAAGTGTATACCTCTGCAGATTAGAGGCCGCCGATTCTAACATGATCCAAATCTGGGAAGGTTAACAACTCAATTTTTGCAGCGTGAATCTTTCTGGATTAACTATGTGGTGCATTATTCCGCCATCTCGTGGTTTGGTCCGGAATTGTCATTTTTCTTTTTTCCATGGACCATTTGGTGTCTCTTCATGACGTTGACGCGCTTCCTGCGGAAGCACCCATCCTTGGGCGCCAACTTCAGATTCTTTTTTCCGCCTCTGGGTCGTCAACTAAGGAGCTCCAGAACTTTGGAGAAGAGAACCGGAAAATCACAAACAGCGAGAAAAGGGCAGCCGGTCAGCGAGCCAAGTGACCGGAGCGAAGCAGAAGGAGAGAGAGCAGAGGTTCGACGGATTACATGGAGAATGTGCACACAGGGGGCCCCCTGGGCGAAGTGATGGAAAAAACTCTGTTCAAGTTATATAAATACTGCAGGCACAAGTACGCACAGAAGGACCAGCACCCGGTGTGCAACCTCTGCCTGCCCCTCGACCATCCAAGCGAGGACTGCAATGCCTGCTCGGCGTTCACACTCAAGACCCTACATGTGAGAGAGCGAGATGGCGAAGGGCCCACCACAAGATACAAGGGCTTCCTCCGACTCTCTACGAGCTAGGCCTCTCCAGTGGAGAAGAGGATAACATCGCTGAGGGGCCAGAGGAAGCAACGGACGTCGAGGAGGGCGAAGGAGGTCAGATTGGGCACCCGTCCTTGAGTGCGCTGGGAGAGATGCTAATGGAGCGGTGATATAGATATAGACCTACACACACACACCTCCTCGTTCACTCCATATTGACTGGATTTGAAGGTACGGACCACACCGTGCTAAATGGTAGTTGCAAAATCTTGATTTATTTATGGTATAAAATCAACATCACCAATTCTTAAGACAAGTGACCAGCATGACTCGTTTTGACTGCCTAACAGCAGTCACCAGCAGGGAGTTATAGTTAGGAACAAGTTTCTATTCATTTAGCATTTTTTCTTTTCACAGTAACTTTGGCGCCGGTTGACGAATCTTTGCAAAATTTGTATTACTTACGTCTGCTCCAGTTCTGAAAGTTTCTGGTTCATTCGTCAAGTGGGGGCTGAGAAAAAGGGGGTCTCAACTTGTTTTCCCTATGCATTTTTCCATAGGAAAGTTTAGACCCTACTACAGCCTGAACTGCTGAATGGAATTACACCAAATTTGGTAAAAAGGTAGCCCTTGGTTCAGAAAGAGACCTTTTTTTTATGGTGTAAATCCGTTCAGTAGATCCTGAGAAAATAGGAAATATATTTATCAAGGGCCGCAGATCCTCACGAGCTCGATTCGGATTGGCTGCCAACACTCCAAACAAGGAAGTATTGGCAGCCATTTTCTGACTCTGAAGAACCGAGTCAGAAAAAAACAGAAAAAACAAAGTGCGCAATCTAAAAAACGGGGCAGGGTAGAAACACCCTGACCCCCTAGGCCTGCTCAGGGAGTCCCACAAGGACCCCAGGGCCAAAAAAGCATTTTTTTAAAAAAATTATTTCAGCGGAAATAGCTATCCCGAAATTTAAAAAAAAAAGCAGTGCGGGCTCCCGTGCTGCATGTAATAAAAGCCCCCGGTGGGCCAGGTCCCGGGGCACTTTTTACATCATTTGTGGGGGCACGCGGGGGCCCCTGCAGCCCCGGGGACCGCCACCTCCCTATCTAGCTGACTGTCAACCACCTGCGTCTTTTCCCGCTCACTGGATACTTGAGTATTATGTCCTTGCCTATATCCCTATTGTATCCTCTTGTTCTGTTATATTCATCCAATTGTATTTCTATCCTGGTGGATCCTGATGTTCTGTTTATGCATTTTTCCTTTTCCTCTGTGTATGTAAAGCGCTCTGATTCCCACGGGTCTAGCTAGCGCTATACAAAACTTTATAAATACATAAAAACCCTCTACCTGAGGACTGGACATCCACCCCATAGCCAAGCATTTCATCATACAGCTGTGCATTTCACAAGGGCAGCTCACTTCGTTGTAAAACGATGCGTATTCCCTCAGCACTGAACACTCCGCCGCAGGAAGAAGCTTTTCAGCATAGGGCTGTGCCCTTAACACAAGGACAGTTCACTATATTGTAAAACAACAGTTTTGGTCAGCACTGCAGACTCCACCCCAGGACCACGCATTTCAGCATAGGACTGTGCAGGGCCGAGGAGTCTGTTCTACAAGTCGTGTTCATTCAGGGCTGCCACTTACCCTCAGGCACTGACTGCTCCATACACCCCAGCCTGCGT
Source organism: Lissotriton helveticus (assembly GCF_964261635.1). NCBI lineage: Eukaryota > Metazoa > Chordata > Amphibia > Caudata > Salamandridae > Lissotriton > Lissotriton helveticus. The sequence goes on from NC_136065.1 coordinate 73,128,790, forward strand.
GCTTCACCACACGTGCGACCAGCACTGCACCCCTGGACCGGTGGCCTCCTCGCCCAGCACGTGAAGTGTGTGATTTTATTTGGGACTGTGTTCCGTGTTTAGAGGTGATTCTGGAGAGTTTGTGGGGTATATTGTGTAAGTACACCAGGAAGTTAAATGAGTTTGATTTAAAGTAATACCTGTTCTATAAAAAGAAAAAGCAACACACTCCAAACATCATATGTGACGAAGCCTGTCCGCCTCTTCATGCTTGCATAAATCAAATAGATGACTACCGAGGCCATAATACTGCCCAATCATGCAATATTGACCACTGATTTTGTAATGTGCGCCACACTGATATCATCACACACGAGCATCTCCGTCAAGCGCTATATTTTATTCAAGCCCCTTCGAGGCAGGCACAGTAAAGACCCTCGAATAGGGCTGGAGATTGTGGGTCCCAGCAGAATAGGGTGACCAGAGTTTGAGAAACAAAAACCGGGCCGGTTAAACATAAAAGTAGGACTAAAGTCTCATGTTACTTTTGTCGGACCCGTCCTAGTTTTTGCGTAACCATGGAAATATAAACACACATGTGCATTTATATTTACACGCATATGTATAGGTACACACGTGTGTGTATGTATGTATGTATGTGTATGTATATGTATGTATGTATGTATATGTATATATATGTATATATATGTGTATATATGTGTATATATATGTAGAGGCAGCACCAGTTCAGGAAGTGAATTGCAGAAACATGTAGTTTAAAAAAAAAAGTATTTTTTCCTTTATTTTCAGAAATGCACAAAACAGCCAACGCATTTCACTCCCACCCCGGGAGCTTCGTCAGGGCAGAGGAGTTCGAATGGTAGTTGATGTAGTCTATCAGCTGATCAATACTGATATGTATACAGATAGTCAGGATCTAGCGGACGTTTGGCGCATACGGACTCCCCGGTTTTGGCAGCACTATTCAAGATAGAAGACAACCATTTCATAATAGATACATTCGGCGTCCTGCTCTACTTTGAAGGCAGATCATCCATTACATCTAGAGATTTTCCGTCCAGCCAACTCTGGCATTCTAGAAATATCTTTTGGTCTCAAATTTATCCTGAGCGTCGTTTGAACTTTGAAGCATCTCTGGCGACCCACGACACCTTTGTCTCTGATCTATAATCATTCACCTTAGATTCATTCCGGCTCTGGTTTCGGGACGCTGAATCCGTCCTTATTAATAGTTACCTGTGGCAACAGTGACAACATCTTTGGACTATTTCATCGCGTCCTCATGGTTTTACGGACAGTACAATAAGACGGTGACCTGATGAAGGCGATAATGCCGAAATGCGCGTAGTCGATACTACCGCCTTGCCTCCATCAACTTGTCTGTTTTAGTGTGTACTGTGTTTTCATTACCATATATGTAATCATGAAATAATAACAATGGTGTGATTTGATTATCAAAAGAAAGTTCTTCTGTAAAAATATATATCATCTTATAAAAATAAATGTATATTCAATTCAAACTGTTTTTTTAAAATATGTCGGACATAGGTTATAACTGTACAATATAAATGACTGGGCTTTCCAAGTAGTTGTGTGTCTTTACAGCCAATTATTGACTTAGCTAGAGACCTTTTCCTATAGTGCCTTTTCCCCTATGTATAGCAAGTCCATTAAGTATATAGGGGTCCCCTGTTTTCCAATTTGTGATTATTCTCATAACCTGTCTGTAAGGGGATGTGTGTATTGAGCCTTTATTTCAGAGTTTGGGGACCCTTGCTGCTGCCAACGACTCCTGGGTTAGCTGAATCGCCGTGAGGGGAACGGCTTTCTCTGGCTTGTAGCGCCGCCGCGAGGGCAGGGACTTCAATCCCCAGGTGCCCCGGCGGCTACGGCGCGTGAGTGACGCCATCAGAGCGCCCGGAGGCGCGTGAAAACAGAGGAGCGCCGAGCGCTCAGTGGGAGCCTTTATTTCAGTGTTTGGGGGTGCTTGCTTATGCCAACGACTCCTGGGTTCGCAGAATCGCCGTGAGGGGAACGGCTTTCTCTGGCTTGTAGCGCCGCCGCGAGGGCAGGGACTTCAATTCCCAGGTGCCCCGACGCGAGTGACGCCATCAGAGCGCCCTGAGGCACGTGAAAACCGAGGAACGCCTTTCGCCCCGCGAGTCGCGTGCGGGCGAAGCCCGGGCCTAGGGCGGGCCCATTTAAGCCTGTTCAAGACCAGACAAGGACGGGCCACCCCCCCTTCATTCCACCCCGGGGGGGGATTGCTTTGTGAGTACTGCACTGCCTTCTATTGATACATTGCCTTTAACATGCCCCCAAAGGAGTCTAGAGTTAGAGAGCACAATAATAATCTCACAGGAACAATGGACCAGTTTATAACTAGGGTAAATTGTGATAGACCAGGGGATCACGCTGATGGAACGTCGTGTATCCCAGGATCTAATGATCGCCAGAAGGTCCTCGATGGGGCATAATGCCAATGCACGGACTCCTGTTCAACCAGGCCAAAATTCTGGTCTTGGTGCACTAGTAATTCTAGAATCCCCGATTATACATCTACCACCTCCAGACACTAATCATGTTTCCTCTGGGGACCAGTCCACGGTCTCTGAATCATTGTTGTCTCCCCACAAGTTACCATCTGTGCCTAGCACCGTAGGAGAGCATAACACCAGACAATTACGTGTGAGACACCCAGGGGCTATTCCTAAGTACAAGCAAGGGTTGTCTAATAATGGCGGGAAGAAAAAGAAAGCACCGCAAAAGGTTAGAGTAAATCCCGCTACAGGAAAGCCCGCTGCGGATGCCTCGGAATTTGAAGCCACACCCGCAGCTAAACCAACCCCCTTTCGAAAATAATTACAAGCTGCAAGTGGGGGGGCAAGCCCGACTGTAAGGGCAGAGTTGATGGACCCCATGTTGACTATTATATGCAACACTTTCAGACTTCTCCTCCGCCCAGTAGAGGATAGACTTAGTAGAAGCGAACAACACTTAGAAAAAATGGAGTTCGATCTAAGGGGAATTATTGATATCTCAAAAAAGGATGCTCCACTCAAGGTTGCTCACCCGCTAGAAAAAGTGAGGGGGGAATACCCCGGCTGTCTCGAGAGACCCGCTGATGTTGTCCACAGCCCACCAAGCACCAGCTACAGCCTCCGGCAAAGATGCAGCTGCTGTCAGTAAATCATGCCAGCATAACATACTTCAACTGAGCGAGGGTAGAGGGGTCCCTATAGCCCAGGTTCCCAGGGATAAAAATATTTTCAATCTACCCCCGGAAGTTTGTTAATTTGTGGTAGTTCTTGCAGGGGTCCTGGAACTAGGTAAGCACGAAGTTGAATCTCCCCAGCTTTGAGGAACAGGGTTGCCCATTGGCTGAATAAAAATAGACCATTGCTACCACATATAGTGTGTAAAATATTGATGGTCCGGAGGGTGCCATGGGTGAGACATCTGGCTAAGAATATATGGGGGGATTGTGTTCTGGTCAATTTTAATGACCCGATAATGTTTGAGTATATCTGTAACTGGAGACATCCCAGCCCAGGAGTTAGCATTCGCCCTCTCCCACTGACCTATTTCTATCCCCCAGGCCACTTTACCTCAGCAGTGGATGGGTGGACACTAGTGCAGCGAAATGGGAGGGGGATCACCCAGGGGGATGGTGTAAGCCCTTATTTTCTTTAAACCAAACCCCTATTCTAAATCGATTCAGCTGTTTGGAGGCTGTCGATTGATTTCAGGTTCGAGAAGGAGCACCAACTAGCTCTCCTTCCCCCATAGTTAGCTGCACTCTTGGCCCTCCCGTCCTACCCCAGTCTCCGGGCTCTGAAATACTAACTCTTGTCTCCGCTCCTCAAAGGGTTAACAACATTAATGGCCGGGTCTCAGATCAATCCTCAAGTGTCTTAGGGCTAGATGTAGGTAAATGATATTTACCGATTCATAAATACCAAATTTTACCGATTCGGTATTTATGAATCGGTAAATATGAAGGGGGGAGATGTAGGTATTTCCAGATGTGGAAATACCGAATCGTTAAAATTCGGTATTTACCGATTCGGTAAATACCGACTCAGTATTCCCTATTGATTCCTATGGGCTGTGAAGCCCATAGGAATCAATGGGAAATACCGATTCGGTAATTACCGAATCTGTAAATACCGAATTCTGCAAGGGTGCAGGGGGTGTCAATTTGACACCCTCTAGCACCCCACAAATAGGCATGTGCGCCATGTGGCACACAGACATGCCCTAAGGGCATGTCTGTCTGTCACATGGCTAGGTGTGCATGCACACATGTGCATGCACACCTGAATTCGGTATTTTAACACCCAATTGGATTGGGTGGTAAAATACTGAATTTGTAGGGCCTTTGGGACTCAGAAGAGTCCCACCTACATCTGAGATTTACCGAATCGGTAAAAATACCGATTCGGTATTTTACAGAATCGGTAAATTTACCGATTCTGTAAAAATATGCCCCTACGTACCAATTCTTAAATACCGGTCGGTAACGGCCGAAATCTGCCGATACCGACCGGTATTTTGGCTCCTACTTCTGGCCCTTAATCACTTGTAAAGGTCTAACCAGTAATCTTAGACTCATCTCATGGAATGTTGCAGGCTTGCGTAATAAGCTGTTTACCGGACTGGAATGATTTTATTGATGGGTATGATTTGTGTCTATTTCAGGAAACATGGTGCCTTGAACCTTTTTTATAAGCCTGGTTTCTCTTGTTTTTATGTACCTGCTACCTCGTCTGTTCGAGGTCGCCCATCTGGAGGACTCATGGTTTGGATTAAGGCAGAGCTTAATCTCAAGATCTTTCATCGTCCATGTACCTTACCGAATGTAATGAGACTTTCTCTCAAGGTCAACAAGGGCAATATTACTTGGGAACTTTTTAATATATATGCTAGAGGCACCCAAGGGGGGGCTAAATCTTCTATTTCTGTCCTCTCTGAAATGCTCCTTTCTTGTCCTTCTGACTCCTTTGTATTGGTCACCGGCGATCTAAATTGCTCATTTGAGCCTTTGGCAATGGAAGACATCTTAGGAGTTTATGAGGAGGATGCCAGATGGGGCATCTCCTCCTTGTCGCTTGTGCCAGTGAAGAAATGGTCGCCGGTGGTCATTCAAATGAACGCCTTAATGTTAGAATTTGGGCTAAGAGCTGTAAATGGCCGTACGTCTTCTGACGTAACGGGAGCAAATACAAACAATAGGGTCTCCTGTCAAAGTAGAATTGATTATATATTGGTTGATAGGAGGTCATGGAAGTTTGTGGTCGATATGATCATTATACCATCAATAGACAGTGATCATAACCCCTTGTCCCTTACAATGTTGGAAATGTGGGAAAGGAAGGTGGGCGACCCTATTACTGGATCGAGAATGCTAACAAAGGCAGTCCTACCTTCTAACTGTAATAGGTTCCTCAAATGGCCAAAGTTTATTTTGAATGAGCAAAGATTAAGTACCCTAGGTGAAATACTTAGTGATCAGACTATTAGGCTTTCTGCAGCATGTAAGGAAGAGGCTGGGTCCGTTGCAGCAGAAACTATCTATGTTGAGACTATGGATATGATTGGCACTTTGTTTGTAGACTCCAGCAAAAAGCGCCCGATGAGTGCCAAGCCAGTACAAAAGTGGTTTGACAAACTGTAGATTAAAAAAACAGTCTGATTCTTGCTATTAAAACCAATAACCGTGGTGTGGTTCGGCTGGCAAGAATGCAGTATAGACAAGCGATCCTAGATGCAAAGAGGAGCTGGGAGGATTCACATTGGGACAGTTTAAAAATAGCAAGCCAGTCCAAGAATGGCGAGCTCTTTTGGGCCTTGGTGCAAAGATCTAATGGTTGCGATTCGGACCAAATCCCCAATCATATAACCGACAGGGAGTGGTCTGAGCACTTTAGGAAGCTTTATGTAGGGGACGGCGAAACAGGTAGTATAGGGCCCCTAAGCGTCTTCATGGTAGCTGCCCCTGCTCAGGGTATTTTCCCTAGGATAGAGAAGGAGGTGGTGGCTGCTATTAATAAGTTTGTACCCGCTAAGGCCCCAGGACAAGATGGCATACCGGGCGACCTATTTAGAGCGAACGTTGAGGAATGGGCCACCTTTTTTGTATTCCTTACTAATGCCTTGCTGGAAGGTTCACCGGTCCCATATTCTTGGAAGGGGGCCAAAGTAATCCCCATTTACAAGAATGGTTCCAGGGGGAACCCTATTCAAACAATTAATGCCTCACTCATTTATACACATCCAAGTACAACGTAGACCCGGTAGAAACACAATTTCAATGCTACCAGAAATGTTATATAACATAAATTCCAAGGTCTGGACGTGTTCAATAAAAATAGAATCACACAGGAACAGAACATTCACCTAGAAAAGTGTGAAGAATAGAGAGAGCACCTCACGGTAGAACAACCCGAGGGGGTTCCCGGTTGATGATTACCGGTATACCCACTTCTCATCATTGGCAACTCTCTCTATTGTGAAAAGACAAACGTGCACTCAACAGAAGAGTAGTGCGGACGTGAGAATAGTGAAGGAAAAACACAAATAGTGACCAACGTATCAAAACACTGATACCTGTTAGAAGTGTCAAAAGTACACTCAACAGAACCCCAAACAAACCACAACACCAAGAGAAAAATAAATCATTTGTGTAGTGGTGCTTTGCTTGCTGTTACCGTTTTATTCTGATGCAGCAGAGCACTACTAATTAAAAATGGATATTTCATATACCATAAAAGTTCCTTTCCTCAAGCCGACATGTTTCATCGCTCCTTCTATGGCGATTTCATCAGGGCATATGAGGGGTTTATTATTCTCAGTCTTTTCAACCTGTACTGGACCTGGAGTGCGCTACGTCAGCACATACCAGCGTCACTCCTCAGGACACCGTGTCAGCTGTCCACGTGTCCGAAACCGTGACTCGAACTAATCACAGTCACTGTAGCCGCGTCCCTCCGGCGCTTGGTGGACCGTCGGAAGCGCCGGAGGGACGCGGCTACTGTGACTGTGATTAGTTCGAGTCACGGTTTCGGACACGTGGACAGCGTGTCCGAAACCGCTCATAAACCCCTCATATGCCCTGATGAAATCGCCATAGAAGGAGCGATGAAACATGTCGGCTTGAGGAAAGGAACTTTTATGGTATATGAAATATCCATTTTTAATTAGTAGTGCTCTGCTGCATCAGAATAAAACGGTAACAGCAAGCAAAGCACCACTACACAAATGATTTATTTTTCTCTTGGTGTTGTGGTTTGTTTGGGGTTCTGTTGAGTGTACTTTTGACACTTCTAACAGGTATCAGTGTTTTGATACGTTGGTCACTATTTGTGTTTTTCCTTCACTATTCTCACGTCCGCACTACTCTTCTGTTGAGTGCACGTTTGTCTTTTCACAATAGAGAGAGTTGCCAATGATGAGAAGTGGGTATACCGGTAATCATCAACCGGGAACCCCCTCGGGTTGTTCTACCGTGAGGTGCTCTCTATTCTTCACACTTTTCTAGGTGAATGTTCTGTTCCTGTGTGATTCTATTTTTATTGAACACGTCCAGACCTTGGAATTTATGTTATATAACATATTTCTGGTAGCATTGAAATTGTGTTTCTACCGGGTCTACGTTGTACTTGGATGTGTATAAATGAGTGAGGCATTAATTGTTTGAATACTGTTTGAGTGGGGGGCTGCCTCGCCCATTCCCCCTCCCCCTGTACCCCTTCAGATTTTGTGTCCAGGGGGAACCCTGCCAACTATCGGCCAATAAGTCTTATAGACGCTGGTCAGAAGTTGGTTGGTAGAGTTCTCCTGGAGAGGATCCTTTCATGGGCAGAAGAAAATATCATCTCACAGTTCCAGGCGGGCTTTAGGGCTTGCACAAGCACGATAGACCAGGCATTTAGGTTGGCACTCTTGCATTGGAAGGTGGTTACCATTGGCAAAGGCGGTCTTTATTTGGCGTTTATTGACTTAAAGACCGCTTTTGACCTGGTCCCCCGAGACCGCCTATGGCTGGTCCTGCAGGAGATGGGGATCCCTTTGCCCATTTTGAACCTCCTGGCCAGTATGCACGATGGAAACTACGCCCGCATTAGGTGGGGATCACAGGAGCAAAAAACTGATAAAATTCCTGCGAGTAGAGGCGTCCGCCAGGGATGCATACTGGCACCCACACTATTTACGCTTTTTGTGAACGGCGTAGTCTCCTTTCTGCTTGAAATTAACGCTGACGCCCCGGTCCTGGCAGGTGATAAAGTCCCCGCATTACTTTTTGCAGACGATACACTGTTAGTATCAAAAACCCCAGCAGGGTTACAGAAGCTGTTGGATCGCTTTTGCTTGTTTTGTAAGATGAGTGGTCTTGTCATTAACACCTCCAAAACTAAGCTCCTCTATTTCAACCCAAGCAGATCGTCTAGATCTACTTTGGCTCTTGATGGGGTGCCACTGGAGCGCGTTAAAGTTTGATTATCTGGGGATCAGAATTTCCGAAAAATTCAACTGGCAGTTACACATTGATAAAATGGCCTTAAATCACAAACGGGTAGTAGGAGTATTAGGGAGGGAACATCGTGCGTCCACCACTAGGCCCATTGCTCCTGCTCTGGAAATTTATGCTACTAAAGCCGTAGGCTGTGCCCTATATGGAGCAGAACTCTGGGGCTTTGGATGTGTAGACGTGCTGGTCACTTCAGAAAACAAGTTCTTTAGGGAGCTTCTCTCACTCCCGAGGGGCACCCCAACTAAGCCCCTTTTGAGTGATCTGGGTCGTCGTTCAATTAAGGACCTAGTCACTCTGCGTCCTCTCTTATATTGGGCCCAGTTATGGCGTACTCCAGAGCAATCCAAGTATGCCGAGGGCCTAAGAGGTCATGAATCTCCAAGGATCCCATAAGATCGGATGGTTAACTAACATAAGGAAGCTCCTCTTGGCCACTGGCCATTTAACTGTTTGGGAGTCTGGGGCAGTGTTATCAAAGGTAGAAACCAAGAGAGCTTTCTGGGCATGGGTTGACGACCAAGAGCAGAGGGACCCAAACCAAGGCAGGCTGAGGTATTTCGTCAACACAAACATACACCTCGCCTGGAGCCCTATCTGGACTTTATCACAAAGCCGAGAGACAGGACTCTTTTTATCCAATTCAGGATGGGTACCCTTCCTCTTCGTACCAGCAAATGGAAACCCCCGCACCAAACTAACGCGGATTGCCCAAACTGTGCAGGTGTCGCTGAAAATATCCCCCACCTTTTCTTCGTCTGCCCAGCTTATACAAAACCCAGATTGAAATGGCTTAAACCTGTGTGCCTGCAGCTTGAAACTAGGGACCACTCCGTTGCACTTAGAATACTTAAGGCCGATCCTAGTACAACTTTAGCCTGTGGGTTGGCTAAATTTTTGAGCTGGGCATGGTTGATCAGACGAAAGGCTTTATAAAGAATTTGTATAATTAACTGTTTTTAAACATTCACAAAGCTGTTAAAGTTTAATACATTTTTTATCTATACATTGTAAAAAAGTCTTTTAGATGAAATTGTTTTTAATGTATTTATTATGAACTGTGTTTTTAACTTGTAAATGTGCTTTTATGATATCACATATCGAAATAAAGCTTTGTTGACTTGACTATCTATATCTATCTATCTATCTCTCTATCTATATATCTATCAAACGCAACTAGTTGTGCTCTTTATCCTAAAATTAGAGAAGCATCAATTCTGTCTCAGAGAAGCGGTGCGCACCAAGCTGCACTCGGCGCCACTGAAATGGCCTTTCTTCCATTCCCAGGGCTTTTAATCTGGCAATATTGGGGATTAATGCCCTGTGATATATAGTGAGTGAAACGTGCTAAACCCATGAACTCATCCCATTTTCATTACTTTATCTGTCAGGGGCACAGAGTGCCAGCTGCAAGGGGCAAACAAACACCAGTTCAACTTTGTGGGTACAGCTCTGCCCCTCCCCCGCCAGCCGGTGGGAAGGGCACTAAATAATTACACAACAAAATGCGTTTTAGATATCTGGAAGCGCTGGGGGGGGGGGGGGAGCTTCCCACGACTGGCTGTGGGGTCTGGCCAACAGCTGTTCGGATTTGGCTCAGGGAGACCCTGGGATTTGCGAGGGAAAAAAAGAGAGAAAAGGCTTTGGCTGTCAGAGCCAGGCTGCTCTCCATGGCTTGGAAGCCGCAGACAATCAAAAGGATATCTTTATTGCTAGGTCCATGTCCTGTGCTTTAACATATCAATCTCTGTCAAAAACGGCACCTGGTATTTCAAAGTTTGCTTTTTTGTGTTCTGCATCCTGGGCTGCAGCGACCTTAAAACAATTGAGAGAGAGAGGCCCACGCGCTGGCTCCACGACGTGCCACACAACATGTGCACTGTAAAGCATGACGTGTTATAATAAAAAAACACACACCCTCAAAGATCCAATAGGAACCGAGGCTGGGAAGCAAGCAAACAGGCTCCCAAGTCCCTGTTTTGTCTCCCTCTTGCTAAGCCCACTGGTAATTAAAGTTAAGACCACTGCTTGCCATGATCAGCCAATTAAATTGCATGCTGCCTAATTTTTGGCCTAGAGAAAAAAAGTCTGGGTGCTGGCCTCCTAAAGATATTGATGTTTCCAGCTCTCACCTGGTGCTCAGACCTTCTCCTCGTTTAGCAAGAAGTGACTGTTAGCATCAGGCTCTCCCTTGTTAATAACTCATTACCTGCCGCTGCCCGCGTCCCTCAGCGGGCAGCCTGTTAGTGCCCATTAGGCAGAGCTTCTCCCACCACCCCACCCCCTTCGGCGGAAGAGCGAGTCCCAGTGGGCTTGCTAGCCCCTCCCCTGGGCGGGTACACCTGTGCGCCCAGGGGAGGGCACTCGCTTGGGGGCGGCCAGGGTATTTAGGTCACGATCATCCACTTTCACTAGCCTGCTGTCCTGATCGACACGCTGTACCCACCCTATCCGCGTACCCAGCAGCGAGGCAGGCAGCATGTAGGTTGGATGTTGTAATGTCCCCTTTATAGTTGAGTTGAGCACAGTGGGAGATATCACTGATACTGGAAATCCTCCCTCTGATCATTTCCCTAAGGGTCAGCTGAGTACTACCACTATAGAACCCCCCACATATTCCCCTAATATCGCCCCAGGCTTTGATGTATTAAAAATCCTTTCCTGGAATATAGCGGGCCTGTGTAATAAATTGGCCTGCCCTGACTGGGGGTCATACATAGACTCGAATGACATCTGTTTATTCCAGGAAACATGGGCACGGGAGGATCAACATCGTATAGGATTTGCTTCATTTTCAGTTGCTGCCAAATGGGCGGGAAAAGGTCGCCCATCTGGGGGGTTAATGATTTGGGTAGCAACTCATTTGGGCTGCAGTGTTAAAACTATGGATACAGCCTCAGATGATGTCCAGTCTGTAATTTTAGAGTGGCCGAATGGTTTCAGATTAGCAGTGGTCAATATTTACTCAAGACATGTGAAACCATTGAAGAATTATCCTCCTTTCTAACTAATATCCCTGAGGGTGCCATGTTGGTGGTGGGAGGTGATTTCAACTCCCAATTGGAAGCACTGGACGGTCTGCTCGATGCCATTAATCAGGAGGAGGATAATGTATGGAAAATCCGCCAAGTGTCAGGTCCTCCGGCAAGAGCATGGACTCCACTAGCTGTACAAATCACTTCACTGACGCTGACCCACTCGATTAGGGCATGTAATGGGCGCATAAAGTCTGATAATCCCCCTGCCTTTACTTTTTTTATCAGTCAGGGAGGAGGGCACGCCTTGACTATATTCTTGTGGAGTGCAGGGATTGGAATAGAATAGTAGACTTTAGGGTCACACAAAGGGGGGGAGAGTGATCACAATCCGCTAATCTTAGATTTCAAAATCCCGGGTGCTGATAAGGGTATTGGATCACTGCAACCTGTCGTACCTAATTTGTCTACCCTGTCAAGTAATAGACGTAGGGTAAGAAGGGATAAGCTGGTCAAAAATCCAAACGGGTTAGCCAAACTGTACACCCAGGTAATCCCAGTACTGGAGGATGTAGCGGCTCTTATTGAGCAGCATCCTGTGAATTACTTTTATGAAAAGTTGGGAAAGCTCCACAATTTATTAATAAGCACCCTCACAGAAATCTTAAATCCCTCAGGTCCAAGTACTGGAGGGGCCCCAAGGAAAACAACCTGGTATAACAAGGCATGTAGACAGGCGAAAAGTGAGCTGCTAATGGCACTAAAGCAGAATAATAGGGACCTCATAAAAGCCAAGAGGCAAGAATACCGGAACCTCATACGCCATGCTAAGACTGAATGGGAGAACGAGAAATGGGTAAAGCTAACATCAGCTCTTGCGGCTAAAGACGCACGCAAGTTCTGGCAAATTGTGAGCACTGGCTCACTCGAGCCAGAGCAGGCAGCACCCAACATTGCTGCTGAGGTATGGGAGGAACACTTTGCTAGATTGTATAAGGAGGATATTCCTGGCATGAATGTCCACTTGTCTGATGTAGCAAGTACTCTAGTCTCTGCCCCGTTGGAGCTTCGGTTCACCTTAGCGGAGGTCCGGGCGGCTATAGCTAAGCTCCCTGCGGGAAAAGCCCCAGGGCTGGATAGGGTCCTGGGGACCTCTATAAACAGGAACCCGAGATATGGGCACCCTATCTAATTAAAATCTTTAATGCAGTTCTTGGGGGAATGGCACTCCCAAATACTTGGCTGGGAGCTGAATTGGTCCCTATCTTCAAAAAGGGGTCACCTCTCCTCCCAGCCAACTATAGGCCAATCAGCCTAATAGATGTGTCGCAGAAACTTTTCACCAGGCTGATTCTGGACCGTGTTTTAGACTGGGTTGAGGAATCAGAAATTTTAAGTGATTATCAAGCAGGCTTCAGAAGGAATGTATCCACCACTGACCAGATATTCAGATTAAACATGCTTTTCTGGAAAACGGTCAAAGTCCTGGGCGGTTCGCTTTACACTGTTTTGGTCGACCTTCGTGCGGCCTTTCATGTGGTCCCACGAGGGAAACTTTGCAGTGTATTGCGCGATTTAGGTATTCCAATCCCCCTTTTAAATATTCTAATACGCCTCCACTCACAGAATTTTCACAAGGGTCAGGTGTGGGAGACAAGGCAATCTGTCATCTAGCTTTTCCGTTGACAGGGGGGTAAGGCAGGGTTGCGTTTTGGCGCCAACCCTGTTCTGCCTCTATGTCAACGGAGTTATCACCCACCTGAATACGGTCCCCAATAGAGACGCCCCAAGACTCGCTGTTGCAGGGATCTCTGCGATCATGTTCGCAGATGATACCCTGTTGCTGGCATAGACTCCAATGGGCATACAGCGAGTCTTGGATGGCTTTCTCTCATTTTGTTATGACCGGGGATTAGCCATAAATACATCCAAAACGAAATTCATGATCTTTAATCCACCGAAAACATCCCGCCCTAATCCTGCTATAGGTGGTGTTCGTTTGGAAAGAGTACAAACGTTCGAATATTTGGGATTAACTCTTAATGAGAATATGACCTGGGCACAACATCAGACTAAAACCCATCTAAAGCTCTCGCAAAAAGCAGGGGGGATTCTCAAACTTCTAAAGCAAACTATCTCCAAACCGATTTCTTCCCCTCTTGAAATCTATAAAATGCAGGCTCGGGGAGCGGTGATCTATGGAGGAGAACTGTGGGGCTACAGTTGTCTCCCAGAAATCACCACTATGGAAAATAGGTTTTTAAGGCAGTTCGTATCCCTGCGCGTTAGTACGCCCCTACTCCCCCTTAGGTTGGACTTGGGACTTAGATCACTCAAGGAAGAGTTAGGACTCAAGCCTCTTACTTTATGGAGGCATTTCTGGGTAACCCCTGAACTCCCCAGTTATAGGCGTGAGCTTGCAGAACTATTAAAAGCCCCAAACGTTTGGAATTTCCCCTGGCTAAAATATATCAGGCAGGAATTTGATAGGTTAGGTTGCCCTCTACTATGGACCAACCCTGAAGAAGCGTGTAGGGGTATATCCCGGAGGGAGTTAGTCTGCATTATGAACAAAATTTGTCTGCCTGGCTAACTAAAGCCCAAATTGGGACAATGACGAGATCATTCCTAGGTCTAAAAGATCACTATAAATGTGAGTCTGCTTTCGATATCATCAGCCCTAAGGGTCATAGGAAGCTGTATCTCCAATGGAGATATGACTCCCTGCCAATAAGAGCCTTGACCACTCGTTGGCATCCCAATGCCCCCAGAAACTGTCCTGCGTGCAGTGCTGAATTAGAGACTGAGTTACACATGGTATTTTTCTGCCCTTCCTATAAGATTTCTAGGAAGAAGTGGATCATCCCCATCTGTAAAAACCTAGGCATTAGGCAGTGTTTCCACTCCTATCGAATATTAAAAACAGATCGATCGCCAACAATTGTTTTTGCGGTTACGAAAATCTTGGCTGCCATGTGGAAAACCAGAAGACAATATGTGGCATAATGAGATGAAATGTAATCACGCAATTTGCACAGGTGTTTTGGGGCTTGTGGTGGCCAGAGGCTTTCTTGGCTGATTGGTCTATGAATTTTAGATAATGTTTTTACTTAGAATGATTTTTATGGTATGTTCACTTTGTACCCTTTTAACAATTGTAATGATGTATGATGAATTTTACTGTGTATTCTTTTATGACACCTTTTTTGTCGAAATAAAGACCAATAAAGTAATGTTTTTTTTGTGTTGCAGGCGGAGTTACAGGGCGATCTGGAGGCAGACGGGTACAGTAAGGGTACCTCTGCGGCAGACCAGTACAGTAAGGGTACCTCTGCCCGGCACAGTAAGGGTGCCTGAGCCAAAGACCTGGAGCCGCAGGGAGGTTCCGGGAAAACCGCAACGGCACCCCGTTAATCCTTCGGGCGGTTGGGGGGGCCTGACCAACCGGGGCTGTGCCATACCACGCTCCGCCCTGAAAGGGGCGGGAGTGTAAGACATGATCACGTGATCCGGAAGGGGATCAGCAAAGGTTGCACTGTACGGGCGTCGACCCACCGTGCTGGCTGGCTCATAAGGCGGGCGGGGCAGCGAGGGGCTGCCTGCCCTGGATCGTCCGTAAGATAACTCACTATACGTCATACTTTTGTTGTACGCAAATAAACCTGCAGCAGTTCTTTACCCATAATACAATGTGTCTGGTGTTATCATTATATGGGCAAATGTATTATGGTAGGGGGGAAGCGAATGACGGTGTGGGCACTAAGGGATTAACAGACCACCCATTACATATGTTTTGTGTCGGCCATGTTTTGATCCGCACGATTAAGCAGATGTTACGATTGAAAATGGATAAGTCCCGCGCTACTCCAAGCTGAAGGAGAAGAAAAAGGGTGGAGGGGGTTGTCTCCACACAACGAGCTGACAATGAGATGCAGAAAATCTTCAGAAAAAAACATTTACGACCTGCTCCATTTCAAACATTGTGCCGTTCATGAATAATTCAGTTTAATAGGAATAAGTCTGCATACTTTGAATGCCCACACCACAATCATTATCTGATTTGCCAAGCTCAAGAGCCCTCGGCGTGTACTTTGGAGCAGATAGAAAATATTGTCCTTTCTTTAATTCAAAGCAATACTTTCAGTGGGGACAAAGCCGGTCGATGAAAAGCTTATGCTGTGATGAAACACGCTATGTTGGCCATTGGCCTGCCTAAAAACGACAAATCCATGCTGGAGACGCGCTACGTTAATGGGCAAGGGCCTCTCTAAACCACACAGAAGTAGCATTTTGCTGCTCAAATCTTATCTTTTGATGTCTTTAGGGCTTTATTCATAGCATAGGCTGCCTGGGCGCCAGTCATTTGCATTGCCAGAAGCCCTGCAGCGCTTCTGCCTCGGCTCAAAAGTTATCTAAGTTTTTTTCCAAGTTTAGAAAACTTTTCCCCCAAGGAACAAGTGTTCCAAAGCGCCCACGGGCCCAAGACATTCCTTAAATTAAGATTGCTTCCCAGACAATGAGGGTCCTGCGGGGGCCCCACGAGGTGGGAGGGAGCCTTGTTTCAAAGTGGGAAGGGCAGCCTCTTGGAAAAGAAGCACACGCTCCCTGTGATTTGAGTTGAAACCAGTGTCCCGGGAGGAGTGGGCTGGTTAAGCATGAAGGTGGCCAGGCTGCCGGGCCAGCCATAGGGTCACGTTTCAATGGGTTGTTAATGGGCTGCCTGCATCCTGTCCGGTACCAGGATCACCCCAAGTGTGCATCTTCGCAGGCCATCACGTTACATGTTCAAACTGCCCAATGTTTCTTGCTTTCTTGGGCCCCAGAGCACAGCCCCTCCTTGCAGCGTCCAGTGGACGGACGCACCAGAGATGTCATAGCCCCATAATCCATTACCTTCACTGCTGCAGGGGTTTGTGGCTATCAGAAAGAATTACCCAAACGCCACAGCCACCCCAACAAACGCCATGGCCATCCCATAGGAAAGGAATGAAGGTGCCTTTTTAAACACCTGCTTAAATCAGTTGACTGTGATAGGATCAGCAGCCTGTGTCACCAATATGACTTTCATACAGTGACTATTGTCTCGTGCTCGTTCCAATGGAATGGACCGTCCAACAAAACACACTTTATTTGAACTTGTTGTGACCCTTTTACACCCCAAACAAAATAATTAAAGTAAAATAACGCACACACTGGTTTCCACATAAAATGCTCCCTCCCAAACATCCTGCCCATAGTTGTGGTGACATTTTAGATGCCTTATATGCAACAATGCTGAAAAGAGATGGTGTTCAAAGCTTCCACAATAACACGGGTGTTGCTGCCCTATAGCTTTTAGTTAATAAACTGCGTAACTCTGCTCCGGTCTCACGAAAAGTCGCTGGTGATGGACAACACAGCAGTCTGCAGCCATTGTGTAACTTAGCACATTCCGTCGTTCACTATTTTGATTGGCTGGTTGGAACAAATTTAACGTCGGTTGCCAAAAACAGTTGGGTAACATTCTGTTGGAAAGAGGGTTATTGGTAGGGGCAAATGTAGGTCTGCCACTGGCAATAAGGCCACTAACACATGATAGGACTCAGCATAGGTCTTCGAAAATTATTCCTATGCTCAACCCTTGGTAACGTGGCTGCGAGCAGACAGGCTTAACTTCAAAGACCGGTGTGTAAAGCATTTAAAACACCATTTCAGTAATTAATTAAGACACAACACAAAATAAAAATCCAACACCAATTCATAAAAATAGGTAATATTTTTATCTTTTAAATGACACCAAAACGGAAATATTCCACTGTAGGGAACCAGAGATATGAATTTTTAAAGATTAGGCTCTTTCTAGTGCTTAGAAACCAACAGCGCCCCTTTCAGTCATTTCGTTTTCTCTCAGGGACACACCTTTATAAATAATTCTGAAGAATTTTCTCACCACTGTGGTGGGCCGCCTTCTTCAGCAAGCGGGGCCCAGTTAGAACACCTTCCTGGTGTTCTGCTTGCAGGTCCCAAAGTATCCCACACACAATCCAAGGTTCTGGAAGAGGGTCCTTGAAAGTGTGAAATTTCAATTCCGCAATCTACTTGAACAAAACCCTTACAAATCCACTGGTACTCCAGGCTTTGAATTCTTTGTGGAGCTGTCCAAATGAGCTCTGTTAACCTGTAGCTTGCAGGGAGTTTAACGCTTAGTCCTTTGGCAGCAAGGTAATCCACAGGGCTGTAGTTTCAGATGGTGTACTCTTCAGAGGTCAGGCCTTAGAGTTCCTTGCACAGCAAAAATGTTTCAGCAGGGCACTTCTTGCTTCAGTAAGTTTCAAGCAGCAGATCTGGAGGGCTCTGCCCCTCTCAGATACTTATTCAAAATTCTCTGGGTCAAGCACCAGCTCACTGCTGACCAATGAGAGCAGGGCAACTCCTCATAGTTATGACCACATCCTGTAGAGTGGCATTAGTTTGTCGAAGAGTGCATCATTCTTCCAATTCCATAATGGCAGATTTTTCCAGCAAGGAGGTAAGAGCTGGCTAAACACACCCCCTACCATCTGCACATGCCTTCCTTAAGCCTAGGACTGACTCTGGGTCAAAAGCTGTCACAGTGGACTGAAACCCTGGCCTCCCATCTGCCTTTGAAGAGCGTAGTTTACGACGCCACCTCCTGGCCTGGCATTCCTATAGAACAGCACACTGCCCTCCCAGCAACCTGGCTAATCCACTTAAATCTGACCAATCAGGGCAGACCACTGGAAGGCTGAATTGGGACTTACAAACAAGAAAGTCTCATAACTTATTGCATGTACACTTTAGGAGAAATTCAACAATATAATATTGTTGGAATTACTACGACCATTCTGGGAAGTCTTTGAATGGTCCGGCTAGTCTTCTCCTATCAATATTTATTAATCAATCACTTCCTACCATGTTAGCCTATGGGCCATGGGGTTTGCAATGGGGAAAATGACTTGCACCACTTTTCACAACTAGGGCTTATAAAACCATATTTTGTAAGTATTTCCCTAATTTCTACCGGACCCCACCCCCTGTGCAACTAGGGGAGACTTCAGGGGTTCTGAATCTGCAGAAATATTGCAGATCCTCCTTACCCAATTCTTCTAGCATCAAAGTCGAATTTGAGCCCCTCTTTAATACAATGTGGGGAGTGAAATGTAAAATTTAACTTTACCCAGGCATATAAAAACTCATTTTATAAGGGCGCTCCTTGTAGATAACTGACCCCCCACCCCTGGGATACCTAGCGGTGACCCTGGGGGTCCCTAATATGCAAAAACATGGTAGGTCTGTAATTTTTAAGGGCCCCTACCCCCAAAGTCGAGTGTGGGCACAATTTAAGGTTTAAAAGCTGTCCTGGGCACTAGTGCAGCTTTTAAACTGAACTCAGGCTTCAGCAGTGCACACATGATGGTGCAGAGAATCTGCTGGCCTCTAAACTGCCATGCCCCAGGATACTGGAGACTTCTAGGTAGTTTCAATCCCCTGCCCTATAACATACTAGGGGCTTATGGGGTAGGTCATGCCAACTACAGGGGTACCCCACCATACCATAGTGTACCCTAGTGTATGTTGGGTGTCAACTGTATTCTAATGTGTTCCAAGACCTAGACACATGTGAAATGGTCCAAAAAATCCAACAAGCCACTCCTATAAAGGGACACTTGCTTGACCCAATTTTTTCAAATATTATAGACTTGATTACCAAGGATCCGAGCCCAGTGGTCAGACCACTTTATTATACCATTCACGTGGAATTCCCCACCATCTCCATCTCTGAATCACTATCGCTAACTGAACCTTCCTCTCAAGGGATCATTCCTGAACTCTCCTCTTTCTCCCCGCTTACTGAGGAATTGTTACCTCCTCTCAATGCAATAAAAAGTGGCTCGCCGCTTGATCCTGCTCCAATTAACATCCTGAAATTAGTTCTGCCCATTATTGCCACTCCAGTCATCAATCTGATCAACTCCTCGATCGAAGCCGGTATAGTCCCACTGGATTGGAAAATGGCCATGGTTAAACCACTGATAAAAAAAAAAAAAACTTGGACCCTGGAGACCTATCCAATTACCGCCCTATCTCTCTTCTCCCGGGCATCAGCAAACTGGCAGAAAGATTTGTAAATCGCCAACTGTCGTCATTTCTGGAAGCCTTTAACCTACTCCATCCTTCCCAAACAGGCTTCCGCCCTGGGTAAGGGACGGATACGGCACTTCTAAAGGTGGTTGAAGAGTCTAGGAGGATTCTGGACACAGGTGGCAGCGTGGCCATTATCCTCCTAGACCTCCGCGCCGCATTTGATATGGTAAATCACCGTATACTCTTAGCCCGTCTAAACAAACTTGGAGTCTCGGGAAAAGCCCTCTCATGGCTGGAATCCTTCCTTCAGGAAAGGTATTTCAGGGTATTTGAAGGGGATTGCCACTCATCACCGATGCCTCTGCAGTGTGGGGTTCCAGAGGGCTCCTCCCTCAGCCCCACACTTTTTAATGTGTACATGTCCCCCTTAGCTGAGATAGTGGCCCCTTACGGAATTGAATTAATCAGCTATGCCGATGATACGCAGCTCGTGGTCTCTCTAAACCAGGCAGATCTATCCCACATGAGTCTGAGTGACTGTCTTGAGGAGGTAGCAAAGTGGATGGGCCAGTCTCAGCTCAAACTTAACAACGAAAAGACCGAACTGATGTTATTGGGCAGGAAGTCACCATTCAATTCCCCCACTTTATGGCCCCCTTCTATGGGCCCTGGTCCTACCCCAAGAAGTGTGATCAAGAGTTTAGGACTCTGGTTAGATGAGGATCTCTCGTTTAAAGTACAAGCCAGAAAAACAGCGGCTACCTGTTTCGGCCTGTTAAAATCCATACGCAAAATCCTTCCCCAATTGCCTGATAATGCCAAAAAAATCCTAGTTCAAGCCCTAATACTATCTAGGCTTGACTATGGAAACGCGCTCTACCTGGGAGCTCCGGCCTCTGTGATCTGTAAACTTCAGGTAGTCCAAAATTCAGCAGCGATACTGCTGACGAGCACCAACCATCGCTCCTCAGCCAAACCAGCGCTAAGAACCCTCCATTGGCTACCGATAAAAGAACGGATACACTTTAAGGCCCTCTGTATCGCCCATAAAAATCTTCAAGGCAAAGGTCCCCCGATCCTTACTAATCTGATTAAACCATACAAAATACCCAGGAACCTGCGGTCTAATGACCTCAATCTGGCAGAAGTCAACAGAATCAATAAGGCTCGATCCGGTGGCCGCCTTTTCTCTTACAACACTTCAAAGCTATGGAACTCTCTGCCTCTCTCCCTCCGTCAGGAATCCAACTTCCTTATTTTTCGCAAGAAAATAAAGACATGGCTTTTCCCCGGAAACTAACTAAATAATTAAGATCACACCTTTCTATTCTCAGACATTTTGCCTTTCCTGTGGTTCCAAGCACTGGGATGCTCCCGGGTAGCCATGCGCTATAAAAGAACAATTTTCATTTCATTTCAGCTTGGCACTGGCCCTGGTTAAACAGAGCCCAGAGTCAGTCAGAGTCAGTTACCACCAGTTCCAGTCAGCAAAAAGTTAGTGGGTGCCCAGGGCACAGGATGACTTTGCAACACATACCTATAAAAGGGACAATGTGTTTGAGAGATACAGAAATATGTCTAAAAAGCATATTGACGATCCATTACGTTCCATTTAAGAGATCCTGGAATTAGTGACTCAGACCGGAAACTGGGATTTTGATGTCTATTTGTGATAATAAGTGTAGACTAATTTAAGTGATGCTTCAATGAACACTTACTACAGGGTGTATATAATATTACAATTATCTGGGAAGGTATACAACTATAAAAAAAAAACACATCCTGGAAACTTCCCAGAAAGGGACCCTGAAGCCAGCGTCGGATTGGTAACGCGGGCACTCTGGCAATGCCCGAAGGGCCGGTATCCAAATTACAGCCGTTGGCTGCTTTTTTTAGCAGCCTGGGGGCCGATTTGGGTGGTTTCTGTATTGTTTGATGCCGCCAGCGGCCCAGTGGGTGCCTGAGTGGCCTTTCAGGAGGTAGATGGGCGTCCATTACCTCCCTTTTAGCAACCTCCGAGGTGGCACTCCTTTTCCCTCGCTGGCCCAGCCAATTCATATATGCATACTGAGTAGGGACAGGGGACCTGAGCAAAAGAGGCCTCACTTTGACTGAATTAGCCATAAAGACGTCTTGCAATGACTTTTTTGTGTTCCGCCAAAGCCGAGAAATATTACGCTTAAAATGAGGCATTGTCCCCAGCTTTTCCGTGCCCCAAAGAAATGTTACAGTGCTGATTTATGGCCCTGTCTCTTAGACATCTGCCCTCGGCAGCCGGGGCTGCGGAGGGGGTGGTCTTTTTACAACGTGGCCGGCACAAAAGTTCCCAGTCTCTGCAGTGGGCGCTTTATCAATGCTTTTTCATCTGAAAATACTTCGGAGCATAGAATTGTCATGCGGGGGCTTTGATGGTCAAGTTTGTTGTTTAACTGGAGCCTGTTGCAAAGTCCAGTTCCTTGCTCGTGCCCCCGTGGCGAAGTCGAAAAGAGAAGTTTTTACCTTTACCACCGAGCAGTGCTGCAGTGGCGGCTGGTGACATTTTAAAGTGGTGTGCGTAAAAATTCCTGATGAGGGCCCACTGGCAAGTGAGCATAGCTTACGAGGCCGAGTGGTATAAGGAAGTTGGGGGGGGTTCTCCCCCCACAGAAATGTTTTGAAGATAGAGTGGAGAAGTGATGAATTTTCAAGCAAATTTAAGAAAGCACGAAGGTTAAAAGGCAATTGTGAAAGTGTAGTTATGGCATCAATAAAGAGATTTCATGATAATGACATAGGTAGCTGCATATTCTGCATAACCACAGTTCACCTCCCTGGTTATTGACACAACTGCGTGAGCTACCATGCTCCACACATCGAAGACTTAAAGCATGGCATATCATATTGAGTAAATGTGATCCTCATGGTTGAGCGAGGCTGAGCATTCAGTACCCAGTGTAAGAAGCACTTTTTCATTAGTGCACT
Source organism: Lissotriton helveticus (assembly GCF_964261635.1). NCBI lineage: Eukaryota > Metazoa > Chordata > Amphibia > Caudata > Salamandridae > Lissotriton > Lissotriton helveticus. The sequence goes on from NC_136065.1 coordinate 73,151,341, forward strand.
CAACAGTGCTGTTATGATTCTGCTTTGCCCAATTTAGCACTCCCTGTCAATCCTTCTACTACTCATCAAATGTAAATGTAGGCCAGTGCCAGACAATGTCCAGTGGTTAAAAAAAGCCATACGAAACCAGAAGAGCAACAAGAATGAAAGTAATGGGGACCTGTACGTCGGAAGCCAAGGTACAACAACACAGATGAGATTAGAAGGGGAAGGGAGCAGAGGTGGTTTGAACTGCAGCAAACACACATTTGAAAAAGTGCTGTGGATGCTCTGCCTGTCTGCCACTCCTACAACTGCATCCAACTCTCCGAGGTGGAGTTGGCAGGGCTGACCTTTTCTTTGCAGCCATGAAAGAGAAAGCCTACACTGGCAAGAAGTCATTTGTGCTGTACACCGGCAAGAGCATTCTCAAGAATGTCCTCGCATTGGTGAACACGAGGGCACAGCACCATTTCCCATTTGGACACTTTGCACCAGTGCTAATTCAGACCAAGAAACATGTGTCTTCCCTCCCTATCTGTGCAACTCGTTGAGCATGGGCATGGTGCTGGACCCTGGAAAAAGGAGGAAAGGCCGAGATTGGAGTGGAATGGAGCTTGGCTGGACAGCTTTAGAATTGAAAATAGAAGGCCAACAGGCTGCAGATGAGGATTGAAACGGGTTAAATTCCTGAAGGTTCAAACTTTTTCTTATTTTTCAAAATGCAGGACTACAAGTGCCAGAGAGCCCAGGGAAAGGAACTGGGGGACAAATAAACTACACTTAACAGGGATCTGGCTGACATAGCAAATACAGTGTTAAATATGCAATTCATAACCACGCCAGGACTGAATTTATTTCCATCTCCGTTACTCATAGTAGTGTATAGTGATACCTTCACATCAAGCTGGTCGTAAAAGTGACCGCTCTGGCAGGAAAATCCTAGTCTTAAATTTGACAGGTTAGTCTTAAAAAATTTGACAAGTCTGGCAGCAAAACCCCTAGTCTTAAACTTCTGTCTGGAAATTTGACAGCTCTGGCAGGAAACCCTGGTCTTAAACAGTCCCTGGCCTTAAACAGGCCTGGTTTTAAAAGGGGGTGACATGTAGGGATATTCCCAAGAAGTAACAGGCTGCAAAACATGAGGTAATTGTGTACATGTTTAAAAGTGCATAGGAAAGTGTGTGCATGTAGGCTGGAAATGTCTGTGCATGTTTAAAACTGGGGGGTTGCAGACAGCTGCAGGCTGAACAGCTGCTGAGCAGGCCTGAGTCCCCATCCCAGTGTGTGGGAGGTGTTTTTTATGTTTGGGAAAAAAAAGGGGAGCTTTTAAAATGTAGCTGTTGGGAAACCCATAGTGTGTTTTAAAAAGCACAAGCCATGTTCACTTTCCCAGGAAGGCTTGGGCCTGTTATAAAATAATAAACCACAGCAACCCCTGAGCTTTGAGATGTTGAAAAAGACAGATGTCGTGTAGAGGCAAAGCTTCCCATGATGACCTGAAACAGGGTGCCAGCTGTTAGGATGTAATGCACACACCCTCAAAGCCCCTGGTCCCAAACTTGACGGGATAGTCCCAATTTTGACAGCCTAGTCCCAAACTTGAAATACTGGCAGGAATTTTGACAGGTTAGTCCCAAACTTGACAGGCATGGCAGGAAAACTCGCCATGCATTTTTTAAAATTTGTCGAGTTTAAACATAGTCTAACACAAGCTTTTCTGGTGTGAGCCCCTGCTACTGTAGGCCTGTAGTGGATACAGAAAACGTATTTAAAGCATATTTGTCAGCTACTACATTATTTTCAGACAGTACAGCTCAGAAATAGCAGTCAAAGGGCAACTATTTTTATTTCTGATCTTTGTTGTCTGAAACTAAAGCACCAATTTCGAGAAATATCATGATACTTCCCAGCATCTAAATAATTCATAGTTAATATTTAGGTTCTGAACAGAGTACAGGGAAGTTGTTTGGGATACCTATTGCTATAGCAGGAGGAGAGATAGCACTGAATATACAATTGTGGCACACCTGCTCCATGGCATACATGATGTGTTCACACAATAAATAAGTGTACATACAAAATCAACACAACTAAAAGGTACACTGCAAATGTGTCTTCAATCCCCAATTGTGTAGATTGTGTGCTGTATGTAGCATGTGTAACATTACACACGGACACATTCATTTTTTGTGTGGTTTAGACACGTGGAGGTTAACTGCTTAAAGTCATCAGGCCTTAAAAGAGTGGTGCGCTTCTTTGGCATGATTCTAAAATCTGTGACGCCTTTCTCAACAGCGTCTGTGAACCCTGCTTTGAGAGGAAACTCTAGGAAGGCATCAGGATGCCGCCGGACTAGAGCTGCAAAATGCCTCTCTGCGCATAACAAAGGGACAATTAGCATCACAAGAGATCCCCCTTCTCTTAACTCTGACTGGGGGATGGGTCCTGCCTCTAACACACCTTTCTACAGAGACGTAGCATAGGATGCCGGTGTGGAAACATAGGCTGTCTCTGCAGAGCCTAAATCTGCGAGCAGTTATACAAACAAGTGCAAGTGTTAAGGATGTATGATTTAAAGGTGCAGCATAGTTTACCGTGTATATTATTTCATTTTGTACTTAAACATACGGCAGGTCCATGGCGAGTTTGCACAGACTGAAAGGGTTACATGCCTCTCCGCTCTCTTCACCAGCTGAACGTTTTGGAGTTATGGTGCTGAGGTTATTTAAGCTGCTTGCATCTTCAGTAGTGCGCACTACAAACAGGGATATGTGAGTAAACAAAAATTATATTGCTGGGGACTGGAACACATAATGGGGTGACCAAAGAGAAATCCAGGAAAGTAGAGGATGTGGGGAAATGACCTGAGCGGCTGTCTTTAAGAACTGGGGAGTGTTGGAATCACGGCACAGGAATCAATATCTTCTTATTCTGGAAGCATGTAAAGACTGCTCATTCTGCCCGATTTAACAACAATGATATTTTAGCATGGCTTCAGCACCAAACTATTTCAGGTCTTCTGATGAGGGCAATTTAAAAATGCTGTTATCGCTAAGCTCTCATTGAAGGCTCATTGTTAGAAATTTGTTTCTTTTACAGTGTCAAAGTTGCAGAAGGCTTACATGAAAGTAAAAAAATTATTAACATGACGCATTTTTACAAATGCCTGATGATTAGGGCTCTGTGCAATTCACATTATTTGCTTTTAAAACACAAAAGCTTTTAGTTTTGCTCTATAGCGTGTAGACAAGGCCCTTTCCTCAGTCTACCATTGAAGATGTTAAAATATGTGCCTTGAGAGGAAGATCATGGCAGGACTTCGATATGGACAGCTATCAACGTGTAAATAGGCATCTGTGCATTACAAGGACCATTAGAATATTAAGAGGTCGTGTTCCGGGATCTCATGAAGTCAGTTGCAGACTGGAGGAGGGGTCCTGTTGCAAGGAAAACACTTTTGAGGAACAAGAAGCATCAGGTGCTTCTGATCTGAGACCCTGACTGCAGCAAGGATGGGGCTATAGTGCTAAAAAAAGAGGCTGACTGATCATAGCCTCCTGCTCAGCGAGAGTTTACATTAAAAACAATAAAACATGTGCAATTTTAAAGCACATAGCATATTTAAATGTATCTATGTTTTCTAGCTATAGTTATACATTTAGAAATAATTCCTTCTACATCTACAAATGTCTGAGGCATTGTTACTTAGTAAAGGGACAAAAATTTCTCAGATCCCTTCAAAAGCTGAGTACATATTTGTAGCTTTTTCATAAGGTTCTCACGTTGAAGTTAATTGAGGGTCTGGTATGTGGAATATGGGAGTAGGTGCAAATGGTAAGCTCTAGTGTAATATGGGAGGGAAGAGGATGACTTACATCCAACATTTATAAATAGAGAAAAGAATAGTTGAGATTTAGGAAGATGAAGTGTCCACAGACCCCGTCGATGCAGGGTCAGATGGCAGTAATAAAAATGCACAGCGGACTACACTGACAAGCACATTCAAACAATTTTGCTTCTGAAACTTTCCAGTTTGCAAAGCAGGCTGCAAAGATTAAGTGTAGAGTTTGAAAACATTTGTCCAAGATAAGAACGTCCTAGGACAGGGGAGAGATGAGGAGAAAGAAAGAGACATGGATAGAGGGAAACTGAAAGAGGAAAAGACAGAGAGATACATACAAAGTCAGAGAAAGAGAAGAAGGGATGTGAGAGAGACAGCACACTGCAAAGATAAGTCAGGGGGAGTCAGATTGAGAGAACAGGATAAAAAGAATGGTATAGAGAAAGACAAAAGGGGAGAGACATGGGAGAGAGACGGGGGAAAAGACAGAGAAATACATTTGCAGACATGGAAAGACCGAGATAGAGAATGCCAGGAAGAGGCAGAAAGACAGTAGTACTTCTCATGATGGGTAATATGTTTATGAACAAGATTTTCTTGCCTTAATTCAGACTTTACAATCACTTCAGGGCAGCTGCCCCTTGCATGTGATTGGAACTATTGGAAACGGCACCAAGAGGCACAACCAAACATCTAAGCTTAAATATGCCTTATAACCAGGGGGCAACTAGAATTGTGCAACGGAGGCTGCCTGCTGGATGTCTGCAGACCGGTACATACAACCAAGATTGATCACTCCTTTCTATTGTATGCCAATTGCACCAAGGGAAGAAAATGCGTCCATCACTGGCTCACTGCTGCCAAATGTTTTGCATTGATACATCCATGTGTGCACACTATCGGATCACTCTCCAGAGACCTTAATCCTTGATTGTATCCAGGCTGCCCTTCTACTCAAATCATGGAAAATTAACCAAGAATAAACTTACTGTCGAAATGAATGAGCTACAAACCATAGCATGACATATCCGTTGGAAAACAGCGTAGCCTCATAGGAAGCAGATAGGACTTCTCTACAAGTGGGAACAGAAGTGACTTGAATCTTCTTTCAAGACCTATCACCTAGATACAAAAGACACTCCAACGCCTGAAACAGAAAAGTGCTAAGATCTCTCTTAACTCACTCTTTACCCCCCAGAGCGGGTCATTCCCTTATTCATCTACAATGGCAAATGTATTAAGAAGGTGAAAATTCTATATGCACTTAGCAACTCAACCTTGCACTCTCTGCGTTACCTGTCATCTAATATAACCAGGGCATCGTATAAAAGCACCCCCAAAACCAGGGCCACCAGAATTATGCAGCTTAAGAGTGCCAAATTATACAGCAGAGTTAAGTAAATTATGCATCAGATTTGAGTAAATGATATGGCAAGAAAAATCTAATTATGCAACATAAAGCAGCACATTTTGTAATAGTATTACGTCATTATTTAGTAATTTGTAAACTTGGAAACACTGTCGGGGTATCGGTTGCATCTCATTACAACCTGTTTAACACCAATATAGCAATAAGCAACAGAAAGGTGACCATTCCAGCTTTGCAAAGGGCCTTTCACCGAGCAGCAACACGTGTCGCTTCATTTTTTTATAACTTTTGAACAGTTTGAGCTAGAAACTACTTTTTTTGTTAATATCTGCAGATCATGTGGTAGATTATGGCTTATGTGTCAAATGTGACAAATCTATAATGATGTGAAAATCGCTGCAGCTTCACAATTGAATAAACCCAATGGCCTTACTCAAAGCATACATTAGATAGTTACTATATAGAGTTGTATATTACAGGGATTGGGTAAACCAAACCTGTAGAGGAATGGGGAAACCACATCTGTAGAGGAAGATTTCTTTTCCTGGCAAGACATACCTCAAGTGGAAACAGAGAAGAAAGCACTACTAGAAAGAAAATATCAGAGGATGAAATTACTAACCCGTCACTTAACGGCAATTAACCCAATTGTTGGAGAAAGATACTATAAGTTGGGCAAAGCACAAATGCCTGACATTCATGATTCACTCACACAAGGAAGATGAATCCACTGGTACTTGGATTGTTGTTGTACAAGGCTTTAGGTTGTGTTCATCTCAAACCCATCAGGGGCAACTTATAAAGTGGCCGCTATCTCCAAATATTTTTTTAATCAATGTATTGTTGAAGACTCTGGTTAAATTTCTAACAGGCATATGGTCGCCCATCATACCCCTAGTCACAAGTGACATTTCTTAATAGATGGCGGCCCAGTGGTACCGTGGACAAATGTATCCACTTTGGGAATCTTTGTTTTATCTCAAGGGAACAGGTTTTGAGCCCAGGGGGCCAATCAGATCTTCATAATTCTGAAGTCAATAGAAAGACTAATGCTGTACTATTGTAGGGTAACAAACATATTATTTTAACATCAAGAGACCTAAGGGTACAAGTGCATTTTAAAATAATTATTTGTCCTTGGCTTATCATTCCAAAAACAACATGGGACATTGTGTCTTCTGTTATGGCTCAGCATGGACACCGTGGAAGAAGCTATATTTATCTCACTGGATGCCGAAGAGGAATTTGTTTGTTATATGGGGTATCGGTTCCTAGCACAGCCCGCCCTACGTCCCCTCTATTCATAATTTTCATTTTTGTACATTTTAAGGCTAACTGGAACGGTAGTATACCATTAACCATGTCAAGAGGACCCACTAGGTTTTGAATTGGAGTGGAGACAGAATAATCTTGAGTTTTTAGGAATACTTGTTAATTGAGGGTTCAAGCACAATATTGATAATAATCAGACATCCTTAATCTCTGAGAAGACCAATGTCTTTATACAAAGATCCATCTTACAGTTGACTCTTTAGAGGAAGGCCTAAACAGTGAATATGGTGGGTGGTCCACATTTTGCCTGCTTGTTAGGATTGATCCCCCTGCTCATCCTAATATTTCTACTTCACCAGGTAGACAAAGATATACTATTCTTTGGGGGTACATAAAACACACCAAACTCTTCTAAACTAAGGGCCGCTATGCAGTCATGCGGTATATCATCCTGTGATTAAACAAGTCAACTCAATTGGATGTTACAATATCATCTACAAAAATATTACCTGACCTATTTATTGTCTCCTTAATATTGTTCACAGAAGTATATTCCCACTGGATGTAGATTTACTATTTTTAACTCCATTGGGGGGTAATGCTATTTGAAAATGTTTGTGACACAGTATTTACATGATATTCTGACAACGATATTGCTGTATCATATGTTTCAATTGTCACAGATTGCTATCTTGCTACCAAACTCTTAGACCTAATCAATAACGGCCCGACTAGATAGATGACAGATTCTACCCCAAAGGTATACCACACATGTACCATGATTCCCCACTCAAGATAGCAATGGACAACCCACTCGTATGACCAATGATCCTAATCTGGAAAGCTATTCATAAGCCTCTGACCATGTCACACTTTTAAACTCCATCTGAGTGGAAAACCAAATGGGGTAAAACATCAAATGTGTGGTAACCATACCTCTTCATGAAAAATGATGCACGTGTGCGAACCACAGTATCCAGAATGAAGGACTGTGTGTTATGTTGTTTTATGCATTAGTGTTGCAAAAAAATACCTAACACAGAGCAAAAATTAATTTGTATTTGCAGCCTGCAAAATACTACTTTTAAATGAGTGGGAAAGAAATATGCAACATGGTGTAGTAATGATCTTACAATGTTGCAAGCCTTTTAATGTATTGCTAAATGTTAAATGAAACATATTTCCCACTGTAGGATTTTAACTGGATTTACCGTTGTTGACTAAATCGGGCTATGCAGCGCACTTTGGTAAATAACTAAAGCCTTTCATGGATAATTACCTTAACGTTGATGCACATTATGTATTTTCAGTATTAATTTTCGAGAATCTAGTTCTTAAAACTCACCAGCCCTTACGGGGAAATCTTTTTTCTGATGACTCTTATGGATAAATACAGAACCAAATGTGTTCCTTAGAATGCAAAGCGTGCCTAAAATAGTGCTGTTTTGTACATTCAGTGAAAGAATTCCAAATATAATACCAAATCTTTTTCAGTCGGGTAGCACAGTAGTCTTTGGGGTGCCAATGTTAGTTGTAAGTAAATAGCCAAGTAAATGTTTTTAGACACTAGAAATTAAGTGAAGTAGTTCTGATGGTTCAGTACTTTATTCATGAACACTGCCAAACACCCATTCAAAAAACCCTTGAGGATCGACTGGTGTGGATTGTTCTGCTACACCTTGAGGACTCCTGCACCAACAACCAAGTCAAAAAAACCTTTGGGGGAGTGACTGGCGTGGATTGCTTTTGCTGTACCTTGAGGATTTCTGCACCAACAACCAAGTCAAAAAACCATCGGGAGTGCCTGACCAGGATTGCTTTGCTGTACCTTGTGGATTTCTGCAACAGCACCTATTCAAAACCCTGGGGGAGCGACTTGCGTGGATTGGAGGCACTGAGCCAACCCTTGGGAACTTAAGGCAAGAATGGACCTGAGCAACTTCTCCCAGATTGAAGCCTCCTGTGACAGTTTAAGGAAGGTAAATAAAGGATGGCGCAAGGATGTATGATTATGTGGTATTTAAAGTATACAAAACTGTATTTTTGAAAATGCTAAATAGTACTATGTAGAATTGTTTGTAAACTGTTAATGTTTAAGGCGCGGCGACATGTTTAATGTGAATAATGGTGACAACGAAGTTTTTTTACAAGACGTGAAATGTAATGTAAATGTATTTAAAATGAATAAAGGCTTTGTTGAGGCATAGAGTTTAAAGCTATGTGTGTAGGCATTTAATGTTAATAGAGGCTGTGTTGTTGGGCTGGCGCAGAGTTTTGCAGGGTTTGTATTTAAGGGGCATAATGTTGTAGGTCTTAGGAGGGTACATGCAGAGGGGGAAACGTGTATTTTACAAAGCATAGAAACATTTTACAAGGATGTTGTACATTTAGTGCTAATAAATGTTAGAGGCTTTGAGGCGTTGGTATTGCAAGGTTACCATAGGGTCTTTAAATAGTATACATGGCATACAATTCAAAATAAATAATGCATTATTGTACTCCCCAAACCGTTGTTTTGCGGGTCAGAAGTATTGGTCTGGATCCTTAAAAGAGAGTCTGCGTGGCGCTGCTCTGAGGGTTCTGGGGGTGGGCTCCATGGTCCTGGGGTTTTGGGGTATGAGGCCCTTTTAAAATAAGCCCCAAGCCCGCTTCTCCATGGAGCTGCTCGGGGTGAGGGTGCTGTGTTCCTGGTGTCCCGGGGGGGCTCAGTGCCCAGTTTGCTGCTTTTTCAAAATGCCCCCGAGCCCGCTTCTCCAAGGCGCTGCTCGGGGGTGCTGTGGGGTAGGGCTCCTGTGGGTCCAGGGTCCTATTGTCCTAGGACTCCGGGCCCGAGATCCGAGTTTTGTCGCTTTTTTTTTTAAAATACCCCCGAGCCCGCTTCTCCATGGCATTGCTCGGGGGTGCTGGGGCGTGGGCGGTGTGTCCCGGGGCTCCAGGGTCCTTGTTTCCCTGCTTTTTTTTTTTAATGCCCCCGAGCTCGCTTCTCCAGGGCGCTGCTCGGGGGTGAGGGTGCTGGCGTTGGCGGCGTGTCCTGGGGCTCCGCCCTTTGTTATGCGCAGAGAGGCATTTTGCAGCTCTAGTCCGGCGGCATCCTGAAGCCTTACTAGAGTTTCCTCTCAAAGCAGCGTTCACAGACGCTGTTGAGAAAGGCGTCACAGATTTTAGAATCATGCCAAAGAAGCGCACCACTCTTTTAAGGCCTGATGACTTTAAGCAGTTAACCGCCACGTGTCTAAAACACACAAAAAATGAATGTCACCGTGTGTAATGTTACACATGCTACATACAGCACACAATCTACACAATTGGGGATTGAAGACACAGTTGCAGTGTACCTTTTAGTTGTGTTGATTTTGTATGTACACTTATTTATTGTGTGAACACATCATGTATGCCATGGAGCAGGTGTGCCACAATTGTATATTCAGTGCTATCTCTCCTCCTGCTATAGCAATAGGTACCTCAAACAACTTCTCTGTACTCTGTTCAGAACCTAAATATTAACTATGAATTATTTAGATGCTGGGAAGTATCATGATATTTCTCGAAATTGGTGCTTTAGTTTGACAACAAAGATCAGAAATAAAAATAGTTGCCCTTTGACTGCTATTTCTGAGCTGTACTGTCTGAAAATAATATAGTAGCTGACATAAATATGCTTTAAATACGTTTTCTGTATCCACTACAGGCCTACAGTAGCAGGGGCTCACACCAGAAAAGCTTGTGTTAGACTATGTTTAAACTCAACAGAAATTTTAAAAAATGCATGGCGAGTTTTCCTGCCATGCCTGTCAAGTTTGGGACTAACCTGTCAAAATTCCTGCCAGTATTTCAAGTTTGGGACTAGGCTGTCAAAATTGGGACTATCCCGTCAAGTTTGGGACCAGGGGCTTTGAGGGTGTGTGCATTACATCCTAACAGCTGGCACCCTGTTTCAGGTCATCATGGGAAGCTTTGCCTCTACACGACATCTGTCTTTTTCAACATCTCAAAGCTCAGGGGTTGCTGTGGTTTATTATTTTATAACAGGCCCAAGCCTTCCTGGGAAAGTGAACATGGCTTGTGCTTTTTAAAACACACTATGGGTTTCCCAACAGCTACATTTTAAAAGCTCCCCTTTTTATTTTTCAAACATAAAAAAACACCTCCCACACACTGGGATGGGGACTCAGGCCTGCTCAGCAGCTGTTCAGCCTGCAGCTGTCTGCAACCCCCCAGTTTTAAACATGCACAGACATTTCCAGCCTACATGCACACACTTTCCTATGCACTTTTAAACATGTACACAATTACCTCATGTTTTGCAGCCTGTTACTTCTTGGGAATATCCCTACATGTCACCCCCTTTTAAAACCAGGCCTGTTTAAGGCCAGGGACTGTTTAAGACCAGGGTTTCCTGCCAGAGCTGTCAAATTTCCAGACAGAAGTTTAAGACTAGGGGTTTTGCTGCCAGACTTGTCAAATTTTTTAAGTCTAACCTGTCAAATTTAAGACTAGGATTTTCCTGCCAGAGCTGTCACTTTTGCGACCAGCTTGATGTGAAGGTATCACTATACACTACTATGAGTAACGGAGATGGAAATAAATTCAGTCCTGGCGTGGTTATGAATCGCATGTTTAACACTGTATTTGCTATGTCAGCCAGATCCCTGTTAAGTGTAGTTTATTTGTCCCCCAGTTCCTTTCCCTGTGCTCTCTGGCACTTGTAGTCCTGCATTTTGAAAAATAAGAAAAAGTTTGAACCTTCAGGAATTTAACCCGTTTCAATACTCATCTGCAGCCTGTCGGCCTTCTATTTTCAATTCTAAAGCTGTCCAGCCAAGCTCCATTCCACTCCAATCTCGGCCTTTCCTTCTTTTTCCAGGGTCCAGCACCACGCCCATGCTCAACGAGTTGCACAGATAGGGAGGGAAGACACATGTTTCTTGGTCTGAATTAGCACTGGTGCAAAGTGTCCAAATGGGAAATGGTGCTGTGCCCTCGTGTTCACCAATGCGAGGACATTCTTGAGAATGTTCTTGCCGGTGTAAAGCACAAATGACTTCTTGCCAGTGTAGGCTTTCTCTTTCATGGCTGCAAAGAAAAGGTCAGCCCTGCCAACTCCACCTCGGAGAGTTGGATGCAGTTGTAGGAGTGGCAGACAGGCAGAGCATCCACAGCACTTTTTCAAATGTGTGTTTGCTGCAGTTCAAACCACCTCTGCTCCCTTCCCCTTCTAATCTCATCTGTGTTGTTGTACCTTGGCTTCCGACGTACAGGTCCCCATTACTTTCATTCTTGTTGCTCTTCTGGTTTCGTATGGCTTTTTTTAACCACTGGACATTGTCTGGCACTGGCCTACATTTACATTTGATGAGTAGTAGAAGGATTGACAGGGAGTGCTAAATTGGGCAAAGCAGAATCATAACAGCACTGTTGAGTGCACTAATGAAAAAGTGCTTCTTCAACTGGGTACTGAATGCTCAGCCTCGCTCAATCATGAGGATCACATTTACTCAATATGAGATGCCATGCTTTAAGTCTTGGATGTGTGGAGCATGGTAGCTCACGCGGTTGTGTCAATAACCAGGGAGGTGAACTGTGGTTATGCTGAATATGCAGCTACCTATGTCATTATCATGACATTTCTTTATTGATGCCATAACTACACTTCACAATTGCCTTTTAACTTTCGTGCTTTCTTAAATTTGCTTGAAAATTCATCACTTCTCCACTCTATTTTCAAAACATTTCTGCGGGGGGAGAACCCCCCAACTACCTTATACCACTCGGCCACGTACGCTGTGCTCACTTGCCAGTGGGCCCTCATCAGCAATTTTAACGCCCCCCCCCCCACCACTTTAAAATGTCACCAGCTGCCACTGCAGCACTGCTCCGTGGTAAAAACTTCTCTTTTTGACTTCGCCACAGGGGCACGAGCAAGGAACTGGACTTGCAAACAGGCTCCAGTTAAACAACAAACTTGACCATCAAAGCCCCCACATGACAATTCTTTGCTCCGAAGTATTTTCAGATGAAAAAGCATTGATATACCATGTCTCACGGCAGATCAGAGGGAAGCGCTAGAAGGCGAAATAACCGGGCCAGAAATAGAGAGCGGTAGCCTCACTGAAAGAAAACAAAGCACCAGGTCCTGACGGCTACACTGCCACCTTCTACAAGCGCTTCCTACACCTCCTAAAACCCACGCTGGCGGAAGTATTCACACACTGCAGCCAAACATGCAGCATGACCAAGTCAATGTCCGAGGCGAACATAATAGTAATTCCAAAAGACGACAAAGACCCAATACCCAGCCAACTACCGGCCCATCTCACTAATAAATGTAGACTGCAAGATCTATGCGAAGGCACTGGCGATGAGACTAAACACATATCTGCCAAGCATAATCCACATCTCACAGGTCGGATACATAAAAAATAGATTATCCAATGACAACACCAGACTACTCTGCCACCTGATAGACAGGACATCCAAAATAAACAACCCAGCCGTGATGATAGCCTTGGACGCCGAGAAGGCCTTTGACAGTTTCCTGGCCCTTCCTAAACAACTGCATGAGGAAATTTGGCCTAGGAGATCAATACAGGAAGTTGGTAATGGCACTCTACAACAAGCCAAAAGCCAAAGTAGTAGTTAACGGTGCTGCGTCAAACCCATTCACCCTGGGCAGAGGCACGAGACAAGGGTGCCCATTATCACCGGCCCTCTTCCTCTTAGCCATAGAACCACTGCTAGCCATGATTAGGGCAAACACACATATAAGAGGTATCCCAATACAAGACTCTGTGGTCAAGCTGGCTGCATACGCAGATGATGTACTGATCATAACAGAGAAACCGGACACATACATTGCAGCACTAATGTCCACCATTGAGGAGTACGCACAAGTCTCAGGGTACAAGCTCAAAGACAAGTCAGAGTGCAAGCTACTGAACATCTACACCACAAAAGCTTCTCTGAACAACTCAGGCCTAACATGGCAAACAAAGCCCCTAAAATACCTAGGCTTATACTTCGGAAAGGACCTAAAGTCAACCCTCGATTACAACGAGAGCAGACTTCTTAAGAAAGTGAAAGAGAGCATAGACACATGGTCTCCCAGATTCATAAGCTGGTGGGGGAGAATAGAATCAGTGACAATTATGCTAACGCCCATAGTCAACTACACGCTTAGCATGCTGCCACTCACTCCGACGGATGACTTCCACAGACAGCTAGACAAACTACTCAACTTCATATGGAGGGACAAAAAACCAAGAATAAGCCTCCAGAAACTAAGACTAAACCAGAACCTGGGGGGCCTAAACCTCACCAATTTTAAGACATTCCAGACCGCCTGCCTAGCCAGGCAAGGCAACCACTGGGTAGCCCCTAGCCAAGAGTACAAACCAGCATGGCTGTCTCTAGAAAGAGCAATAATAGGTGGCCTGGACACGATAGCAATGGTAACTGCAAACAAACTCCCCCAGGCTAACACTATCCTGAAAAACACAAAGTCAGCACTGCTCAAGGTAGATAAGAAGCTAGAGCACAGCATCAGAGACACTGAATGGATCTCCATATGGCACAACACGAAGCTCGCAAAACGGCCCGTTGATGAATCAGGCTGTGTGTTTGTAAATTAGAAAGGCTTTATCTTGGTGCTCTACAGAAATCTGCAAACACGTGTTCAGTTTCCAAACGCAGGCAGCAGACATCAGTTCACTCCATGCCGTGAATGTGACCAGTCGGAGAGAGAGACAAGAATTACAGCTGTATTAGTGAGCTAACATCCGCTGCAAACCTGTGTGCAATCTGAAAACCTATGGCTTTAGGAGTGCATATAAAGTACATTTTACCTGCAATGTAATTTGCATTTATAAAAGCGCTATCTACTTCGCCAGAGCACACCCCCTAACAGCACACTCCCGTGTAATACGGGGAACACTCATCCCATGCGCTCAGGGAAACAAAGAAAAGAAGGGGTTAAGTATAGGTGTATGGTGGGAGGGTGACAAGCACAACACCTTTGAAAAAAAGCCCAAGCATCATCAGGGGCTACTAAAAGAAGCCCAAGCGCGAAAATCTGGCAAACGGTTTAAATGAAGCGATTTATAGCATAAACAATAAAAAACAAAATACACATGGAGTTATCGGCAGCACATCGTCCTCTACTCCAGGGGACACAGGCAGGTTCATACAGGCGTGGAGGAGGGGGCGTGATGTCCACGAGTAGCCTAGAACACAGAACGGGGTGCTGTGTGCGAATAAATCACACATTTAAAAAAGAAGAAGCTGCTGGCAAGCAGAGACGTTGTTAGTGCATCTCACTTGTGTGCAAAGTAAGCAGCGATGAGGGAGGGGGGTGGGTAACAGGTCAAGCTGCAAATCAGGAGGGGGTTGGGCGACAGCATGCAACACCAGAAAGCACAGAAATATTAATATCTAGCAATATTAGACACTCTGACTTCTTCAGAGCGGTGCAGTGCAGGGGTCAGATGAAGGCTTGCTTTGGCAGAGTGCTAATGAAAAGAAACAAGGCTGCCATTTAAGTATGTAAATTATGAGACCAGATTGTTAGGTTTCGCCTCCTCAAAAGCTTTTCGGCGCAGGCGAAATCTAATGTTTACAGTATGTGTGTTGTCCCGCCCTCTCTTTCCATTGGCTAGCTCCATAAATGGAGGCTAGCCATTGGAAGGGAGACCTGCTCGTCATTCTGCGAGCAGATTCGTGGGCGTTCCCGCGATTTTTACTCATCCTGCCCTTTGCGATCGTCAGGCGGCGGTGGGCGGTTGTTTATTTTATTTTATTTTCTCGGCAATGCGGCCGCCATTTTTTCGTGGAGCTAGGGCGGGCGGGTCGATCTCCATGGAAGTGGACGCTCCAGGCAGCCTCTCTCCACACAAGCACGCTGCATGCGGCCTCTCTCTCTCCACATAAGCACACTCCAGGCAGTCCCCTCTCCTCGCTATTTGATAACATTTACTTTTCGGCAGCCTCTCTCTCCACATAAGCACGCTGCATGCGGCCTCTCTCTCTCCACATAAGCACACTCCAGGCAGTCCCCTTCCCTTGGTATTTGATAAAATTGAGTGCAGAGTGTGAGTGCAGAGTGCAAAGTGAGTGTGCAGAGTAGTGAGTGAAGAGTGAGTGAGCAGAGTAGTGAGTGCTGAGTGTGAGTGCAGAGTAGAGAGTGCAGAGTAGAGAGTGCTGAGTAGAGAGTGCAGAGTAGAGAGTGCAGAGTAGAGAGTGAAGTAAAGTAAAGTAAAGTCCACATTTGTAAAGCGCACAATCACCCGTAAGGGTCTCTAGGCGCTGGGGGCCGTCGGGAAGATTAAGCGAGCTATTGCCTAGAGTCACATGGTGCTGGGCTGACCTGCCGCCGGAGCCGGGGATCGAACCGTGGTCCCCAGATTCCAGCGTCAGTCGCCCTGGCCGCGGCGCCACACCTCTCCCACAAGTGCAGAGTAGAGAGTGCAGAGTAGAGAGTGCAGAGTAGAGAGTGCAGAGTAGAGTGCGGAGTGCAAGGGGGTGCAGAGTGCAAGGGAGTGCAGTGTGCAAGATGGGAACTCCAGATGTGTTTCACACTGTCGATCTTAGTTACCGCCCTGGACTCAGTGTGCGACAAACAGGAATCTCCCAGAGGTAGGCTGTTTCCTTGTCCAACTCCCGTTCCCACTGATGTAACGCCTCGGGAACCCGGGAGGGCAGGACCCACACACCTCTGGCATAATCATTGGACCGTCATTAGATCTTCGACCAAGCCACCAATGCCGACCACACCCTATCTGTGCTCTCCGCTTGGCAAGCCATATCTAACTTACTGACCAACATAATGTTTTTTAAACAGTCAGCGAACCTGGGAGGGACCTCCGATTTCCATTCTCTACACATTTCTCTCCTTGCTATAACCATCACATAGAATATAAATTGTGAGGCAAAGCTATTGATGTTATAGCCAAGTGGCAAGCCGAAAAAAACTAATCTAGGAGAGCATGTAATGGGGACTGATAGGACCTTTTCCAGAAAGCCAATAACAGTCTTCCAGTATTCAGAAATCTCTGAGCATTCTAAAAACATGTGTCGGTCGTCAGCTGCCGGGAGTTTGCATCTAGGGCAATAGTAATTATCTAGCGCATAGCTTTCCAAACTTTTCATGTCGGTGACACACTTTTTTGGGCAATCTTCTTTTAGGGACACGGTAACATGAGCACGCGCAGCGCGCGAGCCCGAACCACCTATGCGGGCAGCAGACATGACCCAACGTGAAAGACTTGCTGTCAACTCTCTAACATCGCAGAAGGGACTCCAGCAGCTACATCTCACTATTTCCATACACGGCAGGCGGTACTACGTGGAAAGAGGAAAAAAGGAGAAATAAACATATTTCTCCTGGTTACACCTTCCCTGGAACGTGTAGCATTTTGACATATTCCCAGGTCTACCACTAAAGGTAAATCTGGAAATGCAAAAAGTCAAACAGAATCCCAGGAAGAGGATATTCACTCACTCACACTAGATATTCTGAGCCTCATTCATAATCACTGGTCACAAACTAATTTATACCGTTCACAGACTTTTTTTTATTAAAAATAAATTTTCACATATAGATAAAACAAAATACATTACATAATAAATTTTGAAACTCATAAGAGAGACAACTTATTAATACAATAAAAACAATGTTAAAAATAATTCATCAATGTATATAAATATCCACAGAGAAGGAAGCACACATTAATTGTTAACATATCCTATCTAAGTTTATCACAGCTTAATTTAAAGTAAAGCACATAACATTTATAGTTGGAAACAAAACCCCAAAAAAGAAAACATCTATGAATGATGCTGATTTCAAGATTCAAAAGCCCTTGTAATATTTTTAGAAACACATCTCCACTTTACAAATAGACCTGATTACAGAGATTTCCTGGTCTTGAATTCTAAGGAACAAAAAAGCGTCAACGCGTTTCGGTGTCACTGCCTTTAGATAATGGCCCACCTTCCTCAGGACAATTTTGAGTGGTTGAGGTTAACCTCATGTGTCCTTCCTGTGTGTTATAAAAGGAATGATTCAATACATAGAAAGGACGATTCCTATTTGATACACACCACTTAATTTTCTCTGATCAATGCACTGTTCAGACATCCATGTTTCATATAGGTACCTCTATACCGTACTATGAACACATTACATCTAAGTTATTAACAGCAAAACATAAGTTATCATTTAATCTTTTATTTGCGGCCGTCCTCCGTTATAACCTAGTTGATGACCAGTTACTTCTATATATACTCATACATACCATTCACACATATTATACTGACCTTTAAAAGTAAGGTTCTATTTCTTATGGATGGAATCAGGACCTCACGCTACCCTGAGTCTTTAAAATCCGACCATTGGTGTATTCGCGGTCTGGAAAGGCACATTATTATGTATTTATTAGTCTTTGGTACATATTAGAAGGTGTTTATTTCAGTACCGCTAACTATACGTGGGTGTCACTCTGGGTATGCTAAAAACTTAGATTATTACCGTTTGAGTAAGATCCCTTGCTCTTGTCTCTTCTCAGGTTCATATGGATGCCCTGTCAAGTAGATGAACAATCCTTCGGATATAGGAGTTGCACCTGTTCTAAGGATGGGAGCCCTGCATAGAGAAATAACAGTATTTTCTATTTAGCTAGGGGGAATATGGAGTGTATATCTCCCTTAGTTGACACATTCTTCCCAAAAAAAGTACATACCAACTGATTTAAGGGGTTGCCTTTTGAAGGTATGAAGAACAACTCTCTGGATACGGAAGTTCTGTGGATAAAACCCCTGTATGAGGTAATGCCAGTTGTTTTGATTTCAGAAAATTTAGAGTATATATATCTCTATGTTGAAACATTACTTCAACCTGTGTACATACCTACTGGCGTGGGGGGAAGCCTCCTCCCCTCTGGAAATGCGCCAAAACCCATGGATGGATACGCAGGATCACCCACGCATCCACCCATGGAATACCTCCCTAGGGCAGGGTAACGCAAAGCAGCGACCTGCGCTGGCTTGGGTTACTCCACAATTCCAAAGCCACGCAGGGCCATGCAAGTTGGCCTTGTCTTGTTTGGTAAATGTCATTTTAGGTATTGCGTCGCCCTTGTGCTACCTTACCAAGGGCGATGCAAAACCATCATCAATATGGGCTGAAGTTTTTTTAACATGGGACTTTAGATTCTAAAATTTCTAGTTTCTATAGTTCTATTAGCACTCGGAGGCTGCAAATCTATGATCTGCAGCGCTTTTTAAAAGCCTAAAAGTAAATGCATTGCAGTGGCAAGGGCTTGAAAATAGCAGCGTGCAAAGTGCTCTTGGTAACTAACCCAGATTTGTCTGGAAGATGCCACACATGACATTGGCCAATTAGCAGCTAAATAACCATGGGGGCTGGGGGGGCATTTTGCATTAAAAGCTGAAATGCATCTGCTAGAGCGCGCGAGGTCACCCAACCAATAATTTCGACGCTTCCGGCTTCGGGCCCATATATTTCAATTCACCATATACATTGATCGGGCGACTTCACGGGCTGCTACCAATTTGTGTGAATTCCCTACTGTTATTCCTCAGCGTACCCGACTTACCATCCACCGACACGGGTACCTATGACCACAATGGATCAGGGAGCTAGCTGTAAAAGGAAAGGCAGCAAAATACCAACCCAAATAACGTTCAAATTTCTTTGTAAAAGGCCCACAGACAACTGGAAGTTTTAAAATGTTTATCTAAAGTTCGTTTTCGGAAATCATAAGATTTACAAGAATAAGACAATCAATAATCAAGATAATGAAAAGTACATAACTATAGAGAAATAAAGTCAGGGTAATCATTGAAATGCTAATATGGGATGCAACAGCAATATGCTATGCATTTAGGGCAAAAGTTCTTTAGACAGTTTAAGTAAGGAGGTTCTAGACCATATCAGAAAATGACAAACCGCAATGCAAAATATAATTTCTAACAGGTAGGGTAACATGGGAACATGTTAAGAAATAAATGCAAATGACTATGATTTCAATTGATGCAAAAGCATGGAAAATTTACATGAGCAAAAGGTGTGTCTTTATTGAAGCAAAAGACAGAAATTCAGTAAGGTGCAAGGTTTAAAGATTCAGAGCAATATTTACCTAGACTGGTGTGGAAACCAAACCCTGGCCACGGGTCAGTTAAAGACAGGAAACCCTCTAGGAAGGATACCCCTCAATGGACAGCAGGTGCAGAATGGACACCCAGGATAGGACAGGAAACCCTCAGATTAGGAATCAGGACAGGAAACCCTCAGGACAGGACCCTCTGGACAGGACCGGCACCCGCAGTTCGGAAGCAACGCCTGCGCTCCACCCTCTCTGCAGCTATCGATCAAGACCCCGATTGGGTCAGCGAACTCCCAGCAAAGTGCTCCGCCAGCACTTTAAGGTTTAGTAAAACCTTAGTCTATGGTCAATTTGGGACAGAGTGCTTCGCAGTACTCTGTATCTTCAGTCACCTATTGAGTGCGTTGGGTCAGTGACAGGTCAGCTAAACCAGACAAGTCGGACAATTTCCCTAGGTGAACCCAGGGTAGATATACTGTTTTGGGGCAGTGTACCACCCCCAAATGTTGCAAAGTGTCAGAAACCCTCAATTTGGATTGGTCCTAAGGTAGGATTTGGGTAACACACCAATCAGAACACACTATTTGGATGCCTACTTTGCATCTCTGGGTACCGCCTAGCGAGATTGGGGTTCTCATGAGAAAGTCCAGGGAAATACAATGACAATATTACATTGTTTCAGAATAGGGACACATGACTCCGTCCTGCTGAGTTCGCAGGTCATTTTCTCAGGAGCATCTTGCCCATCCCTGCCAGCTGGCTGAGTTCCACCAGCCAAGGTTGACATTTCCCCAGACGGACGGTCCTGCGCAGAAGGGACCTCCAAGATGGCTTTCAGCTCAGTCAGACCCCCATTTCCCGCGGTACATGAAAAGTAAGCGAGAACAAACTAATACATAGAAATAACGGTATGAAAACACATCATTGGTTTTGGACTTTCAACTTATCACTATAAAAATATACTATGCAGTTTAAATGTTAGCTACATATACACGGACACAAGAGCAACTGCACGAACGGTACAAGCTATGTATTACGCATGCGCATCTTTTTTCCCTCCAAACCTCAAGACACGTGAGTGTGACTGACGCATGCGCAGTAGCTATTTCAAAGCGGCGGCCATTTTAAAGACTCAAATTAATTGTATTAGAAATACACATAAGCAAGCTTCATCTACCTCGCTTCGTACATGAAATAAAAGATTTAGTAAGACGTACAAATTATTAATTTGATTACACATGAGCGAGGTTCATGACTGAAGCACGTCGCGATGCGAAGCTTTGCTTCATCAATCCCCTCTTTGATGATATTTACTATCATCACAAAAATAATGGAACCAGATGCCAACTTTCTCACACTTTATACAGCTCTATTTCTTCCAACAAGCGATTCAGCTTTTCTTTCTCATTTTTGGTAGGGTGAGAATTTTGCACCCTTTTGTATATCTGATTATTTATTTCTTCCAGTTCAAGCTCATCCACACTTCGTTTCACTCCTCTCGCATTCACTTGATGCTTTCTGGTGTGCTTACGGCATTTGCAACAGACAAATATGAAAAATACGATAAGACCTATAATTCCAATTGGCATCAGTACCTTAAACAATAAGCTTTTACCTAAGCTAGCAAGCCAATGACCTACATTTGAGAGACCATCTACCAGTCTCTTCCAGGCACTATCAACCTCGAGTGGTTTGAGTTCCTTTTCCAAATTAGTAATGTTTTTCACATATCTTTTGAGCTGCACACTTTTGTCCGGAATATAAGTGCAACAATGTTGCGCCTTCAACATCCGACAGACTCCGCCCTCTTTCGCTAATAAGGTGTTAAGAGCAAGTCTGTTCTGTAAAACCATTGATCTGATCGCAACCATTTCGGTATTGACCAGCAGAAATCCATGAGCTGTGTCCGTAGACAACACATCCACTATGGTGGACAATTTGCAAATTCTGTGAGTGTTCAGAACCACTCCCACTCCAGGTATCAATGCACTGAAAATACTACCCATTATTTCACCTACACTTTCTCTTTTACTACGCACTAAGCCATTAGTATTTTCATTGCTTCCAGCAACTTTATCCACATGGTATATTTTCGGGAAGACAATGCCAAAATAGCAGCTTCCATACCAGTGATCCGGCAATTTGAAATAAGCCTTGTCTCCACATATATAATAAATTCCAGGAAACACAGGCTCTGACCCATTTTTGAAACCCCATCCTCCAATTACCTTGTAATTATGTTCGCATTCACTGGAACCAATGAAAATTTTATTATAGTAGCTAGTCTTCTCGCGGTGAAGACATAGCTTGCCTTTCTTTTCAAAATCCAGCAACAGAGCAGGACCCGCCCCACCAGTTGAGGTGCCTTCCATGTTCTCAGCCCATTTTGGTATTTTCTGCTTTTCGTCATCTGCCTTCCTTTGTATTTTTATTCTCCTCTTCTCTGCCATGTTCAGGAACATCTTTTCCTGCTCACGCAAAGAACAGGTCAAGTTATCTCGGTGTGCGTCACCTATGTCGATATTACCTATAGTCAGAAAGTATTCGCCCATATAGCGAGTAACGTCACTTTTGGTATGTACAGGATTCAAGTTCCCACGTACAGGAAGTTCAGAAAATATCACGTCATTGTTAGAATAGTAGTACTGTAACGGTCCTCTTTTGTAAAATAAACTTGCTAAAATGCTACAGGATATTCCATATGTCAGGGTCAGGTGATGGTATGTCACGCCTTCAGCCACAGAGGTAGGTAGCTTCATGCAGACATAGCAATCTTCAATTTCCATAGTCTCTACATAATGTACTAACAAGTCTGCGAAAACATTTAAATGTGTCTTATTCCTAACTCCATGATAATGTAGTCCTCCCTCATCTGGTGCTTCTAAGTCTCGTTTTGTTTGTTTCAGTGCTCTCTCATGTCTTGCTACACTCTGTGTTGTCAGCTCCTCACTGTCAGTATTCACAATTTCAGTAGGGTAAATATTAGTGTTTTTGCTCACCGCAAAGGGAATGAAGACTGTTAGTCCTATCCAAACTAATATCAATATAACTATACTACATACACATACCTTGCAGCCTGTTTTGCAACAGCTGCGACTAGGTCTACCATTCACGCTTGAATCAGACATTTTGGCTCAGAAGAAGTTTCTCAACCCCTCTTTGTGTCTTTACACAAGTAGCTTACTTTGTGCAAATTCACGGTGGCTCGTCTTCTTCTTCGGCAGAGTACTCAGGGACGGGTTCCCCGTCGCTTTCGTCAGTTATATCAAGATCTTCAAATTCTTCCAAAACGAGCGTCCATTCAGGAGACTTGTACTTTTTGTTTTGTTTCTTTATTCGATCACTCCTTCTTTTGGAAGTACCTTCTTGTTGCTCAGCTATGCGAGCACTTCTCCTTTCTTCTGCACGTTTTTCTTCCACCGTTTTTATCCTTAGCCTCAATTTCTTTACGAAGCCAGGCTCTATGTGCTTTCTTTTCTTAAGTCTTTTAGTTGGCACTTGGACTTCGTTCTCTTCTCTTGCCCTCTTGTTTTCATTAGTTTGCGGCAATTCTGTTTCAGTTTCTTCCTCTTCTATCTGACTAGTTCCAGGGCTAGCATCTATTTCTTCTGCCTGGTTACTAATCTGGCCTTGTTCAGGACAGTTTTGTGTTTGCCTTTCAAATGTCTCTGTTTCTGTTTCCTGAACACGTTCTTCTAATCCTATCTGATCCTGTTCAAGCACTTCGATCTCTGGATTTTCTTTTGCTCGAACTATTACGCTATGTCTAGTCTGTCCCTTCTCGACATCAGGAGTCAGTGGAGGAGTATCAATCACTTGTTCTGTCCCTGTCTGACCTTCTCCTTCCTCAGTTTTGATGTGAATCTCAAGATCCTGAGGTTCTTCGCCTGTGCCTTGCTTTTCCTCTCTAGTCCACTCTCTACCTTCCAAAAGTCGCTCTCTTGTTCTGATGGGGTCTTCGGTGAGATCAATCAATGGTATCCACTCCTCTGGCCATATGCTCGGCAGCTCGTCTTCAGCTACTTCTGGCTCAGCTTCTTGGACCCCTTCAGCAGGCTGGACTCTGGGTAGTTCGTCATCAACTATTCCTGGGCCAACGTCTGTTGATCCCGCAGCTTGACTGGTACTGGGCTGTACGTCGTCAGCTACTTCCGGTCTGGCTCCTGCAGAGTCCTCTGCTGGACGCCCTTCTTCTTCAGGCTCTTCGTCTGGTAATACCTTCTGGGTGTGGCTGGCGTGTACCCAATGTGGAACCCCTGCACACTTTACTGCTGTGGTTGTTACCAGGATCACCTGATGCTTCTCTCCCCACCTGGGCTCCAGGCAGCTCTTCCGAGTATGCTTCTTTATCTTGACCCAGTCCCCCGGGACCAGTTTGTGGAGAGGAGTCGTGGGATTGAGGATGGCGTCTTCTCCGATCTGGCGAGAGATAGAACGCAGTTGGTCACCTAATCTCTTGCAGTATTCAAGCACCAAATCATCAGTAATACTCAACAGTTTGCTTCCTGGTACCCATGCTTGTCTCATCACTCTTCCCATCAGGATTTCATGGGGGCTCAGGCCTGTCTTGCGGTCAGGAACACTTCGGAGACCCATCAGGACCAAGGGCAGGGCCTTCACCCAGGTCATGCCGGATGCATCACACAGTTTAGCTAATCTGTTTTTGATAGTTCCGTTTACTTGTTCCACTATTCCAGAAGCCTCTGGACGATATGCACAGTGGAGTTTTTGGGTGATTCCAAAGGCCTTACAGAGTTCGTCGATTACCTCATTCTGAAAATGTCGGCCTCTATCTGATTCAATAGTGACTGGAACCCCGAACCTAGGTATCAGTTCTTTCAGTAAACACTTAGCTACTGTCAGTACGTCATTTTGGGGAGTAGGGAAAGCCTCCACCCACTTTGAAAATAGGCAGACCATAACAAGGACATATCGCTTCCCTTCACAACGGGGCATGGTGATGAAATCGACCTGTATTCTCACAAAGGGACCACCTGACCTCCCTATTTTCCCCAGTTCCACCATTGTTCTTTTGCCTGGGTTCATCTTTTGACATGACAGGCACCTCTGGCAGAGGGACTCTGCTACTTTCCTGAACTTTTTACTGTACCAAGTCTGTTGGAACACCAGAATCATGGCGTCCCTACCAATGTGTGATCCTTCATGTATCAATCTCGCCATTGTGCCAAGTAAATGTCTAGGTAACACAGGCATACCACTTGGGCCCAAGATGACACCATCCACACGTCTTGGTCTACACCCGTCTTCCTTCCACTTCTCTCTCTCTTGCCAAGGTGCCGCCTGCTGCCACTCTCTCACTTCATCCCATGTAGGCACTTCTTCAAACACTTGAAGTTGGCAGCTGGTTCCGGGCCCCCCCCGTTTTGGATTTATGATATATCGATCTCTGGCGCACCATTGGGCCACTCGATCAGCAAAATCATTTCCCAGTGATACAGTGTCAATGCCCTTCTTATGAGCGACACATTTTACCACTGCCAGTTCCTTTGGTAACTGGATTGCCTCTAAAAGGTCTTGAACAACCTTTCCATTTCGAATAGGGGTACCTGATGAAGTCAGGAACTCCCTCTGTAGCCACAACTGGCCAAAGTCATGCACAACTCCATAACAGTACTGACTGTCAGTATACACTGTTATGAGTATGTTTTTCCCAATTTTGCAAGC
Source organism: Lissotriton helveticus (assembly GCF_964261635.1). Lineage (NCBI taxonomy): Eukaryota > Metazoa > Chordata > Amphibia > Caudata > Salamandridae > Lissotriton > Lissotriton helveticus. The sequence goes on from NC_136065.1 coordinate 73,176,608, forward strand.
TTTTATCATAGCGATCAATTCGGCTACTTGTGCAGACTTTACGTCAAATAGATAACCTGCTTCTTCAATTTTAGTTAAGGAGACTACCGCATAGGCAGCACTCAAGCCTCCTAGTTCATGTCTTAGTCATGAACCATCCACAAACAATTCCTTGTCATGTATAGGCAATGGTGTTTCTCTAATGTCTGGGCGTGGTTTGGTGCTGAATTCTGTTAAATCAATGCAATTATGCTCATCATCCTCCCCATCTTCCATATCCATTGGGTCGGGGAGCAAAGTGGCGGGGTTCAGAATACTGCACCTGACAATGTTTACATTTGCAGCACCCACAAGAATCCTCTCGTATTTAGTCAGCCGACTAGGAGTGAGGTACTGAGTTTTCGTTCTGGTCAGCAAAATTACCACTCCATGTGGAACATACACAGTTACAGGATGTCCCATGACAATGGACTCACTCTGCTCCAAACTTGTGCAGGTAGCAGCTACTGCTTTCAGACATCCTGGTAATCCAGCAGCCACTGGATCCAGGGTGGCAGAGAAATATGCCACAGGCCTTCTGGTCATGCCATGCTCTTGTGTTAGAACTGATAATGCACAATTATCGCGAGTGTCGCAGAACAGGGCAAATTCCTTGGTATAGTCTGGCATTCCCAACGCAGGGGCTGTACACAGACAATCCCGTAGTTTCGTGAAGGCTGTTAAGCTTTCATCATCCCATTGTACAATTTCCGGTGTTCCTCTCTTGGTCATTTTTATCAAGGGCCGGGCTAGGACTGCAAATCCCAGAATCCATTGCCTGCAGTATCCTATCACTCCTAGGAACATTCTGATTTCTTTCTGAGTACGGGGTAACTGCATCTTTTGAATTATCCTTACTCTTTCTGACGTTACTTTCCTGACGCCTTTCTCTATCTGGTGCCCCAGATATTTCACTGATTTTGCACAGAACTGTAATTTTTCAGGGGCCACTTTATGTCCCTTCTCACTCAGGTGATTCAGTAGGGCAATGGTGTCAATCACACAATCCCTATGACTTTTAGACGCCACCCAGAGGTCGTCAATGTATTGCACTAGGACAGAGTTTCCAGGTAAGACCAAAGTTTCCAAACATTTCTTCAAGATCTGATTAAAGATAGAGGGGCTCTCTGTGTACCCCTGGGGGACCCTATTCCAGACATACACGTGACCATTGAAGGCAAATGAGAAAAGAAATTTGCTGTATGGATGCAAGGGGATGGAAAAGAATGCATGACATAAATCTATCACAGTGAACCACTCAGCATCCCAGGGAATCTGATACAGAATCACTGCTGGGTTCGGGACAATAGGGCAGCAGGGAACCACTATCTTGTTCACCTTTCTTAGGTCCTGCACTACTCTGTACTTGCCACTAGGCTTCTTGATGCCCATAATCGGTGAATTACATGGGCTACTCATTACTTCCTGTATGATGTTTCCTTCTAGCAATTTCTGTATTTCCAGGGTAACACCAGCTCTCACTTCTGCATTCATTCTGTAGGGTTTAGTATTGGGGTATACTGCATTGTCCTTGATTGCTATCTGTATGGGGTCCACGTTTTTCATTAACCCTACATCTTTCCCAGTAAAGTCCCAAACATCTGTCTTCACTGTTTCTTGGAGTTCTTTGGGCAAATCCTGCATAGTCATCCGTTTAATTTCTGAGTCAGGTCTGATTAACATTAATTTATAAATGCCATCTTCATCTGGGGTCTGAATTTCAACTCCCTTTGGTGTGCAAAAGATGGTGCAGTTCATTTTGCACAGCAAATCACGTCCCAGTAAGTTCACTGGACTGGTGTCACAAACGACAAATCTATGCATTTCTTTAAAGTTTCCAATTGATATCTCCATGGGCTCGGTAACAGGAGTACTAATCAATTGATTAGATACTCCCACTACTTGGATGGCTTCTCCCGAGAGGGGTAGGTTTGGAACGTCCACTGTTCTCACAGTAGAACGGGTAGCGCCAGTGTCCAACAGAAAAGTGACATCATTTCCGTCAACCTTTCCTTCAATGTATGGTCCGGACTGGTCTACCGGCAAGGAGGCGCCAAGTACGCACTCCTCGTCCTCCCCTCTCAGGCCCCGTCAGTACTGGTCATCACAAAGGAAGGTATCGTTTAACAAATACTGCGAAGTTGCTGCATTTCTGTTCTCATTGCTTTCCCAGACTTCTACCTCATCACCCTCCGTAGACTTTCCCCTGTACACTTGCTTTGGTGCTCGGGGTACCTGAATCGTTTTTACCTGTGGTTGAGTCTTTCTTGGTCTTTCCTTCTGCGTCTGTGGAGTTAAATCAGGTGTTTTGGGGTTATCATCTGGCAGATACGGACACTCGTTTCGCCAGTGTCCAATTTCTCCGCACTGATGGCAGGGAAATTTCTTCATAGCTTCTTCCCTGCTCATTTTGGGCCGGGGCTTACCTCCTCCCCCACCCCCAGGACCTTGGTTCTGAGTGTTTTTGACCATATTACTCAACTGTTTTTCCTGCTGTTCTGCGAGCTTTACTTGAGCCCACATAACCTTCTCCTTCAGAGCCTGGACCTCGTCTATCTTTTTGGACTGCCAACAGATTTTGTTATCTTTTATCCACTGACAAATTTCGGGCCTTAAACCATTTACAAACCTGTAAATAAAATGCGTCATATCTTTCATCTCGATGTTATCTATACTACTGTATGTTTTAAACACCTGCAACAGCCTTTCATAATAGGAGTGCACTGTCTCGTCTCTTTCCTGCGTTGTTCTATCTATCCTGGTCCAATCTGTTTCCTTTGCGGGCACCTTATTTTTCAAATGCTGAATTACTTGTTCATATTTTTTCATCACTTCAATCGATGGTTCCCCTGTGTTAGAGTCCCTCGGGTACTCCTCACTAGGCCAGGCTATGGCAATTTTACACTCGGTCCATAGATCCACCGGGACCACAATGTCGAAAAACCCATCCAGGTCTTTCCACAGGCATTTTTGCACCTTTACGAACCTTTCCACCTGCCGGTACCAGTCAACTGGCTTTTCACGCAATTTCGGGAAATCGTTAGTAAAGGACACAATATCCTGTCTGGACCAGGGAACGTGCACATACCTCCCACCTGGTACTTCCCGCATGGGGCATAACTGCTCAGGTTTGTCTACTTCTCTTAAAGCGAACTCAGGGGTCACTTGTCTGGATCGAGCCTCATCTTTCTTTCGTGCCCAACTGTTTTTCCATTTTTCCACATCGCCCCATTTTTGCAGAATTGTTAACAACTCTTTAATCTGCAACTTTTTCCCTGACACATTCAGGTTCTCTATATCTTTGTCTGAGAAATCAGCTCGGTATGGTTTTTGCAAGGGCTTGGACCTTGAAATATCTACCCCCATACTGGCCGCAGTGTCTGTCAGTTTTTCGTGGAGCACTCTGGTACTTCTGGTAAGGCTTTTACACATAAACAGCAACTCTTCTTCAGAGTAGGTATTTAATCTGTCTAATCCCACATTTCCTGCCATTAATTCCTCTATTTCTATCCTCAGTTTGTAGAGGTCTAAAGGTTTCGTCTGCGGAGTCTGTTTTTCTAATTCACGACTCCAATTTTCAATTTCTTCCGGAGTTACCAGAGAGACACTCCTAGTACCTGACGTTGACTCTAATTTAATTTCTTTCGTAAAAGGATTAGGCCTCTTCTGCATTCCCTTTCCGGTCTGTTTGTTTGGCAGGTCCAAGAACGCCACTTCAGACTCGCACTCACTGGACTGATCATCTATTATTATGGGTTCCTGTCTGGGTGGTGCCATGATTGGGGTCATAACTGGAGGGTTTGAATTTCCCTGATGATTCCCATATAACGGAACCACTGGTCCAATTGTTACCGGGATAGTCAAAGCCTCAGGACTGGTATTTAACTGGGAGATTTTCTGAATTATTTCTGTTCTCTGTTTAGCTAGGGCCTCTTGCTCCCTTTCATCTAGTACCCTCCCTAATGTTCTGTCAGGTATTATCTGTGGGGTCAGATGAGGGGTAAAGCTCGGGGCAGTAGGATGCGTTTCACTTGGTCCTCCACCATAATTTGGTTTTGGGAACAAAGTTCCGGTGCCGAATGACCTACGCTCTTCCTCATATGGAGGCTGTAAAAAGGGCATTCCTGAACTTGATGGTTTTTCTTCGTTTTCATAAAGAGGTCTGGGGAAAAAGACTCTCTCGCGGGAATATTTTTCCTCCGGGCTCACGGGCACTCTAGGATATATATCTCTTACCTCCGCGGGTCCGGGGTTCTCAAAATATGGCGGTATCTGACAACCTCCCCCCTACTTAGGGATCTGTCCTCCTCCTTAATAGATGGACGCTGGGGATTTTCTCCTGCACTTGAAGGTCAGGCTCCCTCATTATAAGGGGGCGGACTTCTCGTAAAGATGTCATCTAACAATTCATCGTCTGATTCCCCAAGGGGCCCCCAATGTTTACTCTTTTCTGTCCTTTTCTCTCCCACAGAAGGGTTACCGGCTGGCATCATGGGAAACAGACCCTCAACAATCATGCTCTGTCTCCACTGTTTCATCTTTTTATCCCTGGTTTCTTGTTTCAGCCTAGGGTACCACTTGGTCAGACCTTTGTCCATTCGGGGTTTTTCTCTTTTGAAAGCCTCAATCTCCCATTCCTCTAATGCCTCATACTGCGTTAGTCTCGGTCTGGGATGCAATTCATTCATTCGGGTTCTCAAATTAAATAAAATCCTACCATTGACGGTACCGTCTAACGGAAAAGCCAATATTCCGTCATCTTTTGTGTACTTTACCCAATTTTCCAACCACACACAGGTATTGTATCCTCGATCAAACATCATGAAAGAGGCGGGAGTATTTGGTGGTGGAACAATAACGCCCTCTCTGCTCTTAATCGGTTTGTCCGTTTTGAAGTAATTCTTCACCTTATTTACAAGGGACATTTTTCTCTTAGTTCCGTACATAATATCGTATCTATTTGCTTTCCACTGATCCCTTTCAAACCCTTGGTTTCTTGGATCAGGTCTAGTCTCTGGACAGTACGAGTGCCACATACGACTTCTACGCTTAACTTTGTTTACAAAGTTACCTCCAATCAGAATGCGTCTTGAAATTCCGTGCGACCAATGGGGTGCACGCGTTCAAATAGTTTCGGCCAATGGGTGCGCGGCCCCTTCATGAGACAGTTCTCACGCTTCGGCGCTCACCCCTCCTTCACAATTCCAGCTCCGCTACCCGCCCGCTGCTTCTACCAATCCCAGCGCGGCACAGAGTGACGTCAGAGACGCTTCGCGACTGACTCCCTCCCTTCACAAGGTAACGGAAACTTTCTTTCTTTTAAAGTGCTCAGTGCTTGGTTATTTAACAACGACTACACATTCGCCACAGTGCTCAAGTGTCTAGACAGGAAAGCGTTGTTTTACTGCAAGTAAACTACTTCCATTTACTTTTCACACGCTGCGGGTAGATCTCTTCCGCCTACCCTTCACTCTAGCATCAGTGAACCTGTTACTTCCCTAGACCCATCCACTCTTCCGGGATATATCCGAGTCTAAGGTTTCCCAGCGGACCCCTCTGCTTTCACCCAAGCTCCGATGAACCTGCTACTCTTCCGATGTGACCCTTACTAGGTTACGCCACTATGGGAATTTTGCCAATGAACCTCGTTACTAACATTTATTCACACATGTATTCAGAAAAAACCCTAGTTAGTGCTTCCTGGTCGTACCTAACCTGCACCTAACTTTCCTTGAGCCTGCGACCTCAAGGCAATGGATTCTATTCACCACTTGCCTTTTCAATTCCCCGGGGAGTTCTGACAACACCTAACGAGACGGTTTACACACGCATGGATTAATACATATAACAGTATAAGAACAAGAATAACAATTTCCAAACAATTCATGAATTTTTAAAAGCAGCGTATTCTCAAGAGAATGATCAGGTCCCTCGGAATGGCCGCTCTTATAGCAGCATCAATATACTAGCAGCTACCGACTTGACTAGCCTAACTAGTCCTACCTAACTTTTAACTAGTCCCTAACCATACCTCTGCTACCAGAAAAACTGATAGAGCGCGCGAGGTCACCCAACCAATAATTTCGCCGCTTCCGGGCCCATATATTTCAATTCACCATATACATTGATCGGGCGACTTCACGGGCTGCTACCAATTTGTGTGAATTCCCTACTGTTATTCCTCAGCGTACCCGACTTACCATCCACCGACACGGGTACCTATGACCACAATGGATCAGGGAGCTAGCTGTAAAAGGAAAGGCAGCAAAATACCAACCCAAATAACGTTCAAATTTCTTTGTAAAAGGACCACAGACAACTGGAAGTTTTAAAATGTTTATCTAAAGTTCGTTTTCGGAAATCATAAGATTTACAAGAATAAGACAATCAATAATCAAGATAATGAAAAGTACATAACTATAGAGAAATAAAGTCAGGGTAATCATTGAAATGCTAAAATGGGATGCAACAGGAATATGCTATGCATTTAGGGCAAAAGCTCTTTAGACAGTTTAAGTAAGGAGGTTCTAGACCATATCAGAAAATGACAAACCGCAATGCAAAATATAATTTCTAACAGGTAGGGTAACATGGGAACATGTTAAGAAATAAATGCAAATGACTTTATGATTTCAATTGATGCAAAAGCATGGAAAATTTACATGAGCAAAAGGTGTGTCTTTATTGAAGCAAAAGACAGAAATTCAGTAAGGTGCAAGGTTTAAAGATTCAGAGCAATATTTACCTAGACTGGTGTGGAAACCAAACCCTGGCCACGGGTCAGTTAAAGACAGGAAACCCTCTAGGAAGGATACCCCTCAATGGACAGCAGGTGCAGAATGGACACCCAGGATAGGACAGGAAACCCTCAGATTAGGAATCAGGACAGGAAACCCTCAGGACAGGACCCTCTGGACAGGACCGGCACCCGCAGTTCGGAAGCAACGCCTGCGCTCCACCCTCTCTGCAGCTATCGATCAAGACCCCGATTGGGTCAGCGAACTCCCAGCAAAGTGCTCCGCCAGCACTTTAAGGTTTAGTAAAACCTTAGTCTATGGTCAATTTGGGACAGAGTGCTTCGCAGTACTCTGTATCTTCAGTCACCTATTGAGTGCGTTGGGTCAGTGACAGGTCAGCTAAACCAGACAAGTCGGACAATTTCCCTAGGTGAACCCAGGGTAGATATACTGTTTTGGGGCAGTGTACCACCCCCAAATGTTGCAAAGTGTCAGAAACCCTCAATTTGGATTGGTCCTAAGGTAGGATTTGGGTAACACACCAATCAGAACACACTATTTGGATGCCTACTTTGCATCTCTGGGTACCGCCTAGCGAGATTGGGGTTCTCATGAGAAAGTCCAGGGAAATACAATGACAATATTACATTGTTTTAGAATAGGGACACATGACTCCGTCCTGCTGAGTTCGCAGGTCATTTTCTCAGGAGCATCTTGCCCATCCCTGCCAGCTGGCTGAGTTCCACCAGCCAAGGTTGACATTTCCCCAGACGGATGGTCCTGCGCAGAAGGGACCTCCAAGATGGCTTTCAGCTCAGTCAGACCCCCATTTCCCGCGGTACATGAAAAGTAAGCGAGAACAAACTAATACATAGAAATAACGGTATGAAAACACATCATTGGTTTTGGACTTTCAACTTATCACTATAAAAATATACTATGCAGTTTAAATGTTAGCTACATATACACGGACACAAGAGCAACTGCACGAACGGTACAAGCTATGTATTACGCATGCGCATCTTTTTTCCTTCCAAACCTGCAGACACGTCAAGACACGTGAGTGTGACTGACGCATGCGCAGTAGCTATTTCAAAGCGGCTGCCATTTTAAAGACTCAAATTAATTGTATTAGAAATACACATAAGCAAGCTTCATCTACCTCGCTTCGTACATGAAATAAAAGATTTAGTAAGACGTACAAATTATTAATTTGATTACACATGAGCGAGGTTCATGACTGAAGCACGTCGCGATGCGAAGCTTTGCTTCATCACATCTATTGTTATTTATACACCACTGGACTTTCAAGGCATGTCTCCCACACCCCCAGCACAGTCAGGCCCGCTGTCTGTGTGGAGCTATCGCCGCACACAAGGTGTGGCTTCCTTTCATGGCCATCTGCCCCGTTTAACACACTTTCGTGCCCCCCGCTGAAGCCCGGTGTTCGGGCCTTCCTTAACCACACGCTTCCCTAATAGCCCCTGTTACGACTGCCTCGGGCCAGCAGCGATCACTCCATGAACGTGCTCAGTTGTTTAGACAACAGAATGAGAAGAGGGAAAAAGAGACGATGGGAGAGAATGAGCGGGTGAAACAAAAGAGGTGAAAAGTAGAGAGGTATGCCAACAGTGTTTTAACAATTTCGGAAATTTCCCTCACCGAGCACCTGGGATGGGGTGCAGAGGCAGTTCCTCCTCACTGCGTCGCAAAATGAACATGGCCACACGCTTGACAGTCACTTCTCCTTCTTCCTCCGGGTACTCAGCTGCACTGCGCCTGCGTCACTGAATACGTTCAGCCCAAGAGAGCATTCACGCGACACACCCACAAATGGAAGGCGACACACTACTGTGTCGCGACGCACAGTTTGTAAAGCACTGATCTAGCGTAACCTTAGATAGTTTAGCTGGGGATGTATGACGTTACAACGCATACTTTTACAACGCCTACCTTTACAACGAAATTTTTACAACGCAAATACCATTACAACGCATGTATTTACAACGCATCTTTTTACAACGCAGATACCTTTACAACGCACACCATTACAACGTAAGTATTGGTAAGTATATAATTTTTTTTATGTAAATTAATTGAAATTAATATAATTTAATTTCATTTCATTTCATTTAATTAATTTAATTTAAATTTAATTTTACTTTATTTTTATCCTGTACCCCTGTACCCCAAAAAACTGACCCTGAACCCTAAAAATACCCCTTTACCCAAAAACTCAAAACTGACCCAGAACCCTAAAAATACCCCTTTACCCCAAAAACCCAAAACTGACCCTGAACCCTAAAAATACCCCTTTACCCAAAAACCCAAAACTGACCCTGAACCCTATAAATACCCTTTTACCCAAAAACCCAAAACTGACCCTGAACCCTAAAAATACCCCTTTACCCAAAAACCCAAAACTGACCCAGAACCCTAAAAATACCCCTTTACCCAAAAACTCAAAACTGACCCTGAACCCTAAAAATACCCTTTTACCCAAAAAACCCAAACTGACCCTGAACCCTAAAAATACCCCTTTACCCAAAAACCCCAAACTGACCCTGAAACCTAAAAATACCCTTTTACCCAAAAACCCAAAACTGACCCTGAACCCTAAAAATACCCCTTTACTCAAAAACCCAAAACTGACCCTGAACCCTAAAAATACCCCTTTACCCAAAAACCCAAACCTATAATATTTTAAATATAATTATATACTTACCAATACTTACGTTGTAATGGTATGCGTTGTAAAGGTATCTACGTTGTAAAAACATTCGTTGTAAATACATGCGTTGTAATGGTATTTGCGTTGTAAAAGTTTTGTTGTAATGGTAGTGCGTTGTAAAAGTTGCATTGTAAACGTTGTTTCCCGTTTAGCTGGGGTCCAGTATACCCTATAGGCAGTAAACAAATGATTTCTTCTAAGATTAGCCGGTTGTATTAGGCTCTGGGACATACAAAATGAGTCTGTCCAAATCTTTTGAGTTTCCTCAGGGCTATCTGATAACACGTTACCCCAAAGGCTCGCCAGCTCTAATTTTAACGTTCCTTTTACCCCAGTAAGCAACCTGTACCAAAACGAGACCTCTCGTTTCCAAAGTCCCCCCCTGCAGACAGAATCTAGGATCCCAGTTTCATCTTCAAACTCCAGCGCCTGCCTTGACCACAAGGCAGGAAGTTGGTAGAATTTAAATCTTGTTAAAGACCTGTTGGTCAGGGTCGCTAGAGAATCCCAGTCTATAAGACCTGAATTACCACTGAGATCCCCCATCTGTTCAGACCTGCTGCTTTTAATGGCCGGGACAATTAATCCTGAAGACATTTTGGCGTGCCCGGGGAGTCCCAAATTGGGGCATGAGTGTTATAATATGGAATCCCCAGGGCTCTCCGGACATATAACCAGTTCCTAAGCGCTGTCTGCAGAATCTTAAGTCGGACTTTTTTGTAGAATTTCTGGTCGCCAAATTTAAAAAGGAAGAACTCCTGGCCCTGTGGTTGGTCGTGCAACAACGCCTGAAAAAGGCGGCCCTGCGAAGAAGAGTCCAATATTTGTTTCAATAGTTCACCACACTGCCAGTAGATATCCATCAACGTGGAGAAACCCCATAGCAGATACAGTTTATGTAGTATTGTGCCACAGTTTTCATTGCTGCCAAGCGGTATGGTTCCTTTGCCTCTGAAACACAAGGAATACAGTATACAGTTCTGTACAATTAAGGGTTGCCTCTTTCCCTACAACCATATGTACCTATTTATCTCAGTATCCCACATTTCCTGGCACGGGGTGTCTATACTAGTGTTCGACCACACTCCTCCCATGAGACTCATTTCCCATAGCGTGATCGAGGTGAGCGGCCCTGCACTGGAATTCCATGGCAGGGGTCCACTTGTCATTAATGAAGTTGGCCCATAAAACATTCAGGACCACCCTGGGACTGCAGACGGAGGCAGGAGCAGTCATTTTTGTGCACTGGTGCTGTGGTCTTGTTACCTCCAAGAAACTCTTTTCAAATAGTTCCGGGACCAAACAGTCCCTCCCCTATATTGCCCCTTTCGTGCATCCTATCTAGCTAGGTTTGGATATCGCTAGGCTCAGTGAAGTAATACAGTACAGCGGGGTTGGTCTCATACTTGGTGCCCTACGGAATTCTGCTGCATGAGTAAAGATGGATGAGTCACTTTGCTTTTTCAGGTGCTATCTCCTGAGATAAGTAAAGCATGTCTGAGCTTATGGCGTGGGGTATCAGTGAACATGTAGCATGACCTGCTCATGGTTTGTATTCTTACGGTGGTCATGTGTTGATACAATGTGTTATGTAGGAGTGTGCTGTGTTGTGCGTGAGGAATGCTAGTGTTTGGTGTAAATGAGGTGAAAGAAGACTGTGCATACGTTGCAAGAATGTCAAAGTAGAGTTTGAGACTATGCATGCTTCTGGTTCCGGAAGTGTTTGAGAGCAAAATAGAGTGTGCACAAAAATACTAACTTAGAAAACCTTCAGAGATTGTAGAATCATCTTCAGGGGAAAGGTCTGTCGTCTGGGCACCCAGAGGTGACTTGTCTTTTTATCAAAATGGTTCTAAAGTCAATTTGAAGTCTGTGTTGAATGAGCGTTTGGCCTTGTGAAAGTCCTTTTGAAGCTTTGATCGAAGGGATGGCAGACCGAGGCCATGATGGTGCACTTGCAGCTCGATTGCAGACCTGTAGGATAAGAGCTGGGGAATGGTGAGCTTAAGCTAATTTAGCGCTATTTGTACTTTTGGTTCCCTCCTCTCCTTGCTATGGTGGGGACTGTGGGCTTCTCCGTTTAAAGGTGTGATGTTTAACCAGTGCACAGGTGACATTTTGACCTGCCTGGTCTGGGTGCGACAGTGAGGGGAAGTGTATGTTTAATTCTTAGGCCAATGTTTTCATTGACTGGTGCACGTCCCTTGGGTTTCTGCACGTGGCGCGGAACCAGGTTTTCTCTGATTGGGTTGAGTTTCTGGGTTACGCCCTCCTTCTGGAAGGTCAAGGTATTTGGGCTCCTTCTGGACTTTTATGTGCAGATTCCATTGGGCTTTTACCTGTGATTTGGGCGCAGCTGCTGCTGATGCAGCATGCTGGAGGTAGTTGAAGGGTCATTTGGACTTTGTGTGCTCTGCCTCATATGGGTAACGCTAATGAACTCAATGGATCTTTCCCTACGGAATGGGGTTGTGTGGTCACTTCTTTCTGAAGTTTTTGTCGATTGGCAGATACTCAAACGAACACTCTGCAGAATCAGAATGATGCACAAAGGCGGTCCAGCTCCTGTTAGCCCAAACTCTGAGAATATTCAAACACAGAGTGAAGGGGTAGCAAGCGAGGGAAAGGGTGGTCCGATGTTCAACAAAGATCGGATCGCCGCCTGGAAACCTGCTCCTTTCCTTAACTCAGGAAAGACGGCTCAATGGTGTGCACAACCACGCTTCCTCTCGCTGATGAAGCTCTGGCGTCTTCACCCCTCAGCAGCAGGTGATTAGGCCTTCGGGTCTCGGTGCACGATCTTGCGGCTGAGAATACTCAACCGCGGACAGGGTCTGCCAGAACGTCCGCCTGGCCTCCGGAAACAAGAATTTCGCACTTAATTCTTGGAGCTTCTTCCATTTTTATCCCATGAGCCTCCAGTGGAGAGACTCATGGGATATGTAGTTTCTAGTTCAGTTTCACGCTGGGTAGGCGCTCATAGCCTCGGTTCCTGACAGTTTTGTTGCTTTACCTGCTCAGAACATGTTAGAAACCTAGCTCCCCTCACTTGAGTATTTGCCTCGTTTTGGAACCATAGGAGGGCCTCCATTTGGTGAAAATCCTGGGGTTGGTGAGCCTTACATAGCTCACCCAACGTTGGACTTTAGACTACTGGACCTGGGTGCTGGTTGTATGCACCAGTTGAGGGCTGCCCTGCCCCCTCATCAGACCGTCTTCCCCCCCAGGGACGTGGTCTGTTAACCCTGCTCTGGGGGATCAACAGTGGAGGGGGCCTTGGTCCCTGCAAGCACCTGGATGGCGAACTCCAGTGAGGATTCCCGTTCGACATAGTATGGCAGCCTTAAAAGCTGGCTTGGTGAAAACTGAAATGAAGGTTGCTGATTTTTTAGAGTCCCACAAACTGGACATTATATTCATAAAAGAAACCTGGGCAGACCCTACCCCAGGCCCTGACCTGGTCTCCTCCATGTCAGCCAGGTATTTCATCCTTAGGCTAGACTGAATGGCAAAGAGGGGTTGGGGACCAGCTATGTTCTACCGTGACCAACTGACTGCCAGTTTCTCAGTTGTTTCCCCATGTTTGTGTGCGAAGGACTTTTAAAAAAAGATTTACCTCAATAAAAACAGTATGTTGAACAGACTTTTAATTTACCATTCCCCGACCTTCAGCCATTTGGAGGAATCTGAGATTAGTTTTGCAGACTACATAGTCCGTGGAGACTTTAATTTCCATTTGGATAAAGACTTAGAACTACTTATTGATATAAAAAAGTTATTGAAAAAAGTTAAAGATGTGGCTTTTCAGGCAAGTATAGACTATAGTTCTTTAATCCCAGGCCTTTGTGGTGTATAGATCCCTAGCACGCAGACAATCCAAATGGAGTAACCTAGCGCTCTATAAAACTTTAACATAACATATAACGGACCATAACATATGATGTTTGGCTTAGGCCTAGCTCAGCTGGTCGACGCACAAACTTACGTGGCGGCCACCTGCCGGACAGGATATTTTCAGATAATCCCTTCCTCCATTCTATGTAACATACAACAATGTCTGAACAGGTAATACTTAAGACCAATTTTTTCATGCATATGAATTGGAATGGGATGGAAGCAGAGAGACGTGAATGACTTACATTTTTTTTTTTAAAGCGCAAATTTATTTCAGAAGCAAGGGGGAAGAAATAACAAGAGACAATAGCAATACTATATACATTAAATGAGGGTGTAAACCACAGGGACTTGAGCTCAGCAGTGCTCGTTTAGTTCTGAGAACGGTGCAAGTGACAAACGAAAGGAACAGAGTGGGGAAACAGCGCAAATTAAAAAATTAACAATTGTTTAAACAGTTGTGAATGTATGTATTGCGACTTATATAGCGCACGTATCACCCGAAGGTATCAAGGCGCTTGCTTAGGGAACCCGTCCTGGTATTCCCCTGTGAGATCACAAGGTGAAAGCCAGGCATCCCGCCGCGAGGGGCCGTAGTGGAGATTAAGCAAGCTATTGCCCAGAGTCGCAGAGTGTGACCCCGTGAGTCGAGTAGGCACCGGAGCGAGAATTGTCGAGTCCATGGAATTTTTGAGCCCGAGACCCGCCGAGGCGGGGAATCGAACCCTGGTCCACGGCCGATCTCAGCTTCCGGGTCTGCCGCCTCTAACCACTGAGCCACGCTTCTCCACTGAATATACAGAAGAGAATCAATGTAATTATAAGGAACATTTACATTCCTCAACAATTTTAAGTATTCAAGTTGCACCAATAGTTGCGCTGGAGGGTCGACGACGTTTCGACCTGAAATAAATTCAGGCCATCTTCAGGACCAGGTTACAACAGTAATTATTAGTGCTGTATGGAAGTTGAGAAAAAAATGAAAAGGGGATAGAATAAGAACGGAGAAAGGCTGATGCAATCCAGCAGACATAGTGGCAGTAATGGATGAACCGTATGTGAGGGTGGGCCAACAAGGGTAGATAAATATTCAATTGACATAAGGGTGTAGGTACAGCATGATCATGGCAAGAGGTTAGCATGTCAGAAGGTAATTGAGATTGGGGGAAATGTCAAACTGTTAGGGACCTGAAGGATAAAAGTCTTGCTGTCTCGATGAAAAAATAACAATTGGGGTGGTGGTGAAACAGACTTACCAAAGGGTTGGGTGGTGCCAGGAATAACAAAAGTTATCCGCAGTGTCCAGTCTGCCGTAGCCGGTTTCAGGCAGGAGGGTGGGGAGGCTGTGTGAACCCACATCTGGTGTCAACGATCCGGATGGCACCTGGTACCGTAAGGCACGGAGAGTAATCAGTATAGGCTAGGGACAGCAATTAAAGCAAGGAGGAATGATAAGGGAACTCAACTCACCCGAAGTGTAAGTCAAATAAACATTCTGATTCAAGCAGGTTGTAATACACCAAGGTCCAGACAGGGCTGAAGGGAGTCAGGCCAACGTCCATGTGAAAACGGCTGGTCATGAGCTAAATGCAATTGAGACCACGTATCGGGAGCATTAGGCCAAACAAGATCGGTAGGGTATAGAAAGATGGCAGGGCGCGTCCATAAGCAGCCACTCACCTTTCAATGTCAAACTGCATTCAGGAAGATTTCAGACGCAGGGTTGGCGCATTCAAAATCGCGAGACCTACTGAGAAACGACCATCGGCGTGAGTCTGAGTCAGGGGAGGAGGAGTTTGGCCCTCCAGTTAAAAGAGTGCCAAGACGGTCATGGAAATAGAGGAAGGGCCAGTCAGAGATGAATCTGTGAGAGTGAGAGAAAGTGATAAGGTTTTTTCTTTACAGTTACCCCGGGAGGGCAGATAAATACTGCAGATAAACAATCATATTTGTCATCATTGTATTTTTTAAAATGGCCCAAACATAGTTGAGCAAGACCATGTGCAGAATGGGAAAGGTTATAGCTATTCTTTTTATATATATATATATATATATATATATATATATATATATATATATATATATATATATATATATATATATATATATATATATATATATATATATATATATATATATATATATATATACACTCAACCACCAAGGAACAAACCCAGTGGGACATCTGGAACATTTTGGAGGCATTTAGTGAAAGGGTGGAAAATATATAATATACATTTATATTAGTACAAATGGCAGTTTATGGAATAGCTAGCACTTGCGTCACTAGCGAATAATCGACAGAGGTTGCGTGGCTCCGTGGACCGATCCTACGAGATCCCAGAATCGCGGTGGGTAGGTCTACGGACCCATGCGACCTCTGTCGGTGAGTCGCTAGCGACACCCATGCACATCTCCAGACTCCAGACCGGCATCTCCGTTAACCTCGATTGCCATCTAGGTCCCTACTTATGGGGAACCAGATTGCAGATGGTGTATTTTGGTGAGTATATGGATGGATGTACACACATTTACTTTCTCCACCTCTCATTGAATAGTTTACATGGTATTTAGTTCCCGACGAAAATGCCACGATTGACATAACAATACAAGCATGAAACATGTTGACCTCTACCCTGATTCACAACTCTTGAAGAAACCAATGAGAGATCTTCAGCTACAAGCACCATGGGCTTATTAACCATAACAGGGAACCCACAACAGAAAGTTTTCTTGGCGAATTCGATTAGTTATTTTTATGTTTATTCACCGCACACTCTGCTCACCTTTTGTACAAACACCAGACATCCCACACACCCCCACTTCATCAAAATGGCAGAACCTGCAAGTTAACAGATCTCCGGAAAAGAGCCCCCGCTTGGTGCCCGTTGGGCATTGCAGTGCCGGCCCAACAAGGAGCTTCCCGATGATGAAGCATGACACCCTCCAGGCTGTGTGAGGGCTCTTGTTCCTTGGTGCTACTCCTTCCCCGCCCCTACCATTTTGACCCTATTTTCTTCTGCTAGAAACAGCTCACCCTTTTCTGTGTATTCACAACTGTTTAAACAATTATTCATTTTTTTCTTTGCATCGTTTTCCCGCTGAGTTCCTTTCACTTGTCATTAAATATATACAGTGTTGATATTGTGTCTTGTTCCCTCTCCCATCTGCTGAAATAAATGTGTGCTTTAAAAAAAAATGTCATTGACATTTCCCTGCTTCCCTCCCATTGCAATTCATATGCATGAAAAAATTGTTCCTAAGTATCACCTGTTGAGACATTGTTGTAAGTTACATACTAAACACCTAGGTCTAAACTGGGTTTATGGGTATTCTACTGTTATAGTTTACTGTTCATTCAGTCTATGGCACCATTGCCACTTATATGACCTGTTAGACCTGGCATCATTGGCGTGGGTCTCCCTTCCATTTTTGCTGTTGCCTCATGTATTTTTGCTGGTGTTATATGCTTTGGGCACTATGCCACTGCCGTCCAGTGCCACAGTGCAAGTGCTCCCTGTTGTAAAATGATGTATTAATCAGTGGTTCCCATGTTTTGATGTTTTGCTATTTGGTTTACTTGTCAGACCCTAGTCTAGTGCACTGAGTGTGCCATGTAAATCCTAATGCTGCTGGTGGGCCTGCAGCACTGGTTGTGCCACCCACAGAAGCAGCCTTGTAAAATGTGTCTACGGTCTGCCATTGCTGAGCCTGCGTGCAGTCTGGTACTGTCATGCTGACTGGGCAAGTGCACCCACTTGCCAGCCCCTAAACCTTCTCTTTTCATCATATCAGTCACCCCTATGTTTGTCCCAAGGGCAGGGTGCATTGTAAGTATAAGGTAGGACAAGCCCTGATGTGTGTGGCATGTCCTAATAGTGAATTACAACCATTTTCGTATTTCACTATTGCAAGGCTACCTGTTCTCCATAGGCCAGAATGGGTTGTTAGAATTGTTACATTTTGTTATCCTAACAGGCTCCGAGAACGTGGTAGAAATTCGAGTTTAGTATGCCTGAACTCAGAATAATAAAATACATCTTTTAGTGAAGTTTATTTTAATATTCTGTGTTTGCAAATACCACTTTTAGAAAGTGGGTATTTGCTTGTCTAACCATTCAAACCTGCCTCTGCTAGGTTGTGTATTCCTATGTCTGGTTTTGTGAGTGACAGGGCTGGGGAATTCCAGAAGACAGGCTGAGTCACCCAGTGGTGAAAAGAGAGATATGCATCTAGATTGGAGGGAGGAGTTGCACCTGAACCTTGAATAGGGCTGTGCCTGCCTTCCACAATGCAGGCTCCACCCCCTGGGGAGTGGCGGATGTCTCTGCACTGCACACTGAAAGAAGAGAAGGAGTCCTGTCAACAGAGTGCTCCAGGACTGTACATGCCTTCCACAATGCTGGCTCCACCTCCTGTGGGGCGTCTGATGTGCCTGCCCTGCACTGTGAAAGGAAAAGAGAAGTCTGGTAAACAGAGTGCTTCAGAACTGGTTTGGACTGGGCAAAGGCCCCTCTACCCTCAGAGGGCAAAGGATTTTGGGGTACAAATATTGGGACCCTGATCCCATGAAATTAGATCACTTTTGGACTACAAGAAGAAACTTTTACTGAGGAGAGAAACCCGAAGAAACTGAGGAGAGACTATTCCCAAGCTGAAGTGCTGCTTGGGGAATTGGTCTGCAGTGGTTGCCTTACTGCCAAAGGAAGGAGAAAGGAACTCTATGTACTTTGCTTTCAACTTGTGAAGGATCTCCAAGGGCTTGGAAAAGAGCTTGCCTCCTGCTGAAGTTTCAGGGACAACAGACTTCACCCCCCAGCTTCCCAGAGTTCTTTTGGAAGTGCCTGCTGCTGTGTTGGTCCTTCTGAGGAACTGCGTGACGCAAGGAGCTGGAAGCGCGACTCACTGAGAAGAAGCGTGTCACCGTCGCTGTGCCTGCCGTCGCATCTCCGAAGGAGGGTTTCGCCACTGGAACTGTTGCACTTCACCACATCGGAGAGAAGTGTGCCACCACGAAGAGGAAACATGTTGCCGTTGCTGCTGCTGCCGTCGCAACTCCGAAGGAGGGTGTCGCCGCTGTAGCTGTCGGACTGCACCGCATCAGGAGAAGAATCTCGCAACGAGGTCGGAGCGTGTCCCGGTCGCTGTGCCTGCCATCGCAACTCCGAAGGAGGGTGGCGCCGTTGGAACTGTTGCATTGCACCGCATCGATCAAGAGCACCTCGCATCCCCGAGAAGCACGCCACCGTCTGAGCTGCTGCCCTTGCATCTTGGATGTCGCCGCTGTAGTTGTCGCATCGTGCGGAAGCTTCGCGCATCGTGGGAGAAGAGCCTCGCAGCTGGAGCTGCTGCCATTGCATCTTGGATGTCGCCGCTGTAGTCCACGCATCGAACCGGGACCTTTGCACATCCCGAGAAACGTGCCACATCTGGAAGATCTTCACGTCTTCATTTCTTTGTATTTGAACTTTGCCGCATTCCTATCGCTGCGACATTGCTTGTCGTGGAAGGGCAATGCAACCTAAGGTATATTGCCGCAAAGTGTCGCACCTAAGAACTGAACTGAATTAGTGTAGTTCAGTTAACATTTCATATTACTGGTGTTTATTTAAATCTTCAATCAATTTAAGGTTAATTTGTACTTATTTATTAGATTAGAAAATTGTATAACTAAGGGATATCTGACTAGATGGAGTTGTGATAAAAGTACGACGTAGAATGGCATTGACCAAGTTGATGACAAAACTGGGAAATCTTTATTTTCCCTCTTTTCTTATTCCTTTCATCCTCTCTTCTCTCACTCACAAAAGATTTATGCATTCTTAACATCATTCTCGTTCATATGTTTCTCCTACAAAATTTTAATTACAATGTAATATGAAATGTTAACTGAACTACACTAATATGACTGTAACTATGCTACTCTAGTGTCTTTCTGCATGCTCGAAAATGAACTAATGTTATGCGGTATACCATGAGAACCTATCAAATTACTGGCCGAGATACTCTAGTAAACTGTATCTATTAATGTAAACTGTTTAGCATAAGGACAGACTTCTAAATATTGTTTATTCATTTCCAGTATCTGATGGTAGAGTCCTGAGGAAGACACCTTCAACGTGTCGAAACACGTAGACAGGAAACCATCTCCTCACTATATCATTTTACTATATAAACAATGTACATCTGTTAATGGAATTGTTTTTATCACTTTTTATCAATATGTCAAATGACTGAATTCATGACACTTTTTAATCAAATTTATTAAAATGTGCTTTTTCATGCTAATTTAGTCTTTCATTATTAACTTTGTCTTGTTTGCTAATTGATTTGTGCCAGTCTTCGTTTTTTGTTTGCCTGGGTACGATACTTTACATACATTATTTGCCCTGTCCCAGGAATCCTATCCGAATCAGGGGGTCCTTGTTTCTTTACATAAGAAATATTCTATCCTGTTGGACTCAGCTCTAGCTCGAACCCAGGTTTTCAGACTTAGATTCCAAAAGCAACTTTGTCACAGACAACAGCGTAGATGGAGAATGAATTATGACATCATTGAAAAAGATATCCACAAATACACTATTAGTGAATATAAATCTTTGATACAAAAAGAAAAAGCCTTGTATTTCACTTATAAAATTGAGATCTCAAGAAACTCCACCAAAGAACCATTTTTGGCTGTTGAACCAATAGATCAGATAAAACTATAATAACTCAAATCAATCTTTTTGTAACACCTTGGCCAATTTCTTTCAAGCCAAAGTAGAAGATGTTTGTAACATCTTCAATACTAATAGTCAGCAGACTTCTCACCCCTACGATTACACCTCCTCTCCTACAAGGCCAGAAACATTGGTTACATCCTCTGGTTCTCAGGATGATCTCTCCTCTCCCACTAGTCCAGTAATATTGTCTTCTTTCTCTCAGCTCACAGCCTATCAGGTCATGGGCCTACTTAACTCTATTAAGTCAGGTTCCCCATTGGATGAATATCCCTCAAAAATAATTCCATTGGCCCCCGAGATTACATACATGCAATGCACCAAAATCTTTAACCTAATGTTTAGCATTGGCTATTATGCTAAGGAATGGAAAAAAGCTTAAATCTTGCCATTATTGAAAAAATCGGACCCTAATTCTTTGGATCCTACTAATTACTGACCCATTTCACACCTTCCTTTTCTCGCCAAGGAGAAAGACATAAATCAAGAGCTCTTTTCCTTAATCAATACCCACCTTCTACTCGACCCGACTCAATTTGGGTTTAGAAGTGAGCACAGCATGGAATCTGCCCCAATTGTTGTATCTGAAGACATAAGATCTACTTTGGATAACGGTGGAACAGCAGCCCTGATTCTTCTAGACCTCTCTGCAGCATTTTGACATGGTTAATCACAAATTGTTGATTGGACGCCTCCACTCCCTTGAAATCAAGGGAGCGGCACTTGCTTTCCTGAAATCCTTCCTGTCAGAGCGAGCACAATTTGTTGCACTGAACAAATTCACTCCTAACCCTTTCTCTCTACTGTGTGGTGTGCTGCAGGGATCCTCCATTAGTCCCACCATTTTTAACCTCAATTGCACCCCTTGGCCAGGCTCACAAAAACATTTGGTTTTGCTATAGTATCATATGCTGCTGATACCCAAAACAGAGTCTCATTGTCTAGAAACCTAGATGATACTTCGGCTAGATTCCATAACTGTGGATGAGCAACAACTGCCGTATACAGAACTTGGGAAAAAACGAAGACCTTCTGTTCAGCAATAACTCCTCATTTTGGTCCCACAGATTGTGGCCGCAGGAATTAGGCACTTTGCCTACACCCATCACAAAAGTAAGGAACTTAGGTATTCTTTTCGATGACAAACTGGCTATTGAAAATCAAATCAATGCTGTTACCTCATCCTCTTTTCCTTGAAAATGCTCTGGAAAGCATTCCCCTTCATTGCTCAGGAGTTGCAGAAGACTGTTGTCACTGCTTTTGTATTATCCAAATTGCAATGCCCTTTTTATTAATCTGCAGAACAATCTACTAAACAAACTGCAGATCCTGCAGAATGGTGCAACCCGTCTACTACTAGGGATCCCCAGGCATTAGTCAGCCTCATAGACCCTAACTTAACTTCACTGGCTGTGTACGCTGCTCACAACCACCCGGAAACCGGGTGGTTGTGAGCAGCGTACACAGTGAAGACGCGAGGAGCGGACACAAGAGTCCCACTTGAGCCCTCCACCTGACTGGAGCACGTAAATTACACGCGCAAGGTACACTGAGACCTCTATCATAAGGAAACAGGTCAAAATTTTCCTATTTTCTAATCACTTTTCTTGAGAGCACCTTACTCCCAATTCCCTTCACGTTATTCACATAACGGTCCTGATGAATGCCCGTAAGTCCTAATTAAGGCGGACAAGGCAGAAACATGTCAACCAATTTTTACTCCCCCTCACAAGATTTTATTCTATTACTCTAAGTGCACCTACAACATAGTGATCCCATACCTCCAGAGCAGTACTGGAAGCTTCTGAAACATAGGTTATAAGGAAAGAGATGCCTCTGGAGCCATGGCACTTTCCAAACAGCCGTTGCTGCCAAAGCATGCTCCAGATGGATGAAACAGAAAATGAGTTATTGTACCACTTTAATTCCAATTACAGTAACGGTAGTCTACCCTTGACCTTGCCCCAGTAAGACATCCTTGCGATTCTCCCAATAACTGTATCTTCCAGAGGGCCATGCCTCAAGTACAGTGTCAGTTGCTCTTGGGCTAGGTTTGCCCCTACAAATATCAAATCATAGATATATATAATGTGATAGATATAGCAGGTGAGGAGCATAGCTATATTTACTAGGAACAATAATATATTTTCCACTTAGTATGAACAGTGGCAATTTGGGATCTTAGCAAAGACTAATTTGCTGCATATTACCTCTCTACTGCTGCGATGATCCTGATGTTCAAGTAGTTAATTGACTCCTTTACACACTGTACTATGGGGGTGTCTCTGAAAAACTCTGCTTGGTCTGATGTTATAAAGATGTTCAGGGTCTCAGATTTAACTTTGCTAATTTTGAACTTTGTTTAAATCCTGCATGAAGTTTCTGCATAACAGCCAAGATGGAAATCTCCGGCTCCATAAGAGTCATTGCAACTTTTATATGTATCATGATTTCACTGCTCCTCAAATGTATGATTTCATGGAATTAGCCAAATGGTCAGGATGATTGTTAATACAGTTCTCCCCAACATCTTGTTTTTTAAAAATTCTGCATTATGTTTAAATGTCTTCCATTTATTTACTATTCGCTTATTTTCAAGCTCATATTAGCACCTCCATTGTCCTTCTTCAGTCTGTTCATTCTGTGTAATGATGTTATTGTGTCCTAAATTAATTTCCTTTCCCACCAAAACACTTCTGATGACACTTTCGGAATTTTGAAAGTTTTTTGAGTTCCAGTACTTTACTACATCTTTTTAAGTAAACCGTCCTCCACCTCTTGCTTGACTTCTCTCTACAATAGCTTTATATTTATGGTACATCCGTTGTAAAGTCTCCCTACTAAACAACTGCTGACTAGATCACTGTCCTGTGGTCTTCCCATAAACACAGACACAAGATTGGATCTGACTCTATATTTATATCTGTGGGCCCTGTTGGTGATTTGTTTACTACACATCAGCTGCCTCCTCCCCTGCATCAAGCCTCTCTCAAAAGGTCCCTCATCACCTTTTTAAAAATGGTCTCAATTGTTTAATTATATTCACTGAACCTCTCTTAAAATGCAGCCACATCTTTGAAACACATACTACTACAGGAACTCCAATAATCTTTAATATCAGATCAATATTAAGGTACCCTTATTGGTCATTTGAAAACTGGCCTTACATTCTTTCTTGAAACAGTACTGTTTGGGCGCAAGTAGTATCCAATCTCTGAATGCGTTCCTTAGTTCCACATAAACTGGTGACTTTTCCTTCTCAGTTTTATAGAGGCAACCTTTCAATTTCCATCTACAATAATGTAACATTTATCAGTTTCACACGTTTCTAAAGTTGGATCTCCACACCTCTCCTCCATTGCCTCCTCAAATCCACTTAATCTTTTCTCTCCTTGCTTGGAGAAACCTCTGTACCGTAACTAGTTGGTCCTCCTTAGCCACCTACCTCCCTGACATTTATGCCCGTTACTGTCTCCTCTGACCTGCTGCACCCTTCCCATACCATGCCCCTTCCCTTTTTAAATCCCCTCTCAGTTATGTACCCACTCTTTTTGACGTGTATGTAGCTTTGTTCTGTATGGAGAAAAGAACCACAGACAGTGACTTCGTGCCATCTCTTTTCAGCTATAGTCATAGAAATATTGGAGCTGGACTCAAAATGGGTATTAGAATAATACAAGAGAGTTTAAAAACAAAACAGCTGCAGTAACCCGGAATGTTTAGAAAGGTTCACTGCCACAATATCGACCTAAAAAATATTGATGTAAAAAATATAGTTGTACAAAATATCAATGTTTATATATATGTAAAATAAAATAATAAATAGAAAAAATAGAAAATAACATTCATTTTTAAAACATGAATTAGATTTAATATACATTTTAACATACATAACAAATAAACTGAAAAAAAGTTAAGCACACATTCATAATAATATATATGTATATATAGATATATTTACTGTAAAACAATTAATAAACTATTAATTTTAATTTATTTTATCATTTTAAAATTATATAAAAATTTACAAATAGCCGGACATAGGTCGTCTCTGCTTCCGGTCCACGCGCTATTCTCGACGAGTTTTCTGCAGCGTGCTCGAAGTCTCGCCGGTGAGATATTACATTGTTGGAGTGCAGCTGATGCGGGGCACTCGTTGAGGGCTCTGGTTTACTCCGTTCCTGCCTCTACAGCCCGAACTAGAGTCCAGTAGCGGACCGCCGGGGCTCCCTAAAAATGGCACCCGCAACTTTGTGAGACTCGACTGGCCTCGTCCTGAACCGCGACCCAGAGGACTGCGAGACCGACAGAGGTGATGACCAGGGCGCTGCTTGCCAAATTCAGGGGGCATGATAAATAATAATAATAAGGGAATTTGTAAAGCGCCTGGTTACACCAGTTGGCGTGTCCCCGCGCTGTAGTGAGTGGATGAGCAAATACCCCCTTCCCTGCAAGTTGCATCGTACTCCCATTATTGGCGGAACAAGTACGTTTTGAGCTATGTTCTGAAACTGCTCTCAGATGGCTCCAGCCGAAGCTCGATGGGGAGTTCATTCCATTTCCTGGCCGCCAGGGGCCTAAAAGACCTTCCACCCATCCGAGCCCTCTTCACCCTTGGGACTAATACTAGTCCAGTTCCACTAGATCTAAGGGGACGTGCGGGTTTGTACAAGGTAAGGAGACTCAGTAGATCTCTGGGGCCCCTCCCTTGAACGATGCGGTGGCACATACAGAGGGCTTTAACCATGATTCTCTTCCTGACAGGAAGCCTGTGAATAGTATCCCAATGCCCTTTTAGAATCAGCCTGCCTCGGTTGTCTTAAAACAAACCGTGCAGCTGTATTTTGCATAACTTGGAGCCGGTTCAGACTTTTGACCGTGGCCCCCAAATATAGAATGTAGAATGTCCAGGCGTGACGTAACGAGTGCGTGCACTAACGTCTTCCTGGCCTCAATCAAGAGGAGATCCATGGTTTTTCGCACCAACAGTGAGTACCGATGACTCCCCGTTTTCATCGGATTTCCCGATTGACAGTACAGGGATGGTGCCGAGCATTTTAGTGATTGTGCGGGCTATGGGAGAGATCGGAGCCGAATCCCCATAGCAGGTGACAACATAGAGCTCTGGTGATTGGACTTTGGTTGAGAGGGGAGAAAAATCTGCTATGTTTACCGCTACGAGCATCGTGCCTGACTTTAAGATGGCGGTTCCACTTTTACGGCAGAAGGCGATTTGCCTCTCTCCGGGACCTGTGGCCGGTGCTCGTCCCGTGATCACAGGGCCCACACAACAGTGACACTGAAGCCAGCGGGCCGGGAAAACGATAACTGCATCGTGGGCCCACAGCCTGACCCCCGCTGGCACACCTCGGATGCCTCCGGGCAGCACACCTGCTTTACAAAATGGCGCTCCGTGAGTCCTGTACAAAGCATGATGTGTAGGGCTGACCATCAATGCTGCAAACAGCCCTCCTCATGAGGGCAAATTAAATATGTATCAACCCCTGCTGCTCCGAGTTTCTCCTTGCGGGTACCTGTCTGCCAACTAAGGAGGCGCAATCCCTGAGACCGTCTACGGATTAAAGAGGCGAAGTGCCGCACGACAAGAAAGTGGTTGCCCTCTATATGTGACTGCCCAACGCACTCACTGTGGCGCCAGGACCAAGCCAGTCTTTATTGATCATCCCACGGCCAGCTTCTATAGTCCTACTTCCCTCGAGTCCAAGACATCTCTCTGCCATCACGGCGGGGTCCTCCTGGGCCCGCCCATATGCCGCCAAAGAAGACGTCCAGCAAATCACCCAACAAGGTCTCAAACTTTTTCGCACCAGCGGAAAAGCGCCCCTCGCCGAACACTGCGGAGGTAGCCGACAACATGGCCCTGACAAAAGACATTTTTCTGAGCATGTTTAGGGACTTTAAGACAAAACTTCGGAAGGACCACAGCCAAGATTTCCAGTATCTGTTTATAATCATGTAACTCTTACTGAACTACCTACCCCCTACCCCTACCCCTCACCACTCTACTCTTCTCCACTTTCCTGCTACTGATTTCTGCCCTAACCTGTCCTGGCCCTACTCCCCACCCTGTTTACCTGTGAATTTTTCCTGCATCATTTGAGAGCTAGCTATTCTGTTTGATGCCCGATGGAGCTACCTTGTTTAGCTATAGGGGCGACAGGTCGGGGATTCCCTCCTTGGACATCACCTAATCAGTCGGTGTTTAGCCAGACTTCCTTGTGTCTCTACTGTCGTCTCTTCCCGCTTCCTCCCTCTATTTATTATCCCTACTTCTCTCCTCTCTCAATGTATTGAGACTGAACTTTTCTGTCTGATGCCCGATGGAGCTACCTGGTTTAGCTATAAGGGAGGTGGGCCGTGGACTCCCTCCTTGGTCGTCAGCTACCCAGTCGGCCTTTTGACAGTTTTCATTTAGTCCCTCCTTGTTGTCTCTTCCCCTATCCTCCCTTTCTCACCTCCCCTTTACCCTCCCCTCTACGCTCCATTTATTTTGCCATCCATGTTCCTTAAATTGTTTCCTATTGAGACCTAGCTATTTGGCCAAAACCCGATGGAGCTACCTGATAGCTATAGAGGATATGGGTTTTGGGACTCCCCCTCGACCGTCACCTACCCAGTCGGCCTTTGGGCAGACTTTCCTTCATCTTTCTGCTATATCCCCCTCGGATGTATGACGTTACAATGCACACTTTTACAATGCATACCTTTACAACGCATTTTTTACACCACAACATCCATTACAACCCATTACAACGCATACCATTACAACGAATTCTTAGAAACTACCTTTACAACGCATTCCACTACAACGCATACTACATTTACAACGCATACCATTACAACGCATTACATTACAATGCATATAAGGTAAGTGTTGGATAGTGTAGGGGTTAAAATTACTATTCTAACTCCAGGGGGTGCAACAGTAGGGAAAGTGTTGGATAGTTAAGGGGTTAAAATTACTATTCTAACTCCAGGGGGTGCAACAGTAGGGTAAGTGTTGGATGGTAAGTTTTGCGTTGTAATGGTATGCGTTGTAATGACTGCGTTGTAATGGTATGCGTTGTAGTAGTGTGCGTTGTAGTGTCATGCGGTGTAATGACTGCGTTGTAAATGCATGTGTTGTAATAGATTTTGCGTTGTAAAAGTTTCGTTGTAATGGTAGTGCGTTGTAAAAGTTGCATTGTAAAGGTTGTATAACATCCCCCTCCCATCCTGTTTTCATGCGAACCTCTTCCCTCGACACCTGAGACCGAACTACTTTGTCTGATGCCCGATGGAGCTACCTGGTTTAGCTATAGGGAAGACGGACTGTGGATTCCCTCCTTGGTCGTCACCTACCCAGTCGATCTTTAGACAGACTTCCTCTCGTCTTTTCGGTTGTCTCTTCCCTTATCCTCACTTTCTCACCTCACCTACCCCCCACTTCTTTTCTCTCTCCTTTCTCTCCTCTCCTAACGTATTGCTGACTGTTCGTTGTAAGGTATAATTGTTGACCTTGTTCTGTTATACTGTTAAACCACATTGTTGCACCTCCTTTCGTCCCTCCTGCTGTCTCCTCCCGCATCCTCCCTCTTTTTATGTCTCTCCTTCTCTCAATGTATTGAGACTGAACTTTTTTTGTCTGATGCCTGATGGAGCGACCTGGTTTAGCTATAGGTGCGATGGGCCATGGATTCTCTCCTTGGTCTTCACCTTTCCCTGTCGGTCCTTAGACAGATCTCTTTTCGTCTCTCCATATTGTCTCTTCCCTTATCCTCCCTTTCTCACCTCCCCTGCCCCCTCCACTACCTCTCACTCTCCTTTCTCCCCTCTCCTAATTGTATTGCCAATTCTTTTTTGGGGGATTTATTGTGTAAGTGTTGAACTGTTTCTGTTACATTGTCTCATGTAAAGCGCTCTGATACCTCTGGGTCTAGCCAGCGCTATATTAAACTCTTTAAATAATTAAATAAATAAATAAGAGGACAAGCCCTCACCCGTTCAAGCCTCAAAAGGAGTAAATTCTAGGTAGGCCTTGGTGGCAAATAGATTCCCCTGTACTTCGAGGACACTTTCCATCATGCTTCGGCAGTTGTTCTTTCTATTTATCTGCATCACTGCCCCTTTAAATAAATAAATATATCTATATCTGTATATAAATATAAATATATAAATGTATCTATATTTATAAATATAACTTACTGGCGGTCGCCAGTAGGTAGTTATAGTTAGGACCTGGTTTTTATTCAAAAAGAGTTTTTTC
This sequence comes from Lissotriton helveticus, assembly GCF_964261635.1. Lineage (NCBI taxonomy): Eukaryota > Metazoa > Chordata > Amphibia > Caudata > Salamandridae > Lissotriton > Lissotriton helveticus. Next base: position 73,204,976 of record NC_136065.1, read on the forward strand.
TTTGGCTAATTTTTGGTGCCATTTGACGAATCTTTGGGAAATTTTCAAAACTAATGGGGTGCTCTAGTCAGCTCCTGTCTTGAAAGTTTCAGGGTGATTCATCAAGCATGGGCCGAGAAAAAAGGGGGGTCCCAAAATGCATTTTCTCAATGTTAATTTGTATAGGAAACTTTATACATGGCTACAGCCCGAACTGCTGAACGAAATTACACCAAATTTGTCAAAAAGGTAGCTCTTGGTTCAGAAAGTAACCTTTTCTTTTAATAGTGTAAATCTGTTTAGTAGTTCCTGAGAAATACATATATTTTAAAATAATAATAATAATAGTCCACATTTGTAAAGTGCGAACCATCACCCGTTAGGGTCTCTAGGCTCTGGGGGCCATCGGGAAGATTAAGCAAGCTATTGCCCAGAGTCACATGGTGCTGGGCTAATCTGCCGCTGACCCCGGGGATCGAAATGTGATCCCCAGGTTCCGGAGTCAGTCACCCTGGCTGCGGCGCCACATCTCTCCCTAAAAATATTAGTATCTAGTGACCGCTGTGGATCTGTGAACCCTCCCACTCTTGAGCTTGACTCTGATTGGCTGCCAACACTTCCAACCAGGAAGTATTGGCAGCCATCTTGTGACTTTGTTGAACTGAGGAACAAGAAAAACAGTAAAAAAACAAGATCCTGCAAAAATAGTTTTTTAAAACGATGCAGTCTCCCGCCTTAAGTTTAATTAAGCCTCTGGTTTGGCCAGGTCCTGGGGGCATAGCTAAAATGTGACAACCACCTCCCCGGGGTAAATTTGATTATGGGTGGGGGGGCTTTGCGGACCCCCAAAAGGCCCGGGGACTGCCACCTCCCCATGCCATTAATTAATTAAAATAAGTGAATCTGTAGCGGGCCCTGGGAACCACCACCTCCCCAGGGCTTTAAATGTGTTGGAGGGAGGCCGTGCCCCCCCTCGTGGAGCCCTACGTGTCCCTGGGGACAACCACCCTCCAGGGCCGTCTCCAGCAATGTCCTGGGATGCCCACCTGAGACATTGCAGTTTGCTTTGACAGTGTGGGAGCACTGCTCCCGCCCTGCATAGCAAACATCTGCTTCGCATCATGGAAGCGAGAGCAGGATAACTGCTCTTGCTTCCATGAAGCCAAGCAGTATTGCTTTTGGGCATAGGGAGCTGCATGTCAGCAGCTCCCTTTGCCCAAAAGCAATACCCGCTCCCGCAGGAGGCAGAGAGCCGGCAGGGACCGCAGGGGCATTGGGGCTCCCACCGCGGTCCCAACATGAAGCCAAGCCCCGGTGGATGGGATCCCCTGGGACAAAAACATCCCGCCCTTTTTAAGTAAAACATATGGCTAGGCCCCTGGGTCCCAGGGCCAAAATTGGCCTCAGAAGGGGGGGCCCGCCCTCCCAAATATAATTAAAAAAAGGCAGGGCAGGCACCGGGGATGCGGTCCCCAGGGACAAAAGTGGCCCAGGAAAAGGGGGCCATGCGGCACCCTTTCATAAACAGGTTTTTGCTGGTCCGCGGGGGATGGGGTCCCCGGGGCCAATATTGGCTTGGGAGGTGGGCCACACGGGTCCCCTCCCCTTCAAAAAAGTACATAAACAAAGGCATAGCCCCAGAGTGGTGTAAAAAGGGAGCGTGGCCTCTGACCAAGCTCAGCAATCCACCTGTGTGGGGCTTACTACAGGAGGGGTAGTTGGCCCCCAGGGACCCTCAGGAGGCAAAGGGACTTCATTCCCCAACCAAGAGGGTGCCAGGAGGTGCATTTGCAGAGTGGCGGAGAAAGGGGCCTGGCCTGTGTCCATCTCTCAGCAATCCCACTGTGTGGGGCTTACTGGAGGTACCAGATAGACTAGTTGGCCTCTAAGGACCCCCAGCAGTGAAGGGGACTTCAATCCCCATCCAAGAACACACCAGGGAGTGCGTTTGCAGAGTGGTGGGCAAAGGGGGCATGGCCTGCTATGAGAACTTAGCAATCTTGCCGTGTGGGACTTACTGGAGATAACAGGAGGGGTAGTTGGCCCCCAATTATATCCTTGGGGGCCAACTAAACCTCCTGTCACCTCCAGTAAGTCCCACACAGTGGTATTGCTAAGAGGTCTTCGGAGGCTACGCCCCCTTTCTCCACCACTCTGCAAACACGACTACTAGTTAAAGAAGCATTTGTAATGTAATCGGTCTCACATTTGTGAAAGTTAGGGCTATTGGCGTTGTAAATGTAAAAGATTTTTACTAATGTTTTTTGGAATAAAGTGGATAAATGCTGTGTGTAGTGGAATTATGTGGTATGTTGTGTAATCAAATTATGTGGCTGGAAAGTATGTGGTATTTAGTGTATAGAAATTATGTACAGTGGGATTATGTGTTATGGAGAGTAATTATGTGGTATGGTAGTCTGTGTTGTGGAATGAAAACCTCAGGCTTAGTCTTCCCCGTTTCCATAGAAGCTAAACTATAAACTCAATGAGACAAAAAAGGGAAGGAACCACTGAAGAGAACTTCTGGACCTAGTCAGAGCTATGAGCAGGGCTACTGGAATTATGCGACTGTTCGGTTGCACCGCTTTTAGCATAATTATACATTTTTCACATTTGCCACATACTACATCAACTGCTGCACAATCTGCAGATTTGAAAAAAAAACTTGTTTCTAGCTTAAATGGCTCAAATGTTACCAAAAATGCAGTGACAAGTGTTACAGCATGGTGGAAGGCCCTCTGCAAACCTGGAATGGTCACCTGTTACTTATTGCTAAATGTGGGTGTTAAATTGGTACTAATGATGCACAAACCACTCTTGATTCTGTGTGCACCTCTCTTGCCTCTTTCTGCATTTCTCTTGCATCTTTCTTCTTTCCTTTTTCTGCACATCTTTTTCGCTTTCTGCACCTCCCTTCTTTCTGTATCTTTCTTGCTTATTTCTTCTGCATCCTCTTCCCATACCTCTCTTGACTCTTTCTGCACACCTCTTGCCTATTTCTGCACTTCTTTTGCCTCTTTTGCACCTCACATGCTTCTTTCTGCCCTCACTTGCTTCTTTCTGCACCTCTGCTGCTTCTTTCTGCACTTCTCTTGCTTTTTCTGCATCTCTTTTGCTTCTTTCTGCACCTGTTGCCTGTGTCTGTACCTCTGCTGCCTCTTTCTGCACTTCTCTTGCCTCTCTGCATTTCTGTTGCTTCTTTCTGCATTTCTCTTGCCTTTCTGCACCCCTCTTGCCTCTTTCTACACCTCTCTTGCCTCTTTCTGCACCTCTATTGCTTGATTCTGCACTTCTCTCGCTTCTTTCTGCACCCCTCTGTAGTGTCCTGTTTGGAATAACGACAGACACTATTATACTTTTCACAGGAGCCTTTATTCCTTGCTTCTGTTCTCGTCCCTGTCCCTACTCTATCTGCCTCTTCCTTAGTTCACTCCTCCTCTTTCTGCTACCCACTAACTCCTCCCACCAATAAGCTAGACTGCACACGATCTTACATCTCCCCTTTGTTAACAAATTGAAAAAGAAAACTCTAACTTGATCATAGTTCTTCAATCAACCGCACAGGTCATCGGATATCACGTCTGGGTCGTAGGACTACTCTTGTCCCAGGATCAACTTCGGCATGAGTCTCTGCTCTTGGGGCTGTAACCACATTGCCAGGTTCCTCGGTGTCCACTCTCTCAGTCATTTTGTGGAGGGCATCCCTGACGTTGGGAGCACACCTTTGGAAGTGCGACACATTCCTAGTAATTCTCCGGTTTTCTGATTCAGCGGTCAACATTGTGCCCTTCTGTTGAGTAATCACAAGAGGTTCGGCCCTGAATTTGCAATCAGTCTTTCTTTGCTGTTCTTGCTTGACCAGGACACAATCACCTTCCTGCAGAGATGAGGGCCGAACCCTCCTCCGAGTGTCGGCATAAGACTTCATCTTGTCCTTGCGCCCCAGGTCAGCCACCACTACCTCCTCGTGTGTTCTTGCCGGCGATACCAGTCGCAGTGCTCCTTCCCACATAGGTAAGCGTGTTCTGATTGGTCTTCCCAACATGAGGGTGGCAGGACATTTCCCTGTAGTGGGGTGGTGTGTCGTTCGATATGCCCTCAAGGTTTCGTTGAGAGCAACTTGTAAATCCCTTTTGTCGCAGGTGGCTTGCTGGAATGTCTTTTTCAACGTTGTCATGAATCGCTCCACCATGCCGTTGGCCTGGGGCCAGAGGGGAGTGACCTTGCGGTGTCTAAAGTTCAAATGCTTTGCAAACTCCTCAAACTCATGGCCATTGCAAAGAGGCCCGTTGTCTGTCTTGAGCTCTTTTGGAACACCCCAGGCTGCAAACACCTCATCTAATACTGCTATAGTGCTGGTGGCACTAGTGGAGGGTACAAATTGAGCTATTGGAAATCTGGAGTATTCATCCATTATCACTAGGACATATTTGCCCGATTGAAGGGGTCCATAAAAGTCCATGGCAAGTTCTTGCCACACACCACTAGGTAATTTTGACATGAGTAGAGATGCTGGGGGGTCTCCAGAGTTGACTAGTTGGCACTGGGGGCAATCCTTTAAGGTGAGCTCCACCATCTGATCCAGCAATGGGAACCACACTCATTCTCTCAGTGCCCTCTATGTAGCTACCGCTCCGCGGTGCCCTTCATGGGCTAAGTTAATGACCCCTTGACGAAGTTGCCTTGGGATGACAATCCGTTGGTCCCTCAGTAGGAGCCCCTCGGAGGTTGTGGATAGTTCTTCGCTTACATGTTTGAAGGCCTGCAGTTCCTGTCGGACCTGTGTGTCACAGCCTTCTTCATCACTGTCGTGGCTCCAGCGATTAGTCTGCAGCCGGCGCATCACTTTTTGAAGAATGTCATCTCGCGCAGTGGCTTCACATATGGCTTCTAAGGGAACTGCTGGTGGTCTGGCATGGTCCACAACAAAATTAATGTATTCCTCTGCCACCGATGGACATGACGCCTGTGATGCTTGAGGGTGCCTGGACATATAATCGGCTGGATTCACTGATTTCCCTGGCTTGTGCACTATCGTGTATGTATACTCTTGCAATCGCAGACCCCAGCGCTCAATTCGAGGTGCCATTTTGGCTCTGGGGTTCCCAAAGATGGTGACTAGTGATTGATGGTCAGTCACAAGCATAAAGTGCTTTCCATATATGAAAATGTGAAAGTGCTCACATGCCCACAGAACCGCCAGACTCTCCTTTTCAGGCTGGGAATACGCCTTTTCAGTGTCCGGCAGACTTCTGCTGGCATACGCCACTATATGCCTCTGGTCTGTCTCGTTGTCGAACTGAGCAAGTATTGCACCCAGCCCTACTGGGCTAGCGTCCACGGTGATTTCAGTCTTTCTTTTGGGATTGAAATATGCTAGATTATCTGCTGATTCGACAGCCTGTTTAATTTCTCCGAAAGCCTGCTCGCTTTGGGGGGTCCAATTGAATGGCTGTCCTTGCTTGGTGAGTGATCGTAATGGGTGACTGATGGTGGCATAGTCCTTTGTATATCTGGCACAGTAGCTTGCCATACCCAGAAACGACCTAATGTCACTCACATCCTTTGGACTCTTGGTGTCATTCAAGGCTATCACTTTTTCAGGGTCAGGTTTCATTCCCATGAAACCTCCACAATTACAGCAAAGACGCCGTCTGTGCTGTAATTGTGGAGACGGGTACCCTATCACAGGTGCCCATTGGTCTTTGCCTTAAAATTTGGGTCTTTACTGGACTAGCAGCGCTAGAGCAATTTGTTCGACTCTGTTACTTTGGAGGTCTTTTTCGTAGGATCCACGGTTATATGCACCGCGGGGTTTAAACCGGAACCATTGTTGAAGAAGAAACGAGCCTAATAAATCCAACAATTTTTTGCCCTGGCATTTACATTAAATTCCATTTATTGTTGCACCATAGAACCCTGACCGGATTAATCTGAGACAACCTACTGTGGGGTTTTTTGTTCTTCGACTTTGAAGGCTATTTTCTTTCAGTCCTACGAATCAACTACCACGTCCATGTCCACCTTGAGTCCAGCTCACCTTACATAAAGAAACCGCCCTGACGAAGTTCCTAAAAAAGGCAAGAGGAACGAAACGCGTTGGCTGTGCCTATGCTTCATGAACATTTTTTTGAATAAAGAAGAAGACACTTTAAATTACTATTTTTACTGACTTTATTTGAGTGCACCTTCCATTTTTGTTCTTTGTATTTCATTAATCTGCACATCCCATGGCAGCGGGTGTGGGGAGAGATTGCACCATTCTAATTTGAGAACCAAACAATCCATAGTGCTTGACCTGGTCTGCTGCCTTTGGTCCTTTTGTTTCATTCTCCAAACATGGCTTCAAAGTGATTTTCTCTTCCGCATTTTAGACACTGCTGCCAGAGTGCTGGACACGTGTCAGTATGTGGAAAGTCGTATCCGCATCAATAGCATTTGCGGGGGCGATCTCGTTTCTTGTCATCGCGACGAGATTCATGGCGCCTGCGCCCAGCGTATTGTTGGCGGGACGACGCCCTGGATGTCCGATGTCGATCTCGAGAGCGTCTGCGTGTGTCCTTGGCTTGCACACGATGCACTTGTTCCCGCCTTTCACTTTGTCCTGTCTCCATTCTTTTGGCGTGTTCCTCCGCTTGATCATGTATCCGGCTCATTTCTTCAATTTCATCAAGATTGTAACTTTTCCGTAACAGTCTTCTCCTGAGAGTTTCTGACTGGCACGCTTGAATTATCCGCAGTCTTATGGCGTCTTCTGTGGAGAACGTATCGAATTCACAATATCGAGACAGTCGTCTCAATCTCATTATGAACGTTTTCATCAGTTCCTCTCTTTCTTGACGAGCTGGGTGGAACATGTACCTTTCATAGTCTACGTTTCTCTTATGTAGGAATCTCTTGTTCAGGGCATCTCACACCTTGACATATGAACCAGTTTCAGGGGGCGGCAGTTCCTTGATGACCTTACTGATTTCTTTTCCCACCAGATTGTGCAACGCAATTAACTTTTCTTCTTCATCTGTGACCTTTGATCCCTTCATATAGTCCTCAAAGTCCCCCAACCACTCCTCCCATCAAGGTCCCATGCCTCCTCCAGCGATGAGGGCCAGTGGTTCGGGAGTCCGCAGGTATGAGACACCAGACGTGCCTGACGTGACTGCTGCCGCATTAGCCACATTCCTCTGTGGTGACGTCGACATCGTTGATTCCCGTGCCTTTGTTTTCGTTGGTGCTTGTTTACTCTTGTCGTTGCCTTTGACCGTGCTTATTTGTTATTACTATTGTCTTTGCTCGTGCTTGTTGTCTTTCTGTAGCATGTACTCGTGCTTGTTTGCTATTACTGTTGCCTTTGCTCGTGCTTGTTGACCTTTTCTGTTGCATTTGCTTGTGCTTGTTTGTTATTGCTGTTGCCTTTGCTCGTGCTTGTTGACTTTTCTGTGGCATGTACTCGTGCTTGTTTGTTATTACTGTTGCCTTTGCTCGTGCTTGTTGACTCTTTCAGGTGCTTTGGCTCGTGCTTGTTTGTTATTGCTGTTGCCTTTACTCGTGTTTGTTGACTTTTCTGTTGCAGGTACTCCTGCTTATTTGGTTTTTTTGCTGTTGCCTCTGCTCAGGCTTGTTCATCATTACTGTTGCCTGACTTCAAAATGGCCGCTCAGGGATTTTACAGGGGATGTCTCCCGGTTGCCTGATTCCAAGATGGCCCCCGATCTGGGAATCTCGTCCTCCACGAGATTTGGATTCATTCACTCGGCAGGCCCACGTGGATTCACTCGGCACTCACCGGCAGCCGGTCCCTCGCGCAGCTCTGGTTTCTCGATGTTTCAGATGCTCCTTGGACACCGGTACGATCGGGGTAGGCTCCCGACCTCGTTCCTTACTTCACATGTTGCTTTTCACGCATCCGGGGTGAGCACCCGGTTTTGGCGCCTAACAGCGCGTCTTCCACGACGTCTCCAGCGCTCGACCGTGCTGATTCAACAGGGCTCCACACGACCTCTCGCGGAGTAGGGGGCAGGTACCGCTGGCCAGTATATCTTCGGCGGCGGTTTCACCAGGAACACACGTGTCGCGACGGCGACTGTTTCTCGTGTGTCATTCAGGACAGGGCGCTTCTCTTCAGGGGTTCAGGGGGGGTGGCAGACTGCACCATCCCATCCTCGTCGCCAGCTGTAGTGTCCTGTTCGGAATAACTTTTTACACTAAAGGGGTTTTGTCCTACGGTCCCGGGCTGGACAATCAATCATTGTACAAACAAATAAGTGCCTGAGCTCGGATTTAGAAAAGACTGCTCTTTATTTAAAAGCAGCCATTGAGTTTTGTTTTTTGAATTGCGAAAACTCGTGTATTAATTCATACAATTCATTTCAATTTGTACATTTACACATTCATTATACGTCTGAGGTTTTCACACGCCTATAACAAAAAACAACTACTGCAAAAAACAATATAACCAATTATACAAATGATTATGTGTGGGTACATTAATGACATGAAAACATTGATTAAACAACAATAGATTACAAAACTCGGTACACCAGAGTGTGATATTGATGTAGTCCTAACTTATTAGTGTTCAGAGTTTGTAGGACTAGTCACATTGGGCTTATTACGTTTCTAGTTTCTAAAGATTAACTTTGGAAGCCCTATATGTGAGCTTAGGAATTCAATTCCTGAGACAGCCAAGGTATAGGTATCTTTAGAAACTAGAAACGTAATAAGCCCAATGTGACTAGTCCTACAAACTCTGAACACTAATAAGTTAGGACTACATAAATATCACACTCTGGTGTACCGAGTTTTGTAATCTATTGTTGTTTAATCAATGTTTTCATGTCATTAATGTACCCACACATAATCATTTGTATAATTGGTTATATTGTTTTTTGCAGTAGTTGTTTTTTGTTATAGGCGTGTGAAAACCTCAGACGTATAATGAATGTGTAAATGTACAAATTGAAATGAATTGTATGAATTAATACACGAGTTTTCGCAATTCAAAAAACGAAACTCAATGGTAGCTTTTAAATAAAGAGCAGTCTTTTCTAAATCCGAGCCCAGGCACTTATTTGTTTGTACACTGTTCGGAATAACGACAGACACTATTATACTTTTCACAGGAGCCTTTATTCCATGCTTCTGTTCTCGTCCCTGTCCCTACTCTATCTGCCTCTTCCTTAGTTCACTCCTCCTTTTCCTGCTACCCACTAACTCCTCCCACCAATAAGCTAGACTGCACACAATCTTACACCCTGTTGCCTCTTTCTGCACCTCCATTGGTTCTTTCTGTACTTCTCTTGCTTTTTTCTGCACCTCTCACTTCATTCTGCAACTCTCTTATCTCTTTCATCACTTCTCTTCTTTCTACACCTCTGTTGCCTCTTTTGCGGTTCTTTTGCCTCCATCTGCACCTCTTTGCTTCTTTCTGCACCTCGCTTACCTGTTTTGGTACCTCACTTGCCTCTTTCTGCACTTCTCTTGCCTCTTTCTGTATTTCTCTTACTTTTTTCTGCACCTCTCTCGTCTTTTTCTGCAACTCTGATATCTTTCATTACTTCTCTTCTTCTTTCTAGACCTCTGTTGCTTCTTTCTGCACCCCAGTTGTCTCTTTCTGTAATCGTCTTCCCTCTTTCTGCACCTTACATGCCTCTTCCTGCACTTCTCTTGCTTTTTTCTGCACCTCTTGTTTCTTTCTGCAATTCTCATCTCTTTCATCACTTCTCTTCTTCTTTCTACACCTGTTGCTTCTTTCAGCACTTCCCTTGCCTCTTTCTGCAGTCCTCTGGCATCCTTCTGCACATCTTTTGCTTCTTTCTGCACTTCTCTTGCCTCTTTCTGCACCCCTCTTGCCTGTTTCTGCATCTCACTTGCCTCTTTTTGCACCTCACTTGCCTCTTTCTCTACTTCTCTTGCCTCTTTCTGCACCTCACTTGCCTCTTTCTGCACTTCTCTTGCTTTTCTCTGAACCTCTAGTTTCTTTCTGCAACTCTCTTATCTCTTTCATTACTTCTCTTCTTCTTTATATACCTCTGTTCCTTCTTTCAGCACTTCTCTTGCCTCTTTCTACACCCCTGTTCCCTCTTTCTATAACTCTCTTGCCTCTTTCTGCACCCCTGTTGGTTCTTTCTGCACCTCACTTGCACATTTCTGCACCCCTCTTCCCTCTTTCTGCACCTCTCTTGCCTCCCTCTGTACCTTTTTCCCCTTCTTGCACCTCTTTTGCCTGTTTCGGTAACTTTCTTACCTATTTCTGCAGTTCTCTTACCCCTGTCTGCACCTGTGTTACTTCTTTCTGCACTTCTCTTGCTTCTTTCTGAACCTCTATTGCTTCTTCCTGCAACCCTTTTGCCTCTTTCTGCACCTCCATTGGTTCTTTTTGCACTTCTCTTGCTTTTTCTGCACCTCTCTTATTTCTTTCTGCAACTCTTTTATCTCTTTCATCACTTTTCTTCTTTCTACACCTCTGTTGCTTCTTTCAGCACTTCTCTTGCCTCTTTTGCAGTTCTCTTGCCTCCTTCTGTACCTACGTTGCTTCTTTCTGTCATGGGTACGAGCATGCATACAGCCTGTAGCCCTCACCTTTCCCGGTTTTGCTTGGCACGCATGAAAGTGGTAGGGACTACATATCCCACAATCCTTAGGGGCACGTCTCAGCTGGACAGGAAGGGGCACACTCCTACATAAGCCCCGCCCCCCCTAGGGTCGGTGCTTGACAAACTGCCTGCGGAGCTCACTGGAGTGCTTATGCTGTGCTTTTTCCTGTGTACTGCCATCTTCACATTTCCAAAAGACCGGAGAAACGTGTTTCTTCAGCTGAGCTATCCAGCCTTCGGACCTTGTCTGCCCCTTTTCTTGGTTCTCAGTCTTCCCGTGAAACCGAAGGAAAGTCCGCGTCTCTGTTCGCTGGCGCTGAACAGGAGACGCTGAAACCTTCGCGCTGTTTCGGAGCGTGACTCTATTCCTCCCGATAGCGTACGCCAAAGCTCCTTTTCTACATTGGTGCAACACGTCGCGGTTCAGGATCCGAACCGCTGAACTTTGGATTGCCCGCATTTCTTTATTTTGATTTCACGACTTCTGACCTCTTGGATTACTCTGGTGTTTGGGATTACAAGACATTGGATTGAGCCCGGGAGACCGGGGACTTGGAACGCCCCCCTTCCTAGGAAGGAGTTCCAGCACGCCAAGAGACACCTCTAACCCGGCACCTACCTCCGCTAAGACAACTCTCTGGAGAGATATCCAGGACGTTTTCCTGTAAGTGTGGACGGGGTTTTACCTTTCAGTAATAGGGGGGATGTGTCAGCAGGACTACTCAATTCTGTTCTTCTTGTCTTCCTGCTGCAGGGGTCCCAGAGGGAGTATAGTAACCCAGTCACCTCCACCTGTGACGGAACAGGCTTCTTTTGCTTTACTTTGTCCCATTCCCCTTTTCCCTAGAATACTTCACTACCCATAGTGCTCCTTACATTGTGGTGAGTGTTGTGTTGAGGGGACATTGGGAACTAATCTTCACGGCGTCGTTCCTGCTGGCCGTCCTGAAGGTTAGTGGCATATAGATTTGGGCGCTACTGACTTCTGACACTTTCTGCACCTCTCTTGCCTGTTTCGGCATCCCTCTTGCCTGTTTCTGCATCTCACTTGCCTCTTTTTGCACCTCACTTGCCTCTTTCTCTACTTCTCTTGCCTCTTTCTGCACCTCACTTGCCTCTTTCTGCACTTCTCTTGCTTTTCTCTGAACCTCTAGTTTCTTTCTGCAACTCTCTTATCTCTTTCATTACTTCTCTTCTTCTTTATATACCTCTGTTCCTTCTTTCAGCACTTCTCTTGCCTCTTTCTACACCCCTGTTCCCTCTTTCTATAACTCTCTTGCCTCTTTCTGCACCCCTGTTGGTTCTTTCTGCACCTCACTTGCACATTTCTGCACCCCTCTTCCCTCTTTCTGCACCTCTCTTGCCTCCCTCTGTACCTTTTTCCCCTTCTTGCACCTCTTTTGCCTGTTTCGGTAACTTTCTTACCTATTTCTGCAGTTCTCTTACCCCCGTATGCACCTGTGTTGCTTCTTTCTGCACTTCTCTTGCTTCTTTCTGAACCTCTCTTGCTTCTTCCTGCAACCCTTTTGCCTCTTTCTGCACCTCCATTGGTTCTTTCTGCACTTCTCTTGCTTTTTTCTGCACCTCTCTTATTTCTTTCTGCAACTCTTTTATCTCTTTCATCACTTCTCTTCTTTCTACACCTCTGTTGCTTCTTTCAGCACTTCTCTTGCCTCTTTTGCAGTTCTCTTGCCTCCTTCTGTACCTCCGTTGCTTCTTTCTGCACCTCTCTTGCCTGTTTCGGCATCTCACTTGCCTCTTTCTGGACCCACTTGCCTGTTTCTGCACCTCACTTGCCTCTTTCTGTACTTCTCTTGCCTCTTTCTGTATTTCTCTTGTTTTTTTCGGCACCTCTCTTGTTTATTTCTGCAACTCTTATCTCTTTCATTACTTCTCTTCTTCTTTCTACACGTCAGTTGCCTCTTTCTGTAATTATCTTCCCTCTTTCTGCACTTCTTTCTTTTTTCTGCACCTCTTGTTCCTTTCTGCAACTCTCATCTCTTTCATCACTTCTCTTCTTCTTTCTACACTTGTTTCTTCTTTCAGCACTTCACTTGCCTCTTTCAGCACTTCACTTGCCTCTTTCTGTACCTCACTTGCCTCTTACTGCACTTCTCTTGATTTTTCTGCACCTCTTGGTTCTTTCTGCACTCTCTTTCATTACTTCACTTCTTCTTTATACACCTCTGTTCCTTCTTTCAGCACTTCTCTTGCCTCTTTCTGTACTCCTCTTGCCTCTTTCTGCACCCCTGTTCCCCCTTTCTCTAACTCACTTGCCTCTTTCTGCACCTCTCTTGCCTTTCTGCACTTCTCTTGCCTCTTTCTGTACCTCTGTTGTTTATCTATGAGAGAGGTGTGGCGCCGCGGCCAGGGTGACTGACGTTGGAATCTGGGGGTCACGGTTCGATCCCCGGCTCCGGCGGCAGGTTAACCCAGCACCATGTGACTCTGGGCAATAGCTTGCTTAATCTTCCCGACGGCCCCCAGCGCCTAGAGACCCTTACGGGTGATTGTGCGCTTTACAAATGTGGATTATTATCTATGCACTTCTTTTGCCTCTTTCTGCACCCCTCTTGCCTCTTTCTGTAGTTCTTTTGCCTCTTTCTGTACCTCTGTTGGTTCTTTCTGCACCCCTCTTCCCTCTTTCTGCACCACTCGTTCCTCTCCCTGCACCCTTGATCACTCTTTCTGCACCTCTTTTGCCTGTTTTTGCAACTTTTGTGCCTATCTGCAGTTCTCTTGCCTCCGTCTACACCTGTGTTGCTTCTTTCTGCACTTCTCTCGCTTCTTTCTCTATCCCTCTTGCTTCTTGCTGCACCCCTCTTGCCTTTCTGCACCCATACCCCCTTTCTGTACCTCTCTTACCTCTTTCTGCAGCGCTTTTGCCTCTCTCTGCACTACTCGTCTCTTTCTGAACCTCTGTTGCTTCTTTCTACACTTCTCTTGCTTCTTTCCGCACCTCTCTTCCTTCTTTCTGCACCCCCGTTGCCTCTTTCTGTACTTGTCTTCTCTCTTTCTGCACCTCTCTTGCCCCTTTCTGTACCCTTTCCTCTTTCTGTACCTCTGTTGCTTCTTTCTGCACCTCTGCTGCTTCTTTCTGCACCTCCGTTGCCTCTTTCTTCACCTCTTTTGCTTTTAACTGCAGTTCTCTTGCCTCTTTCTGGAACCCTCTTGCATCTTTCTGCATTTCACTTGCCTCTTTCTACACATGTGTTCCTCTTTCTCCACCTGTTGTTTTTTTCTGCACTTCTCTTGCTTCTTTCTGTACTTCTCTCGCCTCTTTCTGTACTCAAATGGGAAGTGGAAGCTGTCAAGTTTAAAGTGATCTCGTGAGTGATGTCTACTTGTATACGTATTCTCACGTGTTATGCTTCTGAAGATGGTAGCTTAAAAAGCTGGTAGCGGGGGGGGGGCGTGGCTAGCAGCCGACGAACATGGCCGCAGCCTAGAGAGGCTCCAAGCTCCCGATACAGGGCCCAGTCTATCCACATGCTTATCCGCACCCCAACTTGTCCATAAAACTGTGGGAACATGGCGGAAGGTAACCGGCATTGTCTGCTGCCAATTCCAGTGAGATACGGTGCGCCCAGAAGCTGTGACGGAAAGCGGCATCCTGAGGCCTAAAAGTGAACTGCAGTCAGAAAACCCACAGTCGCAAAAGTATCCGTGGACGGCAGCCTGGGGATCGGATCGGGGAGGAGCAGAAGTGTCGGCGAGCAGAGCGCTCCCCCCCTCCATCCCCGAGGTACAGGTGAGTGGCAGAGTTACACAGCACGGCCTAGCGACACAGGGCAGGAGCCGGTGGTGTCCCCAAAACGTAGACAAAAAGTACTTACCTGGCGGTTGGGGCAAAGGCTGGGTGAGTTCCCCTGCCACCATCTTGGGATTGCGTGCTGCCGCCCGCAGTGGAAGGAATGCATACTTGATCTGGCCGAGGCACGCCAGGCATACCAGGCATCATGGGTGATACGCCTCTCACTTGTGGACACTACCTATTATAATAGTAAAGGCTGCCATCGACACTGCATTAACCATTTGCCTCCCGGAGACTGCACTGCTAACTTCCATAATTTTGGAGGGAAACTCGTCCGCTATAACTGTCCAGGGAGCGCGAGCTAATCTGTGCCCCTAAAGCTTAGGACCTGGTATCTACCAACCCACCTGCACTATGGGCACCCATCTTCTGAACGGTGGTGGGGAGAGGTGGAAGGACTAGCGCCCCAGATTTGGCTTCCTGCGGGGACACATGCTGAGTGGCGGACCGGCTTCATAAGTCTTATAGTGTTCCCCCCATGTAATAGGGGACTGACTCAACCATTTGACTGGAGTGATATAGTGATCTTTCCTGCAAGCAGCAAGTATCACGTGCCCTGCTCTGTGTGAAATCCTCCCCTCTGACACTATCATGAGCAGCAGAAACATGAAAGGGGCCAACCAGGCAAAGCTGCACAAATTTGCGTTCGCAAGGAGATGTGCAAGACAAAGATGCCCATCATCAACATGGGCGACTGGTGGAGTTACGCAAGAGGTGACCCTGCAGGACATTATGACCACCCTAAATAAGGTGGATTCGAGAATTGGGACCCTCGGAATTGACCTGGCTTTGATCCGCGCTGATTTTAACAAAATGTCCACCAAGGTATCAGAAGTTGAGACTGCAACGGCAGCCCTTTCATCAGACACTTCCACCCTGAAGAAACAGGTACGGCAGCTGGAGGCAGACAAAAAACTCACGGCGGCCCGTCTCGAGGATAAGGAGGGGCAATCGAGGCAGAATAACATTCGCCTTATTGGCGTAGCAGAGCCGGCCGGGGTCCCGGCCCTGGATCTCTTCGTGGAGGACCTGGTAACAATTCACCTCCAGCCGCGGGGGCTGTCAAACTTCTTTTCAGTTGAGCGGGCACACCGGGTCCCACGTGGCCGACCGAAACCAGGGGCTCCCCTGCGACCTATCCTGGCACGTATATTCAATTTCAGGGACCGTGATGCGATCCTACAAGCCGCCCGAAAGACACCTTCGATCCGCATTGACAATGCCCCCATCGCGATCTTTCCAGACTACACTGCGGCAGTCAAGAAACAGCGCGCGGGATTCATTGACGTGAAGAAGGCTCTTCGGGAACGTGAAATAAAATACTCCATGCTGTTTCCGGCCAAGTTGAGAGTGGAAGCTGAAGGAAAAGCATGGTTCTTCTCCACACCTGAGGAAGTGCAAGATTGGCTGGATTTATGGCTTAAGGCCGCGAGGCCAGGTCGCACTGGACTTCGCGAAGCACGGCGCAACGACCAAAAGGAGGACATGGAACAAGAATCAACGCGTATCCTCGAAAGCAGACAAGGTGTCTGTAAATGACGGACACTACAGCCTTATAGAGGAAGCAGGGCCTCGCTTGCTCAGGAGTATATCTTCTCTGGTAATATTGTATTGCTTAATACAAAGATGTGACGATCCAGACCCTCTACATTACTACTCTCAGGTACTTTAAGATGTACAAAGTGGGGATGACCTGCCGAGATGATATATGGAGACACTTGGACAGACTGTTCTTCTTTAGTTCTAATTGCTAACACTCGAATGGGGCTCTGGGTCACTGAAGTTTTTGATGCAACGGGCTGTAGAGGGGCAGGGGCTGTTTTCTCTCACCCCCTTCGTTGAAGAACTGGGAAAGGGTATTAAGCACTCTGCTTTGTTGGGGTGGCGGGTAGTTGTAATTCCGTCGAGCAGGGAGGCAGGGAGGAGGGTGGGAGGGGAATGGTGGTTCATAAGAATTGTTCTAAGTTTCACTGTTTTTATGTTCAGGGCCCAAAAAAATAAAAAGCTGGTAGCGTCTCCTATAGGTGGTTAAATCTTCTCAGTTCCGCTCTGTCCTTCGGATGCACAGGCCCACATATCTTATGTATAAAGGTGTTATAGAGCCTAGTGAATTACTATGTACCATGTATTATGAGCAGAAAGAAATATATACACCTTTCTGTACATACATTTACAGAGTATGCTGATTGAAACACAGGTATTCAAGTATTTGTATGTTTATTTTCATGTAATATGTCACTAGCTAAAAGCACAGATACAAGCATGCATACCTTCACAAACGTGGTCAGACTTACAACAGCAATTGCTGTTTTACATTTGGTAGGCCTAACATTCTGAGCAGTCAATGAATAGTGAACCTTCAAGAGAAAAGTGAGGTTTAAGACATCTTCGGAGAAAGATTAGTGATTAGGCTACTTTGTATGAGTCTGCGGAAAGGTACAGTCGAAATAGGCCTCTCTCTGGACTTCTGTTGCCTCTTTCTGCATTTTTCTTGCTTCTTTCTGTCCTTTCTTCCTCTTTCTGGACCTCTCTTGCATTTTTCTGCACTTCTCTAGCTTGTTTCTGCGCCTTTCCTCCTCTTTCTGTACATGTCCTGCCTATGTAGGCCTAGTTAGAAATTAGCTTTTAAAAAAACCTTAGAAATTCACTGAAACAAACCACAGGTTTCAGGGACGTTATAGTTAGTAATGAGCATTTAAAAAACCTTAGCTATTCAGTGAAAAAAACACAGGTTTCAGGGACGTTATAGATAGGCTGACATGTCACTTATACAAAACCAGAGAAATTCAGCCGTTAGAGTAAGCTGAGCTAACTGTAACTCGCACCCCTGCACTGCACTGCTTATGACATCACATATTAGACCACTCATGATACGGTCAGTGATATCAGTGATGACATAATTCACTTAATATCTGATACACCTCCTCACACCCTAATATAACCTTTCATACACCCACTCTAAAATACAGACTACCATTCTCGAAACCATAGAAACACCAATGCCAGTTAATACATACCTACTCACTGATTCATAGGTCTATTTATTTATTTTATTTATTTAAAGATTTGTAGAGCGCCTGGTGACCCGGAGGCATCCCCGCGCTATAAGACCAGTAAGGTAGCTGAGAGGGGAAAGGGGGGAGAAAAACCATTTTATTTAGGGAAAAGCAGCATTTTGAGCTGCTTACGGAAGCGTAGGTAGGGGGTTTCCAAACGCAGAGTGCGGGGGAGCAAGTTCCATCGGGAGGCCGCCCTTACTGAGAAACGGCGACCTCCGGTACGTGCTCTCCTAACCCTGGGGACATTTGCCAGACGCTCATTGTCCGAGCGCAGGGATCTCGGGGCTTTGTAGGGGGTAACCATGTCCCCTAGGATAGAAGGGCCTTGTCCATTGAGGAGCTTGTGGGCAATGCACATAGCCTTAAAATCGATCCTCTCTCGCACTGGCAACCAGTGGAGTGCTTTAAGGGCCGATCTGGCGGAGGATCTGGGAGGAAGGCCCATCAGCACCGAGCAGCTGCATTTTGGGTTCGTTGCAGCTTGCCCAGGGTGACTTCAGGGGCTCCTAAGTAGACAGCATTGCTGTAATCCAGTCGTGCAAGAACCAGTCCTTGCACCAGCAGTTTCCTGGAAAGGGGAGGGAGCAGAGGGAGGATCTTGCGGACTGACCGCATAAGTCCGAAGCAGGTTCCGGCTATCTTGGTGGCCTGAGTTCTCGTGGATAGGTCTGGTTCAAGCCAGACCCCCAAGCTCTTGATTTCTTTTCTGGGGGTGGGTATCTCGCCCATGATGTCGGGCCAAACGGAAGGTGGAATTGTTGCCCATTTCTTGCCCATTAGCATAACTTCTGTTTTGGATCCATTGAGTTTAAGTGAGGATTCGCACATCCAGAGGTGGATTTTCTGGAGGCAGTGCAGAAGATTATCAGGGTATTGGTCTAGGTGTGAGAGTGAGACGACCAGTTGCGTGTCGTCCGCGTAGCTCACAATCTTGATGTTAAAGGGGGCAACAACATCCTCCAAAGGGGCCATGTAGGCATTGAACAGAGTGGGGCTCAGTGAGGAACCCTGGGGGACCCCACTTGTCAAAGGAAGAGAGTCAGAACGGGAGCTGCCATCCCAGACCTGAAATGAGCGGCCCGACAGGAATGACTCAAGCCAAGCCAGTGCTGTGTTCCCGATTCCTGCTCTGGCCAGCCGGTGGAGCAGGACACGGTGGTTCACCGTGTCGAAGGCTGCACTCAGGTCCAGGAGGATCACTGCCACTGACCCCCCCGAATCCAGAATGCACCTTGCCTCCTCGATGACAGCAAGGAGGGCGGTGTCCGTGCCTTGGCCAGGACGAAACCCCGTTTGGGATCGTCGCAGCAGGTTGTTTGATTCCAAGAATTGAGACAACTGAGCATTGACCAGTTTTTCGGCAATTTTGCTAATTCCCGGAAGGAGCGAGATCGGTCTATAGTTGGCCAGTTCGGCGGGGTCCAGTTGGGGCTTTTTTAGCAGGGCTTTGACTACCGCTCCCTTCCAACTAGGAGGGACGATGCCTTGGGACAGGGAGGCATTGATCAGCTCCAGAACTGGGGGAACAATCGCAGGGGCGACAGTTTTAAGGAACCTCATGGGTACGGGGTCAAGGGGTGAGCCGCTTTTCATTTTGACCAAAGTCTTTTCTACTTCATCTGCGGTGACCGCCCTGAAGGCATTGAGCCGCGGGCGAGCGACGCCTACTGGGCAGGTGTCGGGCGCCGCAGTGTCCCAGCAATTTGGCTGACTAGGCTGCGGGAGTGAGTCAAGGATGTGAGAGATTTTGGAGTCGAAGAATTTTGCTAATTCTCCACTCCTATCTGGATTGGACCTGGTCAATGGTGGGGGTTCGGGAACCTTAAGCAGTTCTTTAGTAATGAGATAGGATTCTCTTGCGGAATTGGTGGCATTTTTTATCCTATCGTCATAGTATGAGGCTTTAGAGATTTTCATAGCAGCTTTGTATGTTCTTACAGTCCTCCGGTAGGCGTCTTTGTTGGAGTGAAGCCAATCCTTCCTCCACAGTCGCTCAGCTTTTTTACATTCTTTGCGGAGGGCTCTAAGTTCCAGTTTAAACCAGGGGGCTGAGCCTATTTTTCCGCTCTTGTCTTCGTGGGTTTTTATAGGAAGGATGGAGTCTAGCGAGTCGGAGATCCACTTCCTGAGGTTCCTATCTGCTATAATAGGGTCCTCGGAGGGGGAGGGGGTCGTTGATTCTAAGGCGCTGGCCCAGTCCTTGGTAGAGAGTCTGGACCATGCCCTGTCCCGGGTATATGTGGTGGGTTTGGGGGGCTTCTTAAATTCTCCTGTAAGAGAAAGGGGCACCAGAAAATGGTCTGTCCAGGGGAGGGGGAGAGGGGGTCTGGCCTGAAGGGTATGCACATTTGTAAAAACTGGGTCTAGCAGGTGGCCCTTAATGTGGGTGGCTCCGGAATTTACTAGTTGAAGACCATAGGCAGTTAGGTCTGATACCAGGTCAGCAGCCCCTGTGTCTAGGGGATCATCAAAATGGATATTGAGGTCTCCTAGCACAGTAAAGTTAGGTGTAGAGTGGGCAAGAGTTGATATGGAGTCTAGTAGAGCGCTAGCAAAGGGGCCGAAATGGCCGGGGGGCGGTACACCAGAATACCTGTCAGTGAGGTTGTCGGGGTAAGATGGATGGTGAAGTGGCAGCTCTCCGAGTCCTTGATGTGGGCATCGCTAATTCTGCATGAGAGGTGGTCTCTGTGCAAAATGGCCAATCCGCCTCCTCTGCCACAGGAGCGTGCCTGGGACTGGATAAGGAAGCCTGGAGCCAGGGCCAAGACCACATCCGAGTCCGAGTGCGGTGTGAGCCATGTTTCTGTAAGAAATAGGATGTCCAACTCATGATCCACGAGCAGATGGTTAATGAGTAGGGCGTGCATGGGGAGTGACCTACAGTTCAGTTCGGCTAATTTCAGGCCAGAGGATGTCAGTGGCGCTTGAGTCAGTTGTAATTTAACCGGGCTGCAAGTGGCACAGTTTGTGAAATTTCCGCCTGAGTCGTAAACATAGTTACAATGTATGTTTTTTGTAGGTCGGAGACTAAGTAGGGCGCGTCGAGAGTAACTCACCCTCTCGGTGTGCCCGGCCGGCAGGGGGTCTGGCCCTGTCGAGCGCGGACGGGCGCAGACGGGCTTGCCTTAGGCGCCAATTCGGCAAGCAATCGTCGTGCCCGCTGCGCTCGTCCGCTCCGCGTCCGTAGCATACACATAATTTATGCTACTTCCGGTGAGGAGCGGGGGGGCGTGGCCTCGAAGGGGCCACACACATCTACTCATTAACCCGTATAGTCACTCATCAATATAGCCACTGATATATGCATTCATACAGACACTCACACACACCCACACACCCATAGTTACTCACACACAGTCAGTCATGCAAAGAATCAATCACACTGCCATTTACTCACCTATACAGTTATATACACACAACCTCACTTATTCCTATTTATACTAACACATACTTACTCTATTCTACCATCACTGACACAAGCACACATTCATCCATACAGCCACTCTCACAATGACTCACTCTCACATATAGTCAGTTATATACTGCTTTTCACATATGTAGTTACTCACACACATACCACTGAGATAGCCATTCACTCACCAACATAGCCATACGCACATTCACTCATCCGCACAGCCCCTTGCAGATTCACTCATGAACCCATACATCCAGGGATTCACCCACTCATACATCTATGAAGGGAGTCACACACAACACCCACCCACCCACACAGACACTCAGGCATTTATACAGGTACTCAGACAACTAATCATTAACCAATATAGACACTCATGTACCTATTCACCAAACCATGCAGCCACTTGCCCATCAACTGACAGACTGATACAGACAATCACACAGATTAGTCATTCACTTATGCATTCACTAAGACACATTCAATCACTCACTTATACAGTCAGTCACGCAACCTCTAAATCGTCCATTCAGACTCTCAAGCACCCACTCGTTCTTCAATACACCTTGGCGTGTATATATATATATATCGCGAGACACTTCAGAAGTGTACATAATAACAACTTACAGTGTCTCAACTATTTTGTACTTATCTCTGTACCTAAACTCCACAGAGGGGGAGACAGGGACAAAATGCTACGATAATTAGAATCAAAAATGATTCTGGAACTTGACAGTAAGGTTCCTAACGGACTTAATACAACAGAGGACCTTTATCATTTTCTGTAGGGCTCTACAGATAATGAAGAAGGGGTGTTTAATATTCCAACTTTGGGCATATAACTGTAATTTCAGCATAGGAGGCCATATTGCCCCCACCCTCACTAGTACTTTTGTATAATGACTATTTTTTGTAATGTTATCCTTTATTAGCTTATTCTTTCATAAAAAAATTATTTTTTTTGTTTGTCAATCACTCCTTCATGACACTAGGGAATACCGTTTTGATTTATTAAAATCAGCTGTACTAATATTGTTTATCACACCATGGCAGTTATTGTGGGTTCCCCGTTATTATATGCCAGTATAAGAGTTTACCACGCGTGCCTAGGCCGAGATTTGCTGGCCCCAGAACACATTGGGGCTGCCATCTATTACAGATGTCCCCAATAGGAATCAAATTAGTTTGTCATACTGCTATATTCCAACATTTAATTATAACAGTACTTATACTATTAGCATAAGTTGCACTACTTCAATTTGTTTACATTGCGATATTTTGCACATTCCACAAGGAATAAATAGTTTTTAGTAAATTTGATATTTCTAATCAGGTTTTAAGTAAGAAAGATATTACTTTTAACTTATGACAAATTATTTGCACTATTTCCATGGTTTACATTTGCGATATTTTGCACGTTTATATAATGCTGCTAATAGTTCTTAGATCATTTGTACTGTATATACACACAAAAAAAAAGTTTTTTAAAGTTTTTTTAAATTGTTGGATGAAATATGCATACATCTGCATTCAAGCAGGTATCAATTGCCATCAATGAATTTATTCATGAATATGTTCTTTACATCTTTTGTGGTATAATATTACTTTAATCAAAATGACGGGGAACTTTACGTTTTTCCATTAATGGAGCCATGTTCACTTCATAGTATGTTGTTTGTGTTTATATGTCACATGGTGTGCACTTCAGCATATAAGAATAAAGCTTTTTTAATTGCATTTCACTGTGAGCAAGGGCATCCGCCCGAAACGCGTCAGTCTGCTGCGTGCCTTTTGAACTTTGGTGCAATAAAAATCTTTCTGCCTTACTTTGGGATTCGCTGGTCTTTGTTCGACACAAGTTGGAGGTGCAGGTTCTTTTGTTTGAATTTATATATATATATACATATATATATATAGACAAGAGTTGCCCCCAATGGAAGAGCCACACAAGTAGGTAAATTTACGCTGATTTTAATGATGGCTACAATCAAAGTTCAACAATAACACTATGGTAAGATAGGACCCAGGGGAATATTTAAAGACCAAACTCTGTGAACAGTCCCCAAGAATATATGACAACAAAACGGTTCCAGAGGGTCTACATAAAAAGGTGTGAGCCTGCGGTTGCCAGAAAACTAGTCAAAACAAAAGACCCTGGACTGACTTCTACAACAAATCACTGTGACAACCCAGTGGATGGTCAAAAGTACCCATCAGTCACCATTCGAGACCGCCCTTCATCATTTGGGATTTTTTAGAACCATCTCTGTAAGTTGGTGATACTCAAAACAAAGGGGAGACTAGATGGTAAATAGTTCTCTCCCGTTGAGTGACAATAGTATGGTATACCACTATCTGTAACTGGTAAGTGGTAGAAGTACCGACGGTTAGAGCGGTGCTTCACTCTTTCCCTGAGCCACTGCCAGGTGGGGTGAGGTCTTCACGTCTCGCAAGCTGTGTGAACGACACGAGCTGCGAGTTAGGACAAGACTCTTCACCTGGAGATTGCAGGTGATTTAATGTACTTGTCCTTTTACAAATTTCACTTATTACTTTTGATTTGCAGTAGCAACTAATTATTATGAGGTCCTGAAGAAAGCAACGACTATTATGTCGATGAATTGCTGAAACATGTTGACCTAGTTCCTCCTACAGACAGCGCATTTTTCAAACTGTCTCTACATAATAATGGTTTTTAGATTTGGTAAAGAGAGCATCATCTGAATAAAATTTGCTCTATGCTCCCTTATCCAATTTTAGACACTTTTTCTATTAATTTTTCACGTTTGTTATCCTGCACTGCACCCCCTCAGTCACACCGCTCTTCTACCACTTACCAGTTACAGATAGTGGTATACCATATTATTGTCACTCAACGGGAGAGAACTATTTACCATCTAGTCTCCCCTTTGTTTTGAGTATCACCAACTTACAGAGATGGTTCTAAAAAATCCCAAATGATGAAGGGCGGTCTCGAATGGTGACTGATGGGTACTTTTGACCATCCACTGGGTTGTCACAGTGATTTGTTGTAGAAGTCAGTCCAGGGTCTTTTGTTTTGACTAGTTTTCTGGCAACCGCAGGCTCACACCTTTTTATGTAGACCCTCTGGAACCGTTTTGTTGTCATACAATCAAAGTTCAGCAGATAACTGCATCATCTTCGCCAGACGCCTTTCAGGTATTTTTCTCCCTTAATCATTGACGCTGCAAACGTCGAACAAGACAGAGTTTTGTAAACCATTTCAAATCCCTTGGACCTCCCCCAGTCCGTCTTAGTCTCCGTAATAAATATCAACTTTTAATCCTCAGTTGGTTGATACAGTCTCGTTTGAGCAAGTTGTACTGTTCGTGCCAATCATTGCGTTCCTACCTCCCGTACAGTAGATGGTTCGCATTCAGCGCCACCTCCGGGTCTGCAGACAAACGGCGGGGCTCTTCCGCTCCTGGGACACAGCTGCTAAAATCCATACACAAGAGTTGCCCCCAATGGAAGAGCCACACAGGTAGGTCAATTTTCGCCGGTTTTAAAGACGGCTACAATCAAAGTTCAGCAGAGAACTGCATCATTGTAACTTCGTGAGATGCGTTTCGGGTATTTTTCTCCCTTAATCATTGGCGCTGCAAACGTTGAACAAGACAGAGTTTTGCAAACCATTTTAAATCCCTTGGACCTGCCACAGTGGGCGGAGCCATTCACGTAGCCTTCTGGGTCCGGTAGTTTGCACAGTATTCCTCAAGTGAGTCCGTCTAAGGCTCCGTAATAAATATAAACTTTTAATCCCCAGTGGGTAGATACAGTCACGTTTGAGCAAGTTGTACTGTTCGTGCCAATCATTGCCTTTCTACCTCCCGTAAAGTAGAAGGTTCGCATTCAGCGCCACTTCTGGGTCTGCACACGAGCGGCGGAGCTCTTCCGCGGCTGGGACACAGCCGCTAAAATCCATCCACAAGAGTTGCCCCCAATGAAAGAGCCACACAGGTAGGTAAATTTTCGCCGATATATATATAAAATCCTTAAAAATTTTAGAAACAGTCACTGGATGATGTCATCA
Organism: Lissotriton helveticus; assembly: GCF_964261635.1. NCBI lineage: Eukaryota > Metazoa > Chordata > Amphibia > Caudata > Salamandridae > Lissotriton > Lissotriton helveticus. The sequence goes on from NC_136065.1 coordinate 73,229,892, forward strand.
GTGATGTCATCAGTGATGTCATTTGAGATGTCATGAGTGATGTCACTGACGATGTCACGAGTTATGTAATATTTGACGTCATCAGCAGTTCATTGCTGGGGCGCGAGTTATAGTTAGCTTTTTAAACAGAATTTCATCAACAATGAGGTAGGACAACGATATCCTGGTATTTTCGGTTAGTATTAAAGTGGTTGTGGGTCAGTTGGTAAAAGAACTCCATACGGGTTTCCCCATGAAAGATAATGTCACATTTCAATTAATGACTCCCGTTGGTATTAGCACAAGATTTCATTTAGCTTTCAACAATCTTTTTACATCGTTTTTTATTTGTGCATATATAGGCTGGTATCAGTGAGACCACAACACCCTACTCAAGTACAACTTATCAATATATATATATATATATATATATATATATTTGTTCCGTTTTCCCCTTTCGGGGAGTTGTTTCTTCATGCATTCTCGGGTCTCTCAAATTACACCACACGTTTTCTTTACAGATTTGTTCGATTTATTTCATTTTGTGACAGCAAGCCAGCAACACCTGACGCGTTTCGGTCTCAACGGAGACCTTGCTCACAGGAAAACTGAATCAGCATTTTTTTCAAATTTAAATAAAATACTTCCACATTACTCTTACATCACTTCCTGTTAACTGCACAGGACTTATGGGACAAGTAGTTTTTGAAAAACATTACACTCATGTTGTGATTTACTACAAAAACAAATATTTATGTACACAGTATTGCAGCGGATGAGTTTCATACTTCTATCTGAAAGGTACCCAATCTTTCAAACTGATTGAACATGTTGAGACTTAACTCACTATGAGTTTTATTTTCAGACCTATGTGGCAAATATGTTGAAATTATTTCTTCAATTTGATTCTGCACTTAAAAGTCTGTTTTTCATTTCATTTGAAAACTTGTGACGTATTTTAAGTTTGTACCATTAGTCCGCCCTTTGTTTTTACCATATATAACTCACCTGTGACTGTGCAAGCACATCATGTGATCAAGACTGTGGACACAGTCGAAACGCGTCGTGGCGGCTTGTTAAGCTCAACTTTGCACTAATAAAGGCACCTTGATTTTGGCACCATTCCTGGGTTCCATTCTTCGTCATTTGCCCGATTTTTCATCCTTTGATCGGTGACGCCGGGAGGCGTCTGGCGAGTATTCCCTCATATATATATATATATATATATATATATATCTCTATATATATATAGAGATATATATATATATATATATATCAATAATAGAAAATTAAATAGAAAAATTCTGGTGTAAATTAAAACAAACTATTTAAAAATCTTTCAACTTAAATTGCACACTACTGTCAGTGCAAAAGTAGGGAAAGTGTTGGATAGCGGAGGGGTAACATTTACTATTCCAACTCCAGTGAGTGCAACAGTAGGGAAAGATTTGGATAGCGGAGGGCTTACATTTACTATTCTCACTCCAGTCAGTGCAACTGTAGGGAAAGTGTTGAATAGCAGAGGGGTAAAATTTAATATTCCAACTCCAATGAGTGTAACAGTGGGAAAAGTGTTGGATCATGTAGGGAAAAAAATTACTATTCCCACTCCAATGAGTGCAACGGTAGGGAAACTGTTGGATAGCGGGGGGAGTAAAAATTACTATTCCCATTCCAGTGAATGTAACAGTAGGGAAAGCTTGTATAGCAGAGGTGTAAAAATTACTATTCCCACTTCAGTGAGTGCAACATTAGGGAAAGTGTTGGATAGTGGAGTGGTAAGAATAACTATTCCCACTCCAGCGAGTGTAACAGTAGGGAAAATGTTGGATAGCGGAGGCATAAAAATTACTATTCCCATTCCAGTGAGTTCAACAGTAGGGAAAGTGTTGGATAGTGGATGGGTAAAATGTACTATTCACACTCCAGTGAATGCAACAATAGGAAAGTGTTCGAAAGCGGAAGTGGAAAAACTACTATTCCCACTCCAGTGAGTGCAACAGTATTGCAAAGTTTTGGATAACGGAGGGGTAAAAGTTACCATTCCCACTCCAGTCAGTTCAAAATTAAAAACAAAATATTAACAAAAATAAAAAAATATTAAAAAAATAAATAAATATATAACTGTTAAAAATGTATATACAAATATATTTAATATTAAAAATAAAAACATATTATAATGTTAAATACATATGACAAATGCCTACAAATATTACATTAAATAAAATAAAAAATAAACTTCAAACAAATATTTTTTATTAAAATATATTTTGAAACAAAAACATTAATTAATTAAATGTAGTTTTTTAAAATGTATTTCCTACCCTATAACACCAACCAAATCACAACCAACATCTAAATGTGAAAAAAAACATAGTTCCATAATTTTTTTTTTTAAACTTTATTTTTCTTGCAGGCATTAAATGATATAGGTGCGTCAAGCCCCTAACAACACATCAAAGTTACATGTATGTCACACTTCCACAGCCATCGTGCCCACATCCCTGAGGCCGGGCGGCAACGTCCGAAACTTCATGAAGTGTATTGTAACGCTAAGGCTGACACTTTCCACATGTATCCCACCAATCCTGCTTTTCGTTTTCTACCCGCAACTCCCCCCCCCCCCACCCTTATGAATCAACCAACTGATAGCTGTTCTTCCTAGGAGGGAAGACAGTCAGATCTTCCGTCTCTCTATCAATGAATCACTTCTTCTTCAGTGCCATTTACGTGCAATAAACGGTTGCAAGTCCCCCCGTCCATTTTGTTGTGCAATACCCAATACGTGCGGTACCTCCATGATCCCTGTGGCCCTGCCCCCTGTCAGGCACACATCGCTTTCAAGTGTTCCCCTCTACCCCTCTCTGCCTTCCCTCCCTCCCAGTGTCACCCCTTATCTCCCACTTCCAGGCCATGGTATTGTCTCCACTTACTCCACACCTTTCGGAATTTCTTGGGGCAGCCCCTCGCCTTGTATGTCACCCGTTCTGCTGCCATATAGAGGTCCAGCCCTCTCCTCCACTTCTCTATGTCTGGCCTCTCTGCCACCCCCCAGTCTTTCGCAATGTCCCTTTTGCCACCACTAGAGCCAGCACCAGGAAAGTGATATGCGGGCGTGGCAAGTCGACTTCCGTAACCATCCCCAATAGTGCTAATTTCGGGTCCAGTGTTAACTCTATCTCCAGCACCTCCCCCAGCTCAGCGAAAATGTGTGACCAATATACTTGTATTTCTGCGCACGACCAGATGGTGTGGTAAAAATCTCCCTGGGCCGCTCTACATCTAAGGCATGTGGCGTCCGTTATCCTGCCCATCCTGAGGAGGCGCCTTCTATCGAAATATGTCCGATGTAGGACGTTCAATTGGATCAGCCTCAACCGCGATTTAATGGCCACCTCTCGAGGGTGCATCAGTATGAGCTCCCAGTCTAGGTCCTCCAATTCCCCTACTTCCGCCTCCCATACCCCTCTAAGGTTCGCCAGTGTCCCCAGCATATTATTCGTGAGTGTTTTGTACGTGAGGGACACTGCCTGGAGTACCATCTGTTCCTGCAGGAGTCTCCCTTCTAGTGGTGAATACTCTGGCATGTCTTGTAGTGATACCTTCTGTGCGTTCCAGGCATGCGCTAGCTGTAGGTGTTTGTATTGTTGCGTGTGGTGTAAGCCATACTCCGCCCGCAGCATCGCGAATGTCTTCAGCTCACCGTTCCGGATCACATCCCCAATAGTGGATATCCCTATGTCGTCCCACCTGGTGAAACCTCTCAGTTTTTGAAATTCTGTGAGCCAATTGCAGTGCCATAGTGGTGTCTGACGTGTTAGCCGCCCCTCCCACCCCGTGGCTTTCGTAGCCTGTGTCCACGCTCGGATTGTAATCACCGTCGCTGGCAAGAGCTTTTTCCCTGCCTTCCCACCATATAGATAGTGGAGTATATTGTGTGTAGACAATTTGTGCCTTTCCAATGCGTACGTAGGGTGGTCCGCTGGTGTATGTAGCCAGTCATTTACGGGGGTTAGGTGTTCTGCCCAGTAGTATGCCTCTAGATTCGGCAGCGAAATCCCTCCACTATATTGGTGTCGTTGGAGTGTCTGAAGTGCGATGCGTGGTTGTTTGCCTAGCCATATGAAGGATCGCAAGTCTGCGTGGATTCTGGGGATAGTGTTGGCTAGGAGCGGGTAGTATTCATTCTGAAGTGCGTAGAGGAATTTGGGTAAAGTGATCATTTTATACATTGCCGCTCTCCCCAAGAGGGTGAGCGGCAACTGCCTCCACCTTGTCATGTCCTCTACCGCCTCCTTCATTATTCGACCCACATTCTTCTGGAAGGAGACCTTCTTATCCACTGAGATATAGACCCCAAGGTATTGGAACCCCTCCACAGTGGTGAGTAGGCGGTCAGGTAGCGCTACCCCCTGTATCGTACCCTGCGGCGTGTACAGGACTGACTTATGCCAGTTGATGGTGTGGCCCGCCATCGCCCCAAAGCCCTCCAGCTCTCTAAACAACGCCCTTACCATTACCTCGGCTTTCGTAATGTATAGTAATACATCGTCGGCATAAAGTGAGATTTTTTCCTGAGACCCCCCTATCTCACCCCATGCAAAACCATGGATCTCCGGATTTTGCCGAATTCTGGCTGCCAATATTTCTATGGTGAGTGTGAAGAGCAGAGGCGACAGCGGGCATCCTTGTCTTGTGCCTCTCTCTACTCGGAATTCTCGCGATAGGCATCCATTCACTCGAACCCGCGCCTTCGGTGCCGTGTATAGCAGCCCTATCCAACTCCGAAAGTTCGGACCAAAGCCCAACCGACACAATACCGCCATAAGAAATGGCCAGTGCACTGCGTCAAACGCCTTTTCAGCGTCCAAGGACATGAACCAGTGCGGCTCCGTCCTATCCTTCACCTCTTGGAGCCAGTTGTGTGTCCGTCTAAGGTTGAGTTTTGTCGCTCTGTCCGGCAAAAACCCGGATTGATCTGCGTGGATAAGGTCAGGAATGACTGTACGTAGGCGTGCCGCCAGAATCATGGCCAGCACTTTCACCTCCATATTCAGAAGCGAGATGGGACGGTATGAGGCACAGTCCTCTATTGGCTTGCCCTGTTTGTGTATTGGTACTATGGTTGCTAATTCTAAATCTCGAGGGAGGCTCCCTGCTTCGTAAGCTTCGACATACAAGGCCAAGAGGTGACGCGTCAGTAAGTCAGCTGTTTTTTTAAAGAATTCCGCCGGGAACCCGTTGGGTCCCGGCGTTTTCCCCGTTTTCAAGCTATTAATGGCTGTGGTTATCTCCTCCCGCGTAATTGCCGCCTCGAGTGGGGCACTGAGTCCCACCTCCAAAGATGGAACATCAACATTGTCCATGTATCGTATAGCCTCGTCCACGGTCCCGAGGTCTCTTTCTCTATAAAAGTTCTCGTGGTGTAGTGCGAACGCTTCGGCAATGCCCTTGTCCGTTGTTTCAATGCGCCCCTCGTCCCTCCTGACTTGGGCCACCCACCGTGCAGCTCTCTCTTTCCTACCTAACCACGCCAGCAGCTTACCCGATTTGTCGCCTACATCGTAGAGGCGGTGCAACGTTGCTAGCGATTGCGTTTTTGCCTCATTCGACACCAGCTCTCTGTACTCCCTTTGTTTGTCTTGCAACTGCCTCAGTGTGTCCACCCTCTTGTTTCTGTGGTAGTCATCTTCCAAGGTCAGGATTCCAGTTTCTAACGCCATCGCCTCCCTGTGCCGCCTGTTTCGTTCGTCCCTCAGTCTCCCTTTGAGTCTGTCTCTCAACACCGGTTTCATGGCCTCCCAGAAGGTAATTTTGGAGTCTACCGAACCCTCGTTTTCGGCTATGTATACTTTTATGTCCGCCCTCAGACCCCGTTGTATGTCTGGAGTTTGAATGTCCCATGCCGCCAGGCGCCATTCCGTCTCTCGTCTTTCGGTGGATTTCCCCAATTTCGCATAGAGGGGGGAGTGATCCGAAATCCCCCTTGCTTTATATGTGTACTCATCTCCCTCTGACAGGTATTGCCTTGCCACGAAAATGTAGTCTAGCCTGGAGAAGGCCTTATGTGCCCCTGAATAAAAGGAGTACGCCTCCTGTGTCGGGTGTCGCCATCGCCATGAGTCAGTGAGCCCCATCTCAGCCATATAAGCCGCCAGCGCTGTCCGTGCCCCCCCTCTGCGCGCGGGTCCCGAACGATCTAGTTCTTCCGACATGACGTCATTGAAGTCCCCCCCCACTATTTGCATCGTGTCCGCCGTGTCCAGCAGTATGGACGCCACCTCCCTGAGTGTGCGTGGTTGGAGCTTCGGAGGGGCATAAACTGAGATCACTGTCATGTTTAGTCTATTCCACGTTCCCTGAATCCCCACGTATGTACCTTGTGGATCACTCCATGTGCGTGTTACGGTAAAGGGGTGTGTTTTGTCAATTAGTATTGCGACTCCCCTTGCACCCGAAGTGTAGCCCGCATGTGCCAAGACTTTGTATCTCCCCCTCGCTATGAATGTGCATGTCCCTACCCTCATGTGCGTTTCCTGTAGGAGGACCAGGTCCGGGGCGAGCCGCTTGATGTATGAATTCACCAGACCTCTCTTTATTTTGGACCCCAACCCGTTAACATTCCACGCCAAAATGGAGATTCCCCTGTGCAATCTTCCTGTTGACGTTAGTGTAACTGCCATATTGTGCAACTCCTCTGCCGATTGGTAGGAGACCCTCGCCACTGTGTGTGACTGGTTCGAATCTCAAGTTTCTGACCGTCCTCCTTCTTGTGTTCCCTTTCCCAATGACCCCCCCAACTTCCCCAACTCGTTGTAACTCCACTCTCCCTTCCCCCCCCTCCCCACCTCTCCCCCCCTCCAGACTCGACCCCATCAAGGTTCAAGCTGTCGGTAGAAGTCGGTCTGTCACCCCCCCATACCCCCCTCTATTCAACTATGTCTCACAAAACTCCGCCTATAGCAACCCGTGATGTATCCCCCCTGCCAGGCGTGTAACCCAGCCGAGGTATATATCACTCCCTGAGCTTGTGTCCAGGTGGCGGAACAACTGTTACACTAACAAATAAACTGTTCCTGAAAAACAGAAAAGGGTGTCAAAGTAAACGGAAACAACTACTGAAAGGGTTGTGGCCACTTGCGTGTCATGTCCGTGTCCCGACCGACCATCCAGCCGTCCACCTCTTCCACGTTCATGAGTGTGAGTCTTGCGTGGTCGGTACCGTGCTGCAGTGTCTATCGGCTCTATCCTGTTCCAACTGCCGTATCTCTGCTTCTAGTGGATGCAATGAGTGGTGATCACTGTCCGATTGCTCATCATTCCCGTCCGAGTTCCTGAGGCGTTCCCCTTCCCCATCCGAGCAGGCCTGGTCCTGGTGCCTCCTCGGCGACTTGTGCGCCCAGCTCGACGTCCCTGGGGATTCAGATCTACCTCTCCTGGTACCTGCTGACGGGCGTGGCTGGTACGGGGTCCCTGTGTATCTCGAGTGCAATCTCCTGGATTTCCTCCTCTGCCGTTGTGGGGAGCCCCACCGCGCCTTCTCTTGTGCTGCTTTCGCCAGTTCCTCTCTCCCAACTGTTTCCCGACTATTGAGAATCGGTCTCTCCTCCAACCACTGCCATGCGTCGTCTGGGTGGGTGAAGAAGTGTGCTTTATCTTTGTAGAGTACCTTGAGCTTTGCCGGGAAGAGCAACATGTATGTAATGTTCAATGATCTCAATTTGACTTTCACTGATTCGAAAGAGCGCCGTTGCCTCTGAACTTCTTGGCTATAGTCTGGGAAGATCATTATGTTGGTGTTTTCCACTCGGATGTTATCCATCTTTCTCGCCTCATGCAATATTAAGTCTCTGTCAGCAAAGTTTAGGAAGCGGGCGATCACAGGTCGCGGCCTGGCGCCCTCCGGAGGTCTTGCAAGGAGCGCCCTGTGAGCTCTTTCGATCACAAAGCAGGATGAGAAGCGGGCCCCTGTGAAAGTGTCCGTGATCCATGTATGCAGGAATGTCGCCATATTGTTCCCCTCGATTCCCTCTCTGAAACCCACGAATCGGAGGTTATTGCCCCTGGCCCTGTTTTCTGCATCGTCCACCTTCCATAGTAGCTGTCTGTGCGACGCCTGAAGTTCCGCCATATCTTTCTTGAGCGTCGTGATCGAGTCTTCGGCCTCACCAATGCGCGTTTCCGTCTCTGTCACTCTGGCGGAGAGGTTCTTGAAATCCTGTCACAGGAGCGTGACCTCGGAGCCCACCTCCCCAATTTTAACCTCCAAAGCTGCTCGTGAGTCCTGAATGTCTGATCTAGACGCCTGGATTGCTGCTAGTAGCCTGTCCGTGTCGGTGGCTCCCTCCGCCGCAGCCCCCGCGTTGTCTTTGGACGGTTTCGGCGCCGTAAAGGTGTCCAGCGTGCCTTGCTTGGGCGGCTTGGGCGGGAGGTGGTCTTTCTTCACCATCGTCGCTAAGTTCGTGGTGTGGCTGCGATGGTGTGTGTAGGTTGATCTTTCGTGGTTGCCACCTCATAGTAAGCCTCACCGTGTGCCACGTGCGCCGGGTGCTGTCTGCCGTATGTCCGCTACTTTTTCGTGGATTGTCCCCACCGTGTACGGCCCTGGATGACTGTTCCGGGTGGTACACTGGCCGGTCTTCCCGTTCCCTTCCGCTCCGCCTTGCAATGCCCCCACCGGGCGCGTGTCACCACCCGGTCTCTCGCGCCGTTCAATTTGTCGCTCTGGCTGGTTTGGGGCTCCTGCTCTTCAAAGCGCAGAGGTCAGGTCCACTCTATGGCCCGGTCGAGCTCGCGCTGCCTCTCGTCGTCCTCAAACTTTCACCGGGCCTGTGCTGCTGCTGCAGTCCCAGCCCCAACTCCCCAAACGACACACGCGGCCTGTGGAGCTCTCGTACCCCCAAAGTGCGTCTCCTCCCCTTGCCTGCCGTAGCAGCGCCTCTCCCGCGCTTCAGTGTTCACGTCCCAAGCCGGTCGGGTGGCCGGCGGCAGAGCGCGCCGTTCTCGGGCTTACCCGGGTGCTGTGTTCTGTTGCTTCCCGCGTGTCCAGACGGCCCCTCAGGTGCGGTGGGGGGGGGACCTGCCACCGTCTCCCTCAGCAGCGTGTCTGTGTGTCACTCAAACTCCTCCGCCAGGTCCCGGTCCCTCAGCCCCACTGATCCCCCGGCGGTGAGCACTCTTCATGCGCTGCCACACTCCGCTGTTGTGGCCGCCATCTTGGTAAAGGACGTGGAGCACCGGGCTCACTTCACCTGCGACCTTACTGTCCTGGCCGCCCCCCGTGCCTCCTCCGGGCCGTCGCTGCAGTATGTGCGGGCAGGGAACCACTCACTCTCTCCGTCGGCGCCTCCAGGCTCTCCTTCTCTCTTCAGTGTATCGTAGCGGCCGCCATCTTGTGTAAGGGCGTCTCGCGCCCCGGTGCTGTCCGCCGCCCCTCCGGTGCACTTCTGTAGCCGCCCGGTGTCCGTCTCACTCCCCCGGCTGGATCGCTGCACACGAGGACCCTCCGGTTCCGGCCCCAGAGCGGCCGACCTCTTTGGGGCAGTGTTACCGCCGGTGTTCCTCTCTCTTCCCACGGGTCTGTGACCGTCTGGAATGCCGGCCGACACAGGGGTGATTGCTGCCCCCCCGGCTCAGCGGGCTCCAAGGATCCGTTGCGCCGCTCTCTTCCCCGTCTGTCAAGATCGTCCGGGCAGGTGTGGGTCTATCCCTCCGGCCGTTTACTGCGCCGCCATTTTGTCCGGCGTCCTCTCCTCCACCCGAGGTGCCGTATAGAATTCGGTGTAGCTCACTCCAAAGGGCACCGTTTCGTGTGCCGGACCACTCAATCCCCTCCAGACCACCTCCGACTGCCTGTGGTTGAGTGTCAGTTCGTGATGGTGCCAAATTTAGTCGGATCTTTAGACGTCGGCCGGGAGCTCCCGGGAGACACGTCTAGTCTAGCATGCCGCTGGCCACGCCCCATAGTTCCATAATTAACATAATTAATTACCAATTAAAGAAATATTATTAAGAAACAAAATAAAACTAATACAAATTAACTTACCACACTATACCACTTTAATCCCCACAACCCACAGCTAAAATTAAACTTTAAAATAATTAATTGCACAATTAAAACTTATTTTCAATTAAAAAACTATTACTATTAAACAACTACTTATAAAGAAAGGAAAAGGTTTCTACTCCCCACCCTTTACCCATATAAAAGTAATACCCACACACAAAAAATAAATTACCCTAACTAAATATCAATTAATTAATTAATATCAATTAACAAATAATTAATAATTAAACACAAAATACTTCACAACCTTTGCCCCGATAAACCCCACAGCAAACATCTCAAATAATTACACAATTCCCATAAATAATAAAGTAATTATATCAATTATCAACTAATTATTAATTAATCATAAATAAATAACTTCCCGCCAATTACCCCTATAAAGCACAGAACCGGCACCTACAATTAATTACACAATTGCCATAATTATCTACCAATTAATTAATATAAATTACCAACCAATTATTAATTACTTCACACAATTAACACTATACAATGTAATTAAATTAATATTAATAAATAAAAAATAATCATTCATTTATTAAAATTATATCACTTCCCACCCTATTCCCCTATTAACCCACAATAGAATTAAAAAACGCAAAATGTAATTCAAATAAAATGATTAACTACTAACAATTTAACACATATATTAAAAGATATAAACAATTCTTATACTAAAATATAAATCACATACATTTAAAATATAGTCTAAAATACATAACACTAAAAAATTGATATTTAAAAACAAGCATTGGCATAGCCAATAGGTCTCGCCTTTGGGGCCTCATAAGAGTTTAGACGTTTAGCTATTGGCTTTGTTAACGTTTTTAATATGTGTTGTAGAGCAAGGTGAATGCTGTGCAGCATGTTTAAAAGTTATAAGTTATAATAAAAAAGTGTTATAACCATTTTTGTCACCTTATATATATATATAACCTAGAAAACTATATATAGAACTGAAGTACTCTAATAAAAATCCGAATTAACACCAAAAATGTGTTGTTGTTTTTTGTCTTTTATTTATGTTTTAAAAACAGAACAGAAAAAGTCAAGTGTCTATAGCCGATTCATCACAACGTAACTACCACACGACAACTGAAAATCCCTCAAACCACGTGTATCGCATCGTGGCTCGAGAATAGTGAAAGCTGTCAGTACAGTTTTCATCAAACTCCAGACTCATTGAATTTTTAGGCTATATTTTTTATTTTGTTTTTAAATAGAAAAATCGCGGGGTATGCGTACGGAAATCCATACAATTACGAGCACGAGGTGCATGCTGATTGGCTGTCAACTGTCTGTCAACACTCCAAACCAGGAAGTGTTGGCAGCCATCTTGTTGGTCGCAAGAACTGAGTCACAAGAAAACAGTAAAACAAAGTTGAGAAATAAGGAAAGGGGGCAGGGTAGAAACATCCTGACCCTCTAGGCTTGCTCAGGGGGTCGTTCATGGATTTTTAGGCTATATATATTTATTTATTTTAAATAGAAAAATTGCGGCGTACGCGCACGGAAATCCTTGCAATCACGAGCTGCCTGCTGATTGGCTGTCAACGCTCCAAACTAGGAAGTGTTGGCAGCCATCTTTTATTTTGAAGTATGCGGGGGGGCTCATGGCCCTTCTACAAGCCCCGGGGACCGCCACCTTCCTGGGGCAGTAATATTTAAAATAGGGCGGGTCCGACCTCCCAGCCCCGGGGATTACCACTTTTCAGGGCTTTTTAATGTTGGGAGGGGGTTGCGCGGCCTTTGTGCTGGAGCTCTTGATGGCTCTGGGGACCACCATCTCTCAGGGCCGACTCCTGCAGTGTCCCGGGTTGTCTACCCCCGGGACACTGCTGTTTAGTATGGTAGGGCGGGAGCGTCGCGGCTCCCACTCTAGCACAGCAAACTGGTTTCCTGTTTGAAAGAGAGAGCAAGTTAAGTTGCTGTGTCTTTCAAGTAGGAAAGCAGATTGCTTTTCGTTAGAGAGAGCAGCATATAAACTGCTCTCTCTGACAAAGCAATGCCAACCCTCAAGGACGCGGGGAGTCGGCTGGGACCATGGTGGTATTGGTGTTCCCCACACGGTCCCTAATGATATTTTTTGAGTCCCGGGGAATGGGTTCCTTTGCAGCTCCTTAAACATCCGTACATATAATTTCTGTAAAATCCTTTTTTGTGTTGGAGAACAGAGTATTACTCCAGTGACTTTGTCATCCATGTATGTTTTTTACTTTTTCTTTATTTGAATTCCGTTTTATTTACAGTATGTTTCTACCTTTCTTTAGAATGAGTTTAACAGTGTAGCGTCCATTGCAGTGTTGTTAGCTTTTTTGTTCTTTTGCCTACTTACCAGTTTGTGTTCAAGATTCGGTGTCCTATTTGTGTAGCTTTCCTTTGTGTATCTTTTGTGCTGCCTTCTTTTGTGTATGTTTTTTTAATCTGACTTTGTTTATTCAGTGCTTCATCTAGTGTTCTGAATATAGCAGTACATCTGTAGACATGTACTTTACTCCTTTTCTTTGCCTCACTCCACCCTAATTGACAACGTAATGGGGTGAGTCAAACTAAGGCACTGCTGTCATCACTGTTTTAAGTTTGCAACAAAGTAGGTAGAATAAATAAATAAATAAAGCACTTGACACAATGCAGAGTGACACTATTTATTGTATTTAATTTTCGAATGTTTTCAAAATAAAATACACTGATGTACAAAATATTGTTGCTTTATTTGCAAGATAAATATTTAATATAATTCATATGAATCACCACATATGCTGATATTACAGTAAAGATAAAATGAAGTATTTATGTTTTTGTACAAGGACCTACAACATAAGAAATTCAGTATGGGAAATCAACAAAACAATTTGGAAGACAGTTTTGAAATTAGTAACAGTGTCATAGAAGAGCTGAACATACTTTTTACAAGTAGCGAGAATGAAGAGCAAGGTATAAATGCTGCATATATTAGCTGTGATTTCCTAGACTAAACTTTAGATGTTGATTTTCTGGAAGCATTAGATGACATCGAGTATGATCATATGACTTTTGAAATTGATAATCAGGAATATGAAATACATGATGCAATTATTATAGAAGCTCTATTAAGTTATGAGATATTATAAGAATACCTTTATTAAAATGGTTTGAGACATTCTTCTTGCAGAATTGTAATCATTCAGCTAGTACTGAAGTACTCATGATGCCAAGTGGGCCTTAGGGCATGGACTGCTTCAAACCCCTATAGACTATGTATGCACTCTTCTAAGCACCGGCAAATTTGTCTTTTATACCTTTCAGTGCCTAGTCTGTTTCCTTACACTTCCAGGAAACACTAATACACTTCTAGAATGGAGCAAGTGTTCACATTTCTTACTGCCTTCAGCTGGGGTAGTTGTTACAACAAAAAGGCTCGATAAAGGGCCTGCACTTTGAACACGAATATGAAATAGAATAGTTGATAACCATAGCCAAGAAAGGCAGCAAGTAGGTGTGTGTACGTGTAGATGGTGTGTTGATTGAGTGGAAGATGAATAATGTAAAAAATAAGAAAGGCTGCAAGTGTGCAAATTACCCACTGCCATTCACGGTTAGTAGTTACCAAGAAGGCTCAATAAAAGGCCTGTACTTTGAATTAGAATAACAAACAGAAGATTTGATAACCATAGACCATACTGGCTCTTTTTTAATATTGGTAGACTTTTATTAAGCTTTTTATTATACATGAATGGCAGGAAGTGTGCAAATTACCCACTGTCTTTCACGAGTAATAGTTACCAAGAAGGCTCAATAAAGGGCCTGTACTTTGAATTTGTATTACAAGAAGAATAATTGATAACCCAAGCCAGGCAGCAAGTGTGCAAATTTCTCACTGCCTTCGGCCGGGGTGATAGCTACCACAAAAAGGCTCCATAAAGGGCCTGCACTTTGAATAGTAATATGAAATTGAACAATATTTGATAACCCCTGTCAAAAAAGGCAGCAAGTAGATGTGTGTATGTGTGGATGATGTGTTGATTGAGTGGAAGATAAATAAGGTGAAAAATAACAAAGGCAGCATACCCGCACAATACCTACTGCCTTGTCAGGGAAGTGGATGTTTGGATTTCCAGTCCATTACATAGAGTGGGAGTTGCATTCCGCAGGGAGAGTCTTGAGAAACTGCTACCACATTTAAGTAAGCAAGCAAGTGCATAAAGTACACACTCCCGACACTGGGTGGAAGGGTTGAAAAATAACAACATTGGCCCCTTTCTGGGGTTTGTCATTAGAATTTCAAAATTGCTCGGCAACTGCACTAACGCTTGAGTGACTGACACAGATCCGGCAACCGAGACTGTACAAAGTGCTCTAACTCTTGGAGTGGGTGACACGCACCCGGCAACCCAGGTGGCAAATGGTGTACTAACTCTAGGAGTGACTGACATGCTGCACGCATCCGTCAACTCAGGCGCCATACTGTGCACTAACTTTAGGAGTGACTGATGCACCCTGCAACAAAGGTAGCACTCAGTGTACCAATTTCAGGCTTGAGTGTCACCTGGCAAACTAGGCTGTACTCGTTGAGGGGCCTGTGTTACACCCCTGCTCTCCCCTGCTGCAGTGTCTACCGGCAGATGCTGGGAGGGAGGGCATGGTCGGGGTAGGTGTGTATAAAGGATCTGCAATTTGAATTACAATATGAAATATTACAATAATTGATAACCCCAGCAAAAAAGGCAGCAAGTAGGTGTGTGTATGTGTAGATGATGTGTTGATTGAGTGGAAGATAAAAAAGATGAAAAATAAGAAAGGCTGCAGATGCGCAAAGTACCCACTGCTTTGTCAGGGAAGTGGATGTTTGGATTTCCAGTCCATTACACAGACTGTGCGTTGGATTCCGCAGTGGGAGCCTGAGAAATGGGTACCACATCTAACCAACAAAGTACACACACTGTGCGGTAGAAAGGATGCAAGAAAGGCTGCAAGTGTCTAAATTACCCACTGCTATTCATGCGTAGTAGTTACCAAGAAGGCTCAATAAAGGGCCTGCACTTTGAATCTGAATTACTTGAAGAATAATTGATAACCCCAGCAAAAAAAGGCAGCAAGTAAGTGTGTGTATATGTGGGTGATGTGTTCATTGAATGGAAGATGAATAAGGTAAAAAGTAAGAAAGGCTGCAGACGCACAAAGTAACCACTGCCTTATCAGGGAAGTAGATCTTTGAATAGGCAGCTCATTACACAGACTCTGCGTCACAAGACAGGATGCAAGTGTGAAAATTACCCTCTGCCATTCACGGGAAGTAGTTACCAAGAAGGCTGAATAAAGGGCCTGCATTTTGAATTTGAATTAATTGAAGAATAATTGATAACCCTAGCCAAGAAAGGGAGCAAGTGTGCAAATTTCCCACTGCCTTCGGCCGGGGAGTAGCTACAACAAAAAGGCTCGATAAAGGGCCATGACTTTGAATCAGAATATGAAATTGAACAATAGTTGATAACCCCTGCGAAGAAAGGCAGCAAGTGTGTACATTTCCCACTGCCTTCGGACAGGTTAGTAGCTACAACAAAAAGGCTTGATAAAGGGCCTGCACTTTGAATACAGATATGAAATAGAAGAATAGTTGATAACCATAGCCAAGAAAGGCAGTAAGTGGGTGTGTGGATGTGTAGATGATGTGTTGATTGAGTGGTAGATGAATAATGTAAGAAATAAGAAAGGCTGCAAGTGTGCAAATTACCCACTGCCATTCATGGGTAGTAGTTATCAAGAAGGCTCAATAAAAGGCCTGTAGTTTGAATTAGAATAACAAGCAGAAGATTTTATAACCATAGACTATACTGGCTCTTTCTTAATATTAGTAGACTTTTGTAATGCTTTGTTTTTTATACATGAATGGCAGGAAGTGGGCAAATTACTCACTGCAATTCACGAGTAATAGTTACCAAGAAGGCTCAATAAAGAGCCTGTACTTTGAATTTGTATTACAAGAAGGATAATTGATAACCTCAGCCAAGAAAGGCAGCAAGTGTGCAAATTTCCCACTGCCTTCGGCCGGGGTAGTAGCTACAACAAAAAGGCTCGATAAAGGGCCATGAATTTGAATCAGAATATGAAATTCAAGAATAATTGATAACCCCAGCCAAGAAAGGCAGCAAGTGCGCAAATTTCTCACTGCCTTCGGCCGGGGTAGTATCTCCATTAAAAAGGCTCGATAAAGGGCCTTGAGTTTGAATCAGAATATTAAATTGAAGAGTACATGATGACCGCAGCCAAGAAAGGCAGCAAGTAAGTGTGTGTACATGTGGATGATGTGTTCATTGAATGGAAGATGAATAAGGTAAAAAGTTAGAAATGTTGAAGATGCGCAAAGTAACCATTGCCTTATCATGGAAGTAGATATTTGGATACCGAGCTCATTACACAGACTGTGCATCGGAAGAAAGGATGCAAGTGTGGAAATTACGCACAGCAATTTACGGGAAGTAGTTAAGAAGAAGGCTGAATAAAGGGTGTGCACTTTGAATTTGTATTAGAAGAAGAATGATTTATAACCCCAGTCAAGAAAGTTAGCAAGTGTGTATATTTCCAACTGCCTTCGGTGGGAGTAGTTACAACAAGGTGGGTCCAAGATGGCGGATTGACACCGCCAGCAGTGGAAGGGCGCTGAGTCGGGTCCAGGTTCAGGTCTGAAGCAACGCTATGTTCCGACACAGTGTACTCACTGTACAGCATTGATATGTGCAGAGCTGCTATACGATTTAAACTACACGACGGAGCAAAACAGCGGAGCAAATTTGGACACAGGAGGGCTCACCTCGAGTGATGAGTAGCGCTGTAATACTGATGGTCACGGAGACGGAGGCTGATGTGGAAAATACGGCAGACCAAGTGTTCTTTCCGATGCTTCTTTTTTTCCGTCAGTGCTAGAAGTGCTGAGACACCGCAACAGCCACGAGTTTCTGCAAAGCCTCGGCAGAGTTGGCAGAGCTGGAAAAGCCTGTTAGAGTGGATCAGGCTGAGATCAGCATCTGCAACAGCAGCGATCCGCTGGCCAGGTCTGCGTTCCGCCGTAGCACCGGCAGCAGCCGGGCAGGAGAGAGCGAGCGTCAGCAGCGGGATGGCGCCGAAACCGCCGACGCGGACAACGCGCAACACAACAGTGAGCGGGAGGGCAGGCGTCTCTGCGGCTTCATTTTCGGTGACTGCAGTCAGTGAGATACTGGCAGGCAAGAAATCCAGCGAGACACTGGTAGGCAAGAAAACCACTGTGGACACGGCTCGGGGGCTGGCTCAGAGCACCGAGCGGGAGATACAGCCTGGTGTAAGCGGGGAGATAGGAGCTGCAGTGGCGCCAGTAGCAGCAGGAACAGAGAGCATTGCTGAAACGCTGCAGAAAGACTACCAAGGTAATACAGTAGATAAGGATGCTACCGGTGATATCATAGCTCCAACAGTGCAGGCTCCAACAACTCAGGCAAATATTCAGGCAAATACTGAGGTACGGACTCTAGTTATAGCTTCACTGAGAAACGGAGTGGTAGCAGCGGTGGCAGCAGAGACCACTTCTGACCAAAATCCTATGAATAGCGCTTCCATTTTTAACGATATGAACAGCACTCTTGTCCATCATTCTGGCTCTCCGGCTCCACAGTCTCTAACACTGAACTTACCCAGCACTGACATCAATGCTAAAACTTCCTCTTCCTCTTGCACTACTACTAATGCTACGAATGTCATTAGTCTCTCTCTCGATAAAGGCTGTGCGGCTGCTGAGGTGACAGAAACTGAGGGAATTGTAAAGGATGTTAACATAGACATAGGTGAAACAGATGAAGAATATGTGGATGTCAATGAGCAGGGGAGTAACACACCTTTATGTATGATCAAAGACAAAAATAAAACGGTACCTAAAAAGCTGAAGGGGAAAAGTAAGAGTAAGATGGTTAAAATGGCGGGCAAAACGAAGAAGACAAACACTTTGACAACTTTCGCTGAGAACAGCCCTATCAGACAATGGGTGCAGGCTAAGGGCGGGGTGAAAACCATGGCACTGCGATTATCTGGTAATAGCCCTAATGATGCAATCACAGCACCCACTGTACCCATCGACAAAACAAAAGCTGGTGCTCCATCCGATCCTATCCAACCTCTTCTTGCTGAGAAATTAAAGGCTATCGGGGCTAGCACTGGAGTTAGCACGTTTGATCAGCTACAACCTCAACCTCACTCTTCTGCATCCACCGCGATATCTACCGGGGACAACCCTGCTTCAGCCTCCGTGTTAATGGACTGTAGCAGTACCAGCAGTAACAGTGGGAATAGAGGCAATAATGGGAGTGACAGCATAATTGTTGATGATATGGGCGATATGCTCAAAGCTACCACCCCGGAGGCTTTAAGAACCCCACTCAGTGTGTCTGTACAAGCAACGCTCATGGGTGACAATACCTCATCCTCATCATCCTCATCTACTGGGGCAACTGAGTGGATACCGCAGGGGGAAGTGACCGCCTCCTTCCAGACAATCTTACACCTCCTAAATGAACAGAAACAAGAGGCCAAAACTCACTATCAGCAAATGAGGGAAGACAACAACAGAACTCAGATTTCTTTACAAGAAATGGGATGCAAATTGGGAGCGGTGTCGCAAGACATAGAAGAACTGCAGCAGAGAGTGGCTGTTACAGAAGAGAAATCGGAAAGCTCTGAGGCAGGACTGAATAGGCATGATCTACAAATAGCCCAGATGCAGGCCAAACTGGAAGATTTGGAGAATAGGAATAGAAGGCAGAATCTCCGTGTCTTTGGTATTGCGGAAGGAGCAGAGGGGGCAGATCCAAGGGCATACATTACTCATCTGTTTCAAAAGGCTTTTCCTGATCTCTCAGACTGGGACTGGGACTCACAGATCCAACGTGCGCATCGATTACCCTTATTCCAGAGAGATAATAGCAGGAAATTCCCAAGACCCATTTTGATCTACATAGGCAACTATCTGCTTCGTCAAGCCATCTCTTTAAAAGCTCGCCCCAATACCCCGGTTAATATTGAGTCAGTCACCTTTTTTGTGAGATCGGATCTAAGTAAACAGTCGTTAGAGAAAAGATGGAAGCTAAAACAGTTTATAGATCCGATCAAAGAACTTGGATTTCAAGCTTATCTGCAAGAACCTGCAAAGCTAAAAGTGATAAAAAATGGTCGCTCATATTTCTTTTTGGATACAGATGAGGTCGAAAAAGCAATTTATTCCTGGAAAACTGGGTAATGTTTGAGCTCAGGCTTAATGCTAAGTAAATACTGGCGTAATAGGGGTGCGATACTTCCCCCCTTTTTTTTTTTTTTTTTTTGTGTGGTTCTATTGGACTTATTAGATATATTGAAGTCAATATCTTTTTAGTCTCTTGTCAAACACAAAATTCTCGCGGGATATTAAATGTGTGCTTATATGACAATGAAGAGGTTAAATTTAAGACAATGTGAAATGCGCAATACTGTGACTGTGTCGTGTGGACTAATTATAAATACCTGGACTTGATAGGCGTTCCATTCACCCACCGACTGCCAGGTGAACGGCAGTCAACAGGAAGGGGGGATCCACAGGTAAACACGGGGTGGGGGGAGGTAGTACTAGAGTGTGGGGTGGGTTAAGGGAAGTAATGGTGTGGGGTAAAAATTGCATCAAAGGACACAAAAACGACAAAGAAAAAATTACGATGTTTTACAAAGCACTGATGGTGATTATTTTTGGCTACGTAGGTAAGGAAATATATAATTTAAAATGCATTTAATAAAGTGTTTAACCTGGAATGTGTCAGGATTAAACAACAAAATTAAGCGCCGGCTTGTCTATGAGGAACTTAGGATGTATAGCCCGCAAATAGTAGTTCTAACCGAGACACATATTGCCTATAAAGACAAACAGCTGATCAAACAATTAGGATTTGATCCAATAGTTTGCACGGATTTTCATGCTTCAATTAGGGGAGTAGCGATTTTAAAACATAAAGGATTGAAATGTGAAATAACTAAGACGATAACCGATAAAGCTGGCAGATGGGCGATAGCGCAGATAAAGCTAGGAGATTTCAATCTTACAATATGTGGAGTTTATGCTTCTAATCAGGATGAGCCTATAATCTTTGACTAAATTAATATGGAACTGCTGGGATGGGGGGGGAGATTATTGTGTTAGGAGATTGTAATTGCATAATGAATTATAAATTGGATATCACAAGAAAAAACGCTTTTCAAAGGATGAGGAAAACTAGAGCTGCTATTGTGGATTTGGCAGCAACTCATCTTTTAAAAGATGTATGGAGATTTCTAAATCCCGAGATAGCTGGATATACTTTTTATTCTGCTGCACACAGGGTATGCTCACGCATTGATATGATTTGGGGGTCAGGCTTGATTCTTGATAAATGCAGCTGTTCAATGGATATATATCCAAGGGTTACATCTGATCACAACCCGATTTCTATAACGTTTACACTTATAACTCAGGAAAAAACTACTCGCTCCTTCTCTTTTCCACGTTATTTATTTTCTGACGCGATGTTTATAAATCAGCTCAAAGAGCATATAAAAGAATTCATTGACATTAACAGAGAATCGAGCTTACCATGGATAGTCTGGGATTCGTGTAAAGCTAGCGTACGGGGATTTACCCAACAATATATTTGGCGACAAAATAAAGAACTTCGAACTTTAAATCAACAAAGGCTAAACGAAATTAGGGATATTGAACTCCAGATATCTGATGCTATCTGTAACAATGTTTTAAACTTAGAAGATTTAAACTTCAAATTAATCGAACTTAAAACTGCAATTAAGAACCTTCTGAGGGATAAAAGCATTAATAAATTGAAAAAATACCATTTAGAACAGTATGAAAGTGGAGATAAAAGCGGGAAATTACTAGCTTATAAAGTTGCGGAAGATCGCTCCATTAATATGGTTAAAGAAATCAAGGGGGACAATAATCAATTATTCTGTGACCCAAAATCAATTCTACAACAGTTTGCTTCTTTTTATCAGACTCTTTATACACCGGAAAATGTTATTTTAGATGACTGTATTAATAATTATATTGATGATAATAAAGTCAATAACTTAAGTCCAGATCAATCGGCTCAACTGGAGGCCGAGATCACGCCATTAGAAATTAGGGGAGCAATTAAATCCCTTGCAATGGGCAAAGCTGTCGGGGAAGATCTCATTCCTTTGGAAATGTATAAATATTGCACTGAAGAATTATCACCACTATTTGCTGATGTAGTTAGTGCTATTGGTAAAGGGCAACAAGCACCTAGGTCATGGAATCTAACTCAAATTATTTTCTTTTTGAAAAAAGGTAAAGCACCACAAGAGATGGGATCGTACAGGCCTATTTCTCTTATTAACAGTGATGCAAAAATCTTTGCCAAAATACTGGCTACTAGATTAGCTCCGTATATGTCCCAACTCGTCTCTCCTCAACAACATGGATTCATCCCTAAGCGTGACACCACAGCACATATTAATATGGCTATTTCAGCTTTCGATGCGGCACGGATTAAACACACCCCACTCGGTATGATTTTATTAGATGCTGAAAAAGCATTTGACCGGGTGGGGTGGGGTTTTTTGTGGGCCGCATTACAATCATTTGGCATTAAAGGAAAACATCTACGATGGATCCAATCTTTATATGATAATCCGATGGGTAAGATCTCATATATGGGAAAATGTTCTTCTTTGTTTTCCATCAAAAGAGGGACAAGGCAAGGGTGCCCTTTATCACCATTACTTTTTGCTCTTGCGATAGAGCCTTTTTTGATTGCTTTACAACGTCAAACACTAATCAGTCCTTTTTTTAATGGATTAAATAAACTAGATATAACTGTATATGCTGACGATATCGCAGTTTTTTCCCCAGATGCCGCTAGAACTATGAAAGGTATTTTAATAGAGGCTGACATCTATGGCTCAGTTTCTGGCTACAAACTTAATACCACCAAAACCCAAGTCGTCATGAATTATCAACCTAGCACTCCTGTCCCTGGAATTAGTAACGTAGCCACGTACTTGGGTGTTAAAATATGCTCAGATATTGATTCCATTATAGGACTAAATTATGAACCTTTATTAAAAGAAACTGCCATGCAACTTAAAAAATGGCATAAACTTCCTGTTAATATGATTGGGCGAATAAATCTAATAAAAATGAAAATCTTGCCAAAATTTCTGTATCTGTTCCGAACAATTCCTTTGCGGGTCAATAATTCCTTCTTTACTAGACTAGAAGGTATTATTGGAAGCTTTGTATGGGGATATAAAAAAGCTCGGCGGGCTGTATCACTGCTTAAACTTCCTTTTAGCCAAGGAGGACTGCTTTTTCCAGACTTTAAACTTTACTACTGGTCAGCATTTATGACCCGGATTTGCAGTCTGGCAGTTTTAGATAAATGCTTATATTTTCACAAATTTTTACTAGGATTAGATGTCAATATGTTTTTGTATAGGATGAATGACCCCAACTATTTTAAAAGGGTTAAATTTAAGACCATAAGGGATACTGTGAGTATCTGGCGATCTATTATGGCTAAATGCAATACATCTCTGTTTCACAGTCAAACACCTTTATGGGGCAATCCCGGCTTCCCTACTATTTTTCATGAGTCATCGTGTCAATTGTTTTTAAACTCTGGTATTTGTCTTTTGGGGGATTTATTTGATCACCTTGGCTTTATGGCATTTGATAAGATGAAACTTTGCTACAACCTACCAGAAGCAGCTAGGTTTAAATACTATCAGGTCAGAGATTACTTAGTAAAAAAAATAGAACTCTCCACAATCTCAGAATCGGAGATATGGGACTGTATCTATAGGGATGCTGATAAATCTATTATAAGTCTCGGTTATAAGCTTTTCTCTGATCTCAAGACCGGTGATGCAACTATTTTAACAGAGAAGTGGAATAGGAAACTGGCAACGAGTATTCCCACAGATCTAATTGTCACATCATTTAAAAGCCTAAACACATCAGTTCAATCCTCTAGTTTAAAATTGCAGATGTTTAAAACAATCTGTCAATTATATTATACTCCTGAAAGGATACTTAAATGGGCAACGAACAACACTCATTCAGATAAAACGAAATGCCCGAAATGTGATTTGAGTGGTGCGGACATTGTTCATATGTTCTTTACCTGCCCTCACCTTAAGGAATATTGGGAAGGAATAACTAAGGTTATCACTGAGAGGTTGGAACAACCTTTTTTATTCTCAAACATCGATGTTTGTGTAGGCATCAATGGGGGTGAAATGTCTAAAGATTTGCTGAATATTCTAATCACATGTGGAAGGTTATTTGTTGCCAGAGCATGGATCCAAAGGAACCCTCCAACAGTTTTAGAATGGTGGAGTTTAGTAAAGGAGATTCATAGTATGGAAGCCGCTATTGCAGAATCTAGGGGAGTGCAGGCCAGACGAAAAATTGACAGAATATGGGGGTTATTCATGTCTTAGCAAATATTTTTTCAAAATACTTGGTTACTGATTCTTAAATTCTTTGTTTTGCACTGTATAAGCTTTACTAAAAAGTTATCTAAATGTAATTATGGAATTCTGTTATATTCCTGGTTCTTTTGTAATTCTTGGAAAAAATGAATTGTTTACTGACTATGTGATCCTTTGATGCAAATAAAAATTACTTAAAAAAAAAAAAAGGGAGTAGTTACAACAAAAAAGGTTGATAAATGTCTAATGAGTAATGTTGAGGACAGATATGTTCCAGTTTTTTATGAAGTTGATAGACTGTTCCATGTAACAGAAAAGTTCATCGCAATAAATGCTTAGAAATTTAAGTTTACTAAAATCAAGATTAATATGTGAGTATGGACTGCTTGTCGAAGATGCTGTTGCAGCAGTTTATGTGCTTGGTGCAGCAGCAGGTGGGTTGCCCTGCAATTTTTGTGTTGCAGTCCAAGCTGTGGTGCGAGTTCTTCACGTGTTGCACTATATTTGCTGTGTCAAAGAAGTCTTTTTTGGATGGATTACCCTTTGAAAGAGTTGTTTGGTAAATTTTACAGATTACTTTTGGAGCATTAACCTTCGGCTGGAGTAGTAGCTACGACAAAAAGGTTCGTTAAAGGGCCTTGACGTTCAATCAGAATATGAAATTGAAGAATAATTGACAATCCCAGTCAAGAAAGGCAGAAAGTGTGCAAATTAAGCACTGCTTTCTGCTGGGGTAGTTGATACCAATTACAAGATAATGTCAAAAAAAGTAATGCTGAGCTCCTGCTCCCTGCATTTTATTAGGTCGATAGACTGTTCCTCGTAAGACAAAAGTTCATCACAATAAATGTATAGAATGTTAATGTCACCGAAATGAGGATCAATTTGTGGGTGTGGATTGCTTGCTGAATATGCTACTGCAGCAATTGATGTGCTTGGTGCAGCAGCAGGTGGGTTTTCCTGTAACGTCCGTGTTGGAGCTTGAGCAAAGTTATTGGGGTGCAAATTCTTGATATGTCGCATCATACTTGGTGTGCCAAAGGAGTATTTTTTGGATGCATCACTCCTTTAAAGAGTTGTTTGGCAAATTTTACAGGTTACTAACGGAGCATTAACCTTTTTTTTCTCTTCAGGGATAATATATAAGTTCCAAATTAGAGCTTTGTTCTTCTTCTTTGGAGGGTCTTCAGGAATGAAATCTCTTTTTGAAGAAAAGCTGGAAGATGAGTCCATTGCTGTTATTATGGTGATCTTCTCTCTATTTGACAGGATTCTCAGAAGAGATGGTCCTTCTTAGGAACTCAAAATAGAATGAATAAAAAGGGAGGGATCTTTGAACAGTTGGAATAGGAAGAGTTATGAACTAATACACTATAATACGTATACTTTCTGGCTTTTTTTCAGTTAAATATTCAATTTCTTGTACAGATTTAAGTACTCGATTTCGTGTTGCATGAAGACTCAGACTCACTCAAATGATTCTTCTAGATTTGGAGTAAATACTTGCAGATGATAAGGGATCTGAACATTCATAAGCTCCAATTTCTCGATGAGATAACATCTATAAACTGTAACTATATAATTTTTTAGTTAGACTTTTCTTGTAGGAAATCTCTTCTCACATCTCCTTCAATTCTGTCTTTTCTGATTTTGTTATGCTGGGCGTTCGATATGGAGCAACAACAACGGAATTGTCTGCAATATATTGAATGTTTATGTTAGCATTCCACATGGAAAAAATGACTGGGTTGTAGTCATTTATATATTTTGACTTTTCATTTCTTTTTAAGTTGTATATATTTTTTGGAGACTTGTTTGTGATAGAATGTAGCAAAGATGACATAAAACTGTTCACTCTTCCTTTCAATATTACAGGACGTGGAAATCCAAAACGACATTTGGTGTAGAACTTGTTCTTAAATTTGTAGTTTCGATGACAGTACTTCCCACAACGATGGCTTTGTAATCATAAGACTTGTTGTTTTAAGTCCTTATCTTGTGTACTTTTGGGTATATTAAATGTGGCATATTTTCCAATGAAAGACAGCACAGTATCATGTGACTCAGTTGCAAATTTGGGAGCATCTTTGATCCATATTAGCATATGTATGTGAGGAGCATCTTTTGGTTGATACTCTTTTCTCCAAAAGAAATCCAAAACCTTTCCAAGAGGAGATTTTTTTTTATTGGTGATAAAATATATTATAGCTTTGAATCTATGATTGAAATACATGTATACATTAACTGGATCCAAAGAGCACAATTCTCCCCGTGTCTTATATTCAATATTTAGTATCTTTGGATTTGTGTCTTGAAGAAATTGAAATAAATCATCCCAAGCGTACTCAGCACAGCTCACATACACATTTTTATAATATTTTTTTTTTTTTTTACTAGATACGTTGCCTTTTACACTTTCCTAACATTCACTAATTCTTGCAAGATTTTCATACTCCTAGTAGGAAAGCCATTAACAAGAATAACTAAAGGTTGATCTTCTACATTTTCTACACCAATTGTTTCAATTTTTTATAAAAAATTACAGGCAAATATACAACTCTTCCCTTTAATCATGTTAGTAAATCTGAAGGAGGCAATTTTCCTGTCTCATGCTCCATACGAACAATAGCCTGAAATGGATGCACACATTAAATAAGAATAGACTCATAGGTATTTAAATCCATCAGTTCAGAAGGATTAATTACCAACTCAAGATTAATATGCACAGCTCTAGCAGGCATTTTGTTCTCATCTAATTTGTTATAACAATACTTACAAATACGTTGATCAGAACCCAAATCAAAAGAATTTTCTACTAACAAATAAGTTGCAAACTGCTTCCATTCATTATTATTTTCCTTTTTAAATACAGATGAACAGTCCTGGTTTGATTTTTATAATGATTTCGTTGAAAACAAATTGAAGAATAATTTGGCGTTTCAAGTGAAATCACCGTAAACTTTGTAATATCTTGCTCAAATTTTTTTACAGTACAACATTGTACATTCCCTTCCAAATTTTCTTCTATTAATATCTCAGTTTCTGCACTGTCTTCCTGAGGACCAAAGTAACTAAGCTGAATTTCATCAGAGACATTTGTTACATCTGATACAGATGCACGGAAAAGAGTACTGCTCCACTTTTTTTAACATTAATGCTGGAATGTTTGCGTAATACAATGTTCTGACTAATTTCCTCATTTGAGTATGATGAACTGGTAACATTCTGAATTGGTGAAAAACACTTCACCATACTTTTTTGAAAGACAAGCTAGAGAATGACCTTGCAAACCAGTATTTTGTCCCCCTCTACAAGAGTCTAGTCCTTGCAACATCTTAATCTGTTGTTTAACACTTTTCTTAATATAGTTATTTAAGAAATTGCATAAAAAAATCAATAGATTCTTGACTTACAGTATACATACTACTACAATTGCAAGTGCTCACTGGAGCTTTAGGACGTCTCCCTAAAACCTCCTCAGCTAACACCTCTTTTGCATTTCTAGGAGCAATTTTCTCTTTCACAATGGCACAACCATTTCTAAGCTCATAGGCACGACCACTAGTGTCAACTGCATGTAACAAATCATTACTCTGAAGATAACTGTCATCATTAAAAAAAGGCTCAGAACTTGAACTATGGTTCCATTCACACAAAAGAACCTCTGAAAAATTTCTTCTGTTACTCTTTTCACTTACTTTTGCCCTTCATTAAAGGGATTGGTTTATCTAGTGATCGAATTGTATTGATTACTATATCAAATTAAAAAAAATTCAATATGAAAGCCTTCTCAAGCAGATTTTCTATAGTTTTCTTTAAATTTTAAAATGCGGTTTAAAAAAAAATCTTCACTTTCTTAATTAAATTCGTCACAACTGTATTATAAAATACAAGAATAACTGATAACCCTAGCCAAGAGAGGCAGAAAATGTACAAATTACTTACTGCCTTCGGCTGGGGTAGTTGTTACAATAAAAAAGGCTTGATAAAGGGCCTGTACTTTGAATACGGATATGAAATAGAAGAATAGTTGATAACCGTAGCCATGAAAGGTAGCAAGTAGATGTGTGTACGTGTAGATGATGTGTTGATTGAGTGGAAGATGAATTATGTCAAAAATAAGAAAGGCTGCAAGTGTGTCAATTAATCACTACCTTTAGCTGGGGAAGTAGTTACAACAAAAAGGCTAGATAAAGGGCCTTGACTTTGAATCAGAATATCAAATTAAACAATAGTTCATAACCTCTGCGAAGAAAGGCAGTAAATGCGCAAATTTCGCACTGCCTTCTGCCGGGGTAGTATGTATATGAAAAAGGCTTGATAAAGGGCCTGGACTTTGAATCAGAATATCAAATTGAACAATAATTGATAACTCCAGCCAAGAAAGGCAGAAAGTGTGCAAATTTCCCACTGCCTTCGGACGGGGTAGTTCTTACAACAAAAAAGCTTGATAAATGTCTAGTGACTGATGTTGAGGACAGCAATGCTCCTGTTTATTTTTTTTGATGAGGTTCATAGACTGTTTCACGTAACAGAAAAGTTCATCGCAATGAATGCATAGAAATTTATGTTTACCAAAATCAAGATTTATATGTGAGTATAGACTGGTTGCCGAAGATGCTGTTGCAGCAGTTGATGTGCTTGGTGCAGCAGGAAGTGTGTTGCCCTTCAATCTTTGTGTTGCAGCTCAAGCAAATTTGTTGAGGTGTGAGTTCTTCACGTGTCGCACTATATTTGCTGTGCTAAAGAAGTGTTTTTTGGATGGATTACCCTTTGAAAGAGTTGTTTTGCAAATTTTAAAGATTACTTTTGCAGTATTAACCTTCGGCAGGGGTAGTAGCAACAACAAAAAGGCTCGATAAAGGGTCATGACTTTGAATCAGAATATCAAATTGAACAATAATTGATAACCCCAGCCAAGAAAGGTAGCAAGTGTGCCAATTTCCCACTGCCTTCGACCGGGGTAGTATCTACAACAAAAATGCTCGATAAAGGGCTTGCACTTTTAATAGGAATATGAAATTGAACTATAGTTCATAACCTCTGCGAAGAAAGGCTGCAAATGCGCAAATTTCCCACTGCCTTCGGTCGGGGTAGTTAATACAACAACAAGGTTTGATAAACGGCCTGCACTTTGAATAGGAATATGAAATTGAACAACAGTTGATAACTCCTGCAAAGAAAGGCAACAAGTGCGCAAATTTCCCACTGACTTCTACTGGGATAGTATGTACATGAAAAAGGCTTGATAAAGAACCTTGACTTTGAATCAGAATATGAAATTGAAAAATAGTTGATAATCCCTACGAAGAAAGGCAGCAAGTGTGTAAATTTCCCACTGCCTTTGGACAGGTTAGTAGCTACAGCAAAAAGGTTTGATACAGGGCCTGCACTTTGAATACAGATATGAAATAGAAGAATAGTTGATAAACATAGCCAAGAAAGGCAGTAAGTAGGTGTGTGTGCGTGTACATGATGTGTTGATTGAGTGGTAGATGAATAATGTAAAACATAAGAAAGGCTGCAAGTGTGCAAATTATCCACTGCCATTCATGGGTAGTAGTTATCAAGAAGTCTCAATAAAGTGCCTGTACTTTGAATTAGAATAACAAACAGAAGATTTGATAACCATAGACTATACTGGCTCTTTTTTAATATTGGTAGACTTTTGTTAAGCTTTTTTTTATACATGAGCGGCAGGAAGTGCGCAAATTACCCACTGCCATTCACGAGTAATAGTTACCAAGAAGGCTCAATAAAGGGCCTGCACTTTGAATTTGTATTAGAAGAAGGATAATTGATAACCCCAGCCAAGAAAGGCAGCAAGTGTGCACATTTCCCACTGCCTTCTGCTGGGGTAGTAGCTACAACACTAAGGCTCGATAAAGGGCCTTGACTTTTAATCAGAATATGAAATTCAAGAATAATTGATAACCCAGCCAAGAAAGGCAGCAAATGTGCAAATTTCTTACTGCTTTCGGCCGGGGTAGTTGTTACGACAAAAAGACTGGATAAAGGGCCTGCACTTTGAATACGAATATGAAATAGAAGAATAGTTGATAACCATAGTCAAGAAAGGCAGCAAGTAGGTGTGTGTGTGTGTAGATGATGTGTTGATTGAGTGGAAGATAAATAATTTAAAAAATAAGTGAGGTTGCAAGTGTACAAATTAACCACTACTTTTAGCAGGGAAGTAGTTACAACAAAAAGGCTTCATAAAGGGCCATGACTTTGAATTAGAATATGAAATTCAAGAATAATTGATATCCCCAGCCAAGAAAGGCAGCAAGTAGGTGTGTATGTGTATGTGTAGATGATGTGTTGATTGAGTGGAAGATAAAAAAGGGGATAAAAAAGAAAGGCTACAGATGCGCAAAGTACCCACTGCCATGTGAGGGAAGTGGATGTTTGGATTTCCAGTCCATTACACAGACTGTGCGTCGGATTCCGCAGTGGGAACCTGAGAAATGGGTAGCACATCTAAGCAACCAATGCAAGTGGACAAAGTACACACACTGTGTGGTAGAAAGGACGCAAGAAAGGTAGCAAGTGTGACAATTTCTTACTGCCTTCGGCCGGGGTAGTTGTTACAACAAAAAAGCTTGATAAATGTCTAATGACTAATGTTGAGGACAGCGATGCTCCCGTTTCTTGTTTTTGATGAGGTTGATAAACTGTTTCACGTAACACAAAAGTTGATCGCAATAAATGCATAGAAATTTATGTTTACCAAATTCAAGATCAATATGCGAGTATGGACTGTTTGCTGAAGATGCTGTTGCAGCAGTTGATGTGCTTGGTGCAGCAGCAAGTGGGTTGTCCTGCAATGTGTTGCAGCTCAAGCAAAGTTGTTGGGGTGCTAGTTGTTTACGTGTTGCACTATATTTGCGGTGCCAAAGGATTATTTTTTGGATTGATCATACATTGAAAGAGTTGTTTGGCAAATTTTACAGGTTACTAATGGTTGGTGTGTTTCAGTTAGTATGTGTCTGGACTTCGCTGGAATCTTTAAGGGACACATTAGGGCTTACATAATACAGAAATACTTTGTACTTAGTGACATTCGATTGTATTTTATGATGAACGGTTGAATTCTACATCCGCCTCTAGGACTAGTGGGAGGGTAGCATTTTAAAGTTTTTGACAGGTTACACTACATGTGTCCATGCAGCTAAAGAAAACTTAGCATGGTTATGCATGGGCACCCTCTCACACAAAACGTAGCACTCAGTATTCAGGATTGTAGAAGCTTGCCATAGGAGTGACTGACGAGTTTATATATGGCAGTGAGAAAAGAAAAGAAAAACAAGTACGCTTGTTTTACATTAGAGTTATACAGACCTGAAAGACTATGCATGTAAATCCATGAAATCTTTTTTGAAGGTATGGAAGAAAGCAGTGAAAGGGTGTTTAGAAACAATATTGTCCAGCATAAAAAGTTCATGATTGTTCTTTTTGTTTAGTGTAAACACACCTTTTTGATTATGACCATGGAATAGTGGTGTAACTATATCATAGATTCTATTGTCAGATATCTACCATAGTGATAGTGGAATTACCACTACTTTTTAGATTACCATTGAACAATCATGTGTAGAGGAGCGGTATTGCTTCTTGACCTTCTAAGAGGAGGAAGATTTAAATTTATATTTCAACACCTAAACAAAATAATTGCTGAATTTCAAAAAGAAAATTAAGTAAGAATGTTAGAGGAAGTCTGGTCCAACTCTAAAAGGTTAGTGCAAATCGTGACAGCTGAAAGAAGTTTGTCTCAACATTAGTTTTTATGATAATTCAGACACAACAATAGATTGCAGGAGTGTGCAAATGTCTACTTAGACATGTTGCATGCGATCATATGTTACTTAAAAAGATAAATTTTTTACATATCTAACCAGTAAAAGGTAAGTAAGATTTACATTTGGTTTTATAAAGTCAAGGTGGAGTCATCTGCTGCATTCAAAACATTGGGCCTGTTGGGAAGATAGTGAAATGTAACTTGTTATTAACATCGCATTGTTTCAAGGTCAATAGCTTTTTGAAATGAAAACTTTATATGTATTTACATGGTAAACATAGTTATCTCTCATTACTTAGTGGAAACGTGGTAATGACTCCACAACTTGGAAGGGTGCATAGCCAGCTTTCCAACATGGTGGACGTAACTCTAAAAAGACCCTTGCAAATGCCTAAGTTATCTGAGTGAGAGTAATATACTCCCTGTATTAGACAAATGTCAACTGGAGAGTTAATGCGTTCTAAAGACTCCAAGGATTTATATCACTTAATTTTAATATTCTGCATTTACACTCATTGAGGGTATTTACCATTAACTTTTGCAAGTGTGTTGTTGAAGTATCTTGGTTGCAGACAACAATACTTTTCAACAGACTCTAAATGTAAAAAAATATGTACATTAGGACATCATAACAGCAATGCTAACAATTAAAAACGTAGGAGTCGATTAGGATGGCGGACGGAAACAAGATACTCCCCACCGCTCCGCGGAGAAACCGCCGTTGCGATTAGGATAATAATGTCATGAAACTCCGTCCGCGGTGGACGGAGTACATCAAACCCCATCCGCGGCGGACGGAGTACACCTGAGACCGCCGCAAGTGGACGGTACCTAAGAAACACCGTCCGCCGCGGACGAACATGACCGCGGGAACAGGCACAGCCACTGCAATACCTGCGGATGCTTCGTTCCCGCGATTAGGATAACGCTGCCAGTCCCACGGAACTCACCTCCATCCACGACCGCTGCAGAAACAATGCAACGAGAAACCCAGCATCCCAGCGGAAGGACAACATGAACACCATCCCTACCGTCAAACCAATTTACAAATGGCTGACGGAAGTAAATACAAAACACACTACACAGGACACCCACCCACCTGAAACACCCACACCAATCACAAGCCACAATGACACCCCCCCAAGCACCTAAAAATCCACCGAAGTCAACACACCCACCTAGCACCTGACTGGCAACAACCATTGGGACACTACCACGACAGAGTATAAAAAGATTCCCACCCACTACCACAATCCTTTGCACCACAGCATAGCTGCAAGCAAGAGGCTCAATACAACTTACAGCAGACACTAAAGTCAACACATACAGCCTGCACACAAACACACCCACCACACAAACACCCACCACACCATTCCTACACACCACACACCTGCACATCCCAACCCACTCCACCCACACCTTGCACATCACACACCATCATGGCACCCAACAAAAATCCTAAATTCACAGACACAGAGTTGAAGGTCCTGGTGGATGAAATCATCCGTGTCGAACCCCACCTATTCGGCACACTAGTCCAGCAGACCACCGTGGCAACCAAAAACCACATGTGGGACAGGATAGTCAGGCGGGTGAATGCGTCAGGGACCGTGCCAAGAACAAAGCACAACATCCAGAGGCGGTGGCACGACCTCAAAACAAGGGTCAAAGGCATCCGTGCCAAAAATCACCTGCGGGCACACCACACTGGCGGCGGCACACCCCCGGAGCCCATACCCTATGCAGATTGGGAGGAAAAGGTGCTGGGCATACTGCACCCAGAGAGCCTTGAGGGCATCGACGAGGGAGAAGAGGCTGGTAAGTACAAACCAAGCACCACTATCACACCGACATGGTCTGCCTCACACAACTGAGAGGACACATCCCCCAGGCCCTAAACCATGCATGTGGGCCACATACTCACCAAATGTGAACGACTCCCAACAGGCCCCCATGTCCACTGGGAGGGTGGTGGTGTGTGTTGGGAGGTGGGTGGGGTTTGTGTTGGGAGGTGGGTGGGGTGTGTTGGGAGGTAGGTGGGGTGTGTGAGAGACCAGCACTACGACTCCCAACAGGCCCCCATGTCTACAGGGAGGGTGGTGGTGTGCGTTGGGAGGTGGGTGGGTGTGTTGGGAGGTGGGTGGGGTGTGTTAGGAGGTGGGTGGGGTGTGTTGAGAGGTGGGTGGGGTGTGTGAGAGACAAGCACTACGACTCCCAACAGACCCCCATGTCCACAGGGAGGGTGGTGGTGTGTGTTGGGAGGTGGGTGGGGTGTGTTGGGAGGTGGGTGGGGTGTGTTGGGAGGGTGGTGGTGTGTGTTGGGAGGTGGGTGGGGTGTGTTGGGAGGTGGGTGGGGTGTGTTGGGAGGTGGGTGGTGTGTGTTGGGAGGTGGGTGGGGTGTGTTGGGAGGTGGGTGGGGTGTGTTGGGAGGTGGGTGGGGTGTGTGAGAGACCAGCACTATGACTCCCAACAGGCCCCCATGTGCACAGGGAGGGTGGTGGTGTGTGTTGGGAGGTGGGTGGGGTGTGTTGGGAGGTGGGTGGGGTGTGTTGGGAGGTGGGTGGTGTGTGTTGGGAGGTGGGTGGGGGGTGTTGTGAGGTTGGTGGGGTGTGTTGGGAGGTTGGTGGGGTGTTTTGGGAGGTGGGTGGGGTGTGTGAGAGACCAGCACTACGACTCCCAACAGGCCCCCATGTCCACAGGGAGTGTGGTGGTGTGTGTTGGGAGGTGGGTGGTGTGTGTTGGGAGGTGGGTGGGGAGTGTTGGGAGGTGGGTGGGGTGTGTTGGGAGGTGGGTGCGGTTTGTTGGGAGGTGGGTGGGGTGTGTAGAGAGGTCAGTGATATGTAATGTTTGAAAGATTATAACATGTCATGTCCACTGCATTGATCATTAAAATCTTGTCCCTCAGGTGATCGCAACCTGACTGGCGAAACCAGCAACCACCTGCAACAGTCGCCACACTCACAGCACGGACTCTCTGGGGACGATCCCACTGTCAGCTCCGGTGCGGAGGACGAAGCGGGCCCAAGCCGACTCCCAGGGCAATCTGGCTCACAGGACATCCCTGCCTCCACACCCTTGGCCTGTGTCACCCCAACAACACCTGCCACAGTGACCGGTGCAGCCACCACCACCACCACCTCCACCACCACCTGTACCACCACTCCTGCTTGTGCCACCCTGCCTGACCCATCGCAGGACGCAGGCCCATCTACATCACAGCCAAGCAGGGAGAGTGGACGGCAAAGGACAGACCAGAGGCCACATCTCACCCACAGGAGTGCTTCTCACCGGCGAGGTGTGGAAGGACACCCACCCCATCCTGCTGCTGAAACACTGGAAGCCCTAGCCAGAGTCCAGGCCTCCTATGACCGGGGGCAGGCACAGGCTGACCGTGCCCACCAGGACTCAGTGGAGAACACAAATCAGTTGCGGTCAATTGACGGGCGCATAGAGCAACTAGTGGACATCATGGGCCAGGTAACAGCACTGTGGAGGGACTGGTTATCCCGCAACACCCCCCCCCCTCAGCCAAGTGCCAAGCCGCCACGGTCACCAACACCACCGCCACCGCCACCTGAGCCCATGGACACGGATGTGGCCCCTGACCAACCTGCCCCCCCTGCTGTCTCCGCTCCGGCTACAAGACGGAGGGGGCCGTCCGAGGCTGGAAGTAGGTGAGAGCAGCGGGGATGCACCATCCACCCGCCAAAAGAGGGGCCGCAAATTACATTAACCTTGGCTGACCCTGCCATTCACCCGCCAACTATCCTGTCCCACAACGCCAAGTATTGGCACCGGTCTGCTGGACTAGCTGGACATCACCCAATGTGGTGTCACCACGGTCTTTTCATCTACCATGACCTTCAACTCACACTCCCCCACCCAACACTTACTTGTAAATATCCACCAGCATCAATTCACAACCTGTAAATAAATTTCACTTACACACTCAATTATGTGTTGCCTCCATGTTTTAATCACATGATTGTATCAGAATCAGACGTCACCAGGTGCAGGGAACTATGTCGGTGAGAATAATGCCTCAGTGGGAGTGACCCAGGGAAAAAGAGAGACAACAAACACACGTCATGAAACTGATTCACACCCATCACAACACACTGTACTGCAAGATACCACAAACCACACTAACTACAAAATCTGTGGATGAGAGGACACACATCATGGAGCCTTGCATGTCCACAATGCATACAACACGCACATGCAAACATAACATACCAGAGCAGCCAGCTTTCACACACCACATCCACACACCACCAGCAAACATACATCACGCATTGTCAACCTGCACAAGAGGTAGTCACTCACATTCAAGGAAAATAGTGATCAATGAGCTGACACCTCTGGTCCACACCTTCTTCCTCACCACTATCCTCATCAGTCGACATGGGTGGGATGGGAGGCCGAGGGACTTGTTGGTCTTCAGGGTCCAAGATCAGTTCAATGTCATTGCGCACAGCCAGGTTGTGGAGCATGCAGCAGGCAATCACGATCCTGCATACTTTGCCTAGTGAGTAAGGCAGGGCTCCTCCGGTTTTATCCAGGCAGTGAAACCTAGACTTTAGCAGTCCAAAAGTACGTTCCACCACTCTACGTGTCCTTCCACGGGCATCATTGTATCGCATTTCACCAGCTGTAGTTGGATTACGTATGGGACTCAGCAGCCACGGCCTGTTTGGGTACGCTGAATCGCCTATGTGGGGGGATGACAGACACAGACATCACTGCCACACAGTGATATCGGTGGCTGACCGGCCTGGCCCCGCGGTGGCTGACCGGCCTGGCCCGGCGGTGGCTGACCTGCCTGGCCCGGCGGTGGCTGACCGGCCTGGCCCGGTGGTGGCTGACCGGCCTGGCCCGGCGGTGGGTGACCGGCCTGGCCCGGCGGTGGCTGACCGGGCTGGGACGGTCGGTCTACGGTGGATGATGCAATGTGACTGTAAGGGGGGTCATGAACTGCCATTTCGATTTCCATAATTACAAGTATGTGTTGGCCTGCACCTCCCCCACGGAAGGCGTGCACCACCATGGTGGCGCCACTGATTGAACATTGTTGCAAAAGATGCAACCGTCGCGGAAGTGCGCACTTGCGGTTGCCGATGTGTGTCCGTGACGGCACGTGCACAGGCAGCCAATGGGAAGAGGTACCGCGGGGCGCATATGCGCCATCGACAATGGCGGAAACAGTGCACCGCCACACCAGGGCCTGTTATTGGGCCTTTTCGAATGAGGCATCCAGGGGGAACCAATAGCTGGCGACGTGTTCCACTGACATGAGCTCTGGGCCCTATATATGTGTGACTTTCACAAGCACACATTCACTGCTTTGATCCAGTGCTGCCTGTGACCATCACCTCGACCTGCTGCTGCTGAGCTGACCAACGACTGCTGCCTGTGACCATCACCTCGACCTGCTGCTGCTGAGCTGACCAACGACTGATGCCTGTGACCATCACCTCGACCTGCTGCTGCTGAGCTGACCAACGGCTGCTGCTGTTGTACCACAGTCCAGGACCTTGCCATGCAGGGAGTGCGAGAGACCCGGTCTCGTCCCTTCACCGCAGCGGAGCTGGATGTCCTTGTGGACGGTGTGCTCAGCCACTACCAACGGCTCTACGGTGCACCCGGACAGGTGGTAAGTACAGTGGTGTACATGTTGTTGGCCATGAGGTGTTCAGTGGCTCCTGTCTTCTGCAGGCCTGGCGGTGTGCTGTGGGACCTTTACATGTGTAGTGCTGAGCACGGCTGCATGTTGAAACGTGTTACTACGATGTTTGTGCATGTCATACTGTCCACTTACGTTACCCTCTTGTCTCCCATCATGGCAGGTAAAGCTGCACCTTCGCAAGGCCGTGTGGAGGACCATAGCACGTGATGTACGGGCAGTGGAGGGGTTCAATAGACGACACACACACTGCCACAAGCGCTGGGACGACATCTCCAGGCTTAGCAAGAATGTGACGGAGATGACACTGGGGATGATTCCAAGATCTACACGTCTGGCCCGCCGCACCATGACCCCTCTTATGCACCATATCATTGCTGTGACGCATCCTGACCTGTCCGCCCAGCTGAGTGGGGATCCACAGCAAACTAGCGGTAAGCAGATTGTATGTGTATGTTACTTGGGCCTGCAATGCATGTATTGGTGCTCAGACATAGTAGTGGCTTCCGTGGTGCGTATGTTTAGCTGAAATACCATGCTGGTGCCATTAGCGGAGTAAGCGTTGGCATCCATGTCCGGCAGGTGGACAGCCCACTTGCTTAGGAGTTGAGGGTTCCAGGACATGCCGTTGAGGTCTGTGGTCCCATGGCATGACATGTGTGCAGATCTACAGGCACTTGCCATGTTCGTGTGATGTACATGTTTGACAGGCAACACCGGTTCTTTGATGTGAGGATGACTGGTAGGGGTGGGACGTGTGCAGGATGTGTGCTACATGTACAATGTATGTAATGGAATCCTAGATCTGTTGTCCTTCAGTACGTGAGTGTGGCACTTACTCACACCGCGTTTCTCTCTATTTCAGCTTTGGCAGAGGGCACTGACCCACAGATGACGGAGATGAGCGGTGGCAATGCTTCCGAATCAGAGGTCACACACATGCAGACTGACACTGAAGAGGGCAGCCCCGGAGAGGGGGACAGGACCGTCCCTGAGGACTCACATGTGGAAACACCATCGCCCTCATCCTCAGAAAGTGTTGGTGAGTCCGCACTGTTGGCTCAGACAGGAGTGGGCAATCGACACCTTCAGTCGGGACACAGCACACAGGGCCCACACTGCCACCCACTGCAACATGTACTGCTCGTGCTCGCCAGAGGAGGGGGAGCAGAGTTGCCTTCGGTGCAGGAACCGCCGCCCCTGCCCCAGTGACACAAAGTGCACTTTGTGCAGAGGCTGTTGATCTGCTGCGACAGCTGTGTGTAGGGCAGACCAACATGATCAATGCATTCCAAGACCACGATAGGAAGTTGGGGCAGGTGGTGGCATTCATGGAGGGGATGCATGGCGATGTTGCTGGTCTCCACAGAACAGTTCAGTCATTGTCAAACACTGTGTCCTCAGCCATTGTACAGTCGCATAGACAGGGTGCTACTTATGTACAAGCATCCACACCACTTGATGTTACAGGGGAGAGTGAGTCATCAGACCAGGCCTCTTATTCAGGTTATTACACTAGGAGCAGCCACAGGCAGCAAGGCAGGGCACGGAGGGCACAGACACCATCCCCTAAGCCTGTGATCTCTTTATCCGAAGACGACGTGTCCAACACTGGAGTTGACACACAGGATCATCTAAGGGTGTGTGTGGAAATGGATTCACATGCTACACAGCCATCCCCCACCAAAGTGACTCCCAAGCCAAGGCCACCTCCCAAGAGCAGGGACACTCCCAAGGACAAGGACAGTACCAAGGAAAGGGCACCTCCCAAGAGCAGGGACACACCCAAGGACAAGGACAGTACCAAGGAAAGGGCACCTCCCAAGAGCAAGGTAGCTTCAAAGGAGAGGGACGCTACAATGGACAAGTCTGCACCCAGGGACAGGGCACCGGCATGGGATCAGGGCCATTCCAGGGACAGGACACCTCCGACGTCCAAGGCACATCCCATGGCCAAGGGTTCTCCCATGGACACGAGCACCATCAAGGACAGGCATATATCACGCCTGGCTGCACTGAGGATGATGTTTAAGGAACGTACAACACATGTGTCAGCCGTGGAGTCCCCCATACCTCTACTCCCATCCATGCCCCGCAGAAGCAGAGGAAGGAGTACACTGTTGTTGCATCCCCCATTACACATGATGCAGAGGGCAGAAGGCAGGCCCACAGCAAACGGCAGGCAGGGTCCAGCACGTCCCCAGAGAGCAGGCCACCACAAGCACATGATACACCTTTGATGTCTGGTGATGCCACTCCACTTACCAGTACAGTCATGTCCGGGGTGCCCCTACGTTTCACAAAGAAACGGAGACACACACCACTGAGACCTGAACACCCCAATGTCGCTCCAGTACAGCTGACCCCAGCTCCCAGAGCCACCCTGCCTCCTGGCCCATACAGCCCTGTGGCTCACCATTTCAGTGGTCCTAGTGGCTCAGCTGCTGTTCACTCACATGTAGAGAAAAGGGTCCCAGACAGAACACAACAAATTACTAAATTCACAGTATGTTGAGTTGGATTATTTCAAAAAAGATCGAATCAAGGTGCAAGGTGTTTTTATTTTCACCACACCTGTCCTAAACATTCATTAGCTCATTACTCAGAACATGAATATATACACAATACACACAAATTCAATATGCCCACAGGGGAGAGGGGAAAGTGCAGGGGAAAGAGATATACATTTCTTGATAGTTCAACATCACTATTCAAAAATTTCTCAATTGTGTATAACCATATTTTAGAATCACAGGAAAAAGTTACATAGATCCCCGGACGTGGGGTCAAAAACAGTGTGTGAACATCAATATAATATTTTTCAAACAGAATCTCCTATTTAGCTATATACATTAGACTGTTCTGTAGGAGTTCAAGTTAGTAGAGAAAGTCTACGTTTCGACCCATAGGATGTAGGACAGTAGATCCTTACTACGCGGGTCTTCGTCAGGACGTGAGGGAAGGGGAGGAAGGAGGGGCTGTTCCTAGAGGTAAGACAATAGAGAAACGACTTTAAAAAGGGTCTCCAAACAGAGTCCCTAAAGGATAAGTCAAAACAGAAAAATAAAATAAAGAAAATTCTAAAGGTAGTGACTGCCAAGGAGGTATGTACACCAAGTTACCTGCTCAGGAGTCAGATAGTGGCCTGATAACACATAGTCCTGGCCTTGGCCGTGCGAAATAGTGGAATTGGCTGTACCTATGGACCAATTGGTAAAGGGGCCAATCAATGGATGTGTTCGCCAAACACGTTTGTTTTATACGTAAGAAATCACTTAGCCAAAAATCCTACCTCTGCAGTAGTGCTGTGTAGGATCATTTAATTGGGTGTCATTGTAGCAGTTTTTTGTAATTGGGTCCAAACAGCGTCAAATTTCATCAATAAATCTGTGGGTTAATAGGGAGCCGAGTTAGTGATAGCGTTAGCTCATGGCAGGCCAGGAAAGGGGAAAAGGGGTTTTTTTTTGCCACAGACGTCCAAAAACGACGCCACTTAATTTCCACTCACCCGGAATAAAATTGTTTAGGGAGCGTGCGAGCCAGCGTCTGCCCCGGTCAAAGCACAGTCAGGATGTGCTGATAAAACGTAATCTTGCCCATTTCCGTGTGAAGAATGCTGTATCTATGGACCAAATAGTGAAGGCGCCAATCAATGGATATGAACGCCAGACAAAACGTTTGTTTTATACAATAAAAAACATTTAGCCAGATATCATACCTCTGCTGTAGTATGGAATCATTCAATGCGGTGTCATTGTAGTGGGAGAGTTTTAATCGTAATTAGGTCCAAAAAGCGTCAACGATCCATCACTTACTCTGTAGATTAATATAGAACCGAGTTAGTGAAAGCGTTAGCTAACGGCTAGGTCAAAAAGGGAGGAAAATCAGTCAAAAGGCGCTACTCGATTTTACACAGGCGCCGCTCGATTTTAAACTCACCCGAAGCAATTTTGGTAAGCGCGCGTGCGAGCCAGCGTCTAGCCCGGTCCCGGAACAATCAGGAAGTGCTGCCTTGGAAACCGAGGCCATTTGTAACCTCGCATGCAACGAGACTGGTGTTACCAAGGTAACACAGGGCGCCTGCAGGCGTCAGGACGGGCGTCAATTAAATTACATGGAGCATATCCAAAGGACATGAACGTTAAAAGAAGGCTTGTGTTATTGCTATGGCTGGTGGGACGATTATCTAATACGGTGGCAAAATTCATGCTTTTCATGACGGCTTTTATAAAACAAGGTGGTTTGCATAGATGATGCGCGGACCTGCCAATAACAAGGTAGTCAAGGCGCATATTGTAGCACAGAAACTGTAGTGATCACAATATTGGCACAGAACATGAAATTTGGGAAACGGAATTATATTTCAAAACAGGGGACTAAACCCAGTTCCTGCATTAGGTCAGTTCACTATAAGTTAATCAAACCAGCTTTTAACAAAACAAGGTTTACACATGTAATATACGGGCAGAAGCGCACATTGTGGTCCAAGACATTATGTGTGCGGACCTACCGTGCAAGGTGGTCTAGGGCACAGTTTCTTAACACATTGATATGTCCAATAAAGATTGACACGTGACCAAATGGAATATGATTCTCAGTATTAGGCGTGAACCTACCTCATGGTGGTTAAGACGCACAATTGATTTATAGGGTGGCCATCTGAGCAAAACTGCTTTCGGATTCATTCAAGCCCATGCGCACTGAATCAAAAAACCTGATCCATTTTATCTCTCTAACGTTGAGGATTGGTTCTATACTCCCACCCCGGGACCCAATCTCACTTGTTCCAGAATGGTCCACTTGAGGCTTTCCGGGGGGTGATCAAGGTTTTTGCAATGGTCTACCAAAGGGGCTCCCTCAACCTTACACCTTACACGGCTGCAGTGTTGCAAGAAATGCACTTTCGCTCGTTGCTGTGTCTGGCCAATGTATATTAGATTACAGGGGCAAACTATGCAGTAAATTACATTGGATGAATTACAATTGGTATGTGACTTTAATGTCACTTGATGTTGTCCATGGGCAAAGACTTTGGTCTGAAGTGTGGCTGGGCAGGCTTTGCAAGAGCCGCAGCGGTAGTGACCCACAATGGGGGGTAAGTTCCACATTGATGTTAAGGATTGTTCCTTTGAGGTATTCAAAAAAGAGCACACCACGTGGTCTCGAATATTCTTCGCTTTTCTAAAAGCGTGAAGCGGTGGGTGGCTGCAGTTGAGATCCTCAGTGATCAAATGCCAATACTTATTTATAGTTTTCTTTATCGCATTACTTTTTGTGGAAAAAGTGGTCACACAAATAATGCGTTGATCATTGTTATTCCGTTGGGGTCCCGACTGCAGTAGAATGAGATAATGAGACAATTGAATGACGGGGTGAGTTACAAACGACTGGATGGGGATCCATCTAGAGAACTAAAAGCGGAGATCCTGAGAGTGACCCAGGACGGCCTACAACAAGGTTTCTTGTCCGAGCATGAATTTCAGTACCTAAATCAAAAGAACCCACGCCTTCCCACCATCTATACACTACCAAAAGTACACAAGGATCTTCACCAACCTCCAGGCCGACCAATAGTATCTGGTTGCGGCTCTCTTTTGGAACCACTGTGTGGTATATTGATTTCTTTCTGAAGCCCCTAGCAGAAGCAACTACAACTTACCTGCGAGATACCACACACGTCATTAATCTGATTGACGGACGTCCATATAATTCACATGAGGAACTTTTGGTAACCTGTGACATCGTGTCACTGTATACTAGCATACCCCAGGATGAGGCCCTGCAAGCTATGACTATTGCACTTGACAAACGGGAGGCACCAACCCGAGTACCAACATCCTTTATCATCTTGCTACTAAAAATTGCAATGATGAGGAATTTCTTCATCTTTCGCAATTCCTTTTACCTTCAGACCAAGGGCGTGGCGATGGGGGCGGCATTTGCTCCTGACCTGGCCATAATCTTCATGTCCATGTATGAAGATGTGTTCATACTCAATGATGCCAACCCCTTCAGATCCAAAATAAACATGTGGATGAGATACATAGACGATATCATTTGTATCTGGACTGGGAATGAAGAGGATATCGAATCTTTTTTCAACTGGCTAAATGGACGTACTTCTGACATACAGTTCACTATTCAATATGACAAGAAATCTATAGACTTTTTGGATTTAACTATCTTTGTGGAGAATGAGATCCTGCAAACCACCCTTTTCAGGAAACCTGCGGAGAGGAACTCCCTGCTTCTATACTCAAGCCATCACCCACGGGGACTCCGTGACAATTTGCCTTTCGGGCAATTTTTACGGATTCGCCGTAATTGCAGCAAAAAAGACGACTACAATGAGCAAGCAAACATCCTGATGGAACGGTTACTTGAACGCGGGTACCCTAGGCGTTTGGTCAGAAAAGCCAAAAAGAGAGCATGGCATAACCCAAGGGAAATTCTACTGCAGTCGGGACCCCAACGGAATAACAATGATCAACGCATTATTTGTGTGACCACTTTTTCCACAAAAAGTAATGCGATAAAGAAACTATAAATAAGTATTGGCATTTGATCACTGAGGATCTCAACTGCAGCCACCCACCGCTTCACGCTTTTAGAAAAGCGAAGAATATTCGAGACCACGTGGTGTGCTCTTTTTTGAATACCTCAAAGGAACAATCCTTAACATCAATGTGGAACTTACCCCCCATTGTGGGTCACTACCGCTGCGGCTCTTGCAAAGCCTGCCCAGCCACACTTCAGACCAAAGTCTTTGCCCATGGACAACATCAAGTGACATTAAAGTCACATACCAATTGTAATTCATCCAATGTAATTTACTGCATAGTTTGCCCCTGTAATCTAATATACATTGGCCAGACACAGCAACGAGCGAAAGTGCGTTTCTTGCAACACTGCAGCCGTGTAAGGTGTAAGGTTGAGGGAGCCCCTTTGGTAGACCATTGCAAAAACCTTGATCACCCCCCGGAAAGCCTCAAGTGGACCATTCTGGAACAAGTGAGATTGGGTCCCTGGGGTGGGAGTATAGAACCAATCCTCAACGTTAGAGAGATAAAATGGATCAGGTTTTTTGATTCAGTGCGCATGGGCTTGAATGAATCCGAAAGCAGTTTTGCTCAGATGGCCACCCTATAAATCAATTGTGCGTCTTAACCACCATGAGGTAGGTTCACGCCTAATACTGAGAATCATATTCCATTTGGTCACGTGTCAATCTTTATTGGACATATCAATGTGTTAAGAAACTGTGCCCTAGACCACCTTGCACGGTAGGTCCGCACACATAATGTCTTGGACCACAATGTGCGCTTCTGCCCGTATATTACATGTGTAAACCTTGTTTTGTTAAAAGCTGGTTTGATTAACTTATAGTGAACTGACCTAATGCAGGAACTGGGTTTAGTCCCC
The DNA here is from genome assembly GCF_964261635.1 of Lissotriton helveticus. Classification (NCBI taxonomy): domain Eukaryota; kingdom Metazoa; phylum Chordata; class Amphibia; order Caudata; family Salamandridae; genus Lissotriton; species Lissotriton helveticus. The sequence goes on from NC_136065.1 coordinate 73,274,316, forward strand.
TGTTTTGAAATATAATTCCGTTTCCCAAATTTCATGTTCTGTGCCAATATTGTGATCACTACAGTTTCTGTGCTACAATATGCGCCTTGACTACCTTGTTATTGGCAGGTCCGCGCATCATCTATGCAAACCACCTTGTTTTATAAAAGCCGTCATGAAAAGCATGAATTTGGCCACCGTATTAGATAATCGTCCCACCAGCCATAGCAATAACACAAGCCTTCTTTTAACGTTCATGTCCTTTGGATATGCTCCATGTAATTTAATTGACGCCCGTCCTGACGCCTGCAGGCGCCCTGTGTTACCTTGGTAACACCAGTCTCGTTGCATGCGAGGTTACAAATGGCCTCGCTTTCCAAGGCAGCACTTCCTGATTGTTCCGGGACCGGGCTAGACGCTGGCTCGCACGCGCGCTTACCAAAATTGCTTCGGGTGAGTTTAAAATCGAGCGGCGCCTGTGTAAAATCGAGTAGCGCCTTTTGACTGATTTTCCTCCCTTTTTGACCTAGCCGTTAGCTAACGCTTTCACTAACTCGGTTCTATATTAATCTACAGAGTAAGTGATGGATCGTTGACGCTTTTTGGACCTAATTACGATTAAAACTCTCCCACTACAATGACACCGCATTGAATGATTCCATACTACAGCAGAGGTATGATATCTGGCTAAATGTTTTTTATTGTATAAAACAAACGTTTTGTCTGGCGTTCATATCCATTGATTGGCGCCTTCACTATTTGGTCCATAGATACAGCATTCTTCACACGGAAATGGCCAAGATTACGTTTTATCAGCACATCCTGACTGTGCTTTGACCGGGGCAGACGCTGGCTCGCACGCTCCCTAAACAATTTTATTCCGGGTGAGTGGAAATTAAGTGGCGTAGTTTTTGGACGTCTGTGGCAAAAAAAAAACCCTTTTCCCCTTTCCTGGCCTGCCATGAGCTAACGCTATCACTAACTCGGCTCCCTATTAACCCACAGATTTATTGATGAAATTTGACGCTGTTTGGACCCAATTACAAAAAACTGCTACAATGACACCCAATTAAATGATCCTACACAGCACTACTGCTGAGGTAGGATTTTTGGCTAAGTGATTTCTTACGTATAAAACAAACGTGTTTGGCGAACACATCCATTGATTGGCCCCTTTACCAATTGGTCCATAGGTACAGCCAATTCCACTATTTCGCACGGCCAAGGCCAGGACTATGTGTTATCAGGCCACTATCTGACTCCTGAGCAGGTAACTTGGTGTACATACCTCCTTGTCAGTCACTACCTTTTGAATTTTCTTTATTTTATTTTTCTGTTTTGACTTATCCTTTAGGGACTCTGTTTGGAGACCCTTTTTAAAGTCGTTTCTCTATTGTCTTACCTCTAGGAACAGCCCCTCCTTCCTCCCCTTCCCTCACGTCCTGACGAAGACCCGCGTAGTAAGGATCTACTGTCCTACATCCTATGGGTCGAAACGTAGACTTTCTCTACTAACTTGAACTCCTACAGAACAGTCTAATGTATATAGCTAAATAGGAGATTCTGTTTGAAAAATATTATATTGATGTTCACACACTGTTTTTGACCCCACGTCCGGGGATATATGTAACTTTTTCCTGTGATTCTAAAATATGGTTATACACAATTGAAAATTTTTGAATAGTGATGTTGAACTATCAAGAAATGTATATCTCTTTCCCCTGCACTTTCCCCTCTCCCCTGTGGGCATATTGAATTTGTGTGTATTGTGTATATATTCATGTTCTGAGTAATGAGCTAATGAATGTTTAGGACAGGTGTGGTGAAAATAAAAACACCTTGCACCTTGATTCGATCTTTTTTGAAATAATCCAACTCAACATACTGTGAATTTAGTAATTTGTTGTGTTCTGTCTGGGACCCTTTTCTCTTTATACCGAGCAATTACCCAGGTCCCACTGACTATATGGGTTCAACCCCAAAATGTATAATATAATATGTTCACTCACATGTGTCAGGTGCAGGCATGGTATTTGTTGGTCAGTGCACAGGGACATGTCCGGCCAGTGTGTCTGGGTCTATGGCACATGTGTCAGTCACCACAGCTGTGGCTGTGTCTCACACTCCTGTTGCTGGTGCTGGTGGTGTGTCTGGGTCTAGGGCTCATGTGTCAGTGAGATCGGTGGCTGTGTCTCACACTCCTGTTTCTGGTGCTGGCGGTGTGTCTGGGTCTAGGGCTCATGTGTCAGTCAGTAGATCGGTGGCTGTGTCTCACACTCCTGTTGCTGGTGCTGGCGGTGTGTCTGGGTCTAGGGCACATGTGTCAGTCCGTAGATCGGTGGCTGTGTCTCACACTCCTGTTGCTGGTGCTGGCAGTGTGTCTGGGTCTAGGGCACATGTGTCAGTCAGTAGATCGGTGGCTGTGTCTCACACTCCTGTTTCTGGTGCTGGCGGTGTGTCTGGGTCTATGGCTCATGTGTCAGTCAGTAGATCTGTAGCTGTGTCTCACACTCCTGTTTCTGGTTCTGGCGGTGTGTCTGGGTCTATGGCTCATGTGTCAGTCACCACAGCTGTGGCTGTGTCTCACACTCCTGTTTCTGGTGCTGTCGGTGTGTCTGGGTCTATGGCTCATGTGTCAGTCAGTAGATCGGTGGCTGTGTCTCACACTCCTCTTGCTGGTGCTGGTGGTGTGTCCGAGGCGAGTTGTTAAAACAGTCCACCAGATTCTGTGGTGTGAGGTCTAGTTGCCATCAGTCACATGTCATTTAAGTTTGTGTGTAGATTGACGAATGTAACCACCTAGGTATTATTAATCTCCTTGTGACGGGTTGCTTGACACACGTACTTGGGTAGCCAATGATGTACCTGCTGTGTTGGGCACAATGCCCTGTTGCTGTTCTGATACTGCATTCTGCCCTCTCACCTGCTGCCTCTGCTGTACCTGCTGTGTTGTCCACAATGCCCTGTTGCTGTTCTGATACTGCATTCTGCCCTCTCACGTGCTGCCAATGATGTATCTGCTGTGTTGGGCACAATGCCCTGTTGCTGTTCTGATACTGCATTCTGCCCTCTCACGTGCTGCCTCTGATGTACCTGCTCTGGTGTCCACAATGCCCTGTTGCTGTTCTGATACTGCATTCTGCCCTCTCACGTGCTGCCTGTGATGGACCTGTTCAGTGCAATGGACTGTTGATGCACTTAGCCCCTCTCACGTGCTGCCTCTGATGGACCTGTTCAGTGCAATGGACTGTTGATGCACTTAGCCCCTCTCACGTGCTGCCTGTGATGGACCTGTTCAGTGCAATGGACTGTTGATGCACTTAGCCCCTCTCACGTGCTGCCTCTGATGGACCTGTTCAGTGCAATGGACTGTTGATGCACTTAGCCCCTCTCACATGCTGCCTGTGATGGACCTGTTCAGTGCAATGGACTGTTGATGCACTTAGCCCCTCTCACGTGCTGCCTCTGATGGACCTGTTCAGTGCAATGGACTGTTGATGCACTTAGCCCCTCTCACGTGCTGCCTCTGATGGACCTGTTCAGTGCAATGGACTGTTGATGCACTTAGCCCCTCTCACGTGCTGCCTCTGATGGACCTGTTCAGTGCAATGGACTGTTGATGCACTTAGCCCTTCTCACGTGCTGCCTCTGATGGACCTGTTCAGTGCAATGGACTGTTGATGCACTTAGCCCCTCTCACGTGCTGCCTCTGATGGACCTGTTCAGTGCAATGGACTGTTGATGCACTTAGCCCCTCTCATGTGATGCCAGTGATGTACATGATCTGTTGTACCCAATGCCCATGCTCTTGGATATTCTGATATTATGCACCTATTATGTTGAATAAAGCTAATAAATCATGTTTTGTGGTTTGTCGCTGTCATTCCTGGTTGTGTACTTCAATTGTGTATATTTTTGTGCGTTCGTCAATGTATTTCCTGTGACATGACACTCCCCCTCCCAACGTCACAGCCCTGCTAGATACTCCCCTTCCGACAGTAAATTGTGTGTAGCGTACCTGCGTCGTCGTCGATGATGGTCCATGACTTGCTGGTGGCGGATCGCGAAGAGTATCGGAAAAGCGTGTAGCGCTGGGTCCTTGTGGGCGAGCTGCTTGTGGTGGGTATCTTCGCAATGTGTGGTTTGTTAGCTGTGGGGAATCCGCCGTGTTCAGGCAGGTTGTTTTTCCGCAGCGGTTTTATGTGTGTTTTCCGCCATCGTGATTTGGGACACGGTCAGAGACGTCATTCCGTACGGCGGTGTCTCTGGATTGGTTTCGTCTGCTGCAGGGTCGGGTGTAATTCCGCGGCGGTGCGTTCTCTTCCGACGCGTACGGAGTTTTGACAGTGTTTCCCATCCTAATATGGCGGTTGGACTGTCCGCGGCAGGCGGACGGAAAAAGGCTTTTTCCGCCTACTCCAGGACGGCGGTCGTCCTTCCGTCCGCCATCCTAATGTGCCGCTTAGTTTTCAATATATTATGCATGAGTCTAGGTGTTTTTAGATCCAGGATTAAAGACAGTTACAACTGTTTTAAACATATTCAAATGGCTTTACTGTAAACAATATTGAAAATTCACAACTATAATGACAATATCGTACTATACTATGTTAAAAAGTAATGATATGTCTTTATGTATGAAAGATCTTGTATGAAAAAACGAAATAAAGAAGAATCCAATGTTGAGGACAACACTAGAGTGTGAGACCTTATTTATCATTGAAATGTTAAAGTCAAACCTATTTATTACAGCTACACCAGAGCACACTCTATCATTGTGAAGATTGATCAGGTGCTGGTGAGTTATCACTGGTTATGCTTCCTGAAAATTAATTTTGAAAAAGTAATATTTCTTAAAGAAGAAATTAGTTTAGCAACCTAACACAGACGTTTCTCAAACACAAAAAGTTAATCCAAAATAACTTTCTTATATTAATGCAGTTTGAAAAATATGTCATGTGCAGAATGTTTAAGCGAGGGATATAGAGTACAGTCTATACAAATACAGAGGTAAGGCCTGTCAAATGGATGCAGTTTGGAAACATGGCAGTTTAACAAAGGGCGCTCAGGCCCTGCAGTGATAGGCTTGATTTTTATATTTGAGTTTCTTGTGTGGCTGGCCCAGTTACTGCTGTAGGCCCAGTAGTAGCATTTACATGAGCAGCCTTGGTATACGTAACTATCAAGACTAACATTTTAATCATGCACAAACAATTACCATTACACTTTCAAAAAAGGCAGCAATTGCACTTAAAGACTGATCATGAAGTGGTGAAGTATCGAAAACATGTATTTTGGCGAAAGCATGTTATAAAAAGATGTATGATAGAGGGAATAATGGTTAGGTAAACTAAACCAAATAAAGGGCTAGTACAACACAGTAGTGTCAAAGTTATAAATCCAACAATTATTATGAATTAAAACTATGCTAGTCTGAGGAGGCAAAACATTCGTAGGCCAACTAGTGCACAGAAAAAAACAACTATAGGTCACGTGAGGAAGCAAGAAATGTTAAGTCGGTGGAGGATTAAAAGGGAGCAAATATGATGATTAGGAGAGAGTACGTATGTTGAAACACAAAGCACGTGGCGTAGCACAAAAATGCAACATATATATTTATGAAAGCACACTATGTAATAAAACAGGCCTGGGAAGGCCATGTGAGGCAGTAATAAATATTAAAATTCATGGGGAAAAAAAAGGAAAATAGAGCTGGGAGGGCGACGTGACGCAGTAAAAAAATAATACTAATATGAATGCACAAATTGTAACAATACAGGCTAAAGCACGGGCACAGTTCAAAAATACGACACAGAAATTCATGCACGCACAATTTATTTAAAAAAGGCCTAGAACTGTCCTGTGACGCAGAAGGTAATATTACGATCAACCATATACGATCAATAAGAATAGAGGCCTGGGAAGGGCACGTGAGGTAGCAATAAACATTAAAAGTCACGGGAGGATTAAGAGGGAGCAAATACGATGAAGCACAGAGTATGTGCCGCAGAAAAGTAAAGCAAAACGTCTGGGAGGGGCACGTGACACAGTAAAAAAATAATACTAATATGAATACACAAATTGGACCAATACAGGCTAAAGCACGGGGCACAGTTCAAACACGACACAGAAATTCGTGCAAACACAATTTATTTAAAAAAAGGCCTAGGACGGCCCTGTGACACAGAAGGGAATATTATGATCAACCATATATGATAAATAGGAATAGAGACCTGGGAAGGCCACGTGAGGTAGCAATAAATATTAAAAGTTACAGGACGATTAGCAGGGAACAAATACGATGAAGTACAACACATTAAAAGGGAGCAAATATGATGATTAGGAGAGAGTACGTATGTTGAAACACAAAGCACGTGGCAAGCACAAAAATGCACCATATATATTTATGAAAGCACAATATGTAAGAAAACAGGCCTGGAAAGGCCATGTGAGGCAGTAATAAATATTAAAATTCATGGGAAAAAAAAGGAAAATAGAGCTGGGAGGGCCAAGTGACGCAGTAAAGTAAAGCAAAACAGCTGGGAAGGGCACGTGACACAGTAAAAAAATAATACTAATATGAATACACAAATTGGACCCATACAGGCTAAAGCACGAGGCACAGTTCAAACACGACACAGAAATTCATTCACAATTTATTTAAAAAAGGCCTAGGACGGCCCTGTGACGCAGAAGGAAATATTATGATCAACCATATATGATAAATAAGAATAGAGACCTGGGAAGGCATGGTGAGGTAGCAATAAATATTAAAAGTTACAGGACGCTTAGGAGGGAACAAATACAATGAAGTACAGCACATGGAGCAAAAAAAAAAAACAGAGCTGGGAGGGGCACATAACGCAGTAAAAAAATAATACTATTATGAACACACAATTTATAAGAATACAGGCTAAGCACGTGACACTTCATAAATACGACACAGAAATTCATGCACGCACAACTTATTTAGAAAAGGCCTAGTAGGGCCCCGTGACACAGAAGGTAATATTACAATGAACTATATACGATCAATAAGAATAGAGGCCTGGGAAGGCCACGTGAGGTAGCAATAAATATTAAAAGTCATGGGAGGATTAGGAGGGAGCAAATATGATGATGCACAAAGAATGTGGAGCGCAAAAATAAAGCAAAACAGAGCTGGGAGGGCCACGTGACGCAGTAAAAAAATAATACTAACATGAATACACAAATTGGACCAACACAGGCTAAAGCACGGGGCACAGTTCAAACACGACACAGAAATTTGTGCAAACACAATTTATTTAAAAATGCCTAGGACGGCCCTGTCACGCAGAAGGAAATATTATGACCAACCATATAATATAAATAAGAATAGAGACCTGGGAAGGCCACGTAAGGTAGCAATAAATATAAAAAGTTACAGGACGATTAGGAGGGAACAAATACGATGAAGTACAAAGCATGTGCCGCAGAAAAGAAAAGCAAAACGGCTGGGAGGGGCACATGACGCAGTAAAAAAATAATACTATTATGAATGCACAAATTGGACCAATACAGGCTAAAGCACAGTTCACAAATACTACACAGAAATTCATGCATGCACAATTTATTTAGAAAAGGCCTAGCAGGCCCCGTGACGCAGAAGGTAATATTACGATCAACCATATACGATCAATAAAAATAGAGGCCTGGGAAGGCCACGAGAGGTAGCAATAAATATTAAAAGTCACGGGAGGATTAGGATGGAGCAAATATGATGAAGTAGAAAGCACGTGGAGCACAAAAATAAAGCAAAACAGAGCTGGGAGGGGCACATGACACAGTCAAAAAATATTACTATTATGAACACACAAGGTAGCACTAAATATTAAAAGTTACAGGACGATTAGGAGGGAACAAATACGATGAAGTACAGCACATGGAGCAAACAAAAAAAAACAGAGCTGGGAGGGGCACATTACGCAGTAAAAAAATAATACTATTATGAACACACAATTTATAAGAATACAGGCTAAAGCACGTGACACTTCAAAAATACGACACAGAAATTCATGCACGTACAATTTATTTAGAAAAGGCCTAGGAGGGCTTTGTGACGCAGAGGGAAATGTTATGATCAATTATATATGATGAATAATAATATAAGCCTGGGAAGGCCCCGAGAGGCAGTAATAAATATTAAAAGTGACTGGAGGATTAGGAGGGAGCAAATACAATGAAGTTCAAAGTATGTGTTGCACAAAAATAAAGCAAACCAGAGCTTGGAAGGCCACGTGACACAGTAAAAAAAAAAAATAATACTATGATGCAGGTACAATTTACAGCTTAGGCTGATATTGTGACGGCTTCTCCTACCTTTGCTTTTGTCGTCTCTTGTCTTGTCTCCAAAGGCTGGGGCTTTGGCTGGGCCTGGGTGGGTGGGCGCGGGCAACTCTGGCACTCGGGCTATGGTGGCCTGGCTGGAAGGCAGCAGCAGTGACACCACGTCCAGTGTAACGAGTCCTCTTCCGCTCGAGCAAACAGTTCGTAGTACAATCGACGATGATGAGAGTCTGTCTGTCACCGCAGCGCAGGCAAAAGAGAGCGTGCTTAGGTCACTATCCGTTTTATATGGGAACCGCGGGGGCTGACTAAAGTAAGTCCATGGCCATCATTGGTAGCGTTTTCGAGGTCGAGAAGAATGGCGGACCTGGGGGACCTCCCATTGGCTAATGTATTGGCTTCCAGGCTTAGTAATAGCAAGAAAGGTACATGGTGATATTTGGGAAAGTGTGGGAGGGCGTGCACTGCGCAAGTGTGAGTGTGTGCACCAATAAATAACAAAAGAGAGAGACGAGGGCGGGGTTTTCATGTGTGCATAGGCAGGCCCAGAATCGGATCTCCAATGAGTGACCACTTGTAACTATTCTCGTAACGCACCCTGTGCTCTGATTTTACAGTGAGAGAGTGATCGTACCATAGTTTGTATTGCTAATCATTCTCAGCGCGTACCCACGCATACGCTATGAATACGCTTCGACGTTACGCGTCGCATCAAAGCTTCCGTGTGATGTAATGTACGGCACCCCGTACGCGAAAGGCACTAATGTTTTTAATTGTTTAAAAACATATATTTATGTATTTAATGAACATACTAATAGAATACATTATGTAGAAAAGTTAGGAAAATTGTTTTTTTAAACTTTAAACAATCGTATATTACTTTTAAAAGCAATTATACAAATCGTGGTGGAACGTTATTCGTACTCGCATCGTAAGAGCACAGTAAGCTCAGCATAAGCGTACGGAAAGCCATGTGACTTTAAAAGAAGTTGATTTGATTGGTTCATAATAGTTCCTCTTGCAGGTGCTGAAAGTTCCGTCCCATTTTAATCATTCTACTTTGACTTCCTAAGAAGAAACATCTTTTCTGAGAATCCTGCAAAATAGAAGGAAGATCATCATAATATCAGCAACGGACTCATATTCCAGCCATTCTTCAGATGGAGATTTCATTCCTGAAGAACCTCCAAAGAAGAAGAAAGAAGCTGTAATTTGGAGGTTTTTTACTTTTCCAGAAGGGCAAAAAAAGGTAATGCTCCAAAAGTAACCTGTACAATTTGCCAAACAACTCTTTCAAGGGGTGATCCATCTAAAAAATACTGTCACAGCAAATATGGTGCGACACGTGAAGAACTTGCATCCGAACAACTTTGCTCGAGCTGCAAGACAGAGCTTGCAGGACAACCCACCTGCTACTGCACCAAGCACATCAACTGCTGCAGCAGCATTTTCAGCAAGCAGTTCACACCCACAAATTGATCCTGATTTTGGAGAAGTTAAAATTCTATGCATTTCTTGCGATAAACTTTTGTGTTATGGGGAACAGTTTATTGACCTGATAAAACGTAGGAAGCAGGAGTATCGCTGTCCTCGACCTTAGTTTGTTTATTTTTTTCATTCTTTTGTTCCTGTTGGATACTTTTCGGCTTCCAGTTCCATTGTTTTGGTTTTAAAAAAAGCTTGTTGACAAAACACAAAAAAAATGAAAACTAAAAACAGAAAAAAAAACAGTTATTTTTAGAACTACCTTCCCTGGTCAAAGAAAGAACTATATTTCTATGTTAGGGTATACAAGTTTCTCACAATGAATGTGTAGATCATAAATGAATGTATGAATACATTACTTGTGTATGGTGAATGTGAAAGTGCAAAACTATAAGGAAATGCTACAGCATAAATCTATAAGGTGTTTACCTATAGTATACTGTAGTACCTCCGAAGCACTTGAATGTAACATGCACATAAATATGTTACAATTTTATGCTTCAATTTGCACTGCTGGTGAAACTGCCTGGATGAATTTGTATGTGTTAGGGGTGGATTTACAACCCTCTTGTGCTTCTTTTACACAGCTGTTGCGTCACTTTTGTGACGCACTGGTGGTGCAAAAGATGTGCCATGGTATGTGGTATTTACAATGTGACGCATCTGGAAGGTGCATTACATTATAAAGCCATGTGCCAAAGGAGGTGATGTTACAGTACAAAATAACTGGCATATCTCTGGGGATGTAGCAGTTATTGTACATCTGCTGATTAGTGTTTTACTGTAGTAAATGGATTATTTTAGAACAGTGTATAGATAAACACATAGTGCTGTATGGTGACTACAATACTGAAACAGAAGTATGATAGTGTTTACTGGAAGTGTAAGAATACAGATTGGGGAATTGAAGGTATAAAAGACAAGTTTGTCGGTGCATAGAACACTGCATGCATAGTCTATAGGTATTTGAAGCAGTCCATGCTCTAAGGCACACTTTCACTATGAGTACTTGGGCACTGGCTGAATGATTACAATTCTGCAAGGAGAGTGTAACATCAAAGCGTAACCGTAATGTGTGCACGGGTACGCGCAGAGGACAATTACTGTACAATGGACGGTGTGATCACCGTACGTGTACGTTACAAATAACGAAAAAAAACAATGAAAAAGGAATTATATAAAATTTAATTTTAATATATTGGAGAAAAAAATGTATTAATAAAAACAAAAATTGTGAATTTCATTTTGTTATTATTTTACATTAAGAATATGAAATATAATTTAAAAATAAAATAAATATAAATATTTATAATAAAAATGTAAGAAATGTGTATAAAAACAAAGAAATATAATAATGAATGCATTTAACAATTATCATTTACAAAACCTTTGAAATTCAGTGAAAAAACCATAGGTTTCACACGTGTTATTGTTAGGAATTAGCATTTAAAAAACCTTGCAAATTCATTGAAAAAATCATACGTTTCACACATGTTATAGTTAGCTGGACATTTCACTCATTCAAAACCTTTGAAATTCCCCCGTTATAGTTAGTTCAGCTAACTATAACTCGCGCGCCCGCAATGCACTTTGATGACGTCATATATTACATCACTCATGACATGGTCAGTGACATCACTCATGACATCACTGATGACATCTCAAATGACATCATTGATGACATCATCCATGACATCATCCTTGTGAAAGAGTGGGAGACCTCCTCTCACCCTAATATAACCTTTGATACACACATTCAAAAATAGAACCTACAATTTTCAAAAAAATGGAGACACAAATACCAGTTAGAACAACCTATTCGGTAATTACAAAATCTACATACACATCCACTCATTCACCAATAGTTCTATATAGTCACTCATACATGTACTCATGCACCTATACATCCTGTTACACACCTACACTTATACATAGTTATTCAAACATCCATTTACTTGCATATACAGCTCTACACACATCACTACACTTATTTCTACAGAAACGTACACATACTTACTCTCTTAAACAATCAATTATAGAAATACATACTTATTTATACAGGAACTCTTCCAATCTGTCATTGTCATAAATCCTTACGTATATACATCAATACTCACATATACTAGTTTAAAGCAAACTTACTCATACAGACACTATTGAGACAGTCATTCACCCACTAACACACCCATACACACTCATCCAGCCATACAGTCCTGCACACATGCTGTATTCAAAACACATACAAACAGTGAGTCAGTCATTCATGCATCTGTGCGCTAAGTAATACCCCCACCAAACCATACAGACACTCATTCTGATACTCAAAAAAACAACTAATAACCCATATAGACACTCGTGTAGCTACTCACTAACCCATTCAGCCACTTATACACAAAGTGAGACTCTGATACAGATATTTACATATTTAAACATTACTCGCTAATACATGTATTCACTAAGATATACTTAATAAGTTAGTTATACAATTAATTTTACAAAAAAAACTATTTAGACACGTATTTACCCATTTATTCTTCCATCAACCTTTAGATATATATATATATATAAAAAATATTTTTCAGAAAGACACACATTCACTGGATGATGTCATCAGTGATGTCATTTGAGATGTCATCAGTGATGTCATGAGTGATGTCACTGACTGTTGGAACCCGAAGGTCTCTGGTTGGCACAGGTAGGTACTTGTGACAAGCAGGGACCCTGAGCTCCAAGTCAGGGCAAGGGAACTACTCCTTCGAATAACCCCTGCTCACCCTCTAGGTAGTGTGGCGCGAGCAGACAAGGCTAATACTCAGGGCGATAGTAAGTTAAGCATTTATGATCACAAACAGTAAACCCACTGACCCACCACAAATGGACACCAGTCAAATGGTTGTATCAAAAATACGTATACTTTATATAAAAGATCTGTTCAAGCAGGTTTATCACAAGACCATGTAACATGTAACGATCCGAGGCCACCAGATTATAATAGGCAAGAGTTAGTCTTTCAATGTTCGTTGTTCAGCAAGGTACGATGACAGGGAAATAAGAACGTTGCGGACCCTGGATCCGATGTGAACTCGGGACGGAGTTCACGTGTACCTTGCTTGTGGAAGTCCGAGGCGTTTCAGGCGCGGCTGGTGAGGGCGGACTCCGAACGAGGCCGACGGTTCTCCAGAGGATCTCTCCGACTCAGGTCCCCCTCGAGGAGCGAGGTGGAGGAGCTAGACTGTGGAGGGTTGCGGTGATCCGGGGTCGATGCAGCTCACGGGGCGAGGCGCTGTTCAGGCCTGCGGGACGTACTACTTCTTAGCATGCCGGGTCGTACTCGTGGATCTGTGAGGGGCGTCGCGTTCTCGGGCAGACGGGTGCAAAACCAGGCTTCCGGTACTACTGTACGGGGAGGCCTTTCTTGAGGTGCAGCACGGGCCTTGGTATGCAGGAGGGCAAAGCGAGACAGTCGGGTACGTGACGACGTACGGACCGTCCGAGGCTATGGAATGCGCTCCGTGCAGATTCCGGCGGGAGAAGATGAGAGGTGCACAACGCGCTCCGTTAGCGGCGAGGTGACAGGAGAGCAGGCGGCCCAGCACTGAAGTGGAGAGCGACTCTGGGATGAGCGGGGATCTCTACGGCGGGGCGGCCAGGCTCCGAGCTGTCACGACCTGGGAGGGGGTGAAGGCACCCGAGTCACAACTCCGGCGAGGGAATAAGAACTAAGGCCCAACAGCAGACGGGCACAAGCAGATAGAACCCAATGGTCCTGGGGTTCCGTTCAGGGAGCAAGCTCTCGATCAAGCCCTTGGAGATCGTTTCAGGCACAAGTCTACAAAGTCCTTTCTGGTCCTTTCCTATTCGTTCTCAGCAAGGCACCACTGCAGGCCAGTCTAGCAGGATACAGACTGGTTTCCGTCCTTCAGCTTCTCTTGGTCCTTCTAGTCAGGCAGAGGTTCATCGTGGTCAAAACTGGATCTAATCCGTAAGGAGCGGAGCTCCTACATTTATACTGTGATTCTTTTGTCTTTGCAGGCCAGGGGGCCTGAGCCTAGTTCAACCCGGTTCTGGAGTACTCTGTTTACAGGAAGCTGCCGACTTCTTTCAGAGTGCGGGCAGGGACATCAGACGCTCCGCAGAGGGGTGGAGCCAGCATTTGTGGTAGTGGAGTACAACCTTACTCAGAGTCAAGGACTACTCCGCCCCCCCATCCTGGTGCAAGCACCCTATCCACCACCTGGGGGTTCCAACTGTCCCCGGGAATCTCCCAGACCTGTCACTCACACAAACCCAGACAACCGATACACATCCTGGCAGAGGCGGGCTAAATAGTTAGGCGCGCAAAGGCTATCTTTCTAAAAGTAGCATTTGCAAACACAGGATATTAAAATAAACCTTACTAAAGGAAGTATTTTATTATTCTGAGTTCCGGCATACTAAACTCGACCTGCTACCGTGTTCCTTGAGCCTGCCGGGACTATAGCGTGTAATAGTTCTGACAGCTCATCTTAGCCTAAGAGAACCGGTAGCCCTTCCGTAGTGAAGAACGAAAAGGGCGGTAATTCACTACGAGGACATGCCACACTCTTGGCTTGTCCTACCTTACGCTTCAATGCACCCTGCCCGTAGGCCTACTATAGGGGTGACTGATATGGTGGTTAGGGAAGGTTTAGGAACTGGCAAGGGTGGGCACTTGCGCAGTCAGCGTGACAGTACGGGACTGTACGCAGGGTCTGCAATGGCGGACCCGAGTCATGTCTTACGAGGCCGCTTCTGTGGGTGGCGCAACCCGCGCTGCAGGCCCACTAGCAGCATTTGTATCTACAAGCCCCGGCACTCCTCGTGCACGATACTGGGGACTGACAGTAAACCAAATAAGCCAATCAGGGAAATCAATTGTACATACACTTTATATGGGGAGCACTTGCACTGCGGCACGGGTTGGCCGTGGTGCAGTGCCCTGAGCGTCGAACACCAGCAAAACATCGGAGGCACATCAGCAAAAAGAGGAAGGGAGACTCACGCCAAGGTGCCAGGTCTAACACTGACCATGTCATAAGTGATGTAATATGTGACATCATCAACAGTGCTTTGCGGGCGCGCGAGTTATAGTTAGCTGAACTAACTATAACGGGGGAATTTCAAAGGTTTTGTATGAGTGAAATGTCCAGCTAACTATAACATATGTGAAATGTATGGTTTTTTCAATGAATTTGCAAGGTTTTTTAAATGATAATTCCTAACTATAACGTGTGTGAAACCTATGGTTTTTTCACTGAATTTATACATATATGAATATACATACATACATACATACAGAGAGAGAGAGAAAGATTGAGATACAGAGAGAAGTGTAAAGGATGGGAGAGTAGAAAGACAATACATAGACACACATATACATACAAACATACATGCAGGGAGAAGCTAGATAAAAGGTGATTGTTTCCAAGTCCACGAGAGAGGTATACACTTCCTCTCTCGTGCACTTGGAAACAATCGCCTTTTATCAAGCCTCTTTAACTTAAAGGGCGACCTGGAAACAGCAGAGTAAGAGGGCAGGTCCCAAGCTCCTTGAAGGGCACGTATTTGGCTTCGTGTGATAATCCCTTCTGAATTCTGAAACCATGTACAGCGCCCTGATGCCCTCGAGCTTAAGTGTACCTTTTAATTAGACATCATTCATGGGATAATGTCATAGTAATTGCATGCTCTGAGTTGCTAGTGTCATATCATTAAATAATCATTACCACTTCACTCTGCATCAACTGTCACTCCACATGAAACTCCCTGCAACTGTCACCCAAAACACAGCCAGCCTCTCTGGCTCTAAGCACTGCTAAAGCATGGAGCAGGGTCACAATGGCTGAAAACTCCTGTGCCCTCAAGTGACCACCTCTTCAGTGTCCTAAAATGCAAGTAGTACTACCAACTGCACTCACTGTTGCCATCACGTCACCTGCTCACATTCCACAACCTGTAGCTAATGTCATCATGGAGGAAGGGGAGGGCTAGAAAGACGATGATATCCCAATGCCAGATGAATGGGTAGTGATGGAGGCCTGATGGCCACATGTCATGATTAATCTTTGTAGTGTGGTTGTCTGGTGTGCATCCAGTGTGTATTTGAATAGGTCTAAAATGCAATTCAATTCTAAAATTCAAGGTTTGTGTGGCAAAGGTTATCATCTGCTCTGAGCAGACCATGGCCAAAACAGCCAGAAAAAAACCTCAATCTCCACTTGTGTTGTTAGTTCGTTGGGATAAAGGTCGCAGTTAGAAATGAGCTAGCTAGGAATATAGATGGTGTTAATATGGTGTTGTCTTGTTTCTTGAAACGGGATAGCTAGGGCTAGTGTGCGAGGAAGAAGGAATCTGCTAGGGGAATAGATAGTTTAGTTACTAGTTTTGATTGTTGGGTTGTTAGGGAGGGTTTGTTCTTAGTAGTAAGTGTGGTTATTTGTACACATTTGGCTTTGAAATTTTATTTCTAGGCACATATTTCTTATTTCTCATGATATACCACCAGCCCTGAGAAAGTGAAACATTTTAGTGGTATTTCCTCCTACTGGGCAGCTCCATGAACAACTTGTAATAAGACTTTTAAATCAGACCCAGTATTACTTGCAATTGGGCTGAGAGGTATCACCATACAAAACCATATGGTAATACTGCTCCACACAGATTGTATTGAGGCTCATAGTCTTTCATGTTACAATGATTTATTTTCTTTTAAGTGCATGTTACATTATTTAACGAGGTATCATACCACATTTTGTGCGTGTACTATAAATTTCAACATGTCAGTCATTTCATAGAATCTCATCATTATTTTAATGCATTCCATATTTATTCAAACATGCTTCATATTTATTTTCAATGGTGCTTTAACCCCTTCCATGCTGATGACGAGCTCAACTCGTCATCAGCGTTACCTACCGTGTGCTGATGACGAGCTGAGCTCGTCATGTAACGCGGTAATTCTAAAAATGCCGCATACCGCGGGAAAAACGGCCGCACGCATGCGGTTAATCTTGTTATTGCATGCCACATATCTCACAGGGTTTCATGGTATCTACAAAGATTGTCTTATTCACTTTGATGCACATTGTTTTAATTTTTAAATCAGCCATATTCCTTTCGACAGGTGTGATATTCATTTCAACATGCCTCATATTCATTTTAACCATTGTCACATTCATTTCAACTGTGGTCATGTTAATTTCAATATATGTTAAATGCTTTTCAAAATGTGCCATATTCTTTTCAATGCATGTCATATTCATTTCTGCATATTTGTTTCATTTTGGTGTAGTTCATATTCATTTTAAGGCATGTTAAATTCTTATTAACGGAAGTACTATGACTTTTAAAGTATGACATATTTAATTCACATTATATTCATATCTGCAGAAGCCATATTTATTTTAATGTAAGTCATACTACCTTGTAGAGGGTCATGTTAATTTCAATACATATCATAATTAATTCAATGTATGCCATATTTAATTAAACGTACGTCATTTTCATTTCAACATATGTCATACTCATTTAAACATATTGATTTTAGCAATGGTCATATTTGTTTAAAGTGCTGCATATCATTTAAATGCATCTCTTATTCATTTCAACACATGCCGTATTTATTTAAAGGTGTGTCATTTTCCACTCAATGTATTTCCTATTGATTTCAAAGCATGTCACATTAATTTCAGTGTAGGTCACATTCATTATAACATTTGTCAGGCTAATTTCTTTAAATTTCATTTTGTTTTGTACAAGCATCATACTTGTTTCCCTGTGGCTTATACTCATTTGACCATGTATTTCATTAATGTTTGTGTGTGTTATTGGTATTTTAAAGTGTGTCAGATTCATTTCAACATCAATCAAATTAATTGCAATAGGTGCAAAGTTCATTTGAAAGTTTGTCATATTTGTTGCAGCTTGCATTATTATTAGGGCTCCCGGTTTTATGGTATTTTTTTTTACGTTTCCGTCTGTATTTATCCATATTCATTTTTTGTCAACTTTATCTGTATTTATCTATGTTTATTATGGATTTTGCGAGAAAAATAAAGCTGAAACTGCTATATTTCCACATTTATTTAACCCATAATTATGCAGTCATGCTTGAATGCCTGCCAGGTTTCAGTGATATGAACACCCGCAGAAGGTAAATCAGTGCACATATATGAAAATATGCACATTTCGATATCAGCTTTGTGCATATCTACTGCTGTTTAAGCGTCTTTACTAAAATGTCTTTCTTTTTTAAGCCCCTTACCTATCAATCCCCACAGTTATTGGCCTGGCAGTCATGACAAAGTGTATTTAGAATCACTCAAAAAGTACCCAATTTCCGTTTTTTTTATCCACATTTAAAATTAATAGACAAGAAAATAAACGGTTTTCAGTCTGAATTTATCTGTAAATATCAGTGAAAACAGGGAGCCTTAATTATAATCATTTCAAAATGAATCATTTTAAAATGTATCATATTCATTTCATTGAAAGGTATATGAATTTCAGCGTATCATATTAATTTCAAAATGTGTCCTATTTCTCTTAAGACGTCATTCACTTCAGCAAATGTCATATTCGTTTTAAATCATGTCATATTCGTTTTAGTGTTTGCTATAGTCTTTTCAGTGAGGGCCATATATTTTTCAGTACGGTTCACTTATATTTTAGTATATGTTTTATTCCACTTACCACATGATTCACTAACTAAAGTATTTATGCTGCTGTGTATCTTATTTGTTTTGCTGCGTGGTATATTGATTCTGCCATCTATCATACTGGTTTTGAAATATATTACATTTATTTTGTTTAGGTTTTATTCATTATGCTATATTTTATGCATTTCAGGAGGAGTCATATTTGTAGAAGAACTGTAATTTTGCGTGACTTCCCATAAATAATATATTCAGTGTTGTTTTTAAATTAACCTGAAAGTGCACATTTACTGCAATATGCCTGCAAAGTGTTGTTTATGTCTGAGGTCTAGAAGCTATTTTATTCAGTGTTGTACAATTTCACTTTTCCTGCACTGTGAATTAAGCACAGCTTCGCTCTGAGAATTGGTAGCATGAAGAATACATTATAGAAAGCAGTAGAGACCGCATTTGCTTATGTATCTGTAGGAAAGTGGGTTATTAGTAGGTGGGGATATTCACCCTCAGCTAGTAATAATACTACAATTGCTAATAGATCCTGACAAGTTTCAGTAAATTCTTCTTGCTCAACCCTTTGTAGTTTGGCAAGCGAGCAGTCAGGCTTAACATAGGAGACTGGTATGTGTAAAGCATTTACAACACAATACAAATCCAACACCAATTTATGAAAATAGTGAATATTTGTATCTTCAAAACATCAAAAGGACAGAAAATCTAATATAGAGAACCGGACATGTGAATTTGAAAGTTTAATAAAAAAATAGGGCTTAAAAGCCAATAGCATCAAATGCGGCTATTTAGTTGCACTGGACCGGAACAAAGACACAAGTTCAGACTGACCGTGATGGAGCGAGGGCCAGGGTCAGGAGCAAGTTTGGTCCGTTGAGTGGATAACTTGTGACCGGATGCAAAGTCAGCATTGCAGAGACTTGCATCAAGTTGCGTTGCGCTGGGTCTCCTCACAGGGGATGCGATCCGTAGCCATGCATAGAGATGTGGCACGCTGGCCTTCTAGCAGCCATGAGATGTGTTTGCAATGTCTAGCGTCGGGATGCATTACACAGTGCTGATTCCTTTGTGTCCTTAACCAGGGATGTGTCCTGCTGGATCGGCTGTTCCCTGTCCATGTGTCATGCAATGCCGAATCTAGTGTAGAGGTGTGCCGCGCTGCATGAGTTCCTTTGACCAGGAGATGCGGGTGCAATGTCTTGAATTGGGATACATCATGCAGTTCGAATTCCTGTGTAGGGAAGCTTTGCACTGCAAGGGGTCCTTGATCTCGGGGAGATCACGGTCTTCTAACGCTTGCAAGTGCTCAGATGATCTGGATTGTTTCTTGGGGGCTAGGTCTCAATCTCCCAAAACGCACCTGTTCAGTCCAGGACAATTTCAGTGGAGGCTAGTCAGCTGGGTTGTCCTCTCTTTGATTTTTGCAGGTGGTTGCTCCCAGATCTTTTGTACCTGTTGCTGTTCAGGGAGTCCACTCCTTTTCCTTGAAAAAGGCACAGTCCTTTTCTTGTGGAGGCTTGAGAGTGCAGCAGGTTCAATCCTTCTTGGTGCAATCCTGGGTTCCAGCAGGATCCTTCTGCTACTGTGCCAGGCAGTTATCTGAGGAACCCCTGCAGCTATGCCATATTTATCCAACATTGTAGGCTTGCAGGAAGAGGGGACACTCTAACTAATATGAGCAAAGCTACCTCCCTCTGCTATGATCACTTCCTCAGAAGTGTGGCATATTTCCGGCCCAGAATGCAATTTCTCCCAAAAATCAAAATGGGGAGAATCTCTCCTTGGTGTATGTGTCTGTGTAACTCGACCAAGAGGTGTGGCTACCAACTGACTACACCCCCTTCCAGCCTTTCTCCTAATCTAATTAGGTGGCTCCTATCTGGCTAATGACCAAGGAAGTGCGCGTGTTATTTCTAACCCAATATGGCAGCCGCGAATTACACTCTAGTCCTTCCAGACACGAGACAAGTAATACGCGTCTCATTCTAGCTGATTCCATCTACAATGTTTCCCGATGGATGGGAACGGAGATGGATTGTTTGGCATCGTGCTCTACTGAACAAGTAGGTTTTAGAAGAATGGTCTCATATAGGATAGCCCGTTTCCGTGTCTAAGTTGTCTGAATTAGTCCCAATGGCATTACATCATATTTCACAGATTGATAAAGTTTGAAGACATTCCGTTGAAGTTGTCGAGACCCTTGCCTGGCGGTCTCCTCCCCTCTGTTATGGCGATCAGCGGTCCAACCGACCACCATTGTAAGAAGGACCTAGGTCTCTTCAGCAATGACACAGAAGATCCATAGCCCTGTGATGTAAGATTTTTATTATGTCACTTTACCCCTTTCGCCCAGGGTCCTACACGCCCTAGGACCGGGCCTGGCTGCAGAATAATGGACTGGCTCCCAACTCCCAGCTCTAGCAAACTGTACATATAATGCTACTTGTTGTCAGCCATTTGTATATATACACAGCGCTCTGAGACCCCGCAGTGTGCTTGGCAGCGCTTTACACCACTGGAAATGAAGTGAATAGGACGGAGGCAAGGGCTTTGACCCCGCATCCACACATCACGCTCTGATCATTAAAGACGTCATTACTCTCCGTCTGATGACGTCTTAGGGTCTCTGCAGAGCCCGTCATCCTTCATGGAGAGGGGCCACTGTCTCCTTGCGCCCTCTTTCCACGTCTTTCAGAAACAAGGTACCGGTGACAGGGCGCGGCTCGAGGCGGCGCGTGCAACGCTCGGCGCTCGATAGCGCGAGGTGACCAGTCCTGCCAAGCGTCACTCAACAGGTGTGGCACTCACGCATTTCAGTGCGGTGATCCGCATCACCGCACTGAAATGCATCACACATAATTGCCACCTGCTGCCAGGCGTGCCACCAGCGGCGCCAGGCTGTGCCCGGGCTCTCTCTGCTGCTCTGAGAGAGGTGCGCCTGCTTAGAGTTCCTAAACAGTTAAACAGACTGCTCTCAGCTCTGTGGCTGAGAGCGCTACAATGTATCTCAAAGATGCGGCAAATCATGGTGCGGCGCCAGCGCGGCGTGCGGCTCTGACTCAGCCTCAGTGCAGGGGGGTCGGGCTGCCCTCTCACTCGATTACTAGTGCAGCTGTCAATCGCCGACGGGCGTGGCACCGGATGTCACCATCGTACACGTTTGCTGAGGGAGTCACGAGTGATTGTTGTAGCAGGAAGCCAGGAGTCTGAGGAGACGGGTGGGGCGCTAGCCCATAAAATTACATTACCATTGCAAGCCTCACAGGTAAGTGACAGTGATAGATTTTTTAGGGGCAGCGCAATCAGCTGCCTGCGAGTTGGTGTCTGAGCTCAGTAATTTCTGGCAAGTTTGCCTGGTAATTCGGTGGTAGTATTAAGCCGGAGCCGCAGGAGGTGCTTTTGCCGTGCTCCTTCCTCTGCAGCATCCCCGCTGTGCTGCTGTCCCTTTGCCCACTCCTTTCCCCGTGGTCATGCCTTGCTCATACAATGGGGTCGCAGGAACAGTGTTTCTTGATGGGTTCTTGTCATCTCTCAGCTGTGGTCTCACCGCAGTCACTCTTCTCCTTAACCCCTTCGATGCTGATGACGGAGCGGTTCCGTCATCAGCATCGGTTGGGCTGTGCTGATGACGGAACCGCTCCGTCATCAGTACAGCCCTCGGGGGTAGCGCTGTCGCTCCCTTCCTGGGGCTCCGATCGTGTTTGTTTTTGGGGGGTTGGCAGCGGAAGACTTTGCGCTGCTCCCCCCGCACCCCCCGCACTTCCTGGTGACGTCAGCGCGCTGTCGCGCACGCCGACGTCATCAGGAAGTGCCAGACGCGCTGGAAGCCATTTGCTTCCAGCGCGACGAGCAAGAAGGTGAGTGTTTATGTCTCCGGTTGGCTGGGGGGGCCATTTCTCGGTGCCTTGAGGCATCAGGGGGGAGGAAACACTGTTTCCTCTCCCCTGATGTCCCAATGCAGGGCATTCCTGGTTCAGGATCGCGCACAGCGTCGCGATCCTGCACCAGTAATGCCCCACTAGACACCAGGGATGTTTATTTTCAGAAAAGGAAGCGACCCCTTGGGCAAGGGTCGCTTCCTAGGGCCATAATTTTGTTGTTGAGACTTTTCTGCCCCCCCTGGGTCGAGATCGCTCGTTTTAGCGAGCGATCTCGACCCAGGGGGGGCAGAAAAGCCCACTAGACACCAGGGATTATTTTTTTTGATAAAAGGAAGCGACCCCTTGGGAAAGGGTCGCTTCCTGGGGCATTTTTGATTTGTTTAGACTTTTCTTCCCCCCCTGGGGGCAGATCAACCGTTTTATTCGGGAATCTGGACCCAGGGGGGGCAGGAAAGCCCACTAGACACCAGGGATTGTGTTTTTATTCGTAAAGGAAGCGACCCCTTGGGCAAGGGTCGCTTTCAGGGCCATCAAAATGTAGTGTAGACTTTTCTGCCCCCCCTGGGGGCAGATCGCCCATGTTAGCGCGTGATCTGGACCCAGGGGGGGCAGAAAAGCCCACTAGACACCAGGGATTTATTTATAATTGTAAAGGAAGCGACCCCTTGGGGAAGGGTCGCTTCCTAGTGGCCCATAATTTTTTTTAGACTTGTCTGCCCCCCCTGGGGGCAGATCAGCCGTTTTTTGGGCCACATCTGGACCCAGGGGGGGTAGAAAAGCCCACTAGACACCAGGGATTTTAGTATATTTATAAAGGAAGCGACCCCCTGGGCAAGGGTCGCTTCCAGGGGGCATTATAAATATTGTAGACTATTCTGCCCCCCCCCCTGGGGGCAGAGTGGCTGGTTTTTTTTTACAGTTTCTGGTCCCAGGGGGGGGGGGGGGGTAGAAAAGCCCACTATACTCCAGGTTTTTGTTTTTTATAGGGAGCGACCCCTTGGCCAAGGGTTGCTTCCTTGAGCCCATTTGTTTTCAGTATGTTCTGCCGTGTCTTTATTTGGCCTCTCTGCCCTCCGTAGGGTTGCTTCCAGGGGGCCCACGTTTGTAATGATTCTTAATCTTCCCCCCTTGGGGACAGTTACCCCATTTGTGACATAGCCTGTTGTAATGTGTGTTGTTTTTGTTTCTTCTAATGTGTATTGTTGTTTTTTCTCTTTAGATTGTTGCAGTGTGCGGTTCTGTTACTGGTGGTTCTGTTGTTCTGCTGTTTCTGTAGTTGCATGTGTTTGGTAAGAGACCTTTTTTTGTTCAATTGTAATGTAATTGTTTATTTTGCAAAGTGTGTAGTAATACGAGTATGTTTGGTTTCTGTTTGTTGTGATTGTAAAACATGTTTTGCAATTTTTTTTTATGTGTCCTTCTGTAGATGTAACTTTTTTTTTCTTCTTTCTAGTGGGATATCGTTGCCTATTCGCTGTGTCTTTGCAGAGTAGGTGCTGGTGAGTGTAGTTGTGTCTTGTAAGTGAATTGTATATTTTTTCTAAATATAGTTTTTTGTGAAAAAGTCTTACATTTTTTATCTTACTTTGCGCAGTGTTGGGGTTGTTGAGTTGTTTGTGCAGACTCCTTTATTTGTAAGGATAATGGCTAGCCGCCGGATTACTGCTCAGCAAGTTGTTGGAATGCTTTTTGATTCTTCCTCTGACCATGGTCCAGAGTCTGACTCTGATTCTGAGCCAGAGGTGGGAGGTGAAGATTCAGGTAGTGAGTTTTCTCTACACATGGCTTCATCTGATGATGAAGACACTTTGAGTGCTGATGAAGCTACTTTTGGTGTGGATGATGTGCCTGTGGTTGATGAGGACATTGCTGTGCTTGTGGTTGGGGAGGACATTGCTGTGCCTGTGGTTGCGGAGGACATTGCTGTGCCAATAGTGCGGCAAGAGACATCTGGGCTGCAGCCTGGGGCTGCTAGACTTCCAGTTGGTGTAGTGAGACAAGAGGCAGCTGGGCGGCAGCCTGCGGCTGCAAGACTTGACGATGAAAGTTCTGACCTCTGGGTTGCACCAGGCATGGTGCAGCCGGCATTGCCTGAATTTACTGGTGTTCCAGGGTGTAGGGTGAACACTGAAAACTTTTTGCCTATTGATTTTTTCAAGTTGTTTATGGATTATGTGTTTTTGGCAGAGATTGTAGAGCAGACTAATTTGTATGCTGAAAATTTTTTGAGGGTGAACAGTGCCAGCCTTAAGCCCCACACTAGAGCTACCCGGTGGACTCCCACAAATTTGGAGGAGATGAAAAAGTTTTTGGGTTTAACTTTTTTGATGGGCTTGCTTAGGAAACCATCAATGGCTTCATATTGGTCTACTAGTCCCTTGATGGCAACAGCTATATTTCCGGCAGTCATGAGTCGTGATAGGTATTTGCTTCTGCTGCGGATGATGCATTTTGTTGACAATAGTCTTGCTTTGCCACGAGATCACCCTGATTGTGACCGTCTTTTCAAGATTCGCCTGTCATTGATCATTTGGTTGATCGATTTTCTGAGATCTTTTATCCTGGGAAAGAAATTGCAGTGGATGAGTCTTTGCTGTTGTTCAAGGGCCGCTTGGTATTTCGGCAATACATTCCTAGTAAGAGGGCACGCTATGGAATCAAACTGTATATGCTGTGTGACAGTGAGACTGGATATGTCTCTAATTTCAGCGTGTACACTGGTAAGGAATCCAGGATTAACCCCCCTGGTTGTCCGTCGACTTTTGGAGTGACTGAGAAAATTGTGTGGGAACTTGGTCGTGGATTGTTTAACAAAGGCCATCATTTGTATGTCGATAACTTCTACACTGGTGTGCGGTTGTTCAGGGAATTGGCCAAAGTGGACACTGTTGCTTGTGGCACAATCCGCTCAAACCGTAAAGGTTTCCCAAAAGAACTTGTTTGTCGAAAGCTTGCTCGGGGACAGTGCAGTGCATTGCGTTGTGAGGAGCTTCTAGCTGTGAAGTTTTCAGACAGGAGAGATGTCTACATGTTGACTACAATACATGATGAAAGCACTGAACCGGTGACTGTTTGGGGTCAGGTTGCAGAAGTGCGCAAACCTGTGTGCATACTGCACTACAATAAGTACATCGGTGGTGTTGTCAGAGTAGATCAGAGGTTGGAACCGTATGCTGCTCTTCGTAAGGCTTACATTTGGTACAAGAAGTTGGCTATCCATCTTTTCCATTTGGCATGCTTTAATGCTTTTGTTGTGTTCCAGAAATCTTGTCCCCAGTCAAAGATGACTTTTGTAAAGTTTCAGGAGTCTGTAATAGGCAGCCTTGTTTTAGTGGAACAGGCAAGTGTTGCTAGAGTTGGAGTGGTGGAGGATGTTGCCAGATTGAAAGATCGCCACTTTCCTGATACAATTCCTCCTACAACCTCAAAAGACTTTCCCAGTCGGAGATGTAGAGTTTGTTGGCGAAGAGGTTTGCGGAAGGAGGTTCGCATGTACTGCCCCGACTGCCCTTCAAACCCCGGGCTGTGTGTACCTGCTTGTTTTAGATTGTACCACACGCAAAACAATTTTTGGGAGTATCAATGAGTGATAAAGTGAACTGGTTGGTCTTTATTCTGTAAAACTTATTGTTCAGTTTCAAAGTTTGTATTTGTGTAGTCTTTTTAGATTTAGTTGTCGAGTTAGTAGATTTGTATCAATTTGCAATTTGTTTTTGTTTCTCTTTTATTTAAAAAAACAACTAAAGTATGATGTTGGTTTGCGTGTAGTGTCCATTGTCTGACTGTGTGCATGGTTTGGCGCTTGGCTGCCGGTGTCTGTGGACTGGTGCTTGTCTGGCGGTGTCTGCGGACTGGTGCTTGACTGGCGGTGTGCGTGGTCTGGTGTTTGGTTGGCGGTGTGCGTGCTCTTGCGCTTGCCTGGTGTTGTGTTTGGATTTGTCTTTGGCTGGTGGTGTTCGTGGAGTGGTGCTTGGCTGGCGGTGTGTGTGGAGTTGCGCTTGGCTGGTGGTGTGTGTTGAGTGGCGCTTGGCTGGTCGTGTGTGTGGAGTGGCGCTTGGCTGGTGGTGTGCGAGGAGTGGTACTTGGCTGTCTGTGCACGGAGTGGTGCTTGGCTGGTGTTGTGTTTGTGGAGTGGTGCTTGGCTGGTGTTGTGTTTGTGGAGTAGCGCTTGGCTGGTGGTGTGTGTGGAGGGGCGCTTGGCTGGTGGTGTGCGTGGAGTGGTACTTGGCTGTCTGTGCACAGAGTGGTGTTTGGCTTGCGGTGTGTGTGGAGTGGCGCTTGGCTTGCGGTGTGCGTGGAGTGATGCTTGGCTTGTGGTGTGTGTGGAGTGGTACTTGGCTGTCGGTGTGCGCTGAGTGGTGTTTGGCTGGCGGTGTGCATGGTCTGGTGCTTGGATGGTGGTGTGCGTGGAGTGGCGCTTGGCTGGCGGTGTGTGTGGAGTGGCGCTTGGCTGGATGGTGTGCGTGGAGTGGTACTTGGCTGTCTGTGCACGGAGTGGTGCTTGGCTGGTGTTGTGTTTGTGGAGTGGCGCTTGGCTGGTGGTGTGCGTGGAGTGATGCTTGGCTGGTGGTGTGCGTGGAGTGATGCTTGGCTGGTGGTGTGTGTGGAGTGGTAATTGGCTGTCGGTGTGCGCTGAGTGGTGTTTGGCTGGCGGTGTGCATGGTCTGGTGCTTGGATGGTGGTGTGGGTGGACTGGCGCTCGGCAGGCGGTGTGTGAGTAGTTACTTTCTGTTGGTCACTACACACAC
This sequence comes from Lissotriton helveticus, assembly GCF_964261635.1. Lineage (NCBI taxonomy): Eukaryota > Metazoa > Chordata > Amphibia > Caudata > Salamandridae > Lissotriton > Lissotriton helveticus. The sequence continues at coordinate 73,301,397 of NC_136065.1, forward strand.
TGCTAGTTGAGTGACACTCCACACAGTCCATCATTTTGTGTAGTTGCAGTGTCAGAAATGTGGGCGTGTGAAAGTGATGGGCCCTTGAATGGCGCTGTTTGCTGGTGTGAGTGTTGAAATGTGATGGGTCCGCGGCTGGCGGTGTGAATGTTTTGTATGTGTCACGCGTACGAAAGGTGTATGAATGGCCTGTAAAGAGGTTGGTGCCTTGACGTGGCTTTACAGCTCACGAGCTGTGAGTCAGTGGTTCAGTTTATCATACTTTCAATTATACGCAGTGTATTTCATTTTTGTGAAATTACTTGCGTATACAATTGTATGTACTGAATCATCACTCACCCTCGTGCCAAATCCAACCAGTATGTGTGTGTGCTTGCGGATTAGATGGGTGTGCAGTAATAATTGTTTTTTTTCTCTTTCTGCAGTAGGGTGTACCTTGTCCCTTATTGTGATTGTTGTTATGTGTTGCTTTTCCATTCGGATGGTGTCAATTGTCTGGTTTGTATCAGGTATGAAAGGTGCGTGAATGGCCTGTAAAACGGTTGGTGCCTTGTCGTGGCTTTACAGCTCACGAGTTGCGAGTCACTGGTTCGGTTTTTATGCATTTATTTATTGACAGAGCATTTCATTTTTTTGAAATATCTTGTTAATAAAATGTTATGTACTGAACCATCACTCGCCCTCATGCCAAATCCAACCTGTATGTGTGTGTCTTTGAGGAATAGATAGCCGTGCTTGAATATTTTACTTTTGAGTAACTCTGTTAAGGTGTGGTATCCTTTTACTCGGGAGAACAAGGGGAACGCTGGGTGGTAGGACATTTTTGCTGGCACGGCGATCCCACGCCAAAAAGTTTGGAAAAGTGCTATTTTTACCTAATTTTAAGGTTTGCAGGGAGTTCTGGGTAGGAAAACATTGGGGGACCCACGCATGCCATACCTCCCTGGACTCTCCCGGGTGTCTAGTTTTCAGAACTGTTTGGGTTTGCTACTTTCCAAAGAATACCACCCAGCCCTGGGCCAAAAACTCAGGTGCCCCCCCCCCAAAAAAATCAAAGGTATATTGCTTCAGGGTATTTTGAATTCACCACCGTACGATTTGGACCTTTTCCTGTTGCAGCCACTATGGCTACCCACGCAAGTGAGGTACCGTTTTTATCGTGAGAACTGGGGGCACGCTGGGTGGGAGGTAATTTGTGTGAGCCCAGTGATGCCACGCTTTTTCCCACAAAATTGATTTTTTCCAGCTAAAAATGAGGTTTGCAAGGGATTCTGGGTAAAGGAACGTTGGAGGATCCACGCAAGCCATACCTCCTTGGAAGCCCCCGGGTGTCTACTTTTCAGAAATGTGTAGGTTTGGTAGGTTTCCATAGATGGCTGTCTCGCACGGGACCAGAAACCCAGGTAACCCCTCTTGCAAAAGCTGGTGAATTTGACAATGGTGACTTGCGTGGGTAGGCATAGTGGCTGCTTTAGGAAAAGGCCCAATTCTTACTGTGGAGACCAAAAAATTTACTTTAGCCAAACAATCTTATTTTTTGAGGGGGTCACCTGAGCTTTTGGCCCGGGGCTTGGCGGGCATCTTTGCAAACTACCAAACCCAAACAGTTCTGAGAACTAGACACCCGGGGGAGTCCAGGGAGGTATGGCATGCGTGGGTCCCCCAATGTTTTCCTACCCAGAAACCCCTGCAAACCTTAAATTTTGGTAAAAAAAACACTTTTCCGTACTTTTTTGGGTGGGATCTCGCTGCCGGCACAAATGTCCTCCCACCCAGCGTTTCCCTTGTTCTCCCGAGTAAAATGATACCGCACTTGTGTGGGTGGGCCCAAGGCATGTGACTCAGGCTGGGGGGCTTAATTTGTAAAACTTAAATACTACTAAATACTACTTTTTCCAAAATTCATTTTTGGCGTGTTCTGCTTTGGGGCACCCACACAAGTGAGGTATCCTTTTACTCGGGAGAACAAGGGGAACGCTGGGTGGTAGGACATTTTTACCGGCACGGCGATCCCACTCCAAAAAGTTTGGAAAAGTGCTATTTCTACCTAATTTTTGTTATTGTTATTGTTATTGTTATTTTTGATTTGTAGCGCGCCCAATCACCTACAGGTCTCTAGGCGCTCGGAAATCGATGGTAAGAACAATAACTTAGCAAAGACAGAAAAGCAACCATTAGTCTATATTGCGCTCATGGATCTTCTAAACAGCAATGTTTTTAACACCCGTCTAAAGCGTAGGAGATTCTCTTCCCTGCGCAGCGGCTCAGGTAGTGCGTTCCACAGCTGCGGAACTAGCACAGAGAAGGCTCTCCCTCCCTTAGTTACCAGTTTGTACCGGGGACAGACCAGTAACTGAGAGTCTGAAGATCTTAAAGATCTCAATGGGCTGTACACCGCCAGGCGATCCTTGATGTAGGCAGGTGCCAAACCATAGATTGCCTTATGAGCTATACACAGATTCTTAAATTCTGCTCTCTCATTAATAGGGAGCCAGTGCAAGCTCTGTAGCAGGGGAGATGCTTTCGATCGTCTTGGTAGTCTAAAAATAAGACGTGCAGCATCGTTCATAACAACCTGTAGCCTATTATCAGGGTTTTAGGCAGGCCAAGATAGAGGGCATTTCCGTAATCTATCCTCGAGATCACGGTGGCTGCTACGATTGAGCGCATCATGGATTGGGAGAGAACGGGGGCTAGCTTACGTAGCTGCCGGATGATGTTGGTACAGCTTCCCACCACCGAGGAGATCTGACTGACCATCGATAAATCACAGTCCAGTTTGATCCCCAAACTCTTTACATTCAGGCTAGGTTTTGGAGCCGGGCCTAACTCCGCGGGCCAATAGAGGTCTCCCCATGGGGAGGTGGCAGATGGAATCACCAATACCTCGGTCTTGTCTGGGTTGATTTTCAAAAGATTTCCCGTCATCCATTGGACCGTGTACCTCAAGATGTTCTGGGTTTGGAGTTGTGCGACACTTGTGTTATCGACACTCAGCAACAGCTGAGTGTCGTCCGCATAGTTAAATACTGTGCAGCCCATGCTCGCCAAAGAAGCAATCAGAGATTGCAGGTAGAGATTAAATAGAAGTGGGGACAGGGCCGAGCCCTGAGGCACCCCACATTCTAACGTCCCCACCTCAGAGATTTCATCCCTAAGTTGTATCCTTTGGGTCCTTCCCGAAAGGAAGGATTGCAACCATCTGAAGGCCCGGCCTTTGATACCAAAGTCACTCAGCCTCTCCAGAAGCAACGCATGGCTGACGGTATCGAACGCCGCTGAAAGGTCTAACAAAATCAGGGCGCTCGGTTTCTTACCGTCAGCCAGACCTCTCAATTCATCCAGCACCGAGAGCATCACCAACTCGGTGCTGTGATGGGCTCGAAACCCTGCCTGTCGTTCATGAAGTAGGTGGTGAGATTCCAGGTACATAGACAGGGATCTTAATACATGTTGTTCCAGTATTTTTTAGAGGAATGGCAGCTGAGAGATAGGCCTATAGTTCTTTAGCACAGCGGGGTCTACGCCTGGTTTCTTTAGCAGGGGTCTTACACGTGCTTCCTTGAGCTCAGCTGGTATATGCCCTGTCTCCAAGGATCTATTAAGGAGGAAGATGATACGTTCCTCCAGCAGAGGGCGGGCCAGCTGAAAAACTCTTGGTGGACATGGATCTGCTGGAGATCCGGATTTGATTCTACTCATCAACTGTTCCAGACTCAGTGTATCAATCTCTGGAAACAGTGTGATGGTACACTCAACCGGTTTATGAGGGGCTGTAAGCGTGGCCATCCCATTTGCCATGCCACTTTTTATCTCTTGGATAATGGTTCTCACTTTCTCCAAGAAATATCCCTGAAAGGCATTGCAATTTAAAGGAGACTGAGAATTATCGGGTTTTTTACTCAACTCCGACAAGATCTTGAAGGTCTCCTTCTGGATGTTGGCTGCCTTACTTAGGCGAGCCTCGTAGTATTCAGCTTTCGCTAGAGCAATAGACTTTTTGTATAGATTAAGAGAGGTTCGATAGAGGTTTCTAGCCGAGGCCTGTTTAGTTTTCCTCCATCCTCTTTCCATCGCTCTAAGCTTCCTTTTATGGTCCCTCAGTGATGGTGTAAACCATGGGGCCCCTTTACCAGGTCCTTTTAATAGCTTTGTTCTCCTAGGTGCTATCTGATCAATAGCTAGGGTTAGGCTCTGCGTTAAATCCGCATAGTCCCGGTCCAAGCTATAGTCAGGACTCAAAGACCGATCCCTTGGCAGGAGTACCTTGGTCAGGGTTAGCAAATCAATCTCTGCCCAATTACCGATACTCCTCACTTCCAGTGGTAAGTTGTTTCTAGGGCCGTTAATGCGTACCTCACAAGATATTAGATAATGATCCGACCATATACATGGGGCAACGTCTTTAAGGGCCACATTTGGATCGGTGGTCCACACAAGGTCAAGAACATGACCTTTATTATGTGTGGGAGCCTCCACAAGTTGTTTAAAACTTAGGGCTGACATCAAGGTGTCCAGTTGGCGCATAGGCAGGTCCCAATGGGACTCATCCCAATGTAGGTTAAAATCTCCTGTTACTACAATTTTGGTGTAGCGGGTACATAAGTCCGACATAATGGGACCAAATAAATCATGGAACAATGGGGTTGCATTGGGTGGGCGATAAACCGCTAGCACCACCCAGCATGAATTATTCACAGTGACTTTCACCCCAAGCAAATCAGCTAAATCAACTGTCTCTGACAGCAGACTTTCCACTGACAAAACCTTTTTAAAAAGAACCGCTACCCCTCCCCCCCGTGCATTTCCTGGGCGATTATGCCATATAGCATCATAGCCGCTTTGGAGGGCGGCGATGATGTCCGGCATCGAGTTATCGCCCAACCAAGTCTCTGATAGAGTCAGTATGTCTATCTCATGGTCCTGCAACAAGTTATAGATTTCTACATGGTGACAATGGAGCGAGCGGGTATTTAAGCTAGCTATTTTCAGTGAGGAGTGCCGCCCTGAGGAGATCACATTAAGGGGGGCGGAAATCGCGTACTTTCTGAGTTTCAGTAAGGTTGCACAATCCACGCGTGCCTCACCTATATCCAAATTGCGCAGCTCTTCCGAGGAGTAAATACGCCGTTGGCCAGAAGTCCCCGCCCCCGGGCCCATCCGTGCGCGGACGGGCGCAGACGGGCTGGACTCTGGCGTGACTCCGGCGATGCTCCGGCGAGCCCGCCGCGCGTGTCCGCTGCGCGTCAACATGGCTGCCATAAGTACCGTTCTAGCGTCCTTCTGACGACTAGACCACCCCAATCCTTAGCCCTCACCCAAGATTCTCCGCCGTTCTGGCGGTGTGGTGTAATTCGAGGTGGGAAGAGGGATCCGCTCCAAACGCGGTGTTTCACCAATTTAAATGCAGGTATGCGGTCAGTGAGAAATACAGTTTTAAAAACAGGGTATAAAGTGACAAATCATTCCCAAATAAACACACAAAAATGGGAGTTTTAAAATGTGCTGCAGTGCTCCTGGTGAGCGCGCTATGCTCTACAGTCTAGCAGAGCTTCTCTGTCTCGCCAGATAGCCAAACGGCAATTCCCAAGTATTTGGCCGCCTAATTTGCCTGCCTTAAGTACCGGTCTAGCGTCCTTCTGACGACTAGACCGCCCCAATCCTTAGCCCTCACCCAAGATGTCCGCCATTCTGGTGGTGTGGTGTAATTCGAGGTGGGAAGAGGGATCCGCTCCAAACGCGATGTTTCACCAATTTAAATGCAGGTATGCGGTCAGTGAGAAATACAGTTTTAAAAACAGGGTATAAAGTGACAAATCATTCCCAAATAAACACACAAAAACGGGAGTTTTAAAATGTGCTGCAGTGCTCCTGGTGAGCGCGCTATGCTCTACAGTCTAGCAGAGCTTCTCTGTCTCGCCAGATAGCCAAACGGCAATTCCCAAATTTTAAGGTTTGCAAGGAGTTCTGGGTAGGAAAACAATGGGGGACCCACGCATGCCATATCTCCCTGGACTCTCCCGGGTGTCTAGATTTCAGAACTGTTTGGGTTTGCTACTTTCCAAAGAATACCACCCAGCCCCGGGCCAAAAACTCAGGTGCCCCCCCCAAAAATCAAAGTTATATTGCTTCAGGGTATTGTAAATTCGCCACCGTACGATTTGAACCGTTTCCTGTTGCAGCCACTATGTCTATCCACGCAAGTGAGGTACCATTTTTTTCAGGGGACCTAGGGGAACGCTGGGTGGGTGGAAATTTGTTGATCCACGCAGATTCCAGAACTTTCTACCACAGAAATGTGAGGAAAATTTGTTTTTTTGGTCAAATTTTTAGGTTTGCAAGGGACTCTGGGTAACAAAACCTGGGGGTAGGCAGACGAGTCACCCCATCCTAAATTCCCCTGGGTGTCTAGTTTTCAGAAATGTATAGGTTTGCTAGGTTTCCCTAGGTGCTGGCAGAGCAACGGCGCAAAAACAAAAGGTAGTCTTTTTGTCCAAAACGTGCTAGATTTCACTGGGAAATTGAGGTGCGACCATGTTGCATTTTGCGCTGTTTCATGTCGCAGCCACTATGCCTACCCACGCAAGTGAGGTACCATTTTTTTCGGGAGACCTGGGGGAACGCTGGGTGGGTGGAAATTTGTTGATCCACGCAGATTCCAGAACTTTCCACCACAGAAATGTGAGGAAAATGTGTTTATTTGTCAAATTTTTAGGTTTGCAAGGGAGGTATGCAGACGAGTCACCCCATCCTGAATTTCCCCGGGTGTCTAGTTTTCAAAAGAGCATAGGTTTGCTAGGTTTCCCTAGGTGCTGGCAGAGCTACGGCGCAAAAACAAAAGGTAGTCTTTTTGTCCAAAACGTGCTAGATTTCACTGGGAAATTGAGGTGCGACCATGTTGCGTATTGCGCTGTTTCATGTCGCAGCCACTATGCCTACCCACGCAAGTGAGGTACCATTTTTTTCAGGAGACCTGGGGGAACGCTCGGTGGGTGGAAATTTGTTGATCCACGCAGATTCCAGAACTTTCCACCAGAGAAATGTGAGGAAAATGTGTTTTTTTAATCAACTTTTTAGGTTTGCAAGGGATTCTGGGTAACAAAACCTGGGGGTAGGCAGACGAGTCACCCCATCCTGAATTCCCCTGGGTGTCTAGTTTTCAAAAATGTATAGGTTTGCTAGGTTTCCCTAGGTGCTGGCAGCGCTACGGCACAAAATCAAAAGGTAGTCTTTTTGTCCAAAATGTGCTAGATTTCACTGGGAAATTGAGGTGCGACCATGTTCCGTATTGCGCTGTTTCATGTCGCAGCCACTATGCCTACCCACGCAAGTGAGGTACCATTTTTTTCGGGAGACCTGGGGGAACGCTGGGTGGGTAGAAATTTGTTGATCCACGCAGATTCCAAAACTTTCCACCACAGAAATGTGAGGAAAATGTGTTTTTTTTGTCAAATTTTTAGGTTTGCAAGGGATTCTGGGAAACAAAACCTGGGGGTAGGCAGACGAGTCACCCCTTCCTGAATTCCCTTGGGTGTCTAGTTTTCAAAAATGTATAGGTTTGCTAGGTTTCCCTAGGTGCTGGCAGAGCTACGGCGCAAAAACAAAAGGTAGTCTTTTTGGCCAAAACGTGCTAGATTTCACTGGGAAATTGAGGTGCAGCCATGTTGCGTATTGCGCTGTTTCATGTCGCAGCCACTATGCCTACCCACGCAAGTGAGATACCATTTTGTTCGGGAGACCTGGGGGAACGCTGGGTGGGTGAAAATTTGTTGATCCATGCAGATTGCAGAACTTTCCACCACAGAAATGTGAAGAAAATTTGTTTTTTTTGTCAAATTTTTAGGTTTGCAAGGGATTCTGGGTAACAAAACCTGGGTGTAGGCAGACGAGTCACCCCATCCTGAATTCCCCTGGGTGTCTAGTTTTCATAAATGTATAGGTTTGCTAGGTTTCCCTAGGTGCTAGCGGAGCTACGGTGCAAAAACAAAAGGTAGTCTTTTTGTCCAAAACGTGCTAGATTTCACCGGGAAATTGAGGTGCGACCATGTTGCGTTTTGCGCTGTTTCATGTTGCAGCCACTATGCCTACCCACGCAAGTGAGGTACCATTTTTTTCGGGAGACCTGGGGGAACGCTGGGTGCGTGGAAATGTGTTGAACCACGCAGATTCCAGAACTTTCCACCACAGAAATGTGAGGAAAATGTTTTTTTTTTGTCACATTTTTAGGTTTGCAAGGGATTCTGGGAAACAAAACCTGGGGGTAGGCAGACGAGTCACCCCATCCTGAATTTCCCTGGGTGTCTAGTTTTCAAAAATGTATAGGTTTGCTAGGTTTCCCTAGGTGCTGGCAGAGCTACGGCGCAAAAACAAAAGGTAGTCTTTTTGTCCAAAACGTGCTAGATTTCACTGGGAAATTGAGGTGCAGCCATGTTGCATATTGCGCTGTTTCATGTTGCAGCCACTATGCCTGCCCACGCAAGTGAGGTACCATTTTTTTAGGGAGACCTGGGTGGGTGAAAATGTGTTGATCCACGCAGATTCCAGAACTTTCCACCACAGAAATGTGAAGAAAATTTGTTTTTTTTGTCAAATTTTCAGGTTTGCAAGGGATTCTGGGTAACAAAACCTGGGGGTAGGCAGACGAGTCACCCCATCCTAAATTCCCCTGGGTGTCTAGTTTTCAAAAATGTATAGGTTTGCTAGGTTTCCCTAGGTGCTGGCAGAGCTACGGCGTAAAAACAAAAGGTAGTCTTTTTGTCCAAAACGTGCTAGATTTCACTGGGAAATTGAGGTGCGACCATGTTGCGTTTTGCGCTGTTTCATGTCGCAGCCACTATGCCTACCCACGCAAGTGAGGTACCATTTTTTTTGGGAGACCTGGGGGAACGCTGGGTGCATGGAAATTTGTTGAACCACGCAGATTCCAGAACTTTCCACCACAGAAATGTGAGGAAAATGTGTTTTTTTTGTCAAATGTTTAGGTTTGCAAGGGATTCTGGGTAACAAAACCTGGGGGTAGGCAGACGAGTCACCCCATCCTGAATTCCCCTGGGTGTCTAGTTTTCAAAAATTTATAGGTTTGCTAGGTTTCCCTAGGTGCTGGCAGAGCTACGGCGCAAAAACAAAAGGTAGTTTTTTTGTCCAAAACGTGCTAGATTTCACTGGGAAATTGAGGTGCGACCATGCTGCGTTTTGCGCTGTTTCATGTCACAGCCACTATGCCTACCCACGCAAGTGAGGTACCATTTTTTTCGGGAGACCTGGGGGCACGCTGGGTGGGTAGAAAGTTGTTGATCCACACAGATTCCAGAACTTTGTACCACAGAAATGTGAGGAAAATGTGTTTTTTTGGTCAAATTTTTAGGTTTGCAAGGGATTCTGGGTAACAAAACCTGGGGGTAGGCAGACGAGTCACCCCATCCAGAATTCCCCTGGGTGTCTAGTTTTCAAAAATGTATAGGTGTGCTAGGTTTCCCTAGGTGCTGGCAGAGCTACTGCGCAAAAACAAAAGGTAGTCTTTTTGTCCAAAACGTGCTAGATTTCACTGGGAAATTGAGGTGCGACCATGTTGCGTTTTGCGCTGTTTCGTGTCGCAGCCACTATGCCTACCCACGGAAGTGAGGTACCGTTTTTATCGGGAGACCTGGGGAAACGATGGGTGGGTGGAAATTTGTTGATCCACGCAGATTCCAGAACTTTCCACCACAGAAAGGTGAGGAAAATGTGTTTTTTTTGTCAAATTCTTAGCTTTGCAAGGGATTCTGGGTAACAAAACCTGGTGATAGGCAGTCGAGTCACCCCATCCTGAATTCCCCTGGGTGTCTACGTTTCAAAAATATATAGGTTTGCTAGGTTTCCCTAGGTGCCAGCAGAGCTAGGGCTCAAAAACAAAAGGTAGTCTCTTTGTCCAAAGAGCGCAAGATTTCACTGGGAAATTGAGGTGCGACCACGTTGCATTTTGCGCCGTTTCCTGTCGTAGGCACAAGGCCGACCCACACAAGTGAGGTACCATTTTTACGGGAGACCTGGGGGAACGCTGGGTGGGTGAAAATTTGTTGATCCACGCAGATTCCAGAACTTTCCACCACAGAAATGTGAGGAAAATGTGTTTTTTTTGTCAAAATCTTAGCTTTGCAAGGGATTCTGGGTAACAAAACCTGGTGGTAGGCAGTCGAGTCACCCCATCCTGAATTCCCCTGGGTGTCTACTTTTCAAAAATGTATAGGTTTGCTAGGTTTCCCTAGGTGCCGGCAGAGCTAGGGTGCAAAAACTACAGGTAGGCACTTTGCCAAAAAAGGGTCAATTTGTAACTGCGAAATTTAGGTGTGACCACGTTGCATTTTGCGCCGTTTCCTGTCGCAGGCACAAGGCCGACCCACACAAGTGAGGTACCGTTTTTATCGGGACACTTGGGGTAATTCAGATTTGTAAATCAACTGTTATTACCAATTGAGCTTTCATGCATTTCTCCCTTTCAATGAAATACATTGTGTAAAAAAAAATCTTTTTGAAAAATGACCAATAATTCTCATGCTAGTATGAATATTCCCAATTTTTAAAATGTGCAATTATATACTGTTTCTGAACTCTATAATTTGTACCCAATTCAGAAATACATAGGTATCTTTCATACAGATTATTCCATTTATACATTTTCCAAGACAAAGTGCTCTATACCCAGTAAATGAAAAAATACCATAGCAAGTTGCTGCTCAGTTTTTGGATCTGGGTTCGTCGGGTTCCTGGTGAAACTACAAGTCCTATATATCCCCACAACCAGAAAGGTCTAACGGATGTAACGGTATATTGCTTTCCAAGAGCTGTCAAAATTAGAAAAAGTTATAGGTGAAAACGTTGAGACAAAAGGCTGTATTTTTCAACAAATTTTCAATTATTCCAATATCTAACTGTTAGTTTCTATAATGAAACCTTCATGGATTTAGACAAATGACCCCTTTCTGAATTCAGAATTTTGTCTACCTTTTAAAAATGTAAAGCTTTCCAGGATCCATTATTGCTTTCAAACTCATTTCTACCAGTAACTGGAAGGAGGTGGAAAGCTCTAAAAATAACAAAAATAGGCTATGTCCAAGAAAAATGCCAAAACTGACTGAAAAATTTCGGTTCTCTGACAAAAGACTGTCATTTCCTAAAAACTGAGAAAATGGAGATTTCAGCCCCACAAACCCTTTTTTGATAACATTTTCAGGGAAAAACCCAAAGGCTTTCATTTGCAGCCCGTTTTCCCATTTTTCTGAAAAAAACAAAAAAATCACTATATTTCGGTTAATTTCTGGGACCCCTCCAAGGGAATCCACAAACCCTGGGCGCCTTCAGAATCCACATGATATTGGAAGAAAAGGACGCAAATTTGGCGTAGATACCTTATGTGGTCAAAAAGTTACAAGGGCCTAAGCGCGCACTACTCCAAAACACCAAAAAAGGCCTTAGAACAGGAGGGGAAAAGGCCTAGCAGCGAAGGGGTTAAGGTGAGGCCGCGATCAAATGCCATATGCTGGCCAGCGCCAAGGAGAGTCTGCTTTGCAAAGGGCCAACTGCAGGGAGACACAGCCCGGGGGCGCCACGAGGCCTGAAGTGCATGGAGTGCAGGAACAGGGAGGGCTGGCCAAGAGCCCCCCCTCGTGTGAGATCCACCCCTGGGCGGGGGGGCGCGCAGGGCTGCACACGGGACCATCTCTGAGCACGAGCGCCAAACACTGGCTGAAGGTGAAGAGAAACAGAAAACACAGCCACAGCCACTGTGTGCATTCCAACACTTTTGTGCAATTAACGCCCTGCACCTGCCCAGAAGTGTGAGAGTTGGGTGACAGGCACCTGCTTTGAACACTAACTAACCTGTCTGATACTTTAACCTGTTAACCACCAGCTACTGACAAACCGTCTAAGTGTGCTCTAAATTACCCGTTTCAATGTTAACTTTAACGGTGTTTTCCGCGGGAGTCATTGCAACCTTGAGGCGGCCTGTTACTGATTGCTCACAAGCCTCGATGAGTAAGTGAGTTCCTAATGGTATCTCTCTGCTCAATAACATTCTCTTTTAAACTAATAGCGTGGTCATTATGATCGTCTTCAGCGACCTGCTGTCGTGTTTCAAGCAGGAATGTTCCAGGCAGTCATGTGTGATACTGATCCATGCAGCCATGCCTGAAGAAGATGTAAAGAGATTTGTCAGAGCCTTTCAGTAGGTTTGCTAAAAACCTCACATCTGCAAAGATCTACAAATATTTCCACGATCTTATTTCTGTTATAAAGTTATGACTTTTATTACAAATTAAACTGCACATTTACTCATTTACCATTAGCAAATTAATCTTTCAAAAAAAAAAGCATTGCAGGAAAGAGGTTGGGCCTGATATACAATGTTTGCATGATGTGTGAACTGAAGTAAGTGTGCCAGATGTTGGTAACTTGCTATGGCTGCTAACATTTGCTTCATTCCTAACTGCCTGCCGTGCCCATATATGTTTCCCTCATCTTCATTGCTTGACTTTTGCTCATAACAAAGTGTCACTCATAGTCGTTAAAATGTCACTCATAATTTCACTGAAATTATGAAAATGTCACACATGGCAATCTGAAACCTTGGCAGCTATGGGTGTCTCAGAAGGAGGGACAAAGCACCTCTGTCAACAAGGACTGTGTTTCTCCTCAAAGCTGCCCGTTGCTCTGGTTCCGCCAGACGCGAGCTCCACAGGTGACCAGAGACACAGAGACCGCGCTATCTGCGAGCTGCACCACAGCGCCTCGAAGCACTGAACTAAGGAAAGCGCCACAGGTGAGAGCATCCGCCTATTCTCCTCCCCGCAAATATAGCCTTAGTGGCCCACATGGACTTTACACTACATACAATTATGATATTTAATTATAATCGGTTTTGTTTCCAACGACATCTGCGTGTCAATTTCACTGGTCAAATATTTTTTTGTAAATGCCAATGCTTATTCATCAACCCATTTTTAGATTGTTTAATGGAGTAAATAGTTACACACCCGCTCCAAAAAGATATTAAAATACATGTTTGTCATTCTTCACTAACCGTCTATGGGGGCTTCAATGGGATAGGTTTGCTAGTTTCTGTATGAAAAAACATTAATAGAACAAGCACTGGCAAAGTCAACATGCCTTATCTTGGCGAGCGTGTGCAATGGCTGCGTTTTGTATTGAAAACACAACAAAAAGAAAGTAAACATGGCAACTCCAAACTATAATGGCCATTTGGTTGGAATATATTATTTTTATTTAAAAAAATAAGCGTTCCCTACGCTTGTAATAAAACAGTGCAGTGTTTTTTAGTCGAAATGTGTGCTTTGAATAGGCGCGGAAACCCTTTTAGTTCTAATGCACATCAGAAGGAAATCTGATTTTATTGGTACAAAGAAAATGTACTATTGGCTATGAATGTAAATAACAAGCACTGGCAATGCCAATAGGTCTTTCTTAAGAATGAAAGTGCTTTTTTGTAGACAGACACTCAATAAGTCATCATACACGCGCTCTGTCACTCATCTATGCACCCAAGGATCGGTTCATCAATCAACTGACTCATCCTTCCATTCACCCTCTGACACAACCTCAAAAAACACACACAAACTTAATATATGCAAAATAATTGAAAAGAATACAAGTAGAAAAAAGAAAGCATGCTGCTTTTTAAAAACAGTGGGCATATGATTGCAATAACAACTAAACAACGCTAAACCTTTAGACATACCAACTGGCAGTGTTAGTAAATATTAGATAGTAAACCCTGAAGCCAGGAGGTTTCCAAAGGACCTCTAGGCACCCCTGCACCTTGGATATGATCACAATTCTCTTTTGAAAGCAAGTCCAGATTGCTGAAGAGTTTACTCGCTATTCCTAAAAATGACAGACCTGGCTATTATACATACCCCCAGTCCGATTTCAGAGACTTGAAGTCCACTTTTTTAATGAAGTTTCTGCTAAGAATCATTATCCTTGGTTTCACAGGGATTGTGATATCACTAACATAAATTTACAGAAAGAATTGCACTTTTAAATTGCTAATTCCACTAGTTCATCAAGGGAAACAGCTCAGATGAGGCACCATCCAGCACAAGATTATGAGTGTTAAATATCCATACCTGGGTGTATTGGTGCATCAGCGAGTGTATGAGTGACTGTATGGATGACTGAGTGGGTGTGTGACTGACTGTATAAGTGAGTCATTAGGTGTCTCAGTGAATGTATGGGTTAGTGACTGGTTGTGTGAATGTGTGCATCTGTTTGTCAGTTGATGTTTAAGTGTGTGTATGAGTGTATTAGTGGGTACATGAATGGTTATATGGGTGATTGATTAGTTGTCTGACTATCTCTATGGTTATATGGGTGTCTCTGTGTGAGGGTGAAGAGTGGTGTCGCTGCCTGTACGGATGAGTGAGTGGGTGAGTCAGTGGCTGTATGAGGTACTTTGTGTGTGTGTGTGAGAAGTTGTATGGGTGAGCTTGTGGCTGTATGGCTGTGTCGGTGATTGAGTGCATGTGTCAGTATGGGTGAGTAACTGGGTATGTGAAAGGCAGTATAGTTGAGTGAGAGGCTATATGAGTGACTGTATGTGTGGATGAGTGATGTAAGAGTAGCTATATGGTTGAGTGCATGCTTCTGTTAATGAGTGGCTATGTGAGTGAGTATGTGTAACTATTTTTATGTGTAAGTAAGTGGGTGTATGAGTAACTGTTTGGGTGAGTAAGTGGCTGTGTGATAGAGTGAATAGGTGGCTGTCTAGGTGTGTGAGTAGTTCTAAGGGTGACTCACTCAGTGTGCGAATGCCTGTATGGGTGTATGAGTGAATATGTCAATGGCTGTATTAGTGAGTGAGTGGGTCAATGAGTGGCAGAATGGGTGAGTAAGTGGATGTGTGTGTAGATTTATGAATCGGTGAGTGGGTGTGTAAATACTGGTATGACTCTGTGAATGGGTTTGTGAATGGTTGTTTGGGAGTGGCAGTGGGTGTATAAAAGATTCTAAAGGGGTGTGAGTGGGTGCATCAGAGATGCTGTGGATGATGTCTTCACTGATATCATGAGTGATCTCATTTGAGATGTCATTAGTGATGTCACGAGTGATGTCACTGACCATGTTATTAGTGATGTAATATGTGAGGTCATAAGCAGTGCATTGTGAGGGTGCCAGTTATAGTTAACTCAGGTAACTACAACGGCTGAATTTCTCTGGTTTTGTATGAGTAAAAAATGACCCTAACTATAACGTCCTTGTAACCTTTGTTTTTTTCAGTGAATTTCTAAGATTTTTTTTATATGCTAATTACTAATTATAACGTCCTGGAACCTTTGTTTTTTTAGTGAATTTCTAAGGTTTTTAGGTCGAGGACCGACGGCTGGCTTGCCAGCCGGAAGTCGGAAGATCTGTTGTGTTTGAGTAGATTTAGAAACGGGGCTTTAACCCGCCTCTGTCCTCCATTGGCTGGCTTCCTAAACGGAGGCCAGCCATTGGAGGAGAGAGGCGTCACTCCAAACAAGCCCCGTCTCTTTCGGATTCAGGGGCGTGTTGGCTCTGTTCTTTCCACTTTTAAGCCGCGCCCCTTTTGGGGACATACAAACACGCCCCCGAATCCGAAATTTGCGGACTTTTGCGGCCGCCATTGTTGCTTGAATTGTTGCTTGAACAGCCTCGCTTTACTTTGTAGGTGACCGCTTTGTCAGGTATGGATGCTGTATGTGATGTTATAACCAACGACTGTGTCCGAGTCTTGTAAGACGCGCAAACGTTCACGGAGTCAACATGGTACAGGATGCTGTGGGCCGCTTCTTGACGCCCTGAAGCTGGAGCCCTGCCCCAGCCCCGCCCGCCCCAGTGAGCAACTTTTCCCCATTGAGCAAGACCCGCAAAGGGTGTAGAATAGGACGAACCTCCCAGCCCGCTGCCACCCCGGTACCACTCGCCTGGACGCCAGCAGCCCGTCTCCGTGCAAGGTAATGCAAATATGTCGTTATTTTCTTAGTGTCCGTCCATTCGAAGCCGGCTCTTCCTGGCATCGCCAATGCACAGCCTGGTACCGCCGACGCACCGCCTGGTACCGACTGGACATTCACGTCTTTGTGCCAGGGCCCGGCTGTGCAAAACAAATTAGTTTTATTTGCTTTAGTTTTACTGCTGACACACTGTGTAAGGGGGCAATCCGATTTTGCCCCACACCGAGCTTTTTACCTACAAGCCCGAAAGACAAAGCGGCCCACGGGATAGGCAAGGCACGGGCGCTCTGGCCGTGTTCCATCGCCAGGTAGGTCGACGCCGCAGCATGGGTGGGCTGCTGTGGGGGCGGCGGGAGTCCTCTGCCGGACGGGGCGCCCCTCTCCCCTGAAGCTGAGCCACGTTGCATCCACCTGGACATCTGTGGGCCGGGCGCTTAATTCTGTTCCCTTTGTATAGACGCCCGCCCCGCACCCATTCCCCTTTTGTCACCCCCGAGTCCTCCCTCCGAAAACCGAGCCCCCAACCATCGAACGCCGCCCCGGCAGACCGATGCGCACCTCCCTACACCTCTCCCGCAAACCTGCCTCCCTCCGTGTCCAGCATGCTCGACTTAAACGCAAACTTCACCATCTGGCTCGCTTCCCCCACCACCCCCTTATTGTCCTTGAGCCACCCCCTCAGGCACCCTGCAACCCAGCCTGCCCCTTGACAGACCACACTCCTACTCCTTGTCCCCCTGACCTAGAACCCTCTGTGCCGTTAATTATTTTCTTCTACTTATTCTTGAGGGCAACTGTCTGCGCGGCACTCCCCCACCCCTCACCTTCGCGCCAGCAGTTCCCTCCTGCACACCTCTCCCTTGCACCTCCTTCCATCACATGCGACCCTCCCCCACCTTCCATATTCGCCCCGACCGCCACCCCAAACTCCGCCGCTCGTAGCTCCGCTAAAATATCCGTCCGGTGGCATCCATCTTTATTCCCCGTGGCACCCCCCCAACGCTGTGCCCCACACCTAGTCACTCCGCCCAAGCTCCCCGGCTGACCCCGCTAAGAACTCATATTCCTCGCTCCAATGGCTGCAGTTCCGAACGCGGGCCCCTCCACCTGCCCCCAACACAAAATTTGTGTGCCCAGCATCTCTCGGGGGACGCGCTGACCTACGCTACAGATAGTGCACCAACTTGCACTAAAGAATTGTGACCGGCCCTTGCACACACTCTCAGCACCTCCTGAATCACTCACCCATTAACTCCTCCCACTTGTGGTCAGTTGTCCTTTGCTTAGTAGTTAATGGTGTGGCAGCATGGGGTAAGATGAAGATAGACAAGAAAGGTGGGGGAGAAGGTGGTGATAAAACCACGCCTGCAGCCCTGGAGCCATATTTCCTTTACTTATTTAGCAGGAAACCGAGCTCCACCGCGTCTGACCCCACACTGCCCCCGCTCTCCCCACCCCCACCTCCATTGGACGAAGGGTCAATTGCACAAAGACTAGGGGCCATCACTCTGCAGAATCCTCGCCTCCAACATGCTGCAGAACTACAGCACACTTACATCCAGCACCTTCACCCCAGATGTCACACCCCGTAATCAAAAAAGGCCATTAGCAAAACTTCATTCTGAGGTAATGGCTGGCGGGGGATTGGGACATGGCAGCTCTTTTCTTTGTGTTGCTTTTTTCGATCGTGAGTTTGTGCGGCTGTGTGCGTGCACACACCCCTGTGGCGCAAAGCTGAGCATCACTGTCTTAAATCGAAGTGTTATTGACTTGTTCAGTCAAGTATGCGTGATTTGTCTCGGGGTGCATTGGAGATTGAAACGTTTCGTTTCCCATTTTCCATGCATTGCAGCCCTGAGCTCGAAGTTCCATGGGGAGCGGCCCCTGACCTCTAAGTATCACCAGAAGCAGAGCAAATGCTGCAGAGCCAGGTCGGGGAACCAAACGGAAGGCCCAGCCTTCACGTGAAGCCGGAAATGCGTAGTGCGTGCGCATTAGGACATTATTGGCTTCATCTGACCTGCTGAGATAGGCCTTTCCTGCGCCTAATAGTAATAACAACTACTGCTAACATACACGCGCATGCGCTGTATCTTTCAGGTTGTGTAATGCAGAGTTATTGTGTCTTACTAACCTACCTCCCAGATTTAAGTTTCATACATCATCTTTTTTGGCTCCAAACCACAGGGACCATATTATGTAAGGAATGCCATCATTTATCTAACAAACGCCCATTTATTCAGATGTACGTGTAGACTGCAAATATGTGATGTGTAAAGTTTTTGTTAGAATGCTGTTTTTTAACCCACTTAGAGCGGCAAATGAGGATTAGCAAAATATAAACTTCTGTCCGTTTTACTGGTAGTGAATAATCACGAAGTGTCTGTCAAGGCCGAGCTGTAAGCATGGGTGTTTAGTGCTTGGAAAATGCTTCTGGTACTCTGAACTGGAGAATGTAGTGGGGCATTACTTAACACAGCAGCAGTGTGGGGGTGTTGACTGCACATGGTCCTGTTTTGGCACTATTTCCTTGAGTACAGCTCCTCTTCCCTCCCCCCATGGAAGATAGGCTGTGTGTGTGTGTGTGTGTGGCTCTGTGTGTGTGTGTGTGTGTGTGTGTGGCTCTGTGTGTTTGGCTCTGTGTGTGTGTGTGTGGCTCTGTGTGTTGGGCTTTGTCTGTCTGTAGCTTTTTTGGTAGGTGGCTCTGTGTGGGTGGCTCTGTCTGTCTGTGTGTGTAACTTTTTTGGTAGGTGGCTCTGTGTGGGTGGCTCTGTCTGTCTGTGTGTGTAGCTTTTTGGGTTGGTGGCTCTGTCTGTGGGTGGCTCTGTGTGTGGGGGCTCTGTGTGGGTGGCTGTGTGTGTGTGGGTGGCTCTATGTGAATGACTGTGTGGATGGCTCTGTATGTGTGTGTGGGGGTGGCTTTGTGTGTGTGGCTCTGTGTGGGTGCAAATGCAATAGGTCTTGCATTTGCGAGCGATTAAGCTATTGGCATTGTAAATGACAATGCCATTTATTTATGTTTTAAAAACAAAAACATAAATAAATATTATGTCATGAGCATTGCCAATAGCTCTAACTTTAAAAATGTGTGTGGCTCTCTGTGTGTGTGTGTGTGTGTGGCTCTCTGTGTGTGTGTGTGGCTCTGTGTGTGTGTGGCTCTGTGTCCGCGAATACTCTCTACTACTCTCTAATGCTCACCTATTGCCATTGTAAATGACAATACCATTTATTTAGGTTTAAAAAAAATGAAAAAAAAATGTCATGAGCAATGCCAATAGCTCTACCTTTGATAATGCCGAGACCACTGCATTGTTAATGTGTGTGTGTGGCGCTCTGCTTGTGTGTGTGTGGCGCTGTGCCTGTGTGTGTCTGTGGCGCTCTGCCTGTGTGTGGCGCTCTGCCTGTGTGTGTGTGGCGCTCTGCCTGTGTGTGTGTGGCGCTCTGTCTGTGTGTGTGGGGCTCTGTCTGTGTGTGTGTGTGGCGCTCTGTCTGTGTGTGTGTGTGGCGCTCTGTCTGTGTGTGTGTGGCGCTCTGTCTGTGTGTGTGTGTGGCGCTCTGTCTGTGTGTGTGTGTGTGGCGCTCTGCCTGTGTGGCGCTCTGTCTGTGTGTGTGTGGTGCTCTGTCTGTGTGTGTGTGTGTGGCGCTCTGTCTGTGTGTGTGTGTGTGGTGCTCTGTCTGTGTGTGTGTGTGGCGCTCTGTCTGTGTGTGTGTGTGGCGCTCTGTCTGTGTGTGTGTGGCGCTGTGTGTGTGTGTGTGGCGCTCTGTCTGTGTGTGTGTAGTCTGTGTGGCGCTCTGTCTGTGTGTGTGTGTGTGGCGCTCTGTGTGTGTGTGTGTGTGGCGTTCTGAGTGTGTGTGTGGCACTCTGTGTGTGTGTGTAGCGCTCTGTGTGTGTGTGTGTGGCGCTCTGTGTGTGTGTGTGTAGCGCTCTGTGTGTGTGTGTGTAGCGCGTAGCGCTCTGTGTGTGTGTGTGTAGCTCTGTGTGGATAGCTTTTTTTGTAGGTGGCTCTATGTGTGGGTGACTCTGTCTGTGTGAGAGTGGCTCTGTGTAGGTGGCTCTATGTGAATGACTGTGGGTGGCTCTGTGTGGGTGGCTCTGTGTGTGTGTGTGGGTGGCTTTGTGTGTGTGCCTCTGTGTGGGCGTAAATGCAATAGGTCATGCATTTGCAAGCGATTAAGCTATTGGCGTTGTAAATGACAATGCCATTTATTTAACGATTAAGCTATTGGCAATGTAAATGACAATGCCATTTATTTATGATTAATAAAAAAAAAAAATTAAAAATCATGAGCAATGCCAATAGCTCTACCTTTAATAATGCCGAGACCATTGCATTGTAAATGCTAGTTTTAACAAGCAGTCACGTTTGCAGAGCGGTGGAGAAAGGGTGCTGTATAAGGGTGAGTGGACCCCACGGAGTTGCACTACGTGGATATGCACAGAGTTTAATAAAAACTCAGTGGAATGCCGCAGAGTTCTGTGTTCGGGTGGAGTGCTTGTCTACCTCTAGTGTTGTTTTTGTCCTCAGGTTGCTCCCCACCCCTTCTCACCTCTCTGAGAGCAATTCCCCCTTTGACCCTCTACCTGCCGCCCACCCCCCTTCCCCACCTCTTTTTACTGTTGACACCTTGGTGCTTTCACCCTTTTTTTTTTTTTCTTTATTGATTTTATAAAAGGGAACATGTGCAAACAAGAACAGAAATACACATTGCAATGCAACACAAAAAGAAAAGAAAAGAAAGCAGTAGTGTACATACATGGCACTTCAGTGGTGCATCAGATATCAGATTATAGACTACAGATACATGCAATATATGGATAGTACAAAAGTGAATCACTTGAACAGGAAGTTATCCAACCCGTTTAGTGCAAACTCCCCAACAAATAGGTGAGACAACCAATAGGGCAAATATAAATGCTGAACTTTCCAGACTGAATATATCCCACTTTCATCATATCAAAAACCATTTAGGAGTCTTGTTTGCGCAGCACTCTGCACGAATGCTGAACTTCCCATGTACCTGCTCCTTGCAAAGGGTTATCCAGGATCAGCCAGTGGCTAGGTTTTACCAGCTAAATAATTATGGTATAAGCCCCAGAAATCTTTGGGCCTACTCTGCGGAGGGAGCAGCTCACTATATAACTCCATTTGTGTGTTGCAGAACATCATATCTCTAGACCATTGTGTGACGGTAGGGGGAGGACCACGGGCCAAGCGCATAGCCACCCCCTCTTAGCAATCAATAGGCTTATACCCACTAATTTTTGGATATTTTACCTCACTTGCTTAGAGTAACCCAGGAGAGCTAGCATGGGGTCAGGTGCCAAGTGCTCCCCTCTGATATTGCTCAGATTTTGGAAAATATGTTCCCAGTATTTAGCGATATCCGGGCACAACCAGGCCAAATGTATGAAGCCTGCTTGTTCTGCAATACATCTCTCGCATATCGCAGTTTCTCTGAGGCCATATCAATGTAGGTGGGCTGGGGTATAATATACCCTATTCAGGAATTTAAAGTGAATAAGTCTGTGATGACCATTCAGCGATATTTTCCTCTTAGCATCACAGCAATAGCTCCATTTATCGTCATCTAACATTACTTCTAAGTCGGATTGCCACTCCAGTCTGGCCTTAATGTAAAAGTTCTTACGATAATCTTGGGTCATGTAATAGATTTGGGAAAAAAGGTGGCCGGGGAATCTGCTCTCAGTACCAATGAAAATGGACTCCCTTCTGGAGGTTTTAACGTTTCTTCCCCGAGCATGTCCTGAAGCGTATGTCTGACAAAATGTAACATCACCTGCTGGTCATCCACTATTTCTTCCCAGCTACCATCTTCGAATAGTTCTCCTATTTTTCAAATACCCAATTGCGCTAGGGTACGTAACACTCCCGGCTCATTAAGGATTGGCAGCCACTGGCAAAGTGGAATCGGAGCGAGTGGGGAGTACAAAATGGAGGAAGCCTGTCTCTTAACTCCAAGTCAGGGCCGGTCCTAGGACTTTTGGGGCCCTGGGCGAAAGGGAAGATGTGAGGCCCCTCTAATTTGGGACATTCAGTGCCGGCGTTAGTGCTGGTGGCCGTCGTTGCGACAATGTTAGTTTGTCGCCTCGCCAATGAGCTCCTTCGCTATGAATTCCCTCACTACCACCCTGTAACAGTGCTCCTCAAGTTATGCTATGTAGATTTATTCTATGCAGATTTATAAAGTAGTTAGCGGCCTGAGGGCTTCCCAGTGCTGCGTGAGTCGATCACCGTGTATACTAGGGGGATTCTGAGGCGGTACGTGTCTGGAGCAAGTTGGGGCAAAGCCATGTTTTAAGCATTTTCTTAATCTGGTCTTGTTCATTTAGTTTCTGAGATCAGTGGGCATAGCATTCCAGAGCTTAGGGGTCAAATGCGAGAAGGATACACACACCCCAATCTGATCTTTGGACCTGTAGCAATCAAGCATTGGAAGATGTTAAGGTACTGCTAGTAAGGTACCAGGAGGGTCCATTGTAGTTGATTCCCCTATGCACCAAGTAAAGTGTCTTGAATTCTACCCTTTCCTCCACTGGAAGCCAGTGCAATTTTTGCTGAGGTATGTTTGGGAAGCTTGAGGATAGTCCTTGCTGCCACACTTTGGGCTAACTGGAGTCTCTTGGTGATATATTTGGCTGAGCCCATATACAGGGAATTTCCATAGTCCAAGCAGGAAAGAATCAGCACTTGGGCCACTATTCTCCTGGATTGTGTAGGTAGGAGGTCTAGGATTTTCCATAGGGTTCTGATAAAGCCAAAGCAAGATGCTGTAAATGATTTTTACTTAGGCCTCCATAGATAGAGCGCTATCCAACCACATACCTAAGATCGTAATGGGGAGGGCGAGAGATTGGTAGTGCCCCCAGACACTCTGGCCATCCGAGGGTTGTTTGCGGTGTTGGCTTGTTTCTTAAAATCATCAGCTTGGATTTGTTTCCCTTCAATTTAAGTGAGCAGTTAGCCATCCATTATGCAACTTTTTCTAAAAAAGGGACTAGTTGTTGCAAACCTTTTCCCAGGTAAAGGGAGACTGCCAGTTGGGTGTTGTCGGCAAAGGAGACCATCAACTCCTAAAATTCCTTGACGATGTCTGCCAATGGACTTAAATATATGTTGAAAGGTGTAGGCCTCAAATCAAAGCCCCATGGAACCCCACACTACTCATTGAACAAAGCCCAGCATTACATTCCACTGTTTAGTTGGAAGGCTCAAGGAACAGCTTGGCGTCAAAAGATTACAATCATTTTCATTATTTAGAGATTTTTCTTCACAGCCTAGCGCATGAGCATATATTCCACAGTCAGATATTAAAAATCGATGACTTCATGTCAGGAAACTGCCCTGCGATCAATACTTAGAGCGGGTGTTACAATCCCCTCTAATGACGACAACTGCGTTTGCTAACCTGATATTAAAGGTAATTTAAAATGCTCTGCCCGGTAGTGATATGTGGCAGCCCAGTTATTTTTGGCACATGCCACCCCTCTGTTCTGGCCCAGAGGTCTATATACTTCGGACCTGGCAACTGAAATGGTGCCACTGCATGATGTGCTGTTCCAGTCCAGGTTTTTTCTTTGGTTTCTGGGGCTTGTTGTCTTGCTTTATAATGACATGAACAAAACTACAAGCACCAGAAATGGACCAGGGAAATTTAGCAGGTGGCCCCTTAGTGACATACAACCAACCTCCAAGCCAGCCTGTTCTCGCCCGACACCATTATATGTGTATTAGAAAAAAATTACATCCTATAGCCTTTCCTTTTACATCAGCAAGATTGTCACATAGATGAATTTGTAAAGTCCTCTCACTTTGCACTCAAAGAAAAGAAAACAATCTCTATGTTAAAAGAATAGGCAGCAATTTGTCAGAACACATCCCCTGACATTTGATGTCTTTCTTTGAAATTTACAGGCATCTGTATTGCTCATTCACCTTCCAAACTCCAGCATTTTAAAGTTAGGGGTCCTGCAGCTGCCCCCTCCCCCCCGCACTCCTACTTCCAGCACCTATAGCCTTCTTTGTTTCCTATACGGCATGTATCTTATTTCTTTACACTTATCCTTACCTCCTCCTGGTCTAAGCACACTGTTTCCCCATAGTCAGAGTGTGTTGCTGCTATTTACTTCTCTCAAGTATCCCCTTTGCTTTCCTCTCTCAGCCTCCCTCCAACATCTTGCCTCTTGATCACCTTTCTCGTCCTAACACAAACTGTCTCACGTTTGAAGTCTTCCCATTTCCCCTCTATTGCTATATGTTATCTTCACACTTTCGCTCCGCACGCTCCCATCCACTTATCTCCTAAAGGGCAGGGTACACCACAGACCCAGATGTCAACACACACAACAAATGTGACAATATAAAAGCAATAATTCAAAAGCATCTTTATTGCTTATTTACCTTTGGAAAACAGCAGGGTTATTTAGGGGGTGCTGTAGCACCCCACTCACCCCTATTTCCAGCGCATGTGAAAATTTTCTGGACTGCCAACACAGCAAATGCACCCACAAATGTAAAACTCTGCTGTGTTACATGGACTGTGGCAGTAAAGTCAGGCTTGACTCCGTTCCAGAACGTGAGGATATTTGCAGTGTTATATTATGTGAACTCAGCTCTAAGGCATTAGAGAGCTTTACATGATCGCCAGTTACGTTACAAAAGGATATTTTCATTTTGTAGGGGCATGTGGAAATAGTGATATACCCAGAATCACAGGATGTTCAGCAGACGCAGGGACTCTAACCTAGTTCTTCAGTTCTATTAGGCTGCTCAATGCGCACAAAGCCCAGAAGAAAGCGTTTGTCCCATGGGCTTCAGAGCCATACTTTAGTGCTACAAAGTTCAGGAGATGGGGTGGGGGGGGGCCTACCCTGGGTGTCACATTTCTGAATAATGACTGTATGTCACAGGGCAGGGGGCCCCACACTTGGGCCTAGAGGTCTGATCCATTGCTGCAGGGCACAAGGGGCCTCTCCTACCCTGGGCCTCTGTGCGCTGGATAAGGGATGTGAGGCCGAAAGAAAGGGGCCCCACAATTGGGCCCTGATCCAGTGCATGGAAGCCCAGGGAAGTGGGGGCCACCTCCCCCGGGCTTAAAAGAGGTGTGGTGGTTTTACTATAAACTTTGCCCAGCCACGGCTTCTCCCTCTTCTACTGCGCCGCCTCTCCGCACCTATTACAGTTCAGCCGATCCTGAAAACAAAAGGGCCATTTGTTGCTTGGAAACGCAAATGGCACCTTTTCAACAGAGCACAGCCTGGCCCTTGACCTGCTCACACACAATAGTCTTCCCTGCTGTTCCAAGACCCCTGGCCATTCTTTCCATCCCTCCATGCCCGTAATCCCAGGACTGACACCACGCCTTTATAACTGCTCAGGTTTAGGCACCTCATTAGCAAAATGTAAAAATTGCAGTGATCGGAGGGGAGGGGGCCCTGACTTTAATGAAGCCTTTCACGTGGAAGCGAGGCCCCATGTTTTTGAGCTCAGCGCGAGGCCCTGGGCGGCTGCCCATACCGCCCATGCCTAGCGCCGGCCCTGCTCCAAGTCCTTAGGCAGGGATGTGTCCTGCTGGATCGGCTGTTCCCTGTCCATGCGTCATGCAATGCCGAATCTAGTGTAGAGGTGTGCCGCGCTGCTCGAGTTCCTTTGACCAGGAGATGCGGGTGCAATGTCTTGAATTGGGATACATCATGCAGTTCGAATTCCTGTGTGGGGATGCGTTGTGTGGTACATAAACAATGATGCGTAGTCTAGGTGTAGTAGTAGATCCTTCTTTATTGATAAGTAGATAGGTGGCAAGTTACAGGATAAGAAGATATAAGGAGAAACCCCCACCAGGAGCGAGCTACCAGCTCCTCAGCCTGAGATGACCAACTGACTCTTTAGCCACAATCAGGCACTTAAACATTCTATGATGTCATAGGACATTCTGATGCAGTGGTAGAGGGGAAAAGATATAGAAAGCATTTACCACACATCCTCTTCCGTTAGTGAACAACAGTTAATAAGAAGTTAAGACGGAGCAGAAGAATCCAGAGAAGACTGTAAGCATAAGAGTAAATCAAAGAGATAATTAGAAAAGTTGGAAACACAAGCGTGGAAGTAGAAACAAAGAAAATCTTAAAAGAGGCATGCAGAGATACATTTATAAAATGCACAAATGGTCATGATTGAACAAAACACAAGAATGCAAATTACGTAACATGCCCATCCACCCTCCTTAATAAAACAAGGTAGTGATCCTGGCAAATCAAGCAGGGTGTAACAACTGGATGACAATATGGGTGCAGGTGGAAATAAGCACAATAAGATGAATTAGCAACCTACACAGAAAAGGGAATGCCTTGCAAAAGAGACTAGTGAATGACGTGCAGTAGCAACCTCCCCTTAAAGGGTACACATAGAAAGGCAAACTTTAAACTGTGGAAGAAAACAACTCCCCAGGAAAGGGTACACCAGAGGAAACTAACGCCCCTGGAACAAAATACATAGTATCCACACTCACACAAGCAAAAGTGGCGGAACTACACTAAGAGGTAGCGCTGACAACGCACCCCGACTATCCACATAGTGTGATGCAACTTAGACCAACACACACAACCTCCCCTAACAAAAGGGTACACCATTGAACAATGTAGGAATTGTTCAAGATAACTTCACTAAATGGCGGCGCTGACAACGCACACCACTTTCCCCAGAAAAGGGTACACAAAGAAAACTAATCTTTGAAACTTTGGAGCAAAATAGTTACATGCAGACAACCTCCCTTAATAAAAGGGTACACCTCGATAAAAGTGCGCAACGTAACTTCTCCAAAGGGTAACAACAAGACCTTAGGAAACAAAATGTAGGCACTGACTGGCACCACAACTCCACACCTTCCCCTAAGTAAGGGTACACCATAAGTACTAACCCTAAGTACATGGATGGGGAATTAATAAGACACAAACACCCTAACTGCACAAGCAGGGTGAAACACAGGATACCCACCCTGTGAGACCAAAACTACAACGTCCCCTATATAAAGATATACAGGGTACCCCATAAGATACAACATCACCCTAGTTTCAAGATATGGCATTGACTAGCCACACACCCACACCTAAATAAGGGTACACCGTAGGGCAAGACATTGCCTTAGGAATTTAGGGTACAGTAAAAGACAACCACTGACTAAAATTACTCAAAAGGAGACAAGGCCCAAAAAATGAATGGAACAACCTATTAAGCACAACTCACACACACCAGCGCACATTATATTGAGATACCAATAGGTTAAAACATAAACATTTGAAGAAAACAAATGAGTTTAGCTCCGGTGAGCGATTTCTCACCCGAGGACTTCTTAGTTAAAATTGTCCAAAAGTTCTGATGAGTGACTGCATAACAGGAAATGTGGGGTGAAAAGCAGGCAACCTCCAACCAAGAGTTAATCTAAAGTTGGGACATCCACAATCACCTCCTCTTGGAAATGGCCAGACTGGAATGCAACCAGCGATGTATAGTAAGCTTGAAAACATCGATATGCAGATGTATGAAACGTAATGACGAAATTAAATTCTCACCCGAGTTCCTGTGAGAACCTCCTCTTGGAAAAAAGAAAATCTCGAATGCAGACAGTAATGTAGAGAAAGTTCAAAAGCACTTTTCTCCTTAGAACGCCGTAGACATACACTCCTTACTCCTCACTCCTCATGTTCCACTAACCACTGAAACAGTTAAGGGATTAGGACCGCAAGGAAAGCTGGAGCGGACCAAGGAACAAGTCGACAACTCTTAAAGTAGTGGCAACAGCAGACGGACTCGTAGACACTGTGGAGACTTGCGAGCAAGTACAACCCAAATGGAGGCAAGTCGTCACGTCGGCGCTGGATGGCTCACGGCGAAGACGTGCTGTCCTGACTCGTAACGGAGAAGGTTGCGGCAGAGGATGTGGCAGAAGAACAGACGTCACAAAGAGCATGAAGCAGGCTCCTCGAGATAGGTAAGATTGTGCGTGCGTCATAGCGGACAGCTTGTTCAAAATGAATACATTAAACGGCCACAAAACTAATCGTACGGTGAAAAGACACACAAACATCTCAAAAGTGTTCTCTACTCACAATAATAATACCAGTATACTTCCACAAAGACGAGTGTAAGCTCCCGCTCAGGATCGTGTTTTCCAAATCCTAAGTGAACAGTTTGAAAGGGAAAGCTTTACACTGTGGGAGTAGGTAGAGTTTGTAGAGTTTGACAAAATAGATGGTATGTGGCTGTTGATGAAGAGAAAATACTGCTAGCGCCGATGCAATTCCGTGACAGTAAACAGATGAAACTCTGACAAGAAAGGACGTGCCTATAGGGTGATAGCGCACATCTACAGACGACCTGTCACAGGATAGTTGTAGAGATCATCGTGAACATGTGGGAAGGCGAACTGTCAAGATGTATGAGCTGTAAGGAGAAGCAGTAGGGTGATCAGGCCAGCTGAAACTCCTTAGCTTATGTGGCTGGAGCAATATAATTTCCAGATGACAGCAAGATAGCAGTAATTTCTTCACAAAACAAACGCTCAGGGTACAGGCAGTCCAAGATGAAGAGGACACTGGTGGGGTTTGCTGGGCGTTTCTTCGATTATATAAGAATATAAACTGACTTCTGTTTTAATTTTGACTGGATACAGAACAGTCCTTGGTTCTCTTATTGTTGAGTTTCAAACTTCTTCTTTTGCAGCGTAGGTTAGTCCAAGAAACGTCGCCAAATTGTGGTACATAAACAATGATGCGTAGTCCAGGTGTAGTAGTAGATCCTTCTTTATTGATAAGTAGATAGGTGGCAAGTTACAGGATAAGAAGATATAAGGAGAAAACCCCACCAGGAGCGAGCTACCAGCTCCTCAGCCTGAGATGACCAACTGACTCTTTAGCCACAGTCAGGCACTTAAACATTTTATGATGTCATAGGACATTCTGAAGCAGTGGTAGAGGGGAAAAGATATAGAAAGCATTTACCACACGTTGCACTGCAAGGGGACCTTGATCTTGGGGAGATCATGGTCTTCTAACGCTTGCAAGTGCTCAGATGCTCTGGATTGTTTCTTGGGGGCTAGGTCTCAATCTCCCAAAATGCACCTGTTCAGTCCAGGACAATTTCAGTGGTGGCTAGTCAGCTGGGTTGTCCTCTCTTTGATTTTTGCAGGTGGTTGCTCGCAGCTCTTTTGTACCTGTTTCTGTTCAGGGAGTCCGCTCCTTTTCCTTGAAAAGGGCATAGTCCTTTTCTTGTGGAGGCTTGAGAGTGCAGCAGGTGCAAACCTTCTTGGTGCAATCCTGGGTTCCAGCAGCATCCTTCTGCTACCGTGCCAGGCAGTTATCTGAGGAACTCCTGCAGCTATGCCATATTTATCCAACATTGTAGGCTTGCAGGAAGAGGAGACACTCTAACTAATATGAGCAAAGCTACCTCCCTCTGCTATGACCACTTCCTCAGAAGTGTGGCATATTTCCAGCCCAGAATGCAATTTTCTCCCAAAAATCAAAAATTGGAGAATCTCTCCTTGGTGTATGTGTCTGTGTAACTCGACCAAGAGGTGTGGCTACCAACTGACTACACCCCCTTCCAGCCTTTCTCCTAATCTAATTAGATGGCTCCTATCTGGCTAATGACCAAGGAAGTGAGCATGTTATTTCTAACCCAATATGGCAGCCGCGAATTACACTCTAGTCCTTCCAGACACGAGACAAGTAATACGCATCTCATTCTTGCTGATTCCGTCTACAATGTTTCCCGATGGCTGGGAACGGAGATGGATTGTTTGGCATCGCGCTCTGCTGAACAAGTAGGTTTTAGAAGAATGGTCTCATATAGGATAGCCCGTTTACGTGTCTAAGTTGTCCGAATTAGTCCCAATGGCATTACATCATATTTCACAGATTGATAAAGTTTGAGGACATTCCGTTGCAGTTGTCGATACCCTTGCCTGTGGTAATACGCTGTGGTAATACTCATACATTTTTTTATATTTTTGGATGGACCCATGGTTGCATGACTCAAGCAGTGGCATGATGTGGAAATACTCCACTTATAATTATCACATGCAACGGGCAACAGGGAATGTGTATGGTGGGCATGGGAATCCTCACACTTGATACCACTTTTTGGCTTCATGGATATAACCCGTTTTGCAATTCTCCCCACATACAGTTGACTTGGACGAGCTACGTGACATTTGGGTGCATAGCTGCCAAGGTTTCAGATTGCTATGTGTGACACTTTCATAATTTCTGTGTAATTATGAGTGACATTTCAACGAATATGAGTGACACTTTCTCATGAGCAAAATCAAGCAGTGGATACCAGGTAAACATATCAATATCAGCAATTACACCCATTTTAGTAACGAAAAACGCTCAGAAGATCTTGAAAATGCTGTAAACCACCAAAAATGAAAAGGCACTAACGATTGACAAATAGTCCCAGGTCTGTCACATGTAAGACCTGACCAAGCAGGCTGAGAGGCCCCAGTAAGGACCTCAGGTGCTAATTATAATGAATGTATTCAGTCAGTGTGCTACAGGGTTAGTCAGGCTGTAATAATATTTCAGTCCTTTAATGCTAATAAATAATAATAATGTATTGGCTGCACTCATTGTGTCAACTGTGCAGAGGTCTGGGGCAGCGTCCTGAGAGCAGTGAGCTACAGGCTCTGGCAGAGCAGAAACGCTGTAAGGAAATATAAAGTACTGTTGACTCGAAAGTTGGACGTCACCTGACCACAATTAAACGAAAAATTGGATGGGACTGACTCTTACGTATAGTTCAATTTACATGAAACAATAGTAAATAACAATGTAATGATCAATGAGATCTGGCTCATGCTACGAACTAAGCGGCGCTGCTCAGTGCAGCCTGGGAGAGTGGAGCTGTAACAGGGTCTCAGTCAGGCTGCAGTGAGTGACGCTCTAATTTAAATATATAACAGGCACTGCCAGGTCCTGTGTTCGTTATATTTACCAGGCACCGGGTGCGAAACTATGTGTTACAGCCAGTGGAGGTTAGAGTAAAGAGGCAGGGCTCGGCTGAACCGCCAGACACAGTCACAGGGTGGTTACTGTAGTATCGCGCTGGATACGTTCTAGTGTTCAGCATGTTGTAACACCCACCCACCACAGGCGTCATCAGCCAGATGACCCTGCTAAATAAAAAGGGCTGAGCGCACGTGCTCAGGGCCAGTTAACCAACTACCATACCGGTGTCTGTCACCTCATTGATTAGTATGAGGGCCTAGGGCGCAAATACCACAGTTCCCATCCGTCGATGTTGGATATGTTTCAATGATTGGAGCATAAGCCGCAGTAGAAAAAACCCTTTCTGACCCCCTGCACGGCGGTCTCATCCAAATTGGGTGGATAGGACCGACCGCCAACTCGTTGTCTGGCGGTCTCCTCCCCTCTGTGGTGGCGATCAGCGGTCCGACCGACCACCATTGTAAGAAGGACCTAGGTCTCTTCAGCAATGACACAGAAGATCGATAGTCCTGTGATGTAAGTTTTTTATGATGTCACTTTACCCCTTTCGCCCAGGGTCCCACACGCCCTAGGACCGGGCCTGGCTGCAGGATAATGGACTGGCTCCCAACTCCCCGCTCCAGCAAACTGGACTAGCTACTTGTTGTCAGTAATTTGTATATACACAGCGCTCTGAGACCCCGCAGTGTGCTTGGCAGCGCTTTACACCACTGGAAATGAAGTGAATAGGGCGGAGGCAAGGGCTTTGACCCCACATCCTCACATCACACTCTGATCATTAAAGACGTCATTACTCTCCGTCTGATGACGTCTTGGGGTGTCTGCAGAGCCTGGCATCCTACAGAAAGAGGGGCCACTGTCTCCTTGCGCCTCTTTCCACGTCTTTCAGAAACAAGGTACCGGTGACAGGGCGCGGCTCGAGGCAACGATAGCTCCATAGCGCAAGGTGACTTTCACTTTCCATCTGAGAGGTCTCAGAAGGAGGGACAAAGCACCTCTGTCAACAAGGGCTGTGTTTCTTCCCAAAGCTGCCCGTTGCTGTTTCTGCCAGATGCGAGCTCCACAGGTCACCAGAGAGAAAGAGACCGCGCTATCTGCGAGCTGCACCACAGCGCCTCGAAGCACCGAACTAGGGAAACCGCCACAGGTGAGAGCATCCGCCTATTCTCCTCCCTGTAAATATAGCCTTAGTGGCCCTTATAGACTTTACACCACATACAATTATGGTATTTAAATGTAATCGGTTTTGTTTCCAACGACATCTGCGTGTCAATTTCACTGGTCAAATATTTTTTTGTAAATGCCAACGCTTATTCATCAACCCATTTTTAGATTGTTTCATGGAGTAAATAGTTACACTATCCGCTCCAAAAAATATATAAATATATATGTTTGTAATTCTTCACTAAGCCCTTGTGTGGGCTTCAATGGGGTAGGTTTGGTAGTTTCTGTATCAATATAGATTAATAAAACAAGCATTGGTAAAGTCGAAAGGCCTGGTCTTAGCAAGCTCGGACAATGGCTGCGTTTTCAACTGTAAACACGTTACAGAAATAAATAGAAAAGAAATAAAACATGCCACCTCCAAAATGTAGTGACCATGTGCTTTGAATATAATATTTTAATAAAAAAATTAACGTTCCCTACTCTTGGAATAGAACAGTGTTTCCTAGCAGGGAGGTGTGCTTTTAAAAGGCACGGAAACGCTCAGAGGGAAATCTGATTGTATTGCTACAAAGAAAATGTACTATTGACTATGAATGTAAATAACAAGCACTGGCAATGCCAATAGGTCTGGCTTAAGAATGAAAGTGGCTTTGGTGTCACTGATGGATGTCGACAGACACTCAATAAGTCATCATACACGCGCTCTGTCACTCATCTATGCACCCAAGCATCGATTCATCAATCCAATGACTCATCCTTTCATTCACCTTCTGACACAACCTCAAAATACACACACAAACTTAATATATGCAACATAATTGGAAAGAATACAAGAAGAAGAAAGAAAGCATGCTGCTTTCTAAACTCAGCCGGCATGTGATTGCAGTACCTACTAAACAAGCTAAACTTTTAGCCACACCAACTAGCAGTGTTAGTAAATATTCATTCGTAAACCCTGAAGCCAGGAGGTTTCCAAAGCACTTCTAGGCACCCCTGCACCTCGATTATGAACACAATCTCTTTTAAAAGCAAATCCCTCTTACTGAACAGTGTACTCGCCATGACTACAAATTACTGACCATGCTGTTATACACACCTGCAAATCCGATTTCGGAGACTTGAAGTCCCACTTTAATGAAGTTGCTGCTAAGATCATTTCCCTTGGATTCACAGGGATTGAGTCATCACTAAAATACATTTACAGAAAGAATTGCACTTTAAACTGCTAATTCCACTAGTTCATCAAGGAAAACAGCTCAGAGGAGGCACCATCTAGCACTTGGAAGTTCATCTGTTTTATATAAAATAAATTGTATCAACCTCCACCTCCCCTCCCGCCCCCCCCCCCCCCCCCCGGTCGAAGAAGGATCGATCTACAAATAACTTCTTCTAAATGATTGAGACTCCAGCTTTCTTTGATATTGTTCCACTTTCCAAATGATGAAAAACATACTGGATCTACCTCAGAGTTTCCTTTTCTCTGCAGTCAACATGTTTCAGCGTCTACTATAGGGACTCGATTACGAGTCTGGGGGGCCACGGACAGTCAGACTTCCGGGGGCTCAGTGGTGGCGGTCCCCCGACCACCCTATTATGAGTTGGGGGTGGGCTCCTCACAGGCCCGCCCCAGCCCCCAGGGAATCGCCATTCCCTGGTGGTCCTGTGGCGGTCAGGAGCCAGTAATATGCTTGGCTGGAAAGAAACACTGGATGTGCACAAAGTGCTTTTTTCTACTGCGACTTGTGCGGAACCTTTTTTTGGGCTGCAGCACAAGCTCATTTTCAGGGGTGCAGCAGGGTGTTCTTGAGACACCCCTGCACCCTTGAAAATATTCACAATTTGCAATTAGCAAATTGCGATTCGCAAATTTCACCTTCATTCCTATGGGCCTCCTGGCCCATAGAAATGAATGGGAAATTATTATTCCTTAAACGCGATTAGCAATTTGCTAATCGCAATTAAGGAATTTTAAGGAATCGCTAAAAAGAAGCGATTTCCTACATACATACCATTTTGCGATTTCTAAATAGCGATTCCTTAAAAATCGCTATTTAGGAATCGCAAAACGGAATGTTGATACATATGGCCCTAGGTCTCTTCAGCAATGACAAAGAAGATCGATAGACCTTATGATGTCACATGCAAATTCGAGGAGCCTCACATCTTCCCTTTCGCCCAGGGCTCCAGCAGTCCTAGGACCGGGTCTGGCTGTAGGACTGGTTCCAAACATCCAGCTCTAGCAAACTCAGGGCTTTAAGTGGGCCGGGCCTCACCGGTTCTGAGCACCGACAGTTTTTTAAAGGGGGCCTTGAAACGGGTCTCTATCGGGCTCTGTTTTGTGCCCTGGCACAGGCGGTCCGTTTTTTTTTCCGACTGCAGGTACAGCAGGCACATCCATGTGTGCTGCTCAATTCTTACCAGTGGAGAAGTTACGGTATGACGTCATGCCAGGTGAGCGTTGTAGGGGAAGGGAAATCCTTTAAAAAGTCATTTTCTATCAGATTTCCCTTCGCTTTTTCAAACGCAGGAACAGCAACATTGTCATGGTGTCACCAGTGCTTTAAGTGGAAGCTTTTTCAACACTATATACAAGCCACAGTCGCAGCTTACTTATCTTATGCAACTAACAACCATTGACAAAGCAATAGTCCTGACTTGTTGTAGTTATGATGTTACTTGTTGCATCATCATTCTCGATGCAATTAAAAAAACAGCAAACTACAAGTCAGGAGGCACAGATTTTTATCTTGCGTGTTTTTAAGCCACGCCCTTAATTACATTGGCCATGCCCCTTTGACAGGACCCCCTCCCCCCCGTTTTTTCATCCCACTTAAAGCCCTGAGCAAACTGCAAATATAATGCTACTTGTCACTAACTTTTATACCTACACAGAGTCCTGAGACTCCTGCAGTGTGCTTGTCAGAGCGTTTACACAACTCGAAATGAAGTAAATAGTAGGCTTAGAGTCAGTGGTCGAAGTAGGGAAAAAAAAGTAGGGGAACTGTGGGTGGAGAATCAGGGGGCGGGAATAACCGAAGATTGAATCAGTGGGCGGAGTCAGGGGCGTGGCTAGAAATAGCAAAACATACAAATTTTTAGTACGTTTAGCATTTCACTGACCAGTTACAGCTTATAACGTTATTTAATTAAAACAATGGATAAACATGTTTATTTGAGGTTTAATTCAGGAAAAAGCAAACACTGATTAGGAATACAGGTTTATGTAAAGCGTGTGAAATATAAGGAG
Organism: Lissotriton helveticus; assembly: GCF_964261635.1. Lineage (NCBI taxonomy): Eukaryota > Metazoa > Chordata > Amphibia > Caudata > Salamandridae > Lissotriton > Lissotriton helveticus. The sequence continues at coordinate 73,336,810 of NC_136065.1, forward strand.
GATCAACATGTTACCTTAATGCTTTTACTCTCATTGTTCAGAAATCCATGATTATTTTTTGTCTCAAACATTGAGGTCATGAATACAGGGCTCCTCCTGTACACATGTGTTAAGCAGGGCTCAGAAGAGAAAGGGACTCTTCAGGAGAATCTAGACTCATGGAAACCCACAAAGGCTCCTTCATATTCATGTCAGCCAGTTAGCTGCTCAATCATAATATAGCAAAAAGAACAGCTGGTGGACAGAATGCAGAACAATTTCATACATTCATCCCAGTTCATAGATCTGGGACTAAATCCATTGTTTCTTTGCTCACCATGCCATTCCAGTTTGGACCCAGCCATATGCAAATCAGTCTTGATCCTGCACCCAATGGGAACAGTCCAGTCTGAACTGCCATGCCAGGTCCTCCCTGGACTGGAAACAAGCATCCTAGGACCGGTTTCGGGCTTTCGGCCATCATCAGCCAGGATAGCTTGATTCTAGTGGCAGGGAGAGCATGCGACTCATGTCTGACCATACCTGTCCCACTCGGGGTGACAAATGCAAAAAGAACAATTGATGGACAGAATGCAGAACAATGTCATTCATTCACCCCAGTTCAGAGAACTGGGCTTAAATCCATTGTTTTTTGCTCACCATGCCATTCCAGTTGGACCCAGCCATATGCAAATCAGTCTTGATCCTGCGTCCAATGTGAACATTCCAACCCGAACTGCCAGGCCATATGTATTCAAGTGTCTTTTCATTTGGGAAGTGAACACAAAGCAGTACCCACTGAACCATGCACAAAACATATTGCTCTTTGATATGCATGGTACATGTTCTTTGCAGCAGGCATATTACACAAAACATGCTCCCATCTCTCTCCAGAAGGTGCATTGATCACCAAAGATATCTTGGCACCTGTATTGTTGACCAAAACCTGCTAAATATACAAATAAATTTGCAGTGTTTTTAAAACTCCTGCACTTGTACAAAACCGGTCCCTCCAAATTAAACTGGCCCTCTACCCTTCCAGTCGCCCTGGGAAATGCCTGCTCCTGTCCTTTTGTTGTAGTTTGACAGCGATTAGATTAAGCATTAGCAGAAGACATTTCATGTTTAGCTATTATCGTGACATTTAGCGGACTCCATTTTGTATTCATGGCAACCATTTTGTTTGCCACATGCTATCATGTGTCGACCATGTGCTTTGTCCTATCTTCCTGTTAACTGCGCTTGAATTCTGCCCAGTAACGAGTTATATTTAGCATCCCCCACTTAAGCGCATGCCCAGTAGGGTCTACATCTGTTAATGATTAGTACCAGACAGGAATGTGTTTACCAGTTCCCAAAACCGTTAGCTCCTCCCACTGATCGATTGTGCCTTTCTATAGTACCTTATATGTACATAAAACTTGCTTCTGTGTTTGTAACGCCTTCTTTTGAGCCCCTGTGTGGGTATAAAGAGACCATGCTCTTTTAGTTCGGTGTATTACTTCTTGCAATACCGGAGGGTACTGTCTGAACCGTAGCACCACCTCATGAGGTGTAATAAACAGTATCTTTTCTATTCCAGTTTCTGTGCCAACTTCTTCCTATTGGTCTGAGGACTTTGTGCAGAGAAGGGCGAACCCCTTGCACTGGTGGGCCTTGCTGAGGCTTGCTACTACACTTTCGCTGCTCCTGTCCAGTCAGTACTCCTGCTCGATCAACACTGCTGCTTCGTCAATTCCCCTGCCCCCTCCCTTCTCCTGTCCTGTCACTTCTCCTGGCTCCTGCCCTGTTCACTTCTCCTGCCCTGTTCACTTCTCCTGCCCTGTTCACTTCTCCTGCCCTGTTCACTTCTCCTGGCCAGTCACTTCTCCTGCCCTGTTCACTGCTCCTGCCCTGTTCACTGCTCTTGCCCTGTTCACTGCTCCTGTCCATTCCCCGCTCCTGCCTTGTTCACCGCTCCTGTCCGTTCCCCGCTGTCTGTTCCCCACTCCTGCCCAGTCACTGCTCCTGCTCATGCCTAATCACTGCTTCTGCCCCGTCACCTCTCCTGCCCCGTCACCTCTCCTGCCCGTCACTTCTCCTGCCCATCACTTCTCCTGCCCATCACTTCTCCTGCCCGGTTGCCTCTCCTTCCCTGGCGCCTCTCCTTCCCCGGCGCCTCTCCTTCCCTGGCGCCTCTCCTTCCCTGTCGCCTCTCCTGCCCTGTCGCCTTTTCCTGTCCCGTCGCTTCTCCTGCCCCGTCACTTCTGCCCCGTTCACTGCTCCTGCCCGCCACTGCTGCCCCATTCACTGCATCTGCCCCGTTCACTGCTCCTGCCCAGTTACCACTCCTGCTCAAGCCTAATCACTGCTCCTGCCCCATTACTTCTACTGCTTCGTCACCTCTCCTGCCCCTTCACTTCTCCTGCCCCATCAACTCTCCTGACCCGTCACCTCTCCTTTCCTCCTCCAACCCCACCCCGATCGAAGTAGGATCGATCTCCAAATAACTTCTTCTAAATGATTGAGACTACAGCTTTCTTTGATATTGTTCCACTTTCCAAATGATGAAAACATACAGGATCTACCTCTATTTACCTACATTTCTTTTCTCTGTAGTCAACATGTTTCAGCGTCTCCTATAGGGCCCCGATTACGAGTCTGGCGGGCCACGGACAGTCAGACTTGCGGGGGCACAGTGGTGGCGGTCCCCCAACCACCCTATTATGAGTTGGGCGGTGGGCTCACCACAGGCCCGCCCTAGCCACCAGGGCAATCGCCATTCCCTGGTGGTCCTGTGGCGGTCAGGAGGCAGTAATATGCTTGGCGGGAAAGAAACACTGGATGTGCACAAAGTGCTTTTTTCTAATGTGACTTGTGCGGAGCCTTTTTTGGGCTGCAGCACAAGCTGCAGTAGAAAAAAGCACTTTCCGACCCCCTGCACGGTGAGCTCATCCTAATTGGGCCGTTTGGACCGGCGACTCGGTGTCAGGCGGTCTCCAGCCCGCTGTGATGGCGATTGGTGGATAGACCGACCACCATCATAATTAGGGCCTAGGTCTCTTCAGCAATGACAAAGAAGATCGATAGACCTGTGGTGTCGGTTTTCTGTGATGTCACTTCTCATGATGTCACATGCAAATTAGAGGAGCCTCACATCTTCCCTTTCACCCAGGGCTCCAGCAGTCCTAGGACCGGGACTGGCTGTAGGATAATGGACTGGTTCCAAACTCCCAGCTCTAGCAAACTCAGGGCTTTAAGTGGGCCTCGAAACGGGTCTCTATCGGGCTCTGTTTGGTGCCCTGGCACAGGCGGTCAGGTTTTTTTCCGACTGCAGGTACAGCAGGCATATCCATGTGCACTGCTCACTTCTCACTAGTGGAGAAGTTACGGCATGACGTCATGGCAGGTGAGCCTTGTAGGGGAAGGGAAATCCTTTAAAAAGTCATTTTCTATCAGATTTCTCTTCTCTTTTTGAAACGCAGGAACAGCAACACTGTCATGGTGTCACCAGGGCTTTAAGTGGAAGCTTTTTTAACACTATATACAAGCCATAGTCGCTGCTTATTTATCTTATGCAACTAACCACCATTGACAAAGCAATAGTCCTGACTTGTTGTAGTTATGATGTTACTTGTTGCATCATCATTCTCGATGCAATTAAAAAAACAGCAAAATACAAGTCAGGAGGCACAGATTGTTATCTTGCGTGTTTTTAAGCCACGCCCTTAATTACATTGGCCATGCCCCTTTGACAGGACCCCCTCCCCCCCCCCGTTTTTTCATCCCACTTAAAGCCCTGAGCAGACTGCAAATATAATGCTACTTGTCACTAACTTTTATACCTACACAGAGTCCTGAGACTCCTGCAGTGTGCTTGTCAGAGCGTTACACAACTGGAAATGAAGTAAATAGTAGGATTAGGGTCTCTGCAGAGCCCGGCATCCTACAGAAAGAGGTGCCACTGTCTCCTTGCGCCTCTTTCCACGTCTTTCAGAAACAAGGTACCGGTGACAGGGCGCGGCTCGAGGCAACGATAGCTCCATAGCGCGAGGTGACTTTCACTTTCCATCTGAGAGGTCTCAGAAGGAGGGACAAAGCAGTTTCTGTCAACAAGGGCTGTGTTTTCTTCTCAAAGCTGCCCATTGCAGTTTCTGCCAGACGCGAGCTCCACAGGTCACCAGAGACACAGAGACCGCGCTATCTGCGAGCTGCACCACAGCGCCTCGAAGCACCGAACTAGGGAAAACCGCCACAGGTGAGAGCATCCGCCTATTCTCCTCCCCGCAAATATAGCCTTAGTGTCCCTTATAGACTTTACACCACATACAATTATGGTATTTAAATGTAATCGGTTTTGTTTCCAAAGACATCGGTGTGTCAATTGGAAAGGCCCAATATTTTTTTTGTAAATGACAATGCTTATTCATCAACCCAGTTTTAATTAAATTGTTTCATGGAGTAAATAGTTCCACATCCGCACTGGCAAAGTCAAAATGCCTTTTTTTTTTTTTTTAAATCTTTTTATTATTTTGCATCACAGGGGTACATCATACATATTATACAACAAGATATAAACATAGATGAAATAATAGTTTGCCACAGAAATAATTTTATAATATAATTAATCCCCAAATTCTCTCCACTTTTTGTTTTGCCTTTAGACCCCTAGTATTAGCCAAAGCATATTCCATACTATGTATTTCTTTTACAAGGCTCCAACACTCAGTGACATTTGGTGAGTTTTTCTGAACCCAGTCTCTAGCAATAGTCAATCTGGCACAAGTAATTAGAATATTCAGTAAATCACATAATATATTATTTTCCCCTGACGCTCCTATAAATACATCTTTTAACGAAAACATAATAGGAATACCAAGTTTAGTAGAAATAACTTTCGATACTCCATTCCAGAATTCAGCAAGGTTTGGGCACGAAAAAAACATGTGAATGATATCAGCTCCTTTCAAATCACATTTGGGACATTTTGTACGATCACTAAAATTGTTATTCGATACCCATTTGAGAATCCGATCCGGTGTGTGATACAGCTGACATATAGTTTTAAACAATTGTAATTTAAGATTTGAGGATTGAACAGCAAGGTTAAGGCTATTTAGAGAAGAAGTAATAAAATCTGATGTAATTTCCATTGTAAGCTTATTAGTCCATTTTGCAGCTAATTTTTGTACATCATTAACATTATAACCAGAGAATATTTTGTACCCTATACTAATCAATGCTTTATCTTCTTCCCTATATAAGCAGTTCCAAATTTCAGATTCAGTCAAAGAAGTAAGTTCTATCTCCCTCAGAAAGTAGTCCCTGATTTGAAAATATTTAAATCTTGCCCCTTCTTGCAATTTATAGCAAGCTTTCAATCTTTCAAACGATAAAAATCCCCCGTGGTCATATAAGTCTCCAACAGAGTTAATGCCAGATTTGGAAAATGCCCTGCCTATTATATCTTGAAATATTTCCGGTAACCCAGGATTAGACCACAAAGGAGTTTTATCATGAAAGAGAGATATCTTGCTTTTAGTGAGTATTGAGCGCCAGATGTAAGTGGTATCCCGCACCGTCTTAAATTTTACTCGTTTAAAGTAATTGGGGTCATTAAATCTATAAAAAAACATAGTTGCATCTGCTCCTAACAAAAACTTATGAAAATAGAGACACTTATCAGGGATCAGCAAGCTACGAAAGCGAGTTAAAAAAGAAGACCAATAATAATATCTAATATCTGGAAGATTTAATCCACCTACATTATAAGGAGCTTTAAGAAGAGCTATAGCTCGTCGAGCTTTCTTATATCCCCAAATAAAGCTGCTAATAATGCCCTCATGCCTACAAAAATAAGAATTGTTTACCCTCAAAGATATAGAACGAAAAAGATAAAGATATTTAGGCAATATTTTCATTTTGACCAAATTTATTCGGCCTACAATACTTAATGGGAGCTTATGCCATTTCTTAAATAAAATAGCAGTTTCCTTTAGTAACGGTTCGTAATTTAGTGCTACAAAGTCAAAATGCCTTGTCTTAGCAAGCTTGCGCGATGGCTGCGTTTTGTATTGAAAACACAAGAAAAAGAAATAAACATGGCAACTTCAAAATATAGTGGCCATTTGGTTGGAATATATTATTTTTAATTAAAAAAATAGGTGTTCCCTACACTTGTAATAAAACAGTGCAGTGTTTTTTAGTAGAAAGGTGTGCTTTGAATAGGCGCGGAAACCCTTTCAGTTCTAATGCACATCAGAAGGAAATCTGATTTTATTGCTACAAAAAAATGTACTATTGGCTGTGAATGTGAATGTAAATAACAAGCACTGGCAATGCCAATAAGTCTTTCTTAAGAATGAAAGTGCTTTTTTTGTAGACAGACCCTCAATAAGTCATCGTACACGCGCTCTGTCACTCATCTATGCACCCAAGGATCGGTTCATCAATCCACTGACTCATCCTTCCATTCACCCTCTGACACAACCCCAAAAAAACACACACGAGCTTAACATATGCAAAATAGTTGGAAAGAATACAAGAAGAAGAAAGAAAGCATGCTGCTTTCTAAACTCAGCCGGCATGTGATTGCAGTACCTACTAAACAAGCTAAACTTTTAGCCACACCAACTGGCAGTGTTAGAAAATATTCGTTCCTAAACCCTGAAGCCAGGAGGTTTCCAAAGCACTTCTAGGCACCCCTGCACCTCGATTATGAACACAATCTCTTTGAAAAGCAAATCCCTCTTACTGAACAGTGTACTCGCCATGACTACAAATTACTGACCATGCTGTTATACACACCTGCAAATCCGATCTCGGAGACTTGAAGTCCCACTTTAATGAAGTTGCTTCTAAGATCATTTCCCTTGGATTCACAGGGATTGAGTCATCACTAAAATACATTTACAGAAAGAATTGCACTTTCAAACTGCTAATTCCACTAGTTCATCAAGGAAAACAGCTCAGAGGAGGCACCATCTAGCACTTGGAAGTTCATCTGTTTTAAATAAAAAAAATTGTATCAACCTCCACTAACCCCCTTCCCCCTTCCCGGTCGAAGTAGGATCGATCTCCAAATAACTTCTTCTAAATGATTGAGACTACAGATTTCTTTGATATTGTTCCACTTTCCAAATGATGAAAAACATACTGGATCTACCTCAGATTTTCCTTTTCTCTGCAGTCAACATGTTTCAGCGTCTACTATAGGGCCTCGATTACGAGTCTGGCGGGCCACGGACAGTCAGACTTGCGGGGGCACAGTGGTGGCGGTCCCCCGACTACCCTATTATGAGTTGGGCGGTGGGCTCACCACAGGCCCGCCCTAGCCACCAGGGAATCGCCATTCCCTGGGGCTCCTGTGGCGGTCAGGAGCCCGTAATATGCTTGGCAGGAAAGAAACACTGGATGTGCACAAAGGGCTGTTTTTTTACTGCGACTTGTACGGAACCTTTTTTTGGGCTGCAGCACAAGCTGCAGTAGAAAAAAGCACTTTCCGACCCCCCGCACGGTGAGCTCATCCTAATTGGGTCGCTTGGACCGGCGACTCGTTGTCAGGCGGTCTCCAGCCCGCTGTGATGGCGATTGGTGGATAGACCGACCACCATCATAATTAGGGCCTAGGGGCCATATGTATCAAGGCAAAATGGGTTCGCAAACGCCGAAATTCGCAGAATTCCGGCGTTTGCGAACCCATTTTCGCTAAATGGTATGTATGAAACATTTTTGGTGCAAAATAAGGAATCGCTTAATTTGCCATTCCTTATTTTGCGATTGCATTTAAGGAATTGCAAATTTTGCAATTCCTTAAATGCAATGTATCAAGGAAAAAAACATTCCACAATGCCATTAAGGAATCGCAAACTACCACCAACTTGAGAATTCTTTTAAAAAAGTATTTTTTTCAAAATCAAAAGGTGCCATGTGACGCTCATACATGCCCTTAGGGCATGTATGTGCGCCATATGCGCACATATGTAATTTTCAGGGGTGCAGCGGGGTGTTCTTGAGACACCCCTGCACCCTTGAAATTATTCACAATTTGCGATTAGCAAATTGCGATTTGCAAATTTCACCTTCATTCCTATGGGCCTCCTGGCCCATAGAAATGAATTGGAAATTATTATTCCTTAAACGCGATTAGCAATTTGCTAATCGCAATTAAGGAATTTTAAGGAATCGCTAAAAAGAAGCGATTTCCTACATACATACCATTTTGCGATTTCTAAATAGGGATTCCTTAAAAATCGATATTTAGGAATCGCAAAACGGAATGTTAATACATATGGCCCTAGGTCTCTTCAGCAATGACAAAGAAGATCGATAGACCTTATGATGTCACATGCAAATTCGAGGAGCCTCACATCTTCCCTTTCACCCAGGGCTCCAGCAGTCCTAGGACCGGGTCTGGCTGTAGGACTGGGTCCAAACATCCAGCTCTAGCAAACTCAGGGCTTTAAGTGGGCCGGGCCTCACCGGTTCTGAGCACCGACAGTTTTTTAAAGGGGGCCTTGAAACCGGTCTCTGTTTTGTGCCCTGGTACAGGCGGTCAGTTTTTTTTTCCGACTGCAGATACAGCAGGCACATCCATGTGTACTGCTCACTTCCCACCAGTGGAGAAGTTACGTTATGACGTCATGCCAGGTGAGCGTTGTAGGGGAAGGGAAATACTTTAAAAAGTCATTTTCTATCAGATTTCCCTTCGCTTTTTCAAACGCAGGAACAGCAACATTGTCATGGTTTCACCAGGGCTTTAAGTGGAAGCTTTTTCAACACTAAATACAAGCCATAGTCGCAGCTTACTTATCTTATGCAACTAACAACCATTGACAAAGCAATAGTCCTGACTTGTTGTAGTTATGATGTTACTTGTTGCATCATCATTCTGGATGCAATTAAAAAAACAGCAAACTACAAGTCAGGAGGCACAGATTTTTATCTTGCACGTTTTTAAGCCACGCCCTTAATTACATTGGCCACGCCCCTTTGACAGGACCCCCTCCCCCCCGTTTTTTCATCCCACTTAAAGCCCTGAGCAAACTGCAAATATAATGCTACTTGTCACTAACTTTTATACCTACACAGAGTCCTGAGACTCCTTCAGTGTGCTTGTCAGAGCGTTTACACAACTCGAAATGAAGTAAATAGTAGGCTTAGAGTCAGTTGTCGAAGTAGGGAAAAAAAAGTAGGGGAACTGTGGGTGGAGAATCAGGGGGCGGGAATAACCGAAGATTGAATCAGTGGGCGGAGTCAGGGGCGTGGCTAGAAATAGCAAAACGTACACATTTTTAGTACGTTTAGCATTTCACTGACCAGTTACAGCTTATAACGTTATTTAATTAAAACAATGGATAAACATGTTTATTTGAGGTTTAATTCAGGAAAAAGCAAACACTGATTAGGAATACTGGTTTATGTAAAGCATGTGAAATATAAGCCGGAACAACATGTTACCTTAATGCTTTTACTCTCATTGTTCAGAAATCCATGATTATTTTTTGTCTCAAACATTGAGGTCATGAATACAGGGCTCCTTAAGTACACATGTGTTAAGCAAGGCTCAGAAGAGAAAGGGACTCTTCAGGAGAATCTAGACTCATGGAAACCCACAAAGGCTCCTTCATATTCATGTCAGCCAGTTAGCTGCTCAATCATAATATAGCAAAAAGAACAACTCGTGGACAGAATGCAGAACAATTTCATACATTCACCCCAGTTCAGAGATCTGTGACTAAATCCATTGTTTCTTTGCTCACCATGCCATTCCAGTTTGGATCCAGCCATATGCAAATCAGTCCTGATCCTGCACCCATTGGGAACAGTCCAGTCTGAACTGCCAGGCCAGGTCCTCCCTGGACTGGAAACAGGCATCCTAGGACTGGTTTCGGGCTTTCAGCCATCATCAGCCAGGATAGCTTAATTCTAGTGGCAGGGAGAGCATGGGACTCATGTCTGACCATACCTGTCCCACTCGGGGTGACGAATGCAAAAAGAGCAATTGATGGACAGAATGCAGAACAATGTCATTCATTCACCCCAGTTCAGAGATCTGGGCTTAAATCCATTGTTTTTTTTGCTCACCATGCCATTCCAGTTGGACCCAGCCATATGCAAATCAGTCTTGACCCTGCGCCCAATGTGAACATTCCAACCCGAACTGCCAGGCCATATGTATTCAAGTGTCCTTTCATTTGGGAAGTGAACACAAAGCAGTACCCACTGAACTATGCACAAAACATATTGCTCTTTGATATGTATGGTACATGTTCTTTGCAGCAGGCATATTACTCAAAACATGCTCCCATCTCTCTCCAGCAGGTGCATTGATCACCAAAGTTATCTTGGCACTTGTATTGTTGACCAAAACCTGCTAAATATACAAAGAAATTTGCAGTGTTTTTAAAACTCCTGCACTTGTACAAAACCGGTCCCTCCAAATTAAACTGGCCCCCTTCCCTTCCAGTCGCCCTGGGAAATGCCTGCTCCTGTCCTTTTGTTGTAGTTTGACAGCGATTAGATTAAGCATTAGCAGAAGACATTTCATGTTTAGCTATTATCGTGACATTTAGCGGACTCCATTTTGTATTCATGGCAACCATTTTGTTTGCCACATGCTACCACGTGTCGACCATGTGCTTTGTCCTATCTTCTTGTTAACTGCGCTTGAAATCTGCCCGGTAACGAGTTATATTTAGCATCCCCACTTTCGCACATGCCCAGTAGGGTCAACAGCTGTTAGTGATTAGTACCAGACAGGAATGTGTTTACCAGTTCCCAAAACCGTTAGCTCCTCCCACTGATCGATTGTGCCTTTCTATATTACCTTATATGTACATAAAACTTGCTTCTGTGTTTGTAACGCCTTCTTTTGAGCCCCTGTGTGGGTATAAAGAGACCATGCACTTTTAGTTCGGTGTGCTACTTCTAGCAATACCGGAGGGTACTGTCTGAACCGCAGCACCACCTCATGAGGTGTAATAAACAGTATCTTTTCTATTCCAGTTTCTGTGCCAACTTCTTCCTATTGACCTGAGGACTTTGTGCAGAGAAGGGAGAACCCCTTGCACTGGTGGGCCTTGCTGAGGCTTGCTACTACACTTTCGCTGCTCCAGTCCAGTCAGTACTCCTGCTCGATCAACACTGCTGCTTCGTCAATTCCCCTTCCCCCTCCCTTCTCCTGTCACTTCTCCTGGCCTGTCACTTCTCCCGGCCTGTCACTTCTCCTGGCCAGTCACTTCTCCTGCCCTGTTCACTTCTCCTGCCCTGTTCACTTCTCCTGCCCTGTTCACTTCTCCTGCTCTGTTCACTTCTCCTGGCCAGTCACTTCTCCTGCCCTGTTCACTGCTCCTGCTCAAGCCTAATCACTGCTCCTGCCCCATTACTTCTACTGCTTCGTCACCTCTCCTGCCCCGTCACATCTCCTGCCCCGTCACCTCTCCTGCCCTGTCACCTCCCCTGCCCCGTCACCTCTCCTGCCCGTCACAACACCTGCCTGTCATGTCACCTGCCTGTCATGTCGCCTGCCCGTCACTTCTTGTACCCGATCACCACTCCTTCCACCCGATCACCTCTCCTGCCCCGTCACTTCTCCTGCCCCGTCACTTCTCCTGCCTCGTCACTTCTCCTGCCCCGTCACTTCTCCTGCCCCATCACTTCTGCTGCCCGGTCACTCCGGTCACCTCTCCTGCCCTGTTGCCTCTCCTTCCCCATCACTTCCACCTTCCCAGTCACTTCTCCTTCCCCGTTGCTTCTCCTTCCCAGTCACTTCTCCTGTCCCGTCACTTCTCCTGTCCCATCACTTCTCGTGTCCCGTCCCTTTCCTGTCCCGTCACTTTCCTGTCCCATCACTTCTCCTATCCCATCACTTCTGCCCCGTTCACTGCTCTTATCCGTTCACTGCCCCTATCTGTTCACTGCTCCTGCTGGTTACCGCTCCTGCCCATGCCTAATCACCGTTCCTGCCCCTTCACTTCTCCTGCCCCATCACTTCTCCTGACCCGTCACCTCTCCTTTCCTGTCACCTCTCCTGTCCCATCACTGCTCCTGACACTTCAACTCTCCTGCCCCGTCACTTCTCCTGCCTGTCACTTCTCCTGCCCTGTTACTTCTCCTGCCTGTTACTTTACTGCCCGGTCACCTCTCCTACCCTAGTACCTCTCCTTTCCTGTCGCCTCTTCTGTCTGGTCACTGCTCCTGCCCAGTTCACTCCATGTACAACATTGACAAATTTCACAAGGTGTCAAGTTCCCCACAGTACTCTGGGGAAAGTCCTCTGTAATCACCAACTCCGATCTCACTGGCACTTGATATGCTAAAGGCAGTGGTTCCCAAACTTTTTTGACCTACGGCTCCCTTGACCTATGGGCCATTGGCCATGGCTCCCCATTATTTTACTTTTTTTTGTGGGCGAAGGGATGTAAGCCCAGATTTGGGGCTACTTCCATTTTTCACCTTGAAAATAATTGGGATGAAGCAGACGAAGGTATTATAATCATAGATGTAACAAATTAAAAATATGACAGATGTTTAATGAAAAACTTGAATTTGTTAAGTAAGCCAGAAACAATAATCTGAGGTCTGCATATGGAATTTTTTTAAACTATCTTTTGTTTTAAAAAATTGCCTCTAGAGGAGCTCATTCCAGGGAGCCAAGTGGAACAGGTGATGGATGGGGGACGACTTAAATATTTCTCAATTACACCTTTAGCAAGATTGATTTAATGTGCCAATGCATGCCAGCAGCAGTAGGGTTAATGTAGAGTAGTATAGTTAGCAAATTATTTGTCATCCAGTTCAATGCAAGCACTCGAGTGAACATGAACAAATCTACCCAAAAAGCCAATGGACGAACACTCCACTCCACTGGGCAGAGCCAAGACACAACATGACACCTTTGTGCAATGCCTCAAGGGCACTAAAGATCCCAAAATAGCATTATGTTAATAATGATGAAATGTTATGTTGTAAGAAAAAGATCACACTCCGTCGTGGACCAGGGTCAGCGGACTCGACAATTTTCGCCTCGGTGCCTACTCTAACCAGGGATCACACTCGGCAGCTCTGGGCATTAAGCTTGCCTCATCTCTACAACGGCCCCCCACAGACGCCAGGGATGCCTGGTTTCACCTTGGAGATACCCAGAAGGGACCATCTCACAGGGAAAGGTAGGACGGGTTCCCCAGCGGTCTTCAGTGCCGGGACGCTTACGGGCAGCTGTGCGCTTTACAAGTCCAACGTAATTACAATTACAATTACTCCATAATTTGGACACAGGTCACTAGTCATCTAAATCAGTCAGATGTGGTACAGTACTTGGTGGTCTGTGTGAAGTGCACAAAAGCAAAAGTGGCAAAACTTGGCACTCTCAGAAGACAGGGTAAGAGACTGAGCAAAAGAGCATTTGCCTCTCAAAAATCTATTTACTTTATGGGAGGATTAATTCCATTGGCTCCGAACAAAGCAATTTTTAAAAGCTACAAAAACCACAGCAAAGTTCACATAGTGCCAAGAAGTAACTCAGTTCTGTGAGACTGCTGTACAGACTGCCCACTCAGAGTTACTAGCATCCACCTCAAGAGCTGAAGCTTTAGGCTCGCTGGCCCAATGCTGTGAAATTTCACACCCGCTGAAATTCGTTTTGGCAAACAGCCTTCTGTCCAGTCCACTACACAGCTCCAGACCCTGCTGTTCATATACAATCCTTGGGACAATTAGGAGCTTAGCAGGGAAGTGTCTGTTCTTTTGTGCAGTTTATCATCCCCAAATCCCCCTCAACATGCACAGCTACCAAATTAAACATTGATACCATCTCTGCTGGTACGTGCATAACACCCCAAGTTAGTGTTACATGCTGAGACGTTTGCTGGAATCTTCCATCCACCGCCACCCCCACCCCAACCCTCCAAACGCCCCCCTCGGCCCACGAGGCCTGCATGCAACATTTAGTAGCCTGATTGGCTCCTGTAAGACCAGGGCCGGACTGGGAACCGAAACCGGCCCTGGCAAAGTGCTCGGCCGCCCCCCCCTCCCCCCAGGGGGTTGGGGGGGGTGTGACCGCGCTCTTTGCTAGGGACGGTTTTCGGCCGATTTTGTTACAGTGCCGTTTTTGCAGCTATGCTGCAAAAAACGACCCTGTAACAAAACCGGCCCCCACCCTCGCAGCCGACCGGGGGATTGCCCGGTGCCTTCAACGGCCAGTCCGGGCCTGTGTAAGACACAGCCCTCTACTGACTTCAGACAGAAACACTTTTACTCAGCCATCAACAAAAATCAGGAATTTGAGTGCAGCTGGAGTTAAAATGACTAACAAACAGCATCAGTAATCTATGCGTGTGAGTGATGGAACCTACTTTCTATTGGTGTCTATTCAAGGCAATTGGTTTCATATTGCGTGGTAAAAAAACATAACGTATATTTTGCAGTGAAATACTTCTTAGGAATGTGCGGAAGCTTCTGCCTCAGAGTTCAAACAGCCTTTCACACTGATGCATTCGTTGGCATCTCAGCACGCTCGGGCTGATGAGAATTGAAATTTGAGCTAAAAGTTTACTCGAGACTTTGACTTAGAGGAGGTTCATAATTAATAATTATAGCATCTGTTCCTGGAGCCCCTGTTTAGTTTTAAAGGCGCACCAGGGTGCCGCGGCACACAGATTGGGAACCCTTGTGCTAAAGGCAAAGGGCGGCGCATTGTAATTCGAAAGGGGCTAATCGGCCTCAATCGGAACGACAATGGGCCTGCCCACAGTCTGAGAGCTCAGGGAGGGGCTGCTGCTGCCTCTGGAGTTCAACAGAGAAGTGCGAGCAGCGGATGTATGACGTTACAACGCACACTTTTACAATGCATACCTTTACAACACATTTTTTACACCGCAACATCCATTACAACGCACACTTTTACAACGCATACCATTACAACGAATTCTTAAAAAATACCTTTATAACGCATTCCACTACAACGCATACTACATTTACAACGCATACCATTACAACGCATTACATTACATTACAAATAAGGTAAGTGTTGGATAGTGTAGGGGTTAAAATTACTATTCTAACTCCAGGGGGTGCCACAGTAGGGAAAATATTGGATAGTGTAGGGGTTAAAATTACTATTCTAACTCCAGGGGGTGCAACAGTAGGGTAAGTATTGGGTGGTAAGTTTTGCGTTGTAATGGTATGCGTTGTAATGACTGCGTTGTAATGGTATGCGTTGTAGTGGTATGCGTTGTAGTGTCATGCGTTGTAATTACTGCGTTGTAAATGTATGCATTGTAATGGATGTCGCGTTGTAAAAGTTTCGTTGTAATGGTAGTGCGTTGTAAAAGTTGCGTTGTAAACGTTACATACCGCGAGCAGCCCCTGGAATCTGACTGGAATTTTTGTTTATCCTTTTTAAGTAGGACTATTCTTGCCGTCCCGGGATGCTTTGTGGAAAGTAAGAAGGACTGAGTTAATTTTTAGAAGTTGGGGCACGCCGTGCCCTTCCGTTCCCGCCCACTTCTACCACTGCTTAGAGTCTCTGCAGAGCCTGGCATCCTACAGAAAGAGGTGCCACTGTCTGCTTGTGCCTCTTTCCACATCTTTCAGAAACAAGGTACCGGTGACAGGGCGTTGCTCGAGGAGGCGTGTGCAACGCTCGGCGCCCGATAGCACAAGGTGACTTTCACTTTCCATCTGAGAGGTCTCAGAAGGAGGGACATAGCAGCTTTCTGTCAACAAGGGCTGTGTTTTCTTCTCAAAGCTGCCCGTTGCTCTGGTTTCGCCAGACGCGAGCTCCACAGGTCACCAGAGAGACAGAGACCGCGCTATCTGCACCACAGCGCCTCGAAGCACCGAACTAGGGAAACCGCCACAGGTGAGAGCATCCACCTATTCTCCTCCCTGTAAATATAGCCTTAGTGGCCCTTATAGACTTTACACCACATACATTTCTGATATTTAATTGTAATCGGTTTTGTTTCCAACGACATCTGCGTGTCAATTTCACTGGTCAAATATTTTTTTGTAAATGCCAACGCTTATTCATCAACCCATTTTTAAATTGTTTAATGGAGTAAATAAATAGTTACAAATCCGCCCCAAAAAATATATTAAAAAAATATGTTTGTCATTCTTCACTAAACCCTTGTGTGGGCTTCAATGGGGGAGGTTTCATAGTTTCTGTATCAATATTCATTAATAAAACAAGCATTGGTAAAGTCGAAATGCCTGGTCTTGACAAGCTCGGACAATGGCTGCGTTTTCAACTGAAAACACGTTACAGAAATAAATTGAAAAGAAATAAAACATGCCGCCTCCAAAATGTAGTGACCATGTGCTTTGAATATAATATTTTAATAAAAAAATAAACGTTCCCTACACTTGGAATAGAACAGTGTTTCCTAGCAGAAAGGTGTGCTTTGAATAGGCACAGAAACGCTCATAGTTTTAATGCACATCAGAGGGAAATCTGAGTTTATTGCTACAAAGAAATTGTACTATTGGCTATGAATGGAAATAACAAGCACTGGCAATGTCAATAGGTCTGGTTTAAGAATGAAAGTACTTTTGTGTCACTGATGGGTGTCGACAGACACTCAATAAGTCATCGTACACGCGCTCTGTCACTCATCTAAGCACCCAAGGAGCGATTCATCAATCCACTGACTCATCCTTCCATTCACCCTCTGACACAACCCCAAAAAACCACACACGAGGGAAGGCTTGCCGGGCCGCTGGCGGCCCACGGTCCGTACTATGAGTACCCGTGCTCTAACACAACCCCAATAAAACACACACAAGCTTAACATATGCAAGATAATTGGAAAGAATACAAGAAGAAGAAAGAAAGCATGCTGCTTTCTAAACTCAGCCGGCATGTGATTGCAGTACCTACTAAACAAGCTAAACTTTTAGCCACACCAACTGGCAGTGTTAGTAAATATTCGTTCCTAAACCCTGAAGCCAGGAGGTTTCCAAAGCACTTCTAGGCACCCCTGCACCTCGATTATGAACACAATCTCTTTGAAAAGCAAATCCCTCTTACTGAACAGTGTACTCGCCATGACTACAAATTACTGACCGTGCTATTATACACACCTGCAAATCCGATCTCGGATCATTTCCCTTGGATTCACAGGGATTAAGTCATCACTAAAATACATTTACAGAAAGAATTGCACTTTCAAACTGCTAATTCCACTAGCTCATCAAGGGAAACAGCTCAGATGAGGCACCATCTAGCACTTGGAAGTTCATCTGTTTTATATAAAACTAGCAGCCCGTCCCGACGTTGTCCGGGTATGAATTGCTGCCGGCCAGTAGTATATTGTTTTGTAGGATTTCGTTTTGATAGCATTTCTTATCTGTGACAGGCCTGTGAAACGCTCCGATTCACAGTGCACTGCTGAGGCACTTAAGAGTGCGCGTTCAGTAGTGTGTGAACTCGAGTTTCCCTACTTTATTTTTCCTTGCAATATTATATAGCGCAAACTCGACAACATGGCATGAGCACAATTTACATTACAGAAGAACACATTCATTTGTGGTAGGCACGGGGACACAAAGCGATTTGCCTGGAATCACAGGATGTTGAGCTGATGCCGAGATTCGAACGTAGCTCCCCAGCTCTAAAGTTCGCAATTCTAGAACTTGTGGCGGGAGGTGTGTCTAAAAGTGTATGTCGGTGCTGGCCATCAATGAGAGAGTGAAAAGACAGTGGAGGGGAGGGAGAGTATCATAGGAGGATTCATACTCCCAAGGCAATGTTACAAAAACAAGAGGAATCCGCCTAATGGTATTTGCAAGTGTTCCTCACAGTGGTGTGGAGCACTTAGTGTTTTTTAAAATACCCCTCACACACCAAAAGGACCCTTGGTTGGTGTCATGCTTCATCATCGGGGTCTCCGCACCCCTCTATGGGATGCGGCGTGCTGCGACCTACGGCTACGCAGGAGCACTTACAGTAGTAGACTATGTATGGTGCATGTGAGGGTATTATTGTAAAGTGGATGAGTGGTGAAATAGGTGAAAATTAATTAAAAAGTGCCTGGCTCGTGGGAACTTGAAAAAACTTTAATTTTGTCCCTGGGCTGGTACTATTAAAAGGAATGAAGTGCGAGGTGCTTATGTCATGATTATGTACATCAACTCATGTGTGCATCGACATGTTTCGGAGACTGCGCTCCTTCTTCAGGACAGGGTGCACAACTTCCCCACCTTACTCATGTTTCACTATGTAAAAAAACAATGATGTGTATTTACATAAAAGTGACAAGAAATAGATAAATATGTGTAAGCATAATAGGTTACAATGTACCTACAGCGGTATATCTCAAGAGTATGTGATTTGCATTACCTGAGGAAAAATGAGAGGAACAAATATTGGTAAACCTCTGGAGAACCACTTTCAACAGGTATAATCACCTAGAAAAAAACGTTGTTGGTAGGGGTTATACTGCTCAGTGAGGATTTAACCCTGTGAAAAAAGGACAAATACAGGACATACATACATTAAACAGAAAACACACAATATCTTGGTAGCCATGATACAGGGGGAAAGAAACCATAGATATTATAGGCATACTTGTCTTTTTTTGTTGTTAGTTTCATGAGCCTGCTAAACGTCTGGGGTGTCAATTGCCAATCTGCAATCTAAAAGTAATGATGGAAGGTGTAAATCTCGCCATACACTTACTGCAGGTCGTTGAATTCAGCGATCAAAAGTCATACTCACCAACTCAATAGGAGTTCCCAACCGTCTCTCCCCAAGCGCGGCTCCGCTGAAATGAAAGGTGAGCTCTCGGTTCCTCGGATTTATACGCCCTCTCTTTACTAAATTGATCGGTAATTGATAATTAGGCACGTAAGTCATGCCCAAGTAAGGTCTTTCCGTGATTGCGCGGAGGAGACGTTGTCAGCCCCACCACGTTGTTGAACCTGGAGCATTCGCTGCCTCCAGGTTCAACAACGTGGTTGTCCTGTGTCTCCTGTCATCAAAGTAGTTGGACAGAAACGACACCGGCTTTTCCGGATTGATTTTACTTGAGGACCCCTATCCCTTTCCTGATAACAAGATTCCATCACGCTCGATCAACCAGGACCGCGTGGGCCGAAGCACGCCCGGCACCATGTCCGGCATTTAAGGAGGTCAGCCCACCATCCCTCCTTTCCCCCCTCTTGTCCTGACAAAGACCCGCGCTGTAAGGGCAACTATCCCTACATGAAACAGGGTCGAAACGTAGACTACTCTCCCTTACCACACCAGCTTCTACCACTAGCAAGATTTTTACAGCTGTCACAGGAGCCTGGTCAATAAGAACTATATTGATATGTGCAGGTCGTTTGTGTGGCCCGAGCTAGGGGAATCACTTCAAGATTGTATATATGAATAAAGAGAATTGGATTTATTTGTCACTTAAATGAAGATTGTTTTTCCTTTTGCATTCCTCACGAAATCCCTTCACAGCACTACCCTTTTCCCTTAATCTTCCTTTCGTACATGTGGGCACAAATTGTTCGAAAAAGAAAAAAGTTTTGAATGTGTATCCTATAACCAATGATAAGGTTTTTGAGTACTTTGTGAATAAAAACATCGTACTTTGGATTTGCTTTCTGTTTTTCATTTGTGTTAAATATTGGTCTATTTGCTATATTTCTTCCTTTTTCTCCCAGTCCGGGACCCCTCTTTCTATAACAATATTTCCCACCTCCAACATAGCCCACCCACCACATCCGAGCATACCAACTTTGTTGGAAATGGGGATCTCTGGTTGGCGCAGTGCAGCACTGGCGACAAGCAGGGACCCTCTCTCCCAAGTCAGGGCTAAGGGTTACCTTCAAGAATAACCTCTGCTTACCCTCTAGGTAGTGTGGCGCAAGCAGTCTAGGCTAATCTCTGGGGCACATGTGGTTAAACATTTGCAGTATCACACCCTTCACCACCAACCCACCACACAATGACACCAAACTGTATTATTAAAAATATATTCTCTTTATATCTTTTCAGCAGCAGCTTGTAAATACAGTCTTTCAGGTTACTTGCAAAATTCCAGTTACTTGTAATGTGCCACAGTTCTTGTTCAGCTCTTAATAGTTTTGCACTGTTCTTTAAAAAAGGGGTTACAGGCTCTTCAACATACTTTTCCTGTCCTGCAGGCACAGTTTCTGATCAGCAAGGGTTACCCCTGGCTTTCTGTGGGCCTCTCTGCGCCCCTGAGATTCTCCGCGTAGGAAAAGCGGGCCCGGTCTGCCCAATCTCACGCTTCTGGCGGGAGCGGCGGCCGGGGAGTCAAAGTCCGCCTCTCTCTGCGAGCTGCACGGCTGTGCGCGGCTGGCGGGGGAGAGAGCGGGGGCCCGGGGAGCGCTAAACACGCGGCTCCGAGGGCTGTGCGAGGCAGAGGGCGGTGCGAGAGAGGCAGGGCAGATGCTCGCACCGCGGGGCAGGAAACAGTACCTTTCTGGGTTGAAGCAGCTGGGGCGCAGGTCAGCGCGGTGATCCGCGTCGCGGTGTCTTCCTCCCAGGGTTGGAGCGAGCGGCGGCTCGGCTCTGGCTCAGAGGTTGGCGTTGCGGCGCGGGCCGGGTCGCGCTGATAGAGCGCCTCGGGGTTTTCCTCACAAAAGGGGGGGCACACGGAGAGGGCAGCAATCCTCAGCGCAGGCCTCTGTCAATCCAGGCGACGTTCTTGCCCCACACGCCGCAGCTGCTCTTCAGACAGCGGCAGGCAGGTTCAAGGGCACAAGACACGAAGGGGTGCAAGCAGGCACCGGGCACGGCCTTTCTTCACGTTGCGAGCTGCGGCTCGGGGCCAGTCACGGTGCTCGGATCAGCTGGGCTGGTCTTTACGATGTTTCTGGGCCTGGCAGGCGGCAGTCGCTTTGTTCAGAGGGAGGGCAGCTCCCAGAGCGTTGCTGAAGAGCGCGATGGTCACAGCGCGCTCCGCTTTTCCTGGAGAGGCGTGCAGAGGGAAAGCAGCGGTTCCTCTGTCAGGGGGTAGCGCCCACTGTTCCTGGGGCGCTGGTCAGGGGGCAAGTTCCACAGCAAGCCCTTGGAGATCTTTTTAGGAGTTTGGCACAAAGTTCAAATAAAAGCAAAAGTCTCTTGTAGTCTCTTCTTTTTCTCTCCTTCTGCAGCAAGGCACCAGACACAGGCCAGAGACAGCACTCCTCCTTGTAGTCCTTCCAGGTCCTTCTCTTCGGGCAGAGTTTCTTCTGTAGCGCAAACAGGATCTAATTTACAAGGAGCAGGGCTCCTACTTTTATACCCAGTTTCTTTTGTTCTTACAGGCCAGGGGGGCCTTTGCATAACTGCTCCCAGCCCCTGAGCACTTGTGGTGGGTACTTCTGCTTCTGCATTCAGTGTGAGGGCAGGCACATCAGCCGCTCCCCAGGGGGGCGGAGCCAGCATTGTGAGGACAGGGGCAGCCAGGAGCACTTTGTTGACAAGCTTCGGTCCTTCCTGGGCCAGGTGCAGGCTGAGTCATCAGTCGCTCCCCAGGGGGGCGGAGCCAGCATTGTGGAGGCAGAGCACAGCCTGATGCATCATTCAGGGAAACTCCCACCTCCCACTAAGGTGTCATCCTGCTATTCACCACCTGTCAACTCCCAGCCCTGTCACTCACACAACTCAGACAGTCAGATACACACAAAGCAGAGGCGGGCTGAAATGGTTAGACAAGCAAATGCTAGCTTTCTAAAAGTAGCATTTGCAAACACAGGATATTAAAATAAACTTTACTAAAAGAAGTATTTTATTATTCTGAGTTCAGGCATACTAAACATTAATTTCTACCATGTTCCCTGAGCCTGCTGGGATTATAGAGTGTAATAATTCCAGCAGCCCATCTGGCCTAAAGGGAACTGGTAGCCTTACAATAGTGAAAAACGAATTTGGCAGTAATTCACTATTAGGACATGCCACACACATCAGAGCATGTCTTACCTTACACTTACAATGCACCCTGCCCTCAGGCCTACCATAGGGGTGACTAATATGAAGTTAAGGGAAGGTTTAGGGGCTGGCAAGTGTGTGCACTTGCCCAGCCAGCATGACAGTACCAGACTGCACGCAGGTTCTGCAATGGCAGACCCTAGACACATTTTTAAGGCTGCTTCTGTGGGTGGCGCAACCAGCGCTGCAGGCCCACTAGCAGTATTGGCATTTACAAGCCCTGGCACTCCTGGTGCACTTTACTAGGGACTAACAGTAAATCCAATGAACCAATCATGGACATCAATCACATGTACACTTTTCATAGGGAGAGCATATGCACTTTAGCACGGGTCAGCAGTGGTAAAGTGCCCAGAGTCATTAAACCAACAAAAACAGGTCAGAGAGAGTATTGGAGGAAGGCAAAAAGTTTAGGGATGACCCTGCCAAGAGGGCCAGGTCCAACAAACTTCCTCCCAGGACTTACTTAATGGAGGACACAGCGCGACACCATTGAGCAGGCCCCATGCACAGCTCTCCCCGTGCTGCTGCAATACTCAGCTCCTATCTTCTCCTTGCTTGTTTTCTGCTTTTTTGAGTGCCTTCGCTTTGCTTTCTCCTTGTTTTCATTGCGTTCTCATACTTCCCCCGTGTTTTTGTGGTGCCTTGTCCTTGCTTTTCCCTCGTTTGCACCGGTTATCTACTTGCTTTTTCCGTGTTTTTTTGAGTGCCTTCTGCTTGGTTTCTCCTCATTTTAAATTTTCTCCTTATTTTTCACCTTGTTTTTTGAGTGCCTTCTGTTTGCTTTCTCCTCGTTTTAAATTGTTTTCTCTATATTTTTTCCCTTGTTATTAGAGTGCTTTCTGCTTGCTTTCTCCTCGTTTCATATTGTTTTCTCCTTATTTTTTCACCTTGCTTTTGATTGCCTTCTCCTTGCTTTCCCCTCATGTTCACTGCTTTCTCCTTGCTATTATCCCAGTGTTTTTGAGTCCCTTCTCCTTCCTTTCCCTTCATTTTCATTGATTTCGCCTTGTTTGTTTTAATGTTTTTGCACTGCCTTTTCCTTGCTTTCCCCTTGTTTTCATTACTTTCACCTTGTTTTTTTCCTCATTGCCGCTTCTGCCTGTAGCCTTTTTCCTGCTTCCTAACTAGCCCCGCCCACTTCCTCCCAACGCCCTTCCCTCCTCCCAGGTCCTACTTAACGGAGAACGCAGCGCGACCCCACTGAGCAGGCCCCTGACCCAGGTCTCCCCTGCCTGCTGCATCACTCTTGCTCCTGCCTTCCCTGTTTTCTTTCCTTGCTTTTTGAGTGCCTTCTCCTTGCTATTCCCTCTTTTTTACTGCTTTCTCTTGGTTTCCCCCTGTGTTTTTGGATGCTTTCTCCTTGCTTTCCCACGTCTGCACTGTTTTCTCCTTGCTTTTTCCCTTGTTTTTTGAGTGCCTTCTCCTTGCTTTTACACAGTTTTCATTGCTTTTTCCTTTTTTCCTCCTTGTTTTCTGAGTGCCTTCTCCTTGCACTTCACTCGTTTTTTACTTTTTTCTTCTTGTTTTCCCCCCATTTTTTGAGTGCCTTCTCCTTGCTTTCCCCTTGTTTTTATTTTCTTTTAAAGTAGTGAGTAACTCCAGTGCCTTGAGACCCTTACGAGTGATTTGCCCCGCTTTTCTAAATCCTAGATTGATAGATTGATGCATCTACTTGGATGATGGACCTTGTCAATGACCAACAGAGGAAGACCTTCCCAGAGGCACCCTTATGTCTTCCTTTGGATTTACTTTTAGTTGCCCCTCATCTCTTTGTGAATGGAGTAGCCTCATGGTTCCACCTCTCCCTAAATAGCATTTGAAAAGACTTGAGGCCTAATTAATCTGCTTAAAATCACATGTTGTCAACAAGCCCAGCCTAGAGCTGTGCCCTGTTCCTAAAGGCCTCCTCCAACAACTGAGCACCTGAAAGGTTTTAAGTTATTCCTCTAAACGCATGTATGTGGCACTGAATGAAGTGCAGGGGATGCACCACAGTGTATTAAATGGTTTTAAGCGAAACTTGATTTTAATAACATTTTATATGTCCTCCTGTAGGGTAATGTTTTCAGCAGAAAAAATTCCATCCCTCTACCCATCTTTGATACCCGCCAGGGAGTTGCCCAAGTCTTCCAGGTACGACACAGTGCTTTCTTTCTATTAAAACAATTCCAGGACCCTTCAACAATGTCATGTGCTCACTGTATGTTAGCGGTATGTTTATATACCTATAAGAGTCATGTTGACATCTGTACAATATATCACCACCCATGAATAAACCATCTCAGTGATGTGCATTGGATTGGAGCTTATAAGAAATGTTTATTCCACCCCTGTTAATAGGAAGCGTGCAGATGGAGCAGGGTGGGTATTCTTGGCAATGTCTACTTCATTACCCTTTGCACACAAAGGCTCTGGCACACATAGGAAAGTACAGGTTTCCCTATGCAAAAGTCAAGGTTTACAATACCTAGTTTGACACCTTTCACATTCTTAAGGACTGTGCCACTCTTCTGTTGTCCCTATTTGGTTTAGGGGTACATCTGAGTAGATGCCTTAAACCCCAGGGATGTGTTTATTGCTTAGATTTCTGAGAACGGGACAAAGGACAAGCACTCCACACCTGTTCCTTTGAGCTGTACTCAGAGGAATATTAGAGACAATCGGAATACGAAAGACTGCATAGATGCTGTTGGTAGCCATGGACATTTATTTGTACTACTCCACTATTAGAGTTTGTTATAATGTAATGCATGTAATTTGTGCGGGCTGCAGCTGAGGTGCATAGTGCGAAGCTACAAGGAACAGCAACTGCACTCTTAGCTGAGAGCTACAGGCCGAGCCATGAACTGGCTCATGGCCCTTTATTTATACCCCTGGCCGTGCCTGGCTGTCAAGGTTGCATGCATGCTGCGCATGGGTCAGGGGTCACCCCGCATGAGCCGGGTGCCTCACTACATTCCCCTCAACTTTAGTTCAGTTCATCTCTCTTGGATTGACAAGGTTGGGGGCATCATACATAGTGCTTCAGTCTCTCACTGGGGTGAGGGTCAGGCTGGAGTTTCTATCGATGGCTTTAGGGGTGTGTTGGGTTGATCTTCACTTGCCACTGTGCCAGCTTCAGCTGTTTGCTTCCTGGGTGTGCCACCACTTGTGGGGCTTCTTTCCTGTGTTGGCAGCAGGCCTTTCAGTGACATTGCCGGGTGATTCTGCGGCTGCTTCAGTCCTGGCATGAGCGTGCTCTTCTTCGGCCAAGATCTCAACCTGTTTGAACCACAACACGATCCTGACGGCTGTTTTCCCTCCCTGGCGGAAGGTTACCATGGTGCCATTCACTGTCACGACTGCCATGGACATCGTACGTAGGGTGTGTTGAACTTCCATCCGGGGCAGCGGTCACGTATTAGTACTCCTGGCATTAAGAGTGTTTTTGCGCTCCTCACCTTTGGCTTGCCCAATCATTGTTCTGCTTCCTCTATTTCCGTGCACGGTCTGATTGTATTCAGGGCCCTCCACTCTGGGTGGGCTGGGACTGATCCAGCGGAAGGGTCAGGATGAACAACTCACAAAAATCAACAGAAATTTTCTCTCAAACTGGGCCCACATACACATTCAAGTTTTTCCCTGATCGTTTTCCGGGGGGGGGAGGAGGAGGTCAAGTTTTATTTCCGCTTTGATCTGAATGTAGCCGATACCTAGCTAACCTTTAACAGAGCCATACTCTTCCTTTGGTCAATGGACCATTAGTCGAGTAGTTGATGGGGATATTAACAAATACATCAATCTAAAAATTATTGATTAAAATATTCACAGACACCGGGTAACATTCAATCAAATGTATCTAATCATTCACACAAATTGAACGCTCATTTGTACAGATACACAGTGCAAGCTCCGTCAACTTTCATTTAGAGAGAAATTCATTTTGCATACACATTCAATTAAAAGACACATTCAACAATTCAATACATTAGGAGTGATAGATGAAGAGACAAAAGGCATATCAATCATTCATTTGACAAGAATATGCAAAATCAAGACAGGAAATTATTACCTAATGGTGAAATGGGAAACCCAACCCTTTACCAAAAGGATTGGAGGGGGTCACCTGATAAAGATTCAGGAGACAAAGGCTAAAGGACAGGTGCAGGATAGGATTATACTTACTACACTTTTCTAGAACAGGAGCACATCCCTCTCTTACACTCTCTCCCTCCTTGATGTTCTTCTGCAAGTCTTCACTCTAGTCAGGCTGTCTTTCAGTATTGAATCTTCCGAGTTTGTTCTTCGCCAGCAGCACTCGCTAACTCAGCATATCTTGTATCTTGCTTCTCTTGATTCTCCTCAACGTCAGCCCTCTCTCTTGATTGTCATCGTCAGCTTCTTGTCTCTAAATGAAGCCACTGTAGCGTTATAGTCTTTATTTCTGCATGTTCCACCCTCACAGTATCAAGTCTCACTGGATCACAGATTCTGATTGGGCAGGGACAGAGGAGTTGTAATCACCTTGTGCGGTCATTGCTAATTCTAAACTAATTCTTTGTCTTGCAAGCCCTTCCCATTTAATTTATTCATGATTAAAAAAAGTTTTAGTTCTCGTTTATCTTCTTGATACATTAAATACAATTTGAACCCCTCGGCTGAGGACGGAATTCTGCGCCTGTGCGGCACATTCCGATCGCGGGCATGGTCATGACGGCTCCCGGCCGTCAACAGCACACGCCCACCGTAACTGATGACGACCGGGAGCCGTCATCAGCACCAAAGGGGTTAATATATTTCCGCAGTTGGTCCGTGTTCCCAATGCGTCTCTGCCAAGGTTCTTGGCAGCCCATCAACTTTTCCGGTCACTAGGTCATCTCAAGACTCCAGTGCGCAAGTTCAGCTTTCATTACGTTTCATCCGCCATCTGTCTTCCTATTAAGGACATCAGGCCCAAACGCACACTATCAATAAAAGAGTCAAAAACAAATGTTAATTTCTCAAATATGTGATTAGCACTGTTCACCGCCCACTGCTACTCTATCCCTTGTTACTTTCTTCTTTGTTAAGCAGAAGCATTAGCAGCAATAATTCACAACAAATTCAAGCAAGCATATTGCAGGCACACAGTGCCTTGAGACCTACAGTTAGTTGCTCTTTGTGCATGCGTGACAGTTTCCCCCTCACATGGGTTAGTCATATGATTAATAATGTGGTTCTGCTTCACACATGCGCAGAACATTTTTCGGGTTCCGAGCGGGATTTAACTTACGCGGCAATTATTCTTTGTTATTTAAGCAAACATATAGCTCTCTTCCGGAATGTAATTGTGGTGAGTATATTAATGTTTCTTCTATTCTACAATTATTACTTATTAGTACATGTTAACGAGAGGTTGATCCGAGCAAGTTTCTTTTTCTTGAGTCCTTGCTCCATCAGGACCGGGTTGCATCTCCTGCCCTTTAGCATTAGTGTTGACAGGTAGCCCTTCATCATGCAGTGTGGAATCCATGGTAGGCTCTGAGAAACCTGTAAAGGCTGACTTCAAGGTGGCACCCTTCTTGTACTGCTACCCGCAGTGTGTGCATGAAGCCCTCCATGTCGCCATTGGCTTGTGGCCATTGCGGGATTATCTCCCTGTATTTTCCCCATAGGTGCTGTAGGAAGTACTAAAATTCCACCCCTTGGAAGGGCAGTCCAATATCAGTCCTGATCTCTTCCAGGATTCCCAATAGTGCAAAGACATTCTCCAGCGCTGAATCGACTTTGGTAATTCTGTTTATCCCATCAGCCCCACAATGGGGTATTTAGAGTGATGATCCATCATTACCTTCGGGAGACACTCATCTAGGAAGCTACTAAAGTCTAGGCTGACTTTTGATCACGGTTCATCACAACGTTCTTCGGTCACCTCTGGTGCGGGGCTTCTGCCCCACTTGTTCGTTGCTTTACAGGCTAGGCAGTGTTGCATCAGGGTGTTGACTGCCTCTTCTAGCCATGTTAAGTATGGGCGAAATTTGCGAATTCGCAGTCCGCGAATTTGTGCGAAATGGCAAAAAAATCAGCGAGTTCGCGAATTCTCCCGCAAACTCGCGGATTTTTGCGCCATTTGCACAAATATGTGACCAGGTGTGCCTGTAACTTTGCCAGCGCGCCAAAAGGCGCCGAGGTCCCTTGAGTGAGCTGGCCATTATAGTGGGGACGGGCGGTAAGATGTTTCATACCGCTAGTGTGTGGTGGACGGGACCAAACGGGCGGGGCTTCTATGCGAGTTCACATGCATCTTGTGTATAAAGGGTCAGAGACCAAGCAGAGCAGCAGATGAGGAGAAAGCAGCCTCCTGGTCACAGGAGCTACACAGGGATGGAGCTCGGGAAACTCATGGATGCAAAAATACGTTTGGCACAGGACCCCAGAATCCTTCAGATGTCCAAGATAGCTCTGCTGCGCGTGTTGGTACAAAGCCATTCTGATCCTGTTCAGTGGGTTCAGGTGCATGCAGCTGCTGCTGCTGGACAATGTCCCATCTCATACTAAACTGCCCCGTACAGACATATGCTGGCGCTGGGCAGTAGGGTGCAGTGACATGCAGGTGCTCCATGCCTGGTAGATGCGCATACCGGTGCCAGGGGGACACGTGTTTATTGGTGCAGCAAGTTATGACTTTACATTTTGACTGCACCAGACGGTGGTACCACCTACACGGATCAGGAGCATCCAGGCACCAGACTTCATGGTGCAAGAGCATAATGGTGCTGTGCGGTACGGGTATATATGTACTGGAGGCAGGGGGACACTTAGCACAATGTGTGCTCACACCCAGAGGGCTCCCAGGCAATTGAGCACGAATGATTTTCACACTGAGAGGGCTCCGGGGAAGTTCAGCAGCATGGGGGCTCCCACCCACTGGGTCCCGAGGCAGTTAAGTAGCACGTGGGCTCACAACCCCTTGGCAGCTCAGCAGTGCGGGGGCTCACACCCACAGGGCTCCCGGGCAGTTTAGCAGCGCCACCCTCTGGTTCATCACTGCCACCCTCTGGTTCACCACAGACACCCTCTGGTTCACCACTGCCACCCTCTGGTTCACCACTGTCACCCTCTGGTTCATCACTGCCACCCTCTGGTTCATCACAGCACCCTCTGGTTCACCACTGCCACCCTCTGGTTCACCACTGCCACCCTCTGGTTCATCACAGCACCCTCTGGTTCACAACTGCACCTTCTGGTTCATCACAGCACCCTCTGGTTCACCACTGTAGAGTATGGGGAGAAAGCACACCTGCCCAGCCTCCACCAGGGGCTGGTTAATGTGTTACTGAATTTGAGCTTCAAGTCCGGCACCTGCTTCCTTATCTGTAAGTGCTTCCTGTTGTGGTTTAATTTTTGTGACAGTCTGGAGCATTGTAATTACCAAAAAGGGGACACTGTTCCTAATACAAGGTGCTAAAAGTCACCAAATGCAAGGGGGTGCAAAAGTCACCCATATGTGAGGAAAGGAAAGTAAAAGAAAGAGAATCCTTAGGTAAGGGAACCCACAAAAAATATGTAAAGGGGAAACCATTTTGTGTCCTCTGTTGCCCTCACACACCTGGAAAGATGTCATGCTTCATCATCGGGCAATTGCTCCTCGTAGGGCCGGCGCTGCAATTCCCTACGGGCCCCCCAAAAGGGACTCTTTATCGGAGATCTTTTATAGGACTGCCGGATGGTGCATGCGGGTGTGTGGGGTAGTGGGTTAAAAGAGGGAAATAAAGGGTGCGTGCAAGTGTAAAGTGAACATCATACTGGGTAACCATGCAGCAATTGTTTCAATCATGTACCCAGAGCAGACTCAACTGCTAAATGAAATCTAGCCCCAGTGGCATCCTATGCCTGGGTATAGAAGGACAAAGGTCAACATGTTTCGCGCCTGCGTCGCCTTAGGGGTCGTTGGCGCTTCGTCAGGACCAGAATTCTAAAAGGTAAGGTGCACGTGATAAATGAATTAAAAATACCCTCATAATCGATCAGGGCGGGCAGAAACCTGTATACCCCAAGTCTGGCTACAGCTGCATATTTGTAACCGCTCCTGGTCAGTACCTCGCAATGCTGAGGAGAACGATCCTCTGGCTTCAATCAATGGACTCAACCAATTTAAAGAGCTCTTAAAATGGGCGCTCCCTCCTCCACACCTACCCCATCATTGTGTCGGCCAGTCTGGAGCATTGTGCCATACTTGTAACTATTCTCTGACCCTGCTTCGAGGGTCAGAGCAGGGTCAGAGAATAGTTTCAAGTAGGCAACAACACTGGAGGCGCCGCTCAGGAAGCACTTACAGGGTTACAACAGGTGCCCAAGTTAAAGTTAATTTTGTTGTAACCATTTTGTAAATGGTTACAAAGAAATTAGCTTCAACTGGGGCACCTCCTGTAACCCTGTAAGTGCTTCATGTACTTCAGTTTTTGAAAATCCGTCCCGCACGCGATTTTGCAGATTTTTCTGCAATTTCGCGAGATTCGCGGACCGCAAAATTGCAGAAAATCCACAAATTACGCAAACGGAACGGATTTTACGCCCATGCTTAGAAACATACCCTTTTCCTCAGGCTGGCTTTTGTCTTGGCTGCTCCTTGTAGGCTAGTTCTGTTACTCTCTGAGTTAGAGACACTGGTATCACCAGGCATGGTCCAGGTAGAATTACACCCTCTCGTGCCATGCTGAATTTTTCCCTGATTTGCCAAAATTGTGATAGTCTATTTCTTACTAGGCCGGCCCAGTAATTGGCATCATCCAAGGATGACCTCCATGTTCCTCCTTGCAACACAGCTGTGACCTTCTGGAAAACCTCGTATTCTGCTGTTGCTTGGCTTATCACCCTCAGGTGAGGTTTGGGCACGCTCCTTGGCTAACCAACCTCAGATACTCCTCCATCTGGGAGGCGTCATTCCCTGGATAGACCCCCATGGGGGCGTGCAGCCATGATAGTAAGTTTCCAGGATTCCTTGATCCTTGCCTATAGATTACGTGAAAATTATACTGTTGTAACTGTATATCCCAGTGCTCAATCCGGGGCAGAGGGTGCAGTGCGGTGCCTTTGAATAGGCTTACGAGCGATTGGTGAATGGTAATTACTCTCAATAGTCGCTCATACAGGTAGAGATGAAATTGTGCGCACTCCCACTTGATTGCAAGGGCCTCCCTTTTAATCTGAGCATACCTTGCTTCTCTGAATGTGAGGGCCCTGATAGCTAATGCAACAGGCACCCATTGCCCTGGCTCTGCCTCTTGCATGAGTACAGCTTCCATGCCTGTGCTGCTGGTGTCCACAATTAATTTGGTTGTCAAGTCTGTGTCGAATTAGGCCCTGGTGGTTTTGTCCAGCAGTGCGTTCTTGACCCAGGTGAATGACTCTGCCTCCCTGGGACCTCATACCCATCAAGCATCTATCTTGATGAAGGTCCGGAGAGACTCGATGATTGTTGCCAGGTTCGGGATGAATTGGACACAGTAGGTGGCCATTCCCAGGAAACTGTGGCTTTCTTGGGGACTGGGTCCTGTTGAAGTGCTTGAGACTTGTGGCAAACATTTTGGATGCCATCTTTGGTGAATAACTTGCAAGCCGGATAAGGTCTCCAGTATAGTGTTCTGAAAAACCTACTGTCCTTGTCTAAGCGCAGTTGGGGGTACCCTGCACTGAGGTCAAGTTTGGCAAACCATTTAGCTCTATTAAGATGGGCGAAGATGTCGTGCATGGTAAGCATGATGTGCCTCTTGCGACTGATTGCCTGATTGTGGAGGCCTGAATGGGTAGCCACGTCTTGCCTGGCTGTTTGAGCTTCTCTGTAATCACATTGGGGATACTTATGGGGTTGGACAGGAGACTTTCTGTATGACGTCTAGTTGTTGCAATTTTTCCAGCTCTTGTTCCACAAGGGGTTGTAAGTGAAATGGCACTGGCAGTTGTGGCAGGGCCACAAGTTTCACTGCCTTGTCAATGTGTAACCTAATGGAGGGGTCCTTTCAGGCATCCTAGACCTTGAAACAGGTGTGGAAACTGGTGTGTTCTCATAGGCATGCATAGAAATTGTCTATTTAATCCCCTTTCCAGTGGTGAGCTTGACAGAGTTTAAAGCGCTCACAGCCAGGGTTTAGTTGGGGGTCAACATGTGACCGTGAGGGGCTCAAACAACTTGTAGATTTCCTCTCCTGCATAGTATAGCAGGAGTGACCTCTTAGCTGCTTCACCAGTCTCTCTGGTTGTGCAGAAGTAGTTGTTGAGTTGACCAGCCCATATTTTTTATCTTGGCACCACAGTGGCCGAGTCGGATAGTTAACTGACTGATTGAGAGCGTTGATCAGATTGTAGGAGTGGTTTCCAGGGACCGGTGGCAATGCCAGGCCTGGGGCAGAGTTCTGCCCAGCATTTGTGTTTTCTGCCATGTTGTGAGGCCTGGAGTGCCTGTGGAGCCAGGGCGTGTTGGGCGGTCAGCAAGCGGTGGACTGCATGCTTGGCGGTCAGCAACCCTGGTGCAATTTGTTGGCAGACCACCTCATCCTGAGAACACACTTCACATGGGAACTCATAGCCTGTAATTCCCCAGACATCCTGGTGCAGAAGAGTATGTTAGTGCCTTTGCGTGATGCTCAGGGGGGCCGGCCATATGCAGGCCTCTGGTTTAAGATGCACTGCAGTGTCTGGCTGATGGAGGTAGTTGGGTTTGGGAGGTGCCCACAAAGTCTAGGCGAGCCCTCAAGGACCAACAGCAGAGGCCTTTTCCTCCACCAAGTGCTACGAGGCTCTGCACGGTGTGGCCTCACCACGGGGGCGATGGATGCTAGTGTGGGAAGCAGCTGGGGCATCACTCAATTTGTAGTGAAGAAGGGTGTTATTAGGGTTGAACCCTCTTCATAAGGCTAATTTGTGCAGGCCACAGCTGAGGTGCATAACGTAGAGCTAAAAGATCTGTACCACGTTCCTAGCTGGTAGGTTTGGGCCGATCAACGAGCGGTCTTGCGTCCCTTTATTTATACACCTGGTCATGCTCGGCCATCGGGGTTGCGTGCATGCTGCGCAAGGGTTGGCAGTCATCCAGCATGGGCTCAGTGGCTCACTACATCTCAGATCATGTGCAATGAGTGTTATGAGAATAAACACAATATATACCTCAAACGTTATTGAGAAAACTCTGCATTTGGCATGTGTCATAAAACATTCATATGTCAAACTGCCCATTTGCTTGGCTTGCCGAGCCATGTCATGCCTTCCTGCATACTTGCTGCAGAATTGGTGGTCTTCAGTGTATCACAATAAGCGTCCTTTGAGATGTCTCTCAGCATCTTAGCTTGCTCTCTCCACTACTAAATGGGGGAAGCTATTATACCCTATGCATAATAATGTTCCTACTGGGCTGTTGTCAGCATCCTCTCCTTAGAACCCCAAATTAGGCAAAACAGCAAAGCTTGCTTAAAACCATGCTTTATCTCAGGCATTAGATGTATTCATGTACGTAACAATTAGACTGGAGTACAGAAGCCTAAGACATCACAAGGGCACATGAGATGAAATATTTCACCTCAAAGTTACAGTTGAAGACATAGAAAAACACAAAAAATCTATCACTGTGAGAATTTCTAATCAAGTCCAAGTTTAGCAACAATTGATCTGCTCAGAGTATACAACCACTTTCTTCACGACTAAAACCAAACTTGTGTAAAGCTCTTGTTAAATAAATATGCATGCATACAATTCATGTTCATAAATGTCATAGCCTGTCACATATATGAACATCAGTATTTACAAACAGAAACTCTCTAGATAGAACACAGAGGAACATACATACAAAGACATAACTTTCCCATGTCTCTGAACCCAGGATCCTAGTGTCTTTCTGGGAGAGTGGAACCAAGTCCTGTGCACACATTTTCAAAATTTAGGTTTCAGTGTAGAAACCATTCTTCAAAGTACTTTACGTTCAGAAATTATGAAGGTCGACATCAGGAATATATTAAAGAAGATTATTTTATATAAAGTCATGTGGGTCGAGACAGAAAGAATGCCAGCCGACACGTGTTTCGTCACTCAGGAGTTATCCTGTGACTCTTCAGGGCTGGGAAGGACACAAGGAAAGAAACGGTATAATACACAGAGAACATAAAAACAAAATATGGGTGATGATGACAAAAAGGCACCCTGTTAAAGTGGAGACCTTAAGAGAGTGATGTGGACAAGCTGTCAGGAGTTCCCGTCAAGCGGGAGAAAACGCCGTGATCGGCGAAGTCGGACTACAAGTCCCAGGACGCCTAGCGGGCGTGGTTATGCAAACGGGAGCCGTTACATAACACATGGGGTAAACACGCCCATAAAGGAGGAACTCCGAGGAAGAAACGCTGTCGGATATTGAGTCTAGTACCGACACGTTTGCAGCAGAGTCAGAGGCGTTCGGAGAGAAGCGAAGCAGAGGGAGCTGTCTGCGAGAACGGAGGTAGGTCGAGTCGTTACTCCCTGGGCCGTGTCTCGTAGAAACTAACCTGTGTCTGCTCAGACGCTCAACCGAGCCTCTGCCTACAGTCGCCGTATAGACGCGGCGGATTCAAAGCTACAACATTTCAGGCGCTGGTTGGAGCCGTGGCTCCCAGCCCTACCTGCATTATAGCGATACCCGCTGTGACGCACACCGGGAGGTGTTTGCCGCGTCACAGCCGCCGGGTGTCCAAGGTTGATAGAGCGGCTGCTCTCGCCTTGTTCTGCTAACATTGTGGGGAGCAACAGAGAATTAACACCAGGCGGTGTTCAGAGTTCCCATGTAACACGAGGAAGAGGTTGAGCGGCTGCTCCCTTCGGGTAGAGACTCCGGCTGGTGGTCTCCCCGTCTCCTCTGTCCTAACTCTAAGTACCTTGTCCACCCGCGACCTCTCGAGTGGTATTGCCGGCCACTGGGTTCCCTGCCCTCTGTTGGCATACGCCGGGACCGGCGTATATGCAGAGGACGGTCAGACCTTTCCATAAGGCGGGGTGACAAAGAGCCGTGGAGTATTCTGAGGAGGAGGTCGAGCGGCTGCTCCCTTCAGGTAGAGACCCCGGCTAGGTGACTCCCTGTATCCTCGCTGCAACCATAGCATAACAGTGCCCCTCACAGCATTGCGTTTAGGAATTCCTACGGAGGATTGGTAACGTAGAAGGCTGGAAGTTCCAGTGACATTTCTTTTTGCTTCTTGTAGTTTTGTTTAACCTTCATTAAACCCCTCATTACTTACTTACGTGTTTTGTCCTCCTTGCAAGTGTCAGTTACCGATCCCGAGACCACTAGGTCGTTACAAAATATCCGACCTTTGCAAACATTAACTGTCTCCTGGTCGGTATCTGACATGGCGTCGCTTGATGACGTACTGGCCGCCTTGGCCGCCATACAAGTGGAGTTGACGGCCTCAAGGCTAGAAACAGCCGAAGTAAGGGACAGGCTGGATGCACTACAGAGCGACCCATTTACGCCCAGCACCCCCGTACGAACCAAAACCCAGCGGTGGTGGTAGAAATGCCGGTTTCCATACCTTTGGCGACCCCGGAGAGATACGATGGGGATCCCAACACAAAGTGCAGGTGTTCCTCACACAAGTGGCTCTTCATCTATCGTGCAAGCCGAAGTCGTTCCCTACCAGCCAAGCCCGTGTGGCCTTCCTTATTTCCTACCTGGCTGGAAACGCGGCGCAATGGGCGGTCCCGCTGGTGAGCAGGGATGACCCCATCCTATGCGACTGGGGAGCGTTTCGGGAGGAATTCCTGAAGGTATTCGACCGAAGGGCAGAATCGTACACGGCGGACCGTGAAATGCTCGAGTTAAGACAAGGGTCCAGCGATTTGGTCCAGTACCTCAACGCCTTGCGCAGGTTGGTTGCGGAAACCAAGTGGCCTGTCGCAAAACAGACGGCGCTCTTCCACCAAGGCCTGTGCGATGAGCTCAGAGACGTCGTGGCGCAAATCGACCCTCAACCCAAGACATGCGAAGGGCTTATCAGCTTGGTCTTACGGTTGGACCATCGGATAAGCGATCGGAAAGGCGATCACCGGAAAAAAGGGAAGGCCCTTCCATCCTACGTGACGGTGGGAAGTCCTGAACCATCAGCGGCCACCAAGGGAGAACCCATGGACATTAACGTCATTAGGGCTAGCCTCACTGCCACGGAGAAGGAATCCCGTCGGAAGCAGGGGCTGTGTCTCTACTGCAGCAAGAAGGGCCACTACGTACGTGAATGTCCGGCCAAGCCGAAAACAACACGGTACCGAGCCAACCGGTCAGTAACCGCGGTGGTGGATGTCCCGGCGGAAAACTAGAGGACTCCCAGACCAAGGAAGGGGCATCTCGGAGTCACGCATACATCCCTTTGCTATCCTCCTCTGTCGCCAAGGGACAAAGACATCTTTTTCTCACTATACATGTGGGGGTACACGACCAGTGGATACCCGTCGTAGCCATGGTGGATTCAGGGGCTACCGGCGTGTTCATGGACTATAACGAGGCGCGCAGATTGGGGCTCATGCTTCTTCCAAAGGCCATACCCGAAGATGTCTATGCGGTGGACGGGAGGAGACTGGTGACGGGGCCCATCGGGCAGCACACGGGGACCCTTTCGGTGAAGTATGGACGGAACCATCTGGAGCTCATTGATTTTAACATCATCAGAGCACCGCAATACGGCGTCATTTTGGGGTTACCTTGGCTTTGAAAGCATAATCCGTCTGTGGACTGGCCAACGCATCACATTGAGATGTCATCGCCGTATTGCCAACAGCATTGTGGAATGAGTCCAGAAGCCCCTTTGGCAACCGCAGGGGGGCCAGACCGTGGCCACAGCGGCAGAAAAGGATGTAACACTCCCTCCAGCTTATCATAGTTATGTGGACGTCTTCGATGAAGCAAAGGCCGAGGTCCTCCCTCCACATAGACAGTTCGATTGTCAGATCGACCTGGTACCAGGGGCAAGCGTTCCAACCGGCAGGTTGTATGCCCTGACGGAGCCAGAAAACGTGCATCTCCGAGGGTACCTGGATAAGCTCCTAAGCCTGGGATTTATCCGTCCGTCCAAATCCCCGGCCGCCTCGCCGCTCTTCTTCATCCCTAAAGCCAACGGGGAATTGAGAGCCTGTGTGGACTTCAGGGCCTTGAATGCGATAACCGTCAAAAATCGCTGCCCTTTGCCTCTCATCAGTGTTCTCCTGGAACAGGTAAAAAAGGCTCGTATCTTCACGAAATTGGATCTGAAAGGGGCATACCATCTGGTGCGCATGAGGGACGGCGACGAGTGGAAGACCGCCTTTAAGACCAGGTTCGGCCTTTTTGAGTACCTCGTCATGCCGTTCGGCCTGTGCAATGCCCCTGCGGCCTTTCAGTTTTTTCTGAACGAGGTTTTTCGGGAGGTGTTGGATATCTACGTCGTAGTATATATCGACGACATCCTCGTGTATTCGGCCGAAGAGGAGGTACATGTACAACATGTAATGACAGTACTCCAGAAGCTGAGGGAGAACATGCTGTTTTGTAAACTCAGCAAGTGCGATTTCCACGTTACCTCAGTGGAATTCCTCGGAGTGATGCTGAGTCCGGACGGACAGGAGATGGCGGAACGCAAAATCAAGGCGGTGAAGGAGTGGCCGGTGCCTCAAGGAGTCAAGGATGTTCAAAGCTTCATTGGCTTCGCCAACTTCTACAGGCGGTTTATCGATGGATTTTCTGGGTTGGTGGCCCCGATCACACAACTGTTGAGGAAGTCCCCGGAGTTCATCTGGTCCCGGGAGGCGCAGGAAGCCTTTGAAGCCCTGAAAGACGCTTTCAGTAAAGCACCGGTGTTGGCTCACCCCGATCCGGATCTCCCCTACGTGGTAGAAGCCGACGCCTCGGATGTGGCCCTGGGGGCCATCCTATCCCAACGTAACCAGGACACAGGGGTGCTTCATCCAGTGGCGTACATGTCCCGCAAACTCAACGACGCGGAACGCAACTACCACATCGCGGAGAAGGAACTTCTCGCGATTAAGGACGCATTCGCCGAGTGGAGGCACTGGTTAATGGGGACCAGGCATGTGGTTTCGTTGTACACGGACCATCGGAACCTGCAGTTCATGACGGCAGCCAGGCATCTGTCTCCCCGGCAAATGCGGTGGATGTTGTTCTTCGCGGGGTTCAACTTCCACATCACGTACCGGCCTGGGTCAGAAAACCGGAAAGCGGATGCCCTGTCGACACAGTCGGCTGTCAGGGAACCACTGCCAGTGGCCGAGCACTCCATCATCCCCCCTCAGATGGTGTTGGGGGTTATCCAGCCAGATTCCTTCCTTAGGGGAATCCAGAGAGGGATTCGAACATTCGCATGGAGGAGGTGGCTCCTCAGCCACAAGGACTGGCAGGTGAAGGACGGGATACCTCTGAAAGGCAGGTGCCTACTGCTACCCACGCTTCGACTGCGGAAACAAGCGTTTGTCTGGTGCCATGATTCTCCTTGTGCGGGGCATTTGGGTTTCGCGAAAACGGTGGCCAGCATGGGACGGCAATTCTGGTGGCCGTCCATGAGAGCGGATGTCCGGAGGTGGGGGCAGGAATGCGCCACATGTGCTACAATGAAAGCCGATCACAACCGAACCCAAGGGCTCCTCCGTCCGCTTCCTACCCCTGAAAGACCGTGGGAGAACATTTCGCTTGATTTCGTTGTGGGCCTGCCGGTAGACCAAGGGATGACGGCGATCATGGTGGTTGTGGACTACTTGACGAAAATGGGTCACTTTATCCCCTGCAAACGTGTCCCTACAGCGGGCGAGTTAGCATCACTACTCCTGAAGAACGTGGTACGGTTACATGGTTTGCCGGGGGTGATCGTGTCGGACCGGGGGTCGCAGTTTACCGCCCAGTTCTGGAAAACCTGGTGCACAGCACTGCACGTCAAGACGGCCCTGTCCACCAGCTACCACCCGCAAATGGACGGCCAGACGGAGCGCCTGAACCAAACGCTCAAACAGTTTCTGCGCTGTTTTGTGGAACAGGGGAGAGAAGAATGGGTCGACTTGCTGTGGGTGGCAGAAATAGCATATAACAACGCCACACACAGCTCCACCCTCTCGTCACCTTTCTACAGCAACTATGGACGTCATCCTCGATTCCTACCGTTTCTCCATCCTCTCAAGGAGAACAAGATACCCGCCACCGCGGACAGGGTGGCGCACATTAAGGACACCTTGTTGCGTTCGAGGGCGGTCCTAATCGAGGCAAAGAGGAGGTACAAAAGAACGGCGGACAGAAGGAGAAGACCGGGGCCGCTGTACAGAACGGGAGACTATGTGTGGATTTCCACAAGGAACGTGAGATTCCGTAAGAAAAGCGTCTTCCATCCCAAGTTCATGGGGCCCTACCGCATCACCAAGTGTATGGGTCCGTTGAACGTGAAGGTGTGCTTGCCTCAGTCGTTGCGCATTCACCCGGTTTTTCACGTTTCATTGCTCAAACCAGCGGCCAACAAGAAGACCGTGAGACCTAGGCCAATCTGCGTGGAATCGGAGGTGGAGTATGAGGTGGCGGGAATCCTGGATTCAAAGTGGCGAAGGGGCAAGCTGTGGTACCTGGTGGCGTGGAAAGGCTATGGCCCCGAGGAACAATCATGGGAACCGGCCGTGGGAGTTCACGCACCGCGCTTGGTCTCCTTGTTTCATCGCCGTTTCCCTTCCAGCGCGGGCCCCGTAGGGAGCCGCTGAGAGAGGGAGGATGTACTGTCAGGAGTTCCCGTCAAGCGGGAGAAAACGCCGTGATCGGCGAAGTCGGACTACAAGTCCCAGGACGCCTAGTGGGCGTGGTTATGCAAACGGGAGCCGTTACATAACACATGGGGTAAACACGCCCATAAAGGAGGAACTCCGAGGAAGAAACGCTGTCGGATATTTAGTCTAGTACCGGCACGTTTGCAGCAGAGTCAGAGGCGTTCGGAGAGAAGCGAAGCAGAGGGAGCTGTCTGCGAGAACGGAGGTAGGTCGAGTCGTTACTCCCTGGGCCGTGTCTCGTAGAAACTAACCTGTGTCTGCTCAGACGCTCAACCGAGCCTCTGCCTACAGTCGCCGTATTCAAAGCTACAACATTTCAGGCGCTGGTTGGAGCCGTGGCTCCCAGCCCTACCTGCATTATACCGATAACTGCTGTGACGCACACCGGGAGGTGTTTGCCGCGTCACAGCCGCCGGGTGTCCAAGGTTGATCGAGCGGCTGCTCTTGCCTTGTTCTGCTAACATTGTAGGGAGCAACAGAGAATTAACACCAGGCGGTGTTCAGAGTTCCCGTGTAACACGAGGAAGAGGTTGAGCGGCTGCTCCCTTCGGGTAGAGACTCCGGCTGGTGGTCTCCCCGTCTCCTCTGTCCTAACTCTAAGTACCTTGTCCACCCGCGACCTCTCGAGTGGTATTGCCGGCCACTGGGTTCCCTGCCCTCTGTTGGCATACGCCGGGACCGGCGTATATGCAGAGGACGGTCAGACCTTTCCATAAGGCGGGGTGACAAAGAGCCTTGGAGTATTCTGAGGAGGAGGTCGAGCGGCTGCTCCCTTCAGGTAGAGACCCCGGCTGGGTGACTCCCTGTATCCTCGCTGCAACCATAGCATAACAGTGCCCCTCACAGCATTGCGTTTAGGAATTCCTACGGAGGATTGGTAACGTAGAAGGCTGGAAGATCCAGTGACATTTCTTTTTGCTTCTTGTAGTTTTGTTTAACCTTCATTAAACCCCTCATTACTTACTTACGTGTTGTGTCCTCCTTGCAAGTGTCAGTTACCGATCCCGAGACCACTAGGTCGTTACACAAGCATAAACCGCGACTTCACCGTAGAAAACAAAGGAGGAACGTCCCGTGACAAGTGATTTGGGCAGTCATAATTATTAAGAAGAACATTCATAATCATTTGCCAAAATGAGTTTCCTAGGAAGTCAAAAGAGCGTATTTCTCAAAATATTAAAGACTAATAAAACAATTTTACTAACTAAGTAGAAGGAAAACAATAATAATTATATATCTAAAGCAAGTAGCCTAGGTTATCTACAGAAAGTATTGCCAGCGTATCCCATGACTAAGGGGAAAGAACCATTTTCAAACATGCTACCTAGAATGCTAACATCGGTTGGAACATGTTTCAGCTAAAGGGACTGCTCAACGAGCACACAAGAAAGTAGGTAATAGCCGATCAAAAACACAACTAGTTCAATCAATATCATATGGTAATGAAAGCAATACAAAGTCATTCAAAGAGGTCAGTGGCGTACACACAAACCTATTTCACTCCTGAGTGACAAAACACGTGTTGGCTGGCTTTCTTTCTGTATGGACCCTCATGACTTAATATGTAAATGTGTTGGACTTGTACAGCGCACAGCTGCCCGTAAGTGTCCCGGCGCTGAAGACTGCTGGGGAACCCGTCCTGGCTTTCCCTGTGAGATGGTTCCTTCTGGGTATCTCCAAGGTGAAACCAGGCATCCCCGGCGTCTGTGGGGGGCCGTTGTAGAGATGAGGCAAGCTTAATGCCCAGAGTTGCCGAGTGTGATCCCTGGTTAGAGTAGGCACGAGGTGACAATTGTCGAGTCTGCTGACCCTGGTCCACGAACCTGCCGCGTCGGGAATTGAACCCTGGTCCCGGGCCGTTCAGTAGGCACCGAGGTGACAATTGTCGAGTCTGCTGACCCTGGTCCACGAACCTGCCGCGTCGGGAAT
This sequence comes from Lissotriton helveticus, assembly GCF_964261635.1. NCBI lineage: Eukaryota > Metazoa > Chordata > Amphibia > Caudata > Salamandridae > Lissotriton > Lissotriton helveticus. Next base: position 73,378,388 of record NC_136065.1, read on the forward strand.
TGAACCCTGGTCCCGGGCCGTTCTCTGCTTCCGGCTCTGCCGCCTCTAACCAGTGAGCCCCACCACTCCACATAATATAGAAGAATCTTCTTTATTATATCCCTGATGTCGACCTTCATCATTTCTGAACGAAAGTACTTTGAAGAATGGTTTTAACACTACATTTTGAAAACCTGTGCACAGGACTTGGTTCTAATTTCACAGTGTGGGTCCTAACCCACATATTCGCAGGGGTTGTTTTTCTAGGGTTTGTTTTCCCCTGACCTTGTGGCACCATATTTATTCATCACATCTTAAACTCCATTGAGTACTTGCTTGAGCGCCACTCCTTCCTGCCCCAATTCTAAACCCTTCACCAAACAATTATATTTCTGGGAAAGTGCATTGTCCCTGCATCTGGGGTCTTCTGTCTGTAAATGGCCTTCAAGCACACTTTTATTGTACTGGCAATCCACTTTCCATCTGTCTTCACGTGGCAAATATCAGTGTTATTATCAATTTGCCATGGATTGTTCACTGAAAAGATATCTAGACTATTGTGAAGAGCAGTGTTCTCTCCTTGCCATGCTTCCTCTGTTACTGCTGGTCTCCAGAGAGGGTGTTGGTGCTGTCAGGATGAAGGATGGACGGGCTGGAGTGAGTGTTGTGATGTGTAAACCTACCCTCTTCTCAGGAATCTTCACTGGTGGGTGGACTAACCTCTGTGCTCTCTTACAGGATGGACAACAGAGAGTCTGCCGAAGCAGTCATTCTCAGGCTCGCTGCGGACAGTGGGAGATGTGTGCTCGTCGAAGTTACTAACAACTCAGGATTATCATTAGAAAGCAAACGGTAAGTCCTGTCTTCAAACCATTTGATGATGAAAAGATGCACACGTCAAACCTATTCAGGAGCAACAGCGGCTGTACTAAAGTCCTAAAATATCTCCCTCTGAAATGTCCCTCATCATTTATGGTGTCTCTGTGGACAGTAGCTCTCCCAGGATATCTCTCTAGATGCAGCATCTATCCATGAGACAGGCAGTGTCTGTCTTAGAGAACCAAAAGTTGTCTTTCAGCAGAGAATAACTAAACCAGGCACCTCTGTAGACTCAGCTTGTATCCATGAGACTTGCAGTGCTTGTCTCGGAGAAGCAAGAGGTATCTCTCAGAAGATAATATCTAAGCCAGGGTATTCTCTAGGGTCAGCATGTATCCATGAGACAATTAGTGTCTGTTAGAGATGGAAAGGGGATCTCTCAGCAGAAAATATCTGAGCCCGGAATAGCCCTCTAGGGTCAGCATCTATCCACGAGACAACATCTAAGAAGACCTCTCTTCACAATGTCTATACAAACTCTACACAAATCAAATGCTGCGTAGAAAAGAGGCAAGGATTGTGGGAAAGGTTGGAAAGACATCACATCACCCAAGCTGCAGCACATCTGTGCAGCCACGGGAACACCAAATGTATGCTTCACGAATCATTAATTGTAGTCATTTGTCACACATAATCGTTGTGAGATGATGGTGTTCAGTTGCCAATGCATTATAATATGTAAATACCAAAGCTGATGCTACAGCGTAACCAATCAGTCACAGTCCTCGATCCAGAAGGAAAAATTGCCAGTTTCATTATTGTCTGTTAGACCTGACATCATTGCCATAGTTTTGCCCCAAACCTCCTGTCTTCCTCCCTCCTTTTTGCTGAACTTGTTTTGGTTGGTTTTAGAACTTTGCACTCTTTACCACTGCTAACCAGTGCTTAAGTGATTCTGCTCTCTACCGAAAAGGTGGTAAAATTGGCTTACACCTAATTGGCATATTTAATTTACTTATACATCTCTAGTACATAATACTACTGGTATCAACGGCCTGTAACTTAAATGCTACTAGTGGCCAGCATTACTGATTTTGCTACTCACTTAAGTAGCCTTCGAGGACATGTCTCAGATCTGCCATTGCAGCCTGTGTGTGCCATATTCAACTGCCAAGTCAACCTGGCCAAAAACAGGCCTAAACCTTCCTTTTTAGGTCAAGCTTTGATCGACCTGTTATATCTCTCCTGTGAGGTTTGGCAAACCCACTGATTGCCATTGGTTACTATCTGTGGCATTCAGAAATGCTGGCTTCTTATTGGTGCATTTCTGTAAAAGTCTCTCCTTTGTGTGTTTAGTTCTCTTTCTGGCGATTTTACTCTGAGAACATTTTAATTGGCCATCACACAGTACAGCGTGTGATGGCCTCTCTTCCCTTCTCCCATCTGGCTATTGCAGGTCAGGCGTTGTTTTTTTGTTGTATTTTTATATAGCGTGATCTCGATCCAAAGGTATTTGAGTGCTTCACATGAGCACCAGTTACGTTACACAAGGACACTTTGGTGGGTACAGGGAGATTAAGTGATTTTCCCAGAATCACCTATGTTCAGCTGACGCTGAGGCTCAAACCATGTTCCCCAGCTTCAAAGTCAGCAGCTCTGGCCGTTAGGCCACATCCTCTCCCCTCACCCTCTTTACAGCAACAGAAACGAAAGCGGTCTTTCATGCTCCTTGTTTTTCACTCCTTCTGAAAGATGGGCTTTCAGGCTTTCACACCCACTCTGAGCACAGCCCAATTTATTTATTTTTTGGTTCCTTTATTGTGCAAATAGGGCAACTAAGGCTATTCGTACAAGAGATTGTGCCTGAGCGGGAACCAGTCTGCCTAGCTGATAAAATGCTGGTCATCACGAGACTGCTGAACAATTGGAGAGAGAGATTGTTGATTTTACAGTTAAGATTCTTATTTATTTGCCTGCCTCCAAATCATCATCATTTCCCTGTGATGAAATTTGTTTTACCACGCAAAGTGGATGTTTGCTTATAGGCATTGCTGTGATTTGTGGGGTACAGACAGACGCAAATGGGAAGAAATGGGAAGAAAGCGACATGCGGAATTATGGAATTTGGAATGCAGAGGAAATTACGTACTGTCCGCCGCCTGTGGGTTGCGTGATTTCAGGCAGAATCAAGACGGTTGTGTCAAGCATGTGGGGTGAGTGGCCCCTGACACTGCCCATGCCGATGGTTCCACTGCTGTGGTGTCCGGTATCTATCTCTGGGAAAGTGGCATCCCTCGAAACTGTTGCGAGTTTGTTCTTGCAGACTTCCTTTAAAAAAACAAGCTTTCTTTTCTTTCTTTTTTAGGTCGAGCCTAAACAGCGCTTGCGCTGTGTTAGGTTGAGCCTAAATCAATCAATCAATCAAACATTTGTAGAGCGCGCTACTCACCCGTGAGGGTCTCAAGGTGCTGGAGAGGGAGGGGGAGGGTAGTGGTGTGGCTCACTGGTTAGAGGCGGCAGACCCGGAAGCAGGAGTCGGCCCGGGACCAGGGTTCAATTCCCGACGCGGCAGGGTCGTGGATCAGGGTCAGCGGACTCGATAATTCTCGCCTCGGTGCCTACTCTAACCAGGGGTCCCACTCGGCAACTCTGGGCATTAGCTTGCCTAATCTCCACAACGGCCCCATCAATGCCGGGGATGCCTGGCTTCACCTTGGGGACTCCCAGTAGGGACCATCCCACAGGGAAAGCCAGGACGGGTTCCCCAGCGGTATACCGCGCCAGGATACTCCGGTAGTAATTGAGCGCGTTACAAAAACAGTTTATAACATATAACATAACATGTTGCAGCTACTGATCGACCAGATAGTTCTTCAGGAGACTCCTGAAAGTCAGCAGGTTCTGGGTCTGAAGCAGGTAAATGGGGAGGGTGTTCCATGTCTTGGTGGCGAGGTGGGAGAATGATCTGCCGCCAGTGTTCGTTCAGCGGATGCGTGGGACGATGGCGAGGGCGAAGTTAGCGGAGCAAAGCTGGCGGGTCGGGGTGTAGAAGGTGAACCGTTTGTTAAGGTATGCTGGTCTGGCATTGTGGAGTGCTTTGTGACCGCGCTGTAGGCGCTTGCGCTGTAGGCGAGCTGTTATCTGTAGTTTGCAGGGTCTGACTCCTACCACACTTTCGATTGGCTTTCCTTTGAGTTCTTTAAAAATTGTAGCCTTCATATGGCTACTGGTGAGCACATGTCCCACCTTTTCTCGCAAGTTCACTCCCATGGAGTATTTCCCTGGGAGCGAGCAGGCACGTGCACGTTGTGTGCTTGCCTTTATCTTCTTATTTTCTACTACTGCCCTTCCCTGCAGTAGAATCTAGCTTGCGTCTTCTATGCCCCTGCTTGCCTCTCTCCCATTCTTTCTCTCTTTGTGTGGCCTCTTCTCCGTGAGATTCTCTTTCTCTCAGTATCACTCTACCTTTTGCTGTCAATGACCCAATTTTTCTGCCACCTTTTCTTCCCTTCTCCTGTTATATCTCCCTTTCTTGTTTTTTTATCATCTTCTCATAGTCCCTTTGTCTTTATCTTCTGTCTTTTACCTCTCATCTTCTTTCCCTGTATCGCTCCTTCTCCTTTTTTTTTTTGTTCTCTTTTTTCAAAATACCTCTCTCATCTTTTCTCTATCTCTCTCTCTCAAAACGTTTTCCCTCTGTTTTGTTCTTTCCCGCTCTCCTCTTTCTTTCTCTAGCCTGAGTTACACACATCTCAGCACTATGATCCACGAATATGTTACCAGATGTAAAACGCAATACCTTTGGCAATATTATTTGGGGGATTGGGAGAGCAGGACAACATATGGTGTCTAATTTATTAGCAGGAATAGTAGGGAGACTGTCAAAGCATATTCCACAGCTTAGCTGCACCCCAATCCTGGTTCCTAGGCACAGTTTTTAGATCTTCACCAAATCCCATTCTTAGCAGGGTTTCTGCCATCACACTGGCTAAGAATGAAGCTTGAAAATTGCAGCTGCTTGGGCCCTCTCTTCACTGATGCCTGCTGCAACTACATGCTTTGCAGGATTGTGTTCAGCCCAAACCTCTACAAAAGGTTCTTAGATCTATTGCTGGCAGTAGTTTTAAATCTGGGATTGCACAGTATTAGGCAACATGATCCGAGCATTATTACTTCTTTCTTACATATAGTCCAATGTGGTTACAAATAGTCCAATGCGGATGACATAGACATTGCTTTTCAGCATTCTGGGCAGTTGTTGCTGGATGGATAATTTACTATAAACAAAGATCCCAGCATGATTGAAAGACTAGGGGCCATGGTTGTATGTAGCATACTAATCACAGGGTTTGGTTTCATCAGAGTCTACACCACCAGGGTAGGGTACACATGATCCGAAGTGGGTTTTCACAGCACAGTGGTTGAAGAAAAGTTTACCCGAGATTGTAATCGATCCATCTCTTGGGGGCCGGTAAACATTTCATGGGCAGCATGGTTACTTCTTAAGAAAACTGAAACTAGCACACATTTTCTTCAAATATCTTCCTTATGTATGGGGAGAAAAAGCCTGACATACTGAGTGAACGTGAACTCCAACAGCAGCAGAAGCTCCATCCTGCCAGTCTATACCCCAGTGTTCTACACCAACTTCGCCACAGAGCTCCAAGGAACTACTAGAATGCTAACATTCTATTATCATCACAAAAATGAAGCCCTTAATGATCACCATATTTCTGGAATTGGAGATGTCTTCTCCACTAGCATATATCCCAGTGCAAAAACAAGTTGGGAGCTAAGTGAATGCCATAGTGCAATTCTGTGAACTTCAAGGCAGCTGTTAGGGGATGAAGTGGGTTGAAACTGTAGTAAGGCTTGTCTCAGGTACTATCTATGAATCACATGAGTAGGTATTGACCATCTAGGAGGCGATCAAAATTCTAAATATTGGTAGTTTAAAGTTGCCTGATTTACAATTGCTCCTATCAAATGATTGGGTGTGCAAAGTTGTGAAGCTATTGGACTCGCACTTTTTAATTATTTTATTAAAGTTTTGAAAGGCTACTACTTACAAAGTTAAAATAGAGGGCATTTCCATTGCTGGCATCAGGAACCCCCTCTTCTGATGAGTCTTGGCTGAACTTCCAATTCCATCCCATCACTGCACATGGCCACAGAGCAACTTAACTCCACTGCTGTTTTTAGGGCGAGCTAGACAGCGCAGCTGTCTCTCCGAGACCTGCTGTAATCGGTCTGTGGCATCAAGTACATTCTCTTTCTTGAAATTGCATTTCATTTGTCTATGACAGTATCCTTCAAAAATCCCTGCTTGCTAGTGGTCAGTCCTGCCTCTTTGTCCCTTCTTTCTCTCTTCTGTTCCTCCCACAGAGCAGGGACTTGTCAGTCAGTCAGTCAAACCACTTTATTCAGCTAACCAAAGCCATAAACGTACACCACAGTGAACAATACATAAAAGCTGTTTAGAATCAATCATTTTTATTAAGGGGCAAGACATCAAAGAACACAGCCCAGCAGCCTACATCAAACTGCCGGCAGGGCAGATACACAAATCAGGGACACAGCGTTTGGGTCTACACCCCGGAGGTCGACCCCGCGTGAATGAAAGGCTCAACCGCCACACCTGTAACAAAGCCACCATTTTGTAAGGAAAACAGCAAATAAATAAGCAAAAAGGAAACACTCCCTCCTCCCCCTAACCCCTCCCCCAACCGAAACCCCCCCTCCCGCCTCCCAGACCCACCCCGCTCAGCATCAGCTCTTCTACGTCCTAAATTTCCTAGTGATCCTACCAACCAGTCCAACCGCATGCATTGTCATTCAAGGGCCCGGCGTGGCACCCACAGGTTCCAGTGGAATAAGTTGTAAGATTTGCAGGTACTTCGGGCATGTCACTTCCCGTAAATCTTTGGACAGGAGTCGCAGAAAAGGACCCCATAGCATAGCATACACCGAGCCCTTTCCATCCATACCCAAGGAACGACGCTCCATGACAAGGGCATGCCACAATCGTTGAATCCAGTCTCGGAAGTCAGTATCACCGGGGAACCCCACTGAGCCAACAGGACCTGTCACGCCGCTAGCAAAGCAAATGCAATCTGTCTGCCCCTAAGAGATGCAGAGGAAAAAATTTGGAATGTGGTAACCCTAGCAGCGTATGTTCTGGGAGCCGTGGAAGTGTAATCTGAAAAGCGGAATCTAGCTCATCAAGGACCGCAGCCCAGTAGGCCTCCAGTTTTGGGCACCGCCACAGCAAATGGATCAAAGTCCCAGCCATCCCGCAACCCCTCCAGCAGAGGCCTGACTTCGCTTTGTCCCACATCTGAATGCGCGCGGGTGTGTAATACCAATATGTTGCAGTTTTATAAGCCGATTCGGTCCCAGCAGTGTTAGATATCGTGTGGTGCGCCCTATAGAACACATGCTACCATTATTTGGGCGTCAGTGGGCGCCCTAACTCTACCTCACAGAGGACCTGCGCTTTGGTACCTTGTTTCCGCGGGCAGCGCAAAATCATCGCGTAAAGCTCCGATATAAGGCTCCGGTCATCCTTCTTTCACACCAGCCAACGTTCAAAAGCTGTGAGGGGTCACGACATGAGTGCTACATTGGCTGGTTGGGTCACCTATGGTCGACTTGCGCATGATAGAACGCGTCCTCCTTGTGCAACTGAAAGTACTCCAAGTAGTGTGAAATGGAATTAGCCCGTCCAGGTCGAAGAGCGTGCCCACCCGCTTACATCCCTCCTCTCGCCAGCGATGGAAGATCGGTGATGCACGGCCTTCGGAAAGTCAGGATTATCCACTATGGGTGTCATCGGAGAAGGGAAGGACGTCCATCCCTTGCACAACGCCAACTGATCCCAAGCTTTGAGTGTCTGCAAAGTCACCGGAGAAGAGTTCAACCCCCACGCTCTATGTTTGCGTGGCAACCAGAGGTCCCGCCAAATATTACATCCAGCCACCGACTGGTCCATAGAGTTCCAGTGTTTACTGGACAGGGGCCTATTCCACTCGACTATGTACCGAAGACAGGATTCCTGAAAGTAAGCAACAAGTAACGGAAAACCCAGCCCCCCGCGGCCTTCGGAGTAGTTGTCACAGTAAAGGCAAATCGTGGCCTCTTATGATTCCATAAGAACTTGTTGAGGAGGCCTTGAAGTCTATGCAACATGCCCGGCGGTGGGCTCAGAGGCAGCATCTGGAAAAGATAAAGAATGCGGGGCAGCATCGTCATTTTGATAGTGGCCAGCCACCCGAACCATGCCAACTTAAGGCGGGACCAGTCCGCCAAGGTCTTAGCGATCTGTTCGGCCAGAATCAAATAATTTAGGGAGAGTGTCTTAGAGAGGGTCGGGGCCAGCCGTACACCCAGATACGTGATATCCGATCGGAGCCACTGAAAAGGGAAGTCCCACTGCAGGTCCGCCACATCGGAGTCTGGGACCGAGATATTGAGAATTTGTGATTTGGAAAAATTGACTTTAAATCCTGCTGCATTTTGAAATGCCAAAAGTTCTGCAGATAGACACTGCAGAGAGGGGTGTGGGTTAGTTAGAGCCAAAATGACGTTGTCCCCATACAGACTGACTTTATGGACATCCGCCCGAACCGGAGACCCGAAATATCGGCATAGGAGCGAACGCACTGGGCAAAAGGCTCCATATAGAGCGCAAAGAGCAGCTGGGATATGGGGCATCCCTGCCCCGTTCCCCTAGTGATAGGTAAGCGCTGAACCGACACCCATTTACCCGCACCACAGCTGTAGGAGCCGCATAGAGGCACTGAATCCACCTCCGGAAATTGTCGCCTATCCCAAAGGCCAGTAGTACCTCGAACATGTAGCCCCCGTCAACGCGGTGGAATGCTTTCTCCGCATCGATAGAAAGCAAGAAGGCTTGCGACCCGGAGAGGTGTACTGAGCCCAGCAGGTGGAGCAGCCTCTTAGTATTATCACCCCCCTGTCTAGTTGGTATAAACCCCGCCTGGTCAGGGTCAATCACTCCATCCATCAAAGGGCTGAGCCTTGCAGCCAACACCCCTGCAAATAATTTGGCGTCAATGTTGAGGAGTGAGATCGGCCTATAAGAGCAGCATTCCATGGGGTCCTTCCCAGGCTTGGGGATGACCGTTATGGCCGTTTCAGTCATGGAGGGAGTGACCACCCTGGTGTCCAGGAAAAATTAAAAAAGGCAAGTCAGGAGAGGAGCCAGCTCCTTGCAGTATGTTTTGTAAAATATAGCTGAGAACCCGTCCAGTCCGGGCGATTTAGCCAGTTTCAGCCGTGCAATAGCCGAAATAACTTCCTCAACTCGTATCTCCGCATCCAACGTCTCAGCCGAGTCTCGATACAAAGGTGTAATACCCGAGGATGCAAGATACTCCTGTATGCTCTCCAGAGCAGTTCCCTCCTTCTGGTAGAGTGATTGATAAAAGTGACGGAAGGTGTCTAGTATGTCAGCGTCCGCGGTGTGAGTCTGTGACCGACGATCCTTGATTGCGTGAATTGTGTGTGCCTGTGTTCGCGCTCGAAGCCTTTGAGCGAGCATCTTACCCCCTTTATCCCCCCTAAGAAAGAACTTGTGCCGTAAGCGCAGTAACGCATGTGCCGCCCTGTCAAGGTCAAGATGTTTGAGCATACGCCTTTTCGTTTCAAGCTCTCTCCATACCCGGGGTGCCCCCGTCCTCTTATGAATTGCCTCCAGGCCCCTCACCACCAATTTGAGCGCTTCCCAGATCGAGGCAAGCGGTGTCCTCCACCCTATTTTTCTCCAGATAGTGAGTAATAGTGCCTCGCAGCTTTGCCACTATGGAATCAGAGTGGAGCATGGTATCTCGGAGGCGCCAGCCAGCCGAGGGCGGCCAAGCACCATTAAGCGATATTTCCACGGAAATGAGCGCATGATTGGAGAGGGAGCGCGGTGTAATTTCTGCAGTAGACAGATGGGGTAAAAAGGAGGATGAGGCTAAGAAGTGATCGAGGCGCACATAGGTCTTGTGAGCAGCAGAGTAGTAAGTGTAATCGTGTTCTTGGGGATGCTGGGCGCGCCACACATCATGCAGTCCCCCCTCCCAGAGCCACTGCTTCCCATCCTGTGACCAAGCGCCTGTTTGACGGGATCGCTGCTCTGACCTATCTATGCCTCCCTCCATTACAAGATTGAGGTCACCACCCACCAACACCAGCACATCTGGGGACGCAAGCACCTGAGCAAGGGCTGAACACAGGAAGGCTTCTTGTTGGACATTAGGGGCATGAATGGACCCTATCGTAAAGGTTGTCCCCCCCCACTGCACCCGCTCAGCCAGGAACCTCCCTCTGATGTCAACTACTTGGGACAGTACTTTACAATGCATACGGACACGCAACCCAATTTTTCTTATTTGGGCCAGCGGACCAAAGCTGCAGGGGGAAACGCTTATCTCGCATGCGCCGTACATCCTTAGCAAGGAGATGCGTTTCTTGTTAGAGGCACACATCACCATCCGTGCCCTCTAAAAGGGACAGGTTCGCAGCACGCTTCACCTGATTATTGAGTCTCCTAACATTGAGACTCACCACCTTCAAAGTCCTAGTCCCCTGTCATACATCAAAGGCGCAGCGATAACCCCCAGTACTATAGCCAGACCAACATTACATGACAAATACATTACAAGCCTCCAAAGAATCCCCATCAGACTTCCTGCACGTGGATGTAGGACATTCAGCGGTCTACTCAGAACCCCCATAGCTGATGCGGAGCCCCCCACCCCTCCCAGACCTCCCTACCCCCAACATCCCCCAAAAATAAAAAAAAACCAGCAACACGAGCTCCAATAATGTAAGCAAAAGAAGTGAACGATAGTCCGTCAGACAGGCCCCAACAGCAAGGGAACGTGGCACCCACCCACCATGCACCCAGTTCCTGATACAGGACACCTCCCAACATAAGGACATGAACATACCACCCAACTGGATTCTGTGAGCAGTCTCCTCCGGTGCCGGCTATTGGCCCCCTTAGGGCCAAGTGAAGGATTTGCGTCTCACGAGCCCCCTGGAGCATCCATCACCAACGCCACAGAAGCCACAGCCGCTCCTCTCTCCCGCAGACTTACTGACAGGTCAGGTTTTGTCGCCACATCCACCGGCTTGCCAACCCTCTGCCATTCTGTGGAATGCCGCCGTCGTCTGCTGGGTGAGCCACCGGTCTCGTGCGGGGTAGGGGGCCGATCTCAACACAAGATATCGAGGACCGCTTCCAGAGACCTGACTTGAATCAACTTGGCCTTCCATTTGAAAATAAGCCTGAAGATATGCCCCCATGAGTAGGGAACACCTTGCTCTCTGAGATAGTTAGTGACAGGCTTGAAGTCTCTCAACTTGACCAACGTGGAGGCCGCCAGGTCCTGAAACAACAGGGGATGGTGATCGCGAAACTGAAAAGGAACAAGAGCGCGTGCTTTCCGGATGATCCTTTCTTTGAGCTGAAAATCGTGCACACACACGAAAATATCTGGCGGAGGGGCCTTGGGACCCCTGGGCAGGCCCACACGGTGCACTCGGTCCATTTGAAGCTCCTGCAGGTCATCCTCATCCAAGATATGTCGGGAGAGGGCCTCAACATATTCTCGCAGGTCCGCACCCTCGCCTTTCCAGGGGACCGCCCTAATCCGGATGTTATTTCGCCTAGATCTATTCTCTAAGTCCTCAGTATGAGCTTGCAAGTCCAGATTCTGTTCTGTAAGGCGTATTACGTCCTGTTGTAGCTGATGGATGTCGTCCGCCGTTCCTAGATCATGCTCCTCAAGTGTTGCAACTCGTTCCCCCACACCATCCACGTCCCGCCGCATCTCCCTCAGGTCAGACGCCAGCTGGGAACGCAGTTCTGTTATGTCCTCTTTAATGGCAGCAAATAATTTCAACATAAAAGCTTTGGTCGCAGGCGCTTCAGTGTCATCCCTCCGCGGGGACTTGTCAACGGACGGCGAGGCAGGCTGAAGAGCGACTTTCTGAGTGCTCTCCTTTGGCAGTTTCTCTTACTTAATCCGGTTCACCACCATCGTGTCCCTCAAGAGAACTCACAGGCAGGTCAGGGATAGAGGGAGCGCCAGTTTCAGTCCACCCACAGCGAATGGCGTGGCGGCGCTACTCCCCATCAACCGCTTCCATCCACCCCCGCGTTTGGCGCCAGTGCAAGGACCAGGGCCGTGCTGCGCCCACCAGGCCACCCCGGTATCTCTTCAGATTGTAGGCCCACTAAGGCCCCCAGGCAGCAAGGACAGGCACTCTTAGTGGGCTTGCCGCGCTTCTGCTCAGCCCGTAGCACAATCTACAAATTGCATTGGCTGCCTGTAATTAGACGCATAGAGTTTAAAACCCTTTGCTTTGCTTTTAAAATTCTTAAAACTGACACTCCCACCATCCTTCAGCACCTTCTGACTTTGTACACCCCTTCGCGCAGCCTTCGCTCTGCCGGCCAAAATTTGGCACTTGTTCCTCGTTTCCAAAAATGTAGACTGGGTGGCCGATCATTTACGGTTCTGGCCTCCAAGCTGTGGAACGCACTCCCTCTTTACATTCGGTCTTTAGAAGACCTTTTGTCCTTCAGGAAAGCTGTTAAAACTTATTTTTTTCCTCTGCCTTATTAATTACCCCCCTCTCTTTCTGTGTTGCTAGTTATGTTACCTTTGTCAGATATAGCGCCGGGACGCCCCTTTGCTGGGGCAGCTGTGCGCTCAAAAATTCAATTAACATAACATAACATAACATAACATAACAACTCACGCAAATCCAGGCCGCACGGCGCGCCTCCAGACCAGTCGCACTCCGTAGCACCTAACGCCCATCGACCTTTTGTGCTGACCGCCGACCTGCGAACCGATCTACTAGTTAGTCAGGCGGCCTCCCTTCAGCACCGCAGTCCATGCAGAACCGGTTGCAGGGGTGACTAGTGGGCCCACCGACCCTCATTTAGGCTCCCCATTCCGCTGGAAATAGTGCTAGGGCTCCTCACCGCCCCCGAACTCCAGGCTAATTCCCCGCCAGGTACCTTACACAGCCGGGCCTGTCCCAAAGGGATCACTGACATAATATCGAGGGACATAATATCGACTATCAAGAATATCGTTGACAAAATATCTTCAGACAGAATATCGAGTTTGTATCTACAAACAGGCAAGTACAAAAATATCGAGTTAAAAATATCGTTTACTAAAATATAGTTTATAAAAATATCGACTTTATTAAAAACAATGTTAAATTAAATTAATATTAAAAAATAATTACTAAAATATAATTAAAATGCTTAAATTAACTTATAATAATTAAATAATTAATGAAAGTTATAAAAATACATTTTTACATCATATTTGTTAAAACATATATATATAGTAACATAAAATAATTAAATAATATCCAATATTATTACCGTACAATAGCGTAAGTGTAACAATTACTATTCCCACTCAAGAGAGTGCAACAGTAGGGAAAGCGTTGGATAGCGTAGGGATAAAAATTACTACTCCCACTCCAAAGAGTACAACAGTAGGGAAAGCGTTGGATAACGTAGGGGTTAAAATTACTATTACCACTCCAGTGGGTGCAACAGTAGGGAAAGCGATGGATAGCGTAGGGGTAAAAATTACTATTCCCCATCCAGTGGGTGCAACAGTAGGGAAAGCGTTGGATAGCGTAGGGGTAAAAATTACTATTCCCACTCCAAAGAGTGGAACAGTAGGGAAAGCGTTGGATAGCGTAGGGGTAAAAAATACTATTCCCACTCCAAATAGTGCAACAGTAGGGAAAGCGTTGCATAGCGTAGGGGTTAAAATTACTATTCCCACTCCAAAGAGTGGAACAGTAGGGAAAGCGATGGATAGCGTAGGGGTAAAAATTACTATTCCCACTCCAGTGGGTGCAACAGTAGGGAAAGCGTTGGATAGCGTAGGGGTTAAAATTACTATTCCAACTCCAATGAGTGCAACAGTAGGGAAAGCGTTGGATAGCGTAGAGGTAAATATTACTATTCCCACTCCAGTGGGTGCAACAGTAGGGAAAGCGTTGGATAGCGTAGGGGTAAAAATTACTATTCCCACTCCAGTGAGTGCAACAGTAGGGAAAGCGTTGGATAGCGTAGGGGTAAAAATTACTATTCCCACTCCAGTGAGTGCAACAGTAGAGAAAGCATTGGATAGCGTAGGTGTAAAAATTACTATTCCCACTCCAAAGAGTGCAACAGTAGGGAAAGCGTTGGATAGCGTAGGGGTTAAAATTACTATTCCCACTCCAGTGGGTGCAACAGTAGGGAAAGCGTTGGATAGCGTAGGGGTAAAAATTACTATTCCCACTCCAGTGGGTGCAACAGTAGGGACAGCGTTGGATAGCGTAGGGGTAAAAATTACTATTCCCACTCCAAAGAGTACAACAGTAGGGAAAGCGTTGGATAGCGCAGGGGTAAAAATTACTATTCCCACTCCAAATAGTTCAACAGTAGGGAAAGCGTTGGA